>NC_053038.3:95795954-97063454 GCF_002575655.3 Aegilops tauschii subsp. strangulata
GTGCCAAGACACCATGTGATGACCGGGTGTGATAAGCTCTACGTTCACATACAACAGGTGCAAGCCAGTTTCGCACACGCAGAATACTCGGGTTAAACTTGACGAGCCTAGCATATGTAGATATGGCCTCGGAACACTGAGCCAAAAATTCGAGCGTGAATCATATAGTAGATATGATCAACATAGTGATGTTCACCATTGAAAACTACTCCATCTCACGTGATGATCGGACATGGTTTAGTTGATATGGATCACGTGATCACTTAGATGATTAGAGGGATGTCTATCTAAGTGGGAGTTCTTAAGTAATATGATTAATTGAATTTTAATTTATCATGAACTTAGTACCTGATAGTATTTTGCATGTCTATGTTGTTGTAGATAAATGGCCCGTGCTACTGTTCCGTTGAATTTTAATGCGTTCCTAGAGAAAGCTAAGTTGAAACATGATGGTAGCAACTACACGGACTGGGTCCGTAACTTGAGGATTATCCTCATTGTTGCACAGAAGAATTACGTCCTGGAAGCACCGCTAGGTGCAAGACCCGCTGCAGGAGCGACGCCGGACGTTATGAACGCCTGGCAGAGCAAAGCTGATGACTACTCGATAGTTCAGTGTGCCATGCTTTACGGCTTGGAACCGGGACTTCAACGACGTTTTGAACGTCATGGAGCATATGAGATGTTCCAGGAGTTGAAGTTAATATTTCAAGCAAATGCCCGGATTGAGAGATATGAAGTCTCCAATAAGTTCTACAGCTGCAAAATGGAGGAGAATAGTTCTGTCAGTTAGCATATACTCAGAATGTCTGGGTACCACAATCACTTGACTAAGTTGGGAGTTAATTTTCCGGTTGATACTGTCATTGACAGAGTTCTTCAATCACTGCCAGCAAGCTACAAAAGCTTCGTGATGAACTATAATATGCAAGGGATGGATAAGACAATTCCCGAGCACTTCGCGATGCTAAAGGCTGCGGAGGTAGAAATCAAGAAGGAGCATCAAGTGTTGATGGTCAACAAGACCACTAGTTTCAAGAAGAAGGGCAAAGGGAAGAAGGGGAACTTCAAGAAGAACGGCAAGCAAGTTGCTGCTCAAGTGAAGAAGCCCAAGTCTGGACCTAAGCCTGAGACTGAGTGCTTCTACTGCAAAGGGACTGGTCACTGGAAGCAGAACTGCCCCAAGTATTTGGCGAATAAGAAGGATGGCAAAGTGAAAGGTATATTTGATATACATGCTATTGATGTGTACCTTACTAATGCTCGTAGTAGCGCCTGGGTATTTGATACTGGTTCTGTTGCTCATATTTGCAACTCGAAACAGGGGCTACGGATTAAGCGAAGATTGGCTAAGGACGAGGTGACGAGGCGCGTGGGAAATGGTTCCAAAGTCGATGTGATCGCCGTCGGCACGCTACCTCTACATCTACCTTCGGGATTAGTTTTAGACCTGAATAATTGTTATTTGGTGCCAGCGTTAAGCATGAACATTATATCTGGATCTTGTTTGATGCGAGACGGTTATTCATTTAAATCAGAGAATAATGGTTGTTCTATTTATATGAGTAATATCTTTGATGGTCATGCACCCTTGATGAGTGGTCTATTTTTGTTGAATCTCGATACTAGTGATACACATATTCATAGTATTGAAGCCAAAAGATATAAGTTTAATAATGATAGTGTAACTTATTTGTGGCGCTGCCATTTAGTTCATATTGGTGTAAAGCGCATGAAGAAACTCCATGCTGATGGGCTTTTGGAATCACTTGATTATGAATCACTTGATGCTTGTGAACCATGCCTCATGGGCAAGATGACTAAAACTCCGTTCTCCGGAACAATGGAGCGAGCAACAGACTTGCTGGAAATAATACATACTGATGTATGCGGTCCGATGAGTGTTGATGCTGGCGGCAGGTATCGTTATTTTCTGACCTTCACAGATGATTTGAGCAGATATGGATATATCTACTTGATGAAACACAAGTCTGAAACATTTGAAAAGTTCAAAGAATTTCAGAGTGAAGTGGAAAATCATCGTAACAAGAAAATAAAGTTTCTACGATCTGATCGTGGAGGTGAATATTTGAGTTACGAGTTTGGTCTTCATTTGAAATAATGTGGAATAGTTTCGCAACTCACGCCACCCGGAACACCACAGCGTAATGGTGTGTTCGAACGTCGTAATCGTACTTTATTAGATATGGTGCGATCTATGATGTCTCTTACAGATTTACCGCTATCGTTTTGGGGTTATGCTTTAGAGACGGCTGCATTCACGTTAAATAGGGCACCATCTAAATCCGTTGAGACGACACCATATGAACTGTGGTTTGGCAAGAAACCCAAGTTGTCGTTTCTTAAAGTTTGGGGTTGCGATGCTTATGTGAAAAAGCTTCAACCTGATAAGCTCAAACCCAAATCGGAGAAATGTGTCTTCATAGGATACCCAAAGGAGACTATTGGGTACACCTTCTATCACAGATCCGAAGGCAAGATATTCATTGCTAAGAATGGATCCTTTCTAGAGAAGGAGTTTCTCTCGAAAGAAGTGAGTGGGAGGAAAGTAGAACTTGATGAGGTAACTATACCTGCTCCATTTTTGGAAACTAGTTCATCATAGAAATCAGTTCCAGTGATTCCTACACCAGTTAGTGAGGAAGCTAATGATGATGATCATGAAACTTCTGATCAAGTTACTACCGAACCTCGTAGGTCAACTAGAGTAAGATCCGCACCAGAGTGGTACAGTAATCCTGTTCTGGAAGTCATTTTACTTGACCATGACGAACCTACGAACTATGAGGAAGCGGTGATGAGCCCAGATTCCGTGAAATGGCTTGAGGCCATGAAATCTGAGATGGGATCCATGTATGGGAACAAAGTGTGGACTTTGGTTGACTTGCCCGGTGATCGGCAAGCCATAGAGAATAAATGGATCTTCAAGAAGAAGACTGACGCTGACGTAATGTTACTGTCTACAAAGCTCGACTTGTTGCGAAAGGTTTTCGACAAGTTCAAGGAGTTGACTACAATGAGACCTTCTCACCCGTAGCGATGCTTAAGTCTGTCCGAATCATGTTAGCAATTGCCGCATTTTATGATTATTAAATTTGGCAAATGGATATCAAAACTGCATTCCTTAATGAATATCTTAAAGAAGAGTTATATATGATGCAACCAGAAGGTTTTGTCGATCCAAAAGGTGCTAACAAAGTGTGCAAGCTCCAGCGATCCATTTATGGACTGGTGCAAGCCTCTTGGAGTTGGAATATGCGCTTTGATGGTGTGATCAAAGCATATGATTTTATACAGACTTCTGGAGAAACCTGTATTTACAAGAAAGTGAGTGGGACCTCTGTAGCATTTCTGATATTATATGTGGATGACATATTGTTGACCGGAAATGATACTGAATTTCTGAATAGCATAAAAGGATACTTGAATAAGAATTTTTCAATGAAAGACCTCGGTGAAGCTGCTTATATATTGGGCATCAAGATCTATAGAGATAGATCAAGACACTTAATTAGACTTTCACAAAGCACATACTTGATAAAGTTTTGAAGAAGTTCAAAATGGATCAAGCAAAGAAAGGGTTCTTGCCTGTGTTACAAGGTGTGAAGTTGAGTCAGACTCAATGCCCGACCACTACAGAAGATAGAGAGAAAATGAAAGTCATTCCCTATGCTTCAGCCATAGGTTCTATCATGTATGCAATGCTGTGTACCAGACCTGATATGTGCCTTGCTATTAGTTTAGCAGGGAGGTACCAAAGTAAACCAGGAGTAGATCACTGGACAGCGGTCAAGAACATCCTGAAATACCTGAAAAGGACTAAGGATATGTTTCTCGTTTATGAAGGTGACAAAGAGCTCGTCGTAAATGGTTACGTCGATGCAAGCTTTGACATTGATCCGGATGACTCTAAGTCACAAAACGGATACGTATTTATATTGAATGGTGGAGCTGTCAGTTGGTCCAGTTCTAAGCAGAGCGTCGTGGCGGGATTTACGTGTGAAGCGGAGTACATAGCTGCTTCGGAAGCAGCAAATGAAGGAGTTCATATCCGATCAAGGTGTCTGCTACCTCTTGAGCACTGCGTTGGTTTTCCCTTGAAGAGGAAAGGGTGATGCAGCAAAGTAGCATAAGTATTTCCCTCAGTTCTTGAGAACCAAGGTATAAATCCAGTAGGAGGCCACACACAAGTCCCTCGTACCTACACAAACAAATAAGAACCTTGCAACCAACGCGATAAAGGGGTTGTGAATCCCTTCACGGCCACTTGCAAAAGTGAGATCTGATAGAGATGATAAGATAATATTTTTGGTATTTTTATGATAAAGATTAAAAGTAAAGATTGCAAAATAAACAAAGATAGAAATAGCTAGTTGACGGAAGATTAATGGGACAATTGCATTTTTACCCCCAGTTGGTTCCTACCCACGGGTTTTGCCCTTAATTTTCGAGCTTGCTCAGTTTTGCCCTTACTTTTTCCGTCGAGGTCCCTCGAATGCCCTTTGACCGTTTGACCAAAACTTTGAAAATTCATAACTAATTCATATGAACACAGAAAATGCAAATAAGATATCAAAATGTTCAGATAAACATTACCTTTATGTGCATATCATTTGCATTCAGGACAAAAGCATCGTTTAAACTACCTGAGGTAGTTAATATTATTAACATTATTAAAAATAAAAAGGTATAAACAATTTTTTTTCATGAATAAAAATTACATGCAAATGTAGGTGATGTTTTCTGAACATCCTGATATCTTACTTGCATTTTTCTGAGTTCGTATCAACTTGTTATGAAGTTTCCAAATAATGGTCAACGTCGTTAGAACATTCATAACAAGATGATATGAACTCAGAAAAATGAAAATAAGATATCTAGATGTTCAGAAAACATCACTTACATTTGCATGTAATTTTTATTCATGAAAAAAATATTGTTTATACCTTTTTATTTTTAATAATGTTAATAACATTAATTACCTTAGGTAGTTTAAAGGGTGCTTTTGTCCTGAATGCAAATGATATGCACATAAAGGTAATGTTTATCTGAACATTTTGATATCTTATTTGCATTTTTCTGAGTTCATATGAATTAGTTATGAATTTTCAAAGTTTTGGTCAAACGGTCAAAGGGCATTCGAGGGACCACGACGGAAAAAGTAAGGGCAAAACTGAGCAAGCTCGAAAAGTAAGGGCAAAACCCGTGGGTAGGAACCAACTAGGGGCAAAAATGCAATTGTCCCAAGATTATGATGGAGAATAGACCCGGGGGCCATAGGTTTCACTAGTGGCTTCTCTCAATATAACATAAGTATTACGGTGGGTGAACAAATTACTGTCGAGCAATTGATAGAAAAGTGCATAATTATGAGAATATCTAGGCATGATCATGTATATAGGCATCACGTCCGTGACAAGTAGACCGACTCCTGCCTGCATCTACTACTATTACTCCACACATCGACCGCTATCTAGCATGCATCTAGAGTATTAAGTTCATAAGAACAGAGTAACGCATTAGGTAAGATGACATGATGTAGAGGGATAAACTCAAGCAATATGATATGAACCCCATCTTTTTATCCTCGATGGCAACAATACAATACGTGTCGTTTCCATAGTTTTAAATAGCCGGCTAAAGCTTCGCTATAGCCTGCTATAGCCTTTTCAGCAGGGTGCCGCTAAATGGCCGCCTTCACAAATAGCCCGCTATTGTCGGGTTTAGCCCGCTATAGCTTCGCTATAGCTGATTTGGAGGCCCACCGCTATTTTCCATAGCCCGTTATTTAAAACAACTCGTTTCCCCTACTATCACTGGGATCGAGCATAGCATGATTGAACCCAAAGCTAAGCACTTCTCCCATTGCAAGAAAGATCAATCTAGTAGGCCAAACCAAACTGATAATTCGAAGAGACTTGCAAAGATAACCAATCATACATAAAAGAATTCAGAGAAGATTCAAATATTGTTCATAGATAATCTTGATCATAAACCCACAATTCATCGGATCTCGACAAACACACCGCAAAAGAGTTACATCGAATAGATCTCCAAGAAGATCGAGGAGAACTTTGTATTGAGATCCAGAGAGAGAGAAGAAGCCATCTAGCTAATAACTATGGACCCGAAGGTCTGTGGTAAACTACTCACACATCATCGAAGAGGCTATGGTGTTGATGTAGAAGCCCTCCGTGATCAATGCCCCCTCCGGCAGAGCACCGGAAAAGGCCCCAAGATGGGATCTCACGGGTACAGAAGGTTGAGGCGGTGGAATTAGGTTTTCATGGTGCTCCTCGATGGTTTTGGGGTACGTAGGTATATATAGGAGGAAGAAGTAGGTCGGTGGAGCCACAAGGGGCCCACGAGGGTGGAGGGCGTGCCCAGGGGGATAGGCGCGGCCCCTGCCTCGTGGCCTCCTCGTTGATTGCTTGACGTCCACTGCAATTCCTCTGGATCACGTTTGTTCCAAAAATCACGCTCCCGAAGGTTTCATTCCATTTGGACTCCGTTTGATATTCTTTTTCTGCGAAACACTGAAATAGGCAAAAAAAACATCAATTTGCACTGGGCCTTGGGTTAATAGGTTAGTCCTAAAAATAATATAAAAGTGTATAATAAAGCCCATTAAACATCCAAAACAGAATATATAATAGCATGGAGCAATAAAAAATTATAGATACGTTGGAGACGTATCAAGCATCCCCAAGCTTAATTCCTTCTCGTCCTCGAGTAGGTAAATGATAAAAACAGAATTTTTGATGTGAAATGCTACTTAGCATATTGTTCAATGTAATTTTCTTTATTGTGGCATGAATGTTCAGATCCGAAAGATTCAAGATAAAAGTTTAATATTGACATAAAAATAATAATACTTCAAGCATACTAACTAAGCAATTATGTCTTCTCAAAATAACATAGCCAAAGAAAGCTCATCCCTACAAAATCATATAGTTTGGCCATGCTTCATTTTCGTCACACAAGAATGCTCTCATCTTGCACAACCCCGATGACAAGCCAAGCAATTGTTTCATACTTTAGTAATCTCAAACTTTTTCCAACTTTCATGCAATACATGAGCGTGAGCCATGGATATAGCACTATGGGTGGAATAGAATATGATGATGGGGGTTGTGTGGAGAAGACAAAAAAGAAGAAAGTCTCACATTGACGCGGCTAATCAACGGGCTAGGGAGATGCCCCTCAATTGATGTCAATGCAAGGAGTAGGGATTGCCATGCAACGGATGCACTAGAGCTATAAATGTATGAAATCTCAACAAAAGAAACTAAGTGGGTGTGCATCCAACTTGCTTGCTCACGAAGACCTAGGGCATTTGAGGAAACCCGTTGTTGGAATATACAAGCCAAGTTTATAATGAAAAATTCCCACAAGTATATGAAAGTGACAAAACAAGAGACTCTCTATCATAAAGATCATGGTGCTACTTTGAAGCACAAGTGTGGAAAAAGGATAGTAGCATTATCCCTTTATATATATATATATATATATATATATATATTGGTCCATTCCTTTTTTTATTTGGCCTTTCTCCCTTTTTTTGAGACAATGCTCTATATAATGATGATCATCACACTTCTATTTATTTACAACTCAATGATTACAACTCGATACTAGAACAAAGTATGACTCTATATGAATGCCTCCGGCAGTGTACCGGGATATGCAATGAATCAAGAGTGACATGTATGAAAGAATTATAAAGGTGGCTTTGCCATACAATGTCAACTACATGATCATGCAAAGCAATATGACAATGATGAAGCGTGTCATAATAAACGGCACGGTGGAAAGTTGCATGGCAATATATCTCGGAATGGCTATGGAAATGCCATAATAGGTAGGTATGGTGGCTGTTTTGAGGAAGATATAAGGAGGTTTATGTGTGATAGAGCGTATCATATCACGGGGTTTGGATGCACCGGTGAAGTTTGCACCAACTCTCAAGGTGAGAAAGGGCAATGCACGGTACCGAAGAGGCTAGCAATGATGGAAGGTTGAGAGTGCGTATAATCCATGGACTCAACATTAGTCATAAAGAACTCACATACTTATTGCAAAAATCTACAAGTCATCAAAAACCAAGCACTACGCGCATGCTCCTAGGGGGATAGATTGGTAGGAAAAGACCACCGCTCGTCCCCGACCGCCACTCATAAGGATGACAATCAAAGAACACCTCATGTTTCAAATTTGTTACATAACGTTTACCATACGTGCATGCTACGGGACTTGCAAACTTCAACACAAGTATTTCTAAAATTCACAACTACTCAACTAGCACAATTTTAATATCACTGTCTCCATATCTCAAAACAACTATCAAGTATCAAACTTCTCTTAGTATTCAATGCACTTATATGGACGTTTTTATCTTGGATGCCTATCATATTAGGACTAAATTTATAACCAAAGCAAATTACCATGCTGTTCTAAAGGACACTCAAAATAATATAAGTGAAGCATGAGAGATCAATTATTTCTATAAAATATAACCACCACCGTGCTCTAAAAGATATAAGTGAAGCACTAGAGCAAAATTGTCTAACTCAAAAGATATAAGTGAAGCACATAGAGTATTCTAATAAATTCCGAATAATGTGTGTCTCTCTCAAAAGGTGTGTACAACAAGGATGATTGTGGTGAACTAACAAGCAAAGACTCAAATCATACAAGATGCTCCAAGCAAAACACATATCATGTGGTGAATAAAAATATAGCTCCAAGTAAAGTTACCGATGACCGAAGACAAAAGAGGGGATGCCTTCCGGGGCATCCCCAAGCTTAGGCTTTTGGGTTGTCCTTAGATTTTACCTTGGGGTGCCTTGGGCATCCCCAAGCTTAGGCTCTTGTCACTCCTTGTTCCATAATCCATCAAATCTTTACTCAAAACTTGAAAACTTCACAACACAAAACTTAACAGAAAATCTCGTGAGCTCCGTAAGCGAAAGAAAACAAAACACCACTTCAAGGTACTGTAATGAACTCATTCTTTATTTATATTGGTGTTAAACCTACTATATTCCAAATTCTCTATGGTTCATAAACTCCATTACTAGCCATAGATTCATTAAAATAAGCAAACAACACGCGAAAAATAGAATCTGTCAAAAACAGAACCGTCTGTAGTAATCTGTAACTAACGCAAACTTCTGAAACTCCAAAAATTCTAAAATAAATTACTGGACGTGAGGAATTTATCTATTAATCATCTGCAAAAAGAATTAACTAAATAGCACTCTCCAGTAAAAAGTTGAAGCTAATCTCGTGAGCGCTAAAGTTTCTGTTTTTTACAGCAAGATCGCAAAGACTTTCCCCAAGTCTTCCCAAAGGTTCTACTTGGCACAAACACTAATTAAAACACAAAACCACATCTAAACGGAATCTAGATGGATTATTTATTGCTAAACAGAACCAAAAAAACAAAAAACAAAAATAAAATTGGGTTGCCTCCCAACAAGCGCTATCGTTTAACGCCCCTAGCTAGGCATAAAGGCAAGGATAGATCTAGGTGTTACCATCTTTGGTAGGCAATTCTTCAATAAGACACCTATAACCCCTAGGAGTTTCTTTCTTTTTATTAATTATCAAACTCCTAGGCATGAAATCGAGAAAATCATTTGTAGCAAAAGGTTCCTTAAGGATAGCGAGAAAGTTGGGGTGAACACTTACGGATTTGAGATCCGCATCTTCCTTACTAGAAGTTTCACCCTTATTTTTAGGAACATTGATACGACCATGAGTAATTTACATACGATGGTTGCTGTTGGTGATATGGCCATGCCTACTGCTAGTGTTCTGGACGTTCACAAAATACAGCTGCAAGTCAATTGTTTAAAGGAAGAAAAGTCCGTGGATGTATATATATTAAATGAGAATAATTACGTGGACGGTGAAGGGCTAAATCAAGGCAGGAAATATGCATGCAAAATTAACCATGCTCATTTTGGCAAGGAAAAATCAACGTGTATCAATAATACTTGGAAAGAGATGGGATTGTACGCTGATGAAAGGGAGCATGTGAGCTGTGATATATTCAATTCAGTCAACAATATAAAGGAGAGAGATTTATTTCTATTCTTGCCACTTCCATGTAAAAGGAAAGTTTTTCAACGTGGCAACACTTCTTGGAGCCAGATACATGATTTCTTGTCATTAAAGGACATGGGATGGGGCCCACCCGCAGCACAGGAAGCACTTGAAGATGGCGCACAAGTCTAGATAGATACCCTTTTATCTTGAGTTAAAGTTTAAGTCAGTTTAGTACCTATTGAGATGTAAAAGGCAGGTGCTATTTAAATTAGTAGAAGGTCACGATTGCACCAGAGATAGATGCATTGAGTTTGTCGGTCAAGTTAGAGTTGACCATTATATAAGTCCATGTACGTGCGCCATGTAATACGGGTTATTTTTTGATGAAATAGACACGATGTGTTTTTCAGGGTAGACACCCGTATCAAGTTTTTGAGGGGTCTTTAGAAAACCTCTGTGTTGCGATTTCTCTTCGTAGAAATTGTTTTGCGCGTGAGTACCTTCGTCGAGATTGGTTTTCTCGTGCTGGGCCGCAAGGTTCAAACCCTCTACTTCGTGTACATCGCGTGCGCGGGCGAGAGGTTGCTACTGCTGATGGTGGAGTGTCGTGAAAGATCGGGCCGCAACAGCAGATCGGATCTCACCAACGAGGTTCGGTTCATATCAAACATACATTAATTTGGCAATTTTAGTAGGAGGTTGTGGAGTATTTTTCGTGGAAGAAAAGGTTGACCCTAAGTTGGTAATAATATTCTCAATTTTATCGATTCTAGTGGAATCTTGATCTATCTTTTCATTAACCATGGATTCCTTTTCTTTGAAATTTTTAAGAGCAACTCCTACCTTAGATCCATATTGGGTAATTTGGTTGTGGATCTTTTTATCTAAATTTTCAATCAACTCTACGGTGGCAACTTGATTTTCAATAATCTCAAGCCTTTGCATCACATGTTCCAAAGTTAAAATAGTTCCATTAAACAAAAGAGGTGGTGGCCCAAACAAATCTATCATAGCATTGTAAGAATCAAAAGTATGGCTACCCAAAAAATTCCCTTCGGTAATGGTATCAAGAATATATCTATTCCAAGGAGTGATGCCTACATAAAAATTGCGAAGAAGAACGGAAGTAGATTGCTTCCTAGTAGATTTATTTTGCGCATTGCAAATTCTGTACCAAGCATCTTTTAGAATTTCTCCCTCCCTTTGTTTAAAATTAAGAACTTCATTCTCGGGAGACAAAGGAGTAGATAAAGGACTAGCCATGACGGCGAGGCAAGCGAAAAAGAGGCGAACGAAAAAAGAGGGCGAATAAAACGGCAAGGGTGAAGTGGGGGAGAGGAAAACGAGAGGCAAATGGCAAATAATGTAATGCGAGGGATAATAGTGTAGCGACCAGACCTCAAATGGTCTGTGCTGCTGTGCACCAGTGTCATCCCTGGATCAGTAATGCTGACACGCACAGTACAAATGGAGGATTTATAACAGAGTAGCAATCACACACTTATTACAACGAATATCTCCAAAGAGAAAAAGTATGATAAATATGGCTTAAGGCCATCTAAAAACGATAACAGCGGAAGACTTGGAAGATAACTGAGTCCATCAACTCCAGCGGCATCACTGAGTATAAGACCACGACCTAAGGCACCTTACTCGTCGTCTGAAAAGTCTGCAACATGAAACGTTGCAGCCCGAAAACGGGTCAGCACATGGAATATGCTGGCAATGTAACACATAGAGAATAATGAACAATAATAATGCTATACTACATGCATATATGGCTGGTGGAAATCTCTATGGTTAAGTTTTTGCGGAAAGCCAATTTTCCCCTACTGCAAAGGAATAAATTTTATTTAACTATCATGGTGGTTGTTAAACATTGAGATGGTTGACAGCATCTCAATCCCAATTAAAAATCATCATTAACCCAACAAAATTAATTAAAAGTAACATGGTGATGAGATTCAAATGATAATCCAGGTACTAGATACTCAAGTTGTCCATAACCGGGGACACGGCTAACCATGATTAGTTCGTACACTCTGCAGAGGTTTGCGCACTTTCCCCACAAGACTCGATCGCCTCCGCTTGATTCTCGCACTACATGATGTTTGAGAAATGGATGACCGAGACACAGCCTTTCAGGAACAATCACTCTTTACTCCGGGTGGACAGTTACACCTACTTTCCCCTACATCTGCTAGCCCACCTCTTCAAGAGATCATGTAACCTACTCAACTATGCTAGAGCCCATAATAGCTTGTGGCTGCACACGGAAGTTTCTAGCATGAATAATCTTATGATCCCTTTGAGCCTGGGTGGCGGTCCTTATACAAACAGACAACACTGGATTCTCCAGGTGCCTCAATCCACCCAGATGTGAGTTTTAGTTGCCACCTTAGGTAAACCATTATTAACAATCTCACATCTGTCATGAATATCTCTCAAACCCAATCCACGTCTACGAGCATAGCTTGGCAATATAATAGCAACGTAGAAGTAACTCCCAAGGGTTTGATAAAAGAACAGGTAATAGGTACTACCTCAACTACTTCCCAATACCCACAATTTAATTTGATCCTAACCATGCAATGTTTGAGGAATAGAACTAATGCAATAAAAACTGGGTATGGAAGGTATATGATCAAAGTGTTACTTGCCTTGCTGATGATCCGTGAAACCTAGCGATTCGAAGTAACAAGCGGCAGACTCCGGGTACTCTATCGCAAACAAACAAGCAAACAATAAGTACTCATCTAATGCACAGGTAAAACTCGAATGAAAGATCCAACCAGAAGGTTCAACTTAAGAACTCTGGTTTGCAAAAGAATCAACTCGAACGAAGCAACGAAAGTCAAACGGCGAAAGAAACAAGCTTCGTTTACTAATCTGGATCTAGGTCAAATTTTACAGTAGCAAAAACTTGTTTGAGTAGGTTAAACGGAAAGAGAATTTCGAGACGAAACTCTAGGCACTTGAATCGCCTGATTCCGATAAACGAGCGAAAAGTTAAACAGAAACGAAGATCCGATCAGAAATCGAGATCTCAGATAATAAAAAAAAACCCGACGAAAAAGAAAAATGGACGAATGGTTAAAGAACGGACGTTCGTTAACAGAGAAAATCCGACGAACGCGTTCGTTAAAACGAACGGGTCGGTGAATGTTCACAACATAACAAAACCGAAGAAATAAACCGATCTAGGGTTTTTTTAAACGAACGGTTTTTTTATAAAAAAAACAAAACCGGCAACGTATACCTCGTCGGGGCAGGGCTCCGGCGGGGCTCCGGCTGGCTCCGGCGAGGGCGGCGGGGTGCGGCGGGGCTCGGGGGGGTGCTCGGGGCGGCGAGGGGCGGCTCCGGCGGCGGGGCTTGGCGAGCGGCGGCGGCGAGTGCGGGCTGGGGCGGCGGCTCGGGGTGAGAGGGGGGGGGGCGGCGGCGGCGGGGTATTTATGAGGGGGGGCTGGTGGCGTGGGGGAGGGGGCAAGGCGGCGGTGGCCGTGCTCGAGGCGGACTCGGGCGCGGTGGTGGTGGCGGCTGCGCGAGGGAGGCGGCGGGGCTGGGCCGGCCGCTCGGCTGGGCCTCGGCCCGGTCGGGCGCGGCGCAAATTTTTTTATTTAAAAAAAAGCGTTCCGCCGAAAAATTCGTAGGAAAATAAATAAAAATCCAAAAAAGATAAAACAAATTTTCCCCGTGTAGTTAGAAAATTTAGAATAGGGTGAACATTTTTTTGACACAAAATAAATTTTGAAAACGTGCAATATTTTTTAATGCAATTAAAATTGCAATTAAAATCCGAATAAATTCCAATAAATGATTTTAACACTTTTCCTCCAATATTTCAATTGTTTTGGAGAAGTCATATTTTCTCCCCTCATTTATTTTTAATGAAATATTTTTTCGGAGAGAAAAATAATTAAAACCAAGATCCTCGTTTTATTATTTGATGAAAATCAAATATGAAAATTTGAGAAAACCCCCAACTCTCTCCGAGGGTCCTTGAGTTGCTTAGGATTTATCGAGGATTTGTTAAAATGCAATAAAATATGATATGCAATGATGATCTATGTATAACATACCAAATTGAAAATTTGGGATGTTACAAATAGTTTGTGATGGATACTTGGTATGTCTTGACTTGCGTAGACTCTCCGGCAACGGCGCCAGAAATCCTTCTTGCTACCTCTTCAGCACTGCGTTGGTTTTCCCTTGAAGAGGAAAGGGTGATGCAGCAAAGTAGCGTAAGTATTTCCCTCAGTTTTTGAGAACCAAGGTATCAATCCAGTAGGAGGCCACACGCAAGTCCCTCGTACCTACACAAACAAATAAGAACCCTGCAACCAACGCGATAAAGGGGTTGTCAATCCCTTCACGGCCACTTGCAAAAGTGAGATCTGATAGAGATGATAAGATAATATTTTTGTTATTTTTATGATAAAGATTAAAAGTAAAGATTGCAAAATAAACAAAGATTGAAATAGCTAGTTGACGGAAGATTAATATGATGGAGAATAGACCCCGGGGCCATAGGTTTCACTAGTGGCTTCTCTCAAGATAGCATAAGTATTACGGTGGGTGAACAAATTACTGTCGAGCAATTGATAGAAAAGTGCATAATTATGAGAATATCTAGGCATGATCATGTATATAGGCATCACGTCCGTGACAAGTAGACCGACTCCTGCCTGCATCTACTACTATTACTCCACACATCGACCGCTATCCAGCATGCATCTAGAGTATTAAGTTCATAAGAACAGAGTAACACATTAGGTAAGATGACATGATGTAGAGGGATAAACTCAAGCAATATGATATAAACCCCATCTTTTTATCCTCGATGGCAACAATACAATACGTGTCGTTTCCCCAACTGTCACTGGGATCGAGCACTGCATGATTGAACCCAAAGCTAAGCACTTCCCCCAATGAAAGAAAGTTCAATCTAGTAGGCCAAACCAAACTGATAATTCGAAGAGACTTGCAAAGATAACCAATCATACATAAAAGAATTCAGAGAAGATTCAAATATTGTTCATAGATAATCTTGATCATAAACCCACAATTCATCGGATCTCGACAAACACACCGCAAAAGAGTTACATCGAATAGATCTCCAAGAAGATCGAGGAGAACTTTGTTTTGAGATCCGAAGAGAGAGAAGAAGCCATTTAGCTAATAACTATGGACCCGAAGGTCTGTGGTAAACTACTCACACATCATCGGAGAGGCTATGGTGTTGATGTAGAAGCCCTCCGTGATCGATGCCCCCTCCGACAGAGCGCCGGAAAAGGCCCCAAGACGGGATCTCACGGGTACAGAAGGTTGCGGCGGTGGAATTAGGTTTTCGTGGTGCTCCCCGATGGTTTCGGGGTACGTGGGTATATATAGGAGGAAGAAGTAGGTCGGTGGAGCCACGAGGGGGCCACGAGGGTGGAGGGCGCCCCTGCCTCGTGGCCTCCTCGTTGATTGCTTGACGTCCACTCCAAGTCCTCTGGATCACGTTTGTTCCAAAAATCACGCTCCCGAAGGTTTCGTTCCGTTTGGACTCCGTTTGATATTCTTTTTCTGCAAAACACTGAAATTGGCAAAAAAACAGCAATTTGCACTGGGCCTTGGGTTAATAGGTTAGTCCCAAAAATAATATAAAAGTTTGTAATAAAGCCCATTAAGCATCCAAAACAGAATATATAATAGCATGGAGCAATAAAAAATTATAGATACGTTGGAGACGTATTAGTGTCATACCTAGTGCATCGGGTCCAATGAAAATGTTTTGTGACAATACTGGTGCAATTGCCCTGGCAAAGGAATCCAGATTTCACAAGAGAACCAAACACATCAAGAGACGCTTCAATTTCATCCGCGATCAAGTCAAGGAGGGAGACATAGAGATTTGCAAGATACATACGGATCTGAATGTTGCAGACCCGTTGACTAAGCCTCTCTCACGAGCAAAACATGATCAGCACCAAGACTCCACGGGTGTTAGAATCATTACTATGTAATCTAGATTAGTGACTCTAGTGCAAGTGGGAGACTGAAGGAAATATGCACTAGAGGCAATAATAAAGTTGTTATTTATATTTCCTTATATCATGATAAATGTTTATTATTCATGCTAGAATTGTATTAAGCGGAAACTTAGTACATGTGTGAATACATAGACAAACAGAGTGTCCCTAGTATGCCTCTACTAGACGAGCTCGTTAATCAAAGATGGTTAAGTTTCGTAGCCATAGACATGTGTTGTCGTTTGATGAACCGGATCACATCATTAGAGAATGATGTGATGGACAAGACCCATCCGTTAGTTTAGCACTATGATCGTTTAATTTATTGCTATTGCTTTCATCATGACTTATACATGTTCCTATGACTATGAGATTATGCAACTCTCGAATACTGGAGGAACACTTAGTGTGCTATCAAACGTCACAACGTAACTGGGTGATGATAAAGATGCTCTACAGGTGTCTCCGATGGTGTTTGTTGAGTTGGCATAGATCAAGATTAGGATCTGTCACTCCGATTGTCGGAGAGGTATCTCTGGGCCCTCTCGGTAATGCACATCACTATAAGCCTTGTAAGCAGTGTGACTAATGAGTTAGTTGAGGGATGATGCATTACGGAATGAGTAAAGAGACTTGTCAGTAACGAGATTGAACTAGGTATGATGATACCGACGATCGAATCTCGGGCAAGTAACATACCGATGACAAAGGGAACAACGTATGTTGTTGTGCGGTTTGACCGATAAAGATCTTCGTAGAATATGTAGGAGCCAATATGAGCATCCAGGTTCCGCTATTGGTTATTGACCGGAGATGTGTCTCGGTCATGTCTACATAGTTCTCGAACCCGTAGGGTCCGCACGCTTAACGTTCGATGACGATTCATATTATGAGTTTATGTGATTTGATGTACCGAAGGTTGTTCAGAGTCCCGGATGAGATCACGGACATGACGAGGAGTCTCGAAATAGTCGAGACATAAAGATTCATATATTGGAAGGCTACATTCGGACACCGGAATGGTTCGGGTCATTTCAGATAAGTTTCGGAGTACCGGGGGTTACCGGAATCCCCCCCCCCCTCGGGAAGTTATTGGGCCTCATGGGCCTAGTGGTGGAAGAGAGGAGGCAGGCCAAGGTGTGGCGCGCGCCCCCCTAGCCCAAACCGAATTGGACTAGGGCTAGGGGGGCGGCCCCCTTTTCCTTCTCTTCTTCCTCTCCTTCCTTCTTCTCCTACTTGGACTAGGAAAGGGGGAAACCTACTCCTACTAGGAGTAGGAATCCCCCCTTGGGCGCGCCCCTTGTGGCCGGCCCTCCTCCTCCCCTCCTTTATATACGGGGGAGGGGCACCCCATAGACACACAAGTTGATCTTTAGCCGTGTGCGGTGCCCCCCTCCACAGTTTTCCACCTCGATCATATTGTCGTAGTGCTTAGGCGAAGCCCTGTGTCGGTAACTTCATCATCACCGTCACCACGTCGTCGTGCTGACGGAACTCTCCCTCGACCTCAGCTGGACCAAGAGTTCGAGGGACGTCACCGAGCTGAACGTGTGCAGATCGCGGAGGTGCCGTGCGTTCGGTACTTGATCGGTTGGATCGCGAAGACGTTCGACTACATCAACCGCGTTACTAAATGCTTCCGCTTTCGGTCTACGAGGGTACGTGGACACACTCTCCCCGCTCGTTGCTATGCTTCTCCTAGATAGATCTTGTGTGATCGTAGGATTTTTTTTGAAATACTACGTTCCCCAACAACTATTTGATATGAATGACTCGTTGTCGCAGCAGGAGTTCACCACTTTAATTGTCACTCTCTGGGCAATTTGGCACGCTCGTCGGAAGCTATCTAAGTGATTTGCAATTGATCTTCAGGCCGGCCAGCAGAACACTTCCGACGGCCCAGCCTAGACCGACTACCTGGTTGCCACCGCGCGAGGAGCATGCCAAGCTTAACATTGATGTGGCGATTCCCAGAGTGGGAGGTTACGGTGCCGTAGGAGCTATTTGCAGGGATTTCTCAGGCGTTTTTCAGGGTGCATCTGCGGTCGTTTTCAGAAACATCGACGAGCCCGAGGTGTTGGAAAGTCTGGCAATAAGAGAAGCTCTAGCACTAGCAGATGATCTCTATATTCAAAAAATCTCTGTTGCCTCAGACTACAAGTTAACTGTGGAAGCTATTCACAGAGGAACATCGTCGGCTTATGGAGCAGTTGTGCAAGAGATCAAGGAGCACTCTAGCAATTTTACTTCTTGTGTTTTTAGTCATGAGTTTAGAACCTCGAATGTCGAGGCCCATAAACTAGCAAAGCACGCTTTAACTCTTGGGACCGGTCGCCACGTTTGGTTAGGCCACCCTGAAGATCTTTCCTTCGTCCCTTAATAAAAAGCTTTGCGAGTTTGCAAAAAAAACAAAGGCGCCCAACAGGAGCTCCCCGATTTTTCAATGTCTAAAAAAACGATTTCTCAAAAAAAAAAAAAAAAACACTCCCTCACCCACCCACCCACACCCCACCCCCGTCGTTGCTCCCGTGGTCCACGGACCATTTCCCGAATTTTCCCCACTCGCGAACCCTAACTTCGACCAGCCTCCCCCCTCCAGATCCCCTCCCCTCCTTTCGCCAGGAGCAGAACCCACCCGCTCGGACCGCGCCGCGTAATCGCCATGTGGGTACTCCTCCATCTCTGAGCCCTCGTCTCCTTCCAGTTCGTTGCTCGGTAGCGTCTGAATATCGTTTGCCTGCTTCCCGCGATCCGTGCGTTGCGTGTCATTTATGCGTGTAGCTGCATTGGTTGTTTCCTTTCGATCGAAGCTATGTCGATGGAGCTACGGATTTACGCCAGAAATCCAGCGGGTTGGGGTATGGTCTGGTTGGTCTCTGCTGGGTCACGGCCTGGAAATGATCAGGAATGGGGAGGAACAAACTCGCTCTGTGGTCTTGGGGTTTAGATTGCGAGCTGCCCTGGTGCCTTTCCATGCGTGTGGGCAGCTCGATGCTTGCTTTCGCTTGGAGAATCATGAGCTCGATGCTATCTTCTGTAATGTGTGGTGATACACTGCATCTACTGATGGAAATGTGTATGTATCTGCTAGTGCCTAGTGGGCTCTAAACCAGTGTGTTGCAATAATTTTGATTACTGCTTTATTGAGGAGGTTAAAATGCATTTGAATGAGATCCCATCAAGCGTAGAATTGGGGTGTCTTAGAGCATCTCTAGTCCATCCCCAAAGGCTAAATATGGGGCGAACTTTTGGGGTTCGGGGAATTATCAGTTTATCACTCATATGGCACATCCCCCATTTCCTTTAATCCCCCCAAAAATTAGCTTTTCATCCCCCAAAAGTTCCTTCTAGCCCATATTTGCCCTGGGAGAGGCACTTCTCAGTAAAAATGAGGAATACTGCTCGACCCGCTAGTCTCCCGCCCGACACGCCGCCGCAACCCGCGCCACCGGCCGTTTGCCGCCCCGATGACCAGGGAAATGGATCCCCTAATCTGTGCTGCACCTCCAGCCACCCTCTCCGGCGCTGGAATCCTGCCGGCGGAGGTGAATTTTGTCTCCGCGGCGGCGGCGGCACCATTGCCGCGGAGGACTACTTTCTTCGCCATGGACAGCTCTGCCTCTGGAGCCTGCAGCAACACCTTGTCCTGCTCCTCTTAGTTCTTCTGTCTCGCGGTCGCTCTCGGCCTTGGCCTTGGCCTCTGCCGCGGACTTCACCTCCAACTTCAACTTGCGGAGCTCCCTCTTTGACGCGGTCCAGCTCTTGCGACACCTCAGCCTACTGGGCATCTGAGGCCTCCTCGACGGCGTTCTTTCGTGTCCTGGGTGCCCACATTGCTTGCAGCCCTGACCTCTAGGACGTCGCTTTGGCCTTGGTCTGGTTGATTTGGCGTTCCAGCTCCTTTGCCATGGCTCGTGCTCTCGATAGCCCCGACTTGGCGCCGTCTCGCTCGTTATCCACATATGCCTTGCATTCGTTCAGCTCGTCCATGAATTTTGGAATTGAAAGAGCACTTCTTGAGCTAGAACATGCTTCTTGGGCAGCTTGCTCGCCTTGAGCTTCACCGCCTTGTGGTACTCCTCAAATTGGGGACAGTGTCTGCTGCATGTTGTAACAATGGAAATTACCGCAACATGACTCTTGCATGCTGTAGGTGTTCGATGAATCGCGCAAGCCTAATGTGTGGAAATTTGAGGTTTTGGCGGATTAAGCTTGGGGGGTGGGCTAGATGAACAAAAGTTTAGGGTCAGTTTGGTTCGTGACCTGACCCTCGTGCCTGGATCGCTGATGCTGCCTGGTGTGGACGTGAGATGTAAAATCTTTCTGCCTGACCAGGCTTGTGTGGTGCTGAAGCGTTTGGTTCGTGCCTGGGCCAGGCAAAGCATCAACGTCCCATCAATCAGTCCATGCAACTATTATTTAATGCAAATATCCATCCAGGCTGCTGGTAGCCTCGTGACCGCACGGCCAGGCGTTCGAATTCGATCGCCTGGGCCAGGCTAATTGCAGTGCCTGGAGTCCAACCAGGCTAATCACGGTACAAAAGAATCCAGGCCAGGCGAGCTTTCTTTTTCACAGGGTAGCAACCAAACAAGCATGCATGAAACCCAGGCACAACTCCAGGCCAGGCAAAATATGTTGAGGACGCAAACCAAACATGCCCTTAACCCCCCAAAATATGGGAATTAAAGGATGGGGAATAAGATGAGGAATCAACTTATGGGGGATGGGCTAGAGATGCTCTTAGATCCTTTTCTTTTAATCACGCTGCTGCGCTCTCATGTGTTTCATCTTAGAGACCACTTAATCTTGATTAATGCATCTGATGGAAGATATGGTGTTCCAGGGATAGGTAGGAGGATATGATACCTGAACCCCAAATGCATTAATGCCCCATCTGCAGCTGTTTATGCATGTTATGTTATTATGAAGTCAGAGTTTTGTGCTTCTGTTTTACATGGCTAGCTTGTGCTTGGTTTAGAAAGATTAAAGCAGTATGTCAGTAGTTGCATTGTTTATCTCCTTTCTATTGGAACTAGATTGAGGTAGCGTCAGATTTCGCACCAAGAATCTAGCGGGTTAGTGTATAGGATGAATAGTGTCTCGTGGGCGGTGGGTCACAGATTCAAATCAAGAAAGGACAAGAACAAGCTCGCTTGGTTGTCTTGTGGGTTCAGTGTGCCCTATAGCTGTTGATTAGTACTACACAGCTAAGATAACTGCGTAGATAGATGGACAGTTTCTGGCATGGTGGACAGCTTGATGTTTATTTTACTTGGAGAATCAAGAGTTCGAGGTTATCTTCTACTGTGTAGGGATATAGTCGTGTTGTACAATCCGCTCCAACTTCATTAACAATTGGAAATGTGTATGCTGCTAGCATGTCGACTGTTAGTAGGCTCTAAACTAGTGCATTGCAATTCACACCGCATGTCTGCATGGATAATTTGAGATGAGAATCCCTTTCTTACTATATTTTCTAGGGTTAAGGTGCATTTGACTTGAACCCCATCTTATCTGGAATTGGGAGGTTCTAGTCATATTCTTGTTAGCATAGCATGGTCTCCTTGGGTGTTCATCTTTGCTGATGTCTTCGTGTTGTTATCCTCTGATGTAAAAGATGACGTTCCAGGGATAGGTAGGAGAAAATAACCAGCCTAGAATAGAACAATATGTCTCCTGTGAGCTACCTGTCTACGCAGTGCATTTTATCCCGTCCGTAGCTCTTTATGTTGATTATGTAGTTATTAGATGGCCGACTTATGGTTTTCATACCAGAAAGGCCATGTGTTGCACCATTCATAAAAGGTTATGAAACAGTCAATTTCATTCTCTCAGCTTTCATTGTTTCTATTGTTGTTTTATCTCAGGGCGGATGAGGAACCCGTTGATCCCAAGAAGTATCTCGAGGAGCGGTGCAAGCCACAGTGTGTAAAGCCACTGTATGAGTATGAGGTGTGCTCTTACTTTCTTTCTTTTGTTGTAACACCCTCTTAATTTTGATTGGGGAATTTAATGCGACAATACTGCTATTTCCATTATGGAAGTTACGAGAAATGACACTCTTTGGTCAGCATAATTATGAAACTATTTGGCCATGTGAATGTGAAAGTTTTTCCGCTGTGATATTCATGGTATTTTTGTACTGAAGCTTTATTTTAATTTTCATGTTCAAATATCACCCTTCACATCATCCTTCACATCTTAAGAAAAGTTGTATAGCTCAATTTTGTTACTTTCTGTAGTGACAATCTGTTCAATTATTTGAGTGAAAGTTAAATAATAGCCTGTAGATTGGTTGCACTGTGAAGGATTCATATAATCCTCTGCTCTCTATGATGCTGTTTCCAAAACACAGTATATTTGGTAACTGATTAGAACTACTATCATTTGTTCTGTTGGAACAACACAAATGTCCGCTTAAATTGTAAGGTTGAAAACCATTTAGTTCTTCATTGACTTAGTAATATTCTTCTTCATACTCAATTTGATTTTTCATCGCCATGCTGTTTGAATTATGTCAACATGATACTCCTATGGGATTACTTCTCCAACCTGTGTGGTGGCTGTATGATGCACAGAAATGTATCAAGAGAGTTGAGGCTGATGATACCGGGCACAAGCACTGCACTGGGCAATATTTTGACTATTGGTCATGCATCGATAAATGTGTAAGTACTTCCTCTCAAGTCAGAGATGGATACTGTTAAAAAAACAGCTATAAGAAAGCACTGCCAAGATTGAAAATAACATGCCTCGTATATGCATCTGCAGGTAGCACCAAAGCTCTTTGAAAAGCTGAAATGATATTGGGGCGCTACTTTCAGTGAGTGAGCCTGGTCATTGACCAGAAGTCCAGAACCCAGTGAGTGAGCCTGATCATTGGCCAGAACCTTGTTCAAGTTGAAATATTTGTCGAGTCTGCAAATTGTCCTGTGACTGTGTTTCGATTTCATGAACTTGTAATAAGAGCAACTATCTTGACACTTTTTGCAACCATTGATTTATGTTTGGCTAAGCACTGATGACAACTATAACAATTTGATGTCTGTCGATTACAGTTCTGGTACTGATCATTTTTCTCATTGAGATCATATCCAACGCAAATTGAGAAGATTTCAACAACACATAGCTAAGAACTGTGCACGCACCATGTTATGACCCATGAATTGGAGGTGATTTCTGGTTATAAAAAACATTTGAGGAATATGTTCTGTAAATGGTTGAATCAAATATTTGCTTGTAAAATTACATGAAAAGAAACAGCACTATGTGATCATGCTTACAGATGTTCAATTTGGCTTTCGGCCTACGGTGGAAACATAGTCTTTTTCTATATACATGCGTAAAAGTTCTATATTTCTTAATTTGTTATCTATACTCCCTCTGTGCCAAAATATAATGTAATAAAAAAATTACAAGTCAATCTTTTCTATGTTTGGCCATGTGTAGGAAAAAATATTAACATATACAATGCCAAATAAATAAAATATGAAGAAATATTTCATAATGGATCTAATGGTACTAATTTGGTATTGTTTGTACAGATAATTTATCTATAAACATTATGGATGTGGAAACATTTCACTTTTGAAAATGGTTTGCCTTGTACTCCCTCCGTCTCATAATATGAAAGCGTTTTTAACACTACACTAGTGTCAAACGCTCTTATATTGTGGGACGGAGGGAGTATTTGGAACATAGGGAATATGTGCTCATGGGCCCTCCAAGAATTGCAACATTGTTGTATCATTGTGTTGGTAGACTCAAATCATACAAGGTAGAATTCCATGATATAAAATGTGAGTTTTCTCTCTCTAAATTTAAGCTTTGCCGAGAACCAACAATTTTGCTTGCATGACGAGAAAGGTTGTGCCTCTAGCTCACCATGGATCAACTATAGGCATGTACCATATTAATGTGATTATTCTTTATGTGGAAGACACATTCTCGTCAATAACGATCCGCATGTGCTTTGTGATGATTTCATCAATCTTGAAACTTTGCGACTCCATTTTTAGTAGAATTTGTATGTGTGTGCGCGAGAGTGAGCGTCTACATTGTATTGGTGTTTCTTAAAAGAAACTCTTAATTGTTTATCGCCAAGTACAAATGGACAACCACATTGATCCGCAAGACCTCGGATTGATCGTGTGCATTCATATGAATAAGTCATTGTCTATTTGTCGGAGAGACTTTAACTTGTTGGAGAGGCAATGCCATAGTTATGAAGTCACTTGGACTCCACATTCTTCTCCTTGAGCCAATTTCATGAGCTTCCCCAGATATTCTTGGTGGATCTTGAAGTGGTCCATGGTCATTCACATACTTGCTCAGAGGCAAATCCACACGATGGAAGCTCCCACACAAGGTATAGCTGTCTAGGAGACGCCAAATCTCCTAGAGTAATGGATCAAGACCTCTACACTTGAAGATGATTTTGCTTGATGCTCAACCTCTCCCCTCTCTCTAGGATTTTCCTCTCTTAAGATGAGACTCAAGAACAAGATGAAGCTTGCACACAAGTGTGGGGGTACATGTTCAACCCTTCTTGGAAGCACCGGAAATGGGTCAGAACAACCAGAATTCAAATATGCCGGTCAGTGCTAAGGCTGGAAGATCGTGGATGTCGCCTAGAGGGGAGGGGGTGAATAGGCGCTTTAAAATAATTACGGTTTAGGCTTGAAAAAATGCGGAATAAAACTAGCGTTTAATTTGTGAAGCATAAAACCTAAAATAACTAGGCTCACCTATGTGCACCAAAAACTTATGCTAAGCAAGATAAACAACTAGGTGATAGCAAGATATATAACATGAAACACTATGGCTATCACAAAGTAAAGTGCATAAGTAAAGGGCTCGGGTAAGAGATAATCGAGGCATGCGGAGACGACGATGTATCCCGAAGTTCACACCCTTGCGGATGCTAATCTCCGTTTGGAGCGTTGTGGAGGCACAATGCTCCCCAAAATGCCACTAGGGCCACCGTAATCTCCTCATGCCTCGCACAATGCAAAATGCCGTGATTCCACTAAGGAACCCTTGAGGGAGGTCACTGAACCCGTACAAATGGCAACCCTTGGGGGCGGTCACTGAACCCGTACACTTTGGCAACCCTTGGGGGCAGTCACCGGAACCCGTACAAATTGCCGGGGCGATCTCCACAACCTAACTAGAGACCCCAACGCTTGCCCGAAGCTTTACACCACAATGATTGAGCTCCGAGGCACCACCAACCGTCTAGGACGCCCAAGCACCCAAGAGGAACAAGCTCTAGGGTACCAAGCACCCAAGAGTAATAAACTTCTCAACTTTTCACTTCCACAAATCACCGTGGAGAACTGAAACTGATGCAACTAATGCAATGGCAAGGGCACACAGAGTGCCAAAGTTCCTCACTCTCAGATCCCACCAAAGCAATGAAAGCTATGGTGGAATATGAGGGGAAGAACAAGAAGGGGAACACCAAGAACCCCAAGATCTAGATCCAAGGGGTTCCCCTCACATAGAGGAGAAAATGATTGGTGGAAATGTGGATCTAGATCTCCTCTCTCTTTTCCCTCAAGAACTAGTAAGAATCATTGGAGGGATTGAGAGATAGCAAGCTCAAAGAAGGTCAAGAATGGGGGAAGAACACGAGCTCAAAGGATTACAACCAATGGGGAAGAAGACCCCCTTTTATAGGCCTCCCAAATCCAACCGTTATGCCCTCAGTCCGCACACAAGTGGTACTACCGCTCCAGGGAGCAGTACTACCGCTCGGGCGGAAGTACCCAGAGTATAGTGCTCAGAAGAAGCATCCCGAGGTGGCAGTGTCGCCGGAGTGGTACTACCGCTCGCCCCAGCGGTACTACCGTTGAGGTAGCAACATACAGGGGAGAAGCGGTACCCTGGCCCCTTACAGCCGCCCTACAACCGCGAAGAGGGAACGAGTCCAGAGGCGAGAAAATAGGCGAAAGTAGCAGGGGTAGTCGGACGCGGAAGTACCGCAACAAGCGGTACTACCGCTGGGCTGGTGCGGTACTACCGTCCGAAACGGTACTACCATGCCCAACTACCGCTCTACTGACGTCGAAATGAAAGTGAGTCCAGAAGCCCAAAAACAAGCGGAAGAGAGTGCGGTAGCTCATAGCGGAAGTACCGTACGAGTGGTATTACCGTGGAGCGGAGCGGTACTACCGCTTGGAAGCTGAAAACTGCCCAAGAGAAACAGATGGATGCAGGAAAACCAGAACTGCCATAACTTCTACAAATGAGCTCCGAATTGAGCAAACTCAAGCTTGTTGGTTATAGTAAGAAGAGGCAGTAGACAAATACCAAAGGTATAGAGATGTGAAACCTCTATGAATGAAGAACCGGCAAAAACCCCAACATCAAAAACATCATAGAAGAAGCATGTGGACTCCGTTTTCGATGAACTCGAGCTTGTCATGAAGATGACCATAAGCTCCAAATCTCCCAAGGATAAACACCAAACAAGAACCAAGAAAGATGATGCAATGGTTTGAGCTCTCTACGAACGATGCGATCAAGCTACTAACTTGAGATCCCCCCTTGATAGTACGACAATCGATCCTATAACCCGGTCTTCCAGCTACCACCATGAGACCGATAAAATAGAAAACCTATCAAGGGAAAACCTTTGTCTTGTACATAGTCCACTGTTGGGGAACGTAGCATGTGAAGGAAATATGCCCTAGAGGCAATAATAAAGTTGTTATTTATATTTCCTTATATCATGATAAATGTTTATTATTCATGCTAGAATTGTATTAACCGGAAACTTAGTACATGTGTGAATACATAGACAAACAGAGTGTCACTAGTATGCCTCTACTTGACTAGCTCATTGAATCAAAGATGGTTGAGTTTCCTAGCCATAGACATGAGTTGTCATTTGATCAACGGGATCACATCATTAGAGAATGATGTGATTGACTTGACCCATTCCGTTAGCTTAGCACTTGATCATTTAGTATGTTGCTATTGCTTTCTTCATGACTTATACATATTCCTATGACTATGAGATTATGCAACTCCCGAATACCGGAGGAACACTTTGTGTGCTACCAAACGTCACAACGTAACTGGGTGATTATAAAGGTGCTCTACAGGTGTTTCCGATGGTGTTTGTCGAGTTGGCATAGATCGAGATTAGGATTTGTCACTCCGATTGTCAGAGAGGTATCTCTGGGCCCTCTCGGTAATTCACATCACTATAAGCCTTGCAAGCAATGTGACTAATGAGTTAGTTGCGGGATGATGCATTACGGAACGAGTAAAGAGACTTGCCGGTAACGAGATTGAACTAGGTATTGAGATACCGACGATCGAATCTCGGGCAAGTAACATACCGATGACAAAGAGAACAACGTATGTTGTTATGCGGTTTGACCGATAAAGATCTTCATAGAATATGTAGGAGCCAATATGAGCATCCAGGCACTACAAAAAAAGACACATCCGTGACATTTTGGGCCGAACGAATTTTTTTCCTGTCATACATATGACACTTCTATGACGATAATTGTGACAAAACCCGGTATCATCATAGATGTGGTGGGCTCCTACTTCTATGACAAAAAATCATGACAGAAAATGGGCTTTTCGTCCTGGGCGGGCCGGAGACGCAGCTGCATGACATTCTTTGGGCCGTCCATGACGGAAAAAACCGTGGTAGAAGCGAGCGCGAGGAAAATTTCGGGGAGTTCCCGGTTACGGTGGGAGGTCGGGGGCCGAGCGATGCGCGTTTCTCTCGTACACGTACGCGCGTGTGTGCGAGGCGTTGGCTCTAACTGAACCCGAGCGAGGCGTTGGGCTCTAACTGAACCCGAGCGATTGCACTGCAGGCTACGCGTTACTGACCCGAGCGATCGATCGATGGCTGTTAACTGAACCCGATCGAGCGATTCCTTCGCTACTGCTGCTAACTGAAGCCGATCGATGCTGCCTCTGGGATGAACAGTGAGCGTTGCAGGGGGTTTGATGAACAGTGAGCGGTGGCGTTGCCTCTGGATGAATAGGACCCCGTGGTGTGGTGGAGGGCTGAATGAACAGTAGACGGTGGAGGGGTGCCCGTGGAGGGGTGGTTGAACAGGACCCCGTGGTGTGGAGGGCTGGATGAACAATAGACGGTGGAGGGGTGCCCGTGGAGGGGTGGTTGAATAGTAGCCGGTGGAGTAGCGTGCGGTGGAGGCTGGATGAACAGGAGCCCGTGGAGGCTGGAGGAGGTCGACGGTAGCCCATGGAGGCTGGAGGAGGTCGACGGTGGAGATGAACAGTATCCCGTGGAGTCCCGTTTTGCGGTACGCCACACCCCTCCCGATGAACAGGACCCCCGTTTCGACCGTAGGAGGTCCGTTTCGTCCGTTTTGCGGTACGCCACACCCCTCCCGATCAACAGGACCCCCGTTTCG
Source organism: Aegilops tauschii subsp. strangulata (assembly GCF_002575655.3). Taxonomy (NCBI): domain Eukaryota; kingdom Viridiplantae; phylum Streptophyta; class Magnoliopsida; order Poales; family Poaceae; genus Aegilops; species Aegilops tauschii. The sequence continues at coordinate 95,824,459 of NC_053038.3, forward strand.
AACGTAGGAGGTCCGTTTCGTCCATTTTGCGGTACGCCACACCCTTCCTGATCAACAGGACCCCCGTTTCGACCGTAGGAGGTCCGTTTCCTCCGTTTTGCGGTACGCCAGACCCCTCCCGATCAACAGGACCCCGTTCCGAACGTAGGTCTGTTTCCTCCGTTGTGCGGTACGCCAGGCCTCGTTTCCATCGCCTGTTCCGTCCAAGCCCTCCCGATGAACACGACCACGCATTCCGTTCCGACCCAGCCGGTTGGCTCCCACGCGTTCCGTTGCCTCCCGATGAACAGGACGCATTCCGTTGCCTCCCCATGAACACGACGCATTCCGTTGCCTCCCCATGAACACGACGACGACGCTGTTTCTCCGTTCTGACCCAGCCATGTACACGAGCCCTGGCCGTACGTATGCGCGAGTAGGCGTTCGAGACCCCGCCCGTATGTACACATACGTGGCCGTATTTTCTTTCTTGCACTCTGGCCGCTGTACGTACGTGTACATGCTACGTGCGTGCCTCTACTACGACACGTACGCGCCTCTACTACGACACGTGCGCGCCTCTACATCCACCAGTATATATGTACGTACACGTTCGCGACCAGAATGACAACGCTACGTACGCTTCGACCAGGTGGGTCCCGACTGTCAGGCACTTCCTTGCGTGCGAGATGTAGCTGGTGGGTCCCAGCAGTCAGGGGGCGAATCGTTTTCTTTTTTGCCCAGAGGCACTTCCTTGCGTGCGAAGGTGTAGCTGGTGGGTCCCAGCAGTCAAAGGGGAAACGTTTTTTTCGCGAAATACGGTGGCCCGTCCGGTGGGTCCCCGCTGTCAGGTGGAGGAATAATTATTTTGCGCGTAATAAGGAGGCACTTCCTTGCTGCGGCCGTGGACCCAGCTGTAAGCGCCTCCACGCACAGTACTCTTCCGATGGAAGTCGGTCGTTGACCACATTGACCACGCCGCGCCGAGAGCACCACAGCGGTGGACAACGGCGAGGCCTAGGAAGGGGACGACACGGAGGCAGGGAAGACTCGGCAGTTGTTTCCCACGCGGAGGGGAGTACGACTGTACGAGGGTTTACTGGTTCGTCTGCCGTCGCCGGAGAATAACAGCAGGTGTGGGTGAGTAGAGGGATGGCTAGGCCAGTGATGGGAGTACGGTGGGGCGGTGAGGCCTGCGCGGCAGCACAGCCGGCCCCGGGGAGGAGGGAGCAGGCAGTCCCGCCGGCGCTTGTTTGAGCGGCTGGAGCAGGAAGAGCAGAGATTGAAGAAGCACGACGGCCATTGGATGGACATCCAACAGTCAGTGCTTGTGCGTCAACCTTTTTTTAGGAAAGCCTCAAATCTGTGGAAAACAGCATACAACCCATCTGCCATTATTTCTAATAATTTACAGCCCATTTGCTAATTCTTGAGGTTTTTTTTGGAGCCCATATTCTTTTTGTTAGCATTACAGCCCATATTGTGGCCACGGTTAAAAAATTATACAAAATTTTGCATATTTCGGTGCGGTCCGAACTGTTTTTAATCCCAAAATTTCGACTCACATTCAAACTGATTTTAAAAATAAATGTATATCAATATAAAATCCAACAAATTCTCCACGCATAAAAATTAATGTAATTTAAAATCTTGAAATAAAAAAAAGATATTTGAAACTAATTGCCGGTTTGATGTGTTTTAAAAATGTACAACCCATTTCTGAATACTGATGGGCCATTTTCTCGGCCAGCCGAATGAAAGCTCTGCTCGTCTTGAAAGATTTGCAGCCCAACAGGCCTCACAAAGCGACTTACTTGGCAAATCACAAAAAAACTGGGCTGTGGCCATGGACCCAGCTGTCAGCCTCTCCACGTACAGTACTCTTCCGATGGAAGTCGTTCCTTGACCACGTTGACCATGCCGCGCGGAGAGCACCACGGCGGTGGACGATGGCGAGGCCTAGGAAGGGGACGACGCGGAGCCGGGGAAGACGCGGCAGTGGAAGCCCGCGCGGAGAGGAGTACGAGGGTTCACTGGTTCGGCTGCGGTGTGAGGCTGCCGTCGCCGCAGGGCCTGGCCAGCGGTGGGAATAGTAGGGGGCGGTGAGGCCTCTGCGGCAGCACAGCCGGCCACGGGCGGCAGGAGCATGCGGCACGACCGGCGCTGCTTTGGGCGGCTGGAGCAAGAAGACCAGAGGTTGAAGAAGCACTACGGCCGTTGGATGGACATCGTACGGTCACTGGAGCTAGAATCGTTCATATTGACTAAGTTGACAAAGCCCTTCGTCCCCGTCAACTTAGTAGGCCCACAAGTCAGCCTCCCACCAAGGTGGGTCCCAGCTAGCCGGGGGAGTATTCATTTTTTGCGTAATAAGGAGGCACTTCCGGTGGGTCCGAGCTGACAGCGGGGGGAACGTTTTTTTCGCGAAATACGATGGCCCGTCCGGTGGGTCCCAATAGTCAGGGGGAAACGATTTTTTTCGCAAAATACTGGTGGCCCGTCCGGTGGGTCCCCGCTGTCAGGTGGAGGAATAATTATTTTCCGCGTAATAAGGAGGCACTTCCTTGCGGCTGCCGTGGACCCAGCTATCAGCCTCTCCACGTACAGTCCACGTCCGATGGAAGTCGTTCCTTGACCACGTTAACCACGCCGCGCCGAGAGCACCAGGGCGGTGGACGACGGCAAGGCCTAGGAAGGGGACGCCGCGGAGCCGGGGAAGACACGGCAGTGGATGCACACGCGGAGAGGAGTACGAGGGTTCACTGGTTCGGCTGCGCTGCCGTCGCCGCAGAATAACAGGGGGTGTGGGTGAGTGGAGGGATGGCCTGGCCAGCGGTGGGAGTAGTAGGGGGCGGTGAGGCCTCCGCGGCAGCACAGCCGGCCACGGGAGGCAGGAGCAGGCGGCACGACCGGCGCTGCTTTGGGCGGCTGGAGCAAGAAGACTAGAGGTTGAAGAAGCACGACGGTCGTTGGATGGACATCGTACGGTCACTGCAGTTAGAATCGTTTATATTGACTAAGTTGACAAAGCCCTTGGTACGTCAACTTAGTAGGCCCACAGATCAGCTTCCCAAACGGTGCGCCCCAGATGTCAGGGGGAGGAATCATTTTTTGGGCGGGTGAAGCTAGAATATCCGAGATTGAAGAAGAAGCACGGCATCCGTTGGATGGACATCCAACGGCCACTGCTGCTAGAACCGTGTGTTGACTATAAGTTGACAAAGCCTTGTATACGCGTCAACTCTGTTTTTTTAGGGGACGCGTCAACTTAGTAAGGCCAGAAGTGTGTGGCAGAGAACTTATAGCCCATTTGAGATTTGTAAGAATGTGTAGCCCATTTTTGAATTCTAATGGAATTTCCTACAGTCCATTTACAGTTTGTTAAAAGTACAGCCCATTTCAACCAACCGTTCAAAACAGAATTCAATAAAATTTCCCACATTTTGATGGGATCCGAAATATTTTTATCCCGAAATTTCTAGTCAGATTAAATACAATTTCAATATAAATTTATATTACATAAAAATCCAACGAAACATTACGCTCGCAACAATTAATGAAATTAAAATTTTTAATATCCAAAAATAATATTTTATAAAGTAATCATGTGTTTGGTGCATTTTTTTATAGTTACTGCCCAGTTTTTATAATTACATCCCATTTATTATTTCTTAAAGCCCATTTTCTTGTTAAGCCTAATGCATCCCTCCTAGGAAAGATTTGCAGCCCAGCGGGGCGGAGAATAACAACTTGACCTTGCCTGGGTATTCCTAAAAAAAGTATAGCTGGGCTAGCCATTTTCAGCTTGACAAAAATTTATATCTGGGCTGGATATCTGGCCTGGGCTAGACGGGCCACAGCCTGCCCAGTTAATACCTGCATCGATGTTTTCGTTGTTGTTCATAGGAGAAAAATTAATATCTGGGCTAAACATCGAAAAACTCTGCAGTGCTCACACCTCAAAAACACAAATACTGCTCGAGCTGCCTGGTCCCAGCTGTCGGCCGCTTCTTGTGCAATTCTCTCGTTTATTAACTACTACATAGGTTGACAATGATGTGGGACCGTGATGTCAGGAAACCAGGAGGAAGAAAAATAAATTATAGTTATATATATAATAAGGAGGCACTTGCGTACGTGAGGCTATGGACCTGGTGGGTCCCCATTGTCATCCTCTCCAAGTAAAGTCATCTCCTCGCCCGCGCGCGCTTTCCGCGCGAAACAGTCAGCGTCGCCCGCCCCGCTTCCCGGTGCAGGCGATTGCTCCGCCTTCAAACGACACAAGTGCCGTCCGTCCGTCCATCTGCCGCCCACATTAATGATACGCGGTTGCCGAGGCGGCTACTCCGGCGCCACACGTCCGTCCCTCCGCCCGCCCATCATTGCTATATAAACTGCTGCGCCGGCCATAGCCGCAGTCATCCGCATCCGTTCCCTTTCTCCTGTCCACACCACTACTGCCCACCATGGCTTCCTCGCGCTCCAGCGCTCTTCGAAGAAGAGCGGACGATGGACCACAAGGAGATGGCAGCCATTGCTGCCGACCGGCTGGCCGGCAGGCAGCCGGAGGACGACGACGTCCCAATGGAGAACATGGTAGTCGACGATCCGGCGCCAACCCCCTCCTCCGCGCCATCCTCGCCGGTGCATTGCACCATGACCATCGGCGAGGCCCGTGCCCAATATATGGACAGGGTGAGGCAGATGCGTGAGGAGCAGTTCCGGGAGGCGCAGGCTGACGCCGCCTACAACCACCATCTCCTCCAGGAGCACCTGCAGGCGGAGGAGCAGATCGCCGCGGAGCGGGCGGAGCAGGAGGCGCTGCTCGACTCGTACCGCTCCGCCCGCAAGGGCTGCCTCGAGCGCTGGCAGTACCGCATGCGGGTGGCGGAGGCTGCGGCCGCCTACAAAGAGGCTAGCAAAGAGGGCGATGAAGCGGGCGAGGCGCTGTTTGGCGAGACCGAGGACAAGGCAAAGGACAATGCCGGCTCCGACGAGTCCCCACTCCGCTGGCGTCGACGAGGCCCTGCTCTGTCGAGGCCCCGCGGCGCCAACAACGAGGTAGAGGACACCGCCGGCTCCGCCGAGGCCCCGCCCCGCCAACAACGAGGCAGAGGACATCGCCGGCTCAGCCGAGGCCCCACCCTGCCGGCAACGTGGGGGAGGATTTCCACCGCTCCGCTGAGGCGCCACCCGCCGGCAACGAGATAAAGGACATCGCCGGCTCCGCCGAGGCCCCGCCCCGCTGCCAACGAGGCCGCGCCACACAGAAAACGAGGAAGAGTAGAACACGGTAGGTCGCCGCCGCTCGGGTCCAAGTAAGGCCACCGTTGCTACCCTCCGGTTGAAGCCAAGCTAGGCGGGTTGACCATTGACGGCCGGTTAGCTTCTTGGCGGCGACGTGGAGTCGGAGAGCTGCGCTGGAGAAGAACACTGCTTCTACTTAACTGCTGGTGCAGTTGGCTGACTGACACATGGGCCCAACAGGCCACATGTCAGTTACGCAACTACACCTGCAGTTAAGTCACTGAAGCTTCTGTTCGGCTCGGCGGGACACAGGTGGGTAGCTTCGGTTAATTAATTATACCTCTAGCGCACCCCTTTTTAGTTGAAGAATGTATGAAATGTAATGAAATCCGACATGTTTATATGAAATCCGACAGTGTATGAATGAATTTATTTCGATTAGTTCGAATTCCTGTATCACTGGCATTGGATGAACATGCAAAACAATACGTACTAGCATTATTCCCAGGGTGATCACCTCGTTTGCAGCAGTTTCACATGTACTCCCTCCGGTCCTTTCTAGTCTGCATACAAGTTTTGTCTGCAGTCAAAGTATCTCTACTTTGACCAACCTTATACAAAAAAGTATGCACTTTCACAATGTGCGAAGTAAAAAGGAACAGAAGGAGTACAAAGAGTTTGAGCAGCTTTTTAGCGTTTCTGTACATTGCAATCAAACACACAGGCCTGGCAATTCATAGAGAACATTCAAAACAATCGATGATTATGCATCTCAGCTACTCACATGTCAGAGGCAATATTTACTTCACAACTAAAGAATAAAGAAAAAATTGATCGACGCTGCTGACAGCAAAGGGCGTCCCATTCGAAAATATCAAACGCATGTCTTGCTAAAATCAATGAGCAAAATTTGACAAGGTTGCCCCATTCCAAAATATCAAATGCCTACGATTGTGGAATGGGCAGGGTTTGCCATCAGTTCGGACATTGACATGGCACCTCGTGCTAAATAAACCAGCTGTTCTTTTTGTGCAGTTCCACCAAAATCAACCAAATTCGCGCGTAGCTTGTATGATTTCGCCCTTATATGTTGCAACGCCTTGAACTTATCGGCACCTCCTTTCTTGTGGTGGAAATGAATGATTCGATGTATTCATGAACATTTTGTGCAGTTCCCATTGAAATCAAGCTGAGCACCCCTGTTTGCACAAATACAAAAAAGTGATTAGTATAAAGCAAACTGTACTATGAATTGACAGTTTCAAAAGGCACATACATGGTCCAAGTAGAGCACACTTTTAGAAAAATGGAACTCACCAGAAAGAATCCTAGAACAACATTGTACTCGCGCATCACAGCAAAAAAATGGAGATTTGTCAGTCCTTCTGAGCTAAAGTTAGTTTGGTCTTGTGGGGAGTAATGTAACCATCCTTCAACTGCTCCTTTTGATGAGAAGATAGACAGGGCTTCTTCATCCTGGCATAATCGGAACTAGTCACTTCACGTACTCCATATTCTTCTTCAGAGGAAGATGATCCTGTTGTGCAAAGACAAGAGGACTACTAAATGCTAGCATCCCTGTTTGCTCGAAAAAAAGGAAAGGAAATATTTAAAACAGCACAGATGAAGCACTTCTCAAGGACAATACCACTTTTTCATGACAGTATCTAAACAGTAGCACAACACCAATAGAGATGACAAAGCTCAATCATATGGATGAAATCAGTGGGCGAGTACCAACCTTTGTCAGGAGGCTTATTGTGTAGAGCATACAGATGAAGCACTTCTCCGGAACCATCTGTTGCTATCTACGGTGGTGGCCATGCTTACTATATACTCCTCAATTAATTTAATGTTTCCAACATCTTCTTGTGCAGTTCCACTAAAATATATGGTATCTTCAAAGAAGATCCCTGTTTGCACAAGTAGAGATAATTACATATTACATTAAGAGTGGCATCAAATCAGTGGCAAAACAATTGCTCGTTCCAGCCATAGCAATAAATTAAGATGCAAAACTATATCATTACTTGTGTCATCACAGTTCCAGTGCTTCATTACAGCACCGGGAGTTGATTTTTGTTTTTCTTCCGCTTGTTCTTCCCCTTCATTACTTGGTTCAATAACAGACAAGCTTCGCCTTCAATGTAAGATTTGGCATGTCAATTAGGGAGCACAAGTATAGTACTAAACTTAATTTTCTGATGAAAGTGGCAAAATACAGGCCAGCAGTTGTGAAATATCCTTATCTTACCTCAATGGGATATTACGGTGCACATACAGATTGGAAGTCTTGTCTCCATTTGTGCAGTTCACTAAAATCAAGCAACATTATCGTACAAGTAGCACAACATATGAAAGCACACTGCAGAATCATGTGAAAGAAAGCTAGTACTGACCTCTCATGATGCGGAATTCAAACAACTCACAAGAAGAAGATCTGAACCAAATTCACCTTAACAGATAGGAAGTAAGATCTCCTCTTGTGCAGTTCCACTAAGATCAAGCAATCAAGCAACGTTGTCGGTGTGACATTTTGGTTAAACTGCACAAAACACTCTTAAAACAAAAGTGTTTTGTGCAGTGCAACAAAAGGTCACAATGGCAACGAGGTGAAGTCGATAACCCTGTTTACACAGAGGTGCAAAGGAAACAATTAGTGGTCAATAACGGTGGATGACACAGAAGCCAACAAAAAGAAGCATCTACCTTATCTAAATGGGAAAGAAAGCAAGACCGTAGCATTTCTCAAACGGTGGCATTGATTAATATTAACATAGAGATTATATTAACAATAAAATTCGTTAAACATGTAATTTGCTTTTAACTGTGGCATTGCATCAATTTTCCAGCGGCATTATTAGAGGGTGTTTGTTTACAGGGACATTTTGGTGTAGGGACTAAAGAAACTCCGTGTCAGTCCCATCTAAACCAAACAGGAGGGACTTTTAGGGACTAAAAGTGGGCATTTGGGACTAAAGAAAGAAGACCCCGAGGGAGTCTTTTTGGGACTTTTTCCAACAGTTGCCCCTGCCACGCATCGGACCTTGTCTCTATTAGTTCATTACTAGGGGTAACGTGGTCTTTTAGCATGTCATTTAATAACCTCTAGTCCATGTTTAGTCCCTGGAACCAAGCAGGTAGGGACTAGGGAGTTTTTAACCAAACAGGGCCTTAGATTAACAACAGCTAATGAGTTGCACGGGACAGTGGACGCACCAGCACCATGTGCATCTACCGATGTACTGTGGTCATGCACAGTCTGTTGCAACAAAGAACAAACAACCAAGGAGCATATTTGTGTTGGTCCCAGTTTTGTTATCTTTAGACACCTTTCCCTATGTGAGCGCAGCAAATCTAGTCCTGCTCAAACTCTACAGCCTTATCCCTTCCTTTCCTTTTTGAACTAGTACTTTCGCCCCTTCCTTTCCTCTTTGAACCACGTCCTAGATTTATGCGATACAACTTTCCCCACTACTTTCCCCCATTCCTTTCCTCTTTGAACCACGTCCTAGATTCATGCTATACAACTTTCCCCCTTCATTTCCTCTTTGAACCACGTCCTAGATTCATGCTATATACAACTTTTCCCACTACTTTCCCCCACTCCTTTCCTCTTTGAACCACGTCCTAGATTCATGGTATACATGCAGCTAGAGCAATGCATGTGGAGTAAGTAAATTATACCTTAAGGTTCTTGGGGCGTGGTTCGGTGGGCGACGGGACGGCGGCGAAGAAGAAGGGGTCAGAGGCCCTCCCGCACCGCCGCTGGGTGGAAAGTGAACAGCTGCGCCGGTAGTCCCTCGCCGACGGCGACAACGTTAAGCCTCCTTCCCTTCCCGGCGGACGGATCCTGCCGGCTCTTTGAGCAGCTGTGAGGGGAGAGAGAGGCCAATGAAGTCTTGTTTAGATCTGGAGAGGGCGAGAGAGTGTGAAGAGAGCAACTACAAGCGCTGAGGCTCCAGCGGGAGAGGGCGAGAGAGTGTGAAGAGAGCAACTACAAACGCTGAGGCTCCAGCGTGTATATATACTGGAGAGAGAGTGTGAAGCGTGCAAACCCTAGAAAACATTTTGACCAGTCAAAGAATCCCCCCGAGACCTCAAGTTTGATGAGCGAACAGGCTAACCAGCTGCACAACCCTCCAGTTATGTTCAACGAGAGGGAAATAATCTTTTATACATTCCTGCATTCGTGTGACAAGCATGCCGCGTTTTTTTGTGTGTGTGGGAGTCATTAGGATTTCAATCATAATCGTGTCATGTGGCTTTGGTGGTAAGACTATCCACAGTGGTGCAGAAATAATGCAGCCTTAGTCACCTCACCTCTCTCCACGTAGTACGTTGGGTCCCACCAGTCAGAGGGTGAAACAAACAAATTAATAAGAAAAATTAAAAGCGCCAGCGGTGTATCTTACCTCACACATCTCGCTACTGCTCGGGAACACTGTCCAATTGATCCCTCTGTTCGCTCACGTACTATTTTAAGTGAATCCTTATTATAACATGAACACAAATTTTGGGCACTTGTATTCGACTTAAGTCAGTGTGCCACCGTATCTCGTATACTTACTACTCCCTCCGTCTAGGTGTAATAAGTCACGTTAGAAGGTGCAACGGGACCAAGGTGCGTGCATGTGCGTGTGTGTGTGTGTGTGTGTTTAACAGCATGTGTGTGTTAGAGAGAGCGACAGATCGACCTACTCCTACAGAGAGATGTTGTGTAGTGTCGTACGATTTTAGCCGCGAGAGTCGGTGCATCCTCTCGTTTCCGGGCGTGTCCGGTAGGGACATGTGGACAGCTGCCACGCCCGCTCCTGACCAGCCTGGCCCACCCAAAGCCCCTCCATCGCCCGCGCGCGCTTCCCGCCCGAAACGGTCAGCGCCGCTCCAAAGAATCGGTGCCGCATTCATGCCCGGGCAGAGCGGACGCGACCTCTCACTGGCACAAGAGTGATGGTTGCTTCGTCCGTCCAACTTACTGCTGGGTCTATGTGATTTGACGGCTCATTGGTCTTTATTACTGAGGTGGTAGGACTGCTGGATGTCCCACGCTTTCGGTGAAAGGAGGTACTACTACTAGATTACAATTTTCTCCATTCTTACAGCGGAGGCGTGCAAGAGCAGTGAAAACACACAGGCTCAGTGATTACATGGCCCACCTCACACTATCACCGTGCGACACCTAACTCTTTACATAGTACTCCCTCCGTTCCTAAATATTACTAGATGAGTCCCCGCGCGTTGCCGCGGAACAGCGGTATATCTCTCTCCGCAAAATTATCGATTTCATAGAACTAAAAAAAACTCTATAACCGCATGACAAATGTGGTAGCCAAACTAAATAAACTCCCATCATCATTTAGATCATCCCACGTAAGGAAAAAAGATCAGCCAACTCCTACTGCATAATGGGATTATATTTTTCTTTTTGACATGTTAATGGGACTTAAAAGCTCACTTACATGCATGCTACCGGTGCATGCTTGCATGCAGACATGTTGATGTGATTTAAAACCCACTCACATGCATGTGCCACGGTATTTCTGCATGCTTGCATGTGGCTTAGTGCGAAGCCTCTCAACGTCTAGATCAGGCGGCTATTATGGACTGATTTACTTCATCTAACCGCTACATCAATTTTGATGATGTGGCTCAAGGAGAGGATAGAGAATTCCTAGTAGTGGGGGCTAGCTATTACTAGTAGATAAGTCTTTGTAGAGATTCCACTACATACGGAACAAAATGAATGAATCTACACTTCAAATGCATCTATATACATCCGCATGTGGTTTATGGTGAAATCTCTACAAAGACTTATATTTAGGAACGGAGGAAGTACTAGTATAGTACGTACTGTAATTTATCAGCGAGATAAATTTGTACAATGCTATGAAGCTTCCAGCTTCTGTTACATGTATCTTGAGTCCAAGGTTGCCCGTTGCAACATTTCATCAAATACAAAGGAGACTAACATGCATGCTATTGCATCTCAATGATTGACAGATCATAGCAAATATGTACTCCCTCCGTTCCAAAATAAGTGTCTCAACTTTGTGCAAACTTTAGTACAAAGTTGTACTACTACTAAAGTTGACACTTATTTTGGAACAAAGGCAGCTAAAGAAAAAACGATCCATGCAGTCCCTAGCCCTTGAACCGTGAACCCTGACCAGGCTTCAATTTGCTGGCAATGTTCGAGCTTCGTAATAAATGAAGTTTGCAACCTTTTGACGATCGGATCATTTTGTGCAGTTTCACCAAAATCGAGATGAGCATCCCTGTGGCAAAGAAATTGAAGAAGCGTGATTAGAATAAGATTACTGGGACTAGTTGATGAGACATAAACTCATCACAAATACAGTACGTAGAAGCCAGTAGAGGTATGTGCGGGGCAAAGAAGTAGAGAAATATCCACAGGGAGTGATGTGGGCAGCTGGAGCAGTGGTGCAAATCGGCTGTAAAGGGAGTTGTACCTGAGGGACGTAGCTCAACCTTGAGGAGGGCGGCGAGAGGCGGCAACTGCCCACGTCGCGGTAGTGAGCAAGGGATGAAGGCAACCTCACCGGCTTTGTGAGAGAGAATGGCGGGGACCCCTGATTGGGACGTGCCGACAGTGGGTTTTCGCCGTCGGCGACGGCCACCGCATCTACACTAAGCATCCACCCCTTCCCCAAGCGGATGTGATCCGCCGGGATGTTAGAGATGTGGCCACAGTCATTTTGTGCGAGAGAGTGTGAAGAGAGCAACCCCAGAAAGCAACCGTGTAGGCTGGCCCGTCCTGACTATGTATATAGTGGAGTGGTTTCCTTTTCTCTCCATATGAACCTATCATATTGCGTACGTGCCACTGAAGAAAAAACAACTTTATTTATAAATGACGCGGCACCTACTACTCGTTCTCCTATAACCTTGCGCTTGGCATCTCCAAAATGTTAACCTTGCGATTGGCTCTTCGCCTCTTCGGGAAGTCGAGCAATAATGGTAGTGCAGTTTATATCGTTCTGGCTATATGAGACCGAATGAATTGCTGCACGTCCACCATGTTGGCGAGGGTCGAGGGGCGAGGGAGAGTGCTACATACGGAGCAAAATGAGTGAATCTACACTCTAAAATACGTCTATATACATCAGTGTTTGTAGTATGTACTAGTAGTTCATATTGAAATCTACTAAAGGACATATATATTCCAAACAATATGATATAATCTCTATAACCAAGGTAGTAGGGACGAGGAGTAAACGGAGGGAGTAGTAAATTTTTCTCCTCGTCCTGCGAGCCACCGCGCGCATGGGCGAGGGAGCGGGCGTAAGGCGGAGCAAGCTTCACCTCATCCTGCGAGCCACCGCGCCCGTGGGCGGGGGAGACAGCGTACTAAGCAAGCTTCTCCTCGTTCTGCGAGCTGACGGGACACATCAAAAGTACTCCAGTGTATAGAGCCTTGCCTATAAGGTAGGCCCCACATGGTTTGCCTCTTTTTTTAACATAACACGTCAAGTCGCAATTTGTTTGTTCACCCGTGGTAGACGATCCTCCCTCCACCAAGTGGACAACCAGTACACGTGCCAAATTACCACGTGGGCTGCCTTTTTCGTACAGAAATGAGCTCCACCGTGTACCCGCGCGGGTGTGGTTGGGAAAGAGACGGGAATACGTGCGCCGTGCATGCACCTCTTCTCTTCGTGCACGTCCCCCACCTACGTGGGTGTGTGTGAGAGATACAAACCGCGTTCGTGAGTGTTTTTTGTTTTGGGGTGGGGGTGGGGTGGGGGGTTGATTTCGTGAATTATTTGTGGGAATATGTGTCGATGACATCTCAAACAAAATTTTGCATGCAATGTGTGTGAAATGGAGGCCTATCCATATCATACATAGAGGGTCGGGCAATCCACGAGAAGAGAGGGAGGGGTCATAGCTATCGATAGAGTCGAAGAGAGGATCAAGTGGGTGGGTGAGAGATTGATGAAGAGAGCCATCGAAATTGTGTGTGTGTGCAAGTCAAAGATATAGGGCGACTGGCCTACCGGAATGTTAGAGGGCACATGTCAAGTTTGTGTGTGGCAGGGAGACATGACTAGAGCGCTCAATGTATCGGTGTGTGTGGGGGGGAGGGGGGTGGGGGGAGGGGTAGGCAGAGGCCTAACTATATAGAGGTAGAACGACTCGTATATGTGTTGGGAAGGAGAGACCCAACTATGTCTTGAGGGAGATCGGTCGACATCCATACATAACTGAAGGACGGGAAATATGATGGGACAGAGAGAGAGAGGAGAGAGAGAGGGAGGGAGAGGGGTAGAGTGCTGGATGGGTGATGGAGTTGCTTCTCCAAGATGGTGGGAGAGGCCTACTAGACAAACTGAGGGTGGAACTGCAATGTTATCAATAAGAGTGGGGATGTGTTTCTGTGTGTGCCTGTGCCTGATAGATTTGTCGGGACGCATCCATGGATGATGAAGGGGAACCATGTGTTTGGTAAGCAAACCTAACTAGATCGGTAGATCAATTGTTGTTTGTCGGAGGAAGGGAGAGACACAACAAATGAGGTAGATCGATTGACGTGTGGATAAAAACGAGTTATAAGGACCTAGCTAGCTATATGTATAGCGAGAGATCGGTCGGTGTACGTCCATTTGTTAGAGGCATAAGGCCCAGCGAGACGGATAGACAGAGAGAATGGAGCTAGGAGGTGGTGCGAGAGGCCCAACTACTAGCTAGATAGGGGGAGGAGTGTGCGGTTGTGAGATCGATGAAAAGAGAGGCGAGAGTTTACACGTGTGTCTGACCGTATGAGAGACACGAGGCAAGGACACATAAAGGAGGAGATTGAAGGTGTGTGTATGTTGTAGGCAGGCATCGCTGGAGAGGTTTATCGATCGGTGTGTGTCGGAAAGGAGTTGTGGAGACTCTAGGAGAACGACCTAAAGAGAAAAATCAATGTGCCCGGTGGATAGAATGCCGAGGGAGGGGGAGGGCGAGGAGGGCGTGTGCATGCATGAGAGAAAGTTAGTGGTAGCTACAAAGGTTAGAGGATTGTGTGGGTGTAAGAGACTAACAAAGATCATAATTTGATATGAAAGCGGATTCATATATTTGAATAGGAGATCATAGTGTTTTAAACATTGCATGCATGAATATAGCGGTGATACACGTGCTGTGCACATGTTATACCATAATGTGATAATGCATGGCGTTTGCAACTCACAGCTAAATGTCGAACAATCTAAACCATACTATACATCAAACAATCTCACATTTTATTTGAATTTGTGATAATGTGTGGCGTTTGCAGCTTACAACTAAATATCGAACAATCTAAACAATACTATATATCGAACATTCTCACATTTTATTTGAATTTGTGGTAATGTGTGGTGTTTGCAACTCACATCTAAATACTTGTAGGCGTAGGGGGCGGGGCACCATACATAATGTGATAAACACATTATACATATGAGACATGGTTTAGATTATGAAGATCTAGCTAGAGCTAGAAACGTAATGTGATTTGAAATCAAAATAAAGTGGATTCAAAAAATCTAGTTCGAGTTCATATAGTACACATAGTTCATATGTAACTCGAGACTAATCATGTGGTGTGTTGTGAAGATAATACACAAATGATGGTTTAACTTGACAATAATGATGATTGTAGATCTTATTAAAACAGAGAAACGAATTCAAATGCTTTGACTTCACAACAATCATTACTGTAGATCTTATTCAAATAGAGAAAGAAATTCAAATTTAGTTCATATTGAAGCGGTAGTATATACGTTTGGAATGCACTAAAACGTTCATTTGAGTAGTAGGTTGCATGCATTATACACGTAGCGAAATATTTTAATTGAACATAACATGAATTCAAAGTTTTGAATGACATTTGTAGTGCGCATTGATTTGGTACAGTACACGTTAGGCTTGTCCGTAAATTTCAACCCGTGCCTTGTTAGCCCGAAATATTTAAGGTATATCTTTGTCTCGTTGTGCTCCGACAACTCCCTCCATCTCAACCCGCGCCTTGCTATTCCGAAATTACAACGCGCGCGAAAACTCCCACCTCCTGTGAAATCCCGACACGTGAAATGCCCGTGGTACCCCTGAACCGAAAGAACCGCCTCAAATCGGTGGGGGTACTTTCGTAACTTACCCCACATTTCGGACAAGCGCGTCTCTAAGCCATGGTTCCCCACTGCCATCCCATCCGCCCACCCATTCGTACACCGAGGCCGCGAAAACCCGCGACGAAACCCCACACCCTGCTCCGTCCGCCACCCAGCCGGAGCCTCTTCCCGACGACGTCGTCCACAGCAACACCTCGACGTCCCTCATCCACCGTACCGGATGAGGATCCGTCGTCGATCTCATGGTCCCGCCGGCTCAGCCACCCCGTCCTCCACCTCCAAGGAGCTGCCCCGATGTTCCTCTCGTCTTTCGCGCCACCTCCATTCCCACACCACCGTCTTCACCTGCACCACCGGAAGAGCATCATCATCACCGTTTCCTCGGATGAAGCTGCGGCCTAATCGGCGCCACCAAAGAGGTTGTACACTAATCGCCGCATTTTCTTCTTGATTCGATCTCACGGTGCTGCCGGCGCTCGGTCCCGAGCCGACACGGCGCGACTCCTTCCACGGCGGCGTCGCCGGCCACTTCCTCCACGGCGTCGCTCCCTCGGCGGCGACGTCCACATCAGTAGGAGTTGCTGCTGCTCTACTCTTGCTCTCGGTCCCCTGCCTGGTCTGCTCCTGCTATTGCTCTTGCTCGCACTGTTGCTCTCGCTCTTGCTCTTGCTTGCGATGCTGCTCCGATTTAGCTACACTTCAGTCGACTGAATCGACTTTTGGGTCAGTCGATTTTCAAGGGGTGGGGGGGGGGGCTCGCCGGGGTGAAGGAAGAACCAGCCGCAGCGGGGAGGGGGGCTCGCCGGAGAGGTACCCCACTATCCATCTTAGGGTTCAGGATGGGGGCGGTGGTCGCCGGCGGTGGCGGGGCGTTGGCGGGGCGGTGGCGTGGGGATCGCCGGAGAAAAAGCTCGGCATGGGGGGGGCCTAGAGGGATGGCCGTGGTGGCGGCGGACCGACGGTGGGGAGTGTTTTCGGGGCGGGCGGGGCGGCGGGGGGCTGCTGTTTGGCCGGTGGTGGCTGGCGGCTCAGGGGGTGGAGGTTGAAGATGAACCGCAGGCCCTTGGTTTCGTATCCAACGGCTGCAAAATCAACAGACCAGAGATGAAAAAGTCAGTCGACCGACGTGTAGCCTCACCTTGCTAGTGCGTTCAGTTTCGACAGCAAAATTCAGTTTCGACGGCAAAATTCAGTTTCGACAGTTAAGTTCAGTTTCGACAGTTAAGTTCAGAGATGAGCGGCTGATGTATTTTACATCTAGCACTTTGTGGTTATGTATTTTACGTCATGTATTGGAGATGCTATTAGAATTCCACTCAGGTTAACGTTGTTCGTTGTCTCTCTTGTCCTGCTTCAGCCTCGGCGTCGTACAACTCATCAGAGCTGCTCCAACGACGAAACCCTCCATCACAGCGGAGCAGTACCTCGGGCTCCATCTCCAGACGCCTAAGATCTTCTTCCCCTCCTCCGACGGCAAAGTCAGCCGGAGCATCCTCACCGGCCAACCCAATCACGCTGAGATCGACATGGCTTCGCCAAAGAGGTTGTACACTTGTTGCATCTCTTTTTTACTCTACATGTTATATATATTGTCCAGTGAGCACACGGATTTGTTCCTTTAGTGTCTCCTTGAAAGAAAAAACATAGGAATTTTAATTTTCACTTGTCCTCCTTTTCAAATTCCTATTCATGAAGCACAAGACTAAGAGATAGTAGCATAATAGCATTATAACCGTACATTTTCTTGTGGTTTGACTTAATCTCACCATGCTTCTTTGCATCCTGTGATCTTCCAATTGTTGTGAATCAAACACCCAGATTGGCAGAAACCCTGTGTTTTTAAATTCTCTATTTTGCACGTGCATTCCTATCCTATTCCTGTCTATTTCCTATCCCTGCATTGTTGGAATCCTCCAATTCAAACGAGCCCTTACAGAATTACTTCTCTTACAGATAGTTGTCAAAGAAAACCTTGCGTGGTTTGTCCCGCTCCTGCTGCGCCGTCGTCCACCCCAGCTCAGCTGCTCCAACGACAGAAGGGTCCAGCACAGCAGGGATCCGGCCTCCAGACTGTCTTTCGCCGCCTCAGATCTTCTTCCCCACCGGTGGCAGCCATGAAAACTGCATTACCATCATCAACCGAGCAGATGACCTCGAGGACTACACGGGTCCGCAAGAGAGGTCACACTCTTTCGTGTCTGCTTACGTTATGCATCGCTTAATATTACATGCTACTTTATCGTCCTGTTCACCGATTAGACTCTGAGTCAGCTCCAAACTAATGGTCAAACTTGAGTTTTTAAATGGTTGTGGGGTACATATCGGGGTCGCTATCAATAGTATCTATCTACTATCTGGTTAATCTCCGGTGTCTACTATGAGTTTCATGTTGGGTGGGAAACAAACAGTAAAGAAGCCATTATCTGTATTTTTTAACTGAAGCCATTATCTGCCTGCTATTATTGGTTTTGGGTCTATCCACAGGTTGCTACCATCACTCTGGATTTCTGCATGCACTCCTTACATAATCTCACTATGTTTTATTCCTATGCATGACAGTTATTGTAAACAGTGGAACTGAACATGTAGAGCAAAAGAGACGAGCCTTGCGTGGCAATAAAATTTCATGCAGACGTTGCTCCATGGTAGGCGCAAAGGCAGCCCCCCTCCACGCATTTCGGATTGTAATCGAGAGGAAGATATCTGTTCCGAGGGGGATTCAGAAGGAGAAGACAACTCCTATTTACCCCCTGAGGTCTTCGCTCTAACTTGGCATGTTGATGTTGGTTATATCATGCATATGGTGTCTTGCATTGCTTACTTTATACATCAAATATGTCATCTGCTTAGTTTAGACATCCTTTGTGCGAATGCCATCTGTTTAGTTTATTCATCGTTTATGTGAATTATGCAACGCCATCTTGTTTAGCCAGGCATCATATATGTGAATTTTGCAATGCCATCCTACTTAGCCAGTCATCTTATATGTAAATTATATCAGGCCATCCTTTTTTTTCGTTACATATTACATTTGTCAACAATGTTAGTACATTCAACTGCTCTTCGTGTGCATCAGCCATTTGACACGGCGATGGCAAATTCTGGAGTGAAAACAAGGTCTTCAGAGCAGACTATGCTATCTGACAAAGCGCATATCTCGCTGGTTATGGATAGCTCCTCAGAGGAGGATTCAGAGACAGATGACCAGTCCTATCCCCCCCCCCCGAGGTGTATGCTCTAACTTGGCAGGGTTATGTTGCTCATATCGTGCGTATGGTGTCTCGCATTGCTATGTCATTTGATTAGTTTAGACATGCTTTGTGTGAATGCCACCTGTTCAGTGTCTAATTACCATATATGTGAATTATGCATTGCCATCTTGTTGCAGGACATTATATATGTGAATTATACAATGCTATCTTGTTGCAAAGGCATTATATATGTGAATTATGCAATGCCATGCTGTTTAGCCAATCATCATGTATGTGAATTATATCATGCTATCATTTTTTTGTATTACGTGTTCCATTTGTCGACAACGTTTGTATATTCAACTACTCTTCCTCTGCATCAGCCATTTGAAGCGGTGATGGAAGTATCTGGAGTGAAAACAAGGTATTCAGAGCAGACAATGCTACCTGCTGAAGCAGATATCTTGCTGGTTATAGAGAGCTCCTCAGAGGAGGATTCAGAGACTGATGACCAGTCCTATTCCCCCCTGATGTCTATGCTCAAACTTGGCAGGGTTATATTACCCATGTCATGCATGTTGTCTTGCATTGCTTAGTTTTTACATCACATATGGATTGCCATCTGCTTACTTGCTTACTATATAGATCATATATTTGAATTATATCATGCCATCATGTTTACATTGTACATACACATCATCTATCTGAATTATGGCATGGCAACCCATTTAATAAAGACATCATATAGTTATATCATCGCATCCTGTTTAGTGTTTACAGTCATCATATTTTAAATTATGGCATTCTATCCGTATGTGAATTATGGCATGCCAACCTATTTAATAAACACACTATATAGTTATGTCATGTCATCCTGTTTACATAGTCTCATATTTTGAACTATGTCTTTCCATCTTTTTTAGTTAGCCATCATAATGTGAAATTGTGTCATGCTATCCTGTTTAGTTAGCCATCATATATGTGAAATTGTGTCATGCTATCCTGTTTGGTTAGACAACATAAATATGAATTATTTCATGCCCTCTTTTATTCCCCACTATCCATTGCACCTGTCTATCATACAATGTCTATACTTTCAATTACTTTTCTTGTTTATCAGCCATTTGAATTGGAGAGCGTGATGGCAGTATCTAAGGGAGTAACAACACGGTCTTCAGAAAAGATAGTGCTACCAGTTGATGCAGATAGAACCACGGTTGTACTTGCCCAAGGACCAGATCCACCACACATAACCCAGACTCTCGCAGATTGTACCCCTACCCAGTTGGACAGAGAACCAGCTACACCCCTTCTAACCCCAACCCCGGCAGATAGTAACCCAGTTCCAGTTGACACAGCACCGTCTCCACCACAGAGCACCCAAACACGAGCAGATAGTAAGGGAACTGCAGTGCCCAAAGCACGAGGACCACCACTCCGAATCCCAAATCAACGCTTAAAGGAGAAGAAGATTTGTTCTCAGGTCAGGTTCTGTAGCTATGGTTCATACTCCTTTGCTCTTGCATTACTGTATTTACTCATACCAACTATTTTCAAATTTGAAGGATGGAATTGAAACTCCAATTGCGCAACAGGTATGTTTTAAACCTGTTTCTTTAACTGGTTTGCTGTTGTAACCTGCTCTATGTTGATTTCAGTTTCAATTGAATAAACAGTTATGTTCTCATGTCATGCACATTACAAGTGTTGTTATTGCTCTATAGTTACCCACACTTATATTCTGTCTATTCTGCTTTGTCTTGAACAAATATTATTTGAACTGTGTCTCTATCTTGATTTGGCAACAAAAACTAGAATGATATAGACCATAAAGTGACCATGGTACAAAGATATATGTTTGTTTCATGCTGTTATCCTGTCCACTTTACTACTGAACTCATTTACCAAAATGAGTTTCATATACAACATGGTAAACATGTGATGTGTCTGCTTGTTTCTCTTTTAGAATGCGGACAAAATATTGGAGAACAGTACCGCGTTATCCAATGGTAAAGGAAGTAATGCAGATAAGGTTCAAGATAGTGAGACATCCCTGTTGGTCTCCAAGAAAGCTGATAAAAACTATCTTGACGACAGTGAGGGAACCCAAAAGTCCTGTCTTGATGTAGTGTTTGAGTTACTGGCCACTACTGCCGGCACAAGCTCTTCGAACTCGCTGCCTGAATCAGTTCGTCTTCTTGAGTCTCAACTTCAAGTTGAAAGACATCGATCAGATGTGCTGCGACAGGAAGCTGAAGGACTGAGGAAGTCCCTGCAGAATTCAGATGCATATTTTCTGGTGCAACAGCAAGCGCTGGAGGATTTAAGAGCCAAACAAGAGAAAGTTAATAAGCTTGCTAAGCATCTTGCCAGCATTATGGGTACCCAGGATATTGTTTCTTGAGATCTTCTGAAGTGATTTCAGTTCTGGATTTGTTTTGCTGGGGCGTTTATTTGCGCTGGTCGCCAACTTTGACAAAGAGTGTATATGGTATGCTGCTTTGTTCCCTATATTTGCACTGGTGGCGAACTTTAATGCCCAGTGGGCGTAATATGTGTAATAGCCGTGATAGCCTAGCATTAGTTGCTTGCTTATTTATTTCCTTGTTGTCTTGTTTATTTGTTTGCTTGTAGTCATTGCAGTTCTTTTTCCGCGGTTAGCTAGTGGCTGCAATAACCTATTTTTTAAAACTAGGCCACAATAACCATGGGCTAATATTTACTGTAGTGACACTGGGCCTCTTACTGGCCGTAGAAACAGTGGGCCTTCTACGGGCCGTAGAAACAATGGGCCTTCTACGGGCCATAGAAACAATGGGCCTTCTGCGGGCCGTATCATCAATGGGCCTTATACGGGCCGTATGATCGATTGGCCAAACATGGGCCAAACAGACCGCATTATGGCCGTAAACGGGCTAGAGTTGGAATCGTCCGTTCATGGGCCGACCATAACGGGCCATCGTTAATAGGCTGTATTTGATGACGCTATGAAAACGGCCCAATGTATTAACGGACCACAAACGGGCCGACTGTAACCACGGGCTGAATTTGGCCCACAAGCAGAAAATTACAGTAACGGGCCGTAAGTAAACGAATGCTGGAAATGAGCCCAAGAATAAATGGGCTCTGAGAAGGCCGAAAGATAACATGGGCTGGAAACGGCCCAACGGAATAACGGGCCGTTAATGGGTATAAAGTGATACACTGTTCATTACGGGCCAGTTTCATCACGGGCCGTTAATGGGTGTAAAGTGATACACTGTACATTACGGGCCAGTTTCACCATGGGCCGTTAATAGGCCAAGAGTTACATAGGGCCTCATATGGGCCGAAAGACGTCATGGGCCATACATGGGCCAGAAGTGAAAATGGGCTGGAATCATATTGGATGGCCCAGATGACGCTACTGGGCCTAATTCGGATAGGGTGTAACGGGCCTTGGGTTAGCGGGCTGTAAATGGGCCTTGGGTTCCGCTGTTGGTTATTGACCGGAGATGAGTCTCGGTCATGTCTACATAGTTCTCGAACCCGTAGGGTCCGCATGCTTAACGTTCGGTGACGATCGGTATTATGAGTTTATGTGTTTTGATGTACCGAAGGTTGTTCGGAGTCCCGGATGAGATCAGGGACATGACGAGGAGTCTCGAAATGTTCGAGACATAAAGATCGATATATTGGAAGGCTATATTCAGACATCAAAAAGGTTCTGAGTGGTTCGGGTATTTATCGGAGTACTAGAGAGTTACAAGAATTCGCCGGGGAGTATATGGGCCTTATTGGGCTTTAGGGGAGAGAGAGGGGCTGCCTAGGGCAGGCTGCGCGCCCCCCCAAGGCCTAGTCCGAATTGGACTAGGGGGAGGGGCGGCGCCCCCTCCTTCCTTCTCTTCTCTCTTCACCTTCCTTCTCTCCTACTCCTACTACTTGGAAGGGGGGATCCTACTCCCGGTGGGAGTAGGACTCCCCAGGGCGCGCCATAGTAGAGGGCCGGCCCTCCCCCTCCTCCACTCCTTTATATACGGGGGAGGGGGCACCCCATAGACACACAAGTTGATCATTGATCTCTTAGCCGTGTGCGGTGCCCCCCTCCACCATAATCCACCTCGGTCATATCGTTGTAGTGCTTAGGCGAAGCCCTACGCCGGTAGCTTCATCATCACCGTCATCACGCCGTCGTGCTGACGAATCTCTCCCTCTAAGCTCTACCGGATCGTGAGTTCGTGGGACGTCACCGAGCTGAACGTGTGCAGATCGCGGAGGTGCCGTACGTTCGGTACTAGGATCGGTCGATCGTGAAGACGTACGACTACATTAACCGCGTTGTCATAACGCTTCCGCTTACGGTCTACGAGGGTACGTAGACAATACTCTCCCCTCTCGTTGCTATGCAACAACATGATCTTGCGTGTGCGTAGGAATTTTTTTGAAATTACTACGTTCCCCAACAATGGTATCAGAGCCAGGTTTATGCGTAGATGTTATATGCACGAGTAGAACACAAGTGAGTTGTGGGCGATACTAGTCAGACTGCTTACTAGCATGTCATACTTTGATTCGGCGGTATTGTTGGATGAAGCGGCCTGGGCCGACATTACGCGTACGCTTACGCGAGACTGGTTCTACCGACGTGCTTCGCACACAAGTGGCCGGCGGGTGTCAGTTTCTCCAACTTTAGTTGAATCGAGTGTGGCTACGCCCGGTCCTTGTTGAAGGTTAAAACAGCACATACTTGACGAAATATCGTTGTGGTTTTGATGCGTAGGTAAGAAGGGTTCTTGCTCAGCCCGTAGCAGCCACGTAAAACTTGCAACAACAAAGTAAAGGACGTCTAACTTGTTTTTGCAGGGCATGTTGTGATGTGATATGGTCAAGACATGATGCTAAATTTTATTGTATGAGATGACCAAGTTTTGTAACGGAGTTACCGGCAACTGGCAGGAGCCATATGGTTGTCGCTTTATTGTATGAAATGCAATCGCCATGTAATTGCTTTACTTTATCACTAAGCGGCAGTGATAGTCGTAGAAGCAATAGTTGGCGAGACGACAACGATGCTATGATGGAGATCAAGGTGTCGCGCCGGTGACGATGGTGATCATGACGGTGCTTTAGAGATGGAGATCAAAGGCACAAGATGAAGATGGCCATATCATGTCACATATTTTGATTGCATGTGATGTTTATCCTTTATGCCTCTTATTTTGCTTAGTACGGCGGTAGCATTATAAGATGATCCCTCACTAAATTTCAAGGTATAAGTGTTCTCCCTGAGTATGCACCGTTGCGACGGTTCGTCGTGCCGAGACACCACGTGATGATCGGGTGTGATAAGCTCTACGTTCACATACAACGGGTGTAAGACAGTTTTGCACATGCAAAATACTCGGGTTAAACTTGACGAGCCTAGCATATGCAGATATGGCCTCGGAACACTAAGACCGAAAGGTCGAGCGTGAATCATATAGTAGATATGATCAACATAGTGATGTTCACCATTGAAAACTACTCCATCTCATGATCGGACATGGTTTAGTTGATATGGATCACGTGATCACTTAGATGATTAGAGGGATGTCTATGTAAGTGGGAGTTCTTAAGTAATATGATTAATTGAACTTTAATTTATCATGAACTTAGTCCTGATAGTATTTGCATAACTATGTTGTAGATCAATAGCTCGCGTTTAGCTTCCCTGTTTTATTTTTGATATGTTCCTAGAGAAAACTAAATTGAAAGATGTTAGTAGCAATGATGCGGATTGGATCTGTGATCTAAGGATTATCCTCGTTGCTGCACAGAAGAATTATGTCCTTGATGCACCGCTAGGTGACAGACCGATTGCAGGAGCAGATGCAGACGTTATGAACGTTTGACAAGCTCGATATGATGACTACTTGATAGTTTAGTGCACCATGCTTTATGGCTTAGAATCGGGGCTTCAAAGATGTTTTGAATGCCACGGAGCATATGAGACGTTCCAAGAGTTGAAATTAGTATTTCAGACTCATGCGCATGTCAAAAGGTATGAGACCTTTGACAAGCACTTTGCCTACAAGATAGAGGAGAATTGCTCAGCTAGTGAGCATGTGCTCAGAATGTCTGAATACTACAATCACTTGAATCAAGTGGGAGTTAATCTTCCAGATAAGATAGTGATTGACAGAGTTCTCTAGTCACTATCACCAAGTTACTAGAACTTCATGATGAACTATAATATGCAGGGGATAACGGAAACGATTCCCAAGCTCTTCGTGATGCTGAAATCGACGAAGGTAGAAATCAAGAAAAGCATCAAGTGTTGATGGTTGACAAGACCACTAGTTTCAAGAAAAGGGCAAAGGGAAGAATGGGAACTTCAAGAAGAACGGCAAGCAAGTTGCTTCTCAAGTGAAGAAGCCCAAGTCTGGACCTAAGCCTGAGACTAAAGTGCTTCTACTGCAAAGGGACTGGTCATTGGAAGCAGAACTGCCCCAAGTATTTGGCGGATAAGAAGGATGGCAAAGTGAACAAAGGTATATTTGATATACATGTTATTGATGTGTACTTTACTAGTGTTTATAGCAACCCCTCAGTATTTGATACTAGTTCAGTTGCTAAGATTAGTAGCTCGAAACGGGAGTTGCAGAATGAAAAGAGACTAGTTAAGGGTGAAGTGACGATGTGTGTTGGAAGTAGTTCCAAGATTGATATGATCATCATCGCACACTCCCTATACTTTCGGGATTAGTGTTGAACCTAAATAAGTGTTATTTGGTGTTTGCGTTGAGCATGAATATGATTTGATCATGTTTATTGCAATATGGTTATTCATTTAAGTTAGAGAATAATTGTTGTTCTGTTTACATGAATAAAACCTTCTATGGTCATACACCCAATGAAAATGGTTTGTTGGATCTCGATCGTAGTGATACACATATTCATAATATTGAAGCCAAAAGACGCAAAGTTAATAATGATAGTGCAACTTATTTGTGGCACTGCCGTTTAGGTCATATTGATGTAAAGCACATGAAGAAACTCCATGCTGATGGGATTTTGGAATCACTTGATGCTTGCGAACCATGCCTTATGGGCAAGATGACTAAGACTCCGTTCTCCGGAACAATGGAGCGAGCAAATGACTTATTGGAAATAATACATACTGATGTATGCGATCCGATGAGTGTTGAGGCTCACGGCGGGTATCGTTATTTTCTGACATTCACAGATGATTTGAGCAGATATGGGTATATCTACTTGATGAAACATAAGTCTGAAACATTTGAAAAGTTCATATAATTTAAGAGTGAAGTGGAAAATCATCGTAACAAGAAAATAAAGTTTCTACGATCTAATCGTGGAGGAGAATATTTGAGTTACGAGTTTGGTCTTCATTTGAAACAATGCGGAATAGTTTCGCAACTCACGCCACCTGGAACACCACAGCATAATGGTGTGTCCGAACATCGTAACCGTACTTTATTAGATATGGTGCAATCTATGATGTCTCTTACCGATTTACCACTATCGTTTTGGGGTTATGCATTAGAGACAGCTGCATTCACGTTAAACAGGGCACCATCTAAATCCATTGAGACGACACCATATGAACTATGGTTTGGCAAGAAACCAAAGTTGTCGTTTCTTAAAGTTTGGGGTTGAGATGCTTATGTGAAAAAGTTTCATACTAATAAGCTCAAACCCAAATCGGAGAAATGTGTCTTCATAGGATACCCAAAGGAGATAGTTGGGTACACCTTCTACAACAGATCCGAAGGCAAGACATTCGTTGCTAAGAATGGATCCTTTCTAGAGAAGGAGTTTCTCTCGAAAGAAGTGAGTGGGAGGAAAGTAGAACTTGATGAGGTAACTGTACCTGCTCCCTTATTGGAAAGTAGTTCATCACAGAAATCTGTTCCTGTGACTCCTACACCAATTAGTGAGGAAGCTAATGATGATGATCATGTAACTTCAGATCAAGTTACTACCAAACCTCGTAGGTCAGCCAGAGTAAGGTCCGCACCAGAGTGGTACGGTAATCCTGTTCAGGAGGTCATGTTACTTGACCATGACGAACCTACGAACTATGAGGAAGCGATGATGATCCCAGATTCCGCGAAATGGCTTGAGGCCATGAAATCTGAGATGGGATTCATGTATGAGAACAAAGTGTGGACTTTGATTGACTTGACCGATGATCAGCGATCCATTGAGATTAAATGGATCTTCAAGAGGAAGACGGACGCTGATAGTAGTGTTACTATCTACAAAGCTAGAATTGTCGCAAAAGGTTTTCGACAAGTTCAATGTGTTGACTACGATGAGAGTTTCTCACTCGTATCTATGCTTAAAGTCTGTCCGGATCATGTTAGCAATTGCCGCATTTTATGAAATTTGGCAAATGGATGTCAAAACTGCATTCCTTAATGGATTTCTTAAAGAAGAGTTGTATATGATGCAACCAGAAGGTTTTGTCAATCCAAAAGATGCTAACAAAGTGTGTAAGCACCAGTGATCCATTTATGGACTGGTGCAAGCATCTCGGAGTTGGAATGTTCGCTTTGATAGTGTGATCAAAGCATATAGTTTTATACAGACTTGCGGTGAAGCCCGTATTTACAAGAAAGTGAGTGGGAGCACTACAACCTTTCTGATAAGTATATGTGAATGACATATTGTCGATCAGAAATGATGTAGAATTTTCTAGAAAGCATAAAGGAGTGTTTGAAAGGAGTTTTTCAAAGAAAGACCTCGGTGAAGCTGCTTACATATTGAGCATCAAGATCTATAGAGATAGATCAAGACGCTTGATATGTTTTTTCAATGAGTACAAACCTTGACAAGTTTTTGAAGTAGTTCAAAATGGAACAGTCAAAGAAAGAGTTCTTGCCTGTGTTCCAAGGTGTGAAGTTGAGTAAGACTCAAAGCCCGACCATAGCAGAAGATAAAGAAAGAATGGAAGTCATTCCCTATGCCTCAGCCATAGGTTCTATAAAGTATGCCATGCTGTGTACCACACATATTGTATACCCTGCTCTGATTTTGGCAAGTGAGTACAATTTTGATCTAGGAGTAGATCACTGGACAGCGGTCAAAAATTATCCTTAGAAGACTAAGGAAATATTTCTCGGTTATGGAGGTGATAAAGAGTTAGTCATAAAGAGTTACGTCGATGCAAGCTTTGACACCGATCTGGATGTCTCTAAGTCACAATCCGGACACATATTGAAAGTGGGAGCAATTAGCTAGAGTAGCTCCGTGCAGAGCATTGTAAACATAGAAATTTGCAAAATACATACGGATCTGAATGTGGCAGACCAGTTGACTAAATTTCTCTCACAAGCAAAACATGATCACACCTTAGTACTCTTTGGGTGTTAATCACATAGCGATGTGAACTAGATTATTGACTCTAGTAAACCCTTTGGGTGTTGGTCACATGACGATGTGAACTATGGGTGTTAATCACATGGTGATGTGAACTATTGATGTTAAATCACGTGGCGCTTGTATCTAGATTATTGACTCTAGTGCAAGTGGGAAACTGAAGAAAATATGCCCTAGAGGCAATGATAAAGTTGTTATTTATATTTCCTTATATCATGATAAATGTTTATTATTCATGCTAGAATTGTATTAATCGGAAACTTAGTACATGTGTGAATACATAGACAAACAGAGTGTCACTAGTATGCCTCTACTTGACTAGCTCATTGAATCAAAGATGGTTGAGTTTCCTAGCCATAGACATGAGTTTTCATTTGATTAACGGGATCACATCATTAGAGAATGATGTGATTGACTTGACCCATTCCGTTAGCTTAGCACTTGATCGTTTAGTATGTTGTTATTGCTTTCTTCATGACTTATACATGTTCCTATGACTATGAGATTATGCAACTCCCGAATACCGGAGGAACACTTTGTGTGCTACCAAACGTCACAACGTAACTGGGTGATTATAAAGGTGCTCTACAGGTGTCTCCGATGGTGTTTGTTGAGTTGGCATAGATCGAGATTAGGATTTGTCACTCCGATTGTTGGAGAGGTATCTCTGGGCCCTCTCGGTAATGCACATCACTATAAGCCTTGCAAGCAATGTGACTAATGAGTTAGTTGCGGGATGATGCATTATGGAACGAGTAAAGAGACTTGCCGGTAATGAGATTGAACTAGGTATTGAGATACCGACGATCAAATCTCGGGCAAGTAACATACCGATGACAAAGGGAACAATGTATGTTGTTATGCGGTTTGACCGATAAAGATCTTCGTAGAATATGTAGGAGCCAATATGAGCATCCAGGTTCCGCTGTTGGTTATTGACCGGAGATGAGTCTCGGTCATGTCTACATAGTTCTCGAACCCGTAGGGTCCGCACGCTTAACGTTCGGTGACGATCGGTATTATGAGTTTATGTGTTTTGATGTACCGAAGGTTGTTCGGAGTCCCGGATGAGATCACGGACATGACGAGGAGTCTCGAAATGTTCGAGACGTAAAGATCGATATATTGGAAGGCTATATTCAGACATCAAAAAGGTTCTGAGTGGTTCGGGTATTTATCGGAGTACCGGAGAGTTACGGGAATTCGCCGGGAGTATATGTGCCTTATTGGGCTTTAGGGGAGAGAGAGGGGGGCTGCCTAGGGCAGGCTGCGCGCCCCCCAAGGCCTAGTCCGAATTGGGCTAGGGGGAGGGGCGGCGCCCCCTCCTTCCTTCTCTTCTCTCTTCCCCTTCCTTCTCTCCTACTCCTACTACTTGGAAGGGGGGAATCCTACTCCCGGTGGGAGTAGGACTCCCCATGGCGCGCCATAGTAGAGGGCCGGCCCTCCCCCTCCTCCACTCCTTTATATACGGGGGAGGGGGGGCACCCCATAGACACACAAGTTGATCATTGATCTCTTAGCCGTGTGCGGTGCCCCCCTCCACCATAATCCACCTCGGTCATATCGTCGTAGTGCTTAGGCGAAGCCCTGCGCCGGTAGCTTCATCATCACCGTCATCACGTCGTCGTGCTGACGAAGCTCTACTGGATCGTGAGTTCGTGGGACGTCACCGAGCTGAACGTGTGCAGATCGCGGAGGTGCCGTACGTTCGGTACTAGGATCGGTCGATCGTGAAGACGTACGACTACATCAACCGCGTTCATAACGCTTCCGCTTACGGTCTACGAGGGTACGTAGACAATACTCTCCCCTCTCGTTGCTATGCATCACCATGATCTTGCGTGTGCGTAGATTTTTTTTTGAAATTACTACGTTCCCTAACAGCATGCAATTTCATAAAGTTTCCTACGATCACGCAAGATATATCTAGGAGATGCGTAGCAACAAGAAGGGGAGAGTGTGTCCACGTACCCTCATAGACCGAAAGCGAAAGCGTTAGGTTAACGCGGTTGATGTAGTCGAACGTCTTCACAGTCCAACTGATCTTAGTACCTCACAGTCCAACTGATCTTAGTACCGAATGTACGACACCTTTGAGTTCTGCACACGTTCAACTCGACGACGTCCCTCGAACTATTGATCCAACAGAGGGTCGAGGGAGAGTTTTGTCAGCACGACGGCGTGGTGACGGTGATGGTGATGTGATCCGCGCAGGGCTTCGCCTAAGCACTACGACGCTATGACCGGAGGAGCAAACTGTGGAGAGAAACGCCGCACACGGCTTGGAAAAATTGTTGTTTCTCCAAGGGGTGCCCTTCCCATGTATATAAAGGAGGGAGAGGGAGGAGGCCGGCCCTAGGGGGCGCGCCATAAGGGGGGAGTCCTACTAGGACTCCCAGTCCTAGTGGGATTCGGGCCCCCTTCTTTTCCTTCTCATGATGGGGGAAAGGGGGAAAGGAGAGGGAGTAGGAGAAGGAAAGGAGGGTGCATGGCGCCCCCTTCCCTAATCCAATTCGGCCTCCTCCCTTGTGGGGGCGCACCAGCCCCTTGTGGGCTGTTTAGCCTCCCTCCTATAGCCCATATGGCCCATATCTTTCCCCGGGAGGTTCCGGTAACCCCTCCGTTACTCCGGTATGTACCTGATACACTCCGGAACCCTTCCGGTGTTCTGAACAAACTTGGTCACCAAAACACATAACTCATAATACAAATCGTCATCAAACGTTAAGTGTGCAGACCCTACGGGTTCGAGAAACTATGTAGACATGACCGAGACACATCTCCGATCAATAACCAATAGCAGAACCTGGATGCTCATATTGGTTCCTACATATTCTATGAAGATCTTTATCGGTCAAACCGCAATGACAACATACGTCATTCCCTTTGTCATCGGTATGTTACTTGCCCGAGATTCGATCATCGGTATCCTTAAACCTAGTTCAATCTCGTTACTGGCAAGTCTCTTTAATCGTTCCGTAATGCATCATCCCACAACTAACTCATTAATCACATTGCTTGCAAGGCTTATAGTGATGTGCATTACCGAGAGGGCCCAGAGATACCTCTCCGATACTCGGAGTGACAAATCCTAATCTCGATCTAAGCCAACCCAATAAACACCTTCGGAGACACCTCTAGAGCATTTTTATAATCACCCAGTTACGTTGTGACATTTTATAGCACACAAGGTATTCCTCCGGTATTTGGGAGTTGCATAATCTCATAGTCAAAGGAATATGTATAAGTCATGAAGAAAGCAATAACAATAAAACTTAACGATCATTATGCTAAGCTAACGGATGGGTCTTTTCCATCACATCATTCTCCTAATGATGTGATCTCGTTCATCAAATGACAACACATGTGTATGGTTAGGAAACTTAACCATCTTTGATTAACGAGCTAGTCAAGTAGAGGCATACTAGGGACACTTTGTTTTGTCTATGTATTCACACATGTATCAAGTTTCCGGTTAATGCAATTCTAGCATGAATAATTAACATTTATCATGATATAAGGAAATATAAAATAACAACTTTATTATTGCCTCTAGGGCATATTTCCTTCAGTCTCCCACTTGCACTAGAGTCAATAATCTAGTTCACATCGCCATGTGATTTAACACCAATAGTTCACATCACCATGTGATTAACACCCAAAGGGTTTACTAGAGTCAGCAATCTAGTTCACATCGCCATGTGATTAACACCCAAAGAGTATTAAGGTGTGATCATGTTTTGCTTGTGAGAGAAGTTTAGTCAACGGGTCTACCACATTCATAGCCGTATGTATTTTGCAAATTTTCTATGTCTACAATGCTCTGTATGGAGCTACTCTAGCTAATTGCTCCCACTTTCAATATGTATCCAGAATGAGACTTAGAGTCATCTGGATTGATGTAAAAGCTTGCATCGACGTAACTCTTTACGACGAACTCTTCATCACCTCCACAACCGAGAAATATTTCCTTAGTCCTCTTAGATAACTAAGGATAACTTTGACCGTTGTCCAGTGATCCACTCCTGGATTACTATCGTACCCCCTTGTCAAACTCATGGCAAGGTACACAATAGGTTTGGTACACAACATAGCATACTTTATAGAACCTATGGCTGAGGCATAGGGAATGACTTTCATTCCCTTTCTATTTTCTGCCGTGGTCGTGTTTTGAGTCTTACTCAACTTTACACCGTGCAATACAGGCAAGAACACTTTCTTTGACTGTTCCATTTTGAACTACTTCAAAAATCTTGTTAAGGTATGTATTCATTGAAAAATATTATCAAGCGTCTTGATCTATCTCTATAGATCTTGATGCCCAATATGTAAGGAGCTTCACCGAGGTCTTTCTTTGAAAAACTCCTTTCAAACACTCCTTTATGCTTTCCAGAAAATTCTACATCATCTCCGATTAACAATATGTCATTTACATATACTTATCAGAAAGGCTGTAGTGCTCCCACTCACTTTCTTGTAAATACAGGCTTCACCGCAAGTGTGTATAAAACTATATGCTTTGATCAACTCATCAAAGCGTATATTCCAACTCCGAGATGCTTGCACCAGTCCATAGATGGATCGCTGGAGCTTGCACATTTTGTTAGCACCTTTAGGATCGACAAAAAACCTTCTGGTTGCATCATATACAATTCTTCTTTAATAAATCCATTAAGGAATTCAGTTTTGACATCCATTTGCCAGATTTCATAAAATGCGGCAATTGCTAACATGATTCGGACAGACTTAAGCATCGCTACGAGTGAGATAATCTCATTGTAGTCAACACCTTGAACTTGTTGAAAACATTTTGCGACAAGTCGAGCTTTGTAGATAGTAACACTACCATCAGTGTCCGTCTTCCTCTTGAAGATCCATTTATTCTCAATGGCTTGCCAATCATCGGGCAAGTCCACCAAAGTCCACACTTTGTTCTCATACATGGATCCTATCTCAGATTTCATGGCCTCAAGCCATTTTATCAGAATCTGGGCTCATCATCGCTTCCTCATAGTTCGTAGGTTCGTCATGGTCTAGTAACATGACTTCCATAACGGGATTACCGTACCACTCAGGTGCGGAACGTGTTCTAGTTGACCTACTAGGTTCAGTAGTAACTTGATATGAAGTTTCATTATCATCATCATTAGCTTCCTCTCTAGTTGGTGTAGGCATCACTGAAATTGATTTCTGTGATGAGCTACTTTCCAATTCGAGAGAAGGTACAATTACCTCATCAAGTTCTACCTTCCTCCCACTCACTTCTTTCGAGAGAAATTCCTTCCCTAGAAAGGATCCATGCCAAGCAACAAAGATCTTGCCTTCGGATCTATGATCGAAGGTGTACCCAATAGTTTCTTTTGGGTATCCTATGAAGACACACTTCTCTGATTTGGGTTCGAGCTTATCAGGCTGAAGCTTTTTCACATAAGCATCGCAACCCCAAACTTTAAGAAACGGCAGCTTAGGTTTCTTGCCAAACCACTATTCATACGAGGTCGTCTCAACGAATTTAGATGGTGCCCTATTTAACATGAATGCAACTGTCTCTAATGCATAACCCCAAAACGATAGTGGTAAATCGGTAAGAGACATCATAGATCGCACCATATATTAATAAAGTACGATTACGACGTCCGGACACACCATTACGCTGTGGTGTTCCAGGTGGCGTGAGTTTGCGAAACTATTCCACATTGTTTCAAATGAAGACCAAACTCATAACTCAAATATTCGCCTCCGCGATCAGATCGTAGAAACTTTATTTTCTTGTTACGATGATTTTCCACTTCACTCTGAAATTCTTTGAACTTTTCAAATTTTTCAGACTTGTGTTTCATTAAGTAGATATACACATATATGCTCAAATCATCTGTGAAGGTCAGAAAACAACGATACCCGCCGCGAGCCTCAACACTCATCGGACCGCATACATCGGTATGTATTATTTCCAATAAGTCAGTGGTTCGCTCCATTGTTCCGGAGAACGGAGTCTTAGTCATCTTGCCCATGAGGCATGGTTCGCAAGCATCAAATGATTCATAATCAAGTGATTCCAAAAATCCATCCACATGGAGTTTCTTCATGCACTTTACACCAATATGACCTAAATGACAGTGCCACAAATATGTTGCACTATCATTATCAACTTTGCATCTTTTGGCATCAATATTATTAATATGTGTATCACTACAATTGAGATTCAATAAACCATTCACCTTGGGTGTATGACCACATAAGGTTTTATTCATGTAAATAGAATAACAATTATTCTTTGATTTAAATGAATAACAGTATTGCAATAAACATGATCCAATCATATTCATGCTCAACGCAAACACCAAATAACATTTATTTGTTCCAAGACTAATCTCGAAGGTAGAGGGAGTGTGCGATGGTGATCTTATCAAACTTGGAATCACTTCCAACACACATCGTCACCTTGCCCTTAACTAGTCTCTGTTCATTTTGCAACTCCTGTTTCGAGTTACTAATCTTAGCAACTGAACCGGTATCAAATACCCTGGGGTTACTATGAACACTAGTAAAGTACACATCAATAGCATGTATATCAAATATTCTTTTGTTCACTTTGCCATCCTTCTTATCCGCCAAGTATTTGGGGTAGTTCCGCTTCCAGTGACCATTCCCTTTGCAGTAGAAGCACTCAGTTTCAGGCTTAGGTCTAGCTTTGGGCTTCTTCACGGGAGTGGCACCTTGCTTGCCATTCTTCTTGAAGTTCCCTTTCTTCCCCTCGCCCTTTTACTTGAAACTAGTGGTCTTGACAACCATCAACACTTGATGCTTTTTCTTGATTTCTACCTTCGCCGATTTCAGCATCGCGAAGAGCTTGGGAATCATTTCCGTTATTCCTTGCATATTATAGTTCATCACGAAGTTCTAGTAACTTGGTGATAGTGACTAGAGAACTCTGTCAATCACTATCTTATCTGGAAGATTAACTCCTATTTGATTCAAGCGATTGTAGTACCTAGACATTCTGAGCATATGCTCACTAGCTGAGCTATTCTCCTCCATCTTGTAGGCAAAGTACTTGTCAAAAGTCTCATAGTTCTTAACACGGGCATGAGTCTGAAATACCAATTCCATCTCTTGGAACATCTTATATGCTCTGTGGCGTTCAAAACGTTTTTGAAGTCTCGGTTCTAAGCCGTAAAGCATGGAGCACTAAACTATCAAGTAGTCATCATACCGAGATTGCCAAATGTTGATAACGTCTGTATCTGCTCCTGCAATAGGTCCGTCACCTAGCGGTGCATCAAGGACATAATTCTTCTGTGTAGCAATGAGGATAATCCTCAGATCACGGACCCAGTCCACATTATTGTTACTATCATCTTTCAACTTATTTTTCTCTAGGAACATATCAAAAAATAAAAAAGGGGAGCTATACGCGAGCTATTGATCTACAACATAGATATGCAAAAACTATCAGGACTAAGTTCATGATAAATTAAAGTTCAATCAATCATATTACTTAAGAACTCCCACTTAGATAGACATCCCTCTAGTCATCTAAATGATCACGTGATCCATATCAACTAAACCATGTCCGTTCATCACGTGAGATGGAGTAGTTTTCAATGGTGAACATCTCTATGTTGATCATATCTACTATATGATTCACGTTTGACCTTTCGGTCTCAGTGTTCCGAGGCCATATCTGCATATGCTAGGCTCGTCAAGTTTAACCCGAGTATTTTGCATGTGCAAAACTGTCTTACACCCGTTGTATGTGAACGTAGAGCTTATCACACCCGATCATCACGTGGTGTCTCGGCACGACGAACCGTCGCAACGGTGCATACTCAGGGAGAACACTTATACCTTGAAATTTAGTGAGGGATCATCTTATAATGCTACCGCCGTACTAAGCAAAATAAGAGGCATAAAGGATAAACATCACATGCAATCAAAATATGTGACATGATATGGCCATCTTCATCTTGTGCCTTTGAACTCCATCTCCAAAGCACCGTCATGATCTCCATCGTCACCGGCTTAACACCTTGATCTCCGTCGTAGCGTCGTTGTCGTCTCACCAACTATTGCTTCTACGACTATCGCTACCGCTTAGTGATAAAGTAAAGCAATTACATGGAGATTGCATTTCATACAATAAAACGACAACCATAAGGCTCCTGCCAGTTGTCGATAACTTTTACAAAACATGATCATCTCAGACAACAATTTATATCTCATCATGTCTTGACCATATCACATCACAACATGCCCTGCAAAAACAAGTTAGACGTCCTCTACTTTGTTGTTGCAAGTTTTACGTAGCTGCTACGGGCTTCTAACAAGAACCGTTCTTACCTACGCGTCAAAACCACAAAGATTTTTCGTCAAACCTTCAACAAGGACCGGCCGTAGTCAAACTCAATTCAAATAAAGTTGGAGAAACAGACACCTGCCATCCACCTGTGTGCGAAGCACGTCGGTAGAACTAGTCTCATGAACGCGGTCATGTAATGTCGGTCCGGGCCGCTTCATCCAACAATACCGCCGAATCAAAGTAAGACGTTGGTGGTAAGCAGTATGACTATTATCGCCCACAACTATTTGTGTTCTACTCATGCATATCATCTACGCATAGACCTGGCTCAGATGCCACTGTTGGGGAACGTAGCATGCAATTTCAAAACAAATCCTACGATCACGCAAGATCCATCTAGGAGATGCATAACAACGAGAAGGGGAGAGTGTGTCCACGTACCCTCGTAGACCGAAAGCGAAAGCGTTAGGTTAACGCGGTTGATGTAGTCGAACATCTTCACGATCCAACCGATCTTAGTACGGAACATTCGGCACCTCCGAGTTCTGCACACGTTCATCTCGATGACATCCCTCGAACTATTGATCCAGCAGAGGGTCGAGGGAGAGTTTCTTCAGCACAACGGTGTGGTGACGGTGATGGTGATGTGATCCGCGCAGGGCTTCGCCTAAGCACTACGACGCTATGACCGGAGGAGCAAACTATGGAGAGAGATGCCGCACACGGCTTGGAACAATTGTTGTGTCTCCAAGGGGTGCCCTGCCCACGTATATAAAGGAGGGAGAGGGAGGAGGCCGGCCCTAGGGGGCGCGCCATAAGGGGGGAGTCCTACTAGGCCTCCCAGTCCCAGTAGGATTCGCCCCCCCCCCTTCTTTTCCTTCTCATGGAGGGGGAGAGGGGGAAAGGAGAGGGAGTAGAAGAAGGAAAGGGGGGTGGCGCCCCCTTCCCTAATCCAATTCGGCCTCCTCCCTTGTGGGGGCGCACCAGCCCCTTGTGTGCTGGTTAGTCTCCCTCCTATGGCCCATATCTTTCCCCGGGGGGTTCCGGTAACCCCTCAGGTACTCCGGTATGTACCCGAACCACTCAGAACCTTTTTGATGTCCGAATATAGCCTTCCAATATATCGATCTTTACGTCTCGAACATGATGTGTTGTAACTATTCCGGGTGTACATCCTTCTTTGTAGAGATATATCATCATGATTCCGTCTACCTAGAACCTTATACACTTGAGAGAAATTACATCTCTAGATGATATCCTTTATTTCACGTCCACCTTGTCTTTCTTATGTTATTTCTTTGGTGGCTCCATGAAAGCTTTTTCCTTGAGTGCGTGTCTTATCTCGTTGCATCTTGATGCACTCTTGTGTGGTGAAGATTATTTTCCTCATGCTTATCTCTACGAGGCTTTTGCCATCTTAATTGGTATCCCTCGTCTTGATGAGGCTTTCATCTTCTATCTTCGCCATGGGTTGTCGCAAGCTTTGTTGTTATCTTTTTATTGAGCTTGTGAACTCATTTGCAAGTGGGTGAGTGTGGGAAGGAATGTCATGCACCATGTATCTCATTTATCCAAGACTATGTTGATGCTTTATGCTCATCCTTATATTAGTCTTCTCTAGTGCTTTGTCATGACTCAAACACATCATTTTGGTTGAGCATATTCTTAGTTGCCTCTTTTCCATGATTGCTCAACCATGTTCTTGTTGCAAGTGCTAGGCTTTGTTTCCTATATGCTCACTTGCACTTGTTGTAAGTTTCTATTGATTTTGGGGGAGCTATGATCCTATTTTGTGCACTTTGTATCCAAATACAAAAATTCTTATGTGTGCACAAATCATGGGGAGCTCCTCTAGTTTTCTTTAGAAAACTCCTTTACTCATATCGTAATATCCTTATTCATGTGGCTCATAGGATCTTCGGTCTAGTTGGTTCAATTGATATCCTTTGTTTGCTTGCTTCAATTGGTATCTTTTGATCTTCGGTCTCTCTTTTATGTCTTTGTGGCATATCATTCTTTTGTTATCTTTGTGCCTCAATATAGTTTGTGTTCCTCCAAGTATTTACCTTTGGATATGTGTGTTGCATTCCACTCACTTGTTGAGAATTACACAATTTATGGAGGACCACAATTTATATTGGCCTTCTAAGCTTTTCGCCCATTTTGGCAATCGATGCCAATGGGGGAGAAGTTTCAGAGAGTTTTGTGGAGAAGTTTCAGAGAGTTTGAAGGAGTAGTTTAGAGTGTTTTCTACTCTTGCTTTGGTTTTGTTCCTTAGCATTTGCATCTCATATGCATGCATTATTGGTTGTTGCATGGTATGGTGATGTATAATTCCTTATATAAACTCTCTTGAAAGTGATTGTCATCAATTACCAAAATGGGGGAGATTGAAAGAACATGCGGTGCCCCCATGTTTGGTTTTGGTAATTAATGACAATCTCTATGGACTAATGGTTGCCTTGAGTTATATTTGAAGGGTTTGTCCATAGGCTTTTCTTGGAGTCCCTGATGACCAAGGTGCTATTAAGGAATTATCCAAAGTTTGGTCTTGTGAGGGTTGAGCTTATTGCAAGCATGTCTTGAAGAAGAAGAGTGTGTGATCATTCATGTTTACCTTCAAGACATCATCCAAATGAAGAGAGTTGGAAAGATTCAAGGTTGATCAAGACTAAGTCAAAGAGTGAATCAAGTTGATCAACACACAAAGCATAGAAGATGTACCGAGAGGGATCAAGAGATCCCATGGTATGGTAAGCATTGTCAATTACGCTTTGTGTACTAACCCATGGTCGTCGTGAGAGTTCTTTGTGGGGTTAGGTTGTGGTGTGCAAGTTCAAGTAGGATCATCACAAAGAGATCATAGGCTTGAAGCTTGCCGTCCATTGTGGTGGCAATGGACTTGTGAAGATGTGTCAAAGAGTGGCTCACCCATAGTGGAGTATGGGGGAACAATCTACTAGTCTTCACCGAGCCAACGCAATCAAGAAAGGTGGTCGAGCTTGAGGGAGTCAAGATTGTCATGATCCAGCTCAAGTGGACTATGTGCAAGGCAAAGGTTTGCCCTTGATAGGTTTTCTATCGTGCCGGTCTCATGGTAGTTGTGGGAGACCGGGTTATAGGATCGATTGGTTATTGACTTAGTCTTGATCAACCTTGTATCATGTCTTCTATATGCCAATCCTTGGATAATTCTTTAAATTGAAGGAAATATGCCCTAGAGGCAATAATAAAGTTGTTATTTATATTTCCTTATATCATGATAAATGTTTATTACTCATGCTAGAATTGTATTAACCGGAAACTTAGTACATGTGTGAATACATAGACAAAATAGAGTGTCCATAGTATGCCTCTACTTGACTAGCTCGTTAATCAAAGATGGTTATGTTTCCTGACCATAGACATGTGTTGTCATTTGATGAACGGGATCACATCATTAGAGAATGAAGTGATGGACAAGACCCATCCGTTAGCTTAGCATAATGATCGTTTAGTTTTGTTGCTATTGCTTTCATCATGACTTATACATGTTCCTCTGACTATGAGATTATGCAACTCCCGAATATTGGAGGAACACCTTGTGTGCTATCAAACGTCACAACGTAACTGGGTGATTATAAATATGCTCTACAGATGTCTCTGAAGGTGTTTGTTGGGTTGGCATAGATCGAGATTAGGATTTGTCACTTCATGTATCGGAGAGGTATCTCTGGGCCCTCTCGGTAATGCACATCACTATAAGCCTTGCAAGCAATGTGACTAATGAGTTAGTCACGGGATGATGCATTATGGAACGAGTAAAGATACTTGCCGGTAACGAGATTGAACTTGGTATGATGATACCAACGATCGAATCTCGGGCAAGTAACATACCGATGACAAAGGGAACAACGTGTGTTTTTATGCGGTTTGACCGATAAAGATCTTCGTAGAATATGTAGGAGCCAATATGAGCATCCAGGTTCCGCCATTGGTTATTGACCGGAGATGTGTCTTGGTCATGTCTACATAGTTCTCGAACCCGTATGGTCCGCACGCTTAACGTTCGATGACGATTTGTATTATGAGGTATGTGATTTGATGACCGAAGTTTGTTCGGAGTCCCGGATGAGATCACGGACATGACAAGGAGTCTCGAAATGGTCGAGAGGTAAAGATTCATATATAGGACGATGGTATTTGGACACCGGAAGTGTTTCGGGTGATACCGGGTCACCGGAAGGGGTTCCGGGCAATCCCCGGCAAAGATATGGGCTTAATGGGCCAAGTAAGGGAACACACCAGCCCACAAGGGGCTGGTGCGCCCCCTATAGGGCCAGCCACGTGGGGAGAAAGGGAAAGGAGAGGAGGAAAAGGAAAGTATGAAGTAGGACTCCTACTTCCTTCCCCTCCCCTCCTTCCTTTCCCCCTTGTCCAAACATATGCAGATATGGCCTCGGAACACTGAGACCGAAAGGTCAAACGTGAATCATATAGTAGATATGATCAACATAGTGATGTTCACCATTAAAAGCTACTCCATCTCACGTGATGATCGGACATGGTTTAGTTGATATGGATCACGTGGTCATTTAGATAACTAGAGGGATGTCTATCTAAGTGGGAGTTCTTAAGTAATATGATTAATTGAACATAAATTTATCATGAACTTAGTCTTGATAGTATTTGCATATCTATGTTGTAGATCAATTGCTCGCGTATAGCTTCCTCATTCTATTTATGATATGTTCCTAGAGAAAACTAAGTTGAAAGTTGATAGTAGCAATGATGCGGACTAGGTCCGTGATCTGAGGATTATCCTCATTGCTGCACAGAAGAATTATGTCCTTGATGCACCGCTAGATGACAGAACTATTGTAGGAGCAAATGCAGACGTTATGAACATTTGACAAGCTCGGTATGATGACTACTTGATAGTTTAGTGCACCATGCTTTACGGCTTAGAACCGGGACTTCAAAAATGTTTTGAAACGCCATGGAGCATGTGAGATGTTCCAAGAGTTGAAATTGGTATTTCAGACTCATGCCCGAGTCGAGAGGTATGAGACCTCTGACAAGTATTTTTGCCTACAAGATGGAGGAGAATAGCTCAACCAGTGAGCATGTGCTCAGAATGTCTGAGTACTACAATCGCTTGAATCAAGTGGGAGTTAATCTTCCAGATAAGATAGTGATTGACAGAGTTCTCTAGTCACTATCACCATGTTACTGGAAGTTCGTGATGAACTATAATATGCAAGGGATGACGAAAATGATTTCCCGAGCTCTTCGCGATGTTGAAATCGGCGAAGGTAGAAATCAAGAAAAGCATCAAGTGTTGATGGTTGACAAGACCACTAGTTTCAAGTAAAAGGGCAAGGTAAAGAAAGGGAACTTCAAGAAGAATGACAAGCAAGTTGCCACTCCCATGAAGAAGCCCAAAGCTAGACCCAAGCCTGAAACTGAGTGCTTCTACTGCAAAGGAAATGGTCATTAGAAGCGGAACTACCCCAAATACTTGGCGGATAAGAAGGATGGCAAAGTGAACAAAAGAATATTTGATATACATGTTATTGATGTGTACTTTACTAGTTTACATAGTAACCCCAGGGTATTTGATACCGGTTCAGTTGCTATGATTAGTAACTTGAAACAGGAGTTATAAAATGAACAGGGACTAGTTGAGGGCAAGGTGACGATGTGTGTTGGAAGTGATTCCAAGGTTGATAAGATCACCATCGCACACTCCCTTTACCTTCGGGATTAGTGTTGAACCTAAAATAAATGTTATTTGGTGTTTGCGTTGAGCATAATATGATTGGATCATGTTTATTGCAATATGGTTATTCATTTAAGTCAAAGAATAATTGTTATTCTATTTACATGAATAAAACCTTATGTGGTCATACACCCAAGGTGAATGGTTTATTGAATCTCAATTGTAGTGATACACATATTCATAATATTGAAGCCAAAAGATGCAAGGTTAATAATGATAGTGCAACTTATTTGTGGCACTGCCATTTAGGTCATATTGGTGTAAAGCGCATGAAGAAACTCCATGCTGGTGGGCTTTTGGAATCGCTTGATTATGAATCACTTGATGCTTGCGAACCATGCCTCATGGGCAAGATGACTAAGACTCCGTTCTCCGGAATAATGGAGCGAGCCACTGACTTATTGGAAATAATACATACCGATGTATGCGGTCCGATGAGTGTTGAGGCTCGCGGCGGGTATCGTTATTTTCTGACCTTCACAGATGATTTGAGCAGATATGGGTATATCTACTTCATGAAACACAAGTCTGAAACATTTGAAAAGTTCAAAGAATTTCAGAGTGAAGTTGAGAATCATCGTAACAAGAAAATAAAGTTTCTACGATCTGATCGCGGAGGCGAATATTTGAGTTACGAGTTTGGCCTTCATTTGAAACAATGTGGAATAGTTTCGCAACTCACGCCACCTGGAACACCACAACGTAATGGTGTGTCCGAACGTCGTAACCATACTTTATTAGATATGGTGCGATCTATGATGTCTCTTACCGATTTACCACTATCGTTTTGGGGTTATGCATTAGAGACAGCTACATTCACGTTAAATAGGGCACCGTCTAAAATCTATTGAGATGACACCGTATGAACTGTGGTTTAGCAAGAAACCTAAGTTGTCGTTTCATAAAGTTTGGGGTTGCGATGCTTATATGAAAAAGTTTCAGCCTGATAAGCTCAAACCCAAATCGGAGAAGTGCGTCTTCATAGGATACCCAAAAGAAATTGTTGGGTACACCTTCTATCACAGATCCGAAGGCAAGATCTTTGTTGCTAAGAGTGGATCCTTCCTAGAGAAGGAGTTTCTCTTGAAAGAAGTGAGTGGGAGGAAAGTAGAAATTGATGAGGTAATTGTACCTTCTCTCGAATTGGAAAGTAGCTCATCACTGAAATCAGTTCCGGTGATGCCTACACCAATTAGTGAGGAAGTTAATGATGATGATCATGAAACTTCAGATCAATTTACTACCGAACCTCGTAGGTCAACCAGAGTACGATCCGCACCAGAGTGGTACGGTAATCCTGTTCTGGAAGTCATGTTCCTAGACCATGATGAACCTATGAACTATGAGGAAGCGATGATGAGCCCAGATTCCAACAGATGGCTTGAGGCCATGAAATCTGAGATAGAATCCATGTATGAGAACAAAGTGTGGACTTTGGTGGACTTGCCCGATGATCGGCAAGCCATTGAGAATAAATGGATCTTCAAGAGGAAGACAGACGCTGATAGTAGTGTTACTATCTACAAAGCTCGACTTGTCGAAAAGGGTTTTTGACAAATTCAAGATGTTGACTACGATGAGATTTTCTCACACGTATCGATGCTTAATGTCTGTCCGAATCATGTTAGCAATTGCCACATTTTATGAAATATGACAAATGGATATCAAAACTGCATTCCTTAATGGATTTATTAAAGAAGAGTTGTATATGATACAACCAGAAGGTTTTGTCAATCCTAAAGGTGCTAACAAAATGTGCAAGCTCCAGCAATCCATCTATGGACTGGTGTAAGCATCTCGGAGTTGGTATATACGCTTTGATAAGTTGATCAAAGCATATAGTTTTATACATACTTGCGGTGAAGCCTGTATTTACAAGAAAGTGAGTGGGAGCACTACAACCTTTCTGACAAGTATATGTGAGTGACATATTGTTGATCGGAAATGATGTAGAATTTCCTGGAAAGCATAAAGGGGTGTTTGAAAGGATTTTTTCAAAGGAAGACCTCGGTGAAGCTCCTTGCATATTGGACATCAAGATCTATAGAGATAGATCAAGACGCTTGATAATATTTTTGAATGAGTACATACCTTGACAAGATTTTTGAAGTAGTTCAAAATGGAACAGTCAAAGAAAGTGTTCTTGCCTGTATTGCACGGTGTAAAGTTGAGTAAGACTCAAAACACGACCACGGCAGAAAATAGAAAGAGAATGAAAGTCATTCCCTATGCCTCAGCCATAGGTTCTATAAAGTATGTTATGCTTGGTACCAAACCTATTGTGTACCTTGCCATGAGTTTGGCAAGGGGGTACGATATTGATCCAGGAGTGGATCACTTGACAGCGGTCAAAATTATCCTTAGAAGACTAGGGAGATATTTCTCGGTTATGGAGGTGATAAAGAGTTCGTCGTAAAGAGTTACGCCGATGCAAGCTTTTACACCGATCCGGATGACTCTGAGTCTCAATCTAGATACATATTGAAAGTGGGAGCAATTAGCTAGAGTAGCTCCATGTAGAGCATTGTAGATATAGAAAATTTGCAAAATACATACGACTCTGAATGTGACAGACCCATTGACTAAGCTTCTCTCACAAGCAAAACATGATCACACCTTAGTACTCTTTGGGTGTTAATGACATAGCGATGTGAACTAGATTATTGACTCTAGTAAAACCCTTTGGGTATTAGTCACATGGAGATGTGAACTAATCACATGGTGATGTGAACTATTGGTGTTAAATTACATGGCGATGTGAACTAGATTATTGACTCTAGTGCAAGTGGGAGACTGAAGGAAATATGCCCTAGAGGCAATAATAAAGTTGTTATTTATATTTCCTTATATCATGATAAATGTTTATTATTCATGCTCGAATTGTATTAACCGGACACTTAGTACATGTGTGAATACATAGACAAAATAGAGTATCCCTAGTATGCCTCTACTTGACTAGCTCGTTAATCAAAGATGGTTATG
The DNA here is from genome assembly GCF_002575655.3 of Aegilops tauschii subsp. strangulata. Lineage (NCBI taxonomy): Eukaryota > Viridiplantae > Streptophyta > Magnoliopsida > Poales > Poaceae > Aegilops > Aegilops tauschii. The sequence continues at coordinate 95,869,399 of NC_053038.3, forward strand.
TTTCCTGACCATAGACATGTGTTGTCATTTGATGAACGGGATCACATCATTAGAGAATGATGTGATGGACAAGACCCATCCGTTAGCTTAGCATAATGATCGTTTAGTTTTATTGCTATTGCTTTCATCATGACTTATACATGTTCCTCTAACTATGAGATTATGCAACTCCCGAATATTGGAGGAACACCTTGTGTGCTATCAAACGTCACAACGTAACTGGGTGATTATAAATATGCTCTACAGATGTCTCCGAAGGTGTTTGTTGGGTTGTCATAGATCGAGATTAGGATTTGTCACTTCGTGTATCGGAGAGGTATCTCTGGACCCTCTCGGTAATGCACATCACTATAAGCCTTGCAAGCAATGTGACTAATGAGTTAGTCACGGGATGATGCATTATGGAACGAGTAAAGAGACTTGCCGGTAACGAGATTGAACTAGGTATGATGATACCGACGATCGAATCTCGGGCAAGTAACATACCAATGACAAAGGGAACAACGTATGTTGTTATGTGGTTTAACCGATAAAGATCTTCGTAGAATATGTAGGAGCCAATATGAGCATCCAGGTTCTGCTATTGGTTATTGACCGGAGATGTGTCTTGGTCATGTCTACATAGTTCTCGAACCCGTAGGGTCCGCACGCTTAACGTTCGATGACGATTTGTATTATGAGGTATGTGATTTGATGACCGAAGTTTGTTTGGAGTCCCGGATGAGATCACGGACATGACAAGGAGTCTTGAAATGGTCGAGAGGTAAAGATTCATATATAGGACGACGGTATTTGGACACAGGAAGTGTTTTGGGTGATACCGGGTCACCGGAAGGGGTTCCGGGCAACCCCCGACAAAGATATGAGCTTAATGGGCCAAGTAAGGGAACACACCAGCCCACAAGGGGCTGGTGCGCCCCCTATAGGGCCAGCCACATGGGGAGAAAGGGAAAGGAGAGGAGGAAAAGGAAAGTATGAAGTAGGACTCCTACTTCCTTCCCCCCCCCTCCTTCCTTTCCCCCTTGTCCAAATATGGTAGGGGGGCGAATTGGACTAGGGGCCCAAGTAGGATTCCTCCTACTTGGGCGCACCCTAGGCTGCCTCCCTCCCTCTCCCTCCTTTATATACGTGGGGAGGGCACCCCTAGAACACACATCAATTGTTCCTAGCCGTGTGCGGCGCCCCCATCCACAGTTAACACCTCGGTCATATCGTCGTAGTGCTTAGGCGAAGCCCTGCGCCGGTAACTTCATCATCACCGTCGCCACGCCATCATGCTGACGGAACTCTCCCTCGTCCTCAACTGGATCAAGAGCTCGAGGGACGTCATCGTGTTGAACGTGTGGTGAACACGGAGGTGCCGTACGTTCGGTACTTGGATCGGTTGGATCGTGAAGACGTTCGACTACATCAACCGCGTTACTAAACGCTTCCGCTTTCGGTCTACGAGGGCACGTAGACACAGTCTCCCTGCTCGTTGCTATGCTTCTCCTAGATAGATCTTGCGTGATCGTAGGAAAATTTTGAAATACTACGTTCCCCAACATAAATAACACCTTGGTCGACACATAAACTTCTTGAAACCAACAAATGGACTTCAAGAAATGCCGATGGACAAATCCTTCAAATATAACTCAAGACAACCATTAGTCCATAGAGATTGTCATCAATTACCAAAACCAAACATGGGGGCACCGCATGTTCTTTCAAAGGCTTCATATGCACGATGGACAAAGGATTCACCCACAGTTAACAGTTCATGCTAGGGGAAAGGTCACACTGGAATTCATGACTTACTCCGTAAGATCATTTCCAAAACCATATTCCGTTGATAATGAATCAACCTGGCTCGATGCTTCTAGGATTTGAAACACCGCTCAACAAAGTACTATTCCGCCCCGTACACACCGAATACAAAACGGTGACTCGGGCATTTAAAACACATGAAGTCTAGAGTATCACCCTAGTACCACAAAACAAGATCGGCTTGGCGACACAAAACATAAGTTCATCTCAAAGGCACTAGTTGCAGAACACGACGTCACTAGTTTCCAACATGCCACACCTAGGTAAAACCCTATATGGCAGGGTTCCCTAACTCCCGACACAAAGCATTCTGGGTGGCACTGGCTCAAGTCTGGCTGTATCAATATTGATGATCAATAAGATCGTAGCAACTTACTTCAGCTAACCCCCCTTGCAACGGAGGCCAATCTTGGTACTTCCGGCTTCAAAACCAGTATATATGAAAACAGTACACATCTTTTCTCTCATAGATTTTAGAGGTTATGTTGTGGAAAACTTATCATCCTAGCTGAGCAACATCAAGCCAATATTGATACCTTGCCCCACTTTATAATACGACTTGTCCTATACTCAGTGTGATTCTTTGAATAGCTAAACGAAATAGAAAATTATCTCCAATCTTGTAGCTTCAAGCCTCCTTCAACAACTTTTTATGGTTGAGATCTTCAGACTAAATCATCACTTTTGGGACTAGAACATGTTTATGCTTGGTAACACATTAGTCTCTTTGCCATTTGTCCTTAATCACCAAATACTCACCAAAGGGGCCGCTAATGCACTTTCAATCTCCCATTTTTGATTATTGGTGATAACACGATTAACTTTCGGTTGAGTAAATTACACGTGCCTTGCACGTGAGAGTAAGTACGACCGTATACCGATATACCATGTTCTGATATGCAAACATATAAATTTGGAGCCACATATGGATGAATTATAAGATGTAGGTTTAAGTCTCAATGCTTATACCATTAAAAATCAAGTTACGACTACTGAATATTCGATGATTGTGCGGTATATACTACACATTACACAAAACACGTGCGAATATATAAGAACAACTCAATGCTCCATTTACAAAGAACTGGACTTTAGTAAGATGATGCCAAATCTTTGAGCCCCCAAAACACACAAAGTAAAATATACATGTAAATTCTTTTGTATAATCTTTTTGACAAACTTGTTTTTTGTGCACTTTGTGCAATGTAAATGTTAAAATAAAAACGACTAGCAATTCTCTTAATAGAAAAAGGTTGGAGAATTAAAGTACGGGGAATCTAGAACAAAGGAGAAGGGTGTTTGTTTTGAGTTTTGTGCATATTATGATTGTGTCTAAGCTCAAGTATAGAATCTTCTGGATGGTACACGTGGCAAGATCTGGTGTAGTGAGGAGAATATTTAATAACCAATACAAGTCAAATTTGTCACCTCTCACCCATTGGATATTGGCTTCATCCAACAACCAATATTCAAAGTTTTTTCGGACACTATATAGTGGTATAGAAGAAGAGGTTTTCTAAATATACATGCCATCTTCAATACAACAAGAGTGAACGGTTGTTTGATGGTGCACAAGAAATATGTAGGATTCTTTCCAATGAGGTTAGAGTCAATGAAAATGTTCTCTATGAACCTTAGAAAAATAAATCAGAAGAAAAAAAATCTATGATTTGCAATCTATATGGATCAAACAACTCACGTAAGAAAGAATAATACCATGAATCGGGAATCCTAAGGAAAAACTCATATGTTTTAAAGAGGTTCTTGTGACACCCCCTAAACCCATATAAAGATTTATGTTTAACTTTGCGTCGTAGAGTTGTGTTGTAATATTAACGTTAGTCACCGTTTGTGATCATGCATGATGTGTGTATGATTAGTGCAAGGTTATAAGCGGGGCGTCACGGTCATAAAGAGGTCATAAAATAGTGTCTGGATAAAATCCCATGAGCTGTTTGATCATGCATTTTTTGACTCACACATCTTAAAAATTCTGTGAACTAAAGAGGTCATGACTATGAGTGATTACGGAATACAACCGCAACCGAGCGGTTCCACTTTTTGTTCCTCGTCCAAGGCGAAGAGGATACGATCAAGTCCCTATCGTCTTCATTTGGACAGGCCCGTGGATTCCTCCCCCGCCTGCCTACTGTGTTGGCGACGGTGGGTGGGGATCCCGGTGCTCTGTGTCCAACTGATCGGTAGTCTAGGGCTAGCTAGTTTGTTCTGGATGGTGGCAGCGCCGCCGTGGAGAATAAGGTGTCCCTCATCCCGGGCCCATTGCAAGGCTTCTTCTTCGGGATGCTCTGCGGAGTGTATGGAAATCGTCCTGTACATGAGTTTGCTGTCGGCTACTGCTTCATGTGGCAGGCGATGGTTTCTTCTTAGTGGTTGTTGTTTTGACATTGGGTTGAGGAATGCAGGCAGGCAGGGTCGGTGGCGTTTGTCGACCAGAGACAATGGGATTGGAGGCCGAGGAGCATGCTGTTGAACCTCGGCCGATGTGCCACCGCGATATGTGCTTTGTCGTCCACAACGATGCTTTCTTTGGCTCACAAAGCATTGATGCGATGGTGCTTCAACGGTTTTTTGGAGCGTGGTGTCCATCTCCTCCTATCATGACGATGTCAACGACGTGGCTGGTGGATGATGGACGACGACGATTTAGCAATCGACTCCCCCAAAGGCCTGCTTTTAAATTTCTTTTATGTGGGATGTATTTTGCTTATGTGTTAAGACAATTGTCCTCTTTGAGAAATTCACTTTGGCACATGGGATCATATGCTCCTGCCATTAAAATATATATTTTAAAATGTCAAAAAAATTCCAGACACAAATTTGACGAGTACATCTCAACATTGTATGTGCGCACGCCAAGTTTCGTGAAAAACCGACATTTTATACGCCTTATGTAAAAAAGAGAAAATAATGTCTCAAAAAAGCCTCTTTTAACACTACATTTTGTCTTTTTTACATGTGACACACAACTTATCGGTTTTCCGCAAAACGAGTTTCTGTGCAAGTAGATAGTCGAGAATCATTTCGTCAGAATTTTGTGACATTTCAAAATATGTTTAAAACACATTTTAAAAACCAGGAGCACTTCCATGTGCCAAAAAGGCCTCTCTCGTCCTCTCTAGTGTTCTTTAGTGTGGTCCACGTGTGTTGTAAATTTCAACCCGTGGTCGTTTTCTTGCTAGGAGATGCATTCTAAAATATGTGAGGACGGGATAGATGTAACACATGATTTCTTTTACCTCTTGGTACTCTATGATGTTACTTTATCCCAAATTAAATAAATTGTCATGAGGTTTTTCCCATAAAAAACTCATGAAAATTATAGGCAACTGATGTATAGGAACGAAGCAAACATCATTTTTTTTCTTCTGAAAACGGATTATACAATGTCATGTCTCATGTCAACCGAGAATAAGAAATACGATCAGTCAAATATGCTGAAAGTCTATGAAACCAACGATTACTCGATCAGATAATGATCCTACAGATTTTCAAAAAAAGAAGAGATAATGATCTGAGAACACTTGCACAAAAACAAAGGAAAAAAATACAGTTTTTACGGGCAGCAAAAGAAAGAAAGACAATAATAAAGTAACAAAGGGAGGAGAAAAAGTCGTTTAGAGAAAGGAAAGGAGAAATAAGATAAAATTGTTCCATGGAGCCAACGGCTTCCGGAGATCTCCTTTTTTATCCCCTCCCCCTCCATGGAGTCATGAGTTCACCTCCAGTTCCGCCGCGACTCATCGTGGTCGGCAACCACTACCAGGCCCCGGCCGCTCCGATCCTCCACGAGACAGCAGGGGCTCGCTTCCAATGCGGCTCCCCTTCCAGTTTCTTGGGCTCGAATCGGGATTCCACGAGCGCGCTCGCTTAGCTTTCTAGGGATTTTGCTAGGGTTCTTCCGTCCAACTCGAAACTTTTTTTTTTCTTGCGTGATTCTTAGTTTCGTTGCGTTGCTCCCCACGAAATTGGTGTTTTTCTCTGCTTGTTGCGTGGGGGAATCGGGGTGAAAAGCTGCGTTTTTTGTGCAGTTTCAAGGTGCGGCGACTTTTTGTTCTTCTTCTTCTTCTTCAGTTCTTGATGGGTTTAGTTTAGGGTTCTTGCTCTGTCTGCGAGCCTTCCGATTTCATCGAATTTGATCTGGTAGCTTCGCTCTCTTGCTCCAAGGAATCAAACTCGTAGATCAAATCGCTGTTCTAGACCACCAGAATTTGTGAATTTTGTTTGCCATCTAGCTGCCGGAGAGGCTCCAGAGTCACAAAATTCTCAGTTTTTGGCACTTTCCACCGGCTTCTTGGCCTCCAGTAGCTCCAAATTTGACCAAGTTCTTGCTTTTGGCATCATCCCCAACCGCATAACTATGGCCGCCACTGCCTCAGAGCCGCCCATGGTGGAGCAAGTGATCACCGAGTTCTTTGCCAAGAGCCTCCACATCATCCTGGAGTCCCGCTCGCCCTACGAATCATCACGCAGCTTCACGCGGCCTTCACCGCCATCTTCGCCGCTCTCTGGCAGCCAGCCACGGGACAGGTGGTTCAACCTTGCCCTCCGGGACTGCCCAGCTGCACTTGAGAACTTTGACCTGTGGAGACAGAGCAATCTTGAGCCACTGGTTATTGATATTGTGATGCTCTGGCGTGACAATCCCAACACCACCTGTTCTGAGGGTGGCAAGATCATAGAGAGGTGGGTGATACAGTATGAAACCAGCAAGCCTGGCAGTGGCAGTGGTAATGGCAGCAAGAACCACAGCAGGAAGTCTAGGAACAGCCCGGCTGAGGATCATAGCTTGTACAGGAGTACATACAAGGGCTCAACAGTGTTATTTCGGTCATTGCATCTGGTTGTCAGGCTCTTGCCAGCTTACAATCTCTTCAGGGAGTTGAATTCGTCTGGGAGAATCCGTCCACTTAACCTGTCACATAAGATATCATCATTCGTCGAGCCGTTTACTAGGGCAGAGGATGCAGAGATGAAGCACTATGCATTTGCTCCAATTGAAACTCTGTTTGGCCGCCTGAGCTTGTCAGTTTCTTATGTGCCAGTGCTGGAGGTGGTGGCAGCACCAGAGCCAACCACACACATGTCAACAGAGCTTATACTGGATTATGTCGGGAGCCCCACAACAGACTTCCTCAGGACGTTCAATTCCCTGCCTTCAGATGGCATTGCACCTGATTGTGCTGCAATGACTAGGCGTCACAGTTGGAGTATTGACCCTGGAGCTAGACCATCGGTATCACCATCTCCTCTTTTGCATGATAGTCCTCTAACACGTTTGCATCCACATAGCACAATATCCTCTGGGAAGAAAAAAAGTACAGGATTTGAAGACTGCTATCCGTCACCACCGTTGTCACCATCGCCATCCCGTTCCCCTTCTGCTAGCTACCCAAAAAATTCTTTGTTCCGATACGAGAGTGCTCCTGTGGTCATTCCCACTGGGAGGGACGGTGGAGGTAGTGGACTGCCTCCTTCTCCATCTTTCAAGGGTAAACACCAGCTCCCATCTCAAAACTACAACCCAACCCCATCGCCTGATGGAAATTCAAATGTAAGGAAGGATTTGGTCAGGTTTGGTGAATTTGAGAATAATGCGGCCATGCAAAAGGTAATCACATAGTTTATTTTATTATCTTCTCAAGCAATGTGTGTAGCTTGCTGTAGCAACAGTAGTTTTATTACGAGGTTCTGCTTTTGGATCCATCTCACATTTTTACTGTTGAATTTTCTGGTTTTGTCTTTGATCAGGTGCTATCTTTTGATAAATATGATTTGGGATATTTTCATGGATTGAAGTTGACTCGGACTGCAAGCAAACTTTTTATCACGGATGAACTGGATGAGCGGGAGTTGGCATTTGCATGGGAAGATAGAGATATCATTATTGATCAACTTAACAGGTAGTTTTCGTCTCCTCCTTTCAGAATATGATTATGACATTATGCCATAGGACCCAAGTGTTAAAGCTGTTCCTTGTTGTTTGTGTCTGATTCCCTTTGCATGCACATGCTCATGAAAACTTGTGTGGTTCTCCTTGCATATAGATTTTGGTATCACACAGTGGCTCAGGTGCAATAGCATATATCTTTAACCTAAATCTGGCAATTACAGGGCTGTCCTTTATTTTAGTTTAGTTAAGACAATTCTGTAGTTGTGGAATCTCACTAAGACGGCTATGTCAGTCAGCTGCCCAGTGGTCTGAAAACTAAGTTAGTCCCATATTCTGCAGTGGACCATCTTATATTTCAGGTGGCCCTTGAAGCAGCAACTCTAGGATAAATGCACAGTTATTCATTTTCAAACTGCATGGTTTAATGTTTCATGGTTCTGACATCATGTACACAAATTGTACTGTTGTATCTTACGGATGTTAAATCTCTAGTAAATACAGACCGATGGCAGCTAACTGCTACCATGTGTTAGCTTCATGAAGGATAATGGATGTTTAAGACACAAATAATAATCAGAAATCAAGATACTATAGTTAGTTCAGGTTACTGGATGCTTTTGTTATTTGTTCCACAATAAGAGGGCAATAATATACTTCTCCAATGCTCATTTAGGTCTATCAACTTGTTTGTTGCACTTACTATATTCAACTGAAGTTGCAAATTATCCAGTTATTGTGTTAGTATTTTCTAAATGAGAAGGCATCATGTTTGCTTAGAAGTGCTAGTATAGATGTTCAGTGTCTACATATAATATGCTTGTATTTCTGTTATAGAAGTCAGAACTCAGGGCAGCTTTTTTCCTTACACTAATTGCAATATATCAGCGGATAACTCATTTTTCATATATTCATGGTTCTTTCGATGGTCTGAACACATTTTGTTCTTCCTATTATCGAGATAAGCTAGCTGGTCACTTGCAATATTTATAGTTCAGAAATGACTGCATTTTAATTATCTGGGCTGTCCGTTGTTCAAATGAAACCATCCTCGGTCTTCCACCTAGAGGATAAATATAAAATACAGTCTTGTGCGTGAGGATGAATATACACCTGCTCATCTTTGTTCAGTGAAACCACTTTTGAGAGACTTAATTTTAATATTTTTCAAGTTTTCTCCTCCTACTACTTCTCAAGGTTCTCATTATTTCCCAAGTTCCTTATTTCCTACATTAGCTCGTTTCTGTCTCCTTGTTTCTCAGTGCTCAGTATGTAGTATGTACTGTGCCACACACAACTTTTTCGGCCTGGCTTCTACTTTTTTCTAGGCGTAGTACGTATATAAGTGTTTTGCATTCACAGAAACATAAAGATTGTCATACGAGGTAGCTTCCAGTGTACATGAAAAGCTCTGGACCAGTATCAAAGGTAACCTATATCTTTAGTAGGAGATTTTTTTGGCTAACAGTCAGATGTGGGTTAGGCTGTGTGGGGGGTAGACTTGAATCAGTTAACCTGAGAAGGCAATATGGAAGGTGCTAGACACTGTAAGCAATTGTTACTAATTTGATATTATTGCAAACAAGCTCTGATACCTCATCTTGTTCTTAGCTTGGAGCTAAACATCGAAAGGCTGGGTACTTAAGCTTATCCCCTACCCTTGGACCAATCTGGGCCACCCCCCGGTTTGAGTCGAGTCTGGCTTGATTTTGATAAAGTCTCGGTGTATATAGGAGTGGGCAGTGTGGAATGAGGATATATACTCTTTTTTTGGAGTAAAAAATGGTTGCATTCTGACTCTTCTAGGATTTCACAATCAAGTAGGTAGACATTCGAAGTGAAAATATCATGCATAACCTAAGTTTAACTCTTATGAAAATGAAAAGTTTATTTTAGGCAATGAGCATGAGATTTTTACAACAACAGCAAGAAAGCCTTTAGTCCCAAACAAGTTGGGGTAGGCTAGAGCTGAAACCCGTAAGATCTCGCAACCAACTCATGGTTCTGGCACATGGATAGCAAGCTTCCATGCACCCCTGTCCATGGCTAGTTCTTTGGTGATGCTTCAGATCTCCCTTTACGGACTCCTCCCATGTCAAGTTCGGGGTCTACCCCGACCTCTCTTGACATATCAGCATGCTTTAGCCATCAGCTTTGCACTGGAGCTTCTGGAGGCCTGAGCTGAATATGCCCAAACCATCTCATACGATGTTGGACAAGCTTCTCTTCAATCGGTTCTACCCCAACTTTATCTCGTATATCATCATTCCGGACCTGGTCCTTCCTTGTGTGGCCACACATCCATCTCAACATGCGCATCTCCGCCACACCTAACTGTTGAACATGTCGCCTTTTAGTCGGCCAACACTGAGTGCCATACAACATTGCGGGTCGAATCGCCATCCTATAGAACCTGCCTTTTAGCTTTTGTGGCATTCTTTTGTCATAGAGAACGCCAGAAGCTTGGCTCCACTTCATCCATCCTACTTTGATTCGATGGTTCACATCTTCATCGATATCCCCATCCTTCTGTAGCATTGACCCCAAATATTGAAAGGTGTCCTTCTGAGCATGAAATTTTTATATGGATAAAAGTACTTGACCGTTCCCTGTCCATATCCTATTTGCAGACCATTAGTTATACTCAATCGATATAAGCATATAGCGCCAAATGTTCATATGGCACATAGGAGCTAAAAATGTCATTCAGTATTTTTTTAATCCTCTTGTAATTCTTGTTCTTAGGATGTGGTCATGCATGCTGGAGTGTGACTGGTGTAGGGTCTAGGGTGCATCCCGACGAGTTTGGTCCAGTAGTGTGGCATCTTGTTGGGAACCTCGCAATGGTCGGGTGGCCTGCATCAGCTGGCCAGGTTATCAGATGCAGGTGCATCTCCAGAGCCAGGCTAGAGCAGAAGCTCATATCCTGTCAAAAATAGAGCAGTCAGAAGCTCATATCAAGCTTCCCCCGCATACAGGCAATTTTTTCAGTGGCTAGCGCGTACTAATCTTTATCAAATGATTAGTACACAATGCGACTAATTAAGGGTAATTAATGTGTATCAAGTGGGTGCTGTGACATGTTGCTATCGAGCATATACTTTTAATAACCATGTCTTCTAGCCAATTAAGTTGGTAGTTTTATAATTAGCATGTATTGATTATGTGTACTACTACCTCTGATCCAAAATAAGTATCGCAGTTTTGAACTGAGGTTAAATGGATTAGGGTATATTAGAAGTTGTATAATGTAGAATAATAATCAGTGGGGTGGAGCGTAACATTTTAATGGTTTTCAAAGTGTTTCTAACCACAGTATAGTTTTAAGTTGTAATCACTCATGCTGTCCTGCAACTAACCAAACAAACGCCCTTACCTACCCCATAGCCTGTCTTGCTAAACCAGCCTATCCCAGCCCCCAATGGGCCAGCCTGTGGTGATTCAGGAAGCCAATCACCCCCTTGATGATTGAATATGGTTTGCCAAACAGGTTGGGGAATTATTTGTCCAGCATATGAAGTCACTCCTTGCAGGATAAACCACTCTTTGTTCTTTGTTTGCTGTTATAATTAGTTATTATTTGTAGCATTTGTACGCCATTTTGCTAAGCAAGAAGGTTCTAGGAAGTAAAGCCTATCCCACATTGACTGACTAAATGTTCTGTTAACTTGATAATGTTGGGGTAAGTCGATCACTATGCATTTATCCTCCTATCCAGCTATGCAGACATTAGCAGTTAACATTATGCTATTATTAGTGTAAGTTAACAAGACACAGTGGAAGGGAGCAATGTATTTACTTGTCTTCTCATTCCTCAGATATCCACCTATCTTGATTCACGCAAGCTAAACTCAAAATTTTCCAGGGTTGGTATCTCGGATAGGGAGGGCCAAGAGACAAACTTGGACGCTGGAGGCTCGATGACAAGGACTCCGGCTGCAGCCATCGGCGCTCTTGTGCGCATGCTCAAGACGGCCCCGGGCCTCAGGGCAAGCCGCCAATCAATCGAAGCTCCTCCCCCAGTTCCTCAAGAATCTTCGGTTCAGAGGGTCATGACCGAGGAACACGGTGACGCTGCATCAAGCTCTGCTTTGCTCCAATCAAAGACGGCAGCGGACGCGCTGGAGGAGCTAAAGAAATACAAGGCTATCAGAGAATCGATACTGGACCGCGCGAAAGCGCTGCCCCGGGATGATGGGAAGATGGGGGAGAAACCCGCCGATGGAGATCTTTAGCAAACATACAGTATGACGACGAAAAGACTTGTGTACATATATGTATTATAAGGTAGCTGACGATTCCCAACCCCCATACCTTAGTCGCTAGTGGCTACTAGTGTGCGGCCAAAATCTATATGTACAAGATACATGACAATACCCATCCATCCAGCTGCTCTGAGATGAAGGCCCAGCTATGGGTTTTTTATGTAAAGTTGAAAACCGAAATGTTTAGCTGCTTTGATCGGATTGTTTTCGGTGAACGTTTAGTCTGTCCGTATGGAGTTTGATGTTCCATGCTGGTAAGCTGACCTGTTATCTTTGGTGCTGCAAGTTTTAAGGATCTGGAGTCGGATGTAGATCGAGTTTTCCTGTCGAGCTTCTTTTATCGCTTGTTTTTTCTTTCAAAACGGAGGCAAAAGTTTTGCCTCATCGAGTAATTAAGTAGAAGAGAGTTGCTCGGTTAATTAGGAAAAACCGAGCGAAAACCAGATTGCCCAGTTAATTATAGAGAACCGGGTGAAAACCATCACAACCGCTGAGCGGCACACATAAAAACAGCCCACGCGCACCACTCCAAAGAGGGCCTCGGCGAGACAGCACGCAGGCGTCATCGTCATCACTCATTCCCTAGAGGCGTTATCGCCATCCCTACACTTTGAGCAAACGACTCCGACTTCGCCGTAGGCGATCGTCGACTCAACCCGAACTGTAGCAGACGCGTGAAGCTACATGAAGATCGGCGCCAAACTCAGCCACCTGCGGCCAGACAGTGCAACCCCGAATCTGACAGAGAATTTTGAAGGACAAAACCAGGCACGGCTGGCGCCACGAAAGATCACCGAACGGCCACCTGCAGCCAGTCATCGTATACCACAAGGCCCCACCACCGCAGCTTCGACTCCACATCAACAGACGAACCGAGGCAAAACCGCGGACACGCCGGACAAGGGCCGACTACCGCAACCATTGCCGCGTCGCCGACATCGCTCCCACCATCATTGTTGCCACATAAGCCTGGACGCCACAACCGCCGCAAACCACTGGTTCCCCTTGCCGATGCCGAGCTTCGAGACGAAGCCCTCAAGTCGCTTGGGTTTGGCAGTGCTAGGAATCAGAATTTGGAATTCGGCAGCTCTCACGCCGTGCATCGCTGGCCCTGGCCGGCGTTCGGCGATGAGCCTGACTGTACCGAGTCCATGATCACTAAATCCGGTCCCACATGGCTGATCCCCCCAAGCAAAGCTGTTTTATTAAGGAAAGGACAGGTGTCCACAAAAGTCTGCTCCCGAGCTCATGAACAGTAAAATCCGAAAAGGTTCCAGAAAATTCTGAACTTTTTTTGTGGAGAACTTTGACAATGGTTTGAGTGCTTGGCAAATTTAATCATGGAATGACATTGATGGAAGTCATGGCAAAATAAAATAAAATCAGCAGTTCAAAATGATTTAGAAATAGCATTTTTGGAGCATCAATTTTTTTTCTTGTCACAGCTTTCACGAATGTCGTTTCATGATAATCTTTGCAGGCACACAAAGCATTTGTCAAAGTTTGCCATAAAAAAAAATCAGACTTTTTGATTTTTTTTATTATGTAGCCTTTGAGTTCGTCGTATAACTATGCCATGTCCATGTGTTCTTCCCCTCTAATCCAGGAATTATGTTTGCTGACTATTTTCGTGAAATGGGCTATAGTGACTTACTGAACACTGCGCTTGATGGGTATCGAGTGCGGTGTTGCATTGTCACTTTGGCAGACCCTTTCCGCTTTCCGGTATGGAGCCGACGGTCCTTCAGGCATGCCCTTTCAGGCGGCTTGAGTTTAGCTCAAACCAACCAGTGCCCTGTGCCACTGATCGTGATACGCGTTTTCAGATCCGGATTTCAGATCACAGTTTTCAGAAATGGGATTGGCATAGGCGCCCAACTCAGAACAAGGTTGACGAGGAGTGACCGATCACTTGAGGGAACGATCGAGGAGACCGATCTCCCTTTCAGGAAAGCTATGTCCTGATGGGCCAAGTATTGCGTGAAATTTCAGAATGTTCGGTATGGTGCTTCCTTATCTGACTTGCAATTGTGACTCAAAAAAAAATCTGACTTGCAGTTTTTGCTATTGCCATTTTTGTAACTTATGTTCACTGTTGTATATAATGCTTTGGTGCAAAACGAATTTCCCTTAAGCAGAAAGGATCCAAAGAGAAGAAGAAAGAAAATACAGTTTTACCCCTGAAGGTCCTGCAAACAGCAACACGCCAACACGATGAAACCGCCACCACAGAGGGAGGAATCCTCCGCACCTAAGGCCGAGGAAGCAGTGTCACACCAAGTGTTTTGTGAGTCTGTAGGGCCTGCTCTCTTTCAATACTTGTTACTTGGCAACTGTCGGGTAATTCTTGCTATCTTTTACTTTCTCGCAACCTGGAACACTCAAATCACTCCATTATCATTGCTACTAATAACCTTTCTCAAGCAAGTATTGGTTATATGTATGTTTTTGAAAATTGCAAAATATGATTGTGTGTTTATGAAAATTATGAAATGGTTTAAATTTATGTTAAAAAAAATTAAGTTACTGAAAATGTTTTCTTTTTTTTGAAATATTGAAATGTTACTCAAATTATTGAATTTTTTTCTTCTAAAATATATGAAATGATAGTTTCTCTTACGATTTACTGAATTAGTCACTCAAATAATTACTTGTTTTTATCTTTGAATTATATTTTATTTTTCAATTAAAAACATCATTAAAAATAATCTATTTTTGATATAACAATATCAAAAATCAAGTAATAACAGATACTCCCTCCATTTTTTATACAAGGTCACAAACACATATTACAGGTACCAAGGCAAAAGTAAATGTGTGCTTAAGTTAATATTGCAAGCTAGGTTGTCTCCTTGTTTGTCGTATTAATTAATGCATATTTTTATGTCCCACCTACAACAATCCAATGCTCACACTCCTTTTGATTGATTAATGAGGCGCATGCAAGACAACCTTCTCACACTCACATGCATGCAAAGGATAATTAATGTCCTTCTTTGCTAGTACGAGGCAAATATCATCAATTTTGTCTCGATTAGTGTTTGTGGCCTTGTATAGTTGTAAATTGTAATTTTGATTGTGGCCTTGTATATAAAAATAGAGGGAGTATATAAGTTATACCATGTCGAATACCTTGTACAGCTACTCACGTGGCAGCTTTACATGACAAGAGCGTTAGAAGTGCTTTTGCCAACAAGCATGCTACTAGTGAACAAATCTTAATTCTATATACTGTACATCACAAGCTAGGATTTGCTAACCACGCAGGCAATTCACCTACTGTTTTTTCCCTCATCAAAAAAGAAGAAGAGAAACACACCCATAACAAGTGTGTTCAAGCTTCACCCACACAAAACATAAAACAAAAAAGTTCAAGCCATATATCAATCTGAATGAGTCCGGAACAGTTTCATGAGACCGTAGGTGACCCCCATCGCCACCAATCCTCCCAGCGCGGCCCTCAGCCCAGCCCGCCCCCCGGGAGCGCGGCCCTGCACCGCCCCGAGGGCGCCGAACACCGCCAAGGCCAGAGTCGCGGTCGCAACGACCACGGCGACCCGCACCGCGTAGCTTGCCACGAACCACGCCGCGAGCAGCGGGATCGCCGCGCCGGCCGCGAAGGACAGCGCCGAGGCCGCCGACGCATGGCACGGGTTCGGCAGCCCGGCCCGGTCCGCCGGGTACCCGCGCGCCTCCTCGAGCCGCTGGAGCCCGGCCAGCTCCACGTCCAGCTGCGCGTGGACCGACACGTACTCGCCGATGGCCATGCTGCACGCGCCGGCGACGAGGCCCGCCACGCCCGACAGGAGCGCCGCCCGCGGGTCGGCGGGTCGTGCCGCGCCGATGCCGAGCATGAGCGCCGAGGTGGAGACGAGGCCGTCACTTGCGCCGAGGACGGCAGCGCGCAGCCACTGCCCCTGCTGTGACGGCAGAGACATGGCGTCGTGGGTGGCCGTGGCTACACAGACGGTGCAGAGTTTCATGCCCTCCGGCGCGGGGGTTGGACCGAGCTCTGCTACGGCGAGCTTGGTGTCATTGTCGGTTGCCATTTTATGTGGGAGCAGAGGCGTGCGACTGCCACACGCACAAAAAGCATACGAGAGTGTGGCGAACACAAGACCCCGTATATATAGCGACGAGGCAGTAGAGCAGCGAGACGATTATGTGAAGGTAACATCTGTAGTGATGCACAATGTGACGTCTCCTTAGGAATAACAAGGATTTACATACATACAGTCATTTTCACTATGTAGGTATGGTCATCTCTACTCCTAATGGAGCAGTTGGTAGTCTCCGTTCCGGGTTTATTTTCGTCCCACCATTTTCGTCCGGTTTTTTTTCGTCCTCACTCCCACCTCTGACTTATCCACCAGAAACCGAAAAAACCTCCTCCTGAGGCCCCAACCCGCACCCATCCACGTACCAAAAAAATAGACCTCGAAGGTTAACCAACGAAAAAAGACCTACCAAGATTAACCAGCGAAAAAAAACCTAATGGAGGAGTTGGTAGTCCGGTACGGTTTATTTTCAACACTTTCCTAATGACAAAAGATCACGGATCTAACTTTCCTAGCTTAGCCAAATCAACGAATCTCTTTCATAAATGCAATTTGCTTTATGAAACAAATAATAGATTCTTTTCTACCTTAGCCAAGTTAACGAATCTCTTCCATTAATGCAATTTGCTTTAGGAAACAAATAATAGATTCTTTCCTACCTTAACCAAATCAGTGAATTTCTCTCATTAATGCAATTTGCTTTAGGAAATAAATAATAGATTTTCAGGAAACAAATAATGGATTTAATACGGTTTATTTTCAACACTTTCCTAATGACAAAAGATCACGGATCTAACTTTCCTAGCTTAGCCAAATCAACGAATCTCTTTCATAAATGCAATTTGCTTTAGGAAACAAATAATAGATTCTTTCCTACCTTAGCCAAATCAACGGATCTCTTTCATTAATGCAATTTGCTTTAGGAAACAAATAATAGATTCTTTCCTACCTTAACCAAATCAGTGAATTTCTCTCATTAATGCAATTTGCTTTAGGAAATAAATAATAGATTTTGAGGAGACAAATAATGGATTTAAAGAAATTCATAAGTAAACCATCTCTACTACTTATTAAAGAAGAAAACATGTACATCGCTAAGTGTACCCAGCCTAACGTACACATAACAACATAGCTCAATTATAACCACACGATCAGAATCACTTAATTTAATCCAACCGTTAAGATTATACTAATCCAGAGCCAAAACGTGCTTAGCAATTTACCTGGGCGGACGAAAACTCTGCCGTACCAAACGTTCCGCGGGCCCCGCGTCGACCCCGGTACATCGTTTCCTAATCCAAGGAAAGGGAAACACAATCCGATATCGAAAGATCCCTGAATGCAGGTGAGCGACGCGGTCAACACGGGGAGGCGGCGGCATCTCGAGGGAACGGTGATGGCCAAGTTGTGGGCTCCGGCGGGGCTGCTGTGGATCTGGCGGATGGCAGCAGGATCGGGTCGACGACGGACGGCTCCGGCGAGAGTCGGAGGGACGACGGCGGCGGCTGAGCTCCTCCATGGCCTGCTGCGGTTCCAGGGAGAACAAAAGGAAGGGAGGGGAGCAAGGGCACGGCCAGCATGCTCTCACCTCTCTTACCTCCATGCCGCCGTCGACACGACCCCCGAGCCTAGACCACGACCCATGCGACGGGACCCCGCTGATGCCGGCGGCGGTGCCGGGCTCCATGATCTATTCGACTTCATGTGTCGATTCATCAAGTCCGCACCAGCACTCCGCCGGGCCCCTCAGTGGGATCGGCGTCCGTATCAGCTCCTGCCTCTGCAAGTCAAGGGGTAGGCTGCTCGATCGCATCTCCAAGAGTCCCTCGCCGCCACAATGCCTGCAGTCGCGGACGGCCGTACCTGTCGACGGGAGCGGCTGAGCAGGGGACATCCCGCCGATCCGATGGCGGAAGGGCGAGATAATGGGCAAGTCTACCTCGGGTTGAATCTGGACACCAGCGAGCTCCTTGCAGTAAACCAGGTGCTGGACTTTTGCGATTTGTTTATCAGGTTTGCACTGTGTGGATCACGCCGGTCCGGCTCTCACCCCTCTCCGACCTCCATGCCGCAGTTGGGCGCTCCTCCGAAACAAGATTATCGCGTCCAGGTATACAGTCCGCCACAAAACTCTCCCGTGCAGTGGGCGTACAGAAGGTACCTTCCTCTCCTGATTTTGTATATGGCAGTGTAGTACTATGTGGTTAACTGAAAACGAAGAGTAAGTAAATTAGTTCCTGTCAGAACAACTGTAGCCGGCATCGCCGCCGTCGCTTATGGAGCTCCACACCATTCCCCAATTGTACGAGAGCATGTTCAATCTTCGCCATTCTATACTATGTGCAAATGGTCAACTCTTTTCCAAACAAGAAGATATGAGGATTAGGCATATATGCCCCATAAGGTAGCTATATTCATGTGTTGTAGTGTGGATTATGGTCACGCTCTGTCTTGGACTGCATTTAGCTAGGTTAACAAAATGGATACTCTGCATATTTTCTGAATTTTTAGTAAGGTCTACATGAATAAGGTATGCGATAGTTCTGACTTGGGGCACTGGTTAATTCTTTACATGCAGGAACGTGGAGAGATGGTGGGCTCCAAGCCCATGGTGATTTTATTGTGCTTGCAGCTTGAGATGTACTTGGTCCAAATGAAAATCATCGTTTTGAAGGGTTAGTAGATGATGCTCAATGCCATAAACCTGCACCGATCGTCACTCATGTCATCTCATAGAAGTCTATTGAATTTTAATTAACTTTTGTTGTATGCTATCCATGATGTAAGTGGAGATAGGAAGTTCCAAAAAAATCCTGCACAATGGGGACGTGCACCAATGATTTGACAGGATAAGATGTTTGTGAAGTATGAAAAATTATGACCTAAGCAAAACTTTTATTTACATATATTCATACATACTTTGAATTTTAGAAACATGCATTGCACGTATATAGTTAGATCTTAATTTTCTTTATTATTCAAAATGCTTGTACCCACTAGATTTCATTTTTTTACCTTGAAGGAGTATTATATTACTATTATTTGGAATCCACCTTGATCCTCCACTTCTATTTTTCCTAGGCAACTTCACATGGAATTAGGATCACTTAATAAGGTTCTGGTTTCTTTTTCAAATTCACTTGCTTTATGCATGAACCTATTATAGATTTGTTGGGTTGATTTGCAGTAAGAGCAAATGTAATATTGTTCTCATCAATTTCTTTCATAGCATGTGTAATGCGTTATAACATCAGTTTCATTGGATTGGAAAAGGTGATAAACATGCAACCATTCTTACTCGATGATATGAATACTTCAGGAGCAATAGTGGCATTTGTTTGCACATTAGTATTCCATTATGTAGTAAAGGATATGGTCTGGTAGTCATTCTTTATCGTTATAGTTATTGTCAAATGGTGGAATATTGCCGCCTAGCAGCTCTGGTTCATGTGTGTGTGAAAAACAATGTAAAATCATTTTTGTTGCTATAGAATCTCATGAGTCGTATGAAAAAGAAGGCTAGGATATTTATATTTTTTAATTGTTCAGCTGCTTGTGTTACAGATCTGGGCATACCTTTTGTTTGAGATAAATTTGGGCATAAATTGTCACAAATAAATGGGTGGCGTTGGGTCAAGGTTCAGGAACCCAGGGGCATCATGCTTCTTTTGAGCCACATGGGGAGAGTTACATCCATGTATTAGAAAAACTAGGTGCCCGCTTAAACAGAAAAAATACAACTCTTGCTGACCGGGAGCTTCATGGTAGTGGCTAGAATTTAATCAGAGATCCATGTACAGGTTGATTGTTATGAAACCATGCGATGGAATCTTGATGTTGACAATGTCCAGAAATCTGATTCGTCAGAGACAAAATCCAACCTTAATTCCCCCATTCAGATCATGAAATATTGGGGTTAACAGTTTGCGATGTAAGATGGGTTGAGATCTGCTATACGTTAACTTTCTTTTGTTCAAATGTTTTCTTTTGTTTTGAAACCTTAATGTTTTCTGTTGTGGGGTGACAATGTCTGGGTTTATGCTAACAAGCAAGAAAAAAGTTACATGCAATGAGTTCCCAATCTTGAAATATTGAAATATTGAAGCATATCTTGGAACGACGGAGTGCCCAATCTTCATGGTAGATGATGGGACACTGGATGCTGAAGTTGCTTATTGTCTCGCGTAGAACAATAGCATGTCCTTATTTTTTGCTATGTTTTGCCCATGTTGATTACGATGGCATTGTTTTGAACATTCTATCTGTGTTGATAAAAAAGGAGATGATTTGGTATGCCCTCCTTGCAGAGGATCGAGCCTGGTCGGTTGGTTCTTGGTTGGGTGTTGTTGAGACGATCCAAGCCACCAGCAATTCGAGCTTGTCTTCATGGTGTGTAATCATATTTAGGTAGACAAAATCCCCTGATGATAGCCCAAAAAGAAGATTCGGCGTGACATGGAGATAAAGTGTTGCGTGCGGCAGGAAAGAGACAAACATATTCAGAAATCCAAACCACCAAGATGATAGTCGCGAGATGGCGATTGGATGGTGCTGACACATCTTGCTAGCGAGGAGGCTGTTTGCCGAAATTGGACTTCGGATTGTTATAAAATTTCAGTTTAGACCAATTCTTGTTAAACATAACATGTTATTGTGACAACTATTATGAAAAAAATTGATTTAGATAATCAAAATGATGAAGAAATTCCTAAACTTACGTGCGTTACACGTGCACCCTTTCCAATTTGAAGGGCTGCTTATCGGTTTTAAATCTTGAAGTTTGCACGGTCACTAATATGACCATGCTATTTTAGAGTGATAACCTTCATTTCAGGCAGTAATGAAACTTGAAATGCCAGTTGACTAACAGTAATAAAGACCAAGAATACTGGTTGATGTTAATGGGAATTATGATTAGCGATGATTCATTTTATGCTCTATTGGAACGGGTCAAGCCGGTTTGCGCGGTGAGTATTGTCCGTTACTTATTTTCATACTAACTACATATATTGTTTGTGCAGGATGGATATGAGTTGAGAAAGCAGTTTTTATTATACTTGCTAAAACATCGTGGGAATGAAGCTAAAGACAACTTTCCGTATATTGTGAAAGAATTTCTTAAGCGTAGAACCTAGATATTAATAATTTTATAATAGATGTTTAGTTGGAACTCCATTAAGTTTGTTACAAGGACATGCCGTTAATTTTTCTTTTTGGCAATTTACATTGCAAAAATGTACTTTAATTATTAAATAATCGTGTCTGTGTTATATTGTCTGTACGTGTGAAATTTAACATGCATTATCTTTATATAACTCTTACAAACTATTTCAAGAGCCCGTGGCAACGCACGGGCATTGTACTAGTATGCATAACTTATGTGCTTTGACATCATTTATTTTTTCGTATTTGTGCTGGTGTTCATAGGAAATGTGATAATTAAATGTTCTTACTGTATTGCATATACTTTCAGTTTTTTTCTTTTCCGAAAGGCCTAAGGCCATAAATTAAGTATCAGAAGTACTTACAAACACACCCTTACAGAAAAGAAAATTACATCAAAATTCTTAGTAGTGCTAAAGTCTTCTTCCTCCGGCATCCACCGGCGATGCCTCGTGAACAAAGCTCGATGTAGTCTTTGGGCCTCCGCCTCAACGGAGCAAACTTGTTTAAACCCATAAGCTTGTAGAAGTGGTGGCCGTGAAGCCATCGATGTAGGTCAGAAGACATCCGTCTGCGATCTACATAGCAAATCGCCGCCCGGAGAAGAAGAGGCCAAAAGAGCCCGCAGATACTCCAAATAACATGAAAAACGACCGAATCGACATGGATCCATTGGACACCGAAGCCGACCCGGTCCAAGAAGATCTGTCGAAGACACACCTCGTCGTCTTATGGACGGCAAAGCCGGTTGCTGCATATTCTATTCAAAAGAGGGGCACTTGGAACGTTGGTGTACTTTGAAGCCGCCTACGTTCATTCCTCTCGGCCTACGAACAAAAGGGGATACAGTTTGGGATCAGCTCGACTTCTACAACCCTTCTGCCTGGCAACCCGGAACTGCTCGAGCTATGGCCAACCCATCGCGCCAATGGTTTCGTCCCCGTCGATTGAATTGCAATGTTGCATCATGATCTTAGTTTTGTAAAATGTCAGGACGGGTTTGTAATTTTGTTTTCTTGGGGGGGGGGGGGGGGGGGGGGGGGGGATCCTGATGTAAAATTTATTTTCAAGCTTATCTAATCAAAGTCTGGGTCCTTTGTGACCCTTGTACTATTCAAAACAAAGTGGAAGAAATCGGATAGACGAGTTGAAATATTCTACAAGCTGTGTGGGTGTGGATAGTCTTGCGATAAAGCGGATCCATGTGCGGTTGTGCAGCTCCTTACTGATAGTTACTCCTATGTTCTTGCGTGAGGCAATCCTAAAAGTTTATTTTTTTGCGGGTGAAAGAAAATTTCATTTCTCACACATAAAGTGCCTCGGCCTTAGACAAGTCTGGGACCTCCTCCGGTCCCGATCCCAGCCATACAACCATGTGTTTATGAACTCTACCATAGTTCGCAAGATAGTGGCTTACACCATTCTGCTCTCTACGTACATGAACTAGCTTTATTTCTCTACCTCCTGACATCAAGCGTCTAATCTGGTCGATGAGCATAGCAAAGCGAGATCTGTCCGGCCCCGGTGCTGCTATCGCATGTAGTGCCACCGAACAATCTGTTTCCATCACCATAGGCAAAGGAGTCCACTGCAGTGCCAGGTTAAGCCCCTCTATGCATGCATGTAGCTCGGCCTCAAGGGGGTCAGAGCACGTCCGTAGTTCCCTGCAGGAAGAAAAGATGATATCACCGGTGTCGCTGCGAAGGACCATGCCCGCTCCAGCCTCTCCACTCGTGGCACTGAAGGAACCATCGACGTTTAGCTTTGTCCACCCCGAGGCTGGCCTGGACCAGTGCAGCAACACAGGCGGCGCTCGGCTCTCCAGCTGCCCGAGCCATTTCGGGGCAAGCGTGTCCACCACCTGCTTCCCCTTGCCGAGGTCCGTCTCCGGTGCGTTCTGGAGCCCCACCAAAGAGTCGACGTAGCTGGTGAGGAAGCGTTTGGATACTTCGATCGGCGGCGGCTTCTTGTGGTGCACCAGTTCGTTGCGAATGTACCAACGTCGCCACAACGTCATCATGAGCATCATCCTCTCCATATCCGGCAGATCGCAAAGGGCTTGGGCCAGCCACTCCGTTCCTGTCCGGCGGAAAGATGCGACATCCGGTATCCGCCATTGGTCCGCCATTGTTTGCCAGAGCGCAACCGCCAACGGGCACCTGCAAAAAGCATGGAACGTGTCCTCCGGCTCCAAGGCGCAGAGAGGGCATTTGTCAGACACCTCTAGACCTCGACGACGCTTGTTAACCCAAGTGGGCAGACAATCCGTGAGTAGCCGCCAAGTAAAGATTCGAACCTTAGGAGGAGCAGGGCACCTCCAAATAAAAGCCCAGACGGCTCGTCGCCCATCCGGTGCCCTGCTCGCCGCGACTGAAGAGAATCGAAGAAGATCCTCAAGTGCAAGTCGATACGTGCTCCTAACAGTGAAGTTCCCGCTACGCTCCGGTTCCCATGCCAGCAAATCCTCCCCCAACCAAGGAGAGGTTTTGATTGTTGCAATCACCTCCGCATCCACCGGCAAAAAAATGCTTCGAACTAGATCCATATTCCATGCTCCATGGTTATCCAGCAAGTCGCTGACACGACGTATCCGGCATCGTCCTTGAGGAGTAACTGGCCTTCCACTTCCATTCCTTGGAATCCAACTATCACGCCAAATCCTGATGGCCCTCCCATTCCCTACCCGCCAGATCAGTCCCTTTTTCAGAAGCTCAAGTCCATGTTGTATCGCCTGCCAAGTAACCGAGGCCGCGCTCGAGAAAACCGTGTCTTCCAGATTGTCCCGCGGGTAGTAACGCGCTTTCAGCAACCGGGCACACAAGCTGTCCGGACTCGTCAGGAGTCGCCAAGCTTGACGCGCCAGAAGCGCCTGGTTAAAAAGTCGAAGGTCGCGGAATCCCAACCCTCCTTGCGCCTTAGGTTTTATGAGATGAATCCATGCCCGCCAATGCATCTTCCTCTTCCCCTTCTCTACTCCCCAGAAAAAATTGCGAATCATCCGCATCAGATCTTCACATGTGGCCACCGGCAACTTAAAAACACTCATGATGTACGTCGGAATGGCCTGAGCAATGGATTTTATGAGAACCTCTCTTCCACTTTGCGCAAGTTGCGATCCGTCCCACTCCATCATTCGCTTCATATATTTCTGTTGGATGTTCTGAAACTTCCCCTTAGACATGCGACCATTTGGCGTGGGCACGCCCAGGTAACATTCCTCGAAACTTTGCTGTTGCACCTCCAAAGCATGTACCACCGCATCACGGTCAGCCCTCCGACATTGCTCCCCGAAGAGAATTGAGCACTTCTGTGGGTTGATTAGCTGACCCGAGGCCTGTGCAAAGGTGGCCAAGACATCCTTGACATGTCGAGCTTCCTGTTCGCTTGCTCGAAAGAATAATAGTGTATCATCTGCAAACATAAGGTGTGAAATACCAGGGGCTCGTGGGCAGACCCTTAGAGGTGTAATTCGCCCGGAGGCAACACCCCGCTTCAGAAGCGCCGCCAAGCCATCCGCCACAAAAAGGAATAAGAATGGTGAGAGAGGATCTCCTTGCCGAAGGCCACGCGACGGTGCAAATGAATCTGACAGGGCTCCATTAACGTTGCAACAGTAACGAACCGAGGTGACACAGGTCATAATCCATTTCACCCACCGATCCGCAAAGCCCAGCCTCCTCATCATTTGCTCCAAGAAAGTCCAATCTACCCGATCATATGCCTTAGAGAGGTCCACCTTATAAGCACAAAAAGCTTTATCAGGGTCCTTCTCCTGTTTAATATAGTGAGTGCACTCAAAGGCAATGAAAGCATTGTCTGTTATGAGTCTGCCAGGCACAAACGCGCTCTGCTCCTCAAAGATGATGTCCCCAAGTATAGGTCTCAAACGGTTCACCAAGCATTTTGATATGATCTTGTATATCACGTTACAGAGATTAATGGGCCGGAACTCAGATAAGCGTTGGGGATTATCCACCTTTGGAATGAGCACAATAGTGGTGTTGTTGACGCCCTCTAGCATCACCCCCGAGCTGAAAAACTGTCTGACTGCCTCAATAATGTCATTTTTCATCATACCCCAATGCCGTTGGAAGAACCTCGCCGGAAACCCGTCTGGGCCTGGAGCCTTTAGAGGACCCATCTGGAAAAGAGCATCACTGATTTCCTTGTCCGAGAAAGCTTCACATAACTTTGCATTCATTTCCTCCGTAATGACAGGCTCAAAGAGATTTACCACTGTATGAGGAGCTAAACCAGGGTCAGCTTCAAACAAGTTTTGAAAGTAGCTCATGGCCATACCTGACATGACGTCTTGCTCAGAATGCAGGACCCCTAGGCCGTCTCGAAGGCCTTTAATCCTGTTTTTAGGGGCTCTCCATCTTGCTTTCCTATGAAAGAATTTGGTGTTTCGGTCACCATGTTTTAGCCATTCCATTCTAGAACGTTGCATCCACATCATCTCCTCCTTGTACAGGAGTTCATCCATGTGATCTGATTCCTTGCGCAGCTCATTGCGGTCGGCATTCATATTATGGAGTTCTTCCAGCCTCGTCCTCGACTTCTCAATCTCTCTCGTGACATTGCCAATTGTCTTGTTGCTCCATTCATGCAACTTTGCCATGGTTGCTTTCAGGGCCGCAGTGACACCGCCCAGGTCACCCTTCGCGCCCGAAGCGGCCCAAGCTGCCTCGACCACCTCTGCCAGAGAAGCCTCCCTCTCCCACATGACCTCATAGCGCCTCGCTTTAACCACTTTCACACTTGTATCCTGCATGCACCGCAAAAGTAACGGCCGATGATCAGACCGAGGTGACGTAAGGTGGGTAACCGCCGCTTCCGGGAAGAGATCCCTCCAAGCATTGTCCGTCGCCGCCCTGTCCAAACGCACCTGCACATTAGCTCGGCCACTCCGTTTATTATCGTATGTGAAGGGATATCCCAAAAAGCCCAGATCCACCAACTGGCACACTTCAAAACAGTCACGAAAGGCCATCATTTGGGGTTGCGGTCTCGCCGTCATGGACATATGCTCATAGTCCCACAGTGCCTCATTGAAATCGCCCGCAACGAGCCATGGCAGTTCGGACGTGTTCCTTAGCCTGCACAGACTCTCCCACATGAGGTGTCGGTTTTCCACCCTCGGTTCACCATACACAAAGGTGACGCGCCAAAGTGGTTCGTACAGGGCAACTCGAACAAACACATCGATCCACCTGGCGTTTATATCTTGAACACTGACATACATAGAATCATCCCAAAACAGCGCTAAACCACTACTCTTCCCAATGCTACTTATGCCATCAAAGCCACGGAGCCCTAACCGATTACGCAACCTCTTCGTCTTATGTAGTTGTTGCCTAGTCTCACACAAAAACACCATCCTCGGGGAATTGGCTCTACACAGAGCATGTAAGTCACGAACTGTGCGAGGGTTCCCCGCCCCTCGACAGTTCCACACTAGGCAATTCATTGCTCCTGACGGGGCTCCACACTTGGCCCCGTCAGTTTACTAGCGGCCCCATGGCTAGTTGCCTCCGTCATTGCTTCCACACCCGCACTACTCGCATCATCATCTGTGACACACCGACCCTTCTTTCCTTTCTTTTGCTTGCCACCTTCTGTCCCCTCCTCGTAGGGCACAACCCCTTTACCCTCCAACGCATTGAGCTCAACCGGGAGGCTCCCGGATATATGTCGCTTCCCCAGGATGGAGTCATTATAGTCCATCGAATCCACAGCACTGCCAAAAGAGACTTGGAGCGGGCCCAGCCCCAACTTCGCTGGAATCATGTCATCCACCGTAGGCTTGTCACGAATCACTAGCGCCCCTGCCTTTTTTGTTGCAGCAACTTTCTTAAGTTGTGATGTAACCTTCTTCTTCCGTGGTTTCACTGGCCCCTTCCCCGACTCTTGCTCTTGTGCCTCAAACTGTTGTTTCATACGTTGTACCTTGCTACACTCCGGTCGTTCCGTAGCTAATCTCAAACGCAGCTTCTCCACATGACTTGCCAGCTGATCATCCTCCTCCTGTGGTGCCTGTACCTCCTTCTCCTCAAAACCGTCCTCAGCATCAACTCTAGTTGGTATTTCATGTGACCCTCGATCATCCTCCCTTGCAGTCTCCCGTGATGGCGCGCGGGTAGCCGACGCCGCACTACCCAAGGAAAAATCCATACTCCGTCTCGCTCTTGGCTGCCCTGGCGAGGGTGTAAAGACAGCCCGGTGATCGTGCACACGAAACTACACACACGAGATGCAGCCGACACTCATATCAAACGGTGGAGCAGTGCTACAGCTATGCACCGGATGGCGCGATCTCAGCGTCATACAAAAATCGTGTGTGCAGTGTCGTGTGTATAGCAGGGTTCAAAAAGTTATGGGGCCATTGGCGAATGGATCCACGGCCGCTCCGGTTGTCGTGCCAGAAAAGGGCCTTCTTTCTGGGCGTGGAGTTTCTAATCTCGAGCTCAAATGCTCCTAGATGAATAGTGAATTCGAAAAAAATAGAATTTTCTTTTCATAAAATTCTGCTTTTTTAGGCAAACTTTAAGGAATGTTCGAAGTGCATGTAAATTCTCATCGCGAGATCACATTGGTGGAAGGCGTGGTAAGAAAACAAAATCGATGCTCTGAAATGTTACTTTCAAACGCATTTTGGACCTTTGCTTTTTTTTTGCCACGAGTTCCACCAATGTGATTTTGTGATGAAAATTTATAGGCACTTCAAACATTTCTTAAAGTCTGACAAAAAAAATTCAGAAATTTTTGAATTTTATTTTATTTTATTGTTCATCCAGGGGCATTTGAGCTCGAGATTAGAATGGTACTTCCGCTTCTTCCTGTCCGTCAAAGCAATCTTTGTGAATGCACAAATCCATGTTGTTTTTGTTGCAGAGGGGCTTCAATCGCCCGCCCAAAGGAAATGGTAGCAGCATATTGTTTGATACTGGAGCTTGATGCCCAAACTGAGGTAACCTTGCCTAATTATCAAAAACAAAGCTAATTATGGATTTTGTTACTATCTATGTACACATAGACATATCGTTTGGATATCATATTGAAAAGAACAAGCGGTCAAAGATTCACAACTGAAGACCAATACCAACTGAGATGTCGAAGACGAAGTCTGCCTTGGTGGATCACTATCGGTCTCCCGTTTCCGCGGGAATGAACGTCGACCCGGTGGAAACTCCTATCCAGGAGTTTTGTAAGAACTTGGATTGTCTTGCCTTGTTTCTTACACGCGTGGCTGGCAGCCTGGCAGTACCATCGGAGTAGGACAAGCAATGCTTTGAGTCATCGGTAGAATCGGTGGTGCCCTGCTGCTTCAATCGGAGAGGTTCCATGTTTGGTTCAGCTTTTATTGATGGATTCCGCTGCCACGCAGCAGAATCTGAACCAAAGGGCGAACCTAGCAAAATCCGATTCCAGAAATCCGCTGTCAAAATCTGAACCAAAAGCGAAAGCAACCCAGGACGTGCTTTCCAAAATCTGATTCCGCTGCGGGCCAAATCTGAAAAAGTTGTATCAGCTGGTTTGCCAAATGACCTGCATCTTTTTCACATCAGATTTTCCACAGCTGCTTTTAGAAATCCACAGCCGAACCAAACAGGGCCATAAAGAACTCAACGTCTTGGGTTGTCTTTGTCTTCCGGCAATGCAGACACTGATGTTGTAGTCGAAAATTGTTTGGAATGCTGAACTACCATATTGCATAGGAAAAATGTTGTAATGGAGAACTGCATATCAACTTCAATATGTAATATCCACATGTATCTCACCAAAAAATAAAAACATATATGCCGTATTTATTTTGAATGAAGATATATACTCTCTCCGTTCACTTTTATAAGTCGTTTCAGACATATGAAAATGAACTATTTTAAACACTGTCTAAAATGTTTTCAAGGACTTATAAAAGTGAACAGAGAAAGTAGTACAAATGGAAGTCCCTATGTTTTGGCAGAGTTAATATCTCGTTTTGGAAAGATAGAAAACCAAATCTGTGACGAATATTTTCTATTTATTTATTGTACTTCCTACTAGTACTCCCCTTCATTTGACACTACAATAGGGGTTCCGAACAGTCCAGACTCCCTGCTACTCTTCTTTTGAGACCATTGGTGGCCGGTGGCCGTTTTTGTCCGGACAAGGTAGATAAAAAATTACTTTCTCTAAAGTTGAATCAGTGACAGGTAATATGAATTGAAGGGAGTACCTTATTGGGTTCAATCTACTTGACGGCACAGATCTGCCAAGTGGGACCTGACTGACAAATATAACTCCGCAGCCAATAATTTTAGCACAGTAAAAAATGTGCATGCTTTTCATAGAGTTATATGAACAGTTCTGCTATTATGGATGTCTTCCACCAGACAGCTGCTAGGTTGTAGCTTGCTCCTTGCTAGACGAGGGGCTAACTTCGCAAAAATGCCAAATGGAGACCGAGCTTCATGGAGGGTTTAATTTAAAAACTTTAAAATTTACATGTTTTTATTTCAGAAGAATCTGAAAAAAAAATTACATACATACCTAGATACATAATGAACATGTGTGCAAATTTTCAGGCCGAAATTCATTAAAATGAGAGCTACACAAAAAAGACAAATCTCAAGCTTTTTAGCACATGTACTGTTCATCCTTAAAGTCTATGATTTTGTTTTTTTTGCAGCTCGCAATTCAAGGTATTTCATTCTGAATTTTTTCACACGTACACATTACATCCTTGCGTATTTATTTTTAGAATATTTTGAAAGTGAGAAGTTTGAATTTTGAAAATTTCAAAATAAAGGCCTCCATGAAGCTCAGTCTCCAAAATGCCCTACTCCTAACTTCGCTGCTCACTTGAGATTACGACTACACCTATCTACTCGGCCCGTAACTACTTATAAAAGCACGAATTTGATGAATTCAAATGATTTGTGCCATCCAACCATCTATATCCAACATCTCATTCTGCTTCAATGATGTATCAATCACATCATTAATAATTCCAAAACATGTTAACTGCATTAATCATAATTTGAAAATACATTAAATGCATTAAACACAATTAATCTTGGAATCAACATTAGTTATGTTCAGTTTTACAAATAATATTACTGTCAAACCGGATGTGAGTGCACGTAGCACAGTTCTTATTTGCTTGGAAATGAATAAAAGAGGGAGCCGCCTATTATTCAGGCACATGATGTGATATGAAATTCTCACTGTGAGTAGCAGCTATTTAAAGCTGCAAGTCGTAACCAATACATCCATAGATGACATATCCATCAACCCAAATGTTAACGAAACCAGAAAGCTAGATATAATGGTCACTCCGGTTTGCTCTATGTGAGATAATCCAGACTAGAGCTGTAACTGAAATTGAGAATGAGACCATAAAAATCAGGTCCGAAGAAGCAATGACAAAATCAGGCGATACGCTACTTTTCTAGTGCCATCAGCCCCTATCCTCGCTTGGCCGATCAGTTAACGGGAAGAACTATCATGGAGTATGAGCAGAGGGGCCACTCTTCATTGCCTGGACTGTTTCTTCTTCTTGCCTTGTCTCCACAGTATCTTCATGTTTGCTCCTGTAACAAGAGTGGAAAACATAAGAATCTGAAGACCTAGACAGGGATTCGTCTGAAAACAACTGTGAAGAATTGTCATGGTGGTACCTGATCTGCTGCCGGAAACCTCTAATTCAGTAATGATATCTATGAAGGACGGGCCGTTAGATGGAATGGCTTCCCAATATATCTGCATCAGGGTTAATAAGACTAGTAAGATAACTGAATGAAACCCATGAAAATCTCCATAGATCTATTCAGGATATCATCAAGAACAATGTTCTAGCACATGTATGCTTGCATGGAGCAAAAAATTACACGATCTTCATCATAGAACACAAACACCATTTCCCAGACACTGGTTAATACTCCCTCTGTTCCAAAATATTTGCAGAGGGAGTGATTATCAACTTCTGCTTCAGCCAGAAGTCTATTTGTTCTCTGTTTTTAGGAACATATGTGATTCTTCTTTGCATGACTTAAAAATGTTGATATTGTCCTATTAAAAGATGCCTGGTGCTAAACAACCATGACTGTACCTTAGGTGCATTTCGCTGCAGCCCACCAGAACCCATTTCTGTTGGACAACCAACGAGGCTTGATCTCATCCACCAGCTCGGAGCAGCATGGAATGATGTACACAGGTTCTACAAAAAAGAGGTTAGTGGAGCATGCCGTGGCCCATAAATGAGCTTACCTGCACAACCTATGACCTACCCATGCAAGTCTGAAAAGAAGTATTTGTTCGTTCTGTTTTGTCAAGCCAATGACTACAGCCTGTGCGTACTACACGCATCAAATATCCTCCTGGTGATTTCTCCAACCTAATCCCCCAAGTTTCAAGAACCTATTGCATTCATATATTATGACAGCAAGACATGTAATATATACACACATATACAGATCTGATGTTAACTTGCAAACAACATTAACAAAGGTAAATCTACAATGCGCCCACCCATTTCATCAATGCCCGTTTTTTCCCACTAGTATTGTACGATTATAAGCAAAAACTACATGTGTAGCTCTAATGTGATTTTCCATCTTAAGAGTCTGATGCCCTGCATAAAATCCATATCAACTTGTTAATGAACAGGGCAAGGAAGGCATATAATTAATAAAATACACAAAGAAATCGAGCTTTCGAAGATTGTTGGCTGGCTAGATTACATAGATCCAAACTGTTTTGAAGCAATAGCTTAGCTTTGTTTTTCCTCCAAGCATCATGAGAAACAAAAATCCGCAATTTTTAGCATCATATTGTCATCTAGAAATATGTTTGAAGGTCTAAGGTCTAAGCGAACAATATAACTCTTGTGAAGATAATGTAAACCCTCGCAAATTCCTTGATTATTTGATAGCGCTCTCTACATGCAGACCCATGCATCTTGAATCTACAAAGAGGAGAAGAACGTTAATTTCTTAAGAAAGTTAAGTCCATCAATCTTTGAAGTTGATAGATAGTAGACAACATACTTGTTACATAGGCATGTAGATTCGCCTAGGTAGACATGCAACGCATAGCAATCATTTGCCTCTTTTTTTTGTATTTTGGTCTTTCCTTGTGAGTCAACACAATATCCAATAGATCATACTATATTTTTGCTCTTATCTTTTATCATGCATGTTGGACAGCTTCGTTGCAATTGTCCCATGCCGCACAATTTCTGCAATTATCACAAACCTTATCAACACCAGCTGAAGTTTTAAAATAAACTATGGTTATAAGCATGAGAGTTTCAAGTTATCATACCTCAATGAAGAGAATCTCAATGGACAAAGCGCTATGAAATAATCAAGGGAATTTGTGAGGGTTTGCATTATCTCCACAAGATTCATATTCTCCACTTAGACCTCAAACCTGCAAATATATTGCTTGATGACAACATGGTGCCAAAAATTGCAGATTTTGGTCTCTCAAGATGCTTTGAAGAAAAGCAAAGCCAGGCCTGCTATTACTTCAAAACTGTCAGGATCTACGAAAGCGTTTTGAGCTTTCATCCACTAACACTCACTGCAGCTCATTTCTCATGGCTCTGAAAGTTAAACAAGATGATAAGTATTAGTTATGAAGTTACCATCCCAACTAATCATCATAAATGGCAAAATTACAGACTCTTATGCGCACATAAAAAACATTGGTACATAGATTTCTCTATAAAGAAAGAAAAATCAGATACACTTTATTAGGGTGAAGATGTGAAACACTCTTACGCCCACATGTAAAACTTTGGTAGATAGGTTTCTTGAGAAGTAAAACTTCATAGATACAGTTCATTAGGATAAATATGTGAGACGATAAGTCTCGGTAAATTCCGACAATATTGTCCACACAGACACAAGCGAAGGGAGGATATGTGTGACTACTGATAAATCCATCTTGCCCACCGCTACTCGACCTACTGACGTGCTTGACAACATGGATAAAAAATACTATGAACATAGATCTACGACAATGAAAAGTGTAATCAGTACCAGCAGCTTGTAAGTTCAGAAGCTACTACGATGATATATATGATACGGAAAGAGCATATGCAAGAGCGACACAGAACAAATCATCGGAAGAAACTTTTGCCAAGAGGGGGAGGAAGACGGGGATTACCTAGGAGAGGCCTGCTGCCTACGAGCTTCAGATCTGGTGAGGGCTCGTGAGGTCGAGAGGGTACTCTTATATAAAGGAAAACGGGCCTCAGA
This sequence comes from Aegilops tauschii subsp. strangulata, assembly GCF_002575655.3. Taxonomy (NCBI): domain Eukaryota; kingdom Viridiplantae; phylum Streptophyta; class Magnoliopsida; order Poales; family Poaceae; genus Aegilops; species Aegilops tauschii. Next base: position 95,902,847 of record NC_053038.3, read on the forward strand.
TCTGGATCTGGCGTCAGAATAAAGATGATATTTACATCCCTGACGATGCCTTTAATTATGCGGGAATCCAGCTGGTTGGTCTGCTTTTAACGTACCTGCTGACAAATTCCACTCTCTACGCACGGACCGAAAGATGCCCCCCTCCCTTCGTTGGAATGGTCACGGCATCGCACGAAGGGTAAAATGTAAAGTTTTTCTTTACCGGAAATGCAGGTATAGGCACTTATCAAGAGCATCTCCCGATTTGTTAAAAAGATTCGAGTGTTTTTTATTAGATGCACCACAATTTGTTATTTGAAATTAATTCTGAAAAACCGAATATACGAAGGATATCCCCTGCACTAACATCTGAGTGATCATTTGACATCCCATTCTCATACGCTTATTGATTTTTCTCTCGAAACGGAGGCAAAAATAAAAAAAAGAATTGTCTAGTTAATTTACGGTAAACCAATATAAACGGAGCACAGACTAAGAGCATCTCCAACAACCTTTATATATTGGGTTGCTAAAAACTTGCTATAGCAAGAGGAGAGAGAAAGGTTTACAAAGCCAATATATTTTTTGCTTTCGCAGCCTTTGTATATTGAATTGCTATATTTGTACAAAACACAATAACATGTGGGGACAGTTTACTATACACACTACACACTAACTTACGTAGATGAATACATATACTACCACAACTCGCCACCATACACGTCCCATACACACAACACACACGCGTACACGTACACACTCCACGAAAAAATTCATGCAAGAAAAAACGTATACAACACAACACACATGCGGCAAGCAAAAAAAATCCATGCGAAAAATACATACAAGACACGTACACATCACACACACGCACATGGCATACATGGCCCACCGGTCATTGAGACAAAAATATGGCTAGGACCACTTTAGGAGGCTTTGTAAAATTATAGCAAGTGGCCTCTCCAGTTTGCAAATATACAAGGTTTAGGAGCAAGTATAGCAAGCTTTGTAAAGATTTCTAGTGGGGGACCACTTATACAAAGGTTGTTGGCCAAGGTTTTTTGGCCAAGATTGCTAAAATAGCAAGTGAGTGCAAATATACAAAGGCTGTTGGAGATGCTCTAAGCCTCTAACTACTCATATGGAAAGAAACCCCATAACAACACATGCGACCTTGTTAGACTGCAAATGCATAAGAGCATCTTCAGCCGTTGGCTCCCCAGGCGGCTCGTAAAATCGCCGCCTAGGGGCGAACCGGCGCTAAAATCAGCCTGGAGGCTTTCGGGTTCCCAGCCGCCGGCCCCAGGGTCGTCCCCAGAAGGCGTCTTTAATAGTTTTTTAAAGGAATTCGGCTAAAATTCGGCAAACGGGACAAAGATTTGGCTAAAATTCGGCGAACATGACATTACTTAGGCGACTTAAATAGTTTTTTATATAGGAAACTGAAATACTTAAAAAAACAAAGGCCGCAACTACAGGCCGAAGAACGCGCTGAGCGCGGCGAAGTCGCCGCCGTCGACGCCATCGCCGTTGTCATCGTCGTCCTTCTCCTCCTTCACGTGGCCGCCCCTGCTGGACCCCTGCCCGGGGTCGCCCTGGCGGACCGGTGGCGGCGCGTCGTCGTCGCTGTCGTCGTCGAGGACGACGACGCCTCCCTCGTCGCGGCCACGGCGCCGAGCGGCGAACTGCTCATAGGCGCGGCACTGGCGCTACAGCTCTGTTTGCGCCTAGTCTTCGCGCGCCCACTTCAATGCCACTGCGTCGGAGAGCCCGGGCTCCGTCTTCACGGCGGCGAGCCCTGGCTCTGTCTTCACGGCGGCCGGCTCCGTCTTCGGCTTGACGAAGCGGGGAGGAGCCGAGGAGGAGGCGCGCCCGCCCTCGTTGATGACGATGCCGGCGCTGCGGGTGCGCCGGCCGAGCGGCGTCTCCGCGGGCTCGGCCTTGACACCGAACAACGCCGGCGACCCGGAGGAGTGTGACGAGGAGCGGGAGGAGGAGGAAGAAGAGGACGCCGTCCTCCTCGGCATCCATTGGCCGCCGCTCCGGACCGGGGCGGCAGGGTATGTCAACGGCAGGTCGTTGCCGCCCTCGAGGTGCCGGAGAACGGCGTGGAGTGTGCGGCCGGGGGTGCCCCACCACAGGCGCGGCCCTCACTGTTCTTGGTCCCCCGCACCACCGGCGCGTTGTTGGTGGAGGCCAGCCGCTGCGCCTGCCGGTGCTGGAAGTACACTGCCCACGCTTCGTGGTTGCCGGCGGCGTACTGCAGGAGGGCCCACGGTCGACCTCGTCGGCGAAGTAGTCGGGGCGCACGTCGACATCGGGCAGTGGGGGGATGGGGACGCCACCGGCGCTGAGCTTCCACCGCCCCGGCGTGCGCATGTCGGGAGGCGCCGGGATGTTCGCCTCGAACAGCAAGTGGGCTTCCCACTCGTGCAACGAGCAGCGGCCGAAGCCATTGGCCGCCGCCCCATCGCCGGGGAAACGCTCGCCCATCGTCGCGGCTGGGCACGGGGAGAGAGGGGAGGAACGTCGGCGGCAGCTGCGCACGGGGAGAGTGTGACGCCCTCGATTCAATCATACACGCAAATGTGTATGATCAAGATCAAGGACTCACGGAAAGATATCACAACACAACTCTAGACACAAATTAAAATAATACAAGCTTTATATTACAAGCCAGGGGCCTCGATGGCTCGAATACATAAGCTCGAATACACAAGAGTCAGAGGAAGCAACAATATCTGAGTACAGACATAAGTTAGACAAGATTGCCTTAAGAAGGCCAGCACAAAAGCAATATTGATCGAAAAGGCAAGGCCTCCTGCCTGGGAGCCTCCTAACTACTCCTGGTCGTCGGCGGTCTACACATAGTAGTAGGCATCGGCGGTGGCATCTGGCTCCTGGGCTCTGATATCTGGTTGCATCAACCGGAAAGAAGAAGAAAGGGGCAAAGGGGGAGCAAAGCAACTGTGAGTACTCATCCAAAGTACTCGCAAGCAAGGATCTACACTACATATGCAACATTATCAAAGGAAGGTTGTATATATGGACTGGGCTGCAGAAATGCCAGAATAGAGAGAAGGCCTAGTCCTATCGAAGACTAGCATCTTCTAGAAACCACCATCTTGCAGCAACAGGAGGGAGTAGAGTAGCACAAAGTAAAGTAGTAGTAGTGTTATCAACCTCGGCCAGAGATCCTTTCTCGACTCCCTGCGAGAAAGCAATCCCAGAGCCATACTATCCAGTTATCATCACAATCCATTTCTCATCACAAGTATCCAGTTCTAGTTGTATCGATCGGGATACAACTCCAAGTGTCCGTTACCGTAGGACAGGCTATCGATAGATGTTTTCTTCCCTGCAGGGGTGCACCAACTTACCCACCACGCTTGATTAACTCTGGCCGGACACACTTTCCTGGGTCATGCCCGGCCTCGGCCAAACAATACGCCGCAACCCAACCTAGGCTTAATAGAGAGGTCAGCACGCCGGACTAAACCTATGCCCCCAGGGGTCATGGGCCATCTCCCCGGGAACTCCTGCACGTTGCGAGGGCGGCCGATGAGCAGACCTAGCTACCTCCTTAAAAAAGGGAGGTGCTTACCAGTCCAACCCGGCGCGCGCCGCTCAGTCGCTAACGTCTATTAAGCTTCGGCTGATGCATACGATGCAGAACGCCCATACTATGCCCACGTGATGGTTAGTGCTATCAGGCCAGAGGCCCCTCGGATCAAATATCCAAATCGTAGTGGATTAGGAACGCGCGGTAACAAGCAGAGACTCACGAAATATGTGACCCCATTGCCCCGTCTCGAGGACTTGCGGCAAGGGCTAAGAATGCCCGGCCGCGCCTCGTAATTATCTCGCGGGCACCCTCCAGGTCAACCCGTCTCCACATCACTCGCAATTAAGCTCGCGCGGGTACCTCTCAGGGCCGACCCGTCTTTAGTAACATGGTTCAGTGTAAAGTCATAGTAACCATAGTAACTGTGTGTCCGAACATCAAGGGGAAAACCCGAGGAATCACCCCCGGTGGATTCCACCCGATGTAATCATCAAGGTGAACGTAAGAGGAACCACCCCCGAGGTTCACACTTGAGGGGTTGCACGACAGAGTCGTATCGGAAGTGGTTAAGGCGGAATCACCCTCGATGACCACGACCGAATAGCTACACTACATGGTTAACATCAGAAGTGATGTAGAGGTCTCACCCTCGGCACTCGATAGTAACCCAGTAGTGTCGAGCAACTAAGGGAAAAGTGATGTGCGGTGCCGGAGCCTGGTCTTCGATCCCGTTGATCGGGTCTTCAATGATGAAGCAGGGGCAACAAGGACAAGGTGGGGGGTCACTGATGGATCACTAACCAACCTATACTAAGCAGTTTAGGATAAGCATGTAGGGTACAATGAGCAGGTTACAAAAGCAGGCTATGCATCAGAATAGGAGCAAACAATAACATTAGCAAAATCTAATGCAAGCATGAGAGAATGGAATGGGCGATATCGGGATGATCAAAGGGGGGGGCTTGCCTGGTTGCTCTGGCAAGAAGGAGGGGTCGTCGTCGATGTAGTCAATCACAGGGGCGGCATCGGTCTCGGGGTCTACCGGAGAGAAGAGGGGAAGCAACAATAAATATAAAGCAAACATAGCATCACAAAGCATAACGTGGCAATATGTTGTGTCGGGTGTGACCTAACGTGTGGCTACACGATAAAGGTGAAGGGGGAATTCAACCGGGAAGGTATTCCCGGTTCCGGACCTGTGTCAGACAGATGACCGGAGGGGGAATGTTCCTTGTTCAGATAGTCAGAGGCATCTGACAGGTAAACGGACCGCGTATCCGGATTCGTTGGATTTTTCTGAGCAACTTTCATGTAGAAAACATTTTCATCCGAGTTACTGTTTATTTTCTATGAATTAACAAAGTTTAAATGATTTTCTAATCTCCTGATTTTAATTTAATTCAATAATATTAATAAACAGAAACTGCTAGGTGCACCCGGTGCATGCACCCAGAGTGGCTGACAGGTGGGGTCAGTCATCTGCCTAGTCAGGAGTTGACTGGTTCACGGTTGACTGGTCAAAGGGGGGCCCTGGGACCCTCATGTCATTGGCAGAGGCTACTAACACTGTTTATTTAATTTATTTAACCTAATTAGAAAGAGTGGGCCCACATGTCATAACCTATAGTTTAATGCAATTATTAGTTAACCGGGTGGGGCCCAATGTCAGTGGGTTAGAGGGGGGATTAGTTTTAAAGGCTGTTTAGGCCTACAGCTAACGGCGATGGGATACAGGGGCGGCGTCGAGGCTCCGGCCAGCTGGCTCCGGCGACCGTTGGGGACGCGGGTGGGCGCGTCGGAGAGCCCGCGACATGGCGCTTCAGATGGGGGCGACAATAAGAGCGGAGGCGGCTCGTAGCGGCGCCAGCGTCGAGTCCAGCGGTCAAGCCCCGGGCGTGCGCGGGCGAAGCAGCAGCAATACCACGGCAGGCGGGGCGAGAGACGGGCGACGCGCGGGCGCTGGGGGGACGCGGCACCGGCCGGCTGCCGGTGTGGGCCAGGTGCGAGGCACGACAGGCGGTGGTTCGCGGTGCGGGGCGGAGGGGCTCGGCGAGGCCTGAGCGCGGCGGCTGCAAGCGAGGCGCCGCCCGGGCACGGCGACTTCGGGCGAGGCGCGGCCCCGGGCGCGCGGTTAGGCGAGCGAGGGTGCGTGCGGAGGGCCAGCAGGAGCGCGGGGAAGGCAGGGCGCGGCAGCCGCGAGCTCCTCGGGAGCTCGGGCGCGACGGCGGGAGCGACCTACGGCGTGCGGGAGAGCTAAGGGGGAGGAGGGAAGCTGGCTCACTGCCGTTGCAGGGAAGGCCCGGGGAAGAGTCGAGGTGGCCGGGACGGCGTCGGTGGACGAAGAGGAAGACGAAGATGCAGGGGATGATGTAGAGCACTCCAGCTCGAACCGTTCCTCACGGACGACGTAGGCGACGGTGGCGCAGGTCTCCAGCCTCGCTCCGGTGGTGTAGTTGACGAAGAAGGACCCGCCGGGGCTCCTGTACACCGCCGCGAAGCTCGGGGAGGCTCCGGTGCGCGGTGACGACGACGACGCGGTGACGGCAGTAGCGGGCGAGGTGGATCTGAGGGGGAAGGGAGCACGAGCAAGGGGAAGAGAGTGAGTGGGGAGGACCATGTGGGAGAGCGATGAGTGGAGGGAAGGGATCGAGGCGTCGAGGGGACGACGCCCTTATCCCCTCGGGGCGGCACCGGCGAGCTGGTCCGACGGGGACGCGCCCCTGCAGCGGTTGTGCCAGGAGAACAGGAGGAGAAGGCGACCGGTGGGGTAAGTGGGCTGGATGGGCTGGCTCGGGTGGGCCGAAGCCCGGGGGGTTAGTTCCAGAGGGACAGGGGCATCTTTTTCCCTTTTAACAAGTTTTGCATTTTCTTTCTTTTTTGAAACTTCTGTTTTCCAAAACTTTTTAAAACCAAAACAGTTCTATAAATTATAAAACTTACACCTAAAATATCATCATGTTTTAGGCTACTACCACAATCAGTTTAGCACTTAAATAAAACAGGTTAGCATTTTTACAAATTAAAAAGCATTTAAACAAATGTGTTAAGCACTGTTTTAGCTAGTTTAGTGCACTTAAACACTTTGCAAAAAATGTTGGTTCACTACCAATATTAGTTACGGATTATTTGGCACAAGATGAACATTTTAGATTTCATGTTTGACAAATATGAAATTTTGACTTAGATTGGATTTGAATTTGAATTGTGATTTGGATCAAGTGAAGAATAACATCAGTAACATGATGACAATGCACCATTAACAGGGGATTACTGTAGCATGACACTTGGGGTGTTACAAATCTCCTCCACTACAAGAAATCTCGTCCCGGGATTTAAGGGGTGGAGTAAGGGGGAAAGACTCGGGAAAGACGGAGCTCAACACAAGATAGTTACCTGGGGACTATCTCAGTGAACGTGGCAAAGAGGCATCTCTCGAGTTGAATTTCAAGAAAGTCATCCAGAGCAAGGTAAGAAGGTGCAATATGAAGCTTTAATCGGGTAGGCAATAGTTTGTTGCCTGAAACAAGGGGTGAAAGGGGTTCGGAGCAATGTGAATAAGTATTGCGTCTGATACCAGAATAGATCACAAGAAGGTGGCTCGTGAATTACCTACAAAACCAAGCGTGCAAAGAATGTTTCGAAATCAAGGTTGTACATGAGAGTAAGGTTTCGATCTTGTGGAACTATGGGTTATGGGACCACCATGTGGGTTAAAAGCGGGAAGGGTGCTAACATTTTGCACGATCATGATAGCAAGGCGGGTCAGAGAATAGCCTGTCAATTATGTTGGCCACAAAGTTTGGTACCAAGGGCGTGGGACGAAGAGAACCATTTTCCTGCTCGTTAATTCAAGGCGGACCAATAGGCCGCGCCTCATGTGTATCTCACTGACAAGGTTGTACATGGGGGTGTTTTATAAGCAGGGATTTATTCCTGCTTATATCATATAGATTAGAAGAAAGGTTAAATAAACCAATGGAAAGGAAAAGTATGATTATCAAATCAAACAGTCCAATGGAAAGGAATATGTGTTTACACATAAGAGTTGGGAGTATATCCTTCCCAAGGAAAAGCGGAGTGGGATACACATGATAGGACAACAAGTTCAAAAGCATTTAGATAATGGGGCGAGGGAAGAATCATGATATTACCCATACAACGGTGTGAGGGTAATTCAACGAGAAACATTTTGTATTATGCTTCCGATGTCCTTGTTGATATTCGGAATACCACGGTCATGGCTCGAAGCAGCAATGATATGGTGTCAAGTAAATATTGGGTTCAAAGATCTCAAGAGATACCGAGAAACAATTCCAAGATTATCTCAGAACGTAAGGAATAACCAAGCACAGCCAGGTCTGTGTTGACAGAAAGTCAAGATGTCATCGATGATATCACAAATCATCGAGGGGCAGCGATGGGATTTCTGGCCATGAATTCAGTTGACATCTCTGAAGAAGCCAAAGTGTTGAAGGTGATCACGACAAATTTTGTCGAGAGACTCTATGAAGATGCCATCGAGTAGAAAAGGAAGGATGAAGTGAAAGGCTATGAGAACCACGGATTCGACACAAGCTCGAAGTCAAGCTTGTTGTTCGAGGTGAAATGATAAGATGAGTAAGATCGACGTAAGCTTAGTTCATCGTCGGAAGTTGCTCCGGGCATAAGGACCAGGTAGCACAGTTAAAAGTTGACACGATAAAAATATAGCCAATCAGGCTAGGAATGATGTGATGGGGTATAAAACTTCCCATTATCAAGTACTAGGTGTAATGCCAGAAGGTAAATCGGAGTAGAGGTTGGACGGGGGAAATGATTTGTAGAGGATAAGTAATTTAAACTGACCCAGTAAATGGGATCAAGGAGGAAATATGGTCGGAACGATAACTGCAAGGGATCCAGTTTACGATACCGGAAGAATCATTCAAATGATTAAATATCCTTGCAAGAAGCTTTCATGATAAGTTCCGCACCGGGTCCATGGGCATGAACACAAAGGTTCAAGGTCGACTCCCACTTCTTCAATGCGCAATCTTTCATTCACTTCTCGATTTCGATGGAGTTGTAGTGTTGGAATTTATCTGGGGAAACACCAGAAGAGTATGACCCGTAGAAGTTTCTGGGTTCACACAAGTTCAAAGGTAGAGCATGGTTGACCAAAGGAGAGGATACAATTTAACAATGGCATTATGTAACCGGGAAGAACCCACAAGGTGATTACATACGATGGGCACTGTCGGATAATGATCCAACAAAGGATGTGGTGGTCCATAAAAGATCTGATGTGAGTATCGATACTCACCCAGAAGAAGAAAGAATGCAAAGGCATCGGGTTATAGATATAACTGGATAATTCGATGCTTAAAGCAAAGAAATTATGATTTCCAAATTAGAAGATCAGAAGCAGACTCTCTGATCAAAAGACAAGTAAGTTGAATAGAAATAGATCGACAATCAATTAAGGTTTGGTTTGCCGAGAACCAGCTCATGTCTGGAGTGACGTCTGAGCCGGAAAGATCATTTAAAAAGATCAACTGATGATTGCGCGCATTCGCTCACATGTTGAATCAATAGGAACAAAATGACGGTGTCAAATGATACTAATGAATATTGCTAGACATATGAGAAGCATCCATAATGTAAGCAGACAAGTAATTGCCGAGCAATAGTTTAAAGAGGATTCTCGGAAGATCGAATAGTATTTCAGAGAATCTTATGAAGCATACGGACAACTGAGGATGAACGGTTACTCGATAAGTGCGAGGAATTATCCGTAGGGGTATTCATGTGATAAAGAACTGCAAGGCAGTAAGCTCAAAGGATTCTAGGGGCAACGGAGATTATTTTATGGCATCTTGTAATAACAAGAGCAACAAGGAATGATTGTATGAAAGACAAGTGTATGTAGTTATCCATAAGGATATATCGGTGGTAGGGAATTGCAAAAGCGACAGGCACAAAGTCTCAAGAGAACATCGTAGAGTATCCGCAGAATCTTTTGGCGAAGCAAGCGATCATCGATAATGTCGGGGCTCTCCGGGAGAAAGTGGGTACGAGAACCTAATGTCGGAGTTAGTAAAATGTTTAACCCGAATAGACGAGAGATCAGAGTCCCAGAGTATAGACGAGGAATAAAAGATCCTAATACCACTCAATGGCAACGTGGCCCGTAAGCCACACAGTCATGTTAGTAAAAGTTTTCTGTAGTGACTAGACTCGACTTTGGCCAAGGAGTTGGAAAGGGGGCTACCTACAGGCAGTCGGCTCTGATACCAACTTGTGACGCCCTCGATTCAATCGTACACAAATCATACACGCAAATGTGTACGATCAAGATCAAGGACTCACGGAAAGATATCACAACACAACTCTAGACACAAATTAAAATAATACAAGCTTTGTATTATAAGCCAGGGGCCTTGAGGGCTCGAATACATAAGTTCGAATACACAAGAGTCAGCGGAAGAAACAATATCTGAGTACAGACATAAGTTAGACAAGTGTGCCTTAAGAAGGCCAGCACAAAAGCAACATTGATCGAAAAGGCAAGGCCTCCTGCCTGGGAGCCTCCTAACTACTCCTGGTCGTCGGCGGTCTCCACGTAGTAGTAGGCATCGGCGGTGGCATCTGGCTCCTGGGCTCCGATATCTGGATGCATCAACCGGAAAGAAGAAGAAAGGGGCAAAGGGGGAGCAAAGCAACCGTGAGTACTCATCCAAAGTACTCGCAAGCAAGGATCTACACTACATATGCAACATTATCAAACGAAGGTTGTATATATGGACTGGGCTGCAGAAATGCCAGAATAGAGAGAAGGCCTAGTCCTATCGAAGACTAGCATCTTCTAGAAACCACCATCTTTCAGCAGCAGGAGGGAGTAGAGTAGCACAAAGTAAAGTAGTAGTAGTGTTATCAACCTCGGCCAGAGATTCTTTCTCGACTCCCTGCGAGAAAGCAATCCCAGAGCCATACTATCCAGTTATCATCACAATCCATTTCTCATCACAAGTATCTAGTTCTAGTTGTATCGATCGGGATACAACTCCAAGTGTCCGTTACCGTAGGACAGGCTATCGATAGATGTTTTCTTCCCTGCAGGGGTGCACCAACTTACCCACCACGCTTGATTAACTCTGGCCGGACACACTTTCCTGGGTCATGCCCGGCCTCGGCCAAACAATACGCCGCAACCCGACCTAGGCTTAATAGAGAGGTCAGCACGCCGGACTAAACCTATGCCCCCAGGGGTCATGGGCCATCTCCCCGGGAACTCCTGCACGTTGCGAGGGCGGCCGATGAGCAGACCTAGCTACCTCCTTAAAAAAGGCAGGTGCTTACCAGTCCAACCCGGCGCGCGCCGCTCAGTCGCTGACGTCTATTAAGCTTCGGCTGATGCATACGACGCAGAACGCCCATACTATGCCCACGTGATGGTTAGTGCTATCAGGCCAGAGGCCCCTCGGATCAAATATCCAAATCGTAGTGGATTAGGAACGCGCGGTAACAAGCAGAGACTCACGAAAGATGTGACCCCATTGCCCTGTCTCGAGGACTTGCGGCAAGGGCTAAGAATGCCCGGCCACGCCTCGTAATTATCTCGCGGGCACCCTCCAGGTCAACCCGTCTCCACATCACTCGCAATTAAGCTCGCGCGGGTACCCCTCAGGGCCAACCCGTCTTTAGTAACATGGTTCAGTGTAAAGTCATAGTAACCATAGTAATTGTGTGTCCAATCATCAAGGGGAAAACCCGAGGAATCACCCCCGGTGGATTCCACCCGATGTAATCATCAAGGTGAACATAAGAGGAACCACCCCCGAGGTTCACACTTGAGGGGTTGCACGACAGAGTCGTATCAGAAGTGGTTAAGGCGGAATCACCCTCGATGACCACGACCGAATAGCTACACTACAGGGTTAACATCAGAAGTGATGTAGAGGTCTCACCCTCGGCACTCGATAGTAACCCAGTAGTGTCGAGCAACTAAGTGAAAAGTGATGTGCGGTGCCAGAGCCTGGTCTTCGATCCCGTTGATCGGGTCTTCAATGATGAAGCAGGGGCAACAAGGACAAGGTGGGGGTCACTGATGGATCACTAACCAACCTATACTAAGCAGTTTAGGATAAGCATGTAGGGTACAATGAGCAGGTTACAAAAGCAGGCTATGCATTAGAATAGGAGCAAACAATAACATTAGCAAAATCTAATGCAAGCATGAGAGAATGGAATGGGCGATATCGGGATGATCAAAGGGGGGGGCTTGCCTGGTTGCTCTGGCAAGAAGGAGGGGTCGTCGTCGATGTAGTCAATCACAGGGGCGGCATCGGTCTCGGGGTCTACCGGAGAGAAGAGGGGGAAGAAACAATAAATATAAAGCAAACATAGCATCACACAGCATAACGTGGCAATATGTTGTGCCGGGTGTGACCTAACGTGTGGCTACACGATAAAGGTGAAGGGGGAATTCAACCGGGAAGGTATTCCCGGTTCCGGACCTGTGTCAGACAGATGACCGGAGGGAGAATGTTCCATGTTCAGATAGTCAGAGGCATCTGACAGGTAAACGGACCGCGTATCCGGATTCGTTGGATTTTTCTGAGCAACTTTCATGTAGAAAACATTTTCATCTGAGTTACGGTTTATTTTCTATGAATTAACAAAGTTTAAATGATTTTCTAATCTCCTGATTTTAATTTAATTCAATAATATTAATAAACAGAAACTGCTAGGTGCACCCGGTGCATGCACCCAGAGTGGCTGACAGGTGGGGTCAGTCATCTGCCCAGTCAGGAGTTGACTGGTTCATGGTTGACTGGTCAAAGGGGGGCCCTGGGACCCTCATGTCATTGGCAGGGGCAACTAACACTGTTTATTTAATTTATTTAACCTAATTAGACAGAGTGGGCCCACATGTCATAACCTATAGTTTAATCCAATTATTAGTTAACCAGGTGGGGCCCAATGTCAGTGGGTTAGAGGGGGATTAGTTTTAAAGGCTGTTTAGGCCTACAACTAATGGCGATGGGATACAGGGGCGGCGGCGAGGCTCCGGCCAGCTGGCTCCGGTGACCGTTGGGGATGCGGGTGGGCGCGTCGGAGAGCCCGCGACATGGCGCTTCAGATGGGGGCGACAATAAGAGCGCAGGCGGCTCGTAGCGGCGCCGGCGTCGAGGCCAGCGGGCAAGCCCCGGGCGTGCGCGGGCGAAGCAGCAGCAAGACCACGGTGGGCGGGGCGAGAGACGGGCGACGCGCGGGCGCTGGGGGGCGCGGCACGGGCCGGCTGCCGGTGTGGGCCAGGTACGAGGCACGGCAGGCGGTGGTTCGCGGTGCGGGGCGGAGGGGCTCGGCGAGGCCTGAGCGCGGCGGCTGCAAGCGAGGTGCCGCCCGGGCACGGTGACTGCGGGTGAGGCGCGGCCCCGGGCGCGCGGTTAGGCGAGCGAGGGCGCGCGCGGAGGGCCAGCAGGAGCGCGGGGAAGGCAGGGCGTGACAGCCGCGAGCTCCTCGGGAGCTCGGGCGCGACGGCGGGAGCGACCTACGGCGTGCGGGAGAGCTAAGGGGGAGGAGGGAAGCTGGCTCACTGCCGTTGCAGGGAAGGCCCGGGGAAGAGTCGAGGTGGCCGGGACGACGTCGGCGGACGAAGAGGAAGACGAAGATGCAGGGGATGATGTAGAGCACTCCAGCTCGAACCGTTCCTCGCGGACGACGTAGGCGACGGTGGCACAGGTCTCCAGCGTCGCTCCGGTGGTGTAGTTGACGAAGAAGGACCCGCCGGGGCTCCGTACACCGCCGTGAAGCTCGGGGAGGCTCCGGTGCGCGGTGACGACGACGACGCGGTGACGGCAGTAGCGAGCGAGGTGGATCTGAGGGGGAAGGGAGCACGAGCAAGGGGAAGAGAGTGAGTGGGGAGGACCATGTGGGAGAGCGATGAGTGGAGGGAAGGGATCGAGGCGTCGAGGGGACGACGCCCTTATCCCCTCGGGGCGGCACCGGCGAGCTGGTCCGACGGGGACGCGCCCCTGTAGCGGTCGTGCCAGGAGAACAGGAGGAGAAGGCGACCGGTGGGGTAAGTGGGCTGGATGGGCTGGCTCGGGTGGGCCGAAGCCCAGGGGTTAGTTCCAGAGGGGCAGGGGCATCTTTTTCCCTTTTAACAAGTTCTGCATTTTCTTTCTTTTTTGAAACTTCTGTTTTCCAAAACTTTTCAAAACCAAAACAGTTCTATAAATTATAAAACTTACACCTAAAATATCATCATGTTTTAGGCTATTGCCACAATCAGTTTAGCACTTAAATAAATCAGGTTAGCATTTTTACAAATTAAAAAGCATTTAAACAAATGTTTTAAGCACTGTTTTAGCTAGTTTAGTGCACTTAAACACTTTGCAAAAATGTTGGTTCACTACCAGTATTAGTTACGGATTATTTGGCACAAGATGAACATTTTAGATTTCATGTCTGGCAAATATGAAATTTTGACTTAGATTGGATTTGAATTTGAATTGTGATTTGGATCAAGTGAAGAATATCATCAGTAACATGATGACATGGCACCATTAACAGGGGATTACTGTAGCATGACACTCGGGGTGTTACAGAGAGAGAGGCAGAGCTTGGTGGCTGTGGGCGGGGTGTGGTCACAGGCGAGGGGGAGGCATTGCTTTATAGCGGACGGGAGGTGGGCGCCGTGTGTACGCATGGCGGGAGGGGGGCATCGCCGCGCCGCCCGTGAGGAATCAATGGAAGGCTGACCGGCGGCAGCCTTCACATTGATTCCCCGTGGGAAACCGAGGCGATGAGGACGACGAGGCTCGGGGGTCGTTGACTCGGCGGACCCGCCGTTCTTTCGTGCCAAAAACGCTTGCCCCGGCGCCTCCGGGCGCCCCCAGCGCGCCGGGTTCGGCCTGGGTCCGCCGGCGTCAATTTCGGCCCAAACCGGCGAAAAACAAGCTCCTGGGGGCGCGACTGGGCCGATATTTGGGCGCTGGCGCTGAAAAATCACCTAGAGGGACCTGTTGGGGGCGCGGCTGGAGATGCTCTAACATCCACACAAACCCCAGCATTGCTATTACGTAAGAGATACCTGACAAAAACACCTCGACACAAGACATCAGGCACCTCCCAACCCACAACGACAACCCAATCCAAAAGGACGGGTCAAGAGATCGAAGGTCATCCATTAAGTAGCCAGAGACGCCTTGCCTATGGCTCCTAGTAGCATGGTAAACTAAGAAATTTTAGTCTCCAAACATCCAATTACACTGTTAACCATGGTTATGCTATCAGTATCAAATACTAATAACAATGCATTCTTTCAGTGCTTGCACTGGAACGAAGCTGAAGTCACTTGTGGATTACCTGATGATCGTCAGGAGCACCCTCATCTTCAACGAACTGGAAATTTGAAGGTGTCAAGCACATAGTGCCCAAGATACTTAGGTAGTAGGTACATGCCCTCCACGAGCCCCCTTCAGCTGGAGGATCATTCCACGGTTTATGAACTGCCTTGCTCCGCCTCCTCGACGATGGTGTGGATCCTTAGCAAGATACACGTCGGCCGCTAGATGTCATCTCTTTCCGTCGTCGCACTCACACGTTGTTCCGCATATTTCTGGCTCAAGGAGATGAAACGGCTGACAAGATCATCTCCACTGTGAGCCTTCAGCGGGAAGCATGAAAATCCACTCAAACAGTTTGGAAAGTGATATAGGAGTAGGTGGCTGAAAGTTAAGTAAACAAAGGAAGCTATTGAATTCATGCTCCAGCCAACTCATCCAAAAGTCCAACGAGCGATGATGGAAGTTGTGGAAGCAACTAGCGGTGACCACTTTGGGCACATCGAAACGGTCATAGTCAGAAGCGTGAAGTAGTTCCATATCATAGTTAATGCTACCTAAAATTAAAATCCGGTCTCTCAAGGTGCAAAACAACATTTTAGGCCACTCAGCTACTACCTCCGTCCCAAAATATAGACGCTTTTTAAGGCTAGTTTAGCCTACAAAACGTCTTATATTTTTTGACGGAGGTAGTACATAAGTAAAAGTCATCTGACAGAGAACATACTTAGCAGTCGTCCAGCTCAATTAGGCCTCAATTACGCCCGCAGAGCAAACAACAAAAATCAAATCATTATGAGCCTCAAGCACAAGAAACACAGAACTCAATCTGCACAATCCAGATAATCATGTGCTTCCACCTGGGACGATTAAGCTCAAAACAACCCAAGACATGCGGTTTGTAAAGATGCTTTTCAAATAAATTATACTCCTACCTATGATAAAGAAAAGTTGATGAAATCGACAGTACACCCTCTGTTCACTAATGTAGGACGTTTTGGCAGTTCAGTTTGAACTGCCAAAACGTCCTACATTAGCACATCTACACTCAGCAAGCCCAGCTTGGACCATTTGGTGTTCTATCTCTTGGAAGGATAATAGGATGGCGACAATCAAACTCACCAAGAACAATACAAATTAATCAAGTCAATGGAGTTGTTGTCGCTGTTGAGTCAGCGCCAAAAATAGTGGTAAAAATCAAACCTTTATACTATCTCAACTTGGTCTTCAGTAACACTAACACTTCGAACATTGAATTGTTGAAAATAAATCACTTTGACCATTGCCATCTTCTTGGTTTATATAAAGAGCACCAGATCTAATAAATCAGCATAAATGTTCCTGCATAGAATAAGATAGTAACTGAAATGGCTTAATCTGTGAAATTAATTCAAAATAATTTTCTCAACAGAAGGGAACACTTTGAACTGTTCCATCATCGCATATCCATAACCGTAACATTATTTTGAGGACATTCAAGCAAGACATCCCACAGTTCAAATAGAGTACCAAAAGAAGCTTTAGCAAAATGATGCATGATTTCCAAAAGTATTTCAACATCAAGCATAGGCCAAATAATTGAATATATGCCAGATGTGTACGTAAATAACTGAACTCAACATTGACCTCTGTAGCTAGAGAACATGTCATCAATAACACAGCAGCGAGATTGCAGTTTAGTTCAATTAGCTGTAAGTCTGTAACCATTTCATCCCATTAATGCAGAAGCCAATGTAAAGCTAGCTGAGCATTGCTGAACTGATGCTTCTTGGGTGGTTCTTTTACCGAGGAGGTTATCATCATGTAGAACAGAAGAGGTTAAGACCGCAGCAAGAAATCTGACTTACCTCATTTAGCCGAGACATGCTGATCTCGCGATGAGTTCAACATACATCTGGGATGTTTAGATGATTTCGTTAGAAGAATAGCAACTTGTATTACTAGGAGGCCAAAGCCAACATATACAGTATACATGTACAAGAGGATGCCAAAAGGCTAGAATGCAAAAGACCAAAAATCATCATCAATATAACTGTTAACAGATTTAACAGGTTGTCCTTCCAAGGGATTTATTGATCAACAGCAAAGCAGGTTCTTACCATCCATATCTGAACTTATGCCTATCCTGAGTACCTACATCTTTGAATCAATATTCTGAAGCCATACACGTAATGTACTTTGAGAACATCAATATCTGAATGAATGCGAGTATGAATGTAGTTTGAAAACATGTTCAGCATCTGATCTGTTTTTACCACTCCACCGAACTCACATACCAGAATTCTCACCTTAAAAAGGACTTGCAGAGCAGTAGTGGAACCAAATTATTTGGTTGCAGCTTTATCTAAAAAGAATCATGCAGCTCTTGCATCATTATACCTTACTCACTAACAATAAAGGGAAACTCATGTAATAATTCCAATTTTATTTCTTGAAACATGTACAATAGCACAATTCTTGCTGCTCAATTTACATGCCAGGCAGCAAGAGGAGCTTTTTCATGACAAGTTCACAGTTAACAAGACATACATACACACATTCCCACCAGGGTATTATACACAAGGAAAGCACTTTCCTTATTGAACATGCAGTATAAGATTCTTAAATTCCAGCTTCGATGAGTTTCATCTGAAGAAGATTTACCATACGTCAGAATGATCCTTCACAAGGCAATGGGCCAACCTTCATGCCTTTCGTCCGTGCAATCGCCTTCAGTTCCTCCGACACCGAGCTCACCTCGATGACCAAATGATTCAAACGGGTGGCTCGCTGTGCAAAGAGTTCGACACTGGCCACTTTAATGGCAGGGCAGCGGGAGATGTCCACGACCTCCACTGTCTGCCCACAGTGCCTAAGCAGCGAGAGTAAAGATTCACCGGTAATGCCGCGGCAACCCCTAAACCTGATGTCAATCAGATTCCGGCAAGACGATAGCATGGCTCCAATCTCCTTGTCCTTCAGGGTCTCGTTGTAAGACAGATCAAGCCGGCGGAGGTGACGCATGCTCTGGCTGAGGAACGTGAGCAGCCCAGGCTCCCGTTCAACTACATCGCAGCTCACCAGGGCGACATCTTTGATGCCCGCCCCAATGGCCGTGCGCGCGAGAGAACGAAGCCCGTCCCCCGTGACGAGGACACAGCTTTGAAGGCGAAGCACGGCAAGACTGCCCCGGGTGTCGTGGCCTTGCTCTGCGCCGATTGCAAGGAGGTGGTCGTTGTGCAGGTCGAGAGGCAGGCGGAGGTCCAAGGTGTGCAGTGCGGCGCCGCGCCGACGGATGAACTGGAGGAGGGCCTCCCTGCTGCCGCCGTCATACACCAGGAGAGACTTGAGAGCACAGCACCGGTCAGCGGCGATGAGGAGGACGCGGTCGGCGACGGTTCGGCAAGCGCGGAGCTCAAGCTCGAGCAGGCCGGCTAGGCATCCTGAGAAGGCAGCCGAGGAGGTGCCTTCTCCGATGCCGTCGCAAGCGCGCAGCTGCAGCCACCGTAGGCTCACACAGCGCTGCCATAGCCACCTGAGCCCGTGGTCGCCGGAGCGGATGCCGCACAGCGACAGCCTCTCCAGAGGCAACGCCCCTACGGCGTCGCCCTCGCCGCCGGAGTCTTCATCGGAGCTGGAACCGGCAGAGTCAACGGCAGCAACGGCGGAGTTGACAAAGGCAAAGGATTTGAGGCAGGGCAAGCACGCGAGCCAACGGAACGACAGGGGGCTGACGGCGGTGAGGTGGAGCGAGGTGAGGCCGGAGAGGGTGACGGAGACGTCGCGCAGCGCAGCGGGCGAGACGGGCGAACCGACCGAGAACCGCAGCGCTGTGAGCCTGGTGGCCGACGGCGAGGCGGACACCGCGAGCAGGAGCGCGTCGGCGTCGTGAGCGGCGGCCGAGGACGCGGAGACGACGGCCAGCGCGGATAGATACGGGTAGCGCGAGAGCAGGTCAGCCAGAGGACCCGCAGCCGCGGAGGCCGATGCTCCGGTGAAGGCCGGCGGCAGGCGGAGGGTGAGGCGGGACGTGGAGGCTCGGAGGAGCGCGACCCAGCGGCGGGAGACGAGGGAGACGGCCGGCCCGGCGGCGGGCGGGAGCAGGCGGAACACCTCCTGCAGCAGGTCGTCGCAGAGCGCGGCGTCCACGTCGCCGCATGCCCCGCCTCCGCCGCCGCGTCGGGGGCTTATTGGCGCCGTAGCCAGGGGGGGAGGGCGCGGCCACGCCTCAGCTCATCGGCACGGCGTGCCTAGGTAAAATTTTCCCTCCAGGGGAATTGGGCTGCTCGGCGGCCTCAGGTGGGGATGGGGGTGGGGAAGGTGGGGAGGGGGTAGCTCTTGTGTGGCCGCCCGCGAGATTAGGTGGGGAAGGAGGGAGATGCCGACAAGCGAGGTGGGGTATCGTATCGTATCAACGTCGGCGGCGTGGGCGTGCGTCGGCTACCTTCCAAAATGGTTGTGGAGGCGGCTCCGATGGACAAATCACAGGATTCGAGGCTCCATGGAATACTTTCTTCTTCTTTTACATGAACGGAATGGCCTTACATACCGAAAGTCATCTTTTGATCCCGAGCTCATATGCTCCTGCATGAACAGTAAAATCGAAATTTTTTTAAAAAAATCAAAAAAATCTAATTTTTTAAAGAGAAACATTGACAAAAGTTCTAAGTGCCTGCAAAAATTCATCATGAAATCACATTCCTGTAAGGCGTGGCAAAAAAAAAACAAATTCAGTGCTTCAAAATGCTTTTGAAAGTAGCTTTTTCAGAGTACTGTTTTTGTTTTTTTTGCCATGCCTTTTAGGAATGTGATTTCACGACGAATTTTTGCAGGCACTTAGAACTTTTGTCAATGTTTCTCCCAAAAAAATTTGGAAATTTTTGGATTTTTTTCGATTTTACTGTTCATGCGGGAGCATATGAGCTCGGGATCAATTCCTCCGCGTCCCTTACATACGATCTTTTCTCATTCGATTCTATAGGACAAGAGAGGGGCTTGGTTCTATCTGATGTGGCCCACAAGCCTAGATCAGTCTTATCATACACAACTTCGGATGAATTTCATCGTACATGTAGCAATGAAACACTTTTTTTCCGGTAATTTTACAAGAAACACTTGTGTTCCCTTTACATGTAGCAATGAAACACTTTTTTTTTGGTAATTTTACAAGAAACACTTGTGTTCCCTTTACGATTGAGTGAACCAACCTGTGGTTGGATGCTTAGAGGGACTGTGGTATCCACAGCCCACCAGGGTTCAAATTCTGTGCTCGCATTTATTCCTATATTTATTTCAGGATTTCCGGTGACGCGCATTCAGTGGGAGGAGATGTTCCCGTCGACGACGAGGTGCCTACGATGACTTCATAAATTTCAAGATGATATGCCGGCTCAGTCTTTTGAAGGTACTCATAGGGGTAGGATGTGTGTGTGCGTTCATAGGGGTGAGTGTATGCGCGTGTATATGAGCGCTCGCGTTTATACTGTGTCGAAACAAAAAGAGCAGAATCGCGCCTTACATCACGGGTTACATCGACAAAATAGTCATCACCTCTCGAAAGAAAAAACAGGTAGTCATCATATCAAACTCCACAAGAAACATGATCTAGCCCTGCATCCAACGCCGCCAGCACGCGCTGGCTTGTTACAATCTCGAGAAACATGAGAAATCTCAGCTAGAATGAACTACGCAAGCATTTTAAACTCGATCTCTCTGAACAGATGACTAAGTGGGCTGAGGTCAAAGGAGCTAGACCTAATGGCCTGCTTGAGCGTGAGGCTTTCTGTTTCAAAGTGTGCCTTGCCAATTCCGAGCTGATCTGCCAAGTTTACAACTTCTAGTAGGGCCAGAGTTTCGGCATGCAGCGCGCTCGTCGTATGATCCACTGACCCCGCTGTGTCAAGCTAAATATCTGAAGAAGTATTCCTACAGATCATCCCCATCCTCAGTGCCCAGTCCTCGTATCGAAAGCGCCATCCACGTTGACCTTTGTTATGTCCTTGGGCGATGGAACCCACTCGCATTGATCCCTGGCTAGCTTCACTCCCTTTGAGCTCAAGAAATTCTTTCACTGTTGACATGGTGCCTAACGGAGAACTGAAACTCTTCAACACTTTGCCCCCTCTCTCTACCACGGTTTCAGTCTGTCCACCAAAGCTAGAGCAAGGCGATGATTGGGAGTTTCTTATCATCTGGGTATTTCACGATTGCCTGAACAACTTCTTTCACCGAATTGAGCATAGAGAGTTGGCTCCGCTCCTCCTCAAGAAGCAACGCCCTCCATCTTTGTATGACGAGCTTGCAATTGGAAAACAGGTGGCCACCATCCTTGAACAAACGTCCGCAGACTGCACATCTCGTATCTAGCTCAACACCTTGTTTGCTCATGTTCATGTACATTGGGTGGCTATTCTGAGCAAGCCTCCAAGCGAAGTCGTGCACTCTAGGGGGCAGTCAACCTTCCAGATTGATTCGAAAAGTTCAAAAGCTTGCACATTAGGTTCAGACCCCTCCCCAATCTGCTTTGTGGCTTCATTTTTTTATCATATTGATGTGTACCTTGCACGTAGATTTCACTGAGAAAACCCCTTTGGTGTCATAGTTCCAAGACAAAAAAAATCCATTGGCTGCTCACATATTGGAATACTCAAAATGACCTGCACATCATCCGACTGAAAATAGTTTCTCACCAGTTCATCATCCCACCTCCCGGTACTACGGTCGATCAGCTCCAACATGCGGGTCAGGATGCTCTCCCTTGATGAGACGATGGCATGCGAGTGTCGCCACGAGGGATCCATGGGTCATCCCATATTCTCACCTTCGAGTCATCCCCAATCCTCCATATTAAGCCAACTTTCAAGACTTCCAACCCCTTCAAAATGCTTCTCCATACATAGCTCATACCACTCTTCGGTCAGCTTGAAGGACATCGCCATCGGGGAAGTATTTTGTCCAAAGTACTTGCGCACACAAGGACTCGGGGTTTTGGATTAGCTGCCATCCTTGATTTGCCAACATTGCCATATTTAAAGAGTGTAAATCACGGAATCCCAGCCCTCCTTCCTTAATCGAAAGCTTCTTTTTTTGCATCCTACCCAATGCACTTTGTTTCCATGGCTCTATTGGTTCCACCAATAATGACAAATGAGCTGACTGATCTCATTACACAGGGTTTTGGTAAGGTTCAAGCAGGCCATGGCATACGTTGAGATCGCCTTAGCAACAACATTGACATAGTTTTCCTTGCCTGCCATGGGAAGACACTGATTGAGCCCCTGATGCGGCTTGAAACTGCATCGGTATTTCCCCAAAGATGAAGGGATGATGCAGTACAACTACGGTAGGTATTTCCCTCAGTTGTGAAACCAAGGTATCAATCCAGTAGGAGAACCAAGCAACACTATGTAAACAGTACCTGCACACAAAGAACAAATTCTTGCAACCCGACGCGTAAGAGGGGTTGTCAATCCCTCCACGGTAAAAAGATAGATTGATTTGTGGTAGTTTGGGTAAATAGATCTCGATAAACCATGGAATGAAATAAATAAAGAAAAAGTGCAGCAAGGTATTTTTGGGTTTTTGGATATATAGATCTAAAAACAAATATGGCAAAAGATAGATCGGGAGGCAAATATGATAAAAGATAGACCCCGGGCCGTAGATTTCACTAGTGGCTTCTCTTGAGAAAATAGCACACGGTGGGTAGACAAATTACTCTTGGGAAATTGATAGAAGAACAAATAATTATGATCATGTTGGCCTAACCCTTGTGATGGGTTCGATCTAGTTGCAAAAAAACTCCCAACAGTAATTTGTCTACCCACCGCCCTACACTGCTGAGAGGCAGTGGAGGCTGTGATGGGTTGTTCTAGATCTAGTTGCAAAAAAAAATCCCAACTAGATTGATTTTTTTACTCCCCTAGGGTTTCTGGAATGTTTCGGTATTTATAGAGCTGAGAGGCAGTGGAGGAGACCCCCGTGGGCCCCACAACCAATCAGGGTGCGCTAGGGGCCTCTGGCGCTCCCTGGTGTCTTGTGGGCCCCCGGGCCTCCCCCTAGGTGCTTCCTTGGATCCCAAGTTATCTTCTGGTCCAAAAAATCTTCAAAAAGTTTTGCTGCATTTGGACTCGGTTTGGTAGGGATATTCCGCGAAGTAAAAACAAGCAAAAAACATCAACTGGCACTTGCCACTATGTCAATAGGTTAGCCCAAGAAATGATATAAAATTGCTATAAAATGAATATAAAACATTCAAGATTGATAATATAACAGCATGGAACAATAAAAAATTATAGATACGTTCGAGACGTGTCAGCCCCCCATGGAGCCACCCAACTATCAGGTCCCTTATATATGAGAAGCACTCTTTCTTCGGCTTTCCAACATAAGATGGCAGCCTCGTGTACTTTCCATATTTTGCCTCTGATGCAAGCTGGAGTTCCTGTAGGATTAGATTTTTGAAACTCTAGCTTGCATTAGCACTAAACATAACTAAAGACTTCTCTCGATTTATCACTTGACCCGAGCTCTCCTCATAAGTCTGAAGGATGGCATTGATGGATTGTACACTAGCTTCAACAACCAGCAATGAGTCGTCCGCAAACAAGAGGTGATTTACACATGGGGTAGTAGGAGCTAGCTTGATCCATCTGATTTGATTTTCTTCATCCGCCTTATTGAGCATAACTGAAAAACCTTATGCACATAAGAGGAAAAGGTAAGGAGAAATGGGGTCGCCTTGCCTTAGCCCTCTCACAGGGATAACCACATCAGATATCTCACCATTTACATTGAATTGATAAGAGATGGTGGATACATGTCGGGGGAAACGACACCTACGGGATCATGAAGAATCCCTTTTGCTACGGTTGGCGGGCGCGGAGCTGTGGAAAGAGCGGGATTAGAAGATCAACGTAGGGGGATTATCCAGGTTCGGGCCGCAAGTGATGTGTAATACCCTACTCCTGCTGGTTTATGTTTCTCTGGTGTTCTTGGACTGGCTACAAAGCGTGTAGGGTCCAAAAAGTCTGAATCCCCTCCCAGTACGCCGCAGACCTCCCTTTATAGATAAAGGGGCTGCCACAGTGGCACACAGGAGGTGAAAAGTTTATACAGTAGTCGAGTCTATCTCCTGGCACCGTAGGGCAAACGCATTTAATGCGCTAACGACGTGCCCTTCTTGCTTTATCTGGGACGGCGAGGAAGCTCGTCCCAGCTGTCGCCGCCTCGCCTGGCTTCGATGCGCGTCCGAGCTGAGGAGGCGTGTAGTGCCACGCTGGCTGGCTGGCTGCTGAGTTGGTGCGATGGCAGAGTCTTCACGAAGATCTGCATGCCACCACGCAGGTGCTTGCTGAGTTGGCCTAGAAGCCGTACGTCGCCACACAGGTGCCTGCCTAGTTGGTGGGCTGGCAGCTGTGTGGGAGTGGCGGTGGAGCCTCGGTAGGAGCGGGTTGGACCACGGCCCCGCAGATGTCCCCGGCAAGGGCCTTGCCGGGGTCTCGTAGGCGTCCCCGGCAAGGCTTTTGCCGGGGGTCTCCGTCTTCTGGTTCTCATCTAGTATTGCATGTTCTTGGTCTTCACAAAGATTTGCATGCCACCATGGAGGCGCCTCCCGAGCCTTGGTTCCAATGTGGGTTATGGCGTCGGAACTCATAGGCTCAAGGGTGGCAGCTCTGCTGGTGTTGGGCAAGTTGCCCCGGCAAGGTTCTTGCCGGGGCTGTGGAGGCCGCCCCGGCAAGGGCCTTGCCGGGGGAGTTCACCTTGCCCCTCTGCTTTTTGTGTTTCTGGTCTTGGCGTTTGCTCTGTTCGTGTTGTGTCTTTGCTTCCTCTGCCCCGCCAAGCGTGGCCATCGGCTCGTGGCTGCAACTGCCCGCGCACAAGTAAAGGGGTACAAATAGGACCCCTACTTTTGTACACCGACAGGAGCCCCCGGGCCTGGGCCACACATGAGCGCAGAGCATTTGTTGGTCCAAGCCCAGAACGGTGCGCGGGCGCGCGCGTGGCGGAGTTTTGCCGCAGTAACTCCCTCGCCAGTTGCGCTTCCCCATGACCCGCGTTGAATGCGCGACGTGGGGGTCGTGCGTGACGTGGGGGTCATGCGTGGGGCGGTTGCTGCACTCATGCGTCACATCATGGTAAATGGTAAAGAGGCGGCCTGTGCCTTCCCCATAAAAAGGAAAAACCGCAGGCGCGCTGCTCATTTACCCTCTACGCCTCTTCCAATCTCGGAACCGTCTTTCCCCTTTTCTTCCTCCGGCGAAAGATTCGAAGCTCTCGCCTCTACTTGCTGCCGCTGCGCCCCCATTGCTCTTGATCCTTCGCCCTCTCCCAGCCGCCATGGCACCCAAAACCAGCAAGGGCAAGGGAGCGGCCAAGGACGCCGGGGAGAAGGAGGCGCTGGAGAGCAAGTTAGCGGTTCGGCGGACGCAACTCACCTACTTCCCTTCGACGGTTGATGCGGTCCACCTCAGGAACTACTTCTAGCCCCTATGGGGGAGGAAGACGACGGGGCACCCTGCCACGCGCGTCGTCCCCGCCGATTTCGCCAAGGCCGGCCCAACTCGGCACCCCTTCTTCGTCGATTTCTTCTCTTGCGGGCTCTGCCCCCTTTCTCTGACTTCTTCAACGACGTCATGCACACCTACGGCTTCCATCTTCTGGGTCTTACGCCGAATGCCGTGGCGTGCATGGCTTTCTTTGCCCATCTCTGCAAGGGCTTTGCCGGGGTGCTCCCTAGCACGGCGCTCTTCCGCCACTACTTCTCCCCTCGCCTCCAGCCAGGGGGCGCCATCTCCGGCTGCATCACCTGGATCCCGAGGACCCAGGAAAAGGGCACGTATCCGGAGGTTGATCAGAAGGAGAGGTGGGAGGAATGGTGGAGCCGGTGGTGCTGGATCGAGGAGAAGGACCCGCAGGAGTTCTGCCGGGTTCGTCAGAGCCCGCCGACCCGCCGCAAGGATTGGAGCGACCTCGACGCCAACGACGAGAAGCTCATGGTCGCCACCACCAGGATCCATCGCCTCACCACGGCCGGGCTCACCCTTGAGATGATTGGGATCGACTTCATCCGTCGCAGAATCGCCCCGCTGCACAACAAAGGGAGGCCGGCCTGGGATTTCAGGAACGCGGCCGACATCATGAGGCTCCGCCTTGGCCTGAAGCACAACTTCATGGTGATGGGGCACGCCCATTTCTGTCAAAGGCGCTTTCAGCTCGACGTGGACGGCGACAGCAGAGCTGAGCGGACCGGCAGGGCCGCGAAGGCTGGCAAGGCCGTCAGGGGGCCCCTGTTTGGGTTGCCGGTGGGAGTGGTCCCGCTGAGCAACAACTCTCGCCAGTCCGCTATCATCGCCATGATGCCGGACTTCAATGCACATGGACTTGACCCGGCCTGGGCCGAGCCGCCAGCGGAGAGGGTGCAGGAGTTCTTCGACACTTTGTCAGAGAGCTATGTCCGCGACGAGCCGCTGCTCATCCAAGACACCACCAAGGTGGAGCTGGACTACATGGCCGCCAGGGCGGCGGAGGCGGCGCTCACCAGGGAGGCTGGCAGCGCTGGCGCCGTGGAGGACGAGGCCGACGCGGCCGCAGAGGAGAAGGAGCTCGCCGAGTGTGTGGAGTCTGCCGGGGAGGCCAGCGGCGCCGGCGCCAAGGCCCCCTTGTTGAAGACGCGGGCGACGAGTCGTCCGAAGAGGAGGTCAAGGTGAACGACCCCCCGGCCGCGGGGAGGCAGCGCGTCCTGTGGCGGGCTAGCTCTGGCGAGGAGAAGGAGCCTCAGCAGGAGCGGGTCGGACTGCGGCCCCGCAGATGTCCCCGGCAAGGGCCTTGCCGGGGTCTCGTAGGTGTCCTCGACAAGGGTTTTGCCGGGGGTCTCCGTCTTCTGGTTCTCATCTAGTATTGTATGTTCTTGGTCTTCACAAAGATTTGCATGCCACCATGGAGGCGCCTCCCGAGCCTTGGTTCCAATGTGGGTGATGGCGTCGGAACTCTTAGGCTCAAGGGTGGCAGCTCTGCTGGTGTTGGGCAAGTTGCCCCGGCAAGGTTCTTGTCGGGGCTGTGGAGGCCGCCCCGGCAAGGGCCTTGCCGGGGGAGTTCACCTCGCCCCTCTGCTCTTTGTGTTTCTGGTCTTGGCGTTGCTCTGTTCGTCTTGTGTCTTTGCTTCCTCTGCCCCGCCAAGCGTGGCCATCGGCTCGTGGCTGCAACTGCCCGCGCACAAGTAAAGGGGTACAAATAGGACCCCTACTTTTGTACACCGACAATACACAATTCTTAACTACCTGCACAAATTCCCCCACAAAACCCATTTGTCTCATTATCCCCTCCAAAAAAGACCACTCAACGCGATTGTGTGATTTTCTCATACCCAACTTGAGTTCCATGTACACATCTTTTCCTTTTCGCTTCCTTTTCATGAAGTGTGTCATTTCATAGGCAAGGATGGTGTTATCTGATATCAAACGTCCGGGTACAAAGGCACTCTGGTTTGCCGAGATTATCTCATCCAAAATTAGTTTCAGTCGGTTTTCAATGACCTTGGACATGAGCTTGTACACATGTTGCAGAGGCTAATAGGGTGAAGATCTTTTGTTCGATCTAGGTTTTGAACCTTCGTGATGAGCACTGCAATTGTTTCATTCCATCCCTCTGGTATACTGCCGCCTCCCAACACATGCAAGACTCCGTGCACCACAACATCACTTACCGTGTTCCAAAACCTCTTGTTGAACACTGCTAGCATACCACCCACCCCCCGGGCCTTTACGTATCCCATATCATTAAGTGCTTTCCACTTCCACAGAGGTGTACTCTTTGCATAGAAGTTTATTCATTTGTGGTGTCACCCGAGGTGCCATGACCTTGAAAACATGCCTCATATTGGCACCTACCATGGGGGGTAAAAAGGAAAGAAGTGGTTAGTAATAAGGACCTTCAAGCCCTCTGCGCCCTGCACCTCCACTCCATCATCACCCTTGAGTTTCTCAATCCGGTTCCTTCTTTCCCATTCAAAAGCAGACTTGTGGAAGTAATTTGTATTTCTATCTCCTTTTACTAACCATGTAATGTGTATGTGTCGCTTCTAGAAAATATCTAGTTGTTCTTCTAATCTACCCAGCTTGAAACATGTCACATGTTCCTTTCAGATAGATGATTCCGAGAGGTTGTCCCGCCTACACTATTCTAACTCGCCTCGAAGCATTTTTATGCGTTTCTGCAGGTCACATAGGACTTCTCTGCTCCATACATCCAGCTCTCCCTAGACACCGACCTGATATGTTGAGCCACCAAATCCCACATCACCTCCTGCCTTGGTCCAAGCATCCACAACTAGACTCTCACAATCATCTTCAAGAAGCCATTTGGTCTCGAACCTTTGGTTCATGTTGTGTGGGCGTGGCCTCGGTTTCTTATGTGCACCATGGACCGCCAAGATGACTGGTCTATGGTCTGAGTGCTCGGGACAACCATTTACAACTTTGTATCTAGGAAAACGGGTGCACCAATCAACATTTGCCATCGCTCGATCGAGTCGCTCATGGGTACAACCACCAATACGATAATTATTATTGTGCCATGTGAAGGTATCTCCCTCAAAACCAAGATCATTCAGATTACAAGAATTTAAAGCATCACGGAAACGTTGCATAAACTTTTGTGATCTAGGTAGCCCTCCTTGCTTCTTGAACTATAGAGATTTTTGTTGAAAACACCAATGCAAAAACAAGGCAGCTTTTCTTGATGATGAAGAGTGAGGAGCAGCCTCCACGTTTCCTCCTTCTAGTCGGTCCTAGGCTCGCCATAGATTACAGTGAGTCTCCATTTGAAGCCATCTTCTTCAGTTATCATAACATCAATGTGCATACGACCTAACCATCGCAAACTCAAGTTCAACTCCATCTTCCATAACATAACTAGACCTCCACTTTTCCCTTCACAAGATTTGAAAACTAAATGTGCTGAAGCTTTTTCACCTTATTTTTACTCAATTTCATCTCAGAGAGAAACAAACACATCGGGGGTACTACTTCTGGAGTTCCAGAAGACCATGAACTGCCGGTCCGTTCCCCAGCCCTCGACAGTTCCAGGCGATGATGTTCATTGGTGCTCGCAGACTTGTCCTAGCAGCCCCGCCTTCACCTCATCAGATTTAGCCCCTCCACTCTCCATCTTCTGCTTTTTTACTTCCTTCTTCAACTTCCAAATCCATATCCATCGCCCTTCTCTTATCTCCTATTGCATCCTCCCCTGTTGACTCCCTATCCGAGCTCTGACCATTCTCCCTTGGTTCCATGCCTTTCAACTTTTTATACTACCCTAGTTGTGTGTCATTCCCAGGCTGGCTCTTGTTGCCATTCTGTACAGATGCTAGCTGCCCCGGATAGCCCCCTTGTGTACTGTTCATGTGGACATGCATGGGGTTTCCCTGCATGGCCTTGGGATTATCGCCCAAAACATTATTTCTCTGGCCGGGGGGAGGGCTCATCTGCATGGCCTTGGGACTTGAGCAACCTACTTCTCCTCCGGTCCCCTGCTACTTGTGAGCTGCGTTTGTTTTTTTCCTGAAGAGGAAGGGAGAAGCAATATAGTAGCGGATAGTATTTACCTCACTAGAGAACCAAGGTTATTGAACCAATAGAGATTCACACCGACAAAGGTTGACAGTACCTACACACACAAACAAAATACTTGCTTCCAATGCGAGCAAGAGGGTTATCAATCCCTTTGTACTCGTTAATTGCAAGGATTAATTCTGATAGTGATATATATATATATATATATATATAAATTGCAAAAGGAAATAAATAGCAGCGAGCTTTTTAGGGTTTTAGTAAATATGGTTAATGGACCCAACGGCCATAGTTTTCACTAGAGGCATCTCTCTCAAGAACATAACATACGGTGGGTAGACAAATTACTATTGGGCAATTGATAGAAAAGTGCATAGTTATGATGTTATTGATGGCATGATCAATACATAGGAATTACGTCTGTGACAAGTAGACCGTTAAACTTAATGCATCTACTACTATTACTCCACTTTGAGAGCGCTTCTATGCTTGCCTCTCTAGGTACTAAGTTCATGACAAACAGAGTAATGCATGAAGTATGATGACATAATGTAGACAAAATAAGACCAATCAATATGATTGAGCCCCTTCGTTTAACAGCAACAATACAAATATGTGCCTCGCTGCCCCTTCTCAGGTGAGGACACCGCAAGATTGAACCGACTACTATGCACCACTCCCACTGAAGATGTAATCATCAAATTGGCCAAGAAAACCCATAGATCGGGAAGCATCACATAGCTATACCAATCAAAAATAATAAAGTTCAGAATATAACTCAATTACTTTCAATGAATAATCTGATCATAAACCCACAATTCATCGGATCCCAACAAACACACCACAAAAGAATATTACATTGGATAGAACTCCATGGATAACTTTGTATTGAAGACCAACAACAGAGAGAGAGAGAGAGAGAGAGAAATCCATCTAGCTAATCACTATGGACCCATAGGTCTGTGGGGAACTACTCACACATCATCAGGGGTGCGGCAAGGTTAATGTAGAAGCCCTCCGTGATCAATTCCCCCTCCGGCAGACTACCCGCGGAGGCCTCCAGATGGGATTGTGGAACAATAGAGGCTTGCTGCTGTGGAATAATTGTTTCGGGTCTCGCTCTGGTGGTTTCTAGATTTTAGGGAACCTGTGTGAGCTTGTGGCCCAGTCGTATATCTTCTGGCCTCCTCCTGAAGCTTTTAGGGTCCCATTTGGTCCAAAAAAATCACCGTAAAGTTTCATCGCGTTTGGACTTCGTTTGGTATGGTTTTTCTACGAAACAATAAAATAGGCAAAACAGAAACTAGCACTCGGCACTAGGTTAATAGGTTAGTTCCCAAAAACGATATAAATTTGCATATAAAGCATACATGATTGATAATATAATAGCATGAAACAATAAAAATTTATAGATACGTTGGAGACGTATCAGCATTCCCAATCTTAATTTATGCTCGTCCTCGAGTAGGTGAATGATAAAAATAGAATTTTTTATGTTGAATTCCACCTAGCATGTTTATCATGTAATCTTCTCAAGGTATGAATATTATGATATGAATGATTCAGGGCAATAGTCTATCATTTGAAATAAAGACATCAATACTCAGACATACTAGCAAACAATCATGCCCTTTCAAAATAAAGAATGCTAAAGAATGCTATCCCTACAAAATCGTATAGCTTAGCATGCTTAGTCTTCCTAACACAAATAATTAATCATGAACTACCCCGATGACAAGCCAGGTAATCAAATCATACTTTTTCTTGCTTCAGCTTTATCAAATTTCACGCAATACTTGAGCGTGAGTCGAGGGCTTGGCACTTTGGATGGCAAAGAGAATGATGATGGGGGTTCATAAGGGAAGACAAAAATAGAGAAAGTCTCACACCGACATGGCTGGTCGTTAGGCAATGGATAGGCCTTACAATCGATGTTAGTGTGAGGAGTAGGGATTGCCGTGCAATTGATGCACTAGATCTATAAGTGCATGAAAGCTCACTACGGAAACTAAGTGGGTGTGCATCCAACTTGCTTGCTCATGAAAACCTCGGGCATTTGAGGAAGCCCGTCATCGGAATATACAAGCCAAGTTCTATGATGTAAAAATTCTCACTAGTATATGAAAGTGATAAATCATGGTGACTCTCTATATGAAGAACATGGTGCTACTTTGAAGCACAAGTGTGGTAAAAGGATAGTAGCATTGCCCCTTCTCTATTTTTCTCTCATTTTTTCTTTTTTCTTTTTTTCTTTTTATTTTATTTTTTTAGAACAATATCATGAACCTCATCCCCACTTTTTGGAGGACTCACCAGTCTCCATCGTTCTTTACCTCACTGGGACAATGCTCTAATAATGATGATCATCACACTTTTATTTACTTACAACTCAATAAAACTGAAAAGAATATGACTCTATATGAATGCCTCTAGCAGTGTACTAGGATGTGCAATGATCTAGCATAGCATGTATAACAATGATGAACGGTGGCTTTGCCAAAAATATCATGTTAGTCATGCAAAGAAATATGATCATGAACACACAAGTTATGTGACTAATAACGGTGGAAGTTGCATGACAATATATCTTGGAATGACTACGGAAATGCCATGATAGGTAGGTATGATGGCTGTTTTGAGGAAGGATATATGAGGCTTATGTGTGATAGAGCGTGTCATATCACGAGATTTGGATGCACCGGCGAAGTTTGCACCAACTCTCGAGGTGAGAAAGGGCAATGCATGGTACCGAATAGGCTAGCAAAATATGGATAGGTGGAAGTGCTTTAGTCCAAGAACATAACATTAGTCGTAAAGAACTCGAGTACTTATTGTAAAAGTTTGTTAGCCCTCGAAGCAAAGCATGACCTTTCTGATGGGAAACATTGCATGGAAAAGAAAAAGAATTCTACGAAAAACCCAAAGATCTATCTATGGAGATGCTATCAATGAGAGAGGGGAGTGTGTCTATGTACCCTTGCAGACTGAAAACATTAACGATCTAAAGATCGTGGTTGACGTAGTCATACTTGCGTCGCGATCCAATCTGATCCAAGCACCGCACGTGCGGCACTGATACGTCTCCAGTGTATCTATAATTTATGAAGAATTCATGCTGTTATTTTATCATTCTTGAATGTTTTACAATCATTTTGTAGCAACTTTATATCATTTTTGGGACTGACCTATTGACCCAGTGCCCATTGCCAGTTGCTGTTTTTTGCTTGTTTTTTACATCGCAGGAAATCAATACCAAACGGAGTCCAAATGCAACGAAACTTCTGGAGATTTTTTATGGACCAGAAGACCAACAGTGGGCCAAAGAAGCACCTGGGGGGTGCCCCGAGGGGGGCACAACCCACCAGGGCGCGCAACCCACCAGGGCGCGCCAGGGCCCCCTGGCGCGCCCAGGTGGGTTGTGCCCACCTCGGTGGCCTCCTGCACCCCCTCTTTGCACTATAAATTCCCAAATATTCTGAAACCCATCGGGGTTAACCTAGATCAGAAGTTTCGCCGCTGCAAGGCTCTATAGCCACCGAAAACCAATCTAGACCCATTCCGGCACCCTGCCGGAGGGGGGAATCATCTCCGGTGGCCATTGATGTCTACTATGCAACCTTCTCCTTGTAGACGTTGTTGGGCCTCCAAGTGCAGATCCGTAGGAGGCGTAGGATGAAGATGGTCTCTCTCAAACAACCCTGCAACCAAATAACAAAGAGTCTCTTGTGTCCCCAACACACCCAATACAATGGTAAATTGTATAGGTGCATTAGTTCGGCGAAGAGATGGTGATACCAGTGCAATATGGATGGTAGATATAGGTTTTTGTAATGTGAAAATATAAAAACAGCAAGGTAACTAATGATAAAAGTGAGCGGAAACGGTATTGCAATGTTAGGAAACAAGGCCTAGGGTTCATACTTTCACTAGTGCAAGTTCTCTCAACAATAATAACATAATTGGATCATATAAATATCCCTCAACATGGAACAAAGAGTCACTCCAAAGTCACTAATAGCGGAGAACAAACGAAGAGATTATGGTAGGGTACGAAACCACCTCAAAGTTATTCTTTCCAATCAATCCATTGGGCTATTCCTATAAGTGTCACAAACAACCCTAGAGTTCGTACTAGAATAACACCTTAAGACACAAATCAACCAAAACCCTAATGTCACCTAGATACTCCAATGTCACCTCAAGTATCCGTGGGTATGATTATACGATATGCATCACACAATCTCAGATTCATCTATTCAACCAACACATAGAACCTCAAAGAGTGCCCCAAAGTTTCTACCGGAGAATCAAGACGAAAATGTGTGCCAACCCCTATGCATAAGTTCATGGGCGGAACCCGCAAGTTGATCACCAAAACATACATCAAGTGAATCACGTGATATCCCATTGTCACCACAGATACGCACGGCAAGACATACATCAAGTGTTCTCAAATCATTAAAGACTCAATCCGATAAGATAACTTCAAAGGGAAAACTCAATCCATTACAAGAGAGTAGAGGGGGAGAAGAAACATAAGATCCAACTATAATAGCAAAGCTCGCGATACAGCAAGATCGTGCCAAATCAAGAACACGAGAGAGAGAGATCAAACACATAGCTACTGGTACATACCCTCAGCCCCGAGGGTGAACTACTCCCTCCTCGTCATGGAGAGCGCCGGGATGATGAAGATGGCCACCGGTGAAGGTTC
Source organism: Aegilops tauschii subsp. strangulata (assembly GCF_002575655.3). Classification (NCBI taxonomy): domain Eukaryota; kingdom Viridiplantae; phylum Streptophyta; class Magnoliopsida; order Poales; family Poaceae; genus Aegilops; species Aegilops tauschii. Next base: position 95,936,981 of record NC_053038.3, read on the forward strand.
CCCCCTCCGGCAGGGTGCCGGAACAGGGTCCCGATTGGGTTTTGGTGGCTAAAGAGGCTTACGGCGGTGGAACTCCAGATCTATCCTGTTCCGCGATCGTTTTAGGGTATATGGATATATATAGGCGGAAGAAGTACGTCAGGGGAGCCACGAGGGCCCCACGAGGGTGGAGGGCGCGCCCCTGCCTCGTGACTTCCTTGTTTCTTTCTTGATGTGGACTCCAAGTCTCCCGGGTTGCTTTCCTTCCAAAAATAACTTCTCCAGAAGGTTTCATTCCGTTTCGACTCCCTTTGATATTTTTCCTTTTCTCCGAAATACTGAAACAAGGGAAAAAACAGGAACTGGCACTGGGATCTGGGTCAATAGGTTAGTCCCAAAAATAATATAAAAGTGTATAATAAAGTCCATAAACATCCAAGATGGATAATATAATAGCATGGAACAATAAAAAATTATAGATACGTTGGAGACGTATCAGCATCCCCAAGCTTAATTCCTGCTCGTCCTCGAGTAGGTAAATGATAAAAACAGAATTTTTGATGTGGAATGCTACCTAACATATTTATCAATGTAATTTTCTTTATTGTGGCATGAATATTCAGATCCATAAGATTCAAGACAAAAGTTTAATATTGACATAAAAATAATAATACTTCAAGCATACTAACAAAGCAATCATGTCTTCTCAAAATAAATTGGCCAAATAAAGTTATCCCTACAAAATCATATAGTCTGGCTATGCTCTATCTTCACCACACAAAGTATTTAAATCATGCACAACCCCGATGACAAGCCAAGCAATTGTTTCATACTTTTGGTGTTCTCAAACTTTTTCAATCTTCACGCAATACATGAGCGTGAGCCATGGACATAGCACTATATGTGGAATAGAATGGTGGTTGTGGAGAAGACAAAAAGGAGGGAGAAGATAGTCTCACATCAACTAGGCGTATCAACGGGCTATGGAGATGCCCATTAATAGATATCAATGTGAGTGAGTAGGGATTGCCATGCAACGGATGCACTAGAGCTATAAGTGTATGAAAGCTCAACAAAAGAAACTAAGTGGGTGTGCATCCAACTCGCTTGCTCACGAAGACCTAGGGCATTTTGAGGAAGCCCATCATTGGAATATACAAGCCAAGTTCTATAATGAAAGATTCCCACTAGTATATGAAAGTGACAAAATGAGAGACTCTCTATAATGAAGATCATGGTGCTACTTTGAAGCACAAGTGTGGTAAAAGGATAGTAACATTGTCCCTTCTCTCTTTTTCTCTCATTTTTTTATTTTTTTATTTGGGCCTTTTCTCTTCTTCTTTTTATGGCCTCTTTTTTTTTCTTTTTTTATTTTTCGTCCGGAGTCTCATCCCGACTTGTGGGGGAATCATAGCCTCCATCATCCTTTCCTCACTGGGATAATGCTCTAATAATGAAGATCATCACACTTTTAATTTCTTACAACTCATCAATTACAACTCGATACTTAGAAAAAAATATGACTCTATATGAATGCCTCCGACGGTGTACCGGGATATGCAATGAATCAAGAGTGACATGTATGAAAGAATTATGAACGGTGGCTTTGCCACAAATACAATGTCAACTACATGATCATGCAAAGCAATATGACAATGATGGAGCGTGTCATAATAAACGGAACGGTGGAAAGTTGCATGGCAATATATCTCGGAATGGCTATGGAAATGGCATAATAGGTAGGTATGGTGGCTGTTTTGAGGAAGGTATATGGTGGGTGTATGATACCGGCGAAAGGTGCGCGGTATTAGAGAGGCTAGCAATGGTGGAAGGGTGAGAGTGCGTATAATCCATGGACTCAACATTAGTCATAAAGAACTCACATACTTATTGCAAAAATCTATTAGTTATCGAAACAAAGTACTACACGCATGCTCCTAGGGGGATAGATTGGTAGGAAAACACCATCGCTCGTCCCCGACCGCCACTCATAAGGAAGACAATCAATAAATAAATCATGCTCCGACTTCATCACATAACAGTTCACCATACGTGCATGCTACGGGAATCACAAACTTTAACACAAGTATTTCTCAAATTCACAACTACTCAACTAGCATGACTCTAATATTACCATCCTCATATCTCAAAACAATCATAAGGAATCAAACTTCTCATAGTATTCAATGCACTTTATATGAAAGTTTTTATTAGTTTTGAATACCTAGCATATTAGGATTAAAAAATTTACCATGCTATTCTAAAGACTCTCAAAATAATATAAGTGAAGCATGAGAGTTCATCTATTTCTTCAAAATAAAACCACCGTCGTGCTCTAAAAGGATATAAGTGAAGCACTAGAGCAAATGACAAACTACTCCGAAAGATATAAGTGAAGATCAATGAGTAGTCGAATAAGTATGCAACTATGTGAAGACTCTCTCTCATTTAAGAATTTCAGATCTTGTATTTTATTCAAACAGCAAGCAAAACAAAAGAAAAATAAAATGACGCTCCAAGCAAAACACATATCATGTGGTGAATACAAATATATCTCCAAGTAAAGTTACCGATGAACGAAGACGAAAGAGGGGATGCCTTCCGGGGCATCCCCAAGCTTAGGCTCTTGGTTATACTTGAATATTACCTTGGGGTGCCTTGGGCATCCCCAAGATTAGGCTCTTGCCACTCCTTATTCCGTAGTCCATCGAATCTTTACCCAAAACTTGAAAACTTCACAACACAAAACTTAACAGAAAACTCGTGATCTCCGTTAGCGAAAGAAAACAAAACACCACTTCAAGGTACTGTATTGAACTAATTCTTTATTTGTATTTGTGTTAAACCTACTCTATTCCAACTTCTCTATGGTTTATAAACTATTTTACTAGCCATAGATTCATCAAAATAAGCAAACAACACACGAAAAACAGAATCTGTCAAAAACAGAACAGTCTGTAGTAATCTGTAACTAACGCAAACTTCTGGAACTCCAAAAATTATAAAATAAATTGATGGACCTGAGTAATTTGTCTAATAATCATCTGCAAAAAGAATCAACTAAATAGCACTCTCCAGTGAAAAGTTGAAGCTAATCTCGTGAGCGCTAAAGTTTCTGTTTTTTACAGCATGATCATAAAGACTTCACCTAAGTCTTCCCAAAGGTTCTACTTGGCACAAACACTAATTAAAACATAAAACCACATCTAAAAAGAGGCTAGATGATTTATTTATTACTAAACAGAACCAAAAAACAAGGAACTAAAATAAAATTGGGTTGCCTCCCAACAAGCGCTAACGTTTAATGCCCCTAGCTAGGCATGATGATTTCAATGATGCTCACATAAAAGATAAGAATTGAAACATGAAGAGAGCATCATGAAGAATATGACTAGCACATTTAAGTCTAACCCACTTACTATGCATAGGGATTTTGTGAGCAAACAACTTATGGGAACAATAATCAACTAGCATAGGAAGGCAAAACAAGCATAACTTTAAAACTTTAAGCACATAGAGAGGAAACTTGATATTATTGCAATTCCTACAAGCATATATTCCTCCCTCATAATAATTTTCAGTAGCATCATGAATGAATTCAACAATATAACCAACACCTAAATCATTCTTTTCATGATCTACAAGCATAGAAAATTTACTACTCTCCACATAAACAAAATTCTTCTCATTCGGGATAGTGGGAGTTTCATAAGAGACTTGAATACTATAAATTGTTTCCACATTAAAAAGGTAATGTTCAAAAAAAGTGTAATCATAATCATCACTAATTTTTATAGCATAAGTTTCATCACAATAATCATCATAAGTAGCAACTTTGTTCTCATCGTAATCGATTGAAACCTCTTCCAAAATAGTGGATACATCACTAAATAAAGTCATGACCTCTCCAAATCCACTTTCATAATTATCATAATAAGATTCAACATCCTCCAAAATAGTGGGATCATTACTTCCTAAAGTTGACACTCTTCCAAACCCACTTTCATCAATATAATCATCATAAGTAGGAGGCATGCTATCATCATTATACATTTGCATATCAAAACTTGGGAGACTAAAAATATCATCTTCATTAAACATAGCATCCCCAAGCTTGGGCCTTTTCATATCATAAGCATAATCACTCTCATTATTAATAGTATGGATAGCACCAATAGTATAACAATTATCATATTCCAAGCAAGTGCCAAAAAGATTTTCAAGATCATAAGAAGTATCATTATCTTCCCAATCATAATCATCACAACAAGCAATAGGCATAACAAGATCATCATCAAGTGCATCATCTTCCACAATTATTTTTGACTCATTTTCATGAGGCACAACAATAATAGGAGCAACATTATTTGGGAGAGATATCTTTTTACCTTTCTTCCTTTTTCTTTTCTTCTTCTTCACCACATCATGTGTGGGTTCAATCATCTTTTTGGAGCTCCTTATTAATGAGATTGGTTGAATAGAAGGCTCCTCCTCGTTACCTGATTCATCATAAGAAATAATAGGAGGATATTGGGAAGTCTCTTCCCTTTCATTAGTATTCTCTTCATCTTCTATTTGTTTTCTTTTCTTTATGTAATTGGCAACATAAGGATTTTCAATGCAATTTACCGCACAATACATATAAATTTCTTCTAGATCAAAACCAAGAAGTTTATAACGGGCAAATTCTGGAAGATGCCTAGTTATATGTTTCATTTCTTCGCAACCCATAAGCAAGCTAAGTTCACTATAATGTGCAAGGGAAATCAACTCATCACAATTTTTGGACACGATTAGATCATGAAACAATTTGCATCAGATAGCTAAATGACCACTTTCATTACAAAGTTCACAAGTACGGCCAAGAAAATTTAAATTTTTAGCACATTCATCTAGCCCTTCTTGCAACAATTTAGTTTCTAAATGCTTATGCCTCTTGCAATATCTATCTTCCCTATTCGGTGTGTACTTGCAAACCCAATGCACTCCACAAAAATTGACATGTTTATAGGAGACATTTTCATCATAACTAGTGCAATCATCATTAGTACTATGGATATTCAAAGAGTTCATACTAACAACATTGCAATCATGCTCATCATTCAAAGATTTGGTGCCAAACATTTTAATGCATTCTTCTTCTAACACTTTGGCACAATTTTCCTTTCCATCATACTCACGAAAGATATTAAAAAGACGAAGCATATGAGACAAACTCAATTCCATTTTTTAGTTTTCTTTTGTAGACTAAACTAGTGATAAAACAAGAAACTAAAAGATTCGATTGCAAGATCTAAAGATATACGTTCAAGCACTCACCTCCCCGGCAACGGCGCTAGAAAATAGCTTGATGTCTACTACGCAACCTTCTCCTTGTAGACGTTGTTGGGCCTCCAAGTGCAGAGGTTTGTAGGACAGTAGCAAATTTCCCTCAAGTGGATGACCCAAGGTTTATCAATCCGTAGGAGGCGTAGGATGAAGATGGTCTCTCTCAAACAACCCTGCAACCAAATAACAAAGAGTCTCTTGTGTCCCCAACACACCCAATACAATGATAAATTGTATAGGTGCACTAGTTCGGCGAAGAGATGGTGATACAAGTGCAATATGGATGGTAGATATAGGTTTTTGTAATCTGAAAATATAAAAACAGCAAGGTAACTAATGATAAAAGTGGGCGTAAACAGTATTGCAATGCTAGGAAACAAGGCCTAGGGTTCATACTTTCACTAGTGCAAGTTCTCTCAACAATAATAACATAATTGGATCATATAAATATCCCTCAACATGCAACAAAGAGTCACTCCAAAGTCACTAATAGCGGAGAACAAACGAACAGATTATGGTAGGGTACGAAACCACCTCAAAGTTATTCTTTCCAATCAATCCATTGGGCTATTCCTATAAGTGTCACAAACAGCCCTAGAGTTCGTACTAGAATAACACCTTAAGACACAAATCAACCAAAACCCTAATGTCACCTAGATACTCCAATGTCACCTCAAGTATCAGTGGGTATGATTATACGATATGCATCACACAATCTCAGATTCATCTATTCAACCAACACATAGAACCTCAAAGAGTGCCCCAAAGTTTCTACCGGAGAATCAAGAAGAAAACGTGTGCCAACCCCTATGCATAAGTTCATGGGCGGAACCCGCAAGTTGATCACCAAAACATACATCAAGTGAATCACGTGATATCCCATTGTCACCACAGATACGCACGGCAAGACATACATCAGGTGTTCTCAAATCATTAAAGACTCAATCCGATAAGATAACTTCAAAGGGAAAACTCAATCCATTACAAGAGAGTAGAGGGGGAGAAGAAACATAAGATCCAACTATAATAGCAAAGCTCGCGATACATCAAGATCGTGCCAAATCAAGAACACGAGAGAGAGAGAGAGATCAAACACATAGCTACTGGTACATACCCTCAGCCCCGAGGGTGAACTACTCCCTCCTCGTCATGGAGAGCGCCGAGATGATGAAGATGGCCACCGGTGAAGGTTCCCCCCTCCGGCAGGGTGCCGGAACAGGGTCCCGATTAGGTTTTGGTGGCTACAGAGGCTTACGGCGGCGGAACTCCAGATCTATCCTGTTCCGCGATCGCTTTAGGGTATATGGATATATATAGGCGGAAGAAGTACGCCAGGGGAGCCACGAGGGCCCCACGAGGGTGGAGGGCGCGCCCCCCTGCCTCGTGCCTCCCTCGTTTCTTTCTTGACATGGACTCCAAGTCTCCCGGGTTGCTTTCCTTCCAAAAATAACTTCTCCAGAAGGTTTCATTCCGTTTCAACTCCGTTTGATATTCCTTTTCTTCGAAACACTGAAACAAGGGAAAAAACAGGAACTGGCACTGGGCTCTGGGTCAATAGGTTAGTCCCAAAAATAATATAAAAGTGTATAATAAAGCCCATAAACATCCAAGATGGATAATATAATAGCATGGAACAATAAAAAATTATAGATACATTGGAGACGTATCAGCCATCTTCATCATCCCGGCGGCCACCACGATGAGGAGGGAGTAGTCCACCCTCGGGGCTGAGGGTTTGTACCAGTAGCTATGTGTTTAATCTCTCTCTCTCGTGATCTATGTCATGGGCTTTGTAAATATAGATGGATCATATGATGTTTCTCCCCTCTATACTCTTGTTGTGATGAATTGAATCTTTACCCTTTGAAGTTTTGTCTTGTCGGATTGAATATTCAGATATGAGAACACATGATGCATGTCTTGCGATATGAATACTTGAGGTGACAATGGGGTATCGTATTGATTCACATGATATATGTTTGGTACTCAACTCGCGGATTCCCGAGGTGACATTGGGGTCATCTATGCATAGGGTTGATGCACATTTTTATTATCTTTTCTCCGATAGAAACTTTGGGGTCTCTCTGTAGTTCTTTGTGTGGATTGAGTATTATGAATATGAATTTGCTTTGATGTTATTTTAGTACGAACTCTTGATTAGATTGATCGGCAAGAATAGCTTGTGTTATTTTAGTATGAACTCTAGGATAGATCAATCGGAAAGAATAGCTTTGAGGTGGTTTCGTACCCTACAAACAATTTCTATCTTTTGTTCTCCGCTAATAGGAACTCGGGAGTGATTCTTTATTGCACTTTGAGGGATAATCATATGATCCAACTATGTTAGCACTATTGAGAGATTGCACTAGCGTAAGTACGGACCCTAGGCCTCATTTTCAAGCAATGCAATACTGTTTTCGTGCCCGTTTACTAATTGCTACCTTGCTGTTTTTATTTATTCAGATTATAAAAATATATTTCTACCATCAATATTACACTTTTATCACCATCTCTTCGCCGAACTAGTGCAACTATACAATTTGCCATTGTATTGGGTGTGTTGGGGACACAAGAGATTTCTTGTGTTTGGTTGCAGGGTCGTTTGAGGGAGACCATCTTCATCCTACACCTCTCGCGAATTGATAAACCTTAGGTCATCCACTTGAGGGAAAATTGCTACTGTCCTACAAAACTCTGCGCTTGGAGGCCCAACACGTGTCTACAAGAATAAAGTTGCATAGTAGACATCAGGCACCTCCAAGATTAGCACACGTTCGGCTTGGTGGCGTCCTCTCCTTCTTGATCTAGCAAGAAAGGGAGAGGAGGTAGATGAGATCGTGACCAGCATGATGGTGTTGGGAAACGTTGCATGGAAAACAAAAATATTTCTTACGCACATGGAAGATCTATCCATGGAGATGCATAGCAACGAGGGGGAGAGTGTTTCTACGTACCCTCGTAGACCGTAAGCGGAAGAGTTTAACAACGTGGTTGATGTAGTCGAACTTCTTTGCGCTCCAACCGATCAAGTACCGAACGTACGACACCTCCGCGTTCTGCACATGTTCAGCTCGGTGACGTCCTTCGCCTTCTTGATCCAACAAGACGGCGAGGTAGTAGATGAGTTCCGGTAGCACGACGGCATGGTGATGGTGATGGTGAAGTGATATCTGTAGGGCTTCACCTAAGCACTACGAAAATATGGCCGGGGTGTAAACGGTGGAGGGGGGCGCCGCACACGGCTAGGCAATTGCTTGTTGTGTGCTAGGCGCCCCCTCCCACATATATATAGGTGGGGGAGGGAGGAGGCAGCCTGTAGGCGCCCCAAGTGGGGTCGAATCCCACTTGGGGTCCTGCCCCAAGCTGCGCCCCCTGCCATGTATGAGTGCGGGAGGAAGGCAGGGGAGGGTGGCACCCCCCGTTTTCCTTCTCACTTGAGGAGGGAAAGGAAGGAGGGGCCACCCCTCCCCTTTCCTTCCCCTAGGGCCTACTGTCCAAAGAAGGGGCGCACCACGGGCTGGTCTGTCCACCCATTTGACCCATTAGGCCCATACACTTATCGGGGGTGTCCGGAACCCCTTCCGATGACCCGATCACTACCCGGTGCACTCCGAAACTCTTCCGTTGTCCGAATACCATCGTCCTATATATCAATCTTTACCTCTCGGCCATTTGGAGACTCCTTGTCATGTCAAATCTCATCCGGTACTCCGAACAACATTCGGCCACCAAATCATATAACTCATATAACACTATATCGTCAACGAACATTAAGCGTGCGGACCCTACGGGTTCGAGAACCTGGATGCCCATATTGGCTCCTACATATTCTACGAAGATCTTTATCAGTCGAAACTTATGACAACATACGTAATTCCCTTTGTCCATCGGTATGTTACTTGCCCAAGATTCAATCATCGGTATCTTCATACCTAGTTCAATCTTGTTACCGGCAAGTTTCTTTACTCGTTTTGTAATACATCATCCGGCAACTAACTCATTAGTCACTTTGCTTGCAAGGCTTCTTATGATGTGTATTACCGAGAGGGCCCAGAGATACCTCTCCGATACTCGGAGCGACAAATCCTAATCTCGATCTATGCCAACTCAACAAACACCTTTGGAGATACCTGTAGAGCATCTTTATGATCACCCAGTTACGTTGTGACATTTGATAGCACACAAGGTATTCCTCCGGTATTCGGGAGTTGCATAATCTCATAGTCGAAGGAAAATCTATTTGACATGAAGAAAGCAATAGCAATAAACTGAACGGTCAATATGCTAAGCTAACGGATGGGTCTTGTCCATCACATCATTCTCCTAATGATGTGATCCCATTATCAAATGACAACTCATGTCTATGGTTAGGAAACCTTAACCACGTTTGATCAACGAGCTAGTCTAGTAGAGGCTCACTAGGGACACGGTATTTGTTTATGTATCCACACATGTATTTAAGTTTTTGGTCAATACAATTCTAGCATGAATAATAAAACTTTATCATGATTAAGGAAATATAATAATAGCCATTTTATTATTGCCTGTAGGGCATATTTCCATCAGTCTCCCACTTGCACTAGAGTAAATAATCTAGTTCACATCGCCATGTGATTAATACCTATAGTTCACATCGCCATGTGACTAACACCCAAAGAGTTTACTAGAGTCAATAATCTAGTTCACAACGCCATGTGATTAACACCCAAAGAGTACTAAGGTGTGATCATGTTTTTGCTTGTGAGAGAGGTTTAGTCAACGGGTCTGTCACATTCAGATCCGTATGTATTTTGCAAATTTCTATGTTTACAATGCTCTGCATGGAGCTACTCTAGCTAATTGCTCCCACTTTCAATATGTATCCAGATTGAGACTCAGAGTCATATGGATTGGTGTCAAAGCTTGCACCGACGCAACCCTTTACGATGAACTCTTTATTACCTCCATAATCGAGAAACATTTCCTTAGTCCTCTTTAAGGTACCTAAGGATAATTTTGACCGTTGTCCAGTGATCTACTCCTGGATCACCATTGTACCCCCTTGCCAAACTCATGGCAGGGCACACAATAGGCCTGGTACACAGCATGGCATACTTTATAGAACCTATGGCTGAGGCATAGGGAATGACTTTCATTCTCTCTCTATCTTCTGCCGTGGTCGGGTTTTGAGTCTTACTCAACTCATACCTTGCAACACAGGCAAGAACCATTTCTTTGACTGATCCATTTTGAATTTCTTGAAAATCTTGTCAAGGTATGTGCTTTGTGAAAGTCCTATTAAGCGTCTCGATCTATCCCTATAGATCTTGATGCCCAATATATAAGTAGCTTCACCGAGGTCTTTCATTTTAAAATTCTTATTCAAGTATCCCTTTTATGCTATTCAGAAATTCTATATCATTTCCAATCAATAATATGTCATCCACATATAACATCAGAAATGCTACAGAGCTCCCACTCACTTTCTTGTAAATACAGGCTTCACCATAAGTCTGTATAAAACCATATGCTTTGATCACCTCATCAAAGCGTATATTCCAACTCCGAGATGCTTGCACTAGTCCATAGATGGATCGCTGGAGCTTGCACACTTTGTTAGCACCTTTAGGTTCGACAAAACCTTCTGGTTGCATCATATACAACTCTTCTTTAATATCCATTAAGGAATGCCGTTTTTTAGATCCATTTGCCAGATTTCACAATCATAAAGTGTGGCAATTGCTAACATGATTCAGACGGACTTAAGCATCGCTACGGGTGAGAAAGTCTCATCGTAGTCAACCCCTTGAACTTGTCGAAAACCTTTTGCCACTAGTCGAGCTTTGTAGACAGTAACATTACCATCAATGTCTGTCTTCTTCTTGGAGATCCATTTATTCTTAATGGCTTGCCGATCATCGGGCAAGTCCACCAAAGTCCACACTTTGTTCTCATACATGGATCCTATGTCAGATTTCATGGCCTCAAGCCATATGTCGGAATCTGGGCTCATCATAGCTTCTTCATAGTTCGTAGGTTCACCATGGTCTAGTAACATGACTTCCAGGACAGGATTACCGTACCACTCTGGTGCGGAACGTGCTCTGTTCGACCTGCGAGGTCCAGTAGTAACTTGATCTGAAGTTTCATGATCATCATCATTAGCTTCCTCTCTAGTTGGTGTAGGCATCACGGGAATGGATTTCTCTGATGTGCTACTTTCCAAATTGAGAGAAGGTACAATTACCTCATCAAGTTCTACTTTCCTCCCACTCACTTCTTTCGAAAGAAACTCCTTCTCTAGAAATGTTCCATTCTTGGCAACAAAGATCTTGCCTTCAGATCTGTGGTAGAAGGTGTACCCAATTGTTTCCTTAGTGAAAGGATCGAGAAGAGGTGTCTAGAGGGGGGGGGGGGTGAATAGACTCTTAGCAAGAAAAGTGGCCGTTTTTAATTTCTTTAAGTTGAGGTGGAGTTTTAGCACAAATTTAAACATTCACAATACATATCAAGCACGCATGACAAGAGTATATGAGCAGCGGAAAGTAAAGCATGCAATTTGCAAGAATGTAAAGGGATGGGATTGGAGTGTGCAAACGCAATTGGACACACGGAGATTTTTGGCGTGGTTTCGATAGGTGGTGCTATCGTACATCCACGTTGATGGAGACTTCAACCCACGAAGGGTAACGGTTGCGCGAGTCCACGAAGGGTCCACGAAGAAGCAACCTTGTCTATCCCACCATGGCCATCGCCCACGAAGGACTTGCCTCACTAGGGTAGATCTTCATGAAGTAGGCGATCTCCTTGCCCGTACAAACTCCTTGGTTCAACTCCACAATCTTGACGGAGGCTCCCAAGTGACACCTAACCAATCTAGGAGACACCACTCTCCAAAAGGTAATAGATGGTGTGTTGATGATGAACTCCTTGCTCTTGTGCTTCAAATGGTAGTCTCCCCAACACTCAACTCTCTCTGATAGATTTGGATTTGATGGAAAGATGATTTGAGTGGAAAGCAACTTGGAGAAGGCTAGAGATCAAGATTTATGTGGTTGGAATGGAATATCTTGACCTCAACACATGAGTAGCTGGTTCTCTCTCAGAAAATGTATGTTGGAAGTGTAGGCATGTTCTGATGGCTCTCTCCACGAATGAAGAGTGGGTGGAGGGGTATATATAGCCTCCACACAAAATCTAACCATTACACACAAATCACCAAACTCGGTGGGACCGAATAATGAAACTCGGTCAGACCGATTTAGTTCAAAATGTGAACATTAGGATATTCGGTGGGACCGACATGTCAACTCGGTGGGACCGATTTCATTAGGGTTAGGGCATAACATAATCTCGGTGAGACCGATTACACAAACTCGGTGGGACCGATTTTGGTAATAAGCTAACCAGTGAGCTGGTCAGGCAAACTCGGTGGGACCGATTCGCTCATCTCGGTGAGACTGAAACGTTACGAAGGGGAAACAGAGAGTTTGCATTGCAAACTCGGTGCGACCGATCGCTCATCTTGGTTGGACCGAAACGTTACGAAGGGAAACAGAGAGTTTGCAATCCCATCTCGGTGAGACCGAGATCCCTATTGGTGAGACCGAAGTGACTAGGGTTTGTGGCAGTGGCTATGTCAAGAGAACTCGGTGGCGCCGAATAGAATGTTTCGGTGGAGCCGAGTTTGACTTTTGGTTTGGGACATATGTGGATATGAGAAAGTGGTTGAGGGTTTTGGAGCATCTCACTAAGCACTTTGAGCAAGCAAGCCATTAAGCAACACCTCATCCCCTTTTAATAGTATTGGCTTTCCTATGGACTCAATGTGATCTTGGATCACTAAAAGTAAAATGTAGAGTCTTGAGCTTTTGAGCTTGAGCCAATCCTTTGTCCTTAGCACCTTAAAGGGGTTCCACATCCTCTTGTCCACTCCACTCCATCTGTTGAACTTGTCTGAAATATTCTAGATAAAAACATTAGTCCAACAGGAGATATATTGACATTAATTACAAAAACCACCCAGGGAGCACTTGTGCTTTCAATCTCCCCCTTTTTGGTAATTGATGACAACATACATCAAAGCTTTAGATAAAGATATAGAGAATAGCAAGTAAATCTTTGGAAGGACATGTAACATGCATAGGCTCCCCCTACATGTATGCAATCATGTCAATATGGAATGTAAGAGCATGTGAATGCATAAACATGACAGAGCAAGCAATGTGTTACATGTATCTTGGCTATATGCATCAGAGCAAATGATGTGAATATATGAAGTTTTAACTTCATGTTCATGATTCCTTCTTTCAAACAATATGTACATCAGCAAGAAATCATCATGCACATGAGTGTAATGCATATACTTACCTTGTGGTCTTAAGCTGGCTTAGGAAGAGATGAACCTGAGTAAACAAGGTTAGATAGCACAAATATATCTACTAGACAGAGCAAACAAAAGAACCGGAAGAGTACCAAGATTGGGATGACATGTAGAGAGTGAGTACTAGGTACTCTATTGGATATAGACATGTCCCCAAAGGTAAAATATGTGCAATAAATTTAAATATTTCCTTCCCTAGCAGTCTTTCTCCCCCTGAATCTTATATTGGATAATAGGAGAAAATAGGGAAACAAAATCAGAGCAAAAGCAGATCAGATCACAGAAACATAACACAGACTAACATGTCTTTCCCCTCTTAAAGACATGTGCCTTCTCTCCTCTTGAACACCAAGCATCTGGGACCTTTGATGGGATTATCTCTCTCCCTGTTGAAGTACTCTCTCCCCTTTTGAAGTGATTAAGCTTTGATGTGATCTCTCTCTCCCCCTTTGACATCAATTTCCAAGAAGGGATCTTCTGGAGTGTGAGTCAAAATAGGTTTGGTCCTTGAGTCACAGAGCAAAGCAACATATAGAATATGATGCTGGTAGAGGACAAGAATCATTGAGTGGAGCTGGAACAAAAGTGCAGGGTGCTAGTGGAAAAATATCTTCTCTGCAGTGAAATCGGTGACACCGAGTTGTGTTTTTCGGTTACACCGAAATGGTTCGGTTTGACCGAGAGTGACAGACCGGTGTGACCGAGTTCAACGCAGAGAAAGGGCAATTTTTACCTCAGCTCACTTAGACAAATAAAATCTCACAAAGATTTGCAATGAATTTGATGCAGGAAACGCAGAACAAAATAGAGAAAAGAAAAGAAAATCTAGATGAAGTTTTTTTAAAGGAAGGGGAACAAAAATGCAAGGAACAAATGCAAGAACTCAGAGAAACACTAGAGAACTTCATCTAGAATTGGGCGGCGACAAAGTCACCTATGTTAGAGTATATTGACTGAGGAGTCAAGTGAGAACACTTGATCATAAGTCATACTCATCGTTAAAGCTCAAAATGGGGTTACCATTTTTCGTTTAAGCATTTGATGTATTCACATCTTGTTGAGCTGCTTTGACCCATATCTTGGGGTAAAGCTTCTCTAAGATGGAATAACATACTTTGGGTGGTGGTGTTGAACTTGATCATGTAGTTGAACTTGCGTGGAGTGCTCAAGGTTGATGTAGCGCATCAATGGTTGGGAGCACCACTTGTAGTTTGACTTCATCTACCTACATGGGTTAGTCTTGCAAGTAAGAGCACTTGTGTATCCAACATGAAAATCATGAAATTTGATACTAATTGAAATTTGATATAGAATTTGTCAAAATGATATGTTGAAAGGTTTCATGCTTCCTTGTCTTCAACCACCATGGTGTAGAAACTAGGTGATGTAGAGATTGCTCAAGATGTGAGTGGATTGCAATCTCATGGATTTAGTTTCATCCAAGTACCTACAAGGGTTAGATAGCATGCAAGGGTACAAATATATCCGAGACACTTGATCATAAGAGAAAAGTTAAGGATTAGTCATAGGCTCATGCCTTGCATGTATCCAAATGGAGTTCCTACTCCAAGTTTGAAGCATCAATGATGTTCAATTCACCTCTCAATCGGCAAAATACTTTCTCATCAAGCGGTTTGGTGAATATATCCGCCAATTGCTTATCGGTATGAACATGCTTAAGATCAATGTCCCCTTTAGCAAAATGATTTCGAATGAAATGATGATCAACTTCAATATGCTTAGTTCGAGAATGTTGCACGGGATTGTGAGCAATCTTAATAGCACTCTCATTGTCACAAAGCAATGGAACATGTTTCACATTGATCCCATAATCCTTAAGAATTTGGGTCATCCAAAGTAATTGAGCACAACATGAACCGGCGGCAATGTATTCCGCTTCGGCGGTGGATAAGGATACCGAGTTTTGTTTCTTGGGGGACCAAGACACAAGAGATCTACCAAGAAATTGACAAGTACCCGAAGTGGATTTTCTATCAACCTTGTCTCCGGCATAGTCCGAATCGGAGTAGCCAACAAGATCAAAAGAAGACCTGTTAGGATACCAAATGCCAAAATTTGGTGTATGTATTAAGTATCTCACTATCCTTTTCACAGCCTTAAGAGGACATTCTTTGGGGGCTGCTTGATATCGTGCACACATGCACACACTTAGCATAATATCGGGATGGGAGGCACATAGATATAACAATGAACCAATCATAGGTCGGTAAACCTTTTGGTCAACTGATTTGCCATCCTTGGTCAAGTCAAGATGTCCACTAGTAGGCATGGGTGTTCTCATACCTTTGCTTTCTTGCATGTTGAACTTCTTGAATAAGTCCTTGGTGTACTTTGTTTGAGAAACAAAGGTGTCTTCCTTAGTTTGCTTGATTTGCAAACCAAGAAAGAACTTGAGTTCACTCATCATAGACATCTCAAACTTCTTTGACATTAGCTTCCCAATTTTTCACTAAAATGAGGGTTAGTCGAACCAAATATGATATCATCAACATAAATTTGGGACACAAATAATTCACCATTAACCCTTTTAGTAAAAAGAGTGGAATCTATCTTTCCAATCTCAAAGCCATTTTCAATAAGGAACTTGGTCAAGCATTTGTACCACGCTCTTGGAGCTTATTTGAGACCATAAAGAGATTTGTGAAGTTTGTAAACATGGTCGGGTTTCTTAGGATTGACAAAGCCGGGAGGTTGCTTAACATAAACTTCCTCCTCAATTCCACCATTTAGAAAAGCACTTTTAATATCCATTTGGTACAAGGTTATATCATGGTGATTAGCATAGGCAAGTAAGATGCGGATGGACTCAAGTCTAGCAACGAGGGCATATGTCTCACCGTAGTCCATACCTTCGACTTGAGTGTAGCCTTGGGCGACGAGACGTGCTTTGTTGCAGACGACTTGACCATCTTCGCCTTGCTTGTTGCGAAACACCCATTTGGTACCAATGATGTTGTGGTTGTTGTCGGGCTTCTCGGCCAATGTCCACACTTGATTTCTCTCAAAGTTGTGTAGCTCTTCATGCATGGCATTTATCCAATCCGGATCTTCCAATGCTTCTTCGACCTTCATAGGTTCAATGCTAGAGATGAATGAATAATGTTCACAAAAGTTAGCCAAACGAGTTTTAGAGCGAGTGATTCTCCCGGTTTGAATATCATTGAAGATTTGTTCGACGGGATGGTCTCTTGAGACTCTTGCTCAAACTCGTGAGAGATTTTGCTTGGGTCGGGGTGGAACATCTTCTTCATCATCGTGTCCTTCTTCTTGGCCTTCTTCATTGTTGACGTTATCGTTCTCTCGTCGTGGTGGAGAAGGAGGTTGATAAGGTTCATCTTGATGCATTTCCTCGTTTTCTTCATCTTGATGTGTCCCACTTGTGGATGCTTCCATGCCAACTCTTGGTTCACCTTGTCGTGATGTAGAAGCTTCCACTTGGACGGACGAGGTACTCTCCTTCACCTTCGTTGGACGAATCTTGCCAATAGACAATTCTTGGATAGCTTCCGAAGGGTCTTTGATTCCTACATCAATTGGCAATTGCTCTACTTGCGAGCCGTTAGATTCATCAAACTTCACATCTACTGTCTCTTCAACCTTTCGGGTGAAATAATTGTAGACACGGTAAGTGTGAGAGTTTGAGCCATAACCAAGTAGGAAACCCTCATGAGATTTAGGAGCAAATTTAGAACGATGATGCTTATCAAGAATGTAATACTTTGAGCCAAATACTCGAAAGTATCCAACTTGGGGTTTGTTACCGGTGAGGAGTTCGTATGCCGTCTTGCCGAGTAGCTTGTGAAGATACAAGCGATTTGTTGCATGACAAGCCGTTTCAACCGCTTCCACCCAAAAGTGTTTTGGAGTCTTGTACTCATCAAGCATCGTTCTCGCCATCTCAATAAGAGTTCGGTTCTTCCTCTCAACAACTCCATTTTGTTGAGGTGTGTACGTAGCCGAGAACTCGTGTGAAATCCCTTCTTCGTCAAGAAAGGTATCCACATTTGTGTTCTTGAACTCCGTTCCGTTGTCGCTGCGAACCTTCTTGATCTTCACTTCAAATTGATTTTGGGCCTTCCTAGCGAAGTTCTTGAAGATCTTTTGGACCTGCAATTTATCATCAAGAAAGAACACCCATGTAAATCTTGAAAAATAATCGACTATAACTAGACCAAATGAGTTTCTACCGAGACTCTTGTAGGCATTGGGACCAAAGAGATCCATATGAAGTAGCTCGAGTGGTCTTCTCGTGGTCATGATGTTCTTCACGGGGTGACTTCCTCCAACCTGTTTTCCTGCTTGACAAGCACTGCACAATCTATCCTTCTCAAATATAACATCTTTTACTCCAAGGATATGATCACCTTTAATAATTTTATCAAGATTTCGCATGCCCACATGACCTAACCTTTTATGCCACAACCAACCTTTCGAAGATTTAGCAATTAAGCAAGTTCTAGGTTGAGCCTTTTTAGTGAAGTCAACAATGTAAAGATCACCTCTACGTATACCGGTAAAGACCATTTTATGATTATCTCTACGAAACACTTGGAATCTACTTCAGTAAATAGGACATTGAAACCAAAGTCAACAAGTCTAGATACGGAAAGTAAATTGCAGCCAAGAGATTTAACGAGCATAAAATTTTGTATGGAGGTATCATGTGAGATGGCCACCTTACCAAGGCCAACCACCATACCCTTTGAGTTATCACCAAAAGTGACGTACTTCCGAGGGCCGTCGTTTTCAGCAAGCTCACGAAACATATCCTTGTCTCCGGTCATATGATCGGTACATCCACTATCAAGGACCCATTCCTTTCCTCCAGCCATGTAGCCACGAAGATTAGCCATAAGACCAAAGTGTCTCATTGCATCATCAAGGTCATTATCATCATCCTCATCATAGTATCCATGTTCAACATCATCTTGTAATTGATCATTTCCTAGAGAAGGTGATTCATTAGAAGTATGACCATAACAATGTTCATCTCTATGGATTCTAATGAGTTCGGAAATAATATTGCTAATAATTCCAACATCTCCTTTGGCACGCATCAGATCACGAAGCTCAAACAGGCAATCATCAAACTTAGGATCACTAGTACTCATCCTATTAAAGGCAATAGACTTATGGAGAATCTCATCTAGATTTTTCAAGGAATAATTTGGGAATCGTTCCTCAAGAAATCTCCATATGGTGTAAGCACAATCAAGAGTAGGCAAACATCCAATCAAGTTTCTAGGCAAACCTCTAGTGATAAGATTGACAGTGCTAAGGTTGCGAATCATGTCAATAGACTCATCAAGGGTAGGATGCAAAGGATCAACATGAGGTGCACAAGGGCTAGTAATATACTTGCTCAAATGATATTCATTGAAAATCACAAGCATCTCATTTTTCCACTCATGAAAGTACTCTCCGTCAAGTATAGGCAATCTACGTCTAAGACTCCCCAACGTAGACTCATCCATCTTCCTCCAAAGGTGTTTAAACCAAAGCAATGGAGACCAATGCTCTAATACCAATTGAAAGGATTGAGAAGAGGTGTCTAGAGGGGGGTGAATAGACTCTTAGCAAGAAAAGTGGCAGTTTTTAATTTCTTTAAGTTGAGGTGGAGTTTTAGCACAAATTTAAACATTCACAATACATATCAAGCACGCATGACAAGAGTATATGAGCAGCGGAAATTAAAGCATGCAATTTGCAAGAATGTAAAGGGATGGGATTGGAGTGTGCAAATGCAATTGGAGAGACGGAGATTTTTGGCCTGGTTCCGATAGGTGGTGCTATCGTACATCCACGTTGATGGAGACTTCAACCCACGAAGGGTAACGGTTGCGCGAGTCCATGGAGGGCTTTGATACGTCTCCAACGTATCTACTTTTTCAAACACTTTTGCCCTTGTTTTGGACTCTAACTTGCATGATTCGAATGGAACTAACCTGGACTGACGCTGTTTTCAGCAGAATTGCCATGGTGTTATTTTTGTGCAGAAATAAAAGTTCTCAGAATGACCTAAAACTTCACGGAGAATATTTTTGGAATTAATAAAAAATACTAGCGAAAGAATCAACACCAGCGGGCCCACACCCTGTCCACGAGGGTGGAGGGCGCGCCCCCTGCCTCGTGGGCCCCCTGAGGCTCCACCGACGTCAACTCCAACTCTATATATTCACGTTCGGGGAAAAAAATCAGAGAGAAGGATTCATCGCGTTTTACAATATGGAACCGACGCCAAGCCCTAATCTCTCTCGGGAGGGCTGATCTGGAGTCCGTTCGGGGCTCCGGAGAGGGGAATCCGTCGCTGTCGTCATCATCAACCATCCTCCATCACCAATTTCATGATGCTCACCGCCGTGCGTGAGTAATTCCATCGTAGGCTTGCTGGACGGTGATGGGTTGGATGAGATTTATCATGTAATCGAGTTAGTTTTGTTAGGGTTTGATCCCTAGTATCCATTATGTTATGAGATTGATGTTGCTATGACTTTGCTATGCTTAATGCTTGTCACTAGGGCCCGAGTGCCATGAATTCAGATCTGAACCTATTATGTTTTCATGAATATATGTGAGTTCTTGATCCTATCTTGCAAGTTAATAGTCACCTACTATGTGTTATGATCCGGCAACCCCAAAGTGACAATAATCAGGACCACTCCCGGTGATGACCGTAGTTTGAGGAGTTCATGTATTCACTAAGTGTTAATGCTTTGGTCCGGTACTCTATTAAAAGGAGGCCTTAATATCCCTTAGTTTCCAATAGGACCCCGCTGCCACGGGAGGGTAGGACAAAAGATGTCATGCAAGTTCTTTTCCATAAGCACGTATGACTATATTCGGAATACATGCCTACATTACATTGATGAACTGGAGCTAGTTTTGTGTCACCCTATGTTATAACTATTGCATGAGGAATCGCATCCGACATAATTATCCATCACTGATCCAATGCCTACGAGCTTTTCACATATTGATCTTTGCTTAGTTACTTTTCTGTTGCCACTATTACGATTACTACAAAAACTGCTACTGTTACTTTTGCCACCGTTACCGCTACTTCCATACTACTTTGCTACTAAATACTTTGCTGCAGATATTAAGTCTTTCAGGTGTGGTTGAATTGACAACTCAACTCCTAATACTTGAGAATATCCTTTGGTTCCCCTTGTGTCGAATCAATAAATTTGGGTTGAATGCTCTACCCTCGAAAACTGTTGCGATCCCCTATACTTGTGGGTTATCAGGCTCCACCCACGAAGGGTCCACGAAGAAGCAACCTTGTTTATCCCACCATGGCCATCGCTCACGAAGGACTTGCCTCACTAGGGTAGATCTTCACGAAGTAGGCGATCTCCTTGCCCGTACAAACTCCTTGGTTCAACTCCACAATCTTGACGGAGGCTCCCAAGTGACACCTAACCAATCTAGGAGACACCACCTTCCAAAAGGTAATAGATGGTGTGTTGGTGATGAACTCCTTGCTCTTGTGCTTCAAATGGTAGTATCCCCAACACTCAACTCTCTCTCACAGATTTGGATTTGATGGAAAGATGATTTGAGTGGAAAGCAACTTGGAGAAGGCTAGAGATCAAGATTTATGTGGTTGGAATGGAATATCTTGACCTCAATAGATGAGTAGGTGGTTCTCTCTCAGAAAATGTATGCTGGAAGTGTAGGCATGTTCTGATGGCTCTCTCCACGAATGAAGAGTGGGTGGAGGGGTATATATAGCCTCCACACAAGATCTAACCGTTACACACAAATCACCAAACTCGGTGGGACCGAATAATGAAACTCGGTCAGACCGATTTAGTTCAAAATGTGAACGTTAGGATATTCGGTGGGACCGACATGTCAACTCGGTGGGACCGATTTCATTAGGGTTAGGGCATAACGTAATCTCGGTGAGACCGATTACACAAACTCGGTGGGACCGATTTTGGTAATAAGCTAACTAGTGAGTTGGTCAGGCAAACTCAGTGGGACCGATTCGCTCATCTCGGTGAGACCGAAACGTTACGAAGGGGAAACAGAGAGTTTGCATTGCAAACTCGGTGGGACCGATCACTCATCTCGGTTGGACCGAAATGTTACGTAGGGAAACAGAGAGTTTGCAATCCCATCTCGATGAGATTGAGATCCCTATCAGTGAGACCAAAGTGACTAGGGTTTGTGGTAGTGGCTATGTCAAGAGAACTCGGTGGCGCCGGATAGAATGTTTCGGTGGAGCCGAGTTTGACTTTTGGTTTGGGACATATGTGGATATGAGAAAGTGGTTGAGGGTTTTGGAGCATCTCACTAAGCACTTTGAGCAAGCAAGTCATTAAGCAACACCTCATTCCCTTTTAATAGTATTGGCTTTCCTATGGACTAAATGTGATCTTGGATCACTAAAAGTAAAATGTAGAGTCTTGAGCTTTTGAGCTTGAGCCAATCCTTTGTCGTTAGCACCTTGAAGGGGTTCCACATCCTCTTGTCCACTCCACTCCATCTGTTGAACTTGTCTGAAATATTCTAGATAAAAAGATTAGTCCAACAGGGGATATGTTGACATTAATTACCAAAACCACCCAGGGAGCACTTGTGCTTTCACTTAAGGTATCCTATGAAGACGCACTTCTCCGATTTGGGTTCACGCTTATCAAGCTAAAGCCTTTTGACATAAGAATTGCATCCCCAAACTTTAAGAAACGACAACTTTGGTTTCTTGCCAAACCATAGTTCATACGGTGTCGTCTCAATGGGTTTAGACGGTGCCCTATTTAACGTGAATATGGCTATCTCTAATGCATGACCCAAAACGATAGTGGTAAATCGGTAAGAGAAATCATAGAATGCACCATATCCAATAAAGTATGGTTATGACGTTTGGACACACCATTACGTTGTGGTGCTCCAGGTGGTGTGAGTTGTGAAACTATTCCACATTGTTTTAAATGAAGGCCAAACTCGTAACTCAAATATTTGCCTCCGTGATGAGATCGTAGAAACTTTACTTTCTTGTTACAATGATTCTCCACTTCACTCTAAAATTCTTTGAACTTTTCAAATGTTTCAGACTTTGTGTTTCATCAAGTAGATATACCCATACCTACTCAAATCATCTGTGAAGGTTAGAAAATAATGATACCCGCTGTGTGCTTCAACATTCATCTGACCGCATACATCGGTATGTATTATTTCCAATAAGTCATCAGCTCGCTCCATTGTTCCGGAGAATGGAGTTTTTAGTCATCTTGCCCATGAGGCATGGTTCGCAAGTATCAAATGATTCATAATCAAGTGATTCCAAAAGTCCATCTGCATGGAGTTTCTTCATGTGCTTTACACCAATATGACCTACGGCAGTGCCACAAATATGTTGCACTATCATTATCAACTTTGCATATTTTGGCATCAGTATTATGAATATGTGTATTTCTACGATCGAGATTCAATAAACCATTTACATTGGGTGTATGACCATAGAAGGTTTTATTCATGTAAACAGAATAACAATTATTCTCTAACTTAAATGAATAACCGTATTAAAATAAACATGATCTAATCATATTCATGCTCAATGCAAACACCAAATAACATTTATTTAGGTTCAACACTAATCCCGAAGGTAGAGGGAGTGTGCGATGGTGATCATATCAACCTTGGAATCATTTCCAACACACATCGTCACCTCGCTTTTAACTAGTCTCTGCAACTCCTATTTCGAGTTACTAATCTTAGCAACTGAACTGGTATCAAATACCCAAGGATTACTTCGAACACTAGTAAAATACACATCAATAACATGTATATCAAATATATCTTTGTTCACTTTGCCATCCTTCTTATCCGCCAAGTTTTTGGGGCAGTTCCACTTCCAGTGACCATTTCCTTCGCAGTAGAAGCACTCAGTTTCAGGCTTGGGTCCAGTTTTTGGGCTTCTTCACGGGAGTGGCAACTTGCTTGTCATTCTTCTTGAAGTTCCCTTTCCTTCCCTTGCCCTTTTGCTTGAAACTAGTGGTCTTGTTAACCATCAACACTTGATGCTCTTTCTTGATTTCTACCTTTGCCGATTTCAGCATCGTGCAGAGCTTGGGAATCGTTTTTGTCACCCCTTGCATATTATAGTTCATCACGAAGTTCTAGTAGCTTGGTGATAGTGACTAGAGAACTCTGTCAATCACTATCTTATCTGGAAGATTAACTCCCACTTGATTCAAGCGATTGTAGTACCCAGACATTTTGAGCACATGCTCACTGGCTGAGCTATTCCCCTCCATCTTGTAGGCAAAGTACTTGTTAGAGGTCTCATACCTCTTGACACGGGCATGAGTCTGAAATACCAATTTCAGCTCTTGGAACTTCTCATATGCTCCGTGGCGTTCAAAACGTTTTTGAAGTCCCGGTTCTAAACGTCTTAGTTCAATTAATCAAATTACTAATGAACTCCCACTTAAATAAACATCCCTCAAGTTTATCTAAGTGATACCTGATCCAAATCAACTAACCCATGTCCGATCATCATGTGAGATGCGGTAGTTGTTGGGGACATAACTATTGGGTATAACCCGCCCAGGAGGGGCTGGGTCATACCACTGACGACTTAAAGATGAAGATGGTGGATCATGGCAAGCCTATTAACGGCCAAGACCCAGAGGTGACTTGAGGCCCAAGAGGATGAACCGCCATATGTATGACTTGTATTGTAAGGCAAGTTTAGTTAGTCACCGAGCCGGACACATTGTGTATGAGCCGGCCGGGACTCTGTAAGCCGCCGGGCATCAACCTGTGTATATAAAGGGGTGACCCGGCGGCGGGTTAAGTCAAGAAACACCAAGTCGAGAACTAGGTCAAGAGGATTCGCTCCCTGGTCATCGAAACACAAGCAATACAACCCCAAACTGGAGTAAGCCTTTACCCCCACCGCGAGGGGCCGAACCAGTATAAACTATCTGTGTCCTTTGTCCCGATTAACCCCATTAAGCTAACCTAGTTGCGATGGCTCCACACCTAAGTCCTTTCGCTAGGACATCTGTCGTGTTAAGTCCACGACAGTTGGAGCCCACCATGGGGCCAGCGCACGGTGGTTTCGAGTTCTTGAAGGGCAACTTCGCAGGGATCAAGGGATATGCCGTGGGCCGGATGACCAAGAGTCACCGCGGCAAGCTCTACATCGATGACGCTGGCTGGGGCCCCGAGGACGGCTCAATTGAGTACGGGTATCGGGTCCCCTTCAGCAGAATCCACGTCTTCATCGGCAAGATCGGCGAATCGGGCCCTAAGCCGAACACCTGCACCGACATCATCGAGACAGCTCAGCGTGCACACCCGCCAAGGTTCAAACCATTGTAAAGCACGCCTTTGTGGGTTTCATCCATGGGGCGGAACTTGAGGAAGGATCTGTGTCTGGTGGTGAGACGACCATCTACTCTGATGGTGAGTCGTCAACCGGCGAGACCGATTCAATGTATCAACTGCAGGACAGCCGGCTTGGGGGCTACTCCAATGGTGACAGTATTCCGGACCCACATGAGCCACTGAACATGGTTGCAATCTTCATGGCCGGCACACAACCGGTGCTCGGCTCGACGACCATTGTGGCCATGACCTCCAGCTCAGCGGCTGCGGCGGCAGCAGGGGATGGTGGCTCTGCGCACCCGCCGGCTCAACTTCTGACTGAACTGCCGGATGCTTTGGCAACTTTGATGGGGGTGGAGGTGACCCCAGACAATCAAGAACAACATAAAGTGGACGTTGCGAAGCTACGAGACGAGATAGCTCAAGCCAGGGAAGAACTGGCGACTGAGAACGCTAGGATGGCCATGGAGCGAGCTGCTTTGGACGCCCAGGCAAAACGGATTCATGCAGACTCTTTCCGGCTTACCTTGGATCAAAACGCTTCGAATGCCATCATGAGGAGGAGGCACCAGAGTCGCTTACCTCCGGTTTACGATGCGAGAAACCTCTTCAACACACGTGGGGCAGGGACCAGTGACCCGCCTATGGTGAACCGGGCGGTTGAGGCTCCCGGGACTGGAGCGCCGTTTCAGCCGCGTACTACGGATCCGCCTCGGTTGGATATGACTCCGCCTCAGCATGTTCCGACACCGCCGGGTCATTACTCTAACCCTCTGGATAATATGATTGCTGCGGCGACATGATTGACGGCTCTCCCAGTTGAAGGCGAGTCTCCTGCGGTGATAGAGACACAGAGGGCCAGAGAGCTTCTTCAGACAGCCGTGTCTTAACAAGCGGCTTATTCGTATAGCCGCGAATGGGTTCACTCAACCCCTCGTCCAAGCCGGAGTTATAGCAGGCACATTGACTCGCCAGCAGTTTCGAGCAGTGAACAGTGTCGTAATCAGCCTCGTGGGCATGACCCGTCGCGCATTGGCAATGATGTGCAGGCCTTGGTGGACCAGGGCAGGGCGCAACATGAGGCTGAGCTGGTGGCTCAATTAGCGGCTCAACAGCAATCTTCGGTTTATCCATCAATGTCTGTGGGGGCAGGAGTGACCTCTAGAACGTTGGGCGTGCCGTGTTTAGTGCCGACTATACGCAACAAGCGCTTGCCTAAGGATTTCAAGGGCCCCCGTAAGGTGCCTAACTAGACAGCGGATCAACCTCCAGAAGCTTGGATTGAGAGTTATGAGATGGCTATGGAGATGTTGGATGTTAGTGATGCTGCATTGCTAAGTATTTTACCATGATGTTGGACGGGCCGACTCGTAACTGGTTGAAGGGGCTGCCTGCTAACTCCATTGGTTCATGGGCTGAATTGAAGTCTCGTTTCATTTAGAATTTCAAGGATACGTGCAAGCAGCCCATGTCGATTCTTGATTTAGACACTTGTGTCCAGGGTGAAGGAGAGTTAACAACCCATTGGGTGCACCGAATCTCAACCATTATTCACTCCTCGGACAGTATCAACGTCGGCTCAGCTGTCCTCATGTTAGAGAAAAACTGCCATTTCCTTCCCCTTAAACAGAAGATGGGGCGGCTCAAGCGTCACTATAATGATATGGGGGAGCTCATGGCGGCTCTCGTCAAATACGCCGACTCAGATAGTACTAAGGATCCAGAATCTAACGAGGAGAAGGCTAGAAAGGGGAAGAAAAACGGTAAGGGGCAGCAGCAGAGTACGGCGGGTCAAGGTAACAATGGTAAGCATAAGCATATGGACGGCGGCTCAGATTTTGTGGCTAACACTAGTGTGCAGAACAATGATCGCCACCGCAAGGGAAGGTTCCCGCCCCAATCTGCAGGGTCAAGGACCAGTCTAGAGGCAATGTTGAACTAACCCTGTCCAAAGCATAGCCGGCCTGATAGACCAGCAACGCACCTGTGGAAGGATTGTAGCATCATGAGGGAGTACAGGAATTACAAGCTCAACCAAGACCACAATAATTGTAATGGCCCGCACGGCGGAGCAGGTTCCGACTCACATGGACCTGGCTTTGGAGGCGGCGGTTCAAGTTCCGGTTTTCAAGGACAAGTTGGTCAGGGGGGCTTTAACAAGTTGGTCAGGCAGGCTATCAGAGCAATCCAAAGCAGTTGAATAGTGGACAGTATCATGTGTTCACTACGAGTCTATGCAAATGAGCCCAGAAGACCCATAAAAGGGCGGTGAATGCAGTTGAGCCGGCGATCCCTCGTTACTTACGATGGTCTGAACATCCTATTCTTTGGAGCCATGAGGATCACCCACCACGAGTTGACAATCCGGGTCAGTTGGATTTGGTGGTTGTGCCGCGGGTTGGGGGGTACAAGTTTACTAAGGTACTCATGGATGGAGGCAGCAACATCAATATCCTTTACTATGAAACTTTTTGTCGTATGAGTTTGACTGAAAAGGATCTTAAGCCATCTAACACTGTCTTTCATGGTGTGGTGCCTGGTAAGTCGGCATATCCAGTAGGCAAGATAGCTTTGAAGTGGCTTTCAGGGATGATCATGATTCCATAGTTGAGACATTGACCTTTGAGGTGGTTAAGATTAAGAGCCCTTATCATGCTTTGTTTGGGCGGCCGGCTTATGCTAAGTTTATAGCAAGACCTTGTTATGTTTATCTGCAGCTTAAGATGCCGGGTTATAAGGTAACCATCACAGTGCATGGGAACAGGAAGATTGCCTTGGAATGTGAAGAGGGCGATGCTGCCTATGCTGAGTCTGTTTGTGCAACAGAAGAGTTGAAGTTTTACAAAGATAATGTTGACCCAGCAGATATGACACCTTTGAAGAAACCAACCACAGAGCATGACCCTCTGTTGAAGTTTAAGTCGGTAGATGACACCAAACTGGTTGACTTTGTTCCTGGCGATTCATCAAGCAGTTCAGCATCAGTGCTAATATGGACCCAAAATAGGAAAGCGCGCTCATCGAGTTCATCCGTGAGAACCGTGACATCTTTGCATGGAAACGTTCTGACATGCCAGGTGTACCAAGGGAACTCGCTAAGCACACTCTTAATATTGATCCGAAGTTTAAACCGGTCAAACAATTCCTTCATCATTTTAATGAAGAGAGACGCAAGGCCATTGGTGAAGATGTGGCCCGGCTCTTGGCGGCTGGGTTTATTGTGGAAGTTTTTCATCCTGAGTGGTTGGCTAACCCGATGCTGGTACTCAAGAAGAACGGTACTTGGTGGATGTGTGTGGATTACAGACCTTAACAAAGCCTGTCCGATTGATCCTTTTGCTCTCCCTCATATTGATCAGATTATTGATGCTACGGCGAGTTGTGAGCGTTTGAGTTTTCTGGATGCTTATTCTGGAT
The DNA here is from genome assembly GCF_002575655.3 of Aegilops tauschii subsp. strangulata. Taxonomy (NCBI): domain Eukaryota; kingdom Viridiplantae; phylum Streptophyta; class Magnoliopsida; order Poales; family Poaceae; genus Aegilops; species Aegilops tauschii. The sequence goes on from NC_053038.3 coordinate 95,965,431, forward strand.
ATCATCAGATCAAGATGGCAGTCAAGGACTAGGAGAAGACGACTTTCATTGCTTCCTTTGGAGCCTTCTGTTATGTGTCTATGCCTTTTGGGCTCAAGAGTGCCCAGGCGACTTATCAACGATGTGTTCAGAATAGCCTCCATGACCAGATTGGACATAATGTTCATGCTTATGTGAAAGAGCCAATCAAGAAATTTTGAGAGGCATAAAGCCCCGGCTTATGGTCCCTTTGCAGAGGACACCGGGTTGTTGGGTTGAGGAGTTACCTTCAATGCTTTGGAGTATCAATACCACCCAAACAGATCTACGGGTTACACGCCGTTCTTCATGGTTTACATAGCAGAGGCGGTTCTCCCAAGTGATATCCATCACGACTCACCCCGTGTGGTGGCTTTTGTTGAATTTGATAATGAAAAAGCATGTTAGGATGCTCTTGACCTTCTGGATGAGGAGCGTGACCTTGCGGCGGCTTGTTCAGCGATTTACCAGCAAGACGTGCGTTGTTATCATAGCCGCCGTGTTAAAACCATGACCTTTCAAGAAGGAGATTTGGTGCTCCGGCTCATCCAAGATCAAACTGATATGCACAAACTATCCCCACCTTGGGAAGGGCCCTTTGTGGTCAGCAAAAACCTAAACAACGGGTCGTACTACCTTATTGATGTTCGAGACCATAAGGACTCCCGCACGTCGGAAGAGGAGACCCACCGGCCATGGAATATTGCTCATCTTCGGCCTTATTACACCTGAGCCACCGGCTCTTGTAATGTACATATTTAAATCAATGTATATATTATGATTCAGTTGAATAAATCCGGCACCCCTGAGAATTCGGGGCCTCTGTCGTTTCAGTTTCCAGCAAAATTGAGTCTTTGTTCCCTAACCTATTGGACATTTGGGGGCTTCATGTTCATTGAACATAGCTCGCTCACCCATCTTGATCCGGCAGCAGCCACCCTATTGGACATTTGGGGGCTTCCCGTTAATTGAACATAGCTCGCTCACCCATCTTGATCCGGCACCAGCTACCCTATTGGACATTTGGGGGCTTCCTGTTCATTGAACATAGCTCACTCACCCATATTGATCTGGCACCAACCACCTTATTGGACATTTGGGGGCTTCCTGTTCAATGAACATAGCTCGCTCACCCATCTTGATCTGGCCTCCGTCCATCTTATTGGTCACATGGGGGCTTCCTGCTCACCGAGCATAGCTGTTCACACCCATGTGATCCGGTTTCCAAGCCGAACATTGAGTTAAACCTGCCTGTTTGCTTGATGCTACTCCGCTTGGTGACCCATCATACTCTTGACAGTTACTCTTTTTTAAGACCCTGCACTTGTCAACGTTAAAACGGCGGCCTTTGTCATGTGAGAGCTGGCTTACAGAGAGCTAGGATAAACTCACCTGTTGTCGCAATCTCTCCGCTATGTGGCCCGTTGTACTCCTGACCAATTACTCATTTCAATAAGACCCTGAACTGGTCAACGTTAAAACAATGGATTTATGTCACGTGAGAACCAACATATGGGATAAAAACAAAAAAAACAAAAACTGAATGGAGTTGCACTCTTCTGGATTTATGTCAAGCTTTCGGCTTGTAAACTTACATATTTACAACATTAATATGCTATTGGCTTCTAGGTATGGTATCATATTTGAGTAAGTATTTGGTTTCTTCAAACCACCATGTTTATGGACTATTAAATCGCCCTGCATATTTATATGGGGCATTATGACCCGCCCTGGGGTAAACCGCCAGGGCGCATGTTATTTATTTTGGTGCAGGAAATATGATTACTATGATCTGCATAATTTGAGGACATTATAAAACATAAGTGCCAGATCTTCAAACATCAGATCAGCGGTTTAAGAGTGTCAGGCAAATGAAGCATGCACGATGGCACGACAGATCATTGTTTAACTAGCCTATTACATGGCTCCGTGAGCCCAAATGATTAAGTGTTTTTCAGGCAACGTCTGATGATGCAGATTATGAACCGTCCAGCAGATCAATTCTCCTGGTCTTGATGGCTTGAGGCTTCCAGGTCATCCCGCGCTGGTTCTTCTTTTTCCTCCGTCGTCTGGAAGTTAGGCGACGACCAATTGATACCAGTCAAGGCTTGAAATTTAGCTTCGTCATCGATAAGCTCAGACGGATCGATTTCAGGGGCGAAAGTATGCTTACAGACTGGAGGGATGAGGTCCACAATTTTGTAAGCCAGCGTTGGCATTTTCTGATTGTCCGCCGAATAATCCGCCTGATACTTCAACAGATCTATTTCCTCAGTAATAAGACTCGCCAGCGGACGCATCTCCTTTACACAAACAGCAAAATCCTCCTTATCAAAGGGAGACCTGTAACATCCCAATTTTTCAATTTGGATGTTATACATAGGTCATCATATGCATATCATATTTTATTTGCATTTTCGTTGGGATCCTAGAAATCTTAAGCAACTCAAGGACCCAAGGAGAGAGTTGGAGGTTTCACATATTTTCATATTTGAATTCTCTCAAATTTGAAAAGAGGATCAGTTTGGTTTTAATATTTTTCTCTCCGAATATTTCTAATATTAAAAATAAAAGAGAGAAGATAATATGACTTCTTCAAAAAGAGAGGAATATTGGAGGAAAAAATTTAAAATCAAATAATTATTTTATTTGGATTTTATTAGAGATTTTATTCGAATTAGAAAATATGCATTATTTTAAAATTGGATTTTTAGGCCAGAAAATTGTTCATTTTGTTCTAAATATTTTATTCAGATGGTCAAAATTGTTTTTGGCATTTTTAGAATTTTTTTATATTTTTATTAGGATTTTTCTTCGGCGGAATTTATTTTAAAAAAAGTTTCCGCCCGACTGGGCCAAAGGCCCAGCCGAGCCGGGCCGCCGCCGCCGGACTCCCGGTCCGAGCCGGACTCCGCCACCCCGCCGCCTTTGCCCCTCCTCCAAGCCGCCCCCCTCTTTATATACCGCCGCCGCCGCCCCTCTCCTCCCCACCAAGCCGCGCCGCAGCCGCCGCCTCCCACCGCCGCCGCCGCGCCGCCGCTGCTGCGCCACCGCATCGCGCCGCCGCCCGCCTCGCCGTTGCCCGCGCTGCCGTCGCCATCGCCGGATCTCGCCGCCACCGGTTTTTTTGTTGAATCGGTAAAACCTACGAAACCGTCGCCCCGGTTTTTTTGTTAGATCGGTTCGGTTTTTTTTTTCGATTTCGCTAATTAGAGAACGTTCACCCGAACGTCACTGTTAGCGAACACGTTCGCCCGTTTGTCCCTAATAGCGAACGTTCGTTCGATAGTCTTTTTTTTTGGCCAGGGACCTATCCGCGATTATTTCTATCGCAGATTAGCCCCTAATCTTCAAACCCTCGCAACTTTTTGCTCGTTTGTCCAAATCCAGTGAAACCAACGCCAAAATCGTCATCTCGAACCCCTCTTTCCAGTTAATAAACTTGAACATGGTTTTGAGTAATTAAAATTTGGTTTCAAGTAGATTTGTATTCAAACTTCTTTTGATCGTAGTTTGAGTTTCGTAGCTCCGATTTGATTGATTCTTTTTGCAAATCGAAGCACTTCAGTTGAACTTTCAGTTTGGACTTTCTCATCTGAGTTTTACCCTTGCATCTATGCTTGAGTGATTATGTATGCTATTGTTTGTTTGCGATGGAGTTTCCGGAGTGCGAAGCGTGCTACTACGAGTCTCTAGGGTTTGCAGATCGTCAGCAAGGCAAGTAACACTTTGATCATACCCCTTTTGTTACCCAGTTTTTGTGCATTAGTTTCAACCCTCAAACATTGCATGAGTAGGATCTGGTTAACATGTGGGTTTGGGAAGTAGATGATGAGGTAGAACCTATTGTCCTTTATATCAAACCCTGGGAGTTACTTCTACGTTATGCTTATACTGCTATGCTATGCTCGTAGACGTGGACTCAGCTATGCCGTTGGAGTTGATGGACTCATTTACCTTCGATGCTTCCGCAGTTATCTTATTTAGATGGCCTTAAGCCATATTATTGTAATAAGTTCTCTTTTGAGACATTCGATGTAATAAATGTGTGATTGCACCCTGTTATAAATCCTTCAAGTACTGTGTGTGTCAGCATTACCGATCTAGGGATGACACTTATACACAGAGATTTGACCGTCTGAGGTCAGATCGCTACAAGATGGTATCAGAGCACACGCTGACTGTAGGACGCGACCACTAAGATAAGTCATAGGTCACTCTTCTCTACTCATTTCTGACTCCTCTCCATTTTCCACTCTATAGATGGCGGACCCAAGGAACAAGTTTGCTCAACCGGATGAAGACACATCATTTGGACGACACTTGAAGGAAGTCACTAGGTACCTGAACATCGGAATACCAAGCTTCACCGGTACCTACACCGCCACTTTACCAGAAGAGGAGCGCTGGATGATTCGAGTTCATGTTCCAGGAAAGACATTCACGCCAGTTACTGAGCCCATAGAGTTTTCCTTTGATGCACCAACCCAGAGTCTAGGAAAGAGCATGGCAGCTCACATCGCCATGGGACGCATCGGCAAAGTTTACCACAAGGATCTTAAGGACACCATCTACCAGATATGTGGGCGCCGAGATGAGCAATGGGAGATGATCAGCACCAGGAGGGACAAGTCCATTGCAGCCTACATCTAGGAGTTCAACCAGCACATTCGCCGCCAGGAGAACCAAATGGGTGCCAGCATGATAGATCTGAAGAAGGTGATGAGTAGGAACATGGAGCTTGAAGAGGAACTCAAGTCTACACGCGATGGATATAGGAGGAAATCGTAGTGCTACTAGAGAAGAATGAAGACCTGAAGAAGAAGCTAGGAGTATTCATGGGAGATCCCGCACCTGAGGAGGACATCCATTCTGAAGACTACATCATCATCGACAACACCGACTCCGACCTCGACAGTAGTGATGATGATTACGAAGACGAAGCTGGAGTGGATATCATGGAGTCTTCCACCAATCAAAATTTCTAGATGACCACCATATTATCAGTAGTATTCCCCCATGTGTATAGTAGTAGTCCGAGTATTTTGTAACGGTAGCTAGACCGATTATATGCCCTTGTTTGAATTGAGTGGTGTGATATGAATGTGTTTGTCTCATGTGCATATGGGTAGTGATTTCTCTTTAGACCTCACTCTATTCTAATCTCTCCCCTCTAAACCCATTAGATGCCTCCGAGACGTGACACTGGATTTGTCTTCCCACCGGAGCTCACTCAGTTGATCCAACAGGAGAATGCCTTGATCTAGTTGCTAGTCCAGAACCAAGGCAACAACAACAACAACAACAACCCACCGCCACCACCTCCAGTTGACAACTTATCCCGTTTTCTGAGGTTGAATCCGCCGGTGTTTTCCAGTAGCACCGAGCCGATTGTTGCTAATGACTGGCTCCGCAGGATTGGAAGGGAGTTGACCACCGCAGATTGCACAGATGCTGAGAAGGTGCATTTTGCCGCACACCAACTGGATGGACCCGCAGCCTCATGGTGGGAGAATTACACAACCACTTTCCCTATAGCAAATGTCACTTGGGATCAGTTTCAGCAAGCTTTCCGTACTGCACATGTCTCAACTGGAGCTATGAGCATGAAGAAGCGTGAGTTTCACAACTTACGCCAGGGAAATCGTACTGTGGGGCAGTACATGGATGAGTTCAGTAAGCTAGCTCGCTATGCCCCGGATGATGTGGCCACAGATGCCGCGAAGCAGGAGAAGTTTATGGAAGGGATGAACGATGAGCTGAGTATGCAGTTGATGGTAGCAACCTTTGATAACTACCAGGAGTTGGTAGACAGGGCTCTTATGATTGAAGGGAAGCAGCAGCAGATAGAGAGCCTCAAAAGGAAGTATGGACAAGGGAAGTACAATTCAGGAGCTCAGCAGAGACCTTGTTTTACCCTGAACTCGGGAGGACACACCCACCATAACCATGGAGGCCACACTCACAATGGAGGAAGTTCGCATAACCATAGTGGCTCCAAGAATGGGAATAGGAATGGAGGAAGCAGCACCCAGAACCGTTCCAACCCCACTACACCCGCCAAGAAGGATCTAAGTCACATTACTTGTTTCAAGTGCGGGAAGACTGGACACTACGCCACTGAGTGTTCTGAAGCAAAGAACGGGAATGGCAATGGAAGCTCTGGGAAGAAGCACAACCCTTTCAATAGAGGACAAGTGAACCACGTTAACGTGGAGGAGGTTGGAGAACAGCCGGACGCAGTTATAGGTAAGTTTTTGATTGAGTCATTTACTGCAATCGTTCTTTTTGATACTGGTGCATCGCATTCATACATATCAAGGGGGTTTGTGGATAAGTATAAGTTGCCCACCAAAGTTCTTAAGACACCTATGTTAGTAAGCTCGCCAGGAGCGGAGTATATGGCAAGCAGAGGATGTTTTTAGATGCCATTGACCATAGGTAGGCATGTTTTCCCCTCAGACCTAATAATTTTGGAGTCACAAGGATTGGATGTGATACTAGGCATGGATTGGCTATCGATGTATGGAGGAAACATCGATTGCGCCAGTAAGTCAATTCTGCTCACCACCCCGAAGGGAAAGAGGATCAAGTATGTATCCAGGCATGCGCCAAGGAGGACCCAAGTGAATTCCCTCTCAGGAGTTGTTCAGGAGGAAGTGCCTGTTGTGAAGGATTACCCGGATGTATTTCCAGAGGAACTACCAGGCATGCCGCCAGATCGAGACATAGAGTTTTTGATAGAGCTGTTGCCAGGCACCGGACCAATATCGAAGAGGCCATACCGGATGCCCTCAAATGATCTGGAGGAAATTAAGAAGCAGATTAAGGAGTTATTGGATAAAGGTTACATTCGACCGAGTTCATCACCGTGGGGAGCCCCAGTGCTCTTAGTTGAGAAGAAGGATGGATCATTGAGGATGGTTGTTGATTGTCGTGTGTTGAACGAGGTGACAATCAAGAACAAATACCCATTATTGATGATCAATGATTTGTTTGACAAACTGCAAGGAGCTAAAGTATTTTCCAAGATCGATCTGCGATCAGGATACCACCAGCTGAAGATCCGAGAGCAGGATATACCTAAGACAGCCTTTACCACAAGGTACGGGCTATGAGAGTACACGGTAATGTCATTTGGATTGACTAATGCCCCTGCCTATTTCATGAGTATGATGAATAAGGTGTTCATGGAGTTCTTGTATAAGTTTGTTGTGGTGTTCATTGATGATATTTTGGTATACTCGAAGAATGAAGAGGAGCACAAGGAGCATTTGCATTTAGTTCTCGAGAAGCTCAGGGAACATCAGCTATATGCCAAGTTCAGCAAATGTGAGTTTTGGTTGAAGGAAGTTGGATTTCTTGGACATGTTGTATCAGGAGAAGGTATAGCAGTGGACCCTACCAAGGTTCAGTCAGTCACTAAGTGGTTCGCACCCACTTCAGTAGGAGAGATCCGCAGTTTTCTAGGACTCGCGGGATATTACCAGAGATTCATTGAGAATTTTTCCAAGATTGCGAAGCCCATGACGGAGTTGTTGAAGAAGGACACCAAGTTCAAATGGACAGAAGAGTGTGAGGCCAATTTTCAGGAGTTGAAGAAACGTTTGGTTACAGCACCAGTGCTAATTCTTCCGGATATACTTGCCGAGTATGTAGCCGTATGTGATGTGTGTTAGAGAGTGAAGGCAGAACATCAGAAGCTAGCAGGATTACTGCAGCCTATGCCGATACCCGAATGGAAGTGGGACAAGCTTGGCATGGATTTCATTACCGGATTACCCAGGACCCGGTCAGGATATGATTCTATCTGGGTAGTAGTGGATCGTTTGACCAAAGTGGCTCACTTTAACCCCGTGAAAACCACCTATATGAGTGCGAAGTTGGCCAAGATATATATGACCAGGATTGTATGTCTGCACGGAGTTCCGAGGACCATCATATTAGATAGAGGAACACAATTTACTTCGAAGTTTTGGCATCAGTTGCACCAGACTTTGGGTACCACGCTAGAGTTTAGTACAACCTTTCATCCGCAGACAGATGGGCAGACCGAGAGAGTCAATCAGATTCTGGAGGACATGTTGAGAGCTTGTGCGCTGGATTATGGATCTAGTTGGGATGATAATTTTCCTTATGCGGAGTTCTCGTACAACAACAGTTACCAAGCTAGTTTGAAGATGGCACCTTTTGAAGCTTTGTACTGGAGAAGGTGCAGGACACCGTTGATGTGGGATGAAGTTGGAGACCGCCAGTTGTTTGGACCGGATCTGATCAAGGAGTCTGAAGAGAAGGTTAAGTTAATTCGAGATAGACTGAAGGTAGCTCAGTTCAGGCAGAAAAGTTATGCAGACTCCAAACGCAAGGAGGTAGTCTACGAAATCGGAGACAGAGCATATCTACGTGTGTCACCTCTGTGAGGAGTTAAACGATTTGGAGTTAAGGGAATGTTAGCCCCGAGATTTGTAGGACCATACCGAGTTTTGGAGCGTATCGGAGAAGTGGCCTACAAGTTGGAGTTACCCGAAGGATTGTCAGGAGTTCATGATGTGTTCCACGTTTCCCAGTTGAAGAAGTGCCATGCAGAGATGGTCGATATTCCTCTGAGAGATACCGTGCCCCTGGAAGCAATTCAGTTGGACAGAGACCTAACCTACGAGGAGAAACCCGTCAAGATTCTCGACTTTGACAGTCGAGTTACATGCAGCAAGGCTATCAAGTTTTGCAAAGTTCAGTGGAGCCACCTTACCGAGGATGAAGCCACCTGGGAACGAGTAGAAGACCTACGGAAAGACCACCCACACCTATTTTCTAGCCAACCCGAATCTCGAGGGCGAGATTCATCTTAAGGGGGGTAGGTTTGTAACATCCCAATTTTTCAATTTGGATGTTATACATAGGTCATCATATGCATATCATATTTTATTTGCATTTTGGTTGTGTGATGTCTACTACGCAACCTTCTTCTTGTAGACGTTGTTGGGCCTCCAAGTGTAGAGGTTTGTAGGACAGTAGCAAATTTCCCTCAAGTGGATGACCTAAGGTTTATCAATCCGTGGGAGGCGTAGGAATGAACATGGTCCCTCTCAAGCAACCCTGCAACCAAATAACAAAGAGTCTCTTGTGTCCCCAACACACCCAATACAATGGTAAATTGTATAGGTGCACTAGTTCGGCGAAGAGATGGTGATACAAGTGCAATATGGATGATAGATATGGGTTTTTGTAATCTGAAAATATAAAAACAGCAAGGTAACTAATGATAAAAGTGAGCGTAAACGGTATTGCAATGCGTTGAAACAAGGCCTAAGGTTCATACTTTCACTAGTGCAAGTTCTCTCAACAATAATAACATAATTGGATCATATAACTATCCTTCAACATGCAACAAAGAGTCACTCCAAAGTCACTAATAGAGGAGAATAAACGAAGATATTATTGTAGGGTACGAAACCACCTCAAAGTTATTCTTTCGGATCGATCTATTCAAGAGTTCGTACTAGAATAACACCTTAAGACACATATCAACCAAAACCCTAATGTCACCTAGATACTCCAATGTCACCTCAAGTATCCATGGGTATGATTATACGATATGCATCACACAATCTCAGATTCATCTATTCAACCAACACAAAGAACTTCAAAGAGTGCCCCAAAGTTTCTACCGGAGAGTCAAGACGAAAACGTGTGCCAACCCCTATGCATAAGTTCACAAACGGAACCCGCAAGTTGATCACCAAAACATACATAAAGTAGATCACGTGAATATCCCATTGTCACCACAGATAAGCACATGCAAGACATACATCAAGTGTTCTCAAATCCTTAAAGACTCAATCCGATAAGATAACTTCAAAGGGAAAACTCAATCCATTACAAGAGAGTAGAGGGGGAGAAACATCATAAGATCCAACTATAATAGCAAAGCTCGCGATACATCAAGATCGTACCACCTCAAGAACACGAGAGAGAGAGATCAAGCACATAGCTACTGGTACATACCCTCAGGCCCGAGGGTGAACTACTCCCTCCTCGTCATGGAGAGCGCCGGGATGATGAAGATGGCCACCGGTGAGGGTTCCGCCCTCCGGCAGGGTGCCGGAAAAGGGTCCCGATTGGTTTTTGGTGGCTTCAGAGGCTTGCGGCGGCGGAATTCCCGATCTATTATGTTCCCCGATGTTTTTAGGGTATATGGATATATATAGGCGAAAGAAGTCGGTCAGGGGAGCCACGAGGGTAGGGGGCACGCCCAGGGGGGTAGGGCGCGCCTCCCTGCCTCGTGCCTTCCTCGAAGCTTCCCTGACGTCTACTCCAAGTCTCCTGGATTGCTTCTGTTCCAAAAATAACTCTCCCGAAGGTTTCATTCCGTTTGGACTCCATTTGATATTCCTTTTCTTCGAAACACTGAAATAAGCAAGAAAACAACATTTTGGGCTGGGCCTCCGGTTAATAGGTTAGTCCCAAAAATAATATAAAAGTGTATAATAAAGCCCATTAAACATCCAAAACAGAATATATAATAGCATGAATACTTCATAAATTATAGATACGTTGGAGACGTATCAGCATCCCCAAGCTTAATTCCTGCTCGTCCTCGAGTAGGTAAATGATAAAAGAAATAATTTATGAAGTACGAATGCTAGCAGGTGCACAAGTTTGATCAATGATAATTTCAATCACCTTTTCTAGCATCATTATATGTCATAACAGTAGCTCAACTCATAAAACTTTTCATGATCAAGTAACAAGCTATTCACATGTTAAAGCATAGACCATAAACTTTCTTGAAAACTAACAAACTATGTTCTCAGTCATCAAACAATTGCAATTCATCTTATTTTCAAGAAGGGTCTATGTAAGAGCTTTGATTTAGCAAATCCCACATACTCAACTATCATATAGTCTTCCATGATTGCTACCACTCAAAGCATATTTTTAGAACAAATAGCATTCATCGAACACAGAGAAAGATAGGGGCTTATAGTTTCGCCTCCCAACCTTTTACCTCAAGGGTAATGTCAACAATAATAATTCATGATCAAATATATTTGAATGGCCATATATGCTTAGATATTTCTCCACCACATGACGCTTGCCAACTAAAAAGTAGGTTGGAATGAGAAGGAATACTACTGACTCTTGCATAAAAGTAAAAGATATGCCCTTCGCAGAGGGAAGCAGGGATTTGCAGAGGTGCCAGAGCTCGAAGCTAAAACAGAGATGAAAATAATTTTGAGAGGTATGCTTTCATTATCAGCATAACGGCCAAGAGTTCTCAATATCTTCCATACTAGATACATTATAGGCAGTTCCCAAACAGAAAGGTAAAGATTTTACTCCACCTCCACCAACAATCACACGCCACAGCTTGCCCGAAACAACGGGTGCCGTCCAACTATCAACAATCCTGGGGGAGTTTTGTTTAAATTATTTGCGATTTTGTTTTTGATCTTTTGATCATAGGACTGGGCATCCCGGTTACCAGCCATTTTCTCGTGAATGATGAGCGGAGTCCACTCATCGTGAGAATAACCCACCTAGCATGGAAGATACTGACAGCCCCTAGTCGCTACATGAGCGATTCGGGCATACAAAACATATTATTATTTGAAGGTTTAGAGTTTGGCACATGCAAATTTACTTGGAACGGCAGGTAAATACCGCATATAGGTAGATATGGTGGACACTCATGGAATAAACTTGGTTCAAGGAATTTGGATGCACAAGCAGTATTCCCGCTTAGTACAGATATTTTGGCTAGCAAAGGATTCTAAATAGCAAGCACCACATGTTAGAGGATCAATAACAATATAACTTCTATACAAATATACCCAAGCATAACTCATTATGTTGTCTTCCTTGTCCAACTTCAACTAATTTGCTCAGGTCTGAAAATAATTAATGGGGCTCACAATCATAGAAGATGTCCAAGATAGTATATTTATATGTGAAATCTCTCTTCCTTCACTATTCTTTCATGAATTGTTCAAGTGACCAATACAATGTTTGGTAACCTTCAATAAATTTACCACCTCTACTTCTTATATGTGAAGTCATTACTCCCCATGGGTTAAGCATATGAAACATATATAATTTCAGATTTATGATATTAAAAACATTCAACTATTTACTCATAGGATATAAGTGAAGCACACGAGTAAATGACAAACTACTCCAAAAAGATATAAGTGAAGATCAATGAGTAGTTAAATAATTATGTAGCTATGTGAAGACTCTCTCTCATTTAAGAATTTCAGATCTTGGGATATTATTCAAACAGCAAGCAAAACAAAATAAAATGACATTTCAAGGATGGCACTCATCATGTGAAGAAGCAAAAACTTAGGCTCAACCGATACTAACCAATAATTGTTGAAGAAGAAAGGTGGGATGCCTACCGGGGCATCCCCAAGCTTAGATGCTTGAGACTTCTTGAAATATTATGTTGGGGTGCCTTGGGAATCCCCAAGCTTGAGCTTTTGTGTCTCCTTAATTCCTCTGATATCACGGTTTCCTAAATCTCGAAAGCTTCATCCACACCAAACTCAACAAGAACTCGTGAGATAAGTTAGTATAAACCAATGCAAAAACCTTATCATTTTCTACTGTAACAAATCACTAAAATTATTATTCAACATTGCATACTAAATGCCTCTGCATATTTAATACTCCTATCCTCAAATAGAATCATTAAACAAGCAAACATACGCAAACAATGCAAACATAACAGCAATCTGCCAAAACAGTACAGTCTATAAAGAATGCAAGATTCATCATACTTCCCTAACTCCAAACATTATGAAATTCCACCACACTGTAGAAACTTTATCAGATCTCAATATGCAAAAAGTTTCAACATTTTATCATATTCGGACTTTTCTAGGGAATTTTGGCAACAACGGTAAAATTTCTGTTTTGAAACAGCAACATGTATACTTGCAAAATAAGCATGGTAAAGGCTATCCTTGACATTTTTATTGAAAATAGAGATGAAAAACATTATTCTAAATAACAGAAAGCAAATACTAACAAAATAAAATGACGCTCCAAGCAAAACACATATCATGTGGTGAATAAAAATATAGCTCCAAGTAAAGTTACCGATGAACGAAGACAAAAGAGGGGATGCCATCCGGGGCACCCCCTAGCTTAGGCTCTTGGTTGTCCTTGAATATTACCTTCGGGTGCCTTGGGCATCCCCAAGCTTAGGCTCTTGCCAATCCTTATTCCATAGTCCATCGAATCTTTACCCAAAACTTGAAAACTTAACAACACAAAACTTAACAACACAAAACTTAACAGAAAACTCGTAAGCTCCGTTAGCGAAAGAAAACAAACCACCACTTAAAGGTACTGTAATTAACTCATTCTTTATTTATATTGGTGTTAAACCTACTGTATTCCAACTTCTATATGGTTCATACCCTCCGATACTAGCCATAGATTCATCAAAATAAGCAAACAACACATGAAAAACAGAATCTGTCAAAAACAGAACAGTCTGTAGTAATATGTATCTAACGGAAACTTCTGGAACCCTGAAAAATATACCAAAATAGGACGACCTAGATAATTTGATTATTGATCTATGCAGCTGGAATCAGTATTTTATCACTTTCTGCTGATTTTTAACAATTGTTTTCGTGAGCAGAAAGTTTCTGACTTTTTCAGCAAGATCAAATAACTATCATCCAAGAAGATCCTATAGGTTTTACTTGGCACTTTATTGAAACAAAAGCTATAAAACATGATTACTATAGTAGCATAATCATGTGAACACACAAAAACAGTAGGGGTAAATATTGGGTTGTCTCCCAACAAGCGCTTTTCTTTAATGCCTTTTTAGCTAGGCATGATGATTTCAATGATGCTCACATAAAAGATAAGAATTGAAACATAAAGAGAGCATCATGAAGAATATGACTAACACATTTAAGTCTAACCCACTTCCTATGCATAGGGATTTTGTGAGCTAACAATTTATGGGAACAAGAAACAACTAGCATAGGAAGGTAAAAACAAACAAATCTTCAAGATTTTCAACACATAGAGAGGAAACTTGATATTATTGCAATATGTAGAAGCATATGATCCTTTCTCATAATAATTTTCAGTAGCATCATGAATGAATTCAACCATATAACCATCACATAAAGCATTCTTTTCATGATCTACTTGCATAGATATTTTACTACTCTCCACATAAGCAAATTTATTCTCATCAATAGTAGTGGGAGAAAACTCAACAAAATAACTATCATGCCAAGCATAATTCAATGGAAAATTAAAATCATGATGATAAGTTTCATGGTTATCTTTATTCTTTGTAGCATACGTGTCATCACAATAATCATCATAAATAGGAGGCATGCTTTCATCATAATAAATTTGCTCATCAAAACTTGGGGGACTAAACATATCATCATCATCAAACATAGCATCCCCAAGCTTGTGGCTTTGCATATCATTAGCATCATGGGTATTCAAAGAATTCATACTAACAACATTGCAATCATGCTCATCATTCACATATTTTATGAGCATTCTATGTAATTCTTCTTCTAGTACTTGAGCACAATTTTCCTTCCCATCATTTTCATGAAAGACATTAAAAAGATGAAGCATATGAGGCAACCTTAATTCCATTTTTTTGTACTTTTCTTTTATAGACTAAACTAGTGATAAAACAAGAAACAAAAAGATTTGATTGTAAGATCTAAAGATATACCTTCAACCACTCACCTCCCCGGCAACGGCGCCAGAAAAGAGCTTGATGTCTACTACGCAACCTTCTTCTTATAGACGTTGTTGGGCCTCCAAGTGCAGAGGTTTGTAGGACAATAGCAAATTTCCCTCAAGTGGATGACCTAAGGTTTATCAATCCGTGGGAGGCGTAGGATGAAGATGGTCTCTCTCAAGCAACCCTGCAACCAAATAACAAAGAGTCTCTTGTGTCCCCAACACACCCAATACAATGGTAAATTGTATAGGTGCACTAGTTCGGCGAAGAGATGGTGATACAAGTGCAATATGGATGATAGATATGGGTTTTTGTAATCTGAAAATATAAAAACAGCAAGGTAACTAATGATAAAAGTGAGCGTAAACGGTATTGCAATGCGTTGAAACAAGGCCTAAGGTTCATACTTTCACTAGTGCAAGTTCTCTCAACCATAATAACATAATTGGATCATATAACTATCCTTCAACATGCAACAAAGAGTCACTCCAAAGTCACTAATAGCGGAGAATAAACGAAGAGATTATTGTAGGGTACGAAACCACCTCAAAGTTATTCTTTTGGATCGATCTATTCAAGAGTTCGTACTAGAATAACACCTTAAGACACATATCAACCAAAACCCTAATGTCACCTAGATACTCCAATGTCACCTCAAGTATCTGTGGGTATGATTATACGATATGCGTCACACAATCTCAGATTCATCTATTCAACCAACACAAAGAACTTCAAAGAGTGCCCCAAAGTTTCTACCCGAGAGTCAAGACGAAAACGTGTGCCAACCCCTATGCATAAGTTCACAAACGGAACCCGCAAGTTGATCACCAAAACATACATCAAGTAGATCACGTGAATATCCCATTGTCACCACAGATAAGCACATGCAAGACATACATCAAGTGTTCTCAAATCCTTAAAGACTCAATCCGATAAGATAACTTCAAAGGGAAAACTCAATCCATTACAAGAGAGTAGAGGGGGAGAAACATCATAAGATCCAACTATAATAGCAAAGCTCGCGATACACCAAGATCGTACCACCTCAAGAACACGAGAGAGAGAGATCAAACACATAGCTACTGGTACATACCCTCAGGCCCGAGGGTGAACTACTCCCTCCTCGTCATGGAGAGCGCCGGGATGATGAAGATGGCCACCGGTGAGGGTTCCCCCCTCTGGCAGGGTGCCGGAACAGGGTCCCGATTGGTTTTTGGTGGCTACAGAGACTTGCGTCGGCGAAACTCCCGATCTATTCTGTTCCCCGATGTTTTTAGGGTATATGGATATATATAGGCGAAAGAAGTCGGTCAGGGGAGCCACGAGGGGCCAATGAGGGTGGGGGCGCGCCCAGGGGGGTAGGGCGCACCTCCCTGCCTCGTGGCTTCCTCGAAGCTTCCCTGACGTCTACTCCAAGTCTCCTGGATTGCTTCCGTTCCAAAAATAACTCTCCCGAAGGTTTCATTCCGTTTGGACTCCATTTGATATTCCTTTTCTTCGAAACACTGAAATAGGCAAGAAAACAATATTTTGGGTTGGGCCTCCGGTTAATAGGTTAGTCCCAAAAATAATATAAAAGTGTATAATAAAGCCCATTCAACATCCAAAACAGAATATATAATGGCATGAATACTTCATAAATTATAGATACGTTGGAGACGTATCATTGTGATCCTAGAAATCTTAAGCAACTCAAGGACCGAAGGAGAGAGTTGGAGGTTTCACATATTTTCATATTTGAATTCTCTCAAATTTGAAAACAGGATCAATTTGGTTCTAATATTTTTCTCTCCGAATATTTCCAATATTAAAAATAAAAGATAGAAGATAATATGGCTTCTTCAAAAAGAGAGGAATATTGGAGGAAATGTTTTAAAACCAAATAATTATTTTATTTGGATTTTATTTGAGATTTTATTCGAATTAGAAAGATATGCATTATTTTAAAATTGCATTTTTAGGCCAGAAAAATGTTCACTTTGTTCTAATTATTTTATTTAGACGGTGAAAATTGTTTTTGCATTTTTAGAATTTCTTATATATTTTTATTAGCATTTTTCTTCGGCAGAATTTTTTTAAAGGTTCCGCCCGATTGGGCCAAAGGCCCAGCCGAGCCAAGCCGCCGCCGCGTTCCCGCCGCGGGAGCCGCGCCGCCGCCGGACTCCACTACCCCGCCGCATTTGCCCCCCCTCCAAGCCGCCCCCTCTTTATATACCGCCGCCGCCGCCCCCTCTCCTCCCCACCAAGCCGCGCCGCTGCCGCTGCCTCCCATCGCAGCCGCCGCCGCTGCTTGCGCCGCCGCTTGCCGTCTCTGCTGCGCCGCCGCACCGCGCTGCCGCCCACGATGCCGCACCGCGCCGCCGCCCGCGACGCCGCCCCGCCTCGCCATTGCCCGCGCCCGCGTCGCCATTGCCGGATCTCGTTGCCGCCGTTTTTTGTTGAATCGGTAAAACCGACAAAACCGTCGCCCTGTTTTTTTTGTTAGATCGGTTCGGTTTGGTTTTTTTTCGGTTTCGCTAATTAGCGAACATTCACCCGAACGTCACTATTAGCGAACACGTTCGCCCGTTTGTCCCTAATAGCGAACGTTCGTTCGATAGTCTTTTTTTCGGCCAATGACCTATCCGCAATTATTTTTATCGCAGATTAGCCCCTGATCTTCAAACCCTCGCAACTTTTTGCTCGTTCGTCCAAATCGAGTGAAACCAATGCCAAAATCTTCGTCTCGAACCCCTCTTTCCAGTTAATCAAGTTGAACATGGTTTTGACAAATTAAAATTTGGTTTCAAGCAGATTTGTATTCGAACTTCTTTTGATCGTAGTTTGAGTTTCCTAGCTCCAATTTGATTGATTCTTTTTGCAAATCAAAGCACTCCAGTTGAACTTTAAGTTTGGACTTTCTTGTCTGAGTTTTACCCTTGCATCTATGCTTGAGTGCTTATGTATGCTATTGTTTTTTTGCGATAGAGTTTCCGGAGTGCGAAGCGTACTACTACGAGTCTCTAGGGTTTGCAGATCGTCAGCAAGGCAAGTAACACTTTGATCATACCCCTTTTGTTACCCAGTTTTTATGCATTAGTTTCAAACCTCAAATATTGCATGAGTAGGATCTTGTTAACATGTGGGTTTGGGAAGTAGATGATGAGGTAGAACCTATTATCCTTTATATCAAACCCTGGGAGTTACATCTACGTTATGCTTATACTGCTATGCTATGCTCGTAGACGTGGTTTGGTTGAGTGCATCCATGACAAATGTGAGAGTTGTTAATTAATGGTTAACTTAAGGTGGCTACTTTAATACACATCTGGGTGGATTGGTTGAGGCACCCTGGAGCACCCAGTGGTTGTCTGGGCACCTGGAGCAGTCCAGCGCTGTCCTAGGATATCCCGGAGTACCCGTGTGATCATCCTATGGTTCGCCACCCAGGCTCAAAGGGATCATAAGATTATTCATGCTAGAAACTTCCGTGTGCAGCCACAAGCCATTATGGGCTCTGGAATAGTTGAGTAAGTTGTGGGAAACCTTTCCATGATGGGCTAGCAGATGTAGGGGATTGTAGGTGTACCGGCCTATCTATGGGTTAAGGGGACCTCTCCGAAAAGACTGTGTCTCGGTCATCCATTTCTCAAACATCATGCAGTGCGAGAAATACAATGGAGGAGATTGAGTCTTGTGGGGAAAAGTGCGCAAACCTCTGCAGAGTGTACACACTAATCATGGTTAGCCGTGTCCCCGGTTATGGACATCTTGAGTATCTGGTTCTTGAATTATTGATTTGATCTCATCACTCTTTTAATTAATTTGTTGGGTTATCAATATTGTTTAATTGGGATTGAGTTGGAGGAACCTTCTCAATGTTTATCAACCAACTTTGTAGTTAAATAATCATGGTTAGTCGTGCACTCAGCTATGCCGTTGGAGTTGATGGACTCATTTACCTTCGATGCTTCTGCAGTTATCTTATTTAGACGGCCTTAAGCCATATTATTGTAATAAGTTCTCTTTTGAGACATTCGATGTAATAAGTGTGTGATTGCACCCTGTTATAAATCCTTCAAGTATTGTGTGTGTGTCAGCATTACCGATCCAGGGATGACACTTATACATAGATATTTGACCGTCTGAGGTCAGATCGCTACAAGACTCGTCCTCTTTGAAGCTGGGGCAACCAGTGGCCAGCTCGTCCGGGTCTAATTCTGCCTGCCACGCCTTAGCCCGACTTAAAGCCGTAATGGCACCGGCTCTGGCGGCTGACCGCTTGATTTCTTCAATTCTGGTGGGCAAGACAGAAAGTTTGCTTAGGACACCACTGAGAAGGGATGGTGCTTGATTGGTTGGTGAGATGGTGGCTATTATGCACTGGGCACCAGTGTATAGTTGTTCTACTAGCGTGTAAAACGCCTTGAGTTTTATCAGCACTTCTTGACCAAGATTGCTACTCCTGAGGCCTGCATAACGTATTATGATTAAGTCACCAGGCGGCTTACAAAATGGAGTGTGGAAAGGCATTACCATGTTAAAGTCTTACTTACCAAAAATAGCAGAAGTCATCTGTGTGATATGACGCTTCAAGCCGGTAAGTTCTGTGGTGACCTCTTCCAAAGAGGCTTCAGCTTTTTCAGCTCTCTGTATCAGGGCAGCCTTTTCTTTAGCCCAGGCGGCTTTCTCAGCATTAAACCCAGTTTTAAGCCTCTCCGTTTCATCCAAGCTGAACTTAAATTTGGAGTCAACTTTCTGGGTCTCAGTTTCTTTTGCTTCAAGACGGGTTTTTAAATCGGTCAATTGAGATTGAAATTGACTGGAGGCCTCCTGCAAGTAGGAGATTGAAACAGATATTCACAGTTATACTACAGTCTTATACAAAGAAAAGTCCCAAGCCCTTTGCAAGCAATAGCACTTGGCACTTGGGGGCTAATGGGTGCAGAAAGTTTTCTTTTATGAAGCAGTGACGGACAAATCAGGTTCATCTTTTTCTAAGTTATCCGGCCTATGAGGGTGACAAGGTGAGATTTTTTCAGTGACAGTGATAAGTCCCGGCTTGTTCATGTTGATTAAACCGGCCCTTGGGGGCTACAGGTGCATAGTTGATCACTACTATCTAAAGCCCCGGCTTAACTTGATAAGTCTAAGCCGGCCCTTGGGGGCTACTGGTTTTGACTTTGATACATATCTAAAGGCTATCTAAAAGTCTATAGTATATTTAATTCTATCATATTCAGTAGACTTGGGGGCTGAAGGGATATATCTTACAGACAAGGCAGAAATTGATACCTCATATTTCTGGTGCATGTGTTTGACCATGTCTATCTCCAGATCGCGGCTGGTGTGCACTTGGCTGAGGTAGCCGGAGAGTACTTCATTAATGCTTAGATGAGAATAATTTGCCGTGTCAAACTTGACCTTGCGTTTCTCGACCAAATCTTCCTTGGCAGAGTGTTTTGCCAGAGCAATAGGATTCCCCGGTTCTTGAAAACCAGTGCCGATGATCAAGACTTCTTCAGTATCCGGTTCTGAAGGCTTGATTGGGCTTCGTGGTTCAGCACCCAAAGGATCGACAATTGTATGTTTAGTGGAGGCACCAGGATTCTCTGGTGGCGGGTCATCAGCAAGCTCCTCCGGGTGTTGCACGGAAGCTTCAGATATTGGTGCTTGCTTCTTCGGTTCATGAGTCTTGGGGTCTTCGGCTGGCTTGTTTATTTTAGCCTTTTTGCTAGGCTTTGCTATTCCACTGCAAGAGGATTGAAAAGGTCAGTATATGTGCAGAGATGTGAAAGACAAAGATAAAGTTTTTACCCAGGGGCAGTCTTGAAAGCCAGAAGCCGAGTCTAGGATGAATCGTCAGAAGAAGAGTGAGAAGTCCCCTGATAATTTGAGTCAAAAGGATTAAGTGGTTGACGAATAAGACCTGCCTTGGGATAAAAAAGAGTTGGAGTTCTGAAGCACCTCATTCCGGCGTTTGCGTGGGGATGGTGTGTTAGGTAAACCAGAGGAAAGCTCTCCGCCTCCACTAGTCCGAGTTCTGCACCGGTTCTCATGTTGTTGTTGCTTCAAAATAAAGTTGGGATCCAAGTGAGCTAAAGGGTGAGAAAGCCTTACTTTATGGATCACTTGTCAAATTTTCTGTCTTGGCAAAGGCCCTGAGTCGGAGGAAATAGCAGTTACCTCATCATCACCCGCCTGGCTGGTTTCCGCGCCATCCTGATAGCAATCAGTGTCAATAAGATAGTTGAAAAAAGAGCCAAAGGGAATCAAGGTCTACCTCTGATTCATCATCTTCATCCAGGTTCAACATATCAGGGGCAGTTGATTTCTTTTTATTCTTCTTCAGGGCTTTAGTCTTAGCCCTGGCTTTCTTGGCGGCTTTCTCGTCATACTTCTTTTTCCAAAAGGTGGATCCAACCTGCAAAAATTACAATAAAGGTTGAAGATTTGCAAGTTATATGAACAATAAAGTGAAATATATGAACCGGACAGACTTACATCCGGTGCCGGGTTGAGTGTGCCGAAGGGATTCAACCCCACTTTGCTGCAGCTCTCCAAGCTTTCATTGATAAGGGTTTTGGTCATATCATTAATTGCTTTATCAGTCAAACGTACTGAGCAGTAGCGCAGCGGATCTTTGGTATCACCATTATATGTGCACATTAAACCGGGCCGGCGGCTCAAAGGTATGATCCTCCAAGCCACCCAGCAACGGACCAGGTCGACACCAGTCAATCCATTGGCCAACAACGCTCTAACCTTTGAAAAGGTAGGCATAATTTTGGCTCTTTCAGCAGTGGTGAGCCGTTTTGGGAGAGGGTGCCTTGGGCTGAGCCACTGTTCACGAAAACCCGGCAAGGGATTCTCGTCAGCAGGAGAAGTATCCTGGCAATAGAACCAGATCTAATTCCAATCCTTGGGATGACCTGGAAGCTGAGCATAAGGAAAGATGGCATCTCTCCGCTGCTGAACTGAGACTCCACCAAGCTCTAAGCTGGGTCCATCGGTGAACTCGTTCTGGCGGTTCAAAAAAAAATACTCTCTGAAGAGTTCGACACTGGGCTCCTCTTGAAGGTATACTTCGCAGAAGACTTGGAAGTTGTAGATATTTGAGATGGAGTTGGGTTCGATGTCTTGAGGATGAAGTTGAAAGAAATGCAGAATGTCATGAAATAATTTTGCCCCGGGCGGTGAGAAACCCCGGTTCATGTGATCAGTAAAAACAATAACCTCTTTATCCTGCGGCTGAGGTCTAACTTCATCTGGGTTTGGAGCACACCAGTGAAGGATATTTTTTGTTGGAAAAAGCCGATCTTGAAATATTCTTGAAGAATTTCTTCTGTGACAATGGATGGAACCAAGTCGCATGACGTAACTGTCTTAGTCATGATTGGGGTGCATGACCTAAACAAGACGATTTGAGACATGGTTAAACCGATGAACACCTAGCGGGTTTTAAATTATCGTTTAACCTGCCGTGAAGGGCTAATGGCTATGGATCTACGGTTCAGAGTATGAAGTAGTTGCTAAACCGCAGAACCGAATTATGAGGATGAATAAATAAGAATGGTTAAGCGGGAGAACATTACCGGGTTATACAAGTTATGAAGCGTATGATGGCGGCTTAAACGGGGCCTAATGTTGTATGGCGGGTCACGGTTTATGGTATAAGCCGCCATGGCAGTTATGGTGCTTCAAATCTATCAGTGAAAATTTTGCTAAGTGATAGACAAACAGATTTCACAGACTGGAGCTATAATTTTGGATCTACAGCTATTCGGAAAATGAGATTGAAATAAGCGCGCTACAGAGTAACGGCGAAGAACGACAAGAACACCGATGAACTACCCAAACCCTAGTACAGATCTGAGGCTTGAGCAGAGGAGTACTTATGGATGTGGGTGAATAGCGGTGGCGCGTCGGCGTTCTCTGGTTTAATCAGGTTGATGCAGCGGACGGAGGTCGATGGCGGCAGAGCTTGGGTCTGCGGCGGAGTCGCGAGGAGGAAGACGAAGACGATGAGGTGAGGGGAAAAAATGAAGACCAGGACCCCCCTTCCTATTTATAAGAGGATGGATACAAGGCATGTGCGGGAATCGAGGAGGCCGAAATTATCATGTGGCTATGTGGACGCCTCGATTTTCGGGATGTTCATAAAAAGATAAGGATCTATTAAGATATTCCGGGCCTCGTGCGGAATTAATGCGAAATGACGTCATGGCGGGTTAAGGTGGTTCTGTGAGCTGACGTCATGGCGGGTTACAACAAATTTATTAAACGGACGACGCAAGATTTTGACAAGTCAGGTATTGAAGATTGATGTGAATAAATTCAAATCAACCTGGGGCCTAATGTTGGGGATATAACTATTGGGTATAACCCGCCCAGGAGGGGCCGGGTCATACCACTGATGACTTAAAGATGAAGATGGTGGATCGTGCCTATTGACGGCCCAAGACCCAGAGGCGACTTGAGGCCCAAGAGGATGAACCGCCATATGTATGACTTGTATTGTAAGGCAAGTTTAGTTAGTCACCGAGCCGAACACGTTGTGTATGAGCCGTCCGGGACTCTATAAGACGCTGGGCATCAACCTGTGTATATAAAGGGGTGACCCGATGGCGGGTTAAGTCAAGAAACACCAAGTCGAGAACTAGGTCAAGCGGATTCGCTCCCTGGTCATCGAAACACAAGCAATACAACCCCAAACTGGAGTACGCCTTTACCTCCACCGCGAGGGGCCGAACCATTATAAACTCTTTGTGTCCTTTGTCTCGATTAACCCCTTTAAGCTAACCTAGTTGCGATGGCTCCACACCTAAGTCCTTTCGCTAGGACATCTGCCGTGTTAAGTCCACGATAGTAGTCATAAATGGTGAACATCTCTATGTTGATCATATCTACTATATGACTCATGTTCGGCCTTTCGGTCTCCAGTGTTCCGAGACCATGTCCGTACATGCTAGGCTCGTTAAGTTTAACCCAAGTATTCTGCATGTGCAAAACTGCCTTACACCCGTTGTATGTGAACGTAGAGGCTATCACACCCGATCATCACGTGGTGTCTCGAAACGATGAACTGTAGCAACAGTGCATACTCAGGGAGAACACTTTTATCTTGAAATTAAGTGGAAGGGATCATCTTATAATGTGATATGTCCATTTTGCATCATGTTTTCCTACTGTTATTTATGATGTTTTTTTGTATAATAATGCTTTTTGGAGTAATTTTAATGCCTTTTCTCTCCTAATATGCAAGGTACACACAAGAGGGAGAATTCTGGCAGCTGGAAATCTGGACCTGGAAAAGCTACGTCAGGCCACCTATTCTACACAACTCCAAACAAGCTGAAACTTTACACAGATTTTTTATGGAATATTTGAGGAATACTGGAGCCAATAAGTACCAGAGGGGGCCCACCAGGTGGGCACAACCCACCTGGGCGCGCCAGAGAGCCCAGGCGCGCCCTGGTGGGTTGTGCTCACCCAGGCCCCACCTCCGGTGCCCATCTTCTGGTATATAAGTCATTTTGACCTAGAAAAAAAATAAGGAGAGGACTTTCGGGACGGAGCGCTGCCGTCTCGAGGCGGAACTTTGGTAGGAGCACTTTTGCCCTCCGACGGAGCGATTCCGCCAGGGGAACTTCCCTCCCGGAGGGGGAAATCATCGTCATCATCATCACCAACAACTCTCCCATCTTGGGGAGGGAAATCTCCATCGACATCTTCAACAACACCATCTCCTCTCAAACCCTAGTTCATCTCTTGTGTTCAATCTTTGTACCGGAACTATAGATTGGTGCTTGTGGGTGACTAGTAGTGTTGATTACATCTTGTAGTTGATTACTATATGGTTTATTTGGTGGAAGATTATATGTTCAGATCCAATATGCTATTTAATACCCCTATGATCTTGAGAATGTTTATCATTTTTGAGTAGTTACTTTTGCTCTTGAGGTCGCGGGAGAAATCATGTTGCAAGTAATCATGTGAACTTGATATGTGTTCGATATTTTGATAGTATGTATGTTGTGATTCCCTTAGTGGTGTCATGTGAACGTCGACTACATGACACTTCACCATATTTGGGCCTAAGGGAATGCATTGTGGAGTAGTTATTAGATGATGGGTTGCGAGAGTGACAGAAGCTTAAACCCTAGTTTATGCGCTATTCCGTAAGGGACCGAATGGATCCAAAAGTTTAACGCTATGGTTAGAATTTATTCTTAATACTTTTCTCGTAGTTGCGGATGCTTGCGAGGGGGTTAATCATAAGTAGGAGGTTTGTTCAAGTAAGAACAACACCTAAGCACCGATTCACCCACATACCAAGTTATCAAAGTAGCGAACGCAAATCGAACCAACATGATGAAAGTGACTAGATGGAATTCCCGTGTAACCTCAAGAGCACTTTGCTTACTATAAGAGACCGTTTTGGCCCGTCCTTTGCCTCAAAAGGATTGGGCTACCTTGCTGCACTTTTGTTACTACTATCATTACTTGCTCGTTACAAATTATCTTGCTATCAAACTACTCTGTTACTTACAATTTCAGCACTTGCAGACATTACCTTGCTGAAAACCACTTGTCATTTTGTTCTGCTCCTCGTTGGATTCGACACTCTTACTTATCAAAAAGAGCTACAATTGATCCCCTATACTTGTGGGTCATCATAATGCTACCGCCGTTCTAAGGAAAATAAGATGCATAAAGGATAAACATCACATGCAATCAAAATATGTGACATGACATGGCCATCATCATCTTGTGCTTTTGATCTCCATCTCCAAAGCATCGTCATGATCTCCATCGTCACAGGCTCGAGACCTTGACCTCCATAGTAGCGTCGTTGCGTCGAGGTCGTCACGTCAACTATTGCTTCTACAACTATCGCTAATGCATTGTGATAAAGTAAAGCAATTACATGGCACTTGCACTTTATAATCAAGAGACAACCCTAAGGCTCCTGCCGATTGTCGATATTACAAAACATGATCATCTCATACACCAACATATATCACATCATATCTTGACCATATCACATCACAACATGCCCTGCAAAAACAAGTTAGACGTCCTCTACTTTGTTGTTGCAAGTTTTACGTGGCTGCTACGGGCTTCTAGCAAGAACCGTTCTTACCTACGCATAAAACCACAACGGTGATTCATCAAGTTTGCTGTTTTAACCTTCTTCAAGGACCGGCTGTAGTCAAATTCGATTCAACTAAAGTAGGAGAAACATACACCTGCCAACCACCTTTATGCAAAACTAGTTGCATGTCAGTCGGCGCAACCTGTCTCATGTGCGTGGACATGTAAGGTTGGTCCGGGCCGCTTCATCCCACAATACCGCCGAATCAATATAAGACGTTGGTGGTAAGAAGTATGACTATCACCGCCCACAACTCTTTGTGTTCTACTCGTGCATATCATCTACGCATAGACCTGGCTCGGATGCCACTGTTGGGAAACGTTGCATGGAAAACAAAAAAAATTCTTACGCACACGCAAGATCTATCCATGGACATGCATAGCAACGAGGGGGAGAGTGTGTCTACGTCTCGTAGACCGTAAGCGGAAGCGTTTAACAACGCGGTTGATGTAGTCAAACTTCTTCGAGCTCCAACCGATCAAGTACCAAACGTATGGCACCTCCACGTTCTGCACACGTTCAGCTTGGTGACGTCCTCTGCCTTCTTGATCCAGTAATACGTCTCCAACGTATCTATAATTTATGAAGTATTCATGGCATGTTTACAACAATTTTATATGGTTTTGGTATGATTTGCATGGAACTAACCCGGACTGACGTTGTTTTCAGTAGAACTACCGTGGTGTTGTTTTTTGTGCAGAAATGAAAGTTCTCCAAATGAGCTGAAACTTTTTGACGATTTTTTTGAAACAAAAGAGACCCCCGAAGCTTCGTGGGAGGGCCAGAAGAGCCACGAGGAGGGCACAACCCACCATGGCGCGCCTGGTGGGCCAGGCTCGCCCCGGTGGGTTGTGCTCACCTCGAGGCCCATCTTCGCGTGAAACCGACGCCAAAAACTCCTATAAATAGAGAAACCATCAGAAAAAACCTAGATCGGAAGTTCCAACGCCACATGCCTCTATAGCCACCGAAAACCAATCTAGACACCGTTCCCGCACCCTGCCGGAGGGGGGAATCATCTCCGGTGGCCATCTTCATCATCTCGTCGGCCTCCACGATGAGGAGGGAGTAGTCAACCCTCGGGGCTGAGGGTTTGTACCAATAGCTATGTGTTTAATCTCTCTCTCTCTCTCTCTCATGTTCTTGAGATGTCACGATCTTGATGTATCGTGGGATTTGTTAATATAGTCGGATCACATGGTGTTTTCCCCTATCCATCTTGTTGTGATGAATTGAGTTTTTCCCTTTGAGATTTCATTGTTATCGAATTGAATACTTTTATGGATTTGAGAGCACTTGATATATGTCTTGCATATGAATACTCGTGGTGAAAATGGGGTATCATAGTGATTCACTTGATATGTGTTTTGGCATTCAACTCGCGGATTCCCACGGTGACATTGGGGTAATCTATGCATAGGGGTTGATGCACGTTCTTGTCTTTTATTTCTCCGGTAGAAATCTTGGGACACTTTTTGAAGTTCTTTGTGTTGGATTAAATATTATGAATCCGAATTTGCTTTGGTGTTATTTTTGTACGAACTCTTGGATAGATCGATCGGAAAGAATTGCTTTGAGGTGGTTTCGTACCCTACAAACAATTTATTCTTATGTTCTCCACTAGATAAGAACTTTGGAGTGATTCTTCGTTGCATGTTGAGGGATGGTTATATGATCCAATTATATTAGCATTGTTGAGAGATTGCACTAGTGAAAGTACGGACCCTAGGCCTCATTTTCAAGCATTGCAATACCGTGTTTGTGCCCATTTACTATTTGCTACCTTGCTGTTTTTTATTTATTCAGATTATAAAAATATATTTCTACCATCAATATTACACTTTTATCACCATCTCTTCGCCGAACTAGTGCACCTATACAATTTGCCATTGTATTGGGTGTGTTGGGGACACAAGAGATTTCCTGTATTTGGTTGCAGGGTTGTTTGAGAGAGACCATATTCATCCTACACCTCCCACGGATTGATAAACCTTAGGTCATCCACTTGAGGGAAAATTGCTACTGTCCTACAAAACTCTATGCTTGGAGGCCCAACACGAGTCTACAAGAATAAAGTTGCGTAGTAGACATCAAGCTCTTTTCTAGCGCCGTTGCCGAGGAGGTTATTGCATGAAGGTATATCTTTAGATCTTGCAATTGAATCTTTTAGTTTCTTGTTTTATCACTAGTTTGGTTTATAAAAGAAAACTAAAAAATGGAATTGTGGTTGCATCATATTATTGATCATCTTTATAATATCTTTCTTGAAAATGATGGATCGGAAAATTGTGCTCAATTTTTAGAAGAAGAAGTCAATAAAATATTTGGCACAAAATATTTGAATGATGAGCATGATTGCAATGTTGTTAGTATGAATGAACTCTCTGAATATCCAAAATGCTGATGATCATTGCACTAGTCATGAGAAAAATGTTTCTTATAAGCATGTCAATTTTTGCAGAGTGAATTGGGAGTGCAATTGCACACCAAAAAGGGAAGATAGATTTTGTAAGAAGCATAAATATTTAGAAATGAAAAAGTTGCAAGAGAGGCTAGATGATTGTGCTGAAAGATGTAATTTTGTTCACCATCCTTGTGAACTTTGCAATGAACGCGGTCATTTAAATCTCCAATGCAAATTCTTTCACGATCAAATCGTGTCCAAAAATTGTGATAACTTGATTATCCTTGAGCATCATAAAGAGTTTAGTCTTCTTTTGGGGTATGAAGAAATGAAACGTATAACTAAGGGTTTTCCAAAATTTAATCTCGAGAGATTTCTTGATTTTGATCTAGAGGAAATTTATATGTTTTGTGCGGTAAATTGCACTGAGAATCCTTATATTGCCAACTATCTAAAAACAAGAAAACAAATAGAATATGAAGAGAGTACTAATGAAAGGGAAAGTATTTCCCAATACCCTCCTAGTGTTCATTATGATGAATCAGGTAATGAGGAGGAGCTTCCTATCCAATCAATCTCATCAATAAGAAGCTTGGAAAAATTAATTAAACCCACACATGATGTGGTGAAGAAGAAGAAAAGAAGAAAGAATACAGGTAAAAAGGTATCTCTCCCAAATAATGTTGCTCCTATTATTGTTGTGCCTCATGAAAATGAATACAAAATAATTGTGGAAGAGGATGCACTTGATGATGATTTTGTTATGCCTATTGCTTGTTGTGATGATTACGATTGGGAAGATAATGATACTTCTTCTTTTGTAATCCGATTTGCTGCCTTTGGAATGAAATTCGGAGTTTCATGCACTTATTGAAAGAAAAAGGGGGGGTTTCGATTCGCGGTGTTTCCTTGTTCTCCTATTTGTGTTTTAGGAGGCACGGCTTGTGCCTGCTGCTCTCCCACCGAGCGCCCCGCGAGCGGGGGCTGGGTGTGGCGGGCGCATCTGAGCTAGCCTGAGCAGCATCAGGGCCGCCCTGGGGCCAAGGACATGATTGCCGCAGGTCCACCTTTGCGCACACCTTGCCAAGGCTTTGGCATTTGGATCCTCGTGCGGTGCTCTCGAGCGAGCCAGCAGGCACGCACCATGCCCGGCATCCGGCTTTGGGCCTCAGGGGCACTCAGCACCGGGCGCCCCCCCACACTCCCGCGAAGCTCGACGCCAGGCGAAGGCACACCAGGAGGCCTTAGGCTCTCGCAAGCCCCTCCTGGCATTCCGCGGATTGGGGGCCCCGGAGGACTCGTCTCAGGAGAAGTGCGTCTCTGTGATACAAGAACCCGTCCAAGGCCGCGAACACAAAGATAAGCCACGCCAACTACTCTAGTCAGGAGCCCTCCGGCTCACGGCGGCACGTTTCCAAAATTAATCTAGAGGGCATATCATTGTTTCATACATTACAGGGGAGCCCCCTCCAAAAAATTCTTTCACGCCCCGCAGGGCCATACCCAAAATTTTGGCAGGAAATACAAGCCTTGCGGGACGCGCGACCGCCGGCGTCGATGTCATCGTCATCACCATCAGCTCCGCCCTCTTCGGCCGCGAGCGCAACCACGTCGTCGGCAAGGGCGAATTCCTTTACCAGGTCGTCCACCCATCTCGCCATCCACGAGGACCTGTGTTCGGCTTTGGAAATGTTCAATATGGCAGTCAGGTGCGCGAGGGCATAGGAAGGCCGCCTCTCCCTCCTGACGCCTCCGGGGGTCGATCCTGAAGACAAGAAGGCCAAGGCTAAGGACGTGAAATGCAAGGGTCCTGTCGTGCTCGCGGCCGAGCCTGAGATGAAGCGCGGCTGTGACCACCCCGAATCCTCCAAGAGCAGCCGCCCGTTCTGCGTATTCCACAATGTCCACAGCCACAACACCAATGACAGCCAGGAGCTCAGGGCAATCCGCGACGGGCGCCTTGGCCGCCGTCCCGAGTGCAACGACCGTGGCTACGGCCACGATGGAGGCCGCTGGGACAACCACGACCCCCGCCAGGACTGGCGCGATCAACCCCGTGAGGACCGCGGGCAGGGCCAGCCTCGCGATGGCCCCTGGAGGGACCAGCCACGTGAGGACCGTCCTCACGGAAACGCCGGCCTCCCTCCGCTGCCGCCACCGCCAAGATGATGCGGCTGGGGGCTTCCAGGAGCCTTGCGCCATTGCCTGCATCATGGGCGGCGCTTGCTACCTCTTGAGCATGCGTTGGTTTTCCCTTGAAGAGGAAAGGGTGATGCAGCAAAGTAGCATAAGTATTTCCCTCAGTTTTTGAGAACCAAGGTATCAATCCAGTAGGAGACTACACGCAAACCGCCTAGTACCTGCACAAACAATCAAGAACCTTGCAACCAACGCGATAAAGGGGTTGTCAATCCCTTCACGGCCACTTGCAAAAGTGAGATCTGATAAAGATAATAAGATAAATATTTTTGGTATTTTTGTTGTATAGATTGAAAAGTAAAGATTGCAAAATAAACGGCGATAGAAATAGCTAGTTGACGGGAAACTAATATGATGTAAAATAGACCCGGGGGCCATAGGTTTCACTAGTGGCTTCTCTCAAGATAGCATAGATTACGGTGGGTGAACAAATTACTGCCGAGCAATTGATAGAAAAGCGCATAGTTATGAGAATATCTAGTCATGATCATGAACATAGGCATCACGTCCGTGTCAAGTAGACCGAAACGATTCTGCATCTACTACTATTAATTACTCCACACATCGACTGCTATCCAGCATGCATCTAGAGTATTAAGTTCATAAGAACGGAGTAACGCATTAGGCAAGATGACATGATGTAGAGGGATAAACTCAAGCAATATGATATAAGCCCCATCTTTTTATCCTCGATGGCAACAATACAATATGTGTCGGTTCCCTTTCTGTCACTGGGATCGAGCACCGCAAGATTGAACCCAAAGCTAAGCACTACTCCCATTGCAAGAAAGATCAATCTAGTAGGCCAAACTAAACCGATAATTCGAAGAGACTTGCAAAGATATCAAATCATGCATATAAGAATTCAGAGAAGAATCAAATATTGTTCATAGATAATCTTGATCATAAACCCACAATTCATCGGATCTCGACAAACACACCGCAAGAAGTATTACATCGAATAGATCTCCAAGAACATCGAGGAGAACTTTGTATTGAGAACCAAAGAGACAGAAGAATCCATGTAGCTAATAACTATGGACCCGAAGGTCTGTGGTAAACTACTCACACATCATCGGAGAGGCTATGGTGTTGATGTAGAAGTCCTCCGTGATCGAATCCCCCTCCGGCGGAGCGCCGGAAAAGGCCCCAAGATGGGATCTCACGGGTACAGAAGGTTGTGGCGGTGGAAAAGTGGTTTCCTGGCTCCCCTGGATGTTTTCAGGGTATAAGAGTATATATAGGCGAAAGAAGTAGGTCGGTGGAGCTACGAGGGGCCCATGAGGGTGGGGGGCGCGCCCTCCTGCCTCATGGCCGCCTCGTTGCTTCCTTGACTTCCACTCCAAGTCTCCTGGATTGCGTTTGTTCCAAAAAAGATCCTCGCAAAGGTTTCGTTCCGTTTGGATTCCATTTGATATTCCTTTCCTGCAAAACACTGAAATAGGCAAAAAAAAGCAATTTGCATTGGGCCTTCGGTTAATAGGTTAGTCCCAAAAATAATATAAAAGAGTATATTAAAATCCATTAAACATCCAAAACAGATAATATAATAGCATGGAACAATCAAAAATTATAGATACATTGGAGACATATCAAGCATCCCCAAGCTTAATTCCTGCTCGTCCTCGAGTAGGTAAATGATAAAACAGAATTTTTGATGTGGAATGCTACCTAACATAATTTTCAATGTAATTTTCTTTATTGTGTCATGAATGTTCACATCCGAAAGATTCAAGACAAAAGTTTAATATTGACATAAAAATAATAATACTTCAAGCATACTAACTAAGCAATTATGTCTTCTCAAAATAAAATGGCAAAAGAAAGATCATCCCTACAAAATCATATAGTTTGGCTATGCTTCATTTTCGTCACACAAAATGCTCTCATCATGCACAACCCCGATGACAAGCCAAGCAATTGTCTCATACTTTAGTATTCTGAAACTTTTTCAACTTTCACGCAATACATGAGTGTGAGCCATGGACATAGCACTATGGGTGGAATAAAAAATGACGATGGAGGTTGTGTGGAGAAGACAAAAAAGAGAAAGTCTCACATCGACGCGACTAATCAACGGGCTATGGAGATGCCCATCAATTGAGGGCTCCGCAGACCCAGAAAGGTTTGAACTCTGGGGCGTGTGCGAAGAACTCGACCTCTCCAGCCAACCAGTTTGTTGCCCCCATGGCCTAGCTCAATATGCAACAAAGGAAAGGGACACGGCAGTTTATCCAGGTTCGGGCCACCTTGCGGTGTAAAACCCTACTCCTGCTTTGGGGTGGATTAGCCTCACGAGGGGCTAAGGATGAACTAGTACAGAGGAAGAACAACCTCACGAGGTCTGCTCTATTGTGGGCGTGAGTGAGGGTTGGATCGATCCCCTTCTACGGTGGGGGCTAAGCTATATTTATAGTGGCCTTGGTCCTCTTCCTCCGAACGAAGGCGGGAAGGGATCCCACAGTGACCAATTTTGAAAGGGGACAAGAAGTACATCCTATCCTGACTAAAAGTGGTCTTCGCGTGCAAAGTTCCTGTTCGTGACGCCGTAGTGGGCTCGACGATGACATCCGTCCTGCCATCCTGGCGGTCTTGGTCTTGTTGCACGGGAATGGAAACCTTTGGCTGATACATCGGGACCCCGCACCTGCGCTTGCCTCCTTAGCACCAAAGAGGAAACCTGTTGCTCTGCGCCCGCAGGCGCCCGCCTGGCCTTGGTCGTCATGGCTTGCGTCACCTCAACCTCATGAGGTGAGCACCTGCATAGAAATCTCCGCTTCTCGGCAGCCAACCTGAGGAGACCGCTCCCTCCGGAGGTCTTGATGTCGTCCGCCTCGCGAAGCTTGGCCCCTCGCAAGGATCTTGTCTTGGAGGTGCTGAAGATGGGCCGTACGAGGCCATCGATGGAGCCACGTCGTGGGCGCAGGCAGACAAGCCTGGGTACCCTGGTTCTCAAAACGCTGACATCTAGGATATTAAGGTTTGAGTGGCCCATACCATAGTGGGCTTTTGGCCCACGGGTCACCATAATATATTACAAAGGGCCTACTAATGGGCAATTCCTATTTGATGCGCGCGGGCGGCAAGCTGTCAAGGAAACGCTCGCAGCTGTTTCGTTCGCGTGCATGTTGGGCCGGCCCACTATGGGGTTCGCGTGCTTCTTTTTCGTTCGCTGATGTTTCTTTCGTTAGTTTTTTCTTCCACGTTTGGTTTTCTCTCTTGGTTTTTTCTTCTGGTTTTGTTCCGGTTTTCTTCTTCTAGTTTTGTTTACGTTTCTTTCTGGTTTGGTTTTCTCCTGTTTCTCTTCTGGTTTTTGGTTTTTGTCCTGTTTTCCTCTTTTGGTTTTGGTTTTTTTCTTTTAGTTTTGTTTTTTCAACGAATATACAAGTGTTCACTATGTTTCTTAATTTTGTTCATTGTATATTACACAAATGTTCAGTGCGTATCCGAAAATTGTTCGGTGCATATATTCATTTTTTCAAAAATGTTCATCGTATGGAATTGCCCTCCGAAGATAAATGTTCAATGTGTATTTTTAAATTGTTCAGGTTATATCACAAAAATGTTAAATATGTATCTTCAAATTGTTCAGCATATATCACAAAAAAGGTTCAATGGGTATTTGAGAAATGTTCATCGTATATTACGAAAATGTTCAACGTATATCAAAAAATGTTCAATGGTAAATTTTTTATTTTTGGATCAGTCAGTACATATAGTTCTTAAGTAGTCACGCAGCGTTTTGATTGCAATGACGCAGCAGCTCGAGTGTTAAGGAACGCTAACTCTCTATTCGTTGGGTTGGGAGTTCGATTCCTACGTATCAGTGTTGTCCTTTCCATGTTTCTATCGTAGTGTCCTAGTAGTTTCTTTTTTCCGCGAATCAATCGTGGTGGTAGTCGGTTGTGATGGAAAACTGTTGTAGTGTCGATTGTGAAGGGAAAAGGAATACGGCCAACTTGCAAACCGACAGTCCTAAATAAAGTAGTCGATCGTGACGTAGTAGAAGTACCGTAACTTTCCCGTAAAGTAGACAGGCCTCCGCACTTATACAGCACGAGTAGAATCTTTTTCGCGATCTGTCGCCAATGACTTGTTTCCAGAAACAAGGCCAAGGCGGAGCCGGAGCCCATGCTAATGCGGAAGCACTCGTCGTTTCCGCCCACTTGGCCGGAGGAGTCTTACACGTGGACCGGTGTGCTACACGAGTGGGTGAGCACGCCTCCGGTCCACTACGTCGCGACTTCGAAAGAAGAGGCGGCCCTTCTTAAGCGCTGGAAGGCACTAGCTTGCCGAGGAGAGAGCCGATGGCGAGCGGCAGATGCTTTGGGAGCAGCAGCTGCGCCGTGACGAGGACGCACTGCGGCTTGAGGAGGAGGAGGAGAAGGAGCGCGCCCGGCGAGCCGCAATTCCGGCGCCCCAGCAGAGGCCGGAGGAGGCTGCCCTGGCAGCCTACCAAGCGGCTTTCGGGTGGGCTGGTCCGGCTCCCGTCTTCATCGACCTCACAGGCGGCGATGGCGACGGCAAGGGCAAGGGCAAGGCGAATGTCTAGAGCAGCGTCCGGGCACGGATTTTTTTATGTTTTAATTAATGTTTAATTATGTTTTAAGTGGACTTTGGCTGATGATGGACTAGCCACTTAATGTTTTATTATATTTTTTCTGTGACGTGTTGTTTTATTTAACACGGGTAAATTTGGGTTAGCCTCCTATTGAACGCACTGGCCGATCCAAATAAAAAAGCGAACGCGCCTGTCCACCTAGCCGATCCAAATGAATAAAAGATGAATGAAACGCACGTCCGTTTGGGTCTTCTGTAAGGTCATCCGAAAAGGTGCCGGCCCGTTCGAGATCAACTTGCCCATCGCCATCGGACATCCAAGAGTCGCGAAGCGACATATGTCGTCACCCCGCATAGTCAGAGCCACAAAGCCCTCCACGCCAGTACGCCACGATGGCCGTTGGTGTGGAGCAGTTGCCGTTCTATTTTTTATCGCCCGTTCAAAATAGTCTGATAGAGCCTGCACGGATGTATGCAAGACTCTGAATCAGCTTCTACATCCTGTTCGGTTGCTTGCAAAGATTTTTGTGCATGTTTGTTTCGTTGTTTTGGGCGTGGCTAATGCAACCATTCGTGTTTTGTTGTGTGCAAGACCCATGTCTAAAAAGTAAATGGAGAGGGATTGATGGAATCCTTGCTGTATTACTTGAGCCTCGTGGGCATATATATACTAGTATCCATTGCAACTAAAAAGTTAAAATATGCAATGCATGTCTTTACACAACACTTTTTATATCCAATTTTCGCAAACGCAAGAAATAAGGTTACACTGACTATCGCTCTTTGGGCCATGTAATTTGGACGTGAATAAGCCATCCTAATCGTTTCTGGACGTACTTCAGCTCGGCACTTTCATCTAATGAAAGAGTTGTGGTGCATGGAATACATCCTAGATGAACATGAATTTGTTATTTATTTTGAAAAGGTGATTTTTTTCTGTAAATTTGAATAATATTTTTTTGATTTTTTTTTAATGGAATCATTTGTTTTTGGAGATGTACATTATCTGGTTGGGAAATTGCATGGTGCTTCTCTGTTCTTACATTTAGTTTGCAGATGCATTGATTTTTTAAATATGAAATTATGCATGATGCTACCTACGAGTAAAAGCAGCAGGCTGCTGGCGTAATTGCCCTGGCAGTGAAGAGTCGAGATCTAGATCAAAATTACGTCATGGTAGATCAAGTATACTGGCTGCTACCACACACCAACATAGAGCAGCAGTGCATCACTTCAGTTAGAGAGGCGAGATGAGCAGTGCATCGCTTCAGCTAGACAAGTGAGATGAAGCATTCTAAGTGCAGAATTGACATATTATTTTAGACAATTCATGTGAGTGATAGATCTAGCACCAGCATAGGTGAATCTATAATAATTCTTGTAAAATATGTCTATAAGCACCAGCAGTCACCAACGGTAGCGACGTAGACGGTGAGACTGAAGAAGAATCCAAAGGTAAGCCGACAGACATCCCCCCACAGTCATAACGGTCGATGCATCGCGGATGTTGTGGCTGGAGTGGAAACCGACGAGGTTGCTCAAACAAGGCGGTAGCCCTTTGTGCCGTTGTCGAGGTAGCCGAGAGCATAGGGTGGTGCAACCGTGGTCGAGGTAGCCGAACGAGGGAAACTGTGGTCAATGTCGAGTCAGGGTGGCTGGTGTCGAGATAGTCGACATGGAGCCGCGGGTGCAAGGAGGCGCCGTGTTAGTCATGGACGTAGTGGTGTCGAGGTAGTGATGCGCTGGGAAGAAGATGATGTTGATGAGGTGTCGCGCCGAGTTTGCCAAGTCCGGGGACACGTCGTGGACGAAGGCACACATCGGTGTTGTCAGCATCAGGCATGCGTAGACGGGCGAAGTCATTGTTGACGACACCGGTTAGCCTCGATCCCCCTGTGGGACACGAGGAAGCCCAGTAGCTTGCTGGAGGGGACACCAAACACGCACTTCTCCGGGTTGAGCCGCAGGTCCACCTGGCGCAGGCTAGCGAAGGTCTTCTCCAGGTCCTGAATCAGGGTTCTTGCCTCCCGAGATTTTACCACGATGTCGTCGACGTAGGCTTCAGTGTTTCTCCCGAGCTGCTGGCCCAGGGCGATGTGCATCAGCCGCTGGAAGGTTGCCCCGGCGTAACGCAGTCCGAACGGCATGCAAGTGTAGCAGTACACCCCGCAAGGGGTCAAGAAGGCCGTCTTCTCTATGTCCTCCACTGCCATCTTGATCTGGTGGTAACCTGAGAAGTCATCCAGGAAGCACAGCAAGTCGCACTCGGCGGTTGAATCGACAATCTGGTCGATGCGTGGGAGTGGGAACGGATCTTGAGGGCAGGCCTTGTTGAGGTTGGTGAAGTCGAGGCACATGCGCTCCTTCCCGCCTTTCTTGGGCACGACGACCGGGTTCGCCAGCCACTTCGGATATCGTACCTCGCGAATGACGCCTGCTTCTTGCAGCTTGCGGGTCTCCTGGACGATGAAAGCCTGCTTCTCTGTAGATTGCCGCCGTGCCTTCTATTTCACCGGGCGCACATTGGGGCACACCCTCAGGTGATGCTCTATAACCCCCTGGGGACCCCTACCAGCTGCTTGGGTTCCCAGGCGAATAATTCCTTGTTCGCCCGCAAGAAGTCCACCAACTCCCTTTCTTGTTCCGGAGCGAGGTCGGCACCTATAGTGAAAGTCGCCCCTGAGGCCCCGCCCTTGTCGACTGGTACTTGCTTCGTCTTGGCCCGATCTTGAGTGAACAACTTCTTCTTCTTGGCTGGCGCAGCCCCCTTAGCCCCGGGAGTGGCCTTATCGGCCGGATAGGCTGCAGCTGCAGTCCTGAAAGAGAGCTTGAGGGCTGTCAGGGCTTCCTTGGTGTCTCCAGCCACGGTGAGGACGCCTTTGCTCCTTGCCATCTTCATGAGATTATAGGCAGGACGGGAGGCCGCCATGAACTGGGCCAAGGCCGGGTACCCAAGGATGGCGTTGTACGGGAGGCCGATGCGGGCGATATCGAAGTCGATAAGCTCAGTGCAGTAGTTGTCGCAGGTGCCGAAGGTCACGGGGAGGCGGATCTGCCCTAGGGGGCTGGTGGAGCCGCTGCCGACTCCGGAGAAGGGCTTGGTGGAACGGAGCCGTTCATGCGGTACGTGGAGCAAGCCGAAAGCCTCCACCGAGAGCACATTAAGGCCGGCCCCGCTGTCGATGAGGGTCTTGGTGACGGCTACGTTGCAGATGGTGGGCGTGCAGAGCATCGGGAGCGCGCCCGAGCTCGCGGTGGTCGCGGGGTGTTCGCTTGAGTCGAAGGTGATGTCGGACTTGGGTGTCGCCCATCCTGGAGGGCCCCCCTGCTGCACGGAGGCGGCGCTGATCTGGCGGAAGAACTGCTTGACATGGCGGCCTGAAGGCGGCGCCTGCGAGCCGCTGAGGATGGCCACGACGGCGAAAGGTGCGGGCGCGAAGCGTGCAACGAACATGCCGCGTAGCTCCTCCCAAGAGGCCACAGAAGAGCCTGGCAGGCTGAATAGCCAGGCGCGCGGCGCGCCGGCGAGGACCATGGGGAACCAGTTGGCCATGACCTTGTCGTCGCTTCCAGCCTCCAGAACTGCGTCCTCATACGCCAGCAGGAAGGCCGACGGGTCCGTCGCACCGTCATAGCGGGGCGACATCTCCGGCCTGAACTTGTGCGGCCACCGCACCCGCCGCAAGGCGGGGGCGAGGACCCTGAGCCCCATGGTATCGCCGCGGGCGTCCGTCGGTCCGGTTGGAGGAGCAGCACCGGCCATGGGGGTCGAACAAAGAGATGGTGCTGTGGGAGGGCGAAGCTTCGGCGCACCCCTACCTGGCGCGCCAAATGTCGGATTACGGGTTCCGGCAAACCCTTGAGGTTCGAACACTGGGGTGCGCACGAAGATCTCTCCTCCCCTAGCTCGCACTCTTGCAACGATCTCAAGGCCTAGCTCACCGAACCCAAGGAACAAGAGACACAAGAGTTTATACTGGTTCAAGCCACCATTGTGGTGTAATACCCTACTCCGGTGTGGTGTGGTAGATTGCCTTGTAGGCTGAGGATGAACAAGTACAAGGGAAGAACAACCTCCCGAGGAGAGGTGTTTTTGGGCTGGATGAGCTGGTGAGGGTGGTCTTGGTGGAATGGATCCGGTCCAAGATCAGATGCCTCCCTATGGTGGTGGCTAGTCCTATTTATAGAGGCCCTGGTCCTCTTCCCAAATGTAGGCGGGAAGGGATCCCACAACGGCTAATTTCGAAGGGAGAAAACTAATACAAGTTATCCTGACTAAAGGTGGTCTTCGCCTACCAAAGGCTCTGGTGGTGACGCCATTGTGGGCTTCGCGATGACCTCCGTCTTGCCGTCCTGCTGGTCTTGGTCTTGTTGCACCGATATGGAAACATTTGCCTGACGCCTCGGGACTCCTCGCCTGCGCCTGCGTCTCTAGCACCAAAGAGGAAACTAGTACATTGCGCCCACTGGCGCCCGCCTGGCCTTGGTCGTCATGTCTCACGTCACGGGAACCTCACGAGGGTGCCACTTGCATAGATATCTCCGCTCCTCACAAGCCAGCCTAGTGAGGCTGCCCCTGAGGAGGTCTTGTGTCGTACGCCTCGAGAGGCTTGGCCCCTCGCGAGGGTCTTGAGTGTTTGTTGATGAAGATGGGCCGTACCAGGCCGCTGGTAGAGCCACGCCGCGGGCCGCATGCAGGCAAGTCTGGGGACCCCCATTCCCAGGACGCTGACAGCCGGCAGTATGAATAAATTACATAGGGCGTTGCGCTCTAAGTATTTGCGCTGTTACCCTTACTGCATATGGCGTGGTAAGCCGGCAGTATGAACAAATATCACAGGTATGATATTTATTTGTTATGAATATATGAGGTTTTGATAAACCCGCCCTGGTTATGGACTATACAGTCACAGTGGATTTTTCCTGTGGGAATTATGACCCGCCCTGTGGTAAACCGCCAGGGACACTTGTTATCTACTTATGTGCAGGGAATAATTTAAACATGGTCTGCATGATTGTTGACATTATAAGCATAAATGGCAAATTTGCAAACATCAGATCGGCGGCTCAAAAGAGTTATGCAAGTAAACATGCATGATGGCATGGCGGATCATGGTTTTTATGGCTCCCTGAGACCAAAAGCATTAAGTGTTTTTGATATAACACAGCGCTCAAAGCTGTGGATGATCAGCTAGCCTTTTTGATCAATTGTCTTGGCCTTCACACGTTGAAGCTTTCGGGTCATCTTGTGCCGGCTCTTCTTCTTCTTCATCACCCATTGGCTGGAAGTCAGGTGTGGCCCAGTTGATGCTGGTCAAAGCTCTAAACACAACTTCGTCATCTATAAGACTTGATGGATCAATGTCAGGAGAGAAGGTGTGGTTACGTGTGGGCGGAATAAGATCCACAGCTTCATGAACCGGCGCCTTCACTTTGGTATTCTCAGCGTCATAAACCGGGTGGTACTTGGAGAGGTCTATCTCATCAGCTAATTTGCTTGCCCATGGGTGCATCTCTCTTACTATTTGAGTGAAGTCTTCAGCACTGAAAGGAGACCCATCTTCTTTAACACTGGGACAGCCGACTGATATTTCTTCCGGGTCGAGTTCAGCCTGCCACGCCTTTGCCCGGCTTAAGGTAGTGATAGCACCGGCCTTGGCGGCTGATCGCTTTAATTCTTCCACCCTTTGTGGTATCACAGACAGCTTCTCTAACACTTCCTTGATAAGGGAAGGTGGCCGCTTCTTATGCAAGGCCGCAGAAATCGCCCATTGGGCGCCAGTGTATAGCTGCTCCACAAGGGTATAAATGGCTTTCAGCCTTATCCGCATATCATCACCTAGCTTGGAGCTTCTGGAACCTGCATTGGCAAGTATGTTTATGAGCCGGCTCAATGGTTGTTTAAACTTGATGAAGAGATATTGAAGTATACTATTACTTACCAAAGGTGGCTGCTATCATGCTGTTGATTTGATATTTTAAGCCGGACAACTCATCAGTTACTGGCTTAAGGGCAGCTTCAGCATCTTCTGCTCTTTTCAATAGAGTTGCCCTCTTGGTCCCCCAGCCGGCTTTATCAGAACTGAAGTCTTGTTCCAGCTTTTTAAGGTTTTCCAACGCAGTCTTCAGCTCTGATTTGGCTTTTGAAGTCTCAGATTGTTGGGTTTGAATGTTGGCCCTCAGATCATTGACTTGGGATTCCTTTATATTTAATTCAGCCTGCAACATGAACAAGATAGGAGGCATTATAATCATCTTATTTGAAGTCCCAAGCACAATACAAGTATTTCACTTGGCACTTGGGGACTAATGCATATTGCTCTTTTTTGAAGACAATTTTCTGATGACCCGGCTCATATTCTATGAATATGGCCGGCTCATGGGGGCTACAAGTGCAAAGTTGAGCACTATTATTTGAAGTTCCGGCTTAACTTGTTAGTTTAAACCGGACCTTGGGAGCTACATATGTGAAATTCAGAACTATATTTTTTAAGTCCCGGCTTAACCATGCAGATTAAGCCGGCCCTTGGGGGCTACTTGTGTTGATTCTGCAGTTCTAAGATGCTATCACATGGATATCAAGATCACCAAGGAAATTTAAAGTCTACAGCATATTCAAGGTTATCAAATCCAATAAACTTGGCGGTTGACAGATATATATTTGTATAAGACAAGATTTTGCTTACCTCAAAGCGATCTTTCATGAGATTCACCAAGCCGGCTTCAAAGTCACGGCTGGTATGGAGACGGTTCAGGTAACCCGCGTGAAGCTCTTGGGCGTTGAATTGTGCGTAGCTTTCCAGGTCCATTTTCCACTTGCTTTTGTCAACATCAGAGAATTCCTCTTTGGAGATGTGCTTGGACAAGACGGTGGGGTTACCTGGTGCTGTGAAAGCCATCCCAGTAACTATGACTTCTTCATTTTCTTGAGCCGACTGAGCGGGGCTGGGTTCCGGGTCAATATCCATGGAATCTGTATGGGCATGATGTTCCTCTGGTGGCGGCTCATCAACTGAGGCCTCAGCAGCTTGGTGAGAAGCTTCTATTGTTTGTTTCTCCGGCTCAGAAGGATTTGAATCTTCAGCCGTTTTGTTCACCTTCAGCTTCTTGTTGGGCTTGGCCATAGCACTGACAATAAAGCACAAGACAGGGTTAATATGATAGTTGAGTACATGATTGAAAGTGAATAGGCTTAAGTGTTCTTACCCAGACACAGTCTTGAAAAGAGGGACCCGAGTCCCAGTTGAGTCGCCAGAAGAAGAATGAGAGGTTCCTTGATAGTTTGGATCAGAAGGGTTAAGAGGCTGTCAGAATAGACCCGCCTTGGGAAGAGCTAAGTCAGAAATTTGTGAAACCTCTACACGGCGCTTGCGAGGAGCCGGCGTGTTGGGTAAGCCGGATGACAGAATCCCACCGCCGCTATTCTGGGTTGTGCGTCGGGCTTCATGCTGCTGCTTCTTCAAAATAAAGTTGGGATCCAAGTAAGCTAAAGAATGAGAAAACCTTACTTTCTGGCTCGCTTGACGAACTTTTTGTCTTAGCAGAGGTTCTAAGTCGGAGGAAAGGATAGTTACCTCTTCACCATCTGCGTGGCTGCTTTCCGCATCATCCTGATAGTGATCATTGTCAATAAGATGTATAAAAAATGAGCCAAGGGAGTCAAGTTCTACCTCCGACTCATCATCATCCAAGTTAAAGAACTCGGAGGGGTGGTCTTTTTCTTGGCAGGCTTTTTTCTGAGCCTTATTCTTTGTCCGGGCTTCTTGGCCGGCTTATCCAGTAGCTTCCTGTTCCAAAAAGGAGAATTGGCCTGCAGAAATCAAAATAGGTATAAGAGAACAGTTTAAGAGAAGAAATGATTAAACCGGAAATTGTTAAAAGCATACAGCTGGCGGCTTGTTGAGAGCGCAGAAAGGATTCAGTCCAGTTTTGCTGCAATCTGCCAAGCTCTCGTTCAGCAGAGACTTGGTCATATCGTTGATGTCATCATCAGTTAGCTGAATCTGGCAGTGGCGTTGTGGATCTTTTAAATCGCCGGTGTACTCGCACATCAAGTCGGGGCGGCGGCTTAAGGGCAAAACTCTCCAGGCGATCCAGCATCGAACCAGATCGATTCCAGTCAAACCATTGGCCGCTAAGGCTCTAATCTTCAAAAAGACGGGCATATATTTGGCCCATTCAGCTGTGCTGATCCGGTCGGGGAGGGGGTGCCTGTTGCTGAGCCGGCTCTCACGATAACCCGGCAGCGGATTTTCCCCTTCTGGAGAGGTGTCTTGACAGTAAAACCATGTTTGGTTCCAGTCCTTGGGGTTACTGGACAGTTTGGCGGCTAGGAAGGCGGCATCTTTCCGCCTCTGAATTAAAATGCCGCCTAATTCTAGATTGCGCCCGTTGTCGGTGTAAAAACCGGTGGATCTCGGGTAGGGGGTCCCGAACTGTGCGTTTAAGGTCGATGGTAACAGGAGACAGGGGACACGATGTTTACCCAGGTTCGGGCCCTCTCTATGGAGGTAATACCCTACTTCCTGCTTGATTGATCTTGATGAATATGAGTATTACAAGAGTTGATCTACCACGAGATCGTAATGGCTAAAACCTAAAAGTCTAGCTTGTATGACTATGGTAATGAGTATCTGCCGATCCGGACTAAGCCCTTGGTTCATATAGACACCGGGAGGATCTAGGGTTACACAAGGTCGGCTTACAAAGAAAGGAATCTACATATTTGATCGCCAAGCTTGCCTTCCACGCCAAGGAGAGTCCCATCCGGACACACGGGTGGAGTCTTCGGTCTTCGTATCTTCACAGCCCATCAGTCCGGCCCATGGCTAATAGGCCGGACGCCCGAGGACCCCTTAGTCCAGGACTCCCTCAGTAGCCCCTGAACCAGGCTTCAATGACGAGGTGTCCGGCGCGCAGATTGTCTTCGGCATTGCAAGGCGGGTTCCCTTTCCCGAATACTCCAAGATAGTCTTCGGACGCGAAGAATGTATCCGGACCTGTAACACAAGCACCACACACAGGCGCAGAGAGTACAATATTCCACGAGTCTAATCCGCTGACAACTTTTTTGTAATGTGACATCACATCCACCCGGTCATTATTTCGAACTGTTTTCGTCTGCCGTTCCGTGTTTCAAGATGCGGTTTCCATTGGAACGTCTTGTCAAAGCAGAGATCGTGTCCCCTTATTGCGGGATTCTCATTAATACGGGCGTGGGTAACCCAATCGTGCCGTTTGCACAGCCCTTGGGGATAGGCGAGTTTTAAGGCGAGTGGGGAGGCGTTCAATATTCACTGCCTTTATAAGGAGATAAGAATTCCCTTTCTTCACCCATGCCTTCTCCTCCTCTCCGTCCTTCCATTCTCGAGTTCCAGCGCCCAAGTTCCCATCTTCTCCTCCTCCAGGAAGCACTCAATCATGTCCGGATCCGGAGGCCAAGGCAAGTGGATGGTCTCCTCCGTCAAGGAGAAGGACATCACCCAGCTTCGGGCGGCCGGGTATCTGGCGAAAGGAATCGCCCACCGTCTGCCCACCAAGGGGCAAGTCATCCCCACCCCGAAGCCTACTGAGAGGGTAGTTTTCCTCCCTCACTTCGTCCGTGGACTGAGGTTTCCACTTCACCCTTTCGTCCGCGGATTGATGTACTATTACGGGCTAGATTTCCATGATCTAGCCCCGAACTCCTTCCTCGACATCTCGGCATTCATTGTCGTGTGCGAGGCCTTCCTCCGCATCCAGCCCCACTTCGGCTTATGGCTCAAGATCTTCAACGTGAAGCCGAAGGTGGTGGACGGTCAGCACGCGGAGTGCGGAGGCGCCATGGTGAGCAAGATGCCCAATGTCACTTGGCCCATAGGCACTTTTGTGGAGACTGTCAAGAAATGGCAGAAGCAGTGGTTCTACATCACAGAGCCACGCGGCGCCACCTGGGCG
The DNA here is from genome assembly GCF_002575655.3 of Aegilops tauschii subsp. strangulata. Lineage (NCBI taxonomy): Eukaryota > Viridiplantae > Streptophyta > Magnoliopsida > Poales > Poaceae > Aegilops > Aegilops tauschii. The sequence continues at coordinate 96,010,428 of NC_053038.3, forward strand.
GCGGCTTCAGAATTCAAGTTCGGAGCTCCAATGTGGCTCACTTCCTGGCTAAAGAAAGGTCTGGACTGGTCTTCGTCAGACGAACTGACAGCGCTGCAAACACGCATCAAGAGCATGGTGGATAAAAACATCAATCTCATCGACGTGATTCAGGTGATGCTGGTTCACCGGATCCTCCCCTGCCAAAGCCGGGCCTACCCTTTATGGGAATTCAATCCGGCGAAGCACCAAACCCTAGAAAGGCTCTTCAGAACTACTCACGAGGATGCCTGGAAGTTGCTCTTTAAGGGCAATGAGAAGCCGCCGGTCATAGACTCGGACCACGGGCACGATCTTGCCCACCCCGCTAATGCGGTAAGACTTTCACGTCTCGAGGCTCATCCTCCACTTTCTTGCTCAAGGAGGGTATCTAAAAAACTTTACTGTTTACTTTTCAGGCATGGCCAGAGAAAGCGGAGCGGATTCGATGTCCGGCTCCGCTGCCCGAGGAACCAGTCATCCCACTTCTAGAGAAGATGCTGGTTCCAGCGCCCTACAAGGCACTGGAGAAGAAGGCCAAGGGGACCAAAGGCGGCCCTCGCCACAAGGGTACTCCGGACGTGACGTCCGAAGATAACGAGGATCTCTCCTCTGCCGCCGAAGACGACGAGGAGGAGGAGGAATAAAGCCACTCTCCCCCAGATGGGGGGGGGGAAAGAAGAGGGCGGCCTCCACCAATCTAGAGGCGGGGGCGCCCAAGAGGGGGAAGGGCCCCCTTGCGGATAACTCTGCGTGGGACGTCGACAGCAGCCCAGAGCGACCCCCCCGAAGCAAGCCCCTGGCCGCATCATAAGTACTAAAGACCCGCGTATGTGTATGTATCCGGCCTCTCCTCTTTATGGTATTAACATGTTTAGTTATGCTATTACAGTCCGGCCCACGACAGCCTCCAGCGATCCTCATCAGGAGGTTCGTTGGATTCCAAGGCGATGGCCAGCGAGTCACCGCCGGCCGCTCACTCTCCCAAGGCCAAGGGTGACAATGAGGTGACGTCCCAAAGGACCTTCTCCGGACAGGGGGAGGTTCAGGAGGCTGTCAGGGTGGCGCCAGAGGGTGAAACCTCGGTCGCCGGACACATGGGGAAGCAAATCCCCATGGAGACTGGCGATGGGGGCCATGTTCAGTTCGGCCCCCAGCCGGAGACGGTTCCGGAGACCTATACGGCTCCGGAATCTGGCGAGCAGCCTCCTTCGAGGGAAGGAGGTGCGCCTATTCCGCCGGTGACCTCTGCCCAACCAGAGGCACCGGACAATATGCTGGAAGCGCTACGAGGCGCTTCCATTATGGATGAACACCGTATCCTTATGGGTATGGTGATTGAAAGGGTTCAGTCCGTCAAGAGCGGACTAACCGAAGCCTGCAGCAGCCTGCTGACAGGTTTTGAGGTAAGCGATGCAAAAGAGAAAAGTCCATATATAGATAGTAGCCCCTGAGACACTGTCCGGTGTTCGAAAAGAAAAACCGGACAGGGGATCAATTAATTTTCGCAGGGAACAAACTAAATGTGTCTTTATGCTAATAAGCAGGCGTCTTTTTTGGCCGCGACCACGCACACTGCCAAAGTTTCCGAACTGAAGCGGAAGCTGGAGCGGGCCGAGGGAGAGCTTGGCCAGGCGAGGAAACAGCTGGAGCAGCAGCAAGGTATGCAATGACTTGCTATATATTTCGAAAAGAATAAATGATGCGTATTTGACTGTGATGTCATGATTTGCGTAGGAGCGACGACCAAGGTCGAGGCCCTACAAAAGGTCCTGGCCGAAGCCGAGGAGAAAGCTGTCAAGGAGCAAGCTACCCGTAAGAAGCTCAAGGCTAGGCTTAACGAGGTTCAACAAGAGCTCCTAGATGCTGTTAAAAAATGCGAGACCTTGGAGGGTGATGTTTCGGCTCGAGACGCCGAACTCACCAAGGCTCGCCAAAGCACAGAAGAGGCCCGGGTTGAAGCCCAGGGCGCGCTCCAGGAGATCCAGGAGGCCAAGAAGATTGCGGCGGGTAAGGCATTTAGTATGCAAAGCAAGTATGTGAAGAGGAAGTATCTTTTACTAACCTGGATTCGGAGTTCTCCAGGGGCGTTTACGGATCTGCCGCACAGCGCGTCCGATGCTGCGGAGTTCTTCGGAGCCGAAGAAGGGAGCTCAATGGAGAAGCTGTTCTGGTCGCAACATCTTGCGCCAGAACATCCAGTGCCCTTTACCAATCAGCTGAAACAGCTGGTCGAGCTACATAGGATGGCCGAACTAGCCATGAAGGATTTGATAATCCGGCTGTGGCCTGCCGAAGCTATCCCCATCAGCTACTTCGGCCTCGTGAAGCGGCTAGTGAATGCATGTCCTCGGCTGGACGTCGTCAAGCGGTCGGTCTATATCGAGGGCGCGCGCATGGCCTTCGCTCACGTCAAGGTCTGGTGGGCAAAGATGGATGCCGTCAAGCTTGTGACCGAGGGGCCGCCGGAGGGCAAGGAGCACCGCAAGCCCGAGCTGTATTTTGATGGTGTCCTGGAGGGATCCCGCATTGTTGCGGGGCAGTGTGCGAAAGACGTGATCTTTGAATGAATACATTCGTAGTTGTCTCGCCCTGTATTATGAAACAAAGACAATTTGTGTAATATAATGCTTTGTGTTAAATTTTTACCTCCTGTGCGGCCGTTTTTATTAAATTTGAGGGTTGGCCAATCGTCGGCTTCAGCCCCCACGTAGGTAGTACGGGGGTGTTCAGGATGGAATCTAAACACTCTTGATCCAATTATTTGGTCCTTGAAGGAGGTGTTTAGCGCAACGAACAAGGCAATCGGACTATAATGCTTTATCACCCTCACTTAGCCATAGGAGTTCGATAATAAAAATGTAGGCGCAGCCCCTAGCATCCAAACTAGGGTGTTGTAAACACCTGATCGGGTAAGTACTGACCCTTCGCGTAATGCGGAAAAAACCTCTATCGATTTGAAACCTCTGAACAGCTGACCGGCTCTCGCCGCATCATGACAGTCAGTTTTCGGCTTTCTCTACTGAGGTGTTCATCCGGATGAACCGGGACACAATCGCAGTAGTTCTCCCTTAACTACCCTAGTCGATATAGCGGAACGTAAGGTAGTAAGCACAGGAGCCGGGCAATCCAACTATTGACCAAAGACATGATTCGGAGCCAATGCATATAATGCTAAATTCGGGGTGCCGAACTATACTGTAAAAGTGTTCGTACTTTTTTGCCGTAGTGCGGGGCGCTATGAAGCCCCTAGCAAATATGAGACATACCAAAGTGTACGGGTGCTATGTGGTAAGATTATCAACAGAAAACAAAGGAAAACAGGAAGAGAGCAAAGGTAATAAGCCGGGGCCTTAAAATTTTGGGCCGCAAACTGTTTCCATTATAATTTGATAAATACGTCAAGGCGTATTGATACAAATAGTGCGATAAGCAACAGGCTATTTGACATGCCATGTCCAAGAGTGAGCTGCGTGCGGGTATGTAAAACAGGTATAGCGATCGTTAGCAGAGACCACCTGGGGATTCCCTTGTACGCCAAAGCTCCTTGCCTCCTTGGTGTATCCGTCCCGTGATCGGTCCGATGATCAGGTTATCAGAAAAAGCCTCGAGAAGAAAAAAACCTGAAATGAAAAAGCAAAAGTGAAGGTGTGCGGATCTAGGGGCGGTTGAGCCGCATTATGGATCATGGTCTAGCTTTGCCTCCGTCCGTGCCCATGGTATTTTGAGTGCGCAGTTATGTACGCGGGGCACAAATGTTACCGCTTGATCAAGACTGGGACAGAGGCCAAATTGCTAGTCAAGCTCTGGACGAGCTGGACCGTCCTGCCGCAGAGTAGTTCGGACTCGCTTGACGGTGTCCGAGGGCTTTACTGCCGAATTGAGGTTCTGCCTAAAAAGGCTACTTTGTACTTCTGCTGCAATGGCCGCGGTGTGTTCCTCGGTACGGAGGGAGCGCTCCGTGTTTCCGTTGACCGTTATTATACCGCGTGGTCCCGGCATCTTGAGCTTGAGGTAGGCGTAGTGCGGCGCCGCATTGAATTTAGCGAATGCGGTTCGTCCAAGCAGTGCATGATAACCACTATGGAAAGGGACGATATCGAAGATTAACTCTTCGCTTCGGAAATTATCCGGGGATCCGAAGACCACCTCCAGTGTGATTGAGCCCATGCAACAGGCCTCTACACCTAGTATGACACCTTTAAAGGTGGTTTTTGTGGGCTTGATCCTTGAGGGATCGATGCCCATTTTGCGAACTGTATCCTGGTAGAGCAGGTTCAGGCTGCTGATGCCGTCCATCAGGACCCGCATGAGGTGGAATCCATCGATGATTGGATCGAGGACCAGTGCGGCCGACCCTCCATGACGGATACTGGTCGGATGGTCTCGGCGATCAAATGTGATCGGGCAGGAGGACCATGGATTGAATTTTGGGGCGACTGGCTCCATCGCGTAGACGTCCCTAAGTGCGCGCTTGCGTTCCCTCTTGGGGATGTGGGTAGCGTATATCATGTTCACCGTTTTGACTTGAGGGGGAAACTTCTTCTGTCCCCCAGTGTTCGGTGGCCGAGTATCCTCGTCATCGTCCTCGCTTTGCGACCCCTTCTCTTTGTTCTCGGCATTTAACTTGCCGACCTATTTAAAAACACAACAATCTCTGTTGGTGTGGTTGGCTGGTTTTTCTGGGGTGCCATGTATCTGGCATGGACGATCGAGTATGCGGTCTAGACTGGAGGAGCCTGAATTGTTCTTATTGTACGGCTTCTTCTGCTGACCGGACTTGGAGCCACTGAATCCGGCGTTGACCGTCGTGTCATTGGTGTGGTTGCCATCGTTTGTACCTATTGCGTCGGAGCTTGCCGCTACTGTCCTTGGTTTCAGTGGTGCCAGGATCGCTTGCATTATTGTTGCAACGGGCTAGCCAACTATCTTCGCCCACGCAAAAGCGGGTCATATGTGCCGTAAGAGCCGCCATGGACTTCGGCTTTTCCTGCCCGAGATGTCGGGTGAGCCATTCGTCGCGGATGCTATGCTTAAAGGCCGCTAGGGCTTCGGCGTCCGGACAGTCAACTATCTGGTTCTTTTTAGTTAAGAACCTAGTCCAGGATTTCCTGGCTGATTCCCCAGGCTATTGGACTATATGACTTAAATCATCTGCATCCGGAGGCTGGACGTATGTTCCTTGGAAGTTGTCCAAGAAGGCTTCTTCCAAATCTTCCCAGCTACCGATAGAGTTTTCTGGCAGGCTGTTCAACCAGTACCGAGCTGGTCCTTTGAGTTTCAATGGGAGATATTTGATGGCGTGGAGATCATCGCCCCGAGCCATATGAATATGGAGGAGGAAATCCTCGATCCAGACCGCAGGGTCTGTTGTCCCATCATATGATTCGATGTTTACGGGTTTAGACCCTTCTGGGAATTCATGGTCCATTACTTCGTCAGTGAAGCAAAGAGGATGTGCGGCACCTCTATATCGGGCCACATCGCGACGTAGCTCTGATGAAGTCCGTCTGCGGAGTTCGGCCCGGGACTGACTGGGCTTGTTACGTCCGAATAGGTGGCAGTCGTCGCGTGTCGGGGCACGTCGTCGCGATCCGTAGATCGATCTAGTATGTCCTGCATTATTATCCATTTTTCCGCAGGTCGTAGGTATGTCCCCGAGCTGTTTTATCTCTACCTTTACGGTGAGGTGGGGCTGGCTGGTGTTCGGCTTGAGTTGCCGCCTTGTCCCGACCCCGTGGTGGTCGATCAGCCGCATTGCGTGATGATGGTATGGGCTCCAAGGCCTCATCACCGAATTGAGGTAGCAATTTACGTTGCGGGTAACTTTTGGCTGGGCGCTTGAGGCCGTATTCCTCGGCTGCCAGGACATCAGTCCATTTATCGTTCAGCAGGTCTTGGTCAGCTTAAAGCTGCTGCTGCTTCTTTTTCAGGCTCCTTGCAGTGGTTATTAGCTGGTGCTTAAAGCGCTCCTGCTCGAGGGGTTCCTCAGGCGCGATAAAGTCTTCGTTGTCGAGGCTCACCTCCTCCTCGGAGAGCGGATGATAACTACCGTCCTACGAGTCTTCATTTATGGCATGTTCGTCAGGGCTGACTTGCCCATCCTCCTGATTGTCCTGTTCGGCAGTTTGTTCGTCGTGGTCATCTACGTCTTCGGCACCGTCCAGAGTGTTGTCGTCTCCTGTGCCGGTATTGTTGTCTCTGCGGCGCAATTTAGAGCGGCGCCGCTGACGCCGGCGCTTTGGTTGTGTCTTAGGGGGGATTGTTGGAAATATGAGCAATTTACCAAATGATTTTATTAACCGAAATACTAGATAAAGCATGACTAATATAGCAGCGATAAAGCTAGTCATGCAATCTGACGAAGAGAAAGTAAATAGCATCTGCATATATGAACTTGAACTGAACACATCTAGGACAGACACTAGATCATGTTGCATATATGAAGTAGAACCTAACATATGTAGGGCAAACACTAAAACAAAGAACAGTGGCAGGACTTCTATTTTGTCTATTTTGGGCCTAGCCCAATAGCAGTTTCAGAAATTCCTAATAAATCCTAGAGGCCCATGCAGCCCATTCATGCAAGGCAAGAGGTGGAACAAAAGTTTAGTCCCACATTGCTAGTTTAGAGGGAGTTGGACCTCTTTATAAGGGAGGTTCTTTCCCCACATGTATGAGCATGAGAACAAGAGGGACATCCACGCGCGCTCCTCCTCCGCCGCCCGCCTCGTCACGACGCGCCGCGCCACGGGAATGAGCCGAGCCAATGTCTAATTTTTTGCCACGCACGACGGGTATACGAACGGTCACATGGGAGCTGAAACGTTTTGTTGTAGTGGAGACTGAATACGAACGGTGCACCTCTTCGTGTTCTGCCTGTTCGCTTCGTCTCCCTCTGTTGCTTCACCTCCCGCCGCAGCCTGTTCGCGTCCTTCTTCTGTGCCTATATAAGAGAGGTCGCTCCTCTCCAGAGAGACACACCAGAAGATCCTCTTCCTCTCGCCACAAAGTTCCTGAGCACTGCGCTGCTGCTACGTTCTTCCCCATCCCGGCTTGCGGCATGCACCGCAGGTCGGGACAGTAGGCCTCCGGAACCGCACCTTTTGAGTCCTGTACGGGAGAAGGTTGATAAGGTTTTTGGGGAGCGCTCCGTGCGAGTACTGACCTCTTCATCACAGACTCCGACGACTTCTTCCCCAACGTCGACAACCTCATCGACGACATGGCTAGCGAGGATGTCGACCCCAAGTCAAGTGCTTCTGCTGCTGCTATCCCGTACGTGTTCTTCCTGTTTTTGATAGAAGTCCTGCCACTGTTCTTTGTTTTAGTGTTTGCCCTACATATGTTAGGTTCTACTTCATATATGCAACATGATCTAGTGTCTGTCCTAGATGTGTTCAGTTCAAGTTCATATATGCAGATGCTATTTACTTTCTCTTCGTCAGATTGCATTACTAGCTTTATCGCTGCTATATTAGTCATGCTTTATCTAGTATTTCAGTTAATAAAATCATTTGGTAAATTGCTCATATTTCCAACAATCCAAAAACCTTATTATAGGCAATTTACACGAAGTGGTTTTGCTGCTTCCATGAGACCTCCTATGATTGAGGGTATCCACTATAAGAGGTGGCGCGTGAGAGCAGTCTTATGGTTTCAAACCATGAGTTGCTATGACGCCACTCTTGGCAAACCTGAAGGAGAGCTTGATGCTCAACAGGCACAAGCTTTTCAGAAAATGGATACTCTGTTTAAGGCTGCTCTTTTGAGTGTTCTTGGTGAGAACATAGTTGATGCTTATGCGTCAATTGATAATGGAAAAGATATGTGGGATGCACTCGAGGCCAAGTTTGGGGTCTCGGATGCTGGCATTGAGCTGTACATCATGGAGCAATTCTATGATTACAGGATGACTGAAGAGCGCTCCGTGGTTGAGCAAGCTCATGAGATACAGTCATTTGCTAGAGAACTTGAGCACTTCAGTTGTATGCTACCGGACAAGTTTGTTGCCGGAGGTATCATCACTAAGCTTCCTCCTTCGTGGAGGAACTTTGCTACCTTACTGAAACATAAGAGACAAGAGTTTTCCGTCCCGGATCTCATTAGCACTCTTGATGTGGAAGAAAAGGCGAGAGCAAAGGACACACGTGCTCGAGGTATTGAGGGAGGATCTAGTGCCAATCTGGTACAGAAGAAGAACTTCCAGCCCCACAAGTTCAAGAACAAGGGAAAGTTTGATGGTGAAGCAAAGTTTGATGGGAAGAACAAGGTTGTGCAACACACGAACTTCAAGAAGAAGAATGACAAGAAGAAAGGTGTTTGTCATGTGTGTGGGGATCCTGATCATTGGGCTCCTAGTTGCACTAATCGCTATGACAAGCGTCATCCTGGGAAAGGAGGCAAGACCGCTAATGTTGTCATTGGAGACACTGACATGAAGGATGCTGGGTATGGTATGTTTCCCACTATTCTTTCAGTATGTCATTCTCCTGATTGGTTGATTGACACGGGTGCTAATGTGCATGTATGCGGTGATATTTCCATGTTTTCGTCTTATCAGACCGTAGGGACTTCAATCGTGCTGATGGGCAATGGTTCAAGTGCTTCTGTTCGTGGTGTTGGCACGGTCGATCTGAAGTTTACTTCGGGGAAGATCGTGCGGCTGAAGAACGTGCATTATGTCCCCTCCGTCAATAAAAATCTTGTTAGCGGATCTCTTCTGTGTAGAGATGGCTACAAGCTTGTCTTTGAGTCAAATAAATTTGTAATATCTAAGTATGGAACCTTTGTTGGTAAAGGCTATGAGTCAGGAGGCCTGTTTCGTTTATCCTTATCAGACGTTTGCAATAAAGTTGTTAATCATGTTTGCAACAATAGTGAATCAAATGTGTGGCATTCACGCCTTTGTCATGTTAACTTTGGTTGCATGTCGCGACTAGCAAAGTTGAACTTAAACCCTAGTTTCACCACTGTCAAGGGATCTAAGTGTCAAGTGTGTGTGCAAGCTAAGCAACCTCGTAAGTCTCACACGACTGCGGAAACGAGAAATCTTGCACCACTAGAGCTCATACATTCAGATCTATGTGAAATGAATGGTGTTTTGACAAAAGGTGGAAAGAAATATTTCATGACGTTAATTGACGACTCCACTAGATACTGCCGTGTGTATCTTCTGAAATCTAAGGATGAGGCTTTGAACTTTTTCAAGATCTATAAAGTTGAAGTGGAAAACCAACTTGATCGAAAATTCAAGAGGCTTAGGTCCGACCGTGGTGGAGAGTATTTTTCCAATGAATTTGATGCTTTTTGTGCGGAACATGGTATAATCCATGAGAGGACGCCTCCCTACTCACCTCAGTCAAATGGGGTGGCCGAAAGAAAGAAACGTACTCTAACTGATTTGGTTAACGCCATGTTAGACACATCGGGTCTCTCCAAGGCATGGTGGGGGGAGGCGATATTGACATCATGTCATGTCCTAAAACGAGTCCCCACAAAGAACAAAGAGATAACTCCATTCGAGGAATGGGAGAAGAAAAGGTTAAAACTCTCTTATCTGCGAACATGGGGTTGTTTGGCGAAAGTCAATGTTCAAATTCCAAAGAAGCAGAAGCTTGGACCAAAGATTGTGGATTGTGTTTTCCTGGGATATGCTTTTCATAGCATTGGCTATAGATTCTTGGTTGTAAAATCTGAGGTACCTGACATGCATGTCGGTACGATCATGGAGTCGAATGATGCGACTTTCTTTGAAGATATCTTTCCCATGAAGGATATGGCTACCTCATCTAATCAGGAGATGCCTAGTTCATCGAATCAGAAACCAGTTACAATTACTGAACCTGCCATTTTGATGGAACACTTTGAAAGTTCCGTGGAGGAGAACAATGAAGTTCCTACTAGGAGCAAGAGACAGAGGACTGCAAAGTCCTTTGGTGATGATTTTCTTGTGTATCTCATAGATGACACTCCCAGTTCTATTCCAGAGGCTTATGCATCTGAAGATGCTGACTACTGGAAGGAAGCGGTTCGTAGCGAGATGGATTCCATCTTGGCGAATGAAACTTGGGAGATAACTGATCGTCCTTATGGGTGCAAACCTATAGGATGCAAATGGGTATTCAAGAAGAAGCTTAGGCCTGATGGTACTATTGAAAAGTACAAGGCTCGGCTCATGGCTAAGGGTTATACCCAAAAGGAAGGTGAAGACTTCTTTGATACTTACTCACCTGTGGCTCGACTGACCACTATTCGAGTTCTACTTTCACTAGCTGCCTCACATGGTCTTCTCGTCCATCAAATGGATGTTAAGACTGCTTTCCTAAACGGAGAGTTGGATGAGGAAATTTACATGGAACAACCAGATGGGTTTGTATTAGATGGTCAGGAAGGGAAAGTGTGCAAGTTGCTGAAGTCTTTGTATGGACTTAAGCAAGCACCCAAGCAGTGGCATGAGAAATTTGAAAGAACTTTAACCATTGCAGGCTTTGTTGTAAACGAAGCTGATAAATGTGTGTACTATCGCCATGGTGGGGGCGAAGGAGTTATTCTTTGCTTGTATGTTGATGACATACTGATTTTCGAAACAAATATGAATGTTATTAAGGAGGTCAAGGATTTCCTATCTCGTTGTTTTGAGATGAAGGATTTAGGAGTGGCTGATGTCATTCTGAACATCAAGTTGTTGAGAGACGATGATGGTGGGATTACATTGCTTCAATCTCACTATGTGGAAAAGATCTTGAGTCGCTTTGGCTATAGTGACTGCAAGCCCTCTCCAACACCATATGATGTGAGTGTGTTACTTCGAAAGAATCGAAGAATTGCTAGAGATCAATTGAAATATTCTCAGATTATTCGCTCGCTTATGTACTTAGCCAGTGCTACAAGACCTGACATCTCTTTTGCTGTTAGCAAACTGAGTTGGTTTGTCTCAAAACCAGGAGATGTGCATTGGAAAGCTCTAGAGAGAGTTTTGCGTTATTTGAAAGGCACTGCGAATTATGGAATTCACTACACCGGGCACCCAAAGGTGCTTGAAGGGTATAGTGACTCAAACTGGATCTCAGATGATGATGAGATAAAGGCCACGAGCGGTTATGTATTCACTCATGGAGGTGGCGCTGTTTCTTGGAAGTCTTGCAAGCAGACCATCTTAACGAGGTCAACAATGGAAGCAGAACTCACAGCACTAGATACAGCTACGGTCGAAGCAGATTGGCTTCGCCGGCTCTTGAATGACTTGTCGGTTGTTGAGAAACCTGTACCGGGTATCCTTATGAACTGCGACAATCAAATTGTGATCACGAAAGTGAGCAGCTCAAAGGATAACATGAAGTCATCAAGACACGTTCAGAGAAGGTTAAAGTCTGTCAAGAAAATGAGAAACTCCGGAGTTATTGCATTGGATTATATCCAAACGTCTAAAAATCTGGCAGATCCTTTTACTAAGGGTCTATCACGTAATGTGATAGATAATGCATCGAGGGAGATGGGTATGAGACCCACAATATGAGTTGTTCACAGTGGTAACCTATTCTTTGTGATCGGAGATCCCGTGAATTAGATGTGGAAGACAAGCTGTTGATCAACTGAGAGGGGAGTATCCTTACTATTAACAATACCACTCCATGAAGATGCAATACTCTCCTAAAACTGCATGGCAAGTTGATGTATATCTTAATGTGTTATAAGTGGCTCATTTAAGCAGAGATGTTGTCCTGCAGAACATCTTTTGAAGAACACACCTATATGAGTCTGATTGTCAAACGTCGCAATCTATGAGAGTAGGGTTCTCTCTAGTAAACTCATCAAAGGTCTCGGAGTATGACGCATAAGCTCCACCCGCGGGGAAGACCCACGGTAGCCACGTATCGGTCAAGGCTTTATGTGAAGCTAGATTCGCAAAAAACTTGCAATTCAAGGCCTAGTCCACTGTTCAAGTTGCTTACTAGTGTAGCATAGAGTTCTAGGTGGAAGTTCAACTTAACAGTCTCCACTGCAGTACCAGTATATAAAACAGTGTTTTGGAACCAAAGGCAAATTTTGTGTGCCTCTGGGATCTGGTGGGGGGTTGCTGGAATTTTGTCTATTTTGGGCCTAGCCCAATAGCAGTTTCAGAAATTCCTAATAAATCCTAGAGGCCCACGCAGCCCATTCGTGCAAGGCAAGAGGTGGAACAAAAGTTTAGTCCCACATTACTAGTTTAGAGGGAGTTGGACCTCTTTATAAGGGAGGTTCTTTCCCCACACGTATGAGCATGAGAACAAGAGGGACATCCACGCGCGCTCCTCCTCCGCCGCCCGCCTCGCCACGCCACGCCTCGTCACGATGCGCTGCGGGTTGCGGGAATGAGCCGAGCCGATGTCTAAATTTTTGCCACGCACGACGGGTATACGAACGGTCACACGGGAGCTGAAACATTTTGATGTAGTGGAGACTGAATACGAATGGCGCACCTCTTCGCGTTCTGCCTGTTCGCTTCGTCTCCCTCCGTTGCTTCACCTCCCGCCGCAGCCTGTTCGCGTCCTTCTTCTGTGCCTATATAAGAGAGGTCGCTCCTCTCCAGAGAGACACACCAGAAGATCCTCTTCCTCTCGCCACAAAGTTCCTGAGCACTGCGCTGCTGCTACGTTCTTCCCCATCCCGGCTTGCGGCGTGCACCGCAGGTCGGGACAGTAGGCCTCCGGAACCACACCTTTTGAGTCCTGTACGGGAGAAGGGTGATAAGGTTTTTGGGGAGCGCTCCGCGGGACTACTGACCTCTTCATCACGGACTCCGACGACTACTTCCCCGACGACGACTTCTTCCCCGACGTCGACAACCTCATCGACGACATGGCTGGCGAGGATGTCGACCCCAAGTCCATTGCTTTTGCTGCTGCTGTCCCGTACGTGTCCTTCCTATTTCTGATAGAAGTCCTGCCACTGTTCTTTGTTTTAGTGTTTGCCCTACATATGTTAGGTTCTACTTCATATATGCAACATGATCTAGTGTCTATCCTAGATGTGTTCAGTTCAAGTTCATATATGCAGATGCTATTTACTTTCTCTTCGTCAGATTGCATGACTAGCTTTATCACTGCTATATTAGTCATACTTTATCTAGTATTTCAGTTAATAAAATCATTTGGTAAATTGGTCATATTTCCAACAGGGTCATCCTCCACTGGGTTTTCCTTGTCATCGCCGCTATTATCTTTTGGCGTATCTACCATGTATACGTCATATGAGGAAGTGGACGTCCATCGTCCGGTGAACAGTGTGCTTGGGCCTCCTCCTCTCCGGCATCATCGTCCATACCGTCGATGTCTTCGGAGTCATAATCGAGCGTGTCGGTTAGGTCTTCAATAGTGGCTATGAAGTGGGTGGCGGGTGGGAAGCGAAATTCTCCATCATCAGCCTCTTGTTCGAGCCGGACATAATTCGGCTGTGAGTCTTCTGCCAAGGACAGATTCTTTAATGAGTTTAGCACATCGCCAAAAGGCGAGTGTCGAAAGATGTCTGTGGCGCTGAATTCGAAGATCGATAACCGATCGAGCTCGGCATCCGCGGACGCACATGGTTTGGAACTTATAGCCGGAAACGAGTCCGGAGTTCCGGTGTCATAGATGTTACATGAGGCTAAGTCTGTGTGAGGCTCCAACGCCGCGAAATCTGTGGCCTCCGTGGCGGGGTTGAGCTTCCCATCCTCGGGTGGCGTGATTTTCTCCGGATCTAAGGCCAGAGTAGTTACAGGAGCTATCTCCTGGATGTGGTCCGATGACAGATTTAAGTCATGTTCATCGAGGTGATAGGGAGCGGCTGCCGCGGTCTCGAATCCGTCGAAGATCAAGTCTCCGCGGATGTCCGCGACGTAATTCAAGCTCCCGAATTTGACCTGATGGCCAGGGGCGTAGCTTTCGATCTGCTCCAGATGGCCAAGCGAGTTGGCCCGCAGTGCGAAGCCGCCGAATACGAAGATCTGTCCGGGGAGGAAGACTTCCCCCTGGACAGCATCGTTGTAGATGATTGAAGGGGCCATCAAACCTCTTGACGACGGCACAGTGGAACTCTCAATGAAAGCACCAATGTCGGTGTCAAAACCGGCGGATCTCGGGCAGGGGGTCCCGAACTGTGCGTCTAAGGTCGATGGTAACAGGAGACAGGGGACACGATGTTTACCTAGGTTCGGGCCCTCTCTATGGAGGTAAGACCCTACTTCCTGCTTTATTGATCTTGATGAATATGAGTATTACAAGAGTTGATCTACCACGAGATCGTAATGGCTAAACCCTGGAAGTCTAGCTTGTATGACTATGGTAATGAGTATCTGCCGATCCGGACTAAGCCCTCGGCTTATATAGACACCAGGAGGATCGAGGGTTACACAAGGTCGGTTTACAAAGAAAGGAATCTACATATTTGATCGCCAAGCTTGCCTTCCACGCCAAGGAGAGTCCCATCCGGACACACGGGTGGAGTCTTTGGTCTTCGTATCTTCACAGCCCATCAGTCCGGCCCATGGCTAACAGGCCAGACGCCCGAGGACCCCTTAGTCCAGGACTCCCTCACCCGTCCGTAAATTCAGTTTGACAGTTTAAGTAGTAGAACTCTCTGAATAGTTCTACAGTGGGTTCTTGCTGAAGGTATACTTCGCAGAACACTTGAAAATTGCAGATATTTGTGAAAGAATTAGGTCCGATGTCTTGAGGATGGAGTTGGAAGAAGTGAAGTACGTCACGGAATTTTTTTGAACCGGGCGGAGTGAACCCCCGGAGCATGTGATCAGTGAAGATGACAACTTCACCCTCCTTGGGTTCGGGGATGGTTTCTGTTCCTGAGGCTCTCCAATGAATGACATTCTTTGCGGCTAAAACGCCTACTTGAACATATTCATCCAACACTTGTTCGGTGACCCGGGAAGCGACCCAGTTGCAGGAGGTGACAATCTTGGTCATTTTTGAGGAGGAAGATCTAAAATGGAATATTGCCGGTTTAAGATTATGTTGTTAAGTCGGCCATTGATTCACAAGTAAGTGCCATAAAGAGCCAACATGTTGGTTTATCGGTTAAGCCGCCCGAACAGTTGCTATATTTCAGATCTATGAGTGAGGATTTGCTAAGTGATGACAAACAAATTCCACAGATTGGTGCTATAATTTTGGATCTACAGCAATTCAGAAAATAAAATAAATTCTAAACCTAAGGTGGCGGCAGCAGCAGAGCTCGTGTGCTCAGATGAGATCTATTACAGAGGGGATATCTTCTGCTATTGAAAATGAATGCTAAAACGATTGCCGCACAACTTGGACGCCAAGCTCAGATTTGGTTATGCAACCTAAGAGAGGAAACGGAGGAACATCGAAGAACTTCGATGAACACAGAAACCCTAAACGCAGATCTGATATAAGTTAAAGACAAGTACCTAGAGGTGCTGATGAACAGCAGAGAGGTGCCGCCGTGCTCTGGTCCGTTCAGGTTGATGCAACGGCCAGAGTTGAGGCAGTTGACGAAGGACGACGGCGGCGGAGCTCTAGCGCGCGTGGGCGTTGCAAGGAAGAAGACGAAGATGAGGAGGCAAGGGGGAAAATGAAAGGACCCCTGTCCCTATTTATTGGGAGATGGATAGAAGGCATGCACGGGAATCGAGGAGGTCGAAAAATGATTATGTGGCTGCACGGACGCCTCGAATTTCAGGAAGACCATTAAAGTCAAAGGTATGCTGAGATGTTCTGGGCCACGTGCAAAGTTAATGTGAGATGATGTCATGGCAGGTTAACACAATTCTGTGAGCTAACGTCGTGGCGGGTTATAGCAAGATCGTAAAGGTTGATGATGGAAGATTTTGCTAAGTCAAGCACTGAAGATTGATGTGAACAAGTTCAAATCAACCTGGGGCCTAATGTTGGGGATATAACTACTGGGTATGACCCCCAGGAGGGGCCGGGTCATGCCACTGGCGGCTTAAGATGAGAAGGCCCAAGAGGATGATGAAGATGGCGGTCCAAAGAGCAAGCTTACTGAAGGCCCAATACCCGGGGGCGACTTGAGGCCCATGAATATGAACCGCCATATGTTTAACTTGTATGTTAAGGCAAACTTAGTTGGTCACCGAGCCGGACATGGTGTGTATCATCGGCCGGGACTCTGTAAGCCGCCGGCCATCAACCTGTGTACATAAAGGGGTGACCCGGCGGCGGGTTAACTCAAGAAACAACAAGTCGAGAACTAGGTCAAGCGTATTCGCTCCCTGGTAATCGAAACCCAAGCAATACAACCTAAGGTAGGAGTAGGCTTTTACCTCGTTGAGAGGGGCCGAACATGGGTAAACTCTTTGTGTCCTTTGTCCCATTTAACCCCTTCAAGCTAACCTTGCTGCGATGGCTCCACACCTATGTCCTTTTGCTAGGGCATCTGCCGTGTTAAGTCCACGACAATAAGCATGCATTCAAGACAAGTCTTTAGATCAAACACACAATTTAGGGTCTGACTAAAGTCACTGTTGTTTTGTGCCTACAATGGTTAGCACTAGGACTAGCTGAATAAGAACAATGCATCTAAAATACTACACATGACCAAGATCATGAACCCTAAAAACTACCACATCTAGCATACTTCACACGACCAAGATAATATCTGATCTGCTACATGAAAGTATCGATATGGTCGACTAGAGGGGGGTGAATACGCGACTAACAATTTTTAATCTCTTTTCCAATTTTAAAGGATACAACAAAAATATAGGTTATCTACATGCGAACCTAGATGGACAACCTATATGTCAATCTCAAAAAACACAACAAGCGAGATAAGATATAGAATATTGTGCATAGACGGTACTGCCGTAGGAGTGCGTTCTAGCTCCACGGCCAAAACTGACTCCCAGGGGTAGTAGGTCAGGCGCTTCGTCCGGTAGTGCTGCTCTACCAAGGGAGCGGTAGTCCCGGCCATGTGTGCGGTACTACCTGCCTGACTGTTAGGCAGTAGGAGTACTACTCCCCTAAGGGAGCGGTACTACAGCTGCCTACCCCGGTAGTACCGGGTAGGAAATATTGAGAAGTAACAGAAGTAGATGGAGAGCTTCACGAAAGTTGGGAAGGGTATCTGGATGCGATTTGGTTTTTTTGCATGTTTGATTCCACCTATACCTATGGACCCCTCTTAATAGTACGGTTTTTCAACCACTCGAAGAAAATAACTCATTGGAACACCATCTTTGCTCTATTCCTTGCGGAGGGGAACCGAACCATCTTGTGCCTTTACCGAATATACATGTATAGCTCAAGCACACGATTAGACCACAAAATGTGTTGTCATGTACACCAAAGTCACTTAGGGATGGAAGTTGAAAGTGCAACTAATCCTCAGGTGGTTTTGGTAATTCATAAAAACATATATCTCATTGAACTAATATCCATTCAAGTTAAAGATTTTAGGAAGTTCATTGTTTGGCATGGCAAGGCCTAGTGATTGTGGACCCCTCAAACTGCTAAGGACATGGATTGGCAAAAGTTCAAGACTCTACATTTTTGGTCAAGTGATCGAAGATCACATTGAGTCCATAGGAAAGCCAATACTATTAAAAGGGTATGAGGTTTTGATTATGATCTATTTGCTCAAGTACTTAGTGATATTGCTCCAAAACCCTCAACCACTTTCTCTATCAAAATTTGTCTAAAACCCTACATTCCAACTCAGTCCCACCGAAACTTCCCTATCCGGACCCACTGAGTTCATCTGGACACTGCCACAACCAAACCCTAACAAATCGGATCCACCGATATGGATCTCGGTCTCACCGAGATGGCCTTGCCAACTCTCTGTAACCTGTTGCAATTATTTTGGTCCTACCGAGTTTTGCAATCGGTGCCACCGAGATGGCTTGCCAACTTTCTGTTGCCTTATTGCTTCATTTCGGTCCTACCAAGTTGATGCAATCAGTGCCACCGAAACGAGGTTCTTCCCTACCATTGCACATCGGTCCATCCGAGTTGTTTCTAGTCGGTCCCAGCGAGACCTCCAACGTTCATATGTTTTACACAGGTCGGTGCCACCGAGATTTCTGATCGGTACCACCGATTTGAGTCAAAAGTGTGTGACGGTTGGATTTCGTGTGGAGGCTATATATACCCCCTCCACCCCTCTTACTCGGTGAGAGAGCCATCGGAACATGCCTACACTTCCACTACTCATTTTCTGAGAGAGGACCACCTACTCATGTGTTGAGATCAAGAGATTCCATTCCTATCATTTGAATCTTGATTTCTAGCCTTCCCCAAGTTGCTTTCCACTCAAATCCTTCTTCCACCATAGCCAAGTCTATGAGAGAGAGAGAGTCTAGTGTTGGGGAGACTATCATTTGAAGCACAAGAGCAAGGAGTTCATCATCATCACACCGTCTATTACCTTTTGGAGAGTGGTGTCTCCTAGATTGGTTAGGTGTCGCTTGGGAGCCTCCGACATGATGTGGAGTTGAACCAAGAAGTTTATAAGGGCAAGGAGATCGCCTAATTCGTGAATATCTACCCGAGTGAGGGAAGTCCTTCGTGAACGATGGCCATGGTGGGATAGACAAGGTTGCTTCTTTGCGGAACCTTCGTGGGTGGAGCCCTCCATGGACTCGCGCAGCCGTTACCCTTTTTGGGTTGAAGTTTCCATCAATGTGGACGTACGATAGCACCACCTATCGGAAGAACGCCAAAAATCACCGTGTCCCCATTGCGTTTGCCTTCTCCAAACTCCTCCTTTACTTACATGTGCAATGTTTTATTTTCTGCTACTATACTCTTAGAATTGCATGTATAGGGTGTTGCTGGACTCGTCATGATTGCTAAAATCTACCTACAACTAAAATTGGGAAAAGGTTAGGTTTTATTTGGCCAAGTAGTCTAATCACCCCCCTCTAGACATACTTTCGATCCTACAAATGGTATCAGAGCTTTGGTCTCCGTAAGCCTTGGTTTCCAATGCTTTGGTCACTATAGCCTTGGTTTCACAACCTAAGAGAATATGGCATCTAGTGAGGGTAATTATCATCGTAGAGGTCCATATTTTGATGGTACAAATATTGCTAGTTGGAAGCATAAGATGAAAATGCATATTCTTGGTCATAACCCCGCCATTTGGGTTGTTGTTCGTATTGGCTTGTAAGGTGAATTCTTTGAGGATGGTAGAGAATTGGATCATGAAGCGACCGTATAAGAATTGAAGATGTTGCTATACAATGCTCAAGCTTGTGATATTCTCTTCAATGGTTTGTGCCTCGAGGAATTCAACAAAATCAGCCGTCTTGAGAATTCAAAGGAAATTTGGGATACTTTGGTTGATATGCACGAAGGTACTGAGTCCGTCAAGGAATCCAAGTTGCATGTGCCTTCAAAGTCGACTTGACAAGTTACATAGATCTCAAGCCCACCGAAGTCATTGGAAGAATTGTTGCTCATGAAATGTCACTCAAGGATAAGGAGGATCTCCACAACAGGTCAAGTGGTGCATACAAAGCCTCAAGTTATGCTCCTACAGCATCAAGTGAGAAGCTAGTCTCCAATGAGGAAATAAGTCTAATGGTGAAGAACTTCAACAAATTCTACAAGAGTCGATGCAAAGATAGAAGCTCCAAGTCAAGATCCTACAATGAGAAAAGATCTTCTAGTCGTGACCGTAATTGCTCCAATTGTGGAATACCCGGACACTACTCCAATGGGTGTACGACACCTCACAAGAAAAGAGAAGACTCACCTAAAAGGAGAAGTAGAAGAGATGAATCACCTCATAGAGAGAGAAGGAGTAGAGATGATCATTATGAACGAAGACCATTTCAAAGAACCAAGGATTCAGAAAGGAAAGACAAGTCATCAAAGAGATACACAAGACGAAGAAATCAAGCTCATGTTGGTGAATGGGTTTCTGGCTCCGATTCGGACACCCACTCTGAGAGAAGTTATCACTCTGACTCGGACTATACTCAAGATGAAGGTGTTGTCGGTCTTGCTCTTGTGTCATCCAACTCCCACGACATATTTGATTTACCAAATGAAGGAATTGGAATATGCTTCATGGCTAAAGGCCCCAAGGTATCACACCCCAAGTACGTATCTTGATTTCAATAGTGATGAAGACAATTTGCTTGTTGATAAAACTAGTGATGTGAGCTATACTGAACTTGCTAGTAATCATGTTAGTCAACATGAAACGAATGACAATGCTAAGAAGGAGATTGAGCGTCTAACTAAAGAACTAAACACTCTTAAGTTAGCTCAAGAAACAACTCAAGAAGATCATAGAGAGCTCCTAAGAACTCATGAGAAGCTAGCTTCGAGAAGCTAAATTTGGAGCAAGAAAATGAGTTTCTAAAAGCAATCAGTGACGATCTTCGAAAGAAGAGTTCTTCTTACATTGCCAAACACGTCTCCTCTTGTCTACTTACATGCCACAAGTTAAATCTAGTAGCAAGAGTAACAAAGATTCTTCTTCTAGTAGTAACAATAACCATGCTAAATCCAATATTGTTGCTTCTAGTAAATCTCTTGATTCGACTAATGATTCTCTTAGCCAAGTTACACTTGAGCAAGAAAATAGCTTATTGAAGGGAATTATAGAGAAAGGTGTTTACATGAGTCTTGCCGGGAGTAAGCAATTTGTGGAAATTGTACGCAAGCAAGGAAGACACCGGAAGAATCAAGGTGTTGGTTTTGAATGGAAGTTCAATGCCAATGGAGTTGAATGGGAACAAGATCAATACCCCAAGACAAAGTTTGTTGCTCAACAAGAGAAGTATGATCCCACTTCTTTTGAGGGGACACAAGCTTAAGACGATCTTCCACCACAAGATCACAAGCTAAAACGCAAGGACAAACTTCAAGAAGAAATTGACTCATTTGAAGAAGCACCTCAAGCCTTGGTCAAGTGGGTTCCCAAGACTGCATCAAGCTCTACTTCATCAAGTTCAACTACAACTCCAAGGATTCCCATCAAGTTGATGTGGGTCCCAAAGAAGAAGAACTAGAGAGTTCTTGAGGGTGACTCCGCCAACATATTTCACTCATATTCATTTTGGCAAGAACTTGTGAAACCAACTTCAACATCTTGCACTAGTTCATGGAGTAACAAACCCTCTTGTTGGTAAGACAAGGGACAAGGTAACTCAATGGATTCATGGACATCATCATATGTGCAATTCACTCTATGTCTATGGATATCCTTGTATGTTCCTTGTGGAACTAACCCATGTAGGTATTGAAAGTGCAAAATTCCAAAGGACTGCTCCCAACTCTTGATGGACTACATCAACATTGAGCATCCACATCTTCACTATCTACATGAAGTCATCATCGACAAACCCAAGGTTAGTTCATCCCTCTTTGGGGAGATATCACATCTAGGGGGAGATTTGCTGTAAAAATTGAGCTAAAGCAACTCTAATGGTGTGAACACATTAATGCTTTATGTAAAAGTGGTAACCCCACTTGTGCTTAAACGATGAGTATGACCTATGATCAAATGTTCTCATTTGACTCCTAAGTCAATATACTCATATATAGATGACCTAGTCATCGCCAATTGCTTGATAGATGCTAGAATTTGTTGTGCATGTTTGACACATATTTCATTTGCTATCTTATTGTGTGAGCATGTCGGTATGCATGTTTTCTTCATTCGAGGACATCCAATTGTTGTTTTCTTTGTGTTGGTTTTTCTGACAAGTGGATGTACAAGAATGCCTAAGCACCTCCTCTAGCTATCTATGCTTTCTTGTCTCAAATTCTATTCTTTCTACATCAAAAAATTTGGACGAGTCATTTTCGGACCCTTTGGGTGAGGTGCACTCGGAGTCACCGATCTGAGAAGGACTGAGCTCCAAAACCTTCTACATGCTTTTCGGTTGGACCAATTCACTCAAACTCGATCAAACCAAAATCATTTAGATTGATCTAATTTTCCTTCTTGGTATCACCGAGCTGAACCATTTCAGAGTCACTGATGTGCTATACTGCTAGCAGTTACACATATTAGTGCCACCAAGTTGTTCCACTCGGAGCCACTAACAGCACATGGGTATATATACATTCCCGACCTGTATGTTGGAAATTTCTTCAAACGTCACGTTCCTGCACCCTGTTGCTGTCGTCGCCCTGGTCTCCGGATCGTCGCCCTTGTCTCCAGCGCGCCCTCGCCGCCGGATTCCGTCGCTGTCAACGGGAATCTTCCCCGCCGTTACCGCCGTAGAGAATCTCCACCAAGTTAGGGTGAGATTCGACCCCCTCCATGTTCTAAATTCTTATTCAATGCACGGATGGATTGCCATTACTCTTGCTACGGATTGAAATCTTCATGTCCATTGCTAATTCTGTGGATTAGATTCGAGCAAAAAAATTAGGTTTAAGTTTCCCCTGAATGCATCTCGGACCGACCAATGTTCAGAGTCACCGATTTGGCCCGGGCCATTGCACTAGTACGTCTTGGTGCCACCGAGTTGTACTAATCGGTGAGGCTGGAAGTAAAGTTTCAGTGAAACCCTAGCATATCGGAGACACTGAGTCACATATCGGTCTGGCCGAAACTATGTGCCATGTCTCTGTTAAGCGCTTCTATATCACCGAGATGATCAACTTGGCTGATCTGAAATGTCTTTTGTGAAAACTTGAAACTAATATTTGAACTCAATTTTCTTCAAAACAATCTGCTTTTCGTGATGACTCATCTACTCTGCCCATACCCAACTGTTCACAGGGTCAGCTTGCAATATGTCTGAAGCCAGTGATAGTCAGAATGCCTCGGAAACAAATGTTGATCTCAGTACAGACTCTAGTCCTGAGGGCAGCTATTATGAGGGAGAAAGGAGTTCTCTAGAATTGCCTAAAGCTGCTACAAGGGCACGTAATAAGAGAACCTCAGATGATAAGGATGAGGATTTTGTTGCAAGTGAAGCAACTTCAAAGAAGAAAAAGGTGGTTCTTGCAAAGGAATATGGAACAACTGCAAGTTCCAGGCCATCTGCTAGTTCCAAGGAGAGGACTGCGGTGAGGAAAGTTTCTGTCTCCAAGATAGACAAAGTCCCAGAAGCTGCAGAGAAGGAACCAACAAAGAAAAGGAAAGAGAGGAAGAAGACAATTTATGTTGTTGGCAGAAAACCCACTATGTATGAAGATCCGGCAGGTGAAGAGGAAGAACCAGCAGCAAATCCACCTCCTGCCAAGTCTCGAAAACTTATGGTAGATGCAATGAAGACTGTTGCTACTTCCAAGTCCAAACCCAAAGTTCCAGCACCCAAGAGGACTACTAGAAATGTTTCTGCAAGTGAGAAAAACAAGGGCCCAGTGTCTGAAGCTGCTGTTGATGATGGGCCACTAGTGCTCAGGAAATTGAGACCTAAGATTCCAGATCATGACAATGCTCATCCTGTTGCTGAAAACATGATGGAGAGAAAAGATAAAGGTTTGCATCAATGGAGAATGTCTGATCCCTATGCTGTAAGAAGAAGTGCTTGTGACTATCGCTTTCACACCAGAGAGCAACAAGATTTCTATGAAACAGTGCTGCTAGACAAGAAGCCAATTGTCAGTGACATGAAATGGGTGGATTGGGAATACATTGATGAGAATGAAGACAACTTTCCCCATGTTCATGAGAGCTTCAAACTTGATGGTGTTGATGCTTTTGTTGGGAATAAGCTTACCTCATGGAATGATGAGATGATCATGCAATTCTATTCTACTGCTCATTTCTATCGAGATGGGAGAATTGTGTGGATGATTGAGGGAGTGAGATACCGGTTAACCATCTCTGAGTGGGATGCTCTTCTTGGTGCTCCTGAAGAAGAAGAGAGAGAGAGATATTGATGTGTTTGCCAAGACCAAGATGGACCATAATTCTACGAAGAACATGTACAAGCCCATTCCTCAGAAAGATCTTAAGACTCACAAGTTGGGATCTGTGAAGCATTTGCTATCTGGTTTGTCCACCATTAAGACTATTTTGAGGCACACTCTATTTTCCAAATCTGGAGATGAGAAGATGATTCGTGGCCACTCCATCAACCTTCTGCATCTCTTTGACACACCTTAGAAATTCAAGGTGATGAGCTTAATTGTTAAAACTATGAAGAGAACCGCGGTCGGCCAAAAGAGATCATATGGATTTGCTCCGCACATTCAATTGCTCATCAACTCCAAGGTTGGAACAAGCACATATCTTCTTGATCGCGAGCATCTCCCTTTGTTGCCACAGTTCAAGGATAATGTAGTGGTGATGGATCCTTCTCACCCTACTTCTGCTGAGGCACAGGATAAGATACAGGCAGCTGCAGCAGCTAAAGCGGCCCAGGAAGCATCTGCTCCCAATGCTCCCATTGCTAACCTCAAGAAAAAGAACGATCAAATGACTTATCTGCTAGAAGCAACTCTGAGGATTGAGCAAAGTCTGGCCAACCTCACCAAGAACCAGGAGAGCTTAGAGCGTGTAGTCGAGGCAAAGATTTATGATCTTGATGTGAAGATCACAGAGGTTCGGACCATAGTGGAGAAGTTGAGGGATGACGTTGATGCAGCCAGAGTTGCTGCAGAGCATAGTGGAGATGATAGATCGACGACTGACAGATTCTAGACAGTGCCTAGGCCATCCAGGTCCGATGTTGTACTTGTTGCTGACACGAGGACTATAGTTTCTGCCCCAACTGTTGCTTCATCAGTGCCACCACCAGTTTGTACTCCACCAGCTCAGCAGATATCAGCCGAAACTTTTCGGATGCACTTCTCTCAATGCCATCTACGCACACCGGAGCTGCCAGCCAGAGATCGCCATCAGGAGTTGCCGAGGATCGTGCCTAGAGAGGCGCATAGCTCTATACCTATTCAAGCTTTTTGGTACTTGTTTCCAAAGGGGGAGAATTTCTATAGATCATTAGGCTTCGAGAGAGAGAGAGAGTCCTGCTTTGGTTCATTTGTTTTCCATAGTTTTTGCTACTACTGGGTTCGTGCTACTTTGTTCGATTATGTTTGTGAGATACTATGTTGGTTGTTTGTGTTTCATCATACTATGCTTCATGTTATGCTGAATGCTTACCATTATCATCATCCTTGTATGATCATTCACTTGTGCTTTTGGTGATGCGTGCTTACTATTCCAATCATATCATTTTGTGCGCTCCACCAAGTCGTATGTGACATGGAAGAGTGACCCATGATCCTAATCGATTGTGCATTTGCATTCAAACGCAAATTTTAGTAATGCACAAATTTAGGGGGAGCTCTTGCTTATCACATACTTCTCAAAGCGACGATGCATTTCATTCATTTATCATTTGTCGAAGCTTTGATCTATATGTTGTCATCAATTACCAAAAAGGGAGATTGAAAGTGAAACTAATCTCTGGGTGGTTTTGGTAATTCATAACAACATATATCTCATTGAACTAATATCCATTCAAGTAAAAGATTTCAAGAAGTTCAATGTTTGGCATGGCAAGGACTAGTGATTGTGGACCCCTCAAAATGCTAAGGACATGGATTGGCAAAAGCTCAAGACTCTACATTTTTGGTTAAGTGATCGAAGATCACATTGAGTCCATAGGAAAGCCAATACTATTAAAAGGGGATGAGGTTCTGATTATGATCTATTTGCTCAAGTGCTTAGTGATATTGCTCCAAAACCCTCAACCACTTTATCTATCCAAATATGTCCAAAACCCTACATTCCAACTCGGTCCCACCGAAACTTCCCTATCTAGACCCACCGAGTTCATCTGGACACTACCACAGCCAAACCCTAACAGATTGGATCCACCGATATGGATCTCGGTCTCATCGAGATGGCCTTGCCAACTCTCTGTAACCTGTTGCAATTATTTTGGTCCTACCAAGTTTTGCGAGTGCCACCGAGATGGCTTGCCAACTTTCTGTTGCCTTATTGCTTCATTTCGGTCCTACCAAGTTGATGCAATCAGTGCCACCGAAATGAGGTTCTTCCCTACCATTGCACATCGGTCCATCAAGGTTGTTTCTAGTCAGTCCCAGCGAGACCTCCAACGTTCATATGTTTTACACAGGTTGGTGCCACCGAGATTTCTGATCGGTGCCACCAACTTGAGTCAAAAGTGTGTGACAGTTGGATTTTGTGTGGAGGCTATATATACCCCCTCCACCCCTCTTACTCGATGAGAGAGCCATCAGAACATGCCTACACTTCCACTACTCATTTTCTGAGAGAGAACCACCTACTCATGTGTTGAGATCAAGAGATTCCATTCCTATCATTAGAATCTTGATTTCTAGCCTTCCCCAAGTTGCTTTCCACTCAAATCCTTCTTCCACAATAGCCAAATCTGTGAGAAGGAGTTGAGTGTTGGGGAGACTATCATTTGAAGCACAAGAGCAAGGAGTTCATCATCATCACACCGTCTATTACCTTTTGGAGAGTGGTGTCTCCTAGATTGGTTAGGTGTCGCTTGGGAGCCTCCGACATGATGTGGAGTTGAATCAAGAAGTTTGTAAGGGCAAGGAGATCGCCTACTTCGTGAAGATCTACCTGGGTGAGGCAAGTCCTTCGTGGACGATGACCATGGTGGCATAAACAAGGTTGCTTCTACGTTGACCCTTCATGGGTGGAGCCCTCCGTGGACTCGCGCAGCCGTTACCCTTAGTGAGTTGAAGTCTCCATCAACGTGGACGTACGACAGCACCACCTATCGGAACCACGGCAAAAATCATCGTGTCCCCATTGCGTTTGCCTTCTCCAAACCCCTCCTTTACTTACATGTGCAATGTTTTATTTTCCGCTGCTATACTCTTAGAATTGCATGTGTAGGGTGTTGCTTGACTCGTCATAATTGCTAAAATATGCCGACAACTAAATTGGGAAAATGTTAGGTTTTATTTGGTCAAGCAGTCTAACCAGCCCCCTCTAGACATACTTCCGATCCTATAGAAGTGCGCTTTCAATCTTCCCTTTTTGGGTGATTGATGACAACACAACGATTTGCAAGATGTTATGACAAAGCTCATTCATGGTCTAGAAGATATAAATAGGCTCCCCTAGAAGTGTGTACTAATTTGAATTGCTTTTGGAATGCAAAGTGCACACATGCTAGGATCTACACTCTCTAGATTTTATACACCAACACTACTTGCAAACGATTTAGGATATACAATAAAGCATGCTTTTGCAAACACATGTGGTGGAGCAACATGTATAAGGGAAAGATAAAATTAGGCTCCACCCAAATGAATGGCAAGACCAGATAATAAACATAATCATCACAAGCAGAGCATGTCTTACCACAGGCTTAAAATAGTCTCCAAACACAAACCAAGTTCAAACATAAGCAAATCAAGTTCAACTAAAATAAGTTCACAAGCATGAGGAATCAAATAAATAGAAAGCTTGTGACTTAACCCATGCAAAACCTGAACAAATTAATAGAACTCTCTACCCCGCTTCAGCTTCAAGGCGTCAAAAAGAAAAAGAGTGATGCTAACGCCCCATGGGATAAATCCTCCTCCCCGTCGTCCTCTGACTCCTCGTCCTCGTTGGAGTTCTCATCATCATACTGACGTGATCTAGCACGATGAGTAGTGGAGGTTTCAGGTACTTTGTCGTTGCCATCATCCCAAGTTCTATGCTTGGACATCCACTGAGTCTGTGGAGTGATCTCCTTGTTAGAACCACTAGCAACAGTGATGTTCAAGGCCCTCATCATCTGAATCTGACGGCAGCGAGACTCCTTTTCCTTCTTCCGAGCTTCATACATGTGATGTTGGATATCCACTACATGTGATTATGGATATCCACCTAAAGGTAAAAGGCCTTCTTAATCTTGGCTTGAATCTTGGCAAACCATCTTGTCTTCTGAGCGTGAGGTGGCAACTTAAAATCCTCATCACTAGAGCCATCGATATCCTCAAATAACTCCTCACCCATGACACCATGAGGAGCTACATGCTTCTTCACACCGAGGCACTTCACTTCATGAATAATGAGATTGGCTTTGCGATCCATACACTCATTAAGCCTGAGCTCTTCCCACTTGTCAGGGATAAACTTCATCACATAAGGTGCAAAAGGAGGCACCTTGCGGTTTATCATGGCAAGGAACATCTCACCAAAGGAAATCAGAGACATCAAGCAATTCTTCTTTCCCCTTCATCGGGTGAGTCTGGAGCATAAGATCAACAAGGTATCCATGAATGTCATCTAGATTTCCAACCTTGGGATTGAGGCCCTCTCAGTATATGCGCACAATGCATGATATCATAAGTTGGAAACAAGTCCTTAGACTGATCAGATATACCTCACCCTTGGTTGTAAAGATCACCAAGAACATCCTTGTTGCTTGTCTGCTGAAACTTATGAATGTGGAAACCCATTTTGCGATTCCAGGCCCTTGTCATCATAGCCCAACACATTGAAAAAATGCCTTCGATGCAGCAGAGAGACACTTTTCCTTTGTCATCCAAGTGAGAGTCATATAATCATCACTGCCAAAGTGAAGTGTGGCAAAGAACTGAACCACCAAAGCATCAGCAAAGTCAAAGTTGAACTCCATTAGACGAAGCAAGCCAAACTCCTCACAAATCTCCAAGGCTTCACCAAATTAATCCAACTTCTACCCCATATGACCAATGTTGATAGTGTGTTGCTTCACAAACTTATTCTTTTGAGACATGAACACATCATTGAAAATTCTTTCCTGGGTATCTAGGGAATACGATATCGTCCCCATCCTTTTCGCCCATCCTCGCCCCCTAATAGATGAAATCTCCATGGGGTTGGTGGGTATGGGGCCCCATTGCTATCCCTAGCTATGATCAATGCAATGGTCATGCACATTCCAGCAACCCTATACCGATCATAGTCATGCACATTTTAGAAAAGTAATCTTAGCAATCCTACACACTGATCATAGTCATACACATTGTAGTCAAGCAATCCCACACACTGACCATAGTCATGAACACATACTGGTCATAGTCATGCACATTGTAGGAAACCAATCCTAGCAATCCTACGCACTGGTCATAGTCACGCACATTGTAGTCAAGCAATCCTACACATTGATCATTGTTATGAACACATGCTAGTCATGGGCATGCACATTTTAGGCAAGCAATCCTATGCACTAATCATAGTCATGCACATTGTAGGCAAGCAATCCTACACACCGATCATAGTCATGAACACATACTATGTTCGTACCAACCCTAGCAATCAGTCGACCAACTAAGCAATCCTAGTTAACCTAGCACTCAGTCAATCGAATCGAATCAAATTAACCGCCCTAGAATTTGGATCTGCAAAGAGAGATGCATTGTACTTACCGTGTTCGTCGGCATTGGAGTCGGTGCCACTAGAGATGGGGCGGCCTCGGACGGTGCTAGAACAAACCTTGGTGGGAACAATGACCCATCGAGGACGGATATGCTGACAACCATAGCTGATGAACCCACGCCTGCCGCGACAATAGTCAAGGTACCACCGCCGCAGTCCATGTACCGACAGGAGCAAGGAAGAAAACCCTCACAGGTGGGTCAAAATCCCCGCCTCAGCCGTGGCCGATAGCTGGGACTTGCAGCCCCCATCCATGCCACCGTTGTTGCAACCGTAGTAGATGAACTACTAGCTACCGCCGAGGATCAATGAAGGCCAATGGGCGGTTGATAGCCACCGATCGCGGCCTCGTGCAAAAGGGGGAATGGCCATGAGAACCCTCGCACCTACACAAGGTCACACACACCCCTGCGTCAAGCCACTGAGCCAGTGCCAGTCAGGCTCATCCTTAGTGAAGCAAGGATTGGAGCGGCCCAGTAGTGGAGCGACCATCAGTGAGACTGAAGCGGTGGTCAGAATGTGTGGTGTGAATGCGGTTTGGGCGGTGAGGGAAGCAAGTGGGATGAGAGTTATGGCTGATTTGAGACGTCCTGTCCATCCCCCGCGCTTCCCCTAGATGCATGTCAGTGAGGAGCACACGTGGCTCGTTGGAGCACTCTAAAAAAATAGTCGAATCATTCGTTCTCTCTCAGTCGGGCCTAGCGGTGCTTTGAGTTTCGCGCAGGCTATGAATCTTATGCATCCCACGCAACCAATCAAGCCATTTTTGCATTGTGAGGTCCTTATTGGGTTGGACGGAGCCTACCAAACACGTCTGAAGAGCATCTCTAGTTGATCCCTTATAATTTAACTCCTTATATGCCTCCTCAAACGTAACTCCTTAAAATTAGAGGAATTTTGTGGCATGACCTAACCGAACCCTCAAATTTAACTCCTCAAACAAACTGAACAAATGAAGAATAAAACTAGTGTTTAATTTGTCAAGCACAGAACCTAAATATATACTAGGCTCAACTATGTGCATCAACAACTTATGCTAAGCAAGATAAACAAGATATATAACTTCAAGCGTGAAGGCTATCACAAAGTAAGTGCACAAGTAAAGGGCTCGGGTAAGAGATAATCATGGCACGCAGAGACGATGATGTATCCCGAAGTTCACACCCTTGCAGATGCTAATATCTATTAGAGCAGTGTGGATGCACAATGCTCCCCAAATTCCACTAGGGCCACCGTATTCCCCTCATGCCCTCACACAATGCAAGGTGCCATGAATCCACTAAGGGGCCCTTGAGGGCGGTCACCGAACCAGTACACTTGGCGACCCTTGGGGCGGTCACCAAACCCATACAAATTGCTCGGGCCAATCTCCACAACTTAATTGGAGACCCCAAAGCTTGCCCGGAGCTTTACACCACAACGGTTGAGCTCCGTGACACCACCAACCATCTAGGGCACCCAAGCAACCAAGAGGCACAAGCTCTAGGGTTCCCAAACACCCAAGAGTAATAAGCTTCCCAACTTTCACTTTCAAGTATCATCATGGAGAACTCAAACCGATGCAACTAATGCAATGGCAAGAACACACGAAGCGATCAAGTCCCTCACTCGCGAATTCCACCAAAGCAACGAAAGCTATGGAGGAATATGAGAGGAAGAACAAGGAGAACACAAAAGAACTCCAAGATCTAGATCCACAAGGTTCCCCTCGCTAAGAGGAGAGATGGATTGTTGATAATGTAGATCTAGATCTGCTCTCTCTTTTCCCTCAACAAGATGCAAGAATCCTAGGAGGGATAGAGAGAAAGCAAGCTCTAAGAGGTCAACAATGGTGGGTGAAAACTTGCCCAAGAACCTTGGGGTGAATGGGGAAGAAGACCCCCTTAAATAGTGGGTAGGTGGATCTAACCGTTATGTTCTGGAACTATCTTAAGCAGTACTACTGCTCGGCGGAGCATTACTACCGCAAAGCACAGGGTAGTCGCCGAGACCCACTGAGGACCAGTGCGGAGCTGGCGCGATAGTACTGCCGGAGTGCTACTACTGCCTTAGATAAGCGGTACTACCGCGGCCGGTGGGTAATAGAGATTTCCACGGTAGTGCGCGCGGTACTCCAGCGGATTCTAGAAGGGTAATAGAGAAATCCACGGTAGTGCGTGTGGTACTCCAGCGGAAGTACCACACAAGCAGTACTACCGCTAGGAGCAAGCGATACTACTTGAATTCCCAAAGGGTAATAGAGACCCTCCCGGTAGTAACCACGGCACACCAACGGAAGTACCGCACAAGCGGTACTGCCATGGTAGCCAGCAATACTACCGCCAATTATCATCAGCCCTGAACAGAGCAGAACGAAACAAGTAAGACCAAAACCGCCATAACTTCTGAAAATGAACTCCAATTTTGACAAAATCAAGCTTGATAGAAAGCTAACGACAAGAACTATCAAATCCATAAATGAAGAACAGAGCAGAAGGAAACCTCCGTAAGTGAAGAACCGGCAAAAAGTCCAACATCGAAAAGATAATAGAAGATACATATGAAATCCATTTTTGATGAACTTGAGCTTGTCATGAAGATAACCACATGCCCCAAAACTCACATAAAGAAAATCCAAACAAGAACCAAGAAAGATGATGCCAAGGATGCAATGATTTGAGCTCTCTACGAATGATACGATCAAGCTGTACTGTGGCAGTCAAGGAAGGCAAGTGCTGCGTACAAAGACTACGTGGAACTTGGTGTGGCTAAAGCCAACTAGCCACCAACACACACTGGGGAGTTACATTGAAATGGTCACACACAGACACAGTAGTCACAAGTTTTAAGCAGTTTCCTTACACGAGGGCTTCTATTACGTACACACAACTCAGGCTAGCAACAGTAACTCACTGCACTTCACATACCCCATCTAAAAAGTGCATACACACATAGTATATCAGTATATAGGAAAACGAATAATAGGTTCTCAAAAAACAGGGAATAATAATTTACTAAACTATAAGGAAGGGGATCTAACTCCTTTGTGCACTTCTGTTTGCCAGATTAACTTTTGCGCTGACGTTTTCTCACTGCCACATGATTCTTCTGTTTTTCGTAAGTAACAACGTAGTCGCAGTAAGGCGGGATCCGAGATCTCCATACTAGCACCTCAAACTTGTCTTCAACAGGTATATCACGGCCTGTCAGTAGTTCTTGCGATGTCAGTTTTGGCAGCTCACTTTGAGCAGGGCCAGCCTCCCTAAGATCATACACCAGGTATCCCTGAGCCGGACCACCCACCAAGGCCGCACTGCCGAAATTCACAGGAAAATTTCTACCAAGGAGGTCCTCCGGGTGCGTGCCGAAGGACGACATGTGCTCGCGAACAAGTACTCTTATGCTCGATAATACTCCGCGCCAGAATTCTGTGCTTGGATTAGCTCTTAGTAGCTCGCCGAGTATGTTTGCACCAAGAAATGATCCCTGTAGGAGCGCCGCTAGTTGCATGCCCAAAGATGCCAGTTTCGGATGATCATCAGGATCCATGCTTCCGAAGGCAAGTGCCTTGAAGTAGTACCAGTACTCTTCTTGAGACAGACTCTTCAGCCTGATCGGTTGAGCAGTCCCCAAGTTTGCAACTTGCTCTGCTCTGCCTGTCACTACAATTTTGATCCCAGCACCTGGCAACTTCTGCAGATATGATTGGAAGTTTGTCCATGCTGCCTCATCCACATCGAAGATGAAATCCACAACAAACAAGTACTTCCCTGAGGCTGCCTGGTTGTTAAATGCAAATACTCCGTTCCGTAGATCATCTCCTTTGAAGAAAAACATGTGGGAGAAATGATTGCACACCCTCTCATCCTTGCAAGCATGCTGCACCAGAGTTTTCTTCCCGATTCTGTGTGGGCCGATGATCGGCAGGATGCTAATATGTGTGCAATCGTGATGACTGTCATCACATAGCAAGAAGTTGATGAGTTGCTCTTTCTCAACGTGGCGACCAAACATGCACTTATCCATGTATAGGTGCACACAGTATGGCTGACGAGGAAGACGAGGGCAGCTGCCGAGGAGCACGACGAACTCTCTCATATCTGCAGTCTTGGCCTCTAAACTTTCAAGAACCCTTTTCAAATTTGTCGTGCTCCCAGTACCAAATGCTACTGGTGCGTTCTTCATTATAGAAGCAGCAACAGCAAGACGAAGACGCTTGGCGGCGCTAAAAGTAGAAACGGCAAGAGACTGGCTCCAGTTACTCACCTCATCATCTTCAACGCTCTCTTCTCCAAGGGATTGGAACTTGAGCCTGTCAAGCATGTAGTACCCGAGATGCACACCATCGATGAGTGTCTTCAGATGCAGGAACATCCCTCGATTTGTGATTTGCCGCCCCTCTGCTTCCTCAACAACCATGTGCATCCTTAGTAAGATGAGTTCCAGCCTTCTACGGTCCTCCTCCACACATGTTTGAGTGCCATAATTTTGCGCCAGGAAAGAGATGAACCGGCTGACAAGATCACCCACCACAGCTGAAATCAGAACCTCCATGCCAAGATCTGATTTTAGTTTGCAAAGAAGTTATTTCAAAGGTGGGGAAATAAGGTCAAGAAAGACAGCAACCCAGAGTTATATATGACAACAACAGAAAGAAATTCATATGATGAGGTGGCTCGTTCTAACACTCATGTACCAAGTTTCCTTTTTGTAACTTTATTTCTACCTTGAGCCCCTTGAGCGGAGGACCTTTTCTCAGTTAGTTTTTTGCTGCACCTCCGCCTTCTCGATAATGGTCGGTGAGGATCGCTGGCTGGAGCACCTCAGCTTCTTCAGGTCATCCTCCATCACTAGCAACCGCAGAGATAAGCATCTATATTGTGAGCCTTGACCAGGAAGCAATTGTCAATACCTTTTTCTCTCTTTAAAAGAAACATAGCACTAAGGCGACTAAAAGTCAAGAAATGGAACTGCCAGCACAATGATTCAAAGGTGTGGGCATGTGGCTGAAGCCAGTTAGTCATCGACACATACTGGGTTAAACTGAATTGAGCATACACATGAGAATAGTCAGAAGCGTGATGTGCCCTTCATGAGATTTGCATGGCATACACAACTCAATGTAGCAATAGGAAGTGACTGCCCTTTACATATCCCGTTTAAAAAGTGCATATTAGCAAAAAGGTTCGAATTACATCTAGAATAAGGATGGGGATACAGATAACTCCTCCGTGCACCTCTGTTGGCCAAATTAACATTCATGCTGATGTTTCTTATGTGCCAGGTGATTCTTCTTGCTGATGCTACGATGGTGCTTCTGTTTCTCGTAAGTAAAAACATAATCACAGCAAGGCAGGATCCGAGATCTCCATACCAACACCTCAAACTTGTCTTCGACAGGAACACCTCAAGATGGGTGTCAGCGATGTCAGCTTTGGCAGCTCTCCTCCCTAAGATCATATATACATGGCATCCTTGAGCTTTACCACCCACTAAGGTCACATTGGTGTAATTCAGAGGAGTATTCTTCCCAGAAATTCCTCTGGGTGAGTGCCGAAGAACCTCAAGTGCTTGTGAGCCAGTCCCCTTATGCTACATGATACACCACGCCAGAATTGAGCATTTGGGCTCGCTCTTAGTGGCTCGTATATTTGCACCAAGAAATGATCCCTGTAAGAGTGTTGCTAGTTGCATACCCAAAGACGCCAGTTTCGGATGCTCATCAGGATCCATGCTTCCAAAGGCAAGTGCCTTTTAGTAGTACCAGTACTCTTCTTGAGACTGACTCTTCAGCCTGATGGGTTGAGCAGTCCCCAAGTTTGCAACTTGCTCTGCTCTGCCTGTCACTACAATTTTGATCTCAGTGCCTGGCAACTTCTGCAAATATGATTGGAAGTTTGTCCATGTCGCCTCAGCCACATCATAGATGAAATCCACAACAAACAAGTACTTCCTGAGACTGCCTTGCGCCTATCGTGCATGTAATGCCCAAGATACACACCCTGAATGAGTGCCTTAAGCTGCAAGAACATTCTTCGATTTGTGATGTGCCACCCCTCTGCTTCCTCAACAACAGTGTGGATCCTTAGCAACACGAATTCCAGCCTTCTACGATCATCATCCTCACAAGTTCGAGTGTCATATATGTGAGCTAGGAATGAGATGAAACGGCTGGCAAGATCACCTGCGACTGCTGAAATCAGAACATCCGTACTGAGCTGAGACGAGCCCTCCCTGGGAGTAAGTGATCAGATGGGAGTTAATTTGCAAAGAGTAACACTGTTTCAGAGGTGATAGAATGAGGTCAAAGTCTGCAGCTTGCCAGAAACATATGGCACCATGATGGTGACTGAAAGCAGTTCACACAGTTGGACGCTCCTACAAAATACAAAATGTCTCTTTCGGCTCACTTATTTCCACCTTTTCATGAATACGGCTGCAGAAAAAATTGTGTGCATTTTAAATATATGAGGAAGTCTCCAATCAGTCCTAACCCCACAAATGGACCAAATGCAATGGCCCAGGCACTGTTGTGTTTACAAGAGTGTCACTTTCAGACTTTTTGATGTTTTCTCTATTTTGTGCAGATGGGCAAAAAAAATGTTATATTTTTCAAATAAAATAATGACAACTACGATAAATCATTTTGGGGTGACCTAAAAAAACATGGTTTCAATACAACTTGGGCATCAGCCGGCCACTCTCTCCCAGTTCCTCCCTCCCTCTCTATTTGCACTGGTTGACACCTGGTTCGTAAGAGCAAAACAAACATCTAGATAAATGAGCATTCTTGCAGTAAAATCAGCACAGCTCATATGTGAGAAAATTTTATTCTTCCACTTGCTACTTGAGACTATTCATCACTAGAAGTTACCCTAGGAGATATATGAGAAGCCAACAAGAGCAAGAGAGAAAGGCTGAGATCGAAATCAAATAAGGTGGCTCACTAACCAAATACGTTTTCCTCAAAATTCTTCACTGCAACGCTTACAACAACACAAATAAAGAACGTCATGAGCTTCTTTCTTTTAAGATTGGAGCCCAAACAGACACAGAGGTCAGTGGCCTGGACTTCCAGCACAACACAAGCCTACCCTTCTCATGCACAACCTCAAACCCCCTATTGAACAACCCAACCAGCATCCTGGCTTGAGCAACATTGCAGCCACTCAGGTCACAAGCCCCATACCTTTCCAAAACCACAGGAGTAGTGACCTCAACTGTCACAGACCCATACTGCCCCACAAAGTCCTGTATCCTTGGCCCCACCATCTCCCTCTCCACAAGTCTCAGGCACGCCCCCTGGTTACCACCAAAGAAGCAGCTCGCCAGTGACTCGAACACCGTGGTAAAGTGGTGCAATGCCTCGAAGAAGAAGTCGACAAAGGAGGCCTTACATAGAGACGCCTCCTTTCCGACTCTAACCAGCTCCTCTTCTACGATGACCATTAACTTTGGCTGTAACAGTTTAACACAGGCAGGTAGGAGTGCCGGTAACTTGCTCAGCAACTTGTAAGGCATGCCTGTTGTGTCACATGAGAGGATCACCGAGCCTTTACAGTTCTTGGAGAATTCATGCAGGTCTTCATCACTGTGTAAACAGAGAGAGCTGTACTGGAAAGGAAGGTTCAAGGAGTCCGCGAACTCCGAGAGCCGCCGCGCAGATGCATGGTGAACGCCGTCGCTGTAGTCGGCGTCTGCTGTGACCGCCGTGAGGTGGAATGACATGCCACCATGACGGGCAAGATCTGACATGAGCGATGGCCACTGGATGCCCTCACCAATGTTCAGGTCGACGATGTGCACATGTGTATCGCCCTTGGTGGCGTCTAGAATGGCCTGGTTGGCAGTGAAGTGCGCAAACTTGGCAAACGGCGACAGCTCTTGTATAATATGTTGCACCGACATTCTATCAGACGGCAGTGGCTCCGGCAGAGAGCAACTGGTGCTTGCACTGGAGATCCGGGACCGCAGACCTTGGGCAAAGTGGTAGGCCAGGCGATCAAAAGAGCCGGCTGCTGCATTTTCAGGGCTGCCAAGGAGGAGGCCATCAAGCCTCGAGAACACTGCCAAGGCAAATCTTGGATCCCCCGCCTCAACCGCCTCTGCACCAGTGAGGAGGAGATCAGTTAAACTGTTCTCCTCCATGAGCTCTTCCTGGATCGCGACCAAGTTGCCACTCTCTTGGCCCTGAATCCTCTCATCACAATAGGTGAACACACCAACATCAGAAGCATCTTGTTGATGCCAATCATTAGCATAATCTTGAACTGCAGTGTCCAAGAACACATTATCAGGTTGCTGATCAGTGGGATGATCAACATGGATGGTGGCATTCTCGTGGAGAGCTACTTGAGGAGACCACATGAAAAAGTTACTCTCTTCATGTGTGGGGAGGGAGAGAAGAGGGGAACAAGGATATGACATGGTCTCCATTTTAGTTGCTATCTACGATAAGAATTGCCTTGATGTGTGGCCTCAGACTGTGTCTTATATAGAAACCACATGGCGGAGGGGCAAGAGATTAGTACTAGTAGTGGAGAAAAGAGAATGTGTGGACCCCACCTTCATGGCCGATGCACGCTAAATTGTCCTGATCTTGGAGCCTAATACAACATGGATTGAGCTAGAGGTGATTGGCTCTTGTGTAGTTCCCCACCAACTTCACAGCATACATACATACCCCCCAAAACATCACAATAAAAATAGAAGAGAAATGCATACGTGTGCAATGTGTCATTTTGCTGGCCTGACAGAATGAAACAGAAGGGACTGCGAATACGCTAATGGCATATTCCAAGAATTCTTCTTGCTACGTGGCAGCATCTAGTCAATTGTTGGACTATGTGCTGTTGCTACTTCAAAGTTGCTATGGCCTGCACATATGTGCCAATGGCAACGCAGAGAGGCAACAAAATGTGACCTAGACGCAAATCATATGATTTGAACTTTTGTGCTCAAGAAATGGTTTCTTAGTACTATATATTATATCTCTTTAAAAATATAAGCACCGCTTCATTCTGTCTGATACAGAATTAATGTTGACGTTTAATACTTAAACATTATTCATGATCATTGACCAGCCCAAACCAAGTTAATTTTGGCATGCTAATGTGTGTCCAAATTATTTGTGCTGACACCAACTTGCTCCCAGACTGGATTCTTTATTTGACACCAATCAGGTATTCATAAATCCCATTGTTGTAAGGTGATACAAATTATTTGGCAGATTCTAATGGAGTTATGAGATGTAGACAATAGAGCGAAACTAAATGAGTACAAAGCTGCTTGTCTGAGGGAGTAGAGCTGTTGCAAAGTGGAACTTACAAAACACAAGCGTGGGCCGCACAGATTTCCTGGTTCCAGGCTGCCTCTTGCTACTGATCTGAACGTTTCTCCTGCCTTCACGCCTGGCAATTCCAAAATGATCATTTTCAGAAAGTAGCAACAGCGGGAGATTGTGGATGGAGTCCAACAATGTACAGCTTTCCACTGACTATTTCAGAACTTCAGATAAAAGTGCACAAATGGTGTGTTCAGGTGAGCTTTCAGCATTGTATGATTCTTTTCTCTCAGGATTGTCTGGATGATTCCACTGAGGTAACTAAATATACTGCACTATGCTGAGATGTCTTTTTACAGGACAAGCAAAGCTGGCGACATCTGCACATTGTCAAGAGTAACATTGTGAATTTACTTGGTCAGGGATTATTGGTGTGTTCGATCAGAAAAGGAGAAAGATACCAAAGTACAACTGTAAGAGTGCAGACAATATGATGTAAAAGAAGTAATCACTTCAAAAAGGATCTTGGCAGCATGGTACTCTTAATCACAACCAGCAGTACAACTGCCTTCACAACCGGACATGTCAAGTAGTATAATAAACATGTTTTCACAGGAGGAAGGAGAGTCACAAATCTGAATAATTAGAGCTATTAAGTATCATATGCCCCCACCACACCCCACAAGATTTCATCATAGAGGGCTCAAATTAATTCCTTGAGAGTTGAGACTGACAGGAATGGTTATATGGTCCATTTTGTCAACGACGCGGGAGCTTAACATGCTCAGGAAACATGCTCTCTGATATCAAATGAGTTAAGGACGGCAGGTGGATACCTAATTATCATCATAATCATAGTTGGTAAGCACTGACTACTGGAGAAGCAAATAAACTATTAATTAGACAGTATGAATCAAATATTCAGTATTATATGGTAATACATTGATGGAATCAGCATTTGCCTAAATATATATAACATTTTTGCTCTTGAACTATTCCTGAGTGGGCAATCCGAATATCCAATGACCACGCCAGGTGAGAATAAGAATAAAGGTTTGAAACAAGTGGCAGAGGTCAGAAGGTTGAAGCTGATAATAGAGAGCTTCTCAAACGACACTTGTCGGCATTTCACTGATGCAACGCGGCCTAACATCTGTCAAAATATGTGAAGGAAGAACAGTGGACAAAGATCACTGAGAATTTCACCAATCAAAGGCCTATGGGGTTCGGTGTTTGAGAGGAGCAGCAATTGCTGAAAACAAGAGTAGCAAAACAAACTGTTGCTTTCCGTTCTGTAGCATCAGCTTGGTGGTCTCCTAATCCCCAGCTAGTTAGCAAGTCACCTAAAGCATCATCCTTTGTCTATCGGTATGTTCCCTAATCCCTCATAAGATACACGGTATACTGCTCAACATGGATGCCAAAGGGAAGTACAAACGAAGACGCACTAGCACTGTACACTATATGCTTGGTTTATCTGGACGAGAGGTAGGCAGAAGGTTCCGATGCCATTGATTAGACATAGCATGCTAGAACAACGTGGTTTGCCTGTGTGGCTGTGTGCTGTCCTCCTCTGAAGAATGAAACTTAGTTCTAGTACAAGAAGTTTGTCTTCACTCAAGGTAAACGAAAAATTTGAGATTAGCAAACACTAGAGGACATGCTAATTTCTGGTTTGATGCATCACTTACTAGTTGGCTAGCCTATCAGCTCACTAAGAACTGCCAGCCAAAACAAATTTCTCAAGGGGTCAGATATATTACAGCATGGTCCCATGAATGGCATACCTCATGCAGTTCAAAAATAAACCTCTGCAATATGCCTTACTCTCAAGATAGAATCCCACGGTCACGATAGAAGACAACCGATCTCTCCTCTAGGTAAACTACAACTCGAGGCCTGTGTACATTAAAGTAAAAAATTCACTGTCAACTGAGGTCAATATATTGTTTGCATCCTACCACATAGACTTGCGTATGGTTAAATTCAAGTTAGAGTAAGCAATATATTACAGTCCAAGGGCGGCAATGCACGGTCAACTGATTTCTCTTTCAGATGACTGAGACATTACTGAAATATGAGCCTAGCTAGACGGCCGGAAATTTCAACAATTATGTGAAATCATTGAACTTTGAAATTGGAAGGTAACAGCCACTAGTACTGTAGAAACCTGTCACCATCACCTGCATAATCTAAGGTGCCTAGCTATAGAAAACATAAGTACTGGCAAGTTGCTGCAAGATAGATTCCTGTTAAACAAGCTTGGCAACCTAAGGTCGGAGCCATTCTCCAGTAAAAAAAAAACAGATAAATCTGATTATTTTTTTAGTGGACAATAGATATATTCGTTCCTGTTAATATGGACCCTATGACTCACCACTCAGACCACGAATAATATTAGGGGAGATATGTTATGAAGGCTTACCCTGGTTTTGCTAACAATTAGTTGTTTGGATTGAATAAATTTGATGTCATTTATCAAAACAATATGCATGCTCGTATTCCAATCCTTCTCCATATTAGAGAAACAAAATGCTGAGAGAAAATTGAAACGGACCGAATATATAATTACAAGTCCATGACCATCATGTGCTAACAAGCGTGGTCTCCTCCAACTCTTAAACATGGAGACCACTAGAAGTCTAGAACCCCATATCAGAGACATGTTAAGAGATAATTTTAGTCCTACTGTTGAAATCGGAAGTACATTGCACTTTGAAATTGGAAGGTAACAGCCACTAGTACTGTGGAAACTTGTCACCATCACCTGCATAATCCAAGCTGCCTAACAATAGAAAACTAAAGTACTGTCAAGTTGCTGCAAGTGGGGTAGATTCCTGCTAAACAAGCTTGGCAAGCTAAGGTCGGAGCCATTCTCCAAAGTCAAAATATTCCAGATAAATCCGATTCGCTTCAGTTAACGTGGACCTTCTGACTCACGACTCAGACCAGGAAAAAATATTAGGGAAGGAACATCATGCAGGCACCATTCCGGAGCAAAGCTTACCCTGGTTTTGCTGACAATTAAATGTTTGAATCGAATAAAATTGACATCATTTCTGGAAGCAATATACATGCCCGTGTTCCAATCCTTTCCCACCACTATTAGCAAAACAAAATGCTGACAGAATTAAAACCGACGGAATGCAAAATTACGAGTCCATGACTATCATGTGCTAATTAGCATTGTCTCCTTCCACTCTTAAACATGGAGACCGCTAGAACCCGACATTCGAGTCATGCTCAGAGATAATTTTAGTCCTACTGCATCACCACCACATATGAACAGAATCTCATGACCAACTGTCCGTGCACTTGTCCTGCCATGAGTACCCTCGAATGACTAAAATAAAGCACTGTAGCTGGTATTGAGAAGAACTCCATGATTGTCGCATGCTAATTAGCACGGTTTCCTCGAACCGACACGCGCGCCAAGGTTATAGTAGTACACGGGAACCGCTAGAACCCAAAATCTAGGGACGATGCATCACCACGGTGAAATATGAAACAGAATCCCAATGTGAGGGAATCCTTTGCGTCGGGTGTGGTGAACCAAGACGCCAAACTTATGCTCTACGCGGGAATCGCTAGAACCCAATTGGCACCTGCGGTTGCACGGCTTGGTCGGCAGGTGTCTCTGCATCTTCCATGTGCGCACCGCGCCACCATGTGAGTGTGTGACGCAAGGCTCCGAGCGGAGCAGGCGTCAGTGCGTGCGTGTACCTTCGGGTTCGGGGTGAGGTACCTTCGTGACCTACCTCGGGAGGGGTTGGTGGTCGGCTGACTCGGCGCCGCGTGGGGGGGGGGGGGGGGGGGGGGGGGGTCTGGATCGGAGCAGGCCGGATATGGATGCGCGAGGGGTGGGAAGGGATTCCTTGGTCGTCCATTTTGCTTCACCGGCTCCGGCGCCACCGTGATGGACGGAGAGACAGTCGGGTGGTCGGCGGAGATGGAGATGGTGACGCGCGCCCATGAGTGGAGGAGCCGAGATGCTCACACGCGTCGGTGAGCTCAGGCGTGGTGGGGATTCGCTGTTTTAGATGGGCCGTAGTTTAATTGCGACGGCGACCCCTTCGTTGGGCTGTTTTAGATGGGCCGTAGTATTAGTTGCAAGTTTAAAATAGGGAAATGGTGAACGGACACCGACGAAATCACGGAGTACTCGTTGCAATGAACACTCCACCTTCCCAGGTCACGACAAGTGGCGCACATGCAGCGCGCCACTTGTCGCAACCTGGAGTTTTTCCTTTTTTCGTAGATCTGTTTATTCAAAATGTTTTATCTCTTAAACCGTGCGTCTAAATCTCAAACCGTTTTCACCATTGGATTCCTCGCGTCGAGATCTTCAAAACTAGATACTATGTCGATAGGTTTTGACGAACTTTTTTCACGAAAAAACCGGACGAATAAAGCCAAACCGGGAGCACGGTTTTTTCCCTTTCCGAAAGAGGCACACCCGTGCCTCTCGCGAAATCACAACCGTGCCTCTCGTGGAAGCAAAACCTTGACTCTCGTGGAAGGAAAAAAACAAAAAAACGCATTTTTTTCCTTT
Organism: Aegilops tauschii subsp. strangulata; assembly: GCF_002575655.3. NCBI lineage: Eukaryota > Viridiplantae > Streptophyta > Magnoliopsida > Poales > Poaceae > Aegilops > Aegilops tauschii. Next base: position 96,053,564 of record NC_053038.3, read on the forward strand.
CCGAAAGAGGCATGCCCGTGACTCTCGCGAAAGCACAACCGTGCCTATGGCGAAAGCAAAACCGTGACTCTCGCGGAAAAAAAAACAGAAAACGCGTATTTTTTCCCTTTCCGATAGGCATGGTCGTGACTCTCGCGAAAGCACAACCATGACTCTCGCGAAAAAAAAACAGAAAACGCGTTTTGTTTTTCCCTTCCCGAGAGGCACGGTCGTGACTCTCGCGAAAGCACAACTGTGCCTCTCGCGGAAGTAAAACCGTGACTCTCGTGAAAGAAAAAAAATATAAAACGCGTTTTTTTTGTTTCCGAAAGGCACGGCCGTGACTCTCGCTAAAGCACAACTGTGCCTCTCGCGGAAGAAAAACCGTGACTTTTCGCGAAATAAAAAAACGCGTTTTTTCGCGCAAAAAAATCAAAAGAATTTTTTTTTCGAAAAGCTAAGAAGACCGAGGGAAAACCAAAACGTCGAAAAAACCCGAAAAAAACCGTTTAAAAAGCCGAAAATGCGTGCGGAAAATAATAAAAAACAAAATCTAAAGGAAACGTCCAGAGCGCGACACGTGGCGAATGGCTGAGAGCGCGCCAAGTGACGCCGATCGTTGCGAGGCTCCCGAAGAAGCGCTCGTTAACTAGTTGCTCTCGGATTAGGAGCTCTAGGTCCCCTCAAAAAAAGGAGCTCTAGGGTTTGTCTAAAAAAGGAGCTCCCGGGCATGCACCGTATATGAATAGTAAAATTAAAAATACTAAAAAATTAAAAAAATACTAAAATTTCGGGGTATCAAACCTAGTCGAACAGTCTACTCGCGTATCAAGTTTCATGAAGAAATGATATCCATGGTATTCTCAGCAAAAAAGACAAAAAATGATTACATAAAAAATTGTTTGAATAAATCATAGGTTGACTCTATTTTCTTCACTAAGAGTACCACTTCATACGTGAATAGAATGAACGACCACGTTTGATACCCCAAAACTTCAGATTTTTTTAGTTGTTCCTAGTTTTTTTACTACTCATATAGGGTGCATGGCACACGAGAGCTCCTATGCGTTTTCGAGTGATGAACATGATATACACACCAGAGAACAATGGAAATGATTCATATTCAACCATTTTTTTGAATTGGTTTATCAGGGCCTTAGGCGTGTACAATTATGTTATCTTAGTAGTGCCACATAGAATAAATGATGAGATAGAGGAGAAAGGAACTAAAAGGAGATTTATCTTCTCTTAATTAAGAGATGATCCCTTAGCATGATATCTTTTTTTGAGGGGGGGGGGGGCTTTTGATCTAGTCATGATGATATCAAGCAAGGGGGGATGGGATTGCATGGAGTAGTTATTAAGGAGATCACTCAGCATTCTGAGTTTTATCTTCTTCGGAATGTTCTTTTATCCATGAACGGGTAATCATAATTATGAAGCTCACAACATAGCTAAGTATGCTATTTCTTTGAGTGTGGGACGCCATGTGTGGCCTGGAGTTCCCTATGAACACTACTCCACCCGTTTCTTTTTAGTTTGCATATAAGATCTGGTCAAAGTCAAACTTTGTAAAGTTTGACCAACTTTATAGAAAAAAATATCAAATCTACAATATTAAAGCTATATGATATGAAAATTAATTTCATGATGCATCTAACATTATTGATTTCATATTGTGAATCTTGATATTTTTTCTACAAACTTAGTCAAAGTTAACAAAGTTTGACTTTGACCAAATCTTATATGCAGACTAAAAAGAAACAGAGGGAGTACATCAATTCTTGTAAAATAAAGTTGATTAATAAAGCTTAGCGATGTTATCCTAAAAAAACTAGAGAAAAATGTAAATGATTCAAAATATTTAATCATTTCTTTGAATTGGTTCATCACGGTCGTATGGCACGTACAATGGTAATATCTTAGCGGTGCCGCGTAGAATAAATGCTGAGGTTGGAGAGACAAATCAGAACAAAAATTTTACCTTCTCTCAATTAAGAGACGATCACTTAGCACAACATCGCTTACCACATATTTAGCTATATCTAGTTACTAGAGATAAGACTAAGAGGTAATTCATTGTATATTAGTTTTATTGCCATATCTAAATTATACGGCAGGTCCCCGCAATTTTTTTTACATGGCAGGGATAAAATAAGAATGTCTTATAAACCATTGTATATGCCCTTAAACACATGTAAGTTTTTTTCCTTCTTCACCACCACACAGCCCTGCACTTGCCCACGATTAATGACGTCATTGGGCATTGGCACCGATCTGATGATGATGGGTCAAAGTCCGAGTCCATAGGACTTTTTCGTCTAAAATGAAGAACCTTGTATTTTTGTGTCTTTCTTTTCCTGCATGGGGAAGAATCATGAGTTATACGTTCGATCTGATGATGAATTGATGATGATGGGTCAAAGTCCGAGTCCATAGGACTTTTTCGTCTAAAATGAAGAACCTTGTATTTTGTGTCTTTCTTTTCCTCCATGGGGAAGAATCATGAGTTATACGTTCTCTACTTGCAAGAAATATCAAGCAAGGGGGATGGGATTGCATGGAGTAGTTATTAAGGAGATCACTCAGCATTCTGAGTTTTATCTTCTTCAAAATGTTCTTTTATCCATGAACAGTGTAATCATAATTATGAAGCTCACAACATTGCTAAGTATGTTATTTCTTTGAGTGTGGGATGCCATGTGTGGCCTGGAGTTCCCTATGAACACTACTCCATCCGTTTCTTTTTAGTTTGCATATAAGATCTGGTCAAAGTCAAACTTTGTAAAGTTTGACCAATTTTGTAGAAAAAAATATCAACATCTACAATATTAAAGCTATATGGTATGAAAATTAATTTCATGATGCATCTAACATTATTGATTTCATATTGTGAATCTTGATATTTGTTCTACAAACTTAGTCAAAGTTAACAAAGTTTGACTTTGACCAAATCTTATATGCAGACTAAAAAGAAACAGAGGGAGTACATCAATTCTTGTAAAATAAAGTTGATTAATAAAGCTTAGCGATGTTATCCTAAAAAAACTAGAGGAAAAATGTAAATGATTCAAAATATTTAATCATTTCTTTGAATTGGTTCATCACGGTCGTATGGCATGTACAATGGTAATATCTTAGCGGTGCCGCGTAGAATAAATGCTGAGGTGGGAGAGACAAATCAGAAGAAAAGGTTTACCTTCTCTCAATTAAGAGACGATCACTTAGCACGACATCGCTTACCACATATTTAGCTATATCTAGTTACTAGAGATAAGACTAAGAGTTAATTCATTGTATATTAGTTTTATTGCCATATCTAAATTATATGGCAGGTCCCCGCAAATTTTTTTACATGGCAGGGATAAAATAGGAATGTCTTATAAACCATTGTATATGCCCTTAAACACATGTAAGTTTTTTTTCTTCTTCACCACCACACAGCCCTGCACTTGCCCACGATTAATGACGTCATTGGGCATTGGCACCGATCTGATGATGAATTGATGATGATGGGTCAAAGTCCGAGTCCATGGGACTTTTTCGTCTAAAATGAAGAATCTTGTATTTTTGTGTCTTTCTTTTCCTGCATGGGGAAGAATCATGAGTTATACGTTCTCTACTTGCAAGAAATATCAAGCAAGGGGGGATGGGATTGCATGGAGTAGTTATTAAGGAGATCACTCAGCATTCTGAGTTTTATCTTCTTCAAAATGTTCTTTTATCCATGAACGGCGTAATCATAATTATGAAGCTCACAACATTGCTAAGTATGTTATTTCTTTGAGTGTGGGACGCCATGTGTGGCCTGGAGTTCCCTATGAACACTACTCCATCCGTTTCTTTTTAGTTTGCATATAAGATCTGGTCAAAGTCAAACTTTGTAAAGTTTGACCAACTTTGTAGAAAAAAATATCAACATCTACAATATTAAAGCTATATGGTATGAAAATTAATTTCATGGTGCATCTAACATTAATTATTTCATATTATGAATCTTGATATTTTTTCTACAAACTTAGTCAAAGTTAACAAAGTTTGACTTTGACCAAATCTTATATGCAGACTAAAAAGAAACAGAGGGAGTACATCAATTCTTGTAAAATAAAGTTGATTAATAAAGCTTAGCGATGTTGTCCTAAAAAAACTAGAGAAAAATGTAAATGATTCAAAATATTTAATCATTTCTTTGAATTGGTTCATCACGGTCGTATGGCATGTACAATGGTAATATCTTAGCGGTGCCGCGTAGAATAAATGCTGAGGTGGGAGAGACAAATCAGAAGAAAAAGTTTACCTGCTCTTAATTAAGAGACGATCACTTAGCACGACATCACTTACCACATATTTAGCTATATCTAGTTACTAGAGATAAGACTAAGAGATAATTCATTGTATATTAGTTTTATTGCCATATTTAAATTATATGGCAGGTCCCCGCAATTTTTTTTACATGGCAGGGATAAAATAAGAATGTCTTATAAACCATTGTATATGCCCTTAAACACATGTATTTTTTTTCATCTTCACCACCACACAGCCCTGCACTTGCCCACGATTAATGACGTCATTGGGCATTGGCACCGATCTGATGATGAATTGATGATGATGGGTCAAAGTCCGAGTCCATGGGACTTTTTCGTCTAAAATGAAGAATCTTGTATTTTTTGTGTCTTCTTTTCCTGCATGGGGAAGAATCATGAGTTATACGTTCTCTACTTGCAAGAAATATACGTTGGGAGTAGATATCATTTCAAAGTCAAATTCGTAAGTGAAAAAACTACAGTTATTCGAGTTCAAAGTTTATACCTGCAAGGCTGCAACGTGATAACTGAAATATTGAGGCGAAAGCTAGAGCATTTTCATCTTCGGACATACTTTAACCGTGTCAATTAGTAATAGGTACTTCCTCCGTTCCCAAGTCTTTTTAGGCATTTCAATAAAAACTACATACAAATATATATAGATATATTTTAGAGAGAAAATTCACTCATTTTTCTTCGTATGTAGTCCGCATTGGAATCTCTAAAAAACTTATATTTAAGAACGGAGAGAGTATTTACTACTCGCTTCGTCCCAAAATATAGTGTCAAAAACACCCTTATATTATGGGACGGAGGGAGTAGTACTTAGGCCAACTCTAACCCATTCCTAAAACTTAGTGGAGTAAAAGGCTTAGTGAGTATATATATTCCACTAAGTTTTGGCCGGACCTAGCCGATCCCCTAAATATAATCGGGTAAATTTTTGTTTTTCTAAACTTTGCAATTCTAGTATAAATTGCAACTACATATTAGCACACATAGGCAAACCAAACATAAATTTGAATGTTCAATCAAATTACGAATATAGTTTACAAACAAATTTAAACACACCAGAAGGTTCAAATGTAGCAAATAGCATTTCATAGAACAACTAAGACTCACTTAGACGTTGCCAATGATGCTCAACAAGATCTTGTTGGAGCTGAGTATGAACTTGACAGTTCTCGATCTTGCAATGCTCCTCAAGAAATGTCAAGATCCTGTTTGTATCATACTCTGGCTCAACCGGAATCCTGTTGGTGATGTACCGAAAGTTCTCAGGCATATCTCTCTCGTCTTCAATGATCATGTTAGGCAATATGATGCAACGAGTCATGATTCTCCATAGAACCTTGGAGTTCCGGTACTCGGTAGGGCCACGAACAATTGCAAAGCGCTTCTGAGGCACACCGAAGACTCTTTCCACATCTTTCTTTGCAGCTTCTTGACATTGGGCAAAGTGAGTGTTTTTGCTACCTTTTGAACGCATAATTGTATTGATCAAGGTGGACCATGATGGATATATGCCATCCGCAAGGTAGTAACCCATCGAGTAGTTGTGCCCGTTGACCGAGCAGTCGCAAGCGGAAGCTTCACCTTGTATAAGCCTGGAAAATAGAGACTCGATAGCACATTCAAGTCATTGTGAGAGCCAGGCAGACCAAAGAATAAATGCCATATCCAAAGATCCTTCGATGCAACTTCCTCAAGAATGATCGTTGGATTGTTAACGTGGCTTTTGTACTGACCCTTCCAACCTGGAAGACAATTCTTCCATCTCCAGTGCATACAGTCAAGTGATCCAAGCATCCCTGAGCATCATCTTGCTTCACTCTTAGTCATCAGCCTCTCGGTGTCTTCCTCGGTTGGTGCTCTCAAGTACTCCGGGCAAAAGACAATGGTCACTGCTTTGGTGAACCTTCGAACAGCCTCCAAGATTGTGTCATCGCCAATGCGTACATAGTCATCAACTGCATCGGCAGAACACCCATATGCCAAGACTCGAACAGCCGCAATGCACAGAGGACTTGCACTGATCTCTCCAGACGCATTTCTCCGGAGTTTGAACCAGTCATCATATCTCTCAATGACTTTTGCAATGGTCAGAAAAAGACTTGTGTGCATCCGAAAGCGTCGGCTAAAGTACTTCTCCGGATAGGTTGGATTTGGATCAAAGTAATCTTTCATGATCTTGGCATGGCCCTCCGCTCTATCACGGTTGATGTGTATGTGGCCCAATTGTGATCCTCTCCTTGGCCGCCGAACATCATCATTGAAAATCATGCCTAAAACGTTGTCAAAATCATCGTCGTATTCTTCCTCCTCTTCGGATGACGAGGAGTCCTCCAATGCCATCTCCCTCAACCTCTTCATCTACAATCCAAACGGCTCGGTTCAAAGAGAAACAAACAAAAAAACTCACCTAGTCAATTATTCGAACACTTGGGATGTGGTAGTGGTGCAAAAGCCGGCTGGCGTGGTTTAGACCGAACCGGTGAGCGGTGGGTGACCTGCAGCGGTGCGCAAGCAAGGTGAGATGCGGCGGCCGCTAAAAGAAGAAGAAACTCGAAAGAAATCGGACGAATCAACAATGGCGACGGCGGCGGCGGCCCACCTTGATACGGGCGACAGCGACGGGGCCGAACGGGCTGGCCGATGGGCAAAACGCCGGCGGAGGGCAAGGGATGGAACAAGGTAGCGACGGGGCCAGCGAGGGACCGGCGGGAGGCACGCCGGCAAAGATGCAGCGGCAGCGCGGACGCGAGAAAGAGGCGAACGTTTTACTCGGCCGCCAATCAGTGAAGTAAAATATAGGGAAAAAATTTAAGCCGGAGTAAAAATATACTCCACTAACCGCGGATAGGGGATCGACTAGGTGCCGGTTAGTGGAGTAAAATCGAAATTTTACTACACTAACCGGTTATAGGGATCGGTTAGAAATGTTCTTAGTGATCTAAACACTCTTATATTTCTTTATATTTTAGTTTTATATTTCTTTACCGAGGGAGTACAATGGATGATTCAACAGAAACGATAAGTTGTCTCCAGACAGTGTTATTTTCCGCGCCGAAAGGCACGAGAGAAAAGTGGACACTGGGCGAACAGATATTTGCAGGTGGATGCACATCATTCATCACATCAGTTCCCGACATATGGTCTTGTTCCGTCAGGCGAGTGAGATAGCCCAACCGCACACCTTAAGCATTTCAAGCAGATGTGACAGGAATCTGACAATTTAGACAAAGCCAGTTGAATTTATTTTCTTGGACAGTAAAACTGCGGTTACCGGCAGTACCCACGGCAGTCAAATCTACCGGTATTTCCCCTAAACCGGTAGCTAAAATCTTTGTATGCACCGCCAGTTGACGGCACCTGCTTACCAGACACCAGTCACCAACCGGAAACCAGAAAAATTCAAGACCTCCAACCAGAAACCATTCCATTCACTATAACACCTTTACAGGGTGACAACTACAGGGAACATGTCAAGCATGGTTCGTTCAGACTTCAGGCTAAGGCATGCATGAACCCCAAAAGAAAGAGAGATGATCAACTGCGACACACACGGATGAATTTTCTTGATTAATGGTACAAAGAACATCTAGCTACCCTACGAATGATTCATGTGCATACAGTATACATCAGTTATCTTTACAGCTACCGAACTGTGGTCGGTATGCGCCCCGAGGTTGCCCAGAGACTCCTCACATGAAATCCATGGAGTCGCTTAGAGACTGACCACTCAGCGACTGGCCTCCATTCGAAGAATTCTGGGAGTGGTTTTGGGGGTGGTGATGCGGATGACCTTGGTAGTGCATCTGCTGCTGCGAGAAATAGTTCGGAATCTGCTGCTGCTGTTGCTGATGCTGCTGCAGCCCTCCGCCGAAGGGGTTTCCATTCATGTTTGGAACTTGACCTGCCGCTATCTTAAGCCGCTGGACTTCTTCTCTGAGGGCATCATTTAGAGCTGCACGGAACAGATACATGGTCACAAGGTGACTGATTGATCACTGGTCGACCCTCAGATGCCTTAAATGTTCACGGAACAGGATGATTTTTGTTCTGAGCCTATATATTACAACGACTAGCAAACTTCGAAAACAAGACTAGGACATACCATCTCGAAGTTTCGCTTGTTCTTCCATGGACTGCAACCGGAGTTTGAGCTCTCTGTTCTCAACAGTTAAACCGGAGGTATCCCTCTGGGTTACAAAAAAAAAAAATCAACACAGAGACTGTAAGATGATGGAACAAAATATTGGTTATCACAGTCACAGGCCTGATGAGCAATCACAAACACAACTGCCAGTGGAGTATAAATTTGATGTCGTCATACTCAGAAAATAGCATTACCAAGAATACAAAGTTCACTAGCTCTAATACAAAATTTTATTAGTATTGATTATGGATCAGGTCTTAATAAATCTTTTTCGCTTGCTTATTTCTTTTCCAGCGTAAATAAGATGTTCAGCACTGGCAAAGCTTTCTAGAGAAAAAGATGAATCTTCTGTTACTATCTCCCTGCCCACCAAGCCAAAGCTTCACCCTAACACCACCCATTTGGTTCCAACATCTTCAATCAAATTAGCTTTCAAATAGACCATCACTTCCCCTGTTTTTGACATGACCAGCCATCAAGCAGAGGCGCCTGCATTATCCCACCTACTTTTGGGTGCAACAAATCATGTAGTAGTCACATCAACTACAGGACCAGCTTTGTATAGGGATGCAGGCGGACAGTGTCCGCATACATACACAAGCGTATAATTAGAGCAGCACCACTATTAAAGCAACAACACATTAGTTCCTCTCCTGCTGTCGCGGACAACACGGACGCGTCCGCTTGCGTTCCTAGCTTTTTATGCTCCAGAGCATTCATTTATATGTATGTGTGTCATACGTTTTCCTTAACAATATCTGTGTGTAACTAGAAATCAACAGTTAGCTATTCAAGGGCTATACAGGAAATCCACTACATGCTCATGTAATTTACTCCCTCAGTCCCAAAATAACTGTCTCAACTTTGTACTAACTTTAGTACAGTACAAAGTTGTACTGTACTCCCTCATGTAATTTACTCCCTCAGTCCCAAAATAACTGTCTCAACTTTGTACTAACTTTAGTACAGTACAAAGTTGTACTAAGCTTGAGACACTTATTTTGGGACGGAGGGAGTAGTATTGTAAGGTTCTTCTCTTCCAGCCCCCGGGCCCCTCTCTAGTAAGGAAAGAATTCAAACAAAAAGAAAATAGGCAGTATATACAGGTAGAGAAGTACTTGATTCATGATATTTTTTTATCGATTGCCATAAAAACAACAAATCAACCTTGGGGAGCTAACCTAGTGCAACAAGTTTTCTCCACATAGACTGATAGTTTATAGCTTCAGTGTAGCAAGGAAGCTTTCAACATAATTATGATAAAATTTTATCCTATACATTCATTAAAGGTGGGTGGATGCATCCTAAGATCTATATACTATAACAAGCAAAAGTAAGACAAGCAAGAAAACAAGTTGGTAACAAAATGGTGAGTCCTCAGGAAGCAGAAGTGATATCTGTATTTCGTAGTGACAGACAGCAATATGTGTAAACTAACTATCAAACGGAGAGTTAAACTCATTAGGATCATGTCATCCACTACACTTGAACAGTCAATTATCAAAAGCTCTACCAACTCGACAATTGGAAACAACTAAGTGGTGGGGTCAAAAAACACAATCTTCACCGAATGGAAGATGAGATTCAGAAAACAGAGGGTAACACATCATCTCGGACCCAGTATATGTTGTGACCCTCAGATATAATAAAATAAAAGTGAACAGCATTAAAGTGTAATATTACAAAATTCTCTTCAGAGAATAAAAAAGAGAATGTCCTTATTAACTCTTAAGAAGAGAAAATAGCTAGTACTGTTTTTCAAAGGAAATGCTCATAGAAATGTCAACAACTGTAGTAATTAGAACTGTTCATGAGGGGAACAGATAAGTTAAGATATTAAAGCAGTATGACAAGAAGTTGTAAGCGAAGGCAACCGTTTGTTTATCCTAGTTGCTTCTTTCAGGACGCAAGCTTTGAGTTAGTCAGGTTCATACAAGTGTTACCAATGCAGTTTCCACACTTGTCCAGCAATTAAGGAAAGCAACCAACTAATGTAGACTGATCAGACAGAATACTGGCTTCAGCTAGTCAATTAATTAGGTTTGGCTCAAGCAATCATGCTGCCATAGTTTGCGTTTATGGACTACAAACAACACAGATCAATTATACACACCTGAAGAAGCGTGAGCTGTGCAGAGAGCGTGGTCGCCTCTGTCTGCAGCGTCTGCACCTTCCTCTCCAGCTCGCCGGTGTACTTGATCTTCCTCTCCTTGGACCTCGCGGCCGACTGCCTGTTGGCCAGAATCCTGCATACCAGAGACTACCGCCATGAAACCACACCTAAAATATAACTCGACTGAACCACAGGAAACCCTGGAAACTAAAAATTAAGCAGCACGAGCAAGGAGCTGGATGCCAGTAACGCAGGGCACTAGAACTAGCAGCAAACTACCCTTTGGATCTATCAAGCTTCGCTCGACGGATAAAGCGAAAGGGGAAGAGCTGAAGAGGACCTCACCTCTTAGCGCGCTTGGGGTCGAGGAGCGCGAGTTCAGCGAGCCTTTCCGCGGGAATGGCCTTCTTGGCGTAGTCCGGCAGCCCACCGGACAGCGCAGACTCGCCGTCCGACGGCGAGCTGGCTCCATCCATGGAGCCGCTCCTCTTATGCCCAGCCCCGCCTCCGCCTCCTCCCTGCAGCGCGAGGCCGTCGAAGAAGGCGGCGTCGAGCGAGAGGCTCCTCATATGCGCGCCCCCGCCACCGGGCGGCCGCGGCGCCGGCGACGGGGACGCGGCAGCCCCCTGCTGCTGCGGCGGCAGCGGCGGGGGAGGCGGGGTGGGGTCGGAGGAGACGGCGGGGGAGTCGTCGGAGAGGGAGGGGAAGTCGAGGTCGGAGAAGGAGAAGTCGCTGTCCGGGTCGAGCAGCAGGTCCGCGTCGGGGAAGCGGATGAAGGTCTCGGAGTGGGCCCGCCGGTGGCCGCGCGGCGCACCACCGGCAGAGGACGGCGCCGGCGGCGGGAAGCGAGGGTCCATGGCGGCGGTCAAGGTCGGCGCGTGGTTCGCTCGGAGCCGGAGGGGGAGTAGATGCGGGTGGGCGTATGCGTCGGGGGGGGGGGGAGCTCGAGGTGGGGGGGCTGGTACAAGAGTCAAAGTGGGGAGGAAGGGCGGAGGCTGCGGCTCGCTTCAGCGTGGACCCGGTGCATGAACTCGATGCCGCCCGCGCGCATCACGAGGCAGAGTACACGGTTGATACGGCCTGTGGTTTGTGCGGTGGGTGCAGGGAGGTGAAGAATATCCGGCGGTGTGAAGTGGCAGTAATTCCCCTCGGGGGGCACCGAAGATTGACTGAACCCGGTCTAGGATGGTGCAGCCAGAGGGTGCGAATGTGCCCGTGGTACCGACGGCGCGATGTGTCTCTGGTGCATGAGGCGGGTGTATGGGAAAAGGAGGGTGAGGGGCGAAACGGTAACTCTGCGTTGGCCGTGGAAGGAACGCCGCGTGGTTCCGAGAAAAAGAGCACCCCCTGTCGCTGTGCGGTCGCTGTTTGGCTGTTCCTTGCGCTTTACTTGAAAATTAATGACATGTGGGCCCCGGCGGCTTGGGGGCTAGCGGGTGTACGTGGCGTTCCGGTGATTGCCGGGAGGGAGCGAGCAACTGGTCCGTGCGTTTTGCTGCTGCCTTGTCGGTCTCCGCGGCGCGGACGGACCCCTTGGCATCGGCGGCAAGGGTACGTGCCAACTGCCAAGAGGGCTTTCGGTTTCATTTTTTAAAATTTCAACCTGCAGTGTTGTATTGTTTGCAGTTTATTATCCCCTTTTGCGAATTTCGGATTAGTATTGTTCAAGCTATGCATCATTGGTTGTGGCGGTAGTAGCTTCCGTTGAGTATCATGATTAGTTAGAAAAGATAGGATAACGTAAGATTTATTCTATCTTATCTTATACTTTAAATAGATCATGTATTTCTATATATATGCTCACAAGGCTCAAGCAATACATTATCCATTACACCAATCTTCTCTCTATTCCTTTTTCATGGTATGAGTGATAGGGGCAAGGGTGTCCTGATATTTCGATGAGATGATAATTATCAATTTGGTGGAGAACGACTTTAACGATCCGACTATAAATGTGAATGACGTTGCATCGTAACAACTGCTAAACCAATCTTCTGAGGTTATTAACCACGCCAGAGCACGATCAACCTGACCACGAAGGTCTATTCCTGCAAGCAATCGAAGAACACGCAAGAATATGGTAAAAGCAATCTGAATATTGCGAATATGTATGAAGTATTGATAAGGGTGGGGATACGAAAGCGGTCTTGGTCTGATCGTTGGACACAAACGAAGTACACGAAGTTGCAATGGCTAACTTTTAACTAAACAAATCCAAGAAAAAAAGCTATTAGATGGATCTACTTATATAGGAGCAAGGGGTGGCGGCCAAGGAGGTGGGAGGACGTCCCAAGGTAGGCTAAAACTAAACCTAGGTCGTACAAGACTCATGGGCCCAAGTGGAGGTGATGCAACACCTTTGGACTTGTAGTTTGACTCGGATTCTGCTGCATCGTCAGATTATTTCGTCTTTGAAGGTGAATCCAATTAGGTTAGAAAGTGCACGAAATCTACTCTCCAACAAACAAAGAATCACCTAATTCGGAGTCAGGATGAAAGAGATATTGACGTTTTGCATCAGGTATGTCTGTGCAGTCCGAATCTGAGTCCAGAACGTGAGAGACTTGGACTATATCTTCCCTTGTGCTAAACGTGACGTGAGAGAACTTCTTGAACAGCACAAGAATGTCTTCTTTTCCCTTATCTTCATATGCGAATTGTACAAGTATCTGGAAGTTCTGCAATTAGGCATGAAACAGAAAGAGGTGAAGTATTTTTGCTCCGCATATCATAAATAAATTATTGCATAATTTTTATCAGAAATCACCTCAAATAAATACGCGTATGCAATATTTGTGATTATATTCACGGTAGCCATGTCCTCATCATCCTCCCCTTCTTGAAAACAAAGCCATCATCGTCGTTGCTTAATCTGAAACGTTGCTAACAAAAGAGACAAGGTGTACATGTTGTATATGTATATGTCATCCATTTTTATTTCCCTCAACTTTTGTTCATGTGACACATTTATAAGTGAGTAACTTTCACAAGAAGTAAAAGGCATAAAAATATTGCAACTTAATTTGCATGTATAAGTTAAGCTCTTATTCATATGAAAAGATTGACAATGCTCATCGTTAAACCATCCCAATGTTGGTGAGTAAGCGTTAATAGTTTCATAATTATATGCTACAACATGTTCAAATAAGCAAACACGCAACAAGTCATTCAACATAGAATCATCACCAAGATTAGAGGTCATATCAAAATGATTAAACATTGGCACAATTATTTTCAAATGTATTTGATCTAAATCTGATTTATTCTCTGATTCACATGGTTCTTTTGCATCCATAATTAGTTCAATGGGTGTACTCAATTTTTTTAGTATTTCAGTTGTTTGATCACATGACTCCTTCATAACAGTAGCAAAATTCTCTAAAATAGGTGTTATGCTCAAGTGAACAGATAACTCAACACATGATGTATTCAAGTCAACTAGGCATTCATCATCCTCATGTGAAGTTATGTCATGAATAACTTTAGTGTTACCTTGTCGAAATGACTCAGATGATGGTAATGTACCATAGACTTGAGGCGATGGCGCGCTCACAATCTGAGGTGTCGCCGCTGTAGCAGGTGCATCGAGGGAGGATACAACCAGTGTTGGTGAGCATGAACTGGAGTAGTAGCTATCGTAGTCTCCCAACACATCTTCCTGCATATGTCTCTTAAAGGTACAACCACGAACATACATACCAGTAATGCAACGCGGAATATGAGGAAATCTTGCGTGAATGTCATGGTTCAAACCACGAAAATATATACTCTTCGTATCACCCTCAGATTCATCTATGTCACAATGATGCATATAAGATTTGAACTCCTGAAAGTAAGCATTAATAGTGTTACTCCCTTGTTTTAATTGTTCCAATTTGCGAATCAATTCACGGCGATAGTAAGAAGGAAAAAAATTGTTGTCTCATTACATCTTTCAAAATTTTTCAAGTTGTGGGTTGGTTATTAATGTTTTTCTTACAATGTACACTCCACCAAACAGAAGAAAAACCAGTAAATGCTAAAGTGGCTCGTACTCTCTCAAGTTCAGAAAAACCATGGTGACTAAAATCTTGTTCTACTTCAAGCTCCCAAGCTAGATAAATAGCAGGATTAAATCTACCCTCAAATGACGGTAAAGAGATAACCTGGCCATGTGCTTGCGTGTGTTGTCCCACCTCTTGTGATGATGAAGATGCTCCGTAACCTGTCATGACTAGTAGAAACAAGAAAGAAAATTCAAGAAAACTACTAGGATGTGGTGGTAAAGCGCTCATAGTAAAGCAAATATCAATATCTTACAAGTTCTTACCATGCAGCAGGTGGTGACATGCAACCAGCGGTGTCAAATAACTCCAAAGAATGAGTAAAGCGATTGCCATGGGAACGTACGTATACACGATGTAGAAATATGTCTACCTTGGAAGGCTTAAATATTTGGTAGCAAAATATTAGCAATAATCAATTCAGAAATGCAATGTTCAATAGACGCTCAACGACGGTACTGTGCTAGTTCTAGGCTAGACCGGACTGAAGACGCGAGCCTAGAACACTAATGAGGTCACGACATAGCACAACTAGCATCAATAAAGGATATGAAGTAGCTCTGGACAGCAAGATATAAGTGAAGATCACAATGGCAATAAAGATAATGATGAGAAACAACTCCCAAGCAGGATATACCAACAACTCTCTCTCCAACTTTCCTCTGGAAAAGTTTGTGTCAATTTCCTGATAATTTTTCTACAGAATGCTAATGACTCAAGCTTTCTAATGCAAAAAGAATCACTCAATTCCGAGTGGATATGAGGAGTAATTTTTTTTCTAAAACTGGCCTGAAAAACTGGAACAAGCTGTGTTCGCGAACTTTGAAGGGCAAAAAGACCTATTTCTAAGCTGATTTTGAGGTGCGAAATATTGAACTAGCTCCTGCAACTATTCAGATGCGGCTCGTCGCTAGCTTTAATTTGAGTACTTGCGGAGCCAAAATGGACTTCGTATGAGGAAGATATGCCTGTTTTACTGAACAGTGCGTAAAACAAATTTGAATCTGAATTCAGGTACAAGATTGAATCTAGAGAGATCCAAATTTTCTCTTTTTCCTTTTTATCACACTTTTTTTCTTTTTCTTTCTCTCCTTTTTTTATCTACCATTTTTTTCCTTTTTTTTCTCTTTTTTTTCTTTGTCTTGTTTTTTCTCTCTCTCCCTCTTTCCAAGACAAACTAGATAAGATGCAGATTGGATCAAGCAAAGATGTGAACGACCTCAACTATGATTATGTCAATGAACGATGGGTAGCATATGGTGAAAATTGATGGATGGGGTGGTGGACAGCGGAAGGGATAACGATGCAGCGGCGGCGTGACTAATGTGAATAGAACTCGAAACTCTAACGAACTAGACACTAAGACCAGCAACTCGACACG
This sequence comes from Aegilops tauschii subsp. strangulata, assembly GCF_002575655.3. NCBI lineage: Eukaryota > Viridiplantae > Streptophyta > Magnoliopsida > Poales > Poaceae > Aegilops > Aegilops tauschii. The sequence continues at coordinate 96,069,543 of NC_053038.3, forward strand.
ATGATGCAACCGATAATTCAACTATGCAAGCAATGAAAAGAAAACTGTAAAGGCTCAGACTGTCTTGGACAAAGGATGAACAAATCTAACTTTTTATGGCTTTTTCTTGGACTCTAGGTATGAAGAACATATGTTGTCTAGACTACGAAAAACTGGAAATCTCACCGCGCAACCTGAAAACTGATACCACTTGATAGGGGCAAGGGTGTCCAAATATTTCGATGAGATGATAACTATCGATTTGGTGGAGAACGACTTTGACAATCCGACTACAAACATGCGCGACGTCACGCATTAGCAATCGCTAAACCAGTCTCGTGAGGTTATTGACCACGCCAGAGCACGATCAACCTGACCACTGATACGTCCATTTTGCATCATGTTTTCTTACTATTATTTATGATTTTTTATCCATAATAATGCTTTTTGGAGTAATTCTAATGCCTTTTCTCTCATAATTTGCAAGGAACACACCAAGAGGGAGAATTCCGGCAGCTAGAAATCTGGACCTGGAAAAGCTACGTCAAGCCACCTATTCTGCACAACTCCAAACAAGCTGAAACTTCACGGAGATTTTTTATGGATTATTTAAGAATTATTTGAGCAAATAACCACCCCAGGCGCGCCCTGATGGGTTGTGGCCTCCTCGGCCCACCTCCGGTGCCCATCTTCTAGTATATAAGTCATTTTTACCTACAAAAAATGAGGAAAAGGCTTTCGGGACGGAGCGCCGCCGTCTTGAGGCAGAACTTGAGCAGGAGCACTTTTGCCCTTCGGCGGAGCGATTCCGCCGGGGGAACTTCCCTCCCGGAGGGGAAAATCATCGTCATCATCATCACCAACAACTCTCCCATCTTGGGGAGGGCAATCTCCATCAACATCTTCAACAGCACCATCTCATCTCAAACCCTAGTTCATCTCTTGTATTCAATCTTATTACCGGAACTATAGATTGGTCCTTGTGGGTGACTCGTAGTGTTGATTACATCTTGCAGTTGATTACTATATGGTTTATTTGGTGGAAGATTATATGTTCAGATCCAATATGCTATTTAATACCCCTCTGATCTTGAGCATAATTATCATTTGTGAGTAGTTACTTTTGTTCTTGAGGTCATGGGAGAAATCATGTTGCAAGTAATCATGTAAACTTGATATGTGTTCGATATTTTGATAGTATGTATGTTGTGATTCCCTTAGTGGTGTCATGTGAATGTCGACTACATGACACTTCACCATATTTGGGCCTAAGGGAATGCATTGTGGAGTAGCAATTAGATGATGGGTTGTGAGAGTGATAGAAGCTTAAACACCAGTTTATGCGCTACTTCGTAAGGGACCGATTGGACCCAAAAGTTTAATGCTATGGTTAGAATTTATTCTTAATACTTTTCTCGTAGTTGTGGATGCTTGCGGGAGGGTTAATCATAAGTAGGAGGTTTGTTCAAGTAAGAATAACACCTAAGCACCGGTCTACCCACATATCAAATTATCAAAGTAGCGAACACAAATCAAACCAACATGATGAAAGTGACTAGATGAAATTCCGTGTACCCTAAAGAACGCTTTGCTTATCATAAGAGACCGTTTTGGCCTGTCCTTTGCCTCCAAAGGATTGGGATACCTTGCTGCATACTTGTTACTATTATCGTTACTTGCTCATTACAAATTACCTTGCTATCAAACTACTCGCTACTTACAATTTTAGCACTTGCGGACATTACCTTACTGAAAACTACTTGTCATTTCCTTCTGCTCCTCGTTGGGTTCGACACTCTTACTTACCAAAAAGAGCTACAATTGATCCCCTATACTTGTGGGTCATCAAGGCTATTTTCTGGCGCCGTTGCCGGGGAGTGAAGCGCCTTTGGTAATGGAATTCGGTAAGGAAACATTTATATAGTGTGCTGAAATTTATTGTCACTTGTTACTATGGAAAACAATCCTTTGAGGGGTTTGTTCGGGGTATCTTCACCTCGTCTGGAACCACAATTAGCTACCCCTCAACCTACTGCACCTATTGAAAATATTGAATATGAAATTCCTTCGGGTATGATAGAACAACTGCTAGCTAATCCTTATGCAGGAGATGGAACTGAACATCCTGATATGCACATGATATATGTGTAACAAATTTGTGGATTGTTTAAGCTTGCAGGTTTACCCAGGGATGAGGTGATGAAAAATGTTTTCCCTTTATCTTTGAAGGGAAAAGCATTGGCATGGTATAGGCTATGCGATGATATTGGATCATGGAATTGGAATTGTTTGAAATTGGAGTTCCACCAAAAAAATTATCCTATGCATCTAGTTCATCGTGATCGGAATTATATATATAATTTTTGGCCTCGTCAAGGAGAAAGTATCGCTCTAGCTTGGGGGAGGCTTAAGTCAATGTTATATTCATGCCCCAATCATGAGCTTTCAAGAGAAATTATTATCCAGAACTTTTATGCTCGGCTTTCTCGTAATGATCAAAACATGCTTGATACTTCTTGTGTTGGTTCTTTTATGAAGAAGACTATTGAATTCTGGTGGATCATTTGGAAAGAATTAAACGCAACTCTGAAGATTGGGAACTCGACGAAGGTAAGAGTCAGGTATTAAACTTAAGTATGATTGTGTTAAATCTTTTATGAATACCGATGCTTTTCAAAAGTTTAGCGCTAAATATGGACTTGACTCAGAGATAGTAGCCTCCTTTTGTGAATCATTTGCTACTCATGTTGAACTCCCTAAGGAGAAGTGGTTTAAATATCACCCACCTATTAAATAAGAAATTAAGGAACCAGTACCAGTTAAAGAAGAAACTATACTTTATAATGTTGATCCAGTTGTCCCTTCTGCTTATACAAAGAAACCACCTTTTTCTGTTAGGATAAAGGAACATGCTAAAGTTTCAACTGTGGTTAACAAAAGCTATATTAGAACACCTAAATCTGATGAAAAAATCAAAGTAAAACCTAGCATTACTATGGTTAAAGATCTCTTGGAAGAAGATATGGATGGGCATGTTATTTACTTATGTGAAGAAGCTGCTAGAATTGCTAAACTTGATAGAAAAGATAAACATAGACCTGTTGTTGGCATGCCTGCTATTTCAGTTAAAATAGGAGATCACTGTTATCATGGTTTATGTGACATGGGTGCTAGTGTGAGTGCTATTCCTTACACTTTATATCAAGAAATTATGAAAGACATAGCACCTGCTGAGATAGAAGAAATAGATGTTACTATTAAACTTGCTAACAGAGACACTATATCACCAATTGGAATTATTAGAGATGTTGAAGTCTTGTGTGGGAAAATGAAATACCCTACTGATTTCCTTGTTCTTGGTTCCCCACAAGATGACTTTTGTCCCATTATCTTTGATAGACCTTTCTTGAACACAGTTAATGCTAAGATAGATTGTAAGAAACAAATTGTTGGTGTTAGCTTTGGTGATGAGTCTCATGATTTGAATTTTTCCAAGTTTAGTAGAAATCTTCATGAAAAAGAATTGCCTAGTAAGGGTGAATTAATTGGTCTTGCTTCTATTGCTGTGCCACCTACTAATCCTTTAGAACACTATCTGCTAGACCATGAAAATGATTTACATATGCATGAAAGAAGATAAGATTTTCTTTGAACAACGTCCTCTACTTAAACACAATTTGCCTATTGAAACTCTAGGACGTCCACCTCCACCTAAAGGAGATCCTGGATTTGAATTAAAACAATTGCTAGACACTTTGAAATATGCTTATCTTGATGAAAAGAAGATATATCCTATTATTATTAGTGCTAACCTTTCAGAACATGAAGAAGAAAGATTATTGAAAGTTCTAAGGAAGCACCGGGCTGCTATTGGATATACTCTTGATGATTTAAAGGGCATTAGTCCCACTCTATGTCAGCACAAAATTAATATGGAACCTGATGCTAAACCTGTTGTTGATCACCAACGTCGGTTAAATCCGAAGATGAAAGAGGTGGTAAGAACGGAAATATTAAAACTTCTGAAAGCAGGTATAATCTATCCCATAGCTGATAGTAGATGGGTAAGTCCTGTTCATTGTGTCCCTAAGAAAGGAGGCATAATTGTTGTTCCTAATGATAAGAATGAGCTTATTCCACAAAGAATTGTCACATGCTATAGAATGGTAATTGATTTTAGAAAATTAAATAAAGCAACTAGAAAAGATCATTACCCTTTGCCTTTTATTGATCAAATGCTTGAAAGATTATCTAAGTACACACACTTTTGCTTCCTTGATGGATATTCTGGCTTTTCGCAAATACCTGTTTCTCAACCTGATCAAGAAAATACCACTTTTACCTGTCCTTTTGGAACCTATGCTTATAGACGTATGCCTTTTGGTTTATGTAATGCACCTGCTACCTTTCAAAGATGTATGACTGCTATATTCTCTGACTTTTCTGTTTATGGGAAGTCTTTTGATGATTGTTTTAAGCAATCTTGAGCGAGTTTTGTAGAGATGTGAACAAACAAATCTTGTCTTGAATTGGGAGAAGTGTCACTTTATGGTCAATGAAGGCATTGTCTTGGGTCATAAAATTTCTGAAAGAGGTATTGAAGTGGACCAAGCTAAGGTTGATGCAATTGAGAAAATGCCATGTCCTAAGGACATCAAAGGTATTCATAGTTTCCTAGGTCATGCTGGTTTCTATAGGAGATTTATTAAAGACTTTTCTAAAATTTCTAGGCCTCTTACTAATCTTTTGCAAAAGGATATTCCTTTTGTTTTTAATGATGATTGTCTTGAAGCCTTTGAAACACTCAATAAAGCCTTAATTTTTGCACCTATTGTTCACCACCTGATTGGAACTTGCCTTTTGAAATTATGTGTGATGCTAGTGATTATGCTGTTGGTGCTGTTCTAGGACAAAGAGTTGGTAAGAAATTGAATGTTATTCATTATGCTAGTAAAACTCTAGACAGTGCTCAAAGAAATTATGCTACTACTGAAAAAGAATTCTTAGCAGTGGTGTTTGCTTGTGATAAATTTAGACCTTATATTGTTGATTCCAAAGTAACTGTTCACACAGACCATGCCGCTACTAAATATCTTATGGAAAAGAAAGATGCTAAACCTAGACTTATTCGATGGGTTCTCCTGTTACAAGAATTTGATTTACATATCATTGATAGAAAAGGAGCTGAGAACCCCGTAGCTGATAACTTGTCTAGGCTTGAAAATGTGCTTGATGACCCACTACCTATTGATGATAGTTTTCCTGATGAGCAGTTAGCTGCAATAAATGTTGCTAATAGCACTCCTTGGTATGTTGATTATGCTAATTACATTGTTGCTAAATATTTGCCACCTAGCTTTACATACCGACAAAAGAAAAAATTCTTCTATGATTTAAGACATTACTTTTGGGATGACCCACATCTTTATAAAGAAGGAGTAGATGGTATTATTAAATGTTGTGTACCTGAGCATGAACAGGGACAAATCCTACGGAAATGTCACTCCGAAGCTTATGGAGGGCATTGCTGGAGATAGAACTGCTCACAAGGTATTGCAATCTGGATTTTATTGGCCTACTCTCTTCAAGGATGCCCGTAAGTACGTCTCATCTTGTGATGAATGTCAAAGAATAGGTAATATCGGTAAGCATCAAGAACCGCCTATGAATTATTCACTTGTTGTTGAACCATTTGATGTTTGGGGATTTGATTACATGGGACCTTTTCCTTCCTCTAGTGGGTATACACATATTTTGGTTGCTGCTGATTATGTTGCTAAATGGGTAGAAGCTATTCCAACCAGTAGTGCTGATCACAACACCTCTATTAAAATGCTTAAGGAAGTTATTTTCCAAGGTTTGGAGTCCCTAGATATTTAATGACTGATGGTGGTTCACACTTTATTCATGGTGCTTTCCGTAAAATGCTTGCTAAGTATGATGTCAACCATAGAATTGCATCACCCTATCATCCTCGGTCTAGTGGTCAAGTTGAACTTAGAAATAGAGAAATAAAATTAATTTTGCAAAAGACTGTCAATAGGTCCAGGAAGAATTGGTCTAAGAAATTAGATGATGCACTTTGGGCTTATAGAACAGCATATCAAAATCCTATGGGTATGTCTCCTTATACAATGGTTTATGGAAAAGCTTGTCATTTGCCTCTTGAGTTAGAACATAAAGCATATTGGGTAGTCAAAGAGCTCAACTATGATTTCAAACTTGTTGGTGAAAAGAGGTTATTGGATATTAGCTCATTAGATGAATGGAGAACCCAAGCTTATGAAAATGCAAAGTTATTCAAAGAAAAAGTTAAAAGATGGCATGACAAAAGAATCCAAAAGCGTGAGTCTAAAGTCAGAGAATATGTTCTTTTGTACAACTCTTGTTTAGATTTTTTGCAGGAAAGCTCCTCTCAAAACGGGAAGGCCCATATGTCATCGAGGAGGTTTACCGGTCTGGAGCTATCAAAATAAATAATTCTGAAGGTACTAACCCGAAGGTTGTCAATGGGCAACGAATAAAGCATTATATCTTAGGTACGCCTATTAGTGTTGAAAGTAATATTATCCAAACTTTGACACCGGAAGAACACATAAAAGAGTCCTTCCGGAACACTTCAGAATCGTGAAAATAAGGAGGTACGTGATACGGTAAGTAAACGGACTCCGAAAAATCCGCAAAAATATTTTTTTATCAGTTTTGGAATATTTTAGAATTTTGGAAATAAAGAAACTCCCAGGAAGCGTCCCCTGGTGGGCACAAGACACCAGGGCGCGCCAGCCTGGCGCACCCAGGTGGGTTGTGCCCACCTAGGACACCTTTCGTACTCCGTTTTTCTTCCGTGTACTTGTCCCCCAAGATAAGAAATCTATATATACTTCCCGAACCTGTTAACCATCATATCGCGAAGAAATCCTCTGTTCTCTTTTCTTGTTGTTCTCTGTGTAGATCTGAAAATATGTCATCCCAAGACTCCGACGGAGAGAGCTATGTCTCACATCTCCTTGCTGACCCAAAGACCTATGGGGACCTATCTCCTTATGGTCGATCTACGGATGATGAGGAGGACGCTCATTTGATGAGGATCGATGATTCAAGTTCGGAGGAGGAGGATGTCCCTCTACCTCAACCCGGGGATATGCACGTGGAGTTCAAGAAGTCCAGTCTCCCTAAGAGAGCTAAACGGTCTAATAACCGATCTATTCCTTCTCGTTTCTGGCAGAAAAGCAAAGGGGATTTATGTGACAAGATCTTGAAGCTGGAGTTGGAGGTCGATGATTTAAAAGAGGAAATTGCTCTCCTCAACTACAATATGAAAAAGCTGAAGGCACAATTGTCATCACCGCCACCATCTTCTTCACCACCAAAGGAGAACTGAGTTTCGGGTATGGGCACTCCCCTTGGCTTCCGCCAAGCTTGGGGGGTGCCCCGGTATCGTATCATCCCACTACCTTTTTTGCTTTTACTTATCTTAGTTCGATCTTTTACTTTAGAATGAAATAAAAGTTAGTTCGATCCTTTCTTCTTTAGGAGTTTGCTTAGTGATTTATCCTTGTAATCGTGTGAAGTCATATAATAAAGTTTAGTTTGAGTTTTTGCTTTCTTTACTTTCATGTTGCAAATAAAGAAAAGAAATCAGAAAGAAAGAAAAAGAGAAAATAAATAAATAAAAGAAAGGAAATAAATCAATAAGATTATATACTAATCCTATGGTAGGTGATAGCACCACATAAGGAAAAGTATAAGTAGAAAATTTTATTAGAGATTTACAAACATAGCATTAGTCAATGATGCAACTTATGAAAGAATTAATAAGGGAAGAGAAGATTCACATATAAATATACTATCCTAGAAATCTTTTGTGATTTTGAGCCCTCATCAAAATATTATATGCCAAAATTGTTGACGTTGGACAAGGAAGACAATTTAATGGTTTATGTTTGTTTATATTCACATAGAATTCATATTGTCATAGATCCTTTAACATGTGATGCTTGCCCCCTATCTTTGCTAGCCAAAAATTCCGCACTAAGTAGAGATACTACTTGTGCATCCAAAACCCTTAAACCCAAATCTTTTTCAAGTGTCCACCATACCTACCTAGGGATTGAGTAAGATCCCTCAAGTAAGTTGTCATCGGTGCAAAAGGGCAAGAAAAATTGCTTCTAAATGTGTGAGATCATTTAGTGTAAGAGAAAATTGAGTGTTGTACGAACTTGGATGACAAAGAATAAAAGCGACAGACTGCATAATAAAGGTTTTCATCTTAAGGGGCAATACAACGTGACGTTCTCTTGCACTAAGGGATCGAGCATGCAAACAAATAAGCGCATGGCAACCTCTGCTTCCCTCTGCGAAGGGCCTATCTTTTACTTTTATGTATTAATTTTATGCAAAGAGTCAAAGTTTTCCTTCTATTCCTTTTTAATTTTCTCCTTTGGCAAGCATCATGTGGTGAGGAAAGATCTAGGCACATATGTCCAGTTGAATATAGATAGCATGGGTTATTATTGTTGACATCACCCTTGAGGTGAGTATGTTGGGAGGCGAAACTATAAGCCCCTATCTTTCTATGTGTCCGGTTGAAACGTTTTGCTCATGGGTACAAGGTGAGTGTTAGCAATCATAGAAGACTATATGATGGTTGAGTATGTGGACTTGCCTAAAGGCTCCGACACGTGACTCTTCCCGAAAAGATGATGAATTGTAGTTGCAAAGTTGACTGAGAACATAGTTTGTTGGTTTCTAATAGAGTTTTTGCTTTATATTTCGATTGTGTGATGAACTATTACTTATTCATGAGAAGTATATGATAAAAGTTCTATGATAAAAGTCTAATGTTCAAATTTGTTGCTGTTATAATAATCAACATGATGCTTCTATGTCTGAATTTTGTTTTTATCGACACCTCTCTCTCTCAAAGCATGTGGACATGTTTTTCGATTTCGGTTTTCGCTTGAGGACAAGCGAGGTCTAAGCTTGGGGGAGTTGATACGTCCATTTTGCATCATGTTTTCTTACTGTTATTTATGATGTTTTTATCCATAATAATGCTTTTTGGAGTAATTCTAATGCATGTTCTCTCATAATTTGCAAGGAACACACCAAGAGGGAGAATTCCGGCAGCTGGAAATCTGGACCTGGAAAAGCTACGTCAGGCCACCTATTCTGCACAACTCCAAACAAGCTGAAACTTCACGGAGATTTTTTATGGATTATTTAAAAATTATTGAAGCAAATAACCACCCCAGGCGCGCCTTGGTGGGTTGTGGCCTCCTCGGCACACCTCCGGTGCCCATCTTCTGGTATATAAGTCATTTTTACCTAGAAAAAAATGAGGAGAAGGCTTTTGGGACTGAGCGCCGCCGTCTCGAGGCGGAACTTGGGAAGGAGCACTTTTGTCCTCCGGCGGAGCGATTCCGCCAGGGGAACTTCCCTCCCGGAGGGGGAAATCATCGTCATCATCATCACCAACAACTCTCCCATCTTGGGGAGGGCAATCTCCATCAACATCTTCAACAACACCATCTCATCTCAAACCCTAGTCTCTTGTATTCAATCTTGTTACCGGAACTATAGATTGGTGCTTGTGGGTGACTAGTAGTGTTGATTACATCTTGTAGTTGATTGCTATATGGTTTATTTGGTGGAAGATTATATGTTCAAATCTAATATGCTATTTAATACCCCTCTGATCTTGAGCATGATTATCATTTGTGAGTAGTTACTTTTGTTCTTGAGGTCACGGGAGAAATCATGTTGCAAGTAATCATGTGAACTTGATATGTGTTCGATATTTTGATAGTATGTATGTTGTGATTCCCTTAGTGGTGTCGTGTGAACGTCGACTACATGACACCTCACCATATTTAGGCCTAAGGGAATGCATTGTGGAGTAGCAATTAGATGATGGGTTGCGAGAGTGACAGAAGCTTAAACCCTAGTTTATGCGCTATTTCGTAAGGGACCGATTGGACCCAAAAGTTTAATGCTATGGTTAGAATTTATTCTTAATACTTTTCTCGTAGTTGCGGATTCTTGCGGGAGGATTAATCATAAGTAGGAGGTTTGTTCAAGTAAGAACAACACCTAAGCACCGGTCCACCCACATATCAAATTATCAAAGTAGCGAACACAAATCAAACCAACATGATGAAAGTGACTAGATGAAATTCCCGTGTACCCTCAAGGACGCTTTGCTTATCATAAGAGACCGTTTTGGAATGTCCTTTGCCTCAAAAGGATTGTGCTACCTTGCTGCATACTTGTTACTATTATCGTTACTTGCTCATTACAAATTACCTTGCTATCAAACTACTCGCCACTTACAATTTCAGCACTTGCAGACATTACCTTACTGAAAACCACTTGTCATTTCCTTCTGCTCCTTGTTGGGTTCGACTGTCTTACTTATCGAAAAGAGCTACAATTGATCCCCTATACTTGTGGGTCATCAACCACGAAGGTCTATTCCTACAAGCAATCGAAGAACGTGCAAGCATATGATAAAAGCAATCTGAATATTGTGAATATGTATGAAGTATTAATAAGGGTGGGCATTCGAAAGCGGTCCTGGTCTGGTCATTGGACACAAACGAAGTACACGAAGTTGCAATGGCTAAGTTTTAACTAAACAAATCCCAAGGAAAAAGCTACTAGATGGATCTACTTATATAGGAGCAAGGGGTGGCGGCCAAGGAGGTGGGAGGATGTCCCAAGGCAGCCTAAAACTAAACCTAGGTCGTACAAGGCTCATGGGCCCAACTGGAGGTGATGTAACACCTTTGGACTTGTAGTTTGACCCGGATTCTGCTGCAGCGTCAGATTGTTTCATCAATATCTCAACGCTCCGGACGAATTTGAAGGTGAGTCCAATTGGGTTGGAAAATGCACGAAATTTACTTTCCAACAAAAAAAAGATTGACCCAATTTGGAGTCCGGATGAAAGAGATATTGGCGTTTTGAGTCAGGTATGTCTGTGAAATACGAATCTGAGTCTAGAACATGAGAGACTTGAACTCTATCTTCTCTTGTACTAAAAGTGACGTGAGAGAACTTCTTGAACAACACCTAAACGTCTTTTCCCCCTTATCTTCGTATGTGGATTATACAAGTGTCCGGTAGTTCTGCAATTAGGCATGAAACAAAAAGAGGTGAAGTATTTTTGTTCCATATAACATAAATAAATTATTGCATAACTTTTATCAGAAATCACCTCAAATAAATACGCGTATGCAATATTTGTTATCATATTCAAGGTAGCCATGTCCTCATCAATCAGCCTAACCTCGATCCACAACCCTAGCCGTTGTCGCCGCTTCCCTACCACGCCGCCCTCGGGGCATCGATCTCCATGATCGCCACCAGGGGTCGCACCGCCGTACCTAGGGTTCATCCGTCGATCGTGTTGATCGGCTGCCCTAAACAGTCTTCTCCCTGTCCTATGATCTGGTTTTCTCTCTCCCGCCAGTCGCATTGATCGGTGTTTCTTTTTGGTTTTTGGATATAAGATCTGTTTGTGTCGCTCACAGCTGTCGTCGACCCTCGCACCTCTACTACGACACCGGCGCGACCACCCATCCTCTTCTTTGACCCGGCAGCCTCGCGCGATGCGGCGGCCCGTCATGGTAATCGTCCACGCATCTGCCTGTTGGGAAACGTTTCATGGAAAACAAAAAAATTCCACACACACGCAATGATCTATCCATGGATATGCATAGCAACGAGGGGGAGAGTGTGTCTACGTACCCTCATAGACCGAAAGCGGAAGCTTTTGACAACGTGGTTGGTGTAGTCGAACTTCTTCTAGCTCCGATCGATCAAGCACCGAACGTACGACACCTCGGAGTTTTGCGCACGTTCAGCTCAGTGACGTCCCTCGCCTTCTTGATCCAGCAAGGTGTTGAGTTAGTAGATTAGTTCCGTCAGCATGATGGCGTGGTGACGGTGATGGTGAAGTGATCCTCGCAAGGCTTCGCCTAAGCACCGCGAAAATATGACCTGGGTGTAAACTGTGGAGGAGGGCGCCGCATACGACTAACAGTTGATGTTGTGTGTTCTAGACGCCCCTTCCCCACATATATATAGGCGGGAGGGGAGGAGAGGCAGCCAGGGGCGCCCCAAGTAGGATCTGAATCCTACTTGGGGTTTCCCCAAGTGGTGCCCCCCTTTCCTTTTTCCACAGGAGAAGAAAGCAAGGGGAAGAAGAGAAGGAAGGGGGGGGGGGGCGAACCCCCTCTTCTCCTTCTCCTATTCGTCCACCTACCATAGGGGGGCGTGCCACCCCTTGTGGGCTGGTGTGCTCCCCTCTCATGGCCCATATGGCCCATATATTCCCCTCGGCGGTTCCGGTAACCCCTCCGGCACTCCGATAAATACCTGATACACTCTGGAACACTTCCGGTGTCCGAATACTATCGTCCTATATATCAATCTTTACCTCTCGACCATTTTGAGACTCCTCGTCATGTCTGTGATCTCATCCAGGACTCTGAACAACATTCAGTCACCAAATCACATAACTCATATAACACAATATTGTCATCGAACGTTAAGCGTGCGGACCCTACGGGTTCGAGAACTATGTGACATGACCGAGACACCTCTCCGGTCAATAACCAATAGCGGAACCTGTATGCTCATATTGGCTCCTACATATTCTACGAAGATCTTTATCGGTCGAACCGTTATGACAACATATGTTATTCCCTTTGTCTATCGGTATGTTACTTGCCCGAGATCCGATCGTCGGTATCTGCATACCTAGTTCAATCTCGTTATCGGCAAGTCTCTTTACTTGTTCCGTAATACATCACCTCGTGACCAACTCCTTAATCGTTTGGTTGCAAGCTTATGATGTGTATTACCAAGAGGGCCCAGAGACACCTCTCCGATACTCGGAGTGACAAATCCTAATCTCGATCTATGCCAACTCAACAAATACCTTCGGAGATACCTGTAGAGCATCTTTATGATCACCCAGTTATGTTGTGACGTTCGATAGCACACAAGGCATTCCTCCAGTATTCAGGAATTGCATAATCTCATAGTCAAAGGAATATGTATTTGACATGCAGAACGCAATAGCAATAAAACAAAACGATCATTATGCTAAGTTAACGGATGGGTCTTGTCCATCACATCATTCTCCTAATGATGTGATCCCGCTATCAAATGACAACTCATGTCCATGGTTAGGAAACCTTACCATCTTTGATCAACGAGCTAGTCAAGTAGAGGCTCACTAGGGACACAGTGTTTGTCTATGTATTCACACATCTATTTAGATTTCGGATCAATACAATTCTAGCATGAATAAGGAAATATAAAATAACAACTTTATTATTGCCTCTAGGGCATATTTCCTTCAGTGTCCCAGTTGCACTAGAGTCAATAATCTAGATTACATTGTAATGATTCTAACATCCATGGAGTCTTGGTGCTGATCATGTTTTGCTCGTGGAAGAGGCTTAGTCAATGGGTCTGCTACATTCAGATCCATATGTATTTTGCAAATCTCTATGTCTCCCTCCTTGACTTGATCACGGATGGAGTTGAAGCGTCTCTTGATGTGTTTGGTTCTTTTGTGAAACTAGATAATACCCCGCGCGTTGCTGCGGGAATTGGTTACAATATATTTTGATGAGATTTAATTTTTGTATAACATATATTTTATTGGTAGAGAAGTAAAACTAAAAAATACATACAATTTATTTTACTATTTATTAGTTGTTAAGGTTACATATATATGTACATGTGTCGAGATATATATTACTGGAATAATATATTTGGTTATATAGAATATGATGGTGGTCCACTAATTGATGTGGTATTCTTCGCTGACATTAAGGGTCTTGTTTAAGAAAAAGGAATATAAGGCTAAATTGGCACTGACAATTCCAACAACAACAATGTGAAATGGACAGAGTATATATCAACTTTTCTTGCACAGAGGGCCTACCAGGCAACAGCAATCATAATAAGGTGAAGTAAACACATCAATCATGTAAGTTAACAAAATCATGCAATTTTCTGTTATCCCTATAGTTCCCATGATTGTAAGAGATAATCTAAATTAAATGCCTGCTGCAAAAAAACTCTTTTCTATCATGGCTTCCTCTTGTGGCTCTACTGCAAATTCTTTCATGCAGACTAAATGTAACTGAGGAGGGTGTACTCATAATCTATACTTCTGCATAGAAATACTCCTCTGGAAAAAGCAAGGAATTAGCGTAAGGCCCTTTTTATATGGACGAAACTTAAAAATAAGGATTGTTAGCGAACAAAATATTACAAAGGGTACAATTCCACAAAAATAGAGTTATATGAGTACACGACAAATCGAACTGACAAAAGGAGATTGCAGGTCAAGATGAGTGAGAGGACTGCCTCGGACATCGTTCACCATGTATCCAGTACTCACAGCCAAACATAAACCGCTTCCTCCCATTCAATCCAAACTCCTTTGTCTAGTACATGAACAAATTGAATGGATAGGAAGCACGTGTCCATGGATTGGGAATTAATAAACACATCATTATTCTAAAGGAGTGAGAAGCGCTGATAGTTGAGAAGAGCTTACCCGTAGCCTACTTCTAAACCTTGGCAACCCCTTGGTAGGCAGCATGAGGACAGAACACATCAATACTATTCCTGAAAAAAGCATGAGAAAATTAGACATATACCGTTAGCAATCAAAACATGTCCAGGACAACTAAAAGAAAATGAAAATAGCATCGTATAATATATGAAGAGCATAAGAACTTATACATAGGTAAGCATTAAGATCCATATTCCCATGTAGTTAAAAATGACAATCACATGCAAGCAAGTAACCAATAATCATAGAAGGTATTACTTTGACAATACTTTCAGTTAAGCGGCCGATTTTATTTGAAGAAAGGGCAAATAGCACAGAAAATGGATTCTCTGCAGAATATTCATGAAAAGAACGGACTAATTCATGCAAATTGATAAAAGTATTTTCATGTTGCAATGATTCTGACCATCAAAGGGAAAGTATTGGATGCCTTTACTGAACTTAATTAATCTTCTACTTCATCCATTCTTCCCTCTTTAATTAAGAAACTATTGGGAGATCAACAAATAATAGATACAAAGAGATCGAGCAATGGACTTCTCATAAAAGTATAGATCCAAACTTCTTTGAACAAAACCCAATGCACATATATGTATAGATGCAACAAAGCAGATCGTTCAATCATAATATGTGATGGTTAATTGGTTACTAATTCATAATCAAGTGCAATATATTTCGCAAACAAAAGATCAAGTGCAATATGTAAATAATAAAATTATTGTCCTTTAGATTCCAAAATGAAAAAGGAATTAGGGAAAGAGTCATGCATTACCCATTTAGCTTTCACACGGGAACATTGACGCCAACGATAGGAAGGAGTTCAGTTTGCACACTGTGATAAAATTCCATGTGCTTAAGGTGGCGCTAGCGGTATTGAGAAGACAGGAGAGACATGAGTATGGAAAGTAGTTTGGTAGTACACGCGAACAGATCTCAACTGCAAATAGGGCTTCTTCTTCCTCTCTCGCTGCAAACCATGCCGACCGGCTCGCCGTCCTCCAAGCCAGAGGAAAAGGAGGAGGTACTGAGGGCTGTACCATGGGCGGCGGCGGCAAGATTCTTCGTGACGCCACGAGTGTGCGGGGGTGCCGGGTGGGTGAAGCCGATGCGGACGGTCGACGGTGGTCATCCGAGCGAAGCCCATGCGGGAGCCAGCGAAGCACTATTGGCATGCGGCGGTTTCGTCCATGCACAATGTGGTGGCGCTGCATCGAACCCAATCTTAGCATGGAGGTCGCTCGTGCTGGAGCTCGGTTTTGACAGCCGCAACTTGATAAGAAATACGTACGTGGGAAGATGAGATGCGTGAGGAAGTGAGAGATGATGCATCTGGGCTCTTCTTCTAGTCTAGTTATAAAAGGGGTGCATCTTACGTTACGAATAGGAAAGGGTGGATCGCTTCGTTGACAGGACTCCAAACACATCAATTAAAAACTGAACCCTAAGTAAATGAAGGATCGGTTCAGTGACCAGGATAGCTTCGGTGACCTGGAAACAATGGCTGCGTACTAAAATAATCTTGTGGAAATAATGGGTCGCTTCAGTGACCTGGATCTTTGCGTCGTACTAATGAAAAACCAAGTCTAATGATTTGGTGATGGATTGTGTGGGCGCCAGCTGTTGTGTTAGTGATGATGTGGCTACATATAAAATCAGTTTTTTGCTTAGATGGCATGGTTGCTGATGTGGACAGCTTGCATGTTGAGATAAATAAGGTAGTGAGGGTGAACTTCTTAGGTATATAGGATATGGATTCCTTCGCTAAGGCAATTGCTGCAGTATTGTCACAAAAGATTTTCATTGGACTCGATGCACTTGGTATTACACCTAGATCGGATATGAACTCCTTCATCCAGACTCCTTCATTTGCTGCTTCCGAAGCAGCTATGTACTCCGCTTCACACGTAGATCCCGCCACAACGCTCTGCTTGGAACTGCACCAACCGACAGCTCCACCATTCAAAATAAATACATATCTGGTTTGTGACTTAGAGTCATCCGGATCAGTGTCAAAGCTAGCATCGACGTAACCATTTACGATGAGCTCTTTGTCACCTCCATAAACGAGAAACATATCCTTGGTCCTTTTCAGGTACTTCAGGATGTTCTTGACCGCTGTCCAGTGATCCACTCTTGGATTACTTTGGTACCTCCCTGCCAGACTTATGGCAAGGCACACATCAGGTCTGGTACATAGCATAGTATACATGATAGAACCTATGGCTAAGGCATAGGGAATTACTTTCATTTTCTCTCTATCTTCTACAGTGGTCGGGCATTGAGTCTGACTCAATCTCACACCTTCTAACACAGGCAAGAACCCTTTCTTTGACTGATCCATTTTGAACTTCTACAAAACTTTGTCAAGGTATGTGCTTTGTGAAAGTCCTATTAAGCGTCTTGATCTATCTGTCGGAGTAATGGGCCACAGGTAGCCTAACCCTAGTCCCAGAACCTTTCAAGACATCGGGGCCGGCTGCGCCCCTCAAGACGTCAACACGAAGCGCCGCCTTCTGGTGGCCGGCTGGCTGAACGGCCGACTGCCAGAAGACGGCCATGCTCAGGAAGGCGGCTCCAAGACGGGCCGACTCCTAGCAGGCGGCCTCCAGAGAGGCCGTCTCCTAGCAGTCGGCCCATGGCGCCCTCAAAGTCTGCGCCCCCATTAAGACGACAAGACAGGGTGAGGCTACAGTGCAGCCCATCCCCCCGTATCCAGGGTCGGGCGTGGCCACGGTGCTCCGTACAGGCAGAGATCTCCGCCCGGCGCGGCACTGTTGCCACTCCGCCCCTGACGTCACTCCTGTCAGGCGGAGTCCTGCTCCCACGACCGCCTGTCGGTACGGCCCGAAGACGGTGGGACCTACCAGTCAGCGAGAGCCCGGAATACGGCAGAAGCATCACCAGTCGGACCCGAGGGAGGCCGGCTCCCAGCAGGCGGCACGTTCCTTCCTCGAGGCCCGTGCACCATTAACCAGATAAGACCCGGAGTGGCTACAGTGATCCCCCACCAGGCGGCGGGACTATAGCCACGCCCCCTTGACCAAGCCTGCGTCATTAGCATCACAGCTACAGTAATCAGCAGCCGGCAAGACCCGCGAGCGGCGGGAGTGGCCTGTCGGCGCCGTACCAGACCAGCCGGCGGGGCCCACCAGGTGGCGGGCCCCAGCAGCTGGCGGAGAAGCCGGCGGCCAGAGAGACTGACAGCCGGGTCCTACGCCCGGCCGGAATACCATTGTACCCCTGGGGGGTAGGCCTATATAAACCCCCCAGGGCACCATGCAAAGGGTTCCAACCTGTTAGAATTAGACTCACACCTAGGGGAAGAGGAGAGCAAGCCCTGCCTTCTTCTACCTCTAGCATACAGCTCGAGGAGCACCATTGTACTCACTAGTGCCTTAGTGAACATGCGGAGACCCCGCAGAGCAGGACTAGGGGTGTTATCTCCTAGGAGAGCCCCAAACCTGGGTAAAGTGCGCCGGCGTTCGTGTCTACGCCTCATCCCGCTTCCAGGCACCGGCGACGTTCTACTCGCTCCCACTATGATAAGCCATCCATTGGCATATGTCGCACCCAACCCTCGACATTTGGCGCCCACCGTGGGGCGAGGTGCACCGTCTCCCGAAGATCTGTTCTGGACGGGAACCCTATTCCTTCCCGGCGAGCGCAGCCAGCCCGGCACGCCAGACGGCGTCTGCGCCGATGCGCTGCACGGCGCGGAGGTTGCCTGCGGCGAGCTGCCTCGCCGATCTTGTTGGCGAGATTCGCCTCTCCGACGAGCCCGCGTCTGATGCGGGCACCGATGGCCCTGAGAGCCGCCTCGTGAGCCTCCTCGATCAGCTCCACGTCACCAGCGAGCCTGCTGCTGACTTGGAGTCGGTTGGCTCCACCGACCCAATGTTGGTCGACTCCGACACGGCGTCGCTTGACGCGTTCCCCACCAACGTGGTGGTATATGACGAGCCGCTCCCTCGCGCAGACAGTGGCGGCAGCACCGTCACGAAAGTGCTCGTCATTAGCCACGGCGAGCACTCTGGCGGAGGTGGCCAGGATCCTTTGCAGGTGGCGATGCAAGACCTGACTGCGCCCATCCCGGAAGACGCCGACGCCGAGACACTGGAGGCACGCCGCGTCTAGCTCGTCAAAAGCGCCAACCGGCTGGCCAGCATGAGACGCCTTTCGGAGGCCTACCAGCGGGAGATGGACCGTGCTATCGGCGGCACGCCGGCTCCTGGTGGTCCTAGCCGCATTGGCCTGGTCCGGCAGCGTGGCGCAACCATCACCAGCATGTTCGGGACAGATCGTCCCGTCTATGCCACGCCTGCAGAGAACATACGCGCTGCCCAGGCGGCAGCAGACGAGCTAGACAAGCTCGAGGGTGACGAGCGTCGCGCATGACGGAGCGAGTCCAGCAGCTCCTCGACGCGGCTGCTGAGCAGCAAGAGGCCGGGAGCCGCACTGAAGTGCCCAACCGGCGAAACGACGACCCGCCTCCTCGCCGGGACCAAGGCGCGACCTCCCGTCGGCGTCCGTGACAGAAGAGACAAGGAGCCGGCTGCTAGCCGTAACCGGACTCGCATCACCATCGAGCGCGACCAAGACGGCCGCCCCAAAGCAGTGCAGCAACGAGACGACTGTTCGCCTCCTCCTCCCCGCAGGGAGAGGCCCATTTCCCCGCCGCCTGTTGATCACCCGTCACTCGGTGACCGCCTTGGCCGCCGATAAGGAATCGGAGAAAACGATGCCCACCTCCGGATCGATCGCCTCAATCGATCCCTGGCGCTAGAAGAAGATGATGAGCTGGGTCCGCCTTGTTTCGGCCCCCGCATCCGAGACGAACCTTTCCCCAAAGGGTTCACGCTCCCGAGAGATACACCCAAGTACACCGGCTCTGTGAAGCCGGAGGACTGGCTGGTCGACTACTCTATAGCCATCAGCATCTCGAACGACAACAAGCGCGTTGCCGTGAAGTACGTTCCGCTCATGCTCCAGGGCACAGCCCGGACATGGCTGAACAGCCTGAAGCCCCGAAGCATCAACAGCTGGGTTGACTTCACTGAAGCGTTCATCCGCAACTTCACCAGCACGTACAAGCGGCTGCCCAAGCCTCGCCAGCTGTCCTTGTGCGTCCAAGGCCCCAACGAGCCGACTCGCGACTACCTCACGCGCTGGTCCAAGCTGCGCAACTCTTGCGAGGGCGTGCACGAGGTGCAGGCCATTGAATACTTCACTGCCGGGTGCCAAGAGGGCACCCTCCTCAAGCACAAGCTCCTCTGCGACGAGTCGGCAACCCTCGACAAGCTGTTGATCATAGCAGACAAGTACGCCACGGCCGACTCCTCCATGAATGCAGAAATCCAAGTCAATGCGTCGGGCAAGGTGGCCCCTCAAGCTCCTCGGACCCCGGCTGGTGACACCAGTCGGCGACAGCAACCAAACGACAACAAGCGCAAGGCCATGCAGCCGGCTTCCATGAGCCGGCAGGTGGCAACAGTCGAAGATCAGCAGCCTGAAGGGCAGCCTCCTCCCAAATGCCAGAAGGGCGACAAGCCCAATTGGTTACCCGCCTTCTCGTACGAGCAGACTCTCGATGCACCCTGCAAGTTCAACAGCGGCGCGAAGCCGTCCAATCACACCACTCAGAAGTGCCACTGGCTCACCAGGATCGCCAAGGGTGATGGACTCCAGCCCACTCCGCCTGCCGGCCCGCCGCCTCCCCCTCCTCAGCAGCCGGCGGTTCGGCCAGTCGGCGCCATACAGGATGAATACCCTGAGGAGCATGGAGCTTATGTCGTGTTCACCAGCATGGCCGACGACAGGCACAGCAGATGGCAGCGACAACAAGAAGTAAATGCAGTAGCATCAGAGGCTCCTGAGTTCATGCATTGGTGTGAGAAGCCCATCAGCTGGAGCAGAGCCGACCACCCGGAGGTGATGCCCAATCCCGGCTCCTACGCTCTGGTGTTGGATGCCACCTTTGCCACAGAAAGGCGAGCTGCTCGCTTCTCCCGAGTTCTGATAGATGGCGGCAGCAGCATCAATATCCTGTACAAGGATAATATGGAGAAGTTAGGAATCAAACAGAGGCAGCTTCAGCCCAGTCGGACAGTATTCCATGGCATAGTTCCTGGCCTTTCCTGCTCACCAATCGGCAAGACCCAGATAGATGTCCTCTTTGGGGACAAAAATCATTTCCGCCGAGAGCCAGTCTGGTTTGAGGTGGTGGACCTTGAGAGCCCCTATCATGCATTGCTTGGCCGGCCTGCTCTGGCCAAGTTCATGGCGGTCCCCCACTATGCTTACCTCAAAATGAAGATGCCGAGCTCCAAGGGAATCCTGACCATAGCAGGGGACTACAAGAAGTCGTCCGCCTGTGCAGCAGACAGCAGTCGGCTAGCCGAGTCCCTCGTGATTGCAGCAGAGAAGCGGCTCCTTGAGCGGGTTGTGGCTATGGCAGGCAAGCAGCCGGAAATGTCACCCAACCCCAAGGAGTCGGAAGCCGAGGGCTCGTTCAAGCCGGCGAAAGAAACGAAGAAGATACCCTTGGACCCGGAGCACCCGGAGAGGCACGCTGTCATAGGTGCAAACCTAGACAACAAATAGGAAAGCGAGCTCGTCGACTTCCTCCGTGAGAATCGGGACATCTTCGCATGGTCACCTAAGGACATGCTGGGTGTTACGACGGAGTTTGCCGAGCACAAGCTACATGTTCGGTCTGATGCCAAGCCAGTCAGGCAGCCCTTGCGCCGCCTGTCAGAAGAGAAGAGAAGAGTTGTTGGAGAAGAGATAGCCCGGCTTCTAGCAGCCGGCTTCATCATGGAAGTGTTCTTTCCAGAGTGGTTAGCCAACCCAGTCCTTGTACTGAAGAAGAATAAGCAGTGGCGCATGTGTATCGATTATACCAGCCTCAACAAAGCATGCCCCAAAGATCCCTTTGCCTTGCTAAGAATTGACCAAGTGATAGACTCCACAGCCGGATGCGAGCTGTTGAGCTTTTTGGATGCATACTCAGGGTATCACCAGATCAAGTTGAACCCGGCCGACAGGCTGAAGACCGCCTTCATCACGGCATTCGGAGCCTTCTGTTACCTGACCATGACGTTCGGCTTGAGGAATGCTGGCGCCACATTTCAGCGTTGCATGCAGAAGTGTCTCCTCAAGCAACTCGGCAGAAACGCCCATGTCTATGTGGACGATGTTGTGGTGAAGACGGAGAAGCGTGGAACACTGCTAGAAGACCTCAAGGAGACCTTTGAGAACTTGTGCCGATTTTAGATCAAGCTCAACCTGGAGAAATGCGTTTTCGGAGTACCAGCCGGCCAGCTTCTTGGCTTTCTGGTCTCAGAACGCGGCATAGAATGCAACCCTGTGAAGATCAAGGTCATCGAGAGGATGGAAGTGCCCACCCGACTGCTGGACATGCAAAAATTCACCGGCTGCTTGGCATCCATCGGCCGTTTCATCAGTCGGCTGGGAGAGAAAGCTCTTCCCCTGTACCAGCTCATGAAGAAGACCACTTTTTTCGAGTGGAACGACAAGGCGGATGAAGCTTTTCTCCAGCTCAAGAAGATGTTGACCACTCCGCCTGTCCTGGCGGCTCCGACTCCTAAGGAGCCCATGCTCCTCTACATCGCCGCCACCAGCCGAGTGGTCAGCACAGTCATAGTGGTGGAACACAAGGAAGAAGGCAAAGCACTACCAGTCCAGAGGCCGGTGTATTACTTGAGTGAAGTGCTGTCCGCCTCCAAGCAAAACTACCCCCACTACCAGAAGATGTGCTACGGCATGCACTTTGCCGCCAAGAAACTGAAGCCATACTTCCAAGAGCACCCAATCACTGTGGTCTGCACTGCTCCCCTTGCTGAGATCATCGGAAGCCGAGATGCCTCGGGCCGAGTGGCCAAATGGGCCATAGATTTGCCCCCCTACACCATCTACTACCAGCCTTGCACCGCCATCAAGTCACAAGCACTGGCCGACTTCCTCGTCGACTGGGCCGAGACCCAGTACCTGCCGCCAGCGCCAGACTCCACCCATTGGCGGATGCACTTTGATGGTTCCAAGATGCGCACAGGTTTGGGAGCCGGCATCGTCCTCACCTCTCCCAAAGGCGACAAGCTCAGATATGTGCTGCAAATTCACTTTGCCACCTCCAACAACGTTGCTGAATACGAAGAACTCATTCATGGGCTTCGGCTTGCTAAGGAACTCGGCATTCGCCGGATCCTGTGCTATGGAGATTCCGACTTGGTGGTCCAGTAGTCGTCTGGTGACTGGGACGCCAAGGATGCAAATATGGCCAGCTACCGCTTCCTCGTCCAGCAACTCAGCGGATACTTTGAAGGGTGCGAGTTCCTCCATGTGCCAAGAAATGACAATGAGTAAGCTGACGCCTTGGCACGAATCGGCTCCACCCGGCAAGCAATACCAGCCGGCGTCGCCCTGCAACACCTCCTCAAGCCGTCTGTCAAGCCATCGCCAGAATCAGATTCCATCTTTGTGCCGGCTCCTCCTGAAGCAGTCGGATCTGACTTGAGGACCCCAGCAGCCGGCATGAGGAGTTCGGCAGGCGACCCGGGGACTGCAACAGCCGCACCCGGCCAGGGGACTTAAGAACCCGGCCCGGGGACTGCAGCAGTCGGCCCGGGGACTTCATCGATGCGGCAAGCGGCAGCCGGTTCCAACACGCCCTAGTGCAAGTAGCAGTCCTAGCAGTCGAAGAAATTGCAGCACCTTCATGGGCCCAGCCCATCCTCAACTTTCTGGTGAACAAAGAGCTGCCGACTGATGAGATCTCGGCCCGACAAGTGCAACGCCGGGTAGCAGCGTACACCATCGTCAACAGAGAACTTGTGAGGCGCAGTGTCACTGGTGTCTACCAGCGCTGTGTAGAGCCGGAGCAAGGCCAAGCAATCCTCAAAGATATCCATCAAGGTGAGTGTGGTCACCATGCAGCTTCAAGAGCACTCGTGGCCAAAGCTTTCTGCCACGGTTTTTTCTGGCCGACTGCTCTAGAAGACGCCAAAGACTTGGTCCAGAAATTCAAAGGGTGCCAGAAGTTCCGCTCCAAGCCACATCAGCCGGCCTCTGCACTCAAGACCATCCTCATTGCCCGGCCCTTCGCTGTCTGGGGGCTGGATATGGTGGGACCGTTCAAGACAGCACGCGGCGGCATGACTCATCTGCTTGTCGCGGTGGACAAGTTCACCAAGTGGATAGAAGCAAAGCCAATTAAAAAATTGAATGATCCGACTGCTGTGACTTTCATCTCCGACATCACCATCCGGTATGGCATACCACACAGCATCATCACCGACAACGACACAAACTTTGCCAAAGGCGCCTTGGCCTGTTTCTGCGCGACGCAGGGCATCCGACTAGACCTAGCGTCCGTTGCCCATCCGCAGTCAAACGACCAGGTGGAGCGAGCAAACGACCTCATTTTGTCCGACATCAAGCCCCGACTGGTCGAGCCTCTGGAGCGGTCGGCTGGCTGTTGGCTCGACGAGCTGCCGGCCGTCCTCTGGAGCCTGCGCACAACTCCGAACAAGTCAACCGGCTTTACGCCTTTCTTCCTCGTCTACGGTGCCGAAGCCGTCATCCCGACAGACATAGAATTCGACTCCCCTCGAGTCACCATGTACACCGAAGAGGAGGCAGAAGAAGCATGACAAGATGGCGTCGATCTGCTGGAAGAGGGCCGGCTGTTGGCACTCAGCCGGTCCACCATCTACCAGCAGAGCCTGTGCCGATACTACAACCGAAAGGTCAAGCCAAGATCCTTCCAAGAGGGAGACCTTGTGCTCTGGCTGATCTAGCGAACAGCCGGCCAGCACAAGCTCTCGGCACCTTGGGAAGGCCCCTTCATCATCAGCAAGGTGTTGGGCAACGACTCCTACTACCTCATCGACGCTCAGAAGCCTCGAGCACGCAAAAGAGATGACTCCGGCAAGGAGACGGAGCGACCATAGAATGCAAACCTCCTTTGAAGGTTTTACAGTTGATGCAGTATGTACCACGCCAACTTTTGTATTAAGTACGAAGACTCTGGGTCCCCCGAGAAGAGCTCGGGGACTGCCCTCTTTTATCTATATGATACATATTATGCCTATCAGCGTGTTATTTCATTTAGTCCACCGGGCACCGGGTTCGATCAGTCGACCCGGGGACTCGCCGCCTTGTACTATGTAATGCTTCCTGCAGCCGGACAAGTAATGTGTTGGCACTTAAGCTTTCTCCTGCCAGAAGTCGCAGCTCGCAGAGCGACTGTTCAGTCGGCAGGAGTTAAGGCAAAAAGGGTGTCTGCATGAAAAATGGCTAAGGACCCAAAGCGTACACATAGCCCAAGTCGGCTTCCTGCATCGCCGACCGGCTGCTGAGCAGCCGGCCGGCCGGCTTCTGCTTAACTTGCTAAAAAACTCTAATCGGCTAAGTACTTGCCTCCCCGAAAGTAGCTAAGTACTTGACCCAGCCACAGTCTGCAGAGCGGCTGTTCGGCTGGCAAGACGGCAACTGAGGGAAGGCGGCAAAGGAAAAAGGCCAAAGAGCAGAAAGCAAGGAAAGATGGAACTCGACAAAAATATTTACATATCAAAAGGCCCTTGGCCAGCATTCAACAGAAGTTTGAAATACACCCCGTGGGTGGAATTGTGCGAAATTAACAAAGTTTGTCGAGACTGGTAAGCAGGTAAAAACAAAGGTAAATTGGCAGCCTAGGAAGCAGCAGACGGGTTCGGCGGAACGGTGGAGTCAGTGGTGCCGGTTGGTGGAGCGGCCGGCTCGTTGGTCTCCGCTTGGTCGCCTTCAGCAGCAGCCGGCTCGCTCGGGCGTGGCTCGTTGCTGGAGGCGCTGTCGAGCTGAGGCTAGCCGTCCGCTCCGACCTCTAGCGCCTCCTCTTCGCCTTCCTCGTCCTCCTCGCCTTCTCCCTCGTCGCTGGAGTCGATCACTTCGGCCGAGTCCTCGCCATCCTCAGGGTTCAGCCCAAACCACTCCTGCGGCGCCTCGGTGCCGTTCTCAGCCAGCTCCGGAACGAAGACGCTGGTGTTGGTGTACTCGGCGATTGCCGCGGCTCGCTGGACAAGATCACGCTCCACCGCCACCAGCTCCTCTTGGGCTACCAGTCGAAGCGTGGCCAACTGGGCTAGATTTAGCCCAGGGTACCACGCCTTGACGAACTCCAAGGCCCGGCGTGCTCCAGCCCGGGCCGAAGAACCCTTCCAGGCCTCAAGGCGGTCGACCGCCACCTCAAGCCAGTCGGCGATCCCGCTGGGCGTGCGTGGAGCCGGCATGTCCGGCCACAGGGCGGCGATCGCCTGGGCGCCGACACGCTGAAGATGGCGCAACATCCGGTGAGCCGGCCGAAGACGGGCCTGGATGCTGAGGAGTTGCTCGCTGAGGGTCCGGGGGCGTTGGTAGCAATCTGCACACCTTCCGCCCTCCGCTCTTCATGATCAGCCTCGATGGCCTAGTTGGCAGCGTCAGAGTGACGAGGGAAGAAGTCTGCTCAAAGAGAAAGCCAAAGAGCCAAAGTTAGAAATAAGAGGCCGTCTTGGTCAGCAGCCGGCAGCTCGAAGAAAAAAAAGAGGGAAGCTCACCGTCGACCATGTCCTCAATTTTGCCGAAGCCGGCGGTCAGCAAAGCCTCCTTGTCGGTCCAGGCGGAGCGTTCAGTCTCGAACTCAGCAAGGAGACCGGCCTCCTTGTCCTCCGCCTCCTTCTGGGTCTTCTTGAGAAGCTCCGCCTGCTCCGCCAGTTGCGTGACCAGCCGGTCACGCTCCTCGGCCAGCTTGTTACATTCCGCCTTCTTGGCACGCAGCGCGGTGTTGGCTTTGCCCAGCTGCTGCTGCAGGACGGCGTTGGCCTCTGCAAAATTAGAAGAAGGAAAGGACATCAACAATCAACAAAGAAAGATATAGTTGCCAGGAAGATCCGGCCCGACTGCACAGCAGTCGGCCCGAATCTCGGGGACTACAGCCCGCGGGTGCGCCACAGCGCCCCCGCGGAGAAAAAAGTTACCAAATATCAACAGAGAAGAAGAACAGTTGCCGGGAAGATCCGGCCCGACTGCTCAGCAGTCGGCCCGAATCTCGGGGACTACAGCCCGCGGGTGCACCAGCGTGCCCCCGCAGAGAAAGAAAAGACTTATTCGGGCTCTCCATCAAGTCGACGGTCCGTTGATCCAACTCCTGGACTTTGGAGTTGAAGGCGGCTGCACGGAGGTTATGATAATCCTACAGCAAAGATATCAGACAGTATTAGTACTCGGAGCTTGCCAATTAAAGTTCCGAGCCGCCTGCTCAGCAGCCTGCCCGAAACTTGGGGACTACACCGAGTGGGTGCGCTGGCGCGCTTCCACGGAGCAATACAAGAATTAAAAACAAAGAAGCAAGAAGCATACCCGGACGGCTGCTCGCGACTCCAAGAACGCATTGTTGCAGTGCTTAAGTGCATCGGCTTCAGCGCGGAGCTTGGCCTGGACGTCCAGGATCGCCTTATTCAAAGGGCCCGTCCCGCCTCCCCGCACCCACCAAGTGGGCGCGGCGCTGGTCGCCTCGGAGTCCGGGATCGAAGAGCTCGCGGCACCGGTCTCCAGCGGGCGTGGCGCCGAGGCCGCCTTTGCAAATTGGCGGCGCGATGGTGTGCGAACCTCGGGAGTCGGGCCGGTCACCAATTCGTCTCCGGCTGGCGGCACCGGTGCGTTCGCCGGCTGCTGGTCTTGCGCATCTCCGGATGGCGGCGGCGGAGGCACGACCGCGTCCGACATGAAGACATCGCCACCATCCCTCTCCATGATCGGGTGCTCATCGCAGGCTCCCCTAGCAGGCGCCATGAACTCTGGTAGTGGCGGCGCGGAGTTCAGGGGCATGACAAATACCGCCGACTGGCGGTGCGCGGCCTCTTCGGCCTGCTCCTTCGCCGCAGTAGCGACCTCGACCTCCGCCAGCTTCTTCAAGGTGGCAGCCTCCGCCTTGTCCGCCTCCGCCTTCTCCAGGCGGGCGGCTTCCCGCTCCTCGCGCGCCTCCCGCGCATTTTGCTCTGTCGCCTCCCGAAGGTCGGCGGCCGGATCAATTCGCCGGGTGGTGGTGGAGGTCTCCGCCGACCCAACGATGGAGGCGGCGGCCGACTTCTCAAGAGAGAGCGGAGCCCTAAGTCAAGAAAATAAAGCAAAGGAAGTTCAGAAAGAGCTGACAAGGAAAATAAAGCACAAGGAAAGATACTTACGCGACACCAAGGGAGGCGCCTTTGGGAGCCTCTGGAACTTGTTCGCCTTCGCTGCGGCCTCCTTCCGCCTGGTCGCGGCGGCCGGATTCTTGGCCTTCTTCGATGCGCTGCCGAACAAGACGGCGCCCTGTTTGCGCTTGCGAGTGCCGCCTCGAACAGTCGGCTCAACGGAGGGGCCCGCGTCCGACCTGCCGGCGGCCCGCGCAGGGCGCGGCTCTTCTTCCTCCTCCTCCTCATCAGGCCAGGTCTCAATGCCGCCTTCTTCGGAGCCGCCTGCTTCGTAGACGCCGCCTGTCGCGGTGTCCTCCAAGGCGACCGCCCCCAAGTCGGGGTCGTCCACGTCGCTCACCGCCCGGTCCGGCTGGTAGTCGCCACCCGCCCCTATGATGGCGGCCGCCGCGTCCGACATGTAGATCTGTTTCAAATGACGAGAAGCCGGCTGATCAAGACTAAGATTGAGACTAAGACAAGTATCAGAAGAAAGAATTGGAGAACTTACCACAGGCGGCGGGTCGGCACGGGAATATGGCCGCTTGCCAAAGCTCCAAGACCCCTCCAGTTTGAGGCTGGAGATCTCGTTCACCAAATTTGCGACCTCGGCAGCCGGCATCTCCTTGGTGCTCAGCCGGCACGGGTCGCGATGCCCGCTCATCCGGCTGATCAGGTGTGGCCAGCCTTGGAGCGGAGAACCCGGCGCGCGACGAAGGCAACCAACAAGTCGGACGCCTTGAGGCCTTCGGTGTTGGTCAGCTCCCGGAGTTGTTGGATGGTGACGGCGCCGTCTGCTGACACCGGCTTCTGCTTGTAGCCCCAGCTGGCCCGAGGCTCGGCCGGCGGGCCAGCTACATAAGCCGGCAGGTTGATGAAGTCGACGGCCGGGTCCACGTTCTTCACGTAGAAGTAAGATTGCTGCCACATCTTCACCGGCTGTGGCAGCTTGATGGTGGGGAAGGCGTTCTTTGGCGACGGCCGGCGAACCGCAATGAAGGCACCACACTGGGCAGCCACCTCCCGGACGGAGGTGCCCAGCTTGGTGTAGAAGAATGCTCCCCACAGCTCGATGGTGGGGAGGATGCCGAGGTAGCCTTCGCACAACGCGACGAAGGCGGCTAGGAGCATCATGGTGTTGGGCGTGAGGTGATGAGGCTGGAGGTGATAAAATTCGAGAAACGAGCGGAGAAAGCCGCTCGCCGGCAGGCCGAAGCCGCAGATGAAGTGCGAGTGGAAGACGACCCGCTCGCCCTCCCCCGGCGCCAGCGAGATCTCTCCCTCTGGCGGCACGCGCGCCTTCACGTAACCCGCGCCGGGAAGACGGCGCGTCTCGTGGAGGAAGGTGATGTGGTCTTCTTTGACGTTCGATCCGTCCCAGTCTCCTCCCTGCTCGCGCGCCATGGAGAGCTCGATGGAGGAAATGGCGCGGCGGGCGAGACGAGAATGGGGCAGGGCCAAGAGGGCTCGGGGCGGATGAGCTCGACGAAGACGAGCTGCGGCAGCGCTTCGGCATGGCTCGGGGGCGCTGCGGCGAGAGGAAGAAGAAGGAGGCGAGGGCGGGGTGGAGGGGCGCGCGCGTGCTCTGCCGCTCCCTCTCCCCCTAGTTATAGCCCATGGGCTATGAAGCCGAGGGGGCGGGCGTGGGATCGTGGGATTAATTGTGCCCACGACCGCACGTTCCCACCTTTATCGCGCGAGTTACTGCGCGCAGTAACTCCGCGGGGAAACTCAACCGCCCGCCTCGGCCGCAGCGGATCCGCTCGCGTGCCGAGGCCTGGTGGTGGCGGGCCCGGCCTGCAGTTGCGTCCCAACGCGCACGTGGGCTGGCAGGCTGTCCCGGCTGGCTAACGCCACGCGGCGCGCCCACGATGGGCGGCGGGCCTAGAAGCTTATCTAGCATGCCACCTAGTTCCCGCCGTGGCGTTCGAAGTTTCAGACGAATCCGACTAGAAGTGGCCAACTCCTACCGGCCGACTTGCTAGGAGTCGGATGAAGCTTCCTTCCAGAGCACCTGGAGGATGAAGCTGTTGAGGCTCCATGGCTCTTCAGCAACGCCACCTCACCAGCTTCGGGGACTACTATCGGAGTAATGGGCCACGGGTAGCCTAACCCGAGTCCCAGAACCTTTCAAGACATCGGGGTCGGCTGCGCCCCTCAAGACGTCAAGACGAAGCGCCGCCTTCTGGTGGCCGGCTGGCTGAACAGCCGACTGCCAGAAGACGGCCATGCTCAGGAAGGCGGCTCTAAGACGGGCCGACTCCTAGCAGGCGGCCTCTAGAGAGGCCGACTCCTAGCAGTCGGCCCATGGCGCCCTCAAAGTCCGCGCCCCCATTAAGACGACAAGACAGGGTGAGGCTACAGTGCAGCCCATCCCCCCGTATCCAGGGTCGGGCGTGGCCACAGTGCTCCGTATAGGTGGAGATCTCCGCCCGGCGTGGTACTGTTGCCACTCCGCCCCTGACGTCACTCCCGTCAGGCGGAGTCGTGCTCCCACGACCGCCTGTCGGTACGGCCCGAAGACGGCGGGCCCTACCAGTCAGCGAGAGCCTGGAAGACGGCGGAAGCATCACCAGTCGGACCCGAGGGAGGCCGGCTCCCAGCAGGCAGCCCGTTCCTTCCTTGGGGCCCGTGCACCATTAACCAGACAAGACCCGGAGTGGCTACAGTGATCCCCCACCAGGCGGCGGGACTGTAGCCACGCCCCCTTGACCAAGCCTGTGTCATTAGCATCACGACTACAGTAATCAGCAGCCGGCAAGACCCGCGAGCGGCGGGAGCGGCCTGTCGGCGCCGTACCAGACCAGCTGGCGGGGCCCACCAGGCGGCGGGCCCCAGCAGCCGGCGGAGAAGCCGGCGGCCAGAGAGACTGACAGCCGGGTCCTACGCCCGGCCGGAATACCATTGTACCCCTGGGGGGTAGGCCTATATAAACCCCCAGGGCACCCATGCAAAGGGTTCCAACCTGTTAGAATTAGACTCACACCTAGGGGAAGAGGAGAGCAAGCCTTGCCTTCTTCTACCTCTAGCATACAGCTCGAGGAGCACCATTGTACTCACTAGTGCCTTAGTGAACATGCGGAGACCCCGCAGAGCAGGACTAGGGGTGTTATCTCCTAGGAGAGCCCAGAACCTGGGTAAAGTGCGCCGGCGTTCATGTCTACGCCTCATCCCGTTTCCAGGCACCGGCGACGTTCTACTCGCTCCCACCATGATAAGCCATCCATTGGCATATGTCGCACCCAACCCCCGACACTATCTTTATAGATTTTGATGCCCAATATATAAGCAGCTTCACTGAGGTCTTTCATTGAAAAACTCTTATTCAAGTATCCGTTTATGCTATTCAGAAATTCTACATCATTTCCAATGAACAATATGTCATCCACATATAATATTAGAAATAGAAAAAGTCCATTTTAAACCTTGAGCTTGAAGATGTTGGGCGAAATAAACCCCCACGTCGAAATCCCTGTCGTTTGCACCCTGAACTATGCAATCCCGGTCCAAATCAAACCCTGACAAATGTCAACCGGGATTCTTCTGACTGGTGGGCCAGGAAGCGACAATGTTGACCACGGCACACCCGTCCACCGCACAGGGCCGGCCCATTTGTCATTTTTTTGTTACACTTATATTTTGGTGTTTGTGAAATTTCGAAAAATATTCAACCATTACAAAAAAGTATGTGGCATTTCAAAATATATTCAAACATTATAAAAATGTATATATCTATAATTTAAAAATGTACATTACATTCTGAAAATGTTCACCCAATTTGAAATAATGTTCGTGATATTCTAAAAAATGTATACAATGTGCAAAAATATCACGTAGTTTTAAACAATGTTTCATACCATCCCAAAAATGGTTAACATGTTTTCGTAGTAAGTTTCAAATATTTGTATTTGAAAAAATAAAGTTAACAATATTTTAAATACCAAAAAGGTGAATGTGTATAAAAAAATAGACGTATACATAAATAAATAAATTTAAAAAATTGTCAATCTTGTATTTGGAAAATGTTGAATGTGTATAAAAATGTATCCGATATATACGAAAAAGTAGCAGTACATCCTTTGTTCACGCAAGCCAAGTAGCAGTACATCATTTGTTCGAAACCCGCCCGTACCATTATTGTTTCCTTTTCATTTGAGATGCTTCCTACATAAAAAAATATAACCGGAGGGCTTCACAATTTTTTTTCCGAAATCCCTGAATTTCTTTTCAAAATCTGTGAATTTTTAAAAAATTAGTTAACTCTAAATTGATGCACCTTTTCCAAATATGTGATTTGTTTTTATCAAAATTGATGAGCTTTTTTAAAAATCGATGAACTTTTTCCAAAACGATGAATTGTTTTGTAAAAACGAGGAACTTATTCAAAATTGATAATAATCGGTGAACTTCCTAAAAAAGATTGATGAACTTTTTTTATTTCTATGTTTTTTTTTTGAATTTCTACCGATCTTTTTTCATTTGTGTGAACTAAATAAGGGGCAAATAGGCATGTTTTCCTGATAGTGTACAACTAAGTCAAGGTGACCTGGTGGTTTATGGGTACAACCGTCAATGTAAGTGACCTGAGTTCGTATCTTGCTACTCGGAAATATTAGCTTGAGGTTTTTTTTTCTTTTGCGTGATTTCTGTGGTTGCTGGGCCTCGCGTAGAACACGTCCGTGGGGAGCGAGCTGGGCGTCACTGGGCTGGCCCCAATCTCGGCCACGCCGATAATTCCCGTTTGGAAACGAACCCAGGGTTCTTTTTAGATCTGAATTGCATAGTTTAGGGTTCAATCGACAGGGATTTCGACGTTGGGGTTCGTTTCGCCCAACATCTACGAATTCATGGTTTAAAATGGACTTTTTCCATCAGAAATGCTATAGTGCTCCCACTCACTTTCTTGTAAATACAAGCTTCTCTGAAAGTCTGTATAAAACCATGTGCTTTGATCACCTCATCAAAGCGTACATTCCAACTCTGAGATGCTTGCACCAGTCCTTAGATGGATCGCTGGAACTTGCACACTTTGTTAGCACCTTTATGATCGACAAAACCTTCTGGTTGCATCATATACAACTCTTTTTTAAGGAATCCATTTAGGAATGCAGTTTTGACGTCCATTTGCCAAATTTCATAATCATAAAATGCGGCAATTGCTAACATGATTCGGACAGACTTAAGCATCGCTATGGGTGAGAAAGTCTCATCGTAGTCAACTCCTTGAACTTGTCGAAAACCTTTTGCGACAAGTCGAGCTTTGTAGACAGTAACATTACCATCAGCGTCAGTCTTCTTCTTGAAGATCCATTTATTCTCTATGGCTCGCCGATCATCGGGCAACTCCACCAAAGTCCACACTTTGTTCTCATACATGGATCATATCTCAGATTTCATGGCCTCAAGCCATTTATCGGAATCTGGGCTCATCATAGCTTCTTCATAGTTCGTAGGTTCATCATGGTCTAGTAACATGACTTCCAGAATAGGATTACCATACCACTCTGGTGTGGAACGTGCTCTGTTCGACCTACGAGGTCTAGTAGTAACTTGATCTAAAGTTTCATGATCATCATCATTAGCTTCCTCTCTAGTTGGTGTAGGCATCAGGGAACAGATTTCTCTGATGAGCTACTTTCCAATTCGAGAGAAGGTACAATTACCTCATCAAGTTCTAATTTCCTCCCACTCACTTCTTTCGAGAGAAACCCCTTCTCTAGAAAGTTTCCATTCTTGGCAACAAAGATCTTGCCTTCGGATATGTGGTAGAAGGTGTACCCAATTGTTTCTTTAGGGTATCCTATGAAGACGCACTTTTCTGATTTGGGTTCGAGCTTATCAGGCTGAAGCCTTTTGACATAAGTGTCGCAACCCCAAACTTTAAGAAAGGACAGCTTAGGTTTCTTGCCGAACCACGGTTCATACGGTCTCGTCTCAACGGATTTAGAAGGTGCCCTATTTAACGTGAATGCAGCTGTCTCTAATGCATAACCCCAAAATGATAGTGGTAAATCAGTAAGAGACATCATAGATCGCACCATTTCTAATAAAGTATGGTTACGACGTTCGGACACACCATTACGCTGTGGTGTTCCACGTGGCGTGAGTTGTGAAACTATTCCACATTGTTTTAAATGAAGGCCAAACTCGTAACTCAAATATTCGCCTCCGCGATCAGATCGTAGAAACTTTATTTTTTTGTTACGATGATTCTCCACTTCCCTCTGAAATTTTTTGAACTTTTCAAATGTTTCAGACTTGTGTTTCATTAAGTAGATATACCCATATCTGCTCAAATCATCTGTGAAGGTCAGAAAATAACGATACCCGCCGCGTGCCTCGACACTCATCGGACCGCATACATCGGTATGTATTATTTCCAATAAGTCATTAGCTCGCTCTGTTGTTCCGGAGAACGGAGTTTTAGTCATCTTGCCCATGAGGCATGGTTCGCAAGTATCAAATGATTCATAAGCAAATGATTCCAAAAGCCCATCTGCTTGGAGTTTATTCATGCGCTTTACATCAATATGACCAAAACGGCAGTGCCACAAATATGTTGCACTATCATTATCAACTTTGCATCTTTTGGCATCAATATTATGAATATGTGTATCACCACAATCGAGATTCAACAAAAATAGCCCACTCTTCAAGGGTGCATGACCATAAAAGATATTACTCATATAAATAGAACAACCATTATTCTCTGATTTAAATGAATAACCGTCCCGCACTAAAAAAGATCCAGATATAATGTTCATGCTCAACGCTGGCACCAAATAACAATTATTCAGGTCAAAACTAATCCCGAAGGTAGATGTAGAGGTAGCGTGCCGACGGCGATCACATCTGGAACCATTCCCAACGCGCATTGTCACCTCGTCCTTAGCCAATCTTCGTTTAATCCGTAGCCCCTGTTTCGAGTTACAAATATGAGCAACCAAACTAGTATCAAATACCCAGGCGCTACTACGAGTATTAGTAAGGTACACATCAATAACATGTATATAAAATATACCTTTGTTCACTTTGCCATCCTTCTTATCCGCCAAATACTTGGGGTAGTTCCGCTTCCAGTGACCAGTTCCTTTGCAGTAGAAGCACTCAGTTTCAGGCTTGGGTCCAGCTTTGGGCTTCTTCCCGGGAGTGGCAACTTGCTTTCCATTCTTCTTGAAGTTCCCCTTCTTTCGCTTGCCCTTTTTCTTGAGACTAGTGGTCTTGTTAACCATCAACAGTTGATGCTCCTTCTTGATTTCTACCTCCACAGCTTTGACCATTGTGAAGAGCTCGGGATTTGTCTTGTCCATCCCTTGCATATTATAGTTCATCATGAAGCCTTTGTTGCTTGGTGGCAGTGATTGAAGAACTTTGTCAATAACACTATCATTTGGAAGATTAACTCCCAGCTGAGTTAAGTGATTATGATACCCAGACATTTTGAGTATGTGTTCACTTACAGAACTGTTCTCCTCCATCTTGGAGCTATAGAACTTGTTGGAGACTTCGTATCTCTCAACTCGGGCATTTGCTTGAAATATTAACTTCAACTCCTGGAACATCTCATATGGTCCATGACGTTCAAAACGTCTTTGAAGTCCCGATTCTAAGCTATAAAGCATGGCACACTGAACTATCGAGGAGTCATCAGATCAAGCTTGCCAGACGTTCATAACATCAGCATCTGCTCCTGCAGTAGGCCTTTCACCTAGCGATGCATCAAGGACATAATTCTTCTATGCAGCAATGAGGATAATTGAGGGAGTCCTGGATTAGGGGGTCCTCGGTTGTCTGGGCTATTGATACGGGCCGGCTTGATGGGCCGTGAAGATACAAGCAGAAGACTTTCCCCCCATGTCTGGGTAGGACTCCCCTATGCATGGATGGCAAGATTGGTGTCCGGATATGTTATTTCCTTCCCCCAGAACCGACTCTGTACAACCTTAGGCCCCTCAGGTGTGTATATAAACCAGAGGGTTTAGTCCGTAGAGGCTATCATAATTCTCATAGGCTAGACAGCTAGGGTTTAGCCATTATGATCTCAAAGTAGATCAACTCTTGTAACCCATATACTCATCAAATATAATCAAGCAGGGCGTAGGGTTTTACCTCCATTAAGAGGGCCCGAACCTAGGTAAACATTGTGTCCCACTTGTCCCTTGTTACCATCAATCCTCAGACGCACAGTTCGGGACCCCCTACCCGAGATCTGCCAGTTTTGACACCGACATTGGTGCTTTACTTGAGAGTTCCACTGTGTCATCAACAGAAGGATCGATGGCTCGACTTGTCGTTGGCGACCATGCTGTTTTCAAAGAAACCTTTCTCCCTGGTCAGCTCTTTGTGTTTGGCGACTTCGCTCTGCGTGCCACTTCAACTGGTCCCCTCGAGAAGATCGACAGCTACGCCCTTGGTCATCAGATCAGGTTTGGAAGCTCCACACTAGTGGCTTCTCTCAGGATAACATGTATTATGGTGGGTGAACAAATTACTGCCGAGCAATTGATAGAAAAGCGCATAGTTATGAAGATATCTAAGGCAATGATCATGAATATAGGCATCACGCCCGTGTCAAGTAGACCGAAATGATTCTGCATCTACTACTATTACTCCACACATTGACCGCTATCCAGCATGCATCTAGAGTATTAAGTTCATAAAGAACGGAGTAACGCATTAAGCAAGATGACATGATGTAGAGGGATAAACTCAAGCAATATGATATAAGCCCCATCGTTTTATCCTCGATGGCAACAATACAATACGTGCCTTGCTGCCCCTACTGTCACTGGGAAAGGACACCGCAAGATTGAACCCAAAGCTAAGCACTTCTCCCATTGCAAGAAAGATCAATCTAGTAGGCCAAATTAAACCGATAATTCGAAGAGACTTGCAAAGATATCAAATCATGCATATAAGAATTCATAGAAGAACCAAATAATATTCATAGATAAACTTGTTCATAAATCCACAATTCATCGGATCTCGGCAAACATACCATAAACGAGTATTACGTCGAATAGATCTCCAAGAACATCGAGGAGAACTTTGTATTGAGAATCAAATAGAGAGAAGAAGCCATCTAGCAAATAACTATGGACCCGAAGGTCTGTGGTAAAGTACTCACACTTCATCAGAGAGGCAATGGTGTTGATGTAGAAGCCCTCCGTGATCGATTCCCCCTCCGGCAGATTGCCAGAAAAGGCCCCAAGATGGGATCTCACGGGTACAGAAGGTTGCGGCGGTGGAAAAGTGGTTTTGTAGCTCCCCCTGATGTTTCTAGGGTATAAGAGTATATATATAGGCGAAAGAAGTACGTCGGTGGAGCTAGGAGGGGCCCACGAGGGTTGGGGGCGCGCCCTCCTGCCTCGTGGCCTACTCGTGGAGTTCCGGACTTCAACTCCAAGTCTTCTAGTTTGCTTTCGGTCCAAGAAAGATCATCGCGAAGGTTTCATTCCGTTTGGACTCCGTTTGGTATTCCTTTTCTGCAAAACTCTAAAATAGGCAAAAAAAATATAAACTGGCACTAGGCCTCCGGTTAATAGGTTAGTCTATAAAATAGCATATTAAAGCCCATTAAACATCCAAACAGATAATATAATAGCATGGAACAATAGAAAATTATAGATACGTTGGAGACGTATCAAGCATCCCCAAGCTTAATTCCTGCTCGTCCTCGAGTAGGTAAATGATAAAAACAGAATTTTTGATGTGGAATGCTACCTAACATAATTATCAATGTAATTTTCTTTATTGTGTCATGAATGTTCAGATCCGAAAGATTCAAGACAAAAGTTTAATATTGACATAAAAATAATAATACTTCAAGCATACTAACAAAGCAATCATGTCTTCTCAAAATAACATGGCCAAAGAAAACTATCCCTACAAAATCATATAGTCTGGCTATGCTCTATCTTCATCACACAAAATATTTAAATCATGCACAACCACGATGACAAGCCAAGCAATTGTTTCATACTTTTGATGTTCTCAAACTTCTTCAATCTTCACGCAATACATGAGCATGAGCCATGGACCTACCACTATAGGTGGAATAGAATATGGTGGTTGTGGAGAAGACAAAAAGGAGAAGATATTCTCATATCAACTAGGCGTATTGATGTCTACTACACAACCTTCTTCTTGTAGACATTGTTGGGCCTCCAAGTGCAGAGGTTTGTAGGACAGTAGCAAATTTCCCTCAAGTGGATGACCTAAGGTTTATGAATCCGTGGGAGGCGTAGGATGAAGATGGTCTCTCTCAAACAACCCTGCAACCAAATAGCAAAGAGTCTCTTGTGTCCCCAACACACCCAATACAATGGTAAATTGTATAGGTGCACTAGTTCGGCGAGAGATGGTGATACAAGTGCAATAATGATGGTAGATATAGGTTTTTGTAATCTGAAAATATAAAAACAGCAAGGTAACTAATGATAAAAGTGAGCGAAAACGGTATTGCAATGCGTTGAAACAAGGCCTAGGTTCATACTTTCACTAGTGCAAGTTCTCTCAACAATAATAACATAATTGGATCATATAACTATCCCTCAACATGCAACAAAGAGTCACTCCAAAGTCACTAATAGCGGAGAAAAAACGAAGAGATTATGGTAGGGTACGAAACCACCTCAAAGTTATTCTTTCTGATCGATCTATTCAAGAGTCCGTAGTAAAATAACACGAAGCTATTCTTTTCGTTCGATCTATCCTAGAGTTCGTACTAGAATAACACCTTAAGACACAAATCAACCAACACCCTAATGTCACCTAGATACTCCAATGTCACCTCAAGTATCCGCGGGTATGATTATACAATATGCGTCAAACAATCTCAGATTCATCTATTCAACCAACACAAAGAACTTCAAAGAGTGCCCCAAAGTTTCTACCAGAGAGTCAAGACGAAAACGTGTGCCAACCCCTATGCATAAGTTCACAAGGTCACTGAACCCGCAAGTTGATCACCAAAACATACACCAAGTGAATCACGTGATATCCCATTGTCACCACAGATAAGCACATGCAAGACATACATCAAGTGTTCTCAAATCCTTAAAGACTCAATCCGATAAGATAACTTCAAAGGGAAAACTCAATTCATCACAAGAGAGTAGAGGGGGAGAAACATCATAAGATCCAACTATAATAGCAAAGCTTGCGATACATCAAGATCGTACCACCTCAAGAACACGAGAGAGAGAGAGATCAAACATATAGCTACTGATACATACCCTCAGCCCCGAGGGTGAACTACTCCCGCCTCGTCATGGAGAGCGCCGGGATGATGAAGATGGCCATCGGTGAGGGATCCCCCCTCCGGCAGGGTGCCGGAACAGGGTCCCGATTGGTTTTTGGTGGCTACAGAGGCTTGCGGCGGCGGAACTCCCGATCTAGGTTATTTTCTGGAGGTTTCTGTATTTATAGGAATTTTTGGCGTCGGTCTCACGTCAGGGGGGTCTCCGAGTCGTCCACGAGATAGGGGCCCACGCCCAGGGGGTAGGGCGTGCTCTCCACCCTCGTGGACGGCTCGGGACTCTTCTGGCCCAACTCTTTTACTCCGGGGGCTTCTTTTGGTCCATAAAAAATCCACAAAAATTGGCAGGTCAATTGGACTCCGTTTGGTATTCCTTTTCTGTAAAATTCAAAAACAAGGAAAAACAGAAACTGGCACTGGGCTCTAGGTTATTAGGTTAGTCCCAAAAATCATATAAAATAGCATATAAATGCATATAAAACATCCTAGATGGATAATATAATAGCATGGAACAATCAAAAATTATAGATACGTTGGAGACGTATCAAGCATCCCCAAGCTTAGTTCCTGCTCGTCCTCGAGTAGGTAAATGATAAAAACAGAATTTTTTATGTGGAATCAATGTAATCTTCTTTATTGTGGCATGAATGTTCAGATCCGAAAGATTCAAGACAAAAGTTTAATATTGACATAAAAATAATAATACTTCAAGCATACTAACCAAGCAATTATGTCTTATCAAAATAACATAGCCAAAGAAAGCTCGTCCCTACAAAATCATATAGTTTGGCCATGCTTCATTTTTGTCACACAAAAATGCTCTCATCATGCACAACCCCGATGACAAGCCAAGCAATTGTTTCATACTTTAGTATTCTCAAACTTTTTCAACTTTCACGCAATACATGAGCGTGAGCCATGGACATAGCACTATGGGTGGAATAGAATATGATGATGGAGGTTGTGTGGAGAAGACAAAAAAGGAGAAAGTCTCACATATTGACACGGCTAATCAACGGGCTAGGGAGATGCCCATCAATTGATGTCAATGCAAGGAGTACTGATTGCCATGCAACGGATGCACTATGGCTATAAATGTATGAAAGCTCAACAAAAGAAACTAAGTGGGTGTGCATCCAACTTGCTTGCTCACGAAGACCTAGGGCATTTGAGGAAGCCCATTGTTGGAATATACAAGCCAAGTTCTATAATGAAAAATTCCCACTAGTATATGAAAGTGACAAAATAAGAGACTCTCTATCATAAAGATCATGGTGCTACTTTGAAGCACAAGTGTGGAAAAAGGATAGTAGCATTGTCCCTTCTTTTCCCCTTTTTTTGGGCCTTTTATTATTATTTGGCCTTCATTTTTATGGGACACGCTCTATTAATGATGATCACCACACTTCTATTTATTTACAACTCAATGATTACAACTCGATACTAGAACAAAATATGACTCTATATGAGTGCCTCTGGCGGTGTACCGGGATGGGCAATGAAACAAGAGTGACATGTGTGAAATTATGCATGGTGGCCTTGCCACAAATACGATGTCAACTACATGATCACGCAAGGCAACATGACAATGATGAAGCGTGTCATAATAAACGGAACGGTGGAAAGTTGCATGGCAATATATCTCGGAATGGCTATGGAAATGGCATAATAGGTAGGTTTGGTGGCTGTTTTGAGGAAGATATAAGGATGCTTATGTGTGATAGAGCGTATCATATCACGGGGTTTGGATGCACCAGTGAAGTTTGCACCAACTCTTGAGGTGAGAAAGGGCAATGCACGGTACCGAAGAGGCTAGCAATGATGGAAGGGTGAGAGTGCGTATAATCCATGGACTCAACATTAGTCATAAAGAACTCACATACTTATTGCAAAAATCTACAAGTCATCAAAATCAAGCACTACACTCATGCTCCTAGGGGTATAGATTGGTAGGAAAAGACCATCGCTCGTCCCCGACCGCCACTCATAAGGAAGGCAATCAAAGAAACACCTCATGCTTCAAATTTGTCACACAACGGTTACCATACGTGCATGCTACGGGACTTGCAAACCTCAACATAAGTATTTCTCAATTTCACAATTACTCAACTAGCATGACTCTAATATCACCATCTTCATATCTCAAAACAATCATCAAGTATCAAACTTGTCATAGTATTCACTGCACTCTATATGAAAGTTTTTATTATACCCATCTTGAATGCCCATCATATTAGGACTAATTTTATAACCAAAACAAATTACCATGCTGTTCTAAAAGACTCTCAAAATAATATAAGTGAAGCATGAGAGATCAATTATTTCTTCAAAATAAAACTACCGCCATGCTCTAAGAAGATATAAGTGAAGCACTAGAGCAAATGACAAACTACTCCAAAAGATATAAGTGAAGATCAATGAGTAGTTGAATAATTATGTAAATATGTGAAGACTCTCTAACATTTAAGAATTTCAGATCTTGGTATTTATTCAAACAGCAAGCAAAACAAAAGAAAATAAAATGACGCTCCAAGCAAAACACATATCATGTGGTGAATAAAAATATAGCTCCAAGTAAAGTTACCGATGAACGAAGACGAAAGAGGGGATGCCATCCGGGGCATCCCCATGCTTAGGCTCTTGGTTGTCCTTGAATATTACCTTGGGGTGCCTTGGGCATCCCCAAGCTTAGGCTCTTGCCACTCCTTATTCCATAGTCCATCGAATCTTTACCCAAAACTTGAAAACTTCACAACACAAAACTCAACAGAAAACTCGTAAGCTCCGTTATTATAAAAAAATAAAACCACCACTTAGGTACTGTTGTGAACTCATTCTAAATTCATATTGGTGCAATATCTACTGTATTCCAACTTCTCTATGGTTTATACCCTCCGATACTACTCACAGATTCATCAAAATAAGCAAACAACACAATGAAATAGAATCTGTCAAAAACAGAACAATCCGTAGTAATCTGTATCAAACGTATACTTATGGAACTCCAAAAATTCTGAAATAAATTGGTGGACCTGAGGAATTTGTCTATTAATAATCTGAAAAAATAGTCAACCTAAAATCACTCTCCAGTAAAAAATGGCAGCTAATCTCGTGAGCGCTAAAGTTCTATTTTTTACAGCAAGATCACATAGACTTCACCCAAGTCTTCCCAAAGGTCCTACTTGGCACAAACATTAATTAAAACATAAAACCACATATAAACAGAGGCTAGATGAATCATTTATTACTAAACATTAGCAAAAAGCAAATAACAAAAATAAAATTGGGTTGCCTCCCAACAAGCGCTAACGTTTAACGCCCCTAGCTGGGCATGCTGATTTCAATGATGCTCACATAAAAGATAAGAATTGAAACATAAAGAGAGCATCATGAAGAATATGACTAGAACATTTAAGTCTAACCCACTTCCTATGCATAGGGATTTTGTGAGCAAACAACTTATGGGAACAATAATCAACTAGCATAGGAAGGGAAAACAAGCATAACTTCAAAACTTTAAGCACATAGAGAGGAAACTTGATATTATTGCAATTCCTACAAGCATATGTTCCTCCCTCATAATAATTTTCAGTAGCATGATGAATGAATTCAACAATCTAACCATCACATAAAGCACTATTTTCATGATGCACAAGCATAGAATTTTTATTACTCTCCACATAAGCAAATTTCTTCTCATAAATAGTAGTGGTATGCAAACTCAACAAAATAACTATCATGTGAAGCATAATCCAATTGAAAATTAAAATCATGATGACAAGTTTCATGGTGATCTTTATTTTTTATAGCATACGTGTCATCACAATAATCATCATAAATAGGAGGCATGCTTTCATCATAATAAATTTGCTCATCAAAACTTGGGGGACTAAACATATCATCTTCATCAAACATAGCATCCCCAAGCTTGTGGCTTTGCATATCATTAGCATCATGGGTATTCAAAGAATTCATACTGACAATTTTGCAATCACGCTCATCATTCACATATTTTATGCCAAGAATTCTATCTAATTCTTCTTCTAGTACTTGAGCACAATTTTCCTTCCCATCATTTTCACGAAAGACATTAAAAATATGAAGCATATGAGGCAACCTTAATTCCATTTTTTGTAGTTTTTTATAGAATAAACTAGTGATAAAACAAGAAACTAAAAGATTCGATTGCAAGATCTAAAGATATACCTTCAAGCACTAACCTCCCCGGCAACGGCGCCAGAAACTGCTTGATGTCTACTACACAACCTTCTTCTTGTAGACGTTGTTGGGCCTCCAAGTGCAGAGGTTTGTAGGACAGTAGCAAATTTCCCTCAAGTGGATGACCTAAGGTTTATGAATCCGTGGGAGGCATAGGATGAAGATGGTCTCTCTCAAACAACCCTGCAACCAAATAACA
Organism: Aegilops tauschii subsp. strangulata; assembly: GCF_002575655.3. Classification (NCBI taxonomy): domain Eukaryota; kingdom Viridiplantae; phylum Streptophyta; class Magnoliopsida; order Poales; family Poaceae; genus Aegilops; species Aegilops tauschii. The sequence continues at coordinate 96,113,006 of NC_053038.3, forward strand.
AAGAGTCTCTTGTGTCCCCAACACACCCAATACAATGGTAAATTGTATAGGTGCACTAGTTCGGCGAAGAGATGGTGATACAAGTGCAATAATGATGGTAGATATAGGTTTTTGTAATCTGAAAATATAAAAACAGCAAGGTAACTAAAGATAAAAGTGAGCAAAAACGGTATTGAAATGCGTTGAAACAAGGCCTAGGGTTCATACTTTCACTAGTGCAAGTTCTCTCAACAATAATAACATAATTTGATCATATAACTATCCCTCAACATGCAACAAAGAGTCACTCCAAAGTCACTAATAGCGGAGAACAAACGAAGAGATTATGGTAGGATACGAAACCACCTCAAAGTTATTCTTTCTGATTGATCTATTCAAGAGTCTGTAGTAAAATAACACGAAGCTATTCTTTTCGTTCGATCTATCCTAGAGTTCGTACTAGAATAACACCTTAAGACACAAATCAACCAAAACCCTAATGTCACCTAGATACTCCAATGTCACCTCAAGTATCCGTGGGTATGATTATACGTATTGCATCACACAATCTCAGATTCATCTATTCAACCAACACAAAGAACTTCAAAGAGTGCCCCAAAGTTTCTACCGGAGAGTCAAGAAGAAAACGAGTGCCAACCCCTATGCATAAGTTCACAAGGTCACTGAACCCGCAGGTTGATCACCAAAACATACATCAAGTTAATCACATGATATCCCATTGACACCACAGATAAGCACATGCAAGACATACATCAAGTGTTCTCGAATCCTTAAAGACTCAATCTGTTAAGATAACTTGAAAGGGAAAACTCAATTCATCACAAGAGAGTAGAGGGGGAGAAACATCATAAGATCCAACTATAATAGCAAAGCTCGCGATACATCAAGATCGTACCACCTCAATAACACGAGAGGGAGAGAGATCAAACACACAGCTACTGGTACATACCCTCAGCCCCGAGGGTGAACTACTCCCTCCTCGTCATGGAGAGCGCCGGGATGATGAAGATGGCCACCGCTGACGGATCCCCCCCTCCGGGAGGGTGCCAGAACAGGGTCCCGATTGGTTTTTGGTGGCTATAGAGGCTTGCGGCGGCGGAACTCCCGATCTAGGTTATTTTCTGGAGGTTTCTGTATTTATAGGAATTTTTGGCGTCGGTCTCACGCCAGGGGGGTCTCCGAGTCGTCCACGAGATAGGGGCCCACACCCAGGGGGTAGGGCGTGCCCTCCACCCTCGTGGACGGCTCAGGACTCTTCTGGCCCAACTCTTTTACTCTGGGGGCTTCTTTTGGTCCATAAAAAATCCACAAAAAATGGCAGGTCAATTGGACTCCGTTTGGTATTCCTTTTCTGTAAAACTCAAAAACAAGGAAAAAACAGAAACTGGCACTGGGCTCTAGGTTAATAGGTCAGTCCCAAAAATCATATAAAATAGCATATAAATGCATATAAAACATCCTAAACGGATAATATAATAGCATGGAACAATAAAAAATTATAGATACGTTGGAGACGTATCACGTATCAACGGGCTATGGAGATGCCCATCAATAGATATCAATGTGAGTGAGTAGGGATTGCCATGCAATGGATGCACTAGAGCTATAAGTGTATGAAAGCTCAACAAAAGAAACTAAGTGGGTGTGCATCCAACTTGCTTGCTCACGAAGACCTAGGGCAATTTGAGGAAGTCCATCATTGGAATATACAAGCCAAGTTCTATAATGAAAAATTCCCACTAGTATATGAAAATGATAGCATAGGAGACTCTCTATCATGAAGATCATGGTGCTACTTTGAAGCACAAGTGTGGTAAGAGGATAGTAGCATTGCCCCTTCTCTCTTTTTTCTCATTTTTATTTATTTATTTATTTTTATTTATTTTTATTTGGGCCTTTTCTCCTTTTTTCTCTTTTTTTATTTTTCGTCCGGAGTCTCATCCCGACTTGTGGGGGAATCATAGTCTCCATCATTCTTTCCTCACATGGGACAATGCTCTAATAATGAAGATCATCACACTTTTATTTACTTACAACTCAAGACTTAGAACAAAAATATGACTCTATGTGAATGCCTCCGGCGGTGTACCGGGATGTGCAATGAATCAAGAGTGACATGTATGAAAGATATGAAGGTGGCTTTGCCACAAATACGATGTCAACTACATGATCATGCAAAGCAATATGACAATGATGGAGCGTGTCATAATAAATGGAACAGTGGAAAGTTGCATGGCAATATATCTCGGAATGGCTATGGAAATGCCATAATAGGTAGGTATGGTGGCTGTTTTGAGGGAGGTATATGGTGGGTGTATGGTGCCGGCGAAAGTTGCGCGGTACTAGAGAGGCTAGCAATGGTGGAAGGGTGAGAGTGCGTATAATCCATGGACTCAACATTAGTCATAAAGAAGTCACATACTTATTGCAAAAATTTATTAGTTATCGAAACGAAGTACTACGCGCATGCTCCTAGGGGGATAGATTGGTAGGAAAAGACCATCGCTTGTCCCCGACCGCCACTCATAAGGAAGACAATCAATAAATAAATCATGCTCCAACTTCATCACATAACGGTTCACCATACGTGCATGCTACGCGAATCACCAACTTTAACACAAGTATCTCTCAAATTCACAATTAATCTACTAGCATGACTCTAATATCACCATCTTCATATCTCAAAACAATCATCAAGCATCAAACTTCTCATAGTATTCAGCGCACTTTATATGAAAGTTTTTATTATACCCATCTTGGATGCCTATCATATTAGGACTAGTTTTATAGCCAAAGAAAATTACCATGATGTTCTAAAAGACTCTCAAAATAATATAAGTGAAGCATGAGAGATCAATAATTTCTATAAAATAAAACCACCGCCGTGCTCTAAAGAGATAGAAGTGAAGCACTAGAGCAAAATTATCTAGCTCAAAAGATATAAGTGAAGCACATAGAGTATTCTAATAAATCCCGATTCATGCGTGTCTCTCCCAAAAGTTGTGTACAGCAAGGATGATTGTGCTAAACTAAAAAGCAAATACTCAAATCATACAAGATGCTCCAAGCAAAACACATATCATGTGGTGAATAAAAATATAGCCTCAAGTAAAGTTACCGATAGACGAAGACAAAAGAGGGGATGCCTTCCGGGGACCAAGCTTAGGCTTTTGGTTGTCCTTGAATTTTACCTTGGGGTGCCTTGGGAATCCCCAAGCTTAGCTCTGGCTTCCAAAATCCATCAAATCTTTACCCAAAAACTTGAAAACTTCACAACACAAAACTTCAACAGAAAATCTCATGAGCTCCGTTAGTATAAGAAAATAAACCACCACTTTAAGGTACTGTAACGAACTCATTATTTATTTATATTGGTGTTAAACCTACTGTATTCCAACTTCTCTATGGTTCATACCCCCCGTACTACTCATAGATTCATCAAAATAAGCAAACAACGCACGAAAAACAGAATCTGTCAAAAACAGAACAGTCTGTAGCAATCTGTATCATTCGAATACTTCTGTAACTCCAAAAATTCTGAAATAAATTGGTGGACGTGGGAAATTTGTATATTAATCATCTGCAAAAAGAATCAACCTAAAAGCACTCTCCAGTAAAAACTTACAGCTAATCTCGTGAGTGCCAAAGTTTCTGTTTTTTTACAGCAAGATCGCAAAGACTTCACCCAAGTCTTCCCAAAGGTTCTACTTGGCACAAACAATAATTAAAACATAAAACCACATCTAACCAGAGTCTAGATGAATTATTTATTACTAAACAGGAGCAAAAAGCAAAGAACAAAAATAAAATTGGGTTGCCTCCCAACAAGCGCTATCGTTTAACGCCCCTAGCTAGGCATAAAAACAAGAATAGATCTAGGTATTGTCATCTTTGGTATGCAATTATTCAATTGAACACACATAACCCTTAGGAGGTTCTTTGGTTTTGTTAATGATCGAACTCCTAGGAAAGAAATTCAGAAATTCATTTGTAGCAAAAGGTTCCTTAATGATATCGAAAAAGTTGGGGTGAACACATATTGATTTGAGGTCTTCATTTTCCTTACTAGAAGATTCACCCTTATTTTTAGGAACATAGATAAACTTGGCAACTTTGGTAGGAGGAGGATTTGAGGTATTTTTAACGGCAGAAAAAGCGGACCCCAAGTTGGTAATAATATCTTCGAGTTTATCAATTCTAGTGGAATCATTAACTATGGGTTCCTTTTCCCTAAGATTTTTCAGAGTAACTCCTACCTTAGATCCATATTGGGTAATTTGGTTGTGGATCTTTTTATCCAAATTTTCAATTAACTCTACAGTTGCAATTTTATTTTCAATAATATCAAGCCTTTTCATCACATGTTCCAAAGTTAAAATAGTTCCATTGACTAAAAGAGGTGGTGGGCCTAACAAATCTATCATAGCATTATAAGAATCAAAAGTATGGCTTCCCAAGAAATTCCCTCCGGTAATGGTGTCAAGAACATATCTATTCCAAGGAGTGATGCCTACGTAAAAATTGCGAAGAAGAACGGAAGTGGATTGATTTCTAGTAGATCTATTTTGAGCATTGCGAATTCTATGCCAAGCATCTTTTAGATTTTCTCCCTCCCTTTGTTTAAAATTGAGAACTTCATTATCGGGAGTATTAACAATGATAGGAGGACTAGCCATGTGTCGGATATGGGGTTCCGGCAAAACCCTTAAGGTTCGAACTCTGGGGTGCGCACGAAGTTCTTTCCCTCCTACCGATCTACGCCCTAGCTCGCTAAGATATCGCGGACGAACTCGATGAACTCACAGCACGGAAAGACACGAGATTTATACTGGTTCGGGCCACCGTTGTGGTGTAATACCCTACTCCAGTGTGTGGTGGTGGATTGCCTCTTGGGCTGATGAAGAACAGTATAAGGGGAAGAATAGCCTCCTGAGGTTGAGGTGTTCTTGTGCTCTGTGGACTTGTGGATGAGAACTCGATCCCCTCCCCCTCTGTGGTGGCTAGCTCTACTTATATATGCCCTGGTCCTCTCCCCAAATATTGAGTGGGAAGGGAACCAACAACGGCGGGCCAATTTGAAAGGGGACAGCTAGTACAAGCTATCCTGACAAAAGCGGTCTTCGCCTGCAAAAGGCTCTGGTGGTGACGCCGTCTTGGGCTCCATGGTGAACTCCATCTTGCCGTCCTGCTGGTCTTGGTCTCGTTGCACCGATATGGAAACCTTTGCCTGATGCCTCGGTACTCCGCGCCCGCGCCTGCCTCCTTAGCACCAAAGAGGAAACAAGGACGCTGCGCACGCTGGCGCCCGCCTGGTGCCGGACGTCATGGCTCACGTCACGAGAGCCTCGCGAGGTTATCCTCGCCTTGATATCTCCGCTCCTCGCGAGCCTGCCTGCAGAGGTCGCTCCTGAGGAGGTCTTGCGTCGTCCGCCTCGCGAGGCTTGGCCCCTCGCGAGGGCCTTGAATGCTTTATTGGTGAAGATGGGCCGTACTGGCACGCTAGCATAGCCACGTCGTGGGCCGCAGGCAGGCAAGTCTGGGGACCCCCGTTCCCAGAATGCCGACAGTAGCCCCCGGGCCCAAGGTGCGCTCGGGCTTGGCTTCGCGGCGAAGCCAAGGGTGAAGCACGGAGCGCCGCGCCCCCCAGAGCCTGCGGCCTCGGTCGAGCGTGGCGGTTGATTGGACGTGGGCGTCTCCACTTCCCCACGCGGCCTCGGCAACTGCCTGACTTGACAAGTCCCTGCGATATGCAAGGAAAACAATCATTACCTGTGATCGTGGGGGGCACCGGTTAGCCTTCTTCCGCTATAAATGGGGAAGGGGGCGGAGCCCCCGTCGCCCATCTCTTCCTTGCTTCACTCGCTTCTTCCTCCTTGCTCCTCTGCTTGCAACAATGGCGCCCATTCGAAGGTTCTCCGCAGAAGAGAAAGGAAAGCCCCCCCCCCCCCCCCGTGATGATCTGGGGCCACTCCCACCGAAGAAGAGGTCGGTCCACCATCGCGACGAGGCAGCGATGCAGGTGGTGACGAGGCCTTGGTGCGAGCGGCCTCCTCCAGGGTACCCGCTTCCCTTGTACACCCGAGCCGAGGGCTCAGGAGGGCGGAGCGACGTGCGGCGACGTCCGCGCCGCGCCCGTGGTCGCCGCGCGATGTCGATGCGTGCCGTTGCTCCTGGAATCCACGCCACGGATTCCTCGCGCGAGCTTGTGCTATGGGCGCCGATGCCCCCGAGTTCCTGGATCCGCTTCCCGCGGTTCTTCTCCGACGTGATGCCCCTGAGGGGGCTTCTCGAGCTCTGGCTGCAGCACGCCGACTGCGACGCTCCGGCGATCGGAGCAGAGGTCGAAGTGGTCCCCACCGGCAAGATCTTCATGACCCGTGGCTGGGGCGAGGTTGCACGGGTCTGCCGTGCGGAAGGCGCCCTCGCGATCCATTTTGAGTTCGACGGCACCTCCACGCTCTTCTTCAAGGTCTTCGACGCGGAGGGCCGCCGCCTGGAGTGTTGCCCTGGAGGGGAGCGCCAGGATGACGCACGCTCCGCTCGTGGCTACTCCAGCAGCAGCAGCCCCTGGGAGTCTAGCGACTCTCCTGAGCTCTACGAGACTCCGGAGACGAGCGACGATAGCTACGTGACCCCAAGCTCCCGCCGGGCTCGGAGCAGAGCCGCGGCACCCAGCCGCCGCCGCCGCTGATCTGGATGGAGTTGGCGCCGGCCTCCCGTGGCCCACTGTTGATGATGGCGGCCGCCATGGGAGGGTGTAGATTGGATTCCTCTTAGTTCTTGCTTTTGTTTCCTGCGAAGAACCATGAGGTACCCCGTGGGGGTGTGTAAGAATCTGTAGTGCCTTTTGTGTATATATTCCCTGTTATGAAAATTTGCGAACGCATGTCCTGTTCGGGCTCGATTTCCCCTTTCCAACCTCGTGATAGCTTGTTGCTCTACGCTGACTGTCGGGGGTTGGGTGCGACATATGCCAAGGGATGGCTTATCATGGTGGGAGCTAGTAGAACGTCGCCGGTGCCTGGAAGCGGGATGAGGCGTAGACACGAACGCCGGCACACTTTACCCAGGTCCGGGGCTCTCCTAGGAGATAACACCCCTAGTCCTTCTCTGCGGGGTCTCCACATGATCACTAAGGCACTAGTGAGTACAAATGGTGCTCCTCGAGCTGTATGCTAGAGTCGGGAGAAGGCAAGGCTTGCTCTCTTCTCCCCCTAGGTCTGAGTCTAATTCTAACAGGTTCGAACCCTTTGCATGGGTGCCCTGGGGGGTTTATATAGGCCTAGCCCCCAGGGGTACAACGGTAATCTGGCAGGGTGTAGGACCTGGCTGTCAGTCTCTCTGATAGCCGACTTCTCCGCCGACTGCTGGGGCCCGCCGCCTAGTGGGCCCCGCCGACTGGTTTGGTCCGGCGCCGACAGGCCGCCCCCGCCGCTCGCGGGTCTTGCCGACTGCTGATTACTGTAGCAGTAACGCTAATGACGCTTGCTTGGTCAAGGGAGCGTGGCTACAGTCCCGCCGCCTGGCAGGAGGTCACTGTAGCAACTCCGCGTCTTATCTGGTTAATGGCGTGTAGACCCCGAGGAAAGGGCGGGCCGACTGCTGGGGGCCAGCCTCCCTTGGGTCCGATTGGTGAGGCTCCCGCCGTCTTCCGGGCTCACGCTGATCGGTAGGGCCCGTCGTCTTCGGGCCGTACCGACAGACGATCGTGGGAGCAGGGCATCGCCTGACAGGAGTGATGTCAGGGGCAGAGCGGCAACAGTGTCACGCCGGGCGGAGATCTCCGCCTGTACGGAGCACTCTGGCCACGCCCGGCCCTGGATACGGGGGTGATGGGCTACACTGTGGCCTCACCCTGTCTTGTCTACTTAATGGGGGCGCAGACTTTAAGGGCGCCATGGGCCGACTGCTCGGAGTCGGTCTCTCTGGAGGCCGCCTGCCTAGGAGCCGGCCCGTCTTGTAGCCGTCTTCCTAAGCATGGCCGTCTTCCGGCAGTCGGCCGTGCGGCCAGCCAGCCGCCAGAAGGCGGCGCTCTATCTTGGCGCCTTGAGGGGCGCAGCCTGCCCCGATGTCTTGAAAGGTTCTGGGACTCGGGTTGGGCTACCTGTGGCCCATTACTCCGACAGTAGTCCCCGAAGCTGGTGAGGTGCCGCGGCTGAGGAGCCGAGGAGCCTCAACAGCTTCCTCCTCCGGGTGCTCTGAAGGATGCTTCATCTGACTCCTGGGAAGCCGGTTGGCAGGAGTCGGGTACGTCCAGTCAGATCTACCTGGAATCTCGAATGCAACGACGGGAACTAGGTGGCGTGTTAGCTAAGCCTCTAGGCCTGCCGCCCGTCGTGGGCGTGCCACATGGCGCCAGCCAGCCGGGTCAGCCTGCCAGCCCACGCTCGTGATGGGACGCGACTGCAGACTGGGCCCGCCACCACCGGGCCTCGGCACGCGGGCGGATCCGCTGCGGCCGAGGCAGGCGGTTGGGTTTCCCCGCGCGGTAAAGGCGGGAGCGTGGCATTGTGGGCAAAGTTAATCCCACAATCCCACGCCCGCCCCCTCGGCTTCATAGCCCGTAGGCTATAAGTAGGGAGAGGGGAGGGAGCGGCGAAGCATGCGTGCCCCTCCACCCCTTTTTCCCTCCTTCTTCTTCCTCTCGTCGCAGCGCCCCCGAGCTCTGCCGGAGCGCCGCCGCTGATCTTCTCTACGCCCTCCTGGCCCCGCCCCAATCTCAGCTCTTCTGCCACGACGTTCTCTTCGTCGAGCCCTCCATGGCGCGTGAGCATGGAGGGGACTGGGACGGGTCGAATGTCCATGAAGACCACATCGCCTTCCTCCGTGACACGCGGCGCCTCCCCGGCGCGGGCTTCGTGAAGGCGCGCGTGCCGCTGGAGGGAGAGATCTCGCCGGCGCCGGGGGAGGGCGAGCAGGTCGTCTTCCGCTCGCACTTCATCCGCGGCTTCGGCCTGCCGGCGAGCGGCTTCTTACGCTCATTCCTCGAGTTCTACCACCTCCAGCCTCATCACCTTATGCCCAACACGGTGATGCTCCTTGTCGCCTTCGTCACAATGTGCGAAGGCTATCTCGGCATCCTCCCCACCATTGAACTGGGGGGGGGGGGCGTTCTTCTACACCAAGCTGGGCACCTCTGTCCGAGAGGTGGCTGCCTAGTGCGGTGCCTTCATCACAGTTCGCCGGCCGTCGTCGAAGAACGCCTTCCCCACCATCAAGCTGCCATAGTCGGTTAAGATATGGCAGCAATCTTACTTCTACATGGAGAACATGGACCCGGCCGTCGACTTCCTCAACCTGCCGGCTTACGTAGCCGGCCCGCCGGCTGAGCCTCAGGCCAGCTGGGGCTACAAGCCGAAGCCGGTGTCGGCAGACGGCGCCGCCGCCATCCAACGACTCCAGGAGCTGACCAACACCGAGGGCCTCAAGGCGACCGACTTGTTGGTTGCCTTCGTCGCGCGCCGAGTTCTCCCGCTCCAAGGCCGGCCTCACCTGATCAGCTGGATGAGCGGGCATCGCGACCCATGCCGGCTGAGCACCAAGGAGATGCCAGCTGCCGAGGTGGCCAACCTGGTGAACGAAATCTCCGGTTTCAAGCTGGAGGGGTCCTGGAAGTTCGGCAAGTCGCCGTATTCTCGCGCGGACCCGCCACCCACCGTAAGTCTTTCATCCTCTCCTTTCTTTAATACTTCGTCTTGATTCCGCCTGGTGGTCTTGAGCAGTCGGACTTTGGGATGCAGATATACATGTCTCCGACGACGACTGCTGTCGTGGGGTCGGGTGGTGACTACGCACCGGACCGGGCCGTGAGCGACGTCGACGACCCCGACTTGGGGGCGGCCGCGTTGGAGGACACCGCAACAGGCGGCGTCTATGGAGCCGGAGGTTCCGAGGAAGGCGGCATCGAGACTTGGCCTGACGACGATGATGAGGAAGACGAGCCGCGCCCTTCACGAGGCGCGGGCAAGACGGACAAGGGCCCCTCCGCCGAGCCGACTGCTCGAGGCGGCACGCGGATGCGAAAACAGGGCGCCGCCTTGTTCGGCAGCGTGCCGAAGAAGGCCAAGAACCCGACCACCGCGACCTGGCGGAAGGAGGCCGTCGCGAAGGCGGCCAAATTTCAGAAGCTCCCAAAGGCGCCTCCCATGGTGTCGGCGTAAGTATCTTTTCTTGCGTTTTCTTCTTTCCTTGTAGATTCTTTCTGAATTTCCTTGCTCTATTTCTTGATTTTAGGGCTCCGCTCTCTCTCAGAAGTCGGCCGCCGCCTCCATCGTTGGGTCGGCGGAGACCTCTTCCACCACCCGGTGGATCGATCCGGCCGCTGACCTCCGGGAGGCAACAGAGCGAAACGCGCTGGAGGCACGCGAGGAGCAGGAGGCCGCCCGCCTGGAGAAGGCGGAGGCGGACAAGGCGGAGGCCGAGGCTGCTGCCGCGGCGAAGAAGCAGGACGAGGAAGCCGCGCGCCGTCAGTCGGCGATATTCGTCACCCCCCTGAACTCCGCGCCGCCGCCACCAGAATTTGTGGCGCCGACTGGGGGAGCCGTCTACGAGCACCTGATCATGGAGAAGGACGGCGGCGATGTCGTTATGCCGGACGTAATCGTGCCCCCGCCGCCGCCTTCTGGGGAGGCGCGAGACAAGCACCCGGCTGATCCGCCGGCGCCGCCAGCCGGAGATGAGATGGCGACGGACCCAACTCCTGAGGTCCGCACCCCGATGCGCCGCCGGCTCGCAAAGGCGGCTTCGGCGCCACGCCCGCAGGAGACCGCCGCCGCAAGTTCTTCAATCCCGGATGCCGAGGCAACCAGTGCCGCGCCGACTGGGTGGGTGCGGGGAGGCAGGACGGGCCCTTTGAACACGGCGATCCTAGACGTCCAAGCCAAGCTTTAGGCTGAGGCCGATGCTCTTAAGCGTTGCAACAATACGTTCTTGGAGTCGCGAGCCGCCGTCCGGGTATATTTCTTGCTTCTTAGATTTTTATGCTTCTCCGTGGGGGCGCGCCAGCGCACCCACTGGGTGTAGTCCCCGAGTTTCAGGCCGGCTGCTGAGTAGGCGGCTCGGAACTTTAATTGGCGAGCTCCTAGTACTAACATTATCTGATATCTTCGTTGCAGGATTATCACAACCTCCGTGCGACCGTCTTCAACTCCAAGGTTCAGGAGCTAACTCAACGGACCGCCGACTTGTCGGAAAGCCGGAGTGAGTCTTTGTTTCTTTCTTTGCGGGGGCGCGCTGGCGCACCCGCGGGCTGTAGTCCCCAAGATTCGGGCCAACTGCTGAGCAGTCGGGCCGGATCTCCCCGGCGACTGTTCTTCTTTTCGTTGATATTGATGACTTCTTTCTCTGCGGGGGCGCGCTGGCGCACCCGCGGGCTGTAGTCCCCGAGATTCGGGCCGACTGCTGAGCAGTTGGGCCGGATCTTCCTGGCAACTATATCTCTCTTTGTTGATTGTTGATGTCCTTCTCTTTTTCTACTTTTGCAGAGGCCAACGCCGCCCTGCAGCAGCAGTTGGATGAAACCAACACCGTGCTTCGCGCCAAGGAGACAGACTGCAGCAAGCTGACCGAAGAGCATGACCGGCTGGTCAGGCAACTAGCGGAGCAGGTGGAGCTTCTCAAGAAGGCCCAGAAGGAGGCGGAGGACAAGGAGGCCAGTCTCCTAGCTGAGTTCGAGACCGAACGCTCCGCCTGGACCGACAAGGAGGCGATGCTGACTACCGGCTTCGGCGAGATTGAAGACATAGTTGACGGTGAGCCTCCCTCTTTATCCTTCTTCGAGCCACCGACTTCTGATCAGGCCGGCTTCTTGTTCCTAACTTTGCCATTTTTCTTCTGTTTGAGCAGACTTCTTCCCCGGTCACTCCGTTGCTGCCAATCGGGCCATCGAGGCCGATCGCGATGGGTGGAGGGCAGAAGGTGCGGAGATTGCTGCCGATGCCCCCCGAACCCTCAGTGAGCAGCTTCTCAGCATCCAGGCCCGTCTCCAGCCGGCTCATTGGATGCTGCGCCGTCTTCAACGTGTCGGCGCCCAGGCGATCGCCGCCCTGTGGCCGGACATGCCGGCACCGCGCACTCGCAGTCGGACTACCGACTGGCTGGAGGTGGTGGCCGGCCGTCTTGAGGCCTGGAAGGGCTCCTCGGCCCGGGATGGAGCACGTCGGTCCTTGGAGGTTCGTCAAGGCGTGGTACCCTGGGCTAAATCTAGCCCAGTTGACCATGTTTTGACTGCAGGCCCAGGAGGAGCTGGCGGCGGTGGAGGATGATCTTGTCAGCGAGCGGCGGCAATCGCCGAGTACACCAACACCAGCATCTTCATCCCAGAGTGGGCCAAGAACGGCGCCGAGGCGCCACCAGAGTGGTTCGGGCTGAACCCAGAAGACGGCGAAGACTCGGCCGAGGTGATCGACTCCAGCGGCGAGGAAGAAGACGAGGAGCAGGAGGAAGGTGAAGAGGAGGCGCCAGAGGTCGGAGCGGACGGCTAGCCTCAGCTCGACCGCGCCTCCAGCAATGAACCACGCCCGAGCGAGCCGGCTGCTACTGAAGGTGGCCAAGCGGAGACTAACCAGCCGGCCGCTCCACCAACTGACACCACCGACTCCACCGTCCCACCGAACCCGTCTGCTGCTTCCTAGGCTGCCATTTTATCTTTGTTTTTACCTGCTTATCAGTCTCGACAAACTTTTGTTAACTTCGCACAATTCCACCCGTGGGCTGTACAGCCTGCGGGGTGTATTTCAAACTACTGCTGAATGCTGGCCAAAGGCCTTTTGATGTGTAAATATACTTGCCGAGTTCTATCTTTCCTTGCTTTCTGCTCTTTGGCTTTTTTCCTTTGCCGCCTTCCCTTGGTTGCCGTCTTGCCAGCCGAACAGCCGCTCTGCAGACTGTGGCTGGGTCAAGTACTTAGCCACTTTCGGGGAGGCAAGTACTTAGCCGGTTAGAGTTTTCTAGCAAGTTAAGTAGAAACCGGCCGGCCGGCTGCTCAGCAGCAGGTCGGTGACGCGGGAGGCCGGCTTGAACTATGTGCATGCTTTGGATCCTTAGCCATTTTTCATGCGGACACTCTTCTGCCTTTACTCCTGCCCGCCGGACAGCCGCTCTGCGAGCTGCGGCTTCTGACAAGAGAGGGCTTAAGTGCCAATGCACTACTTGTCCGACTGCAGGAAGCATTACATAGCACAAGGCGGCAAGTCCCCGGGTCGACTGGTCGAACCCGGTGCCAGATGGACTAATGAAATATCACAATGACAGGCATAATACTTATCATATAGATAACAGAGGGCTGTCCCCGAGAAACTTCGTACTTAATACAAAAGTTGGCGTGGTACATACTGCATCAACTGTAAAACCTTCGAAGGAGGTTTGCATTCCATGGTCGCTCCGTCTCCTTGCCGGAGTCATCTCTTTTGCGTGCTCGAGGCTTCTGAGCGTCGATGAGGTGGTAGGAGTCGTTGCCCAACACCTTGCTGATGATGAAGGGGCCTTCCCAAGGTGCCGAGAGCTTGTGCTGGCTGGTTGTTCGCTGGATCAGTCGGAGCACAAGGTCTCCCTCTTGGAAGGATCTTGGCTTGACCTTCCGGTTGTAGTATCGACGCAGGGTCTGCTGGTAGATGGTGGACCGGATGAGTGCCAACAGCCGGCCCTCTTGCAGCAGATCGACGCCGTCTTGTCGTGCTTCTTCTGCCTCCTCTTTGGTGTACATGGTGACTCGAGGGGAGTCGAATTCTATGTCCGTCGGGATGACGGCTTCGGCATCGTAGACGAGGAAGAAAGGCGTGAAGCCGGTTGACTTGTTCGGAGTTGTGCGCAGGCTCCAGAGGACGGCCGGCAGCTCATCGAGCCAATAGTCGGCCGAACGCTCCAGAGGCTTGACCAGTCGGGGCTTGATGCCGGACAAAATGAGGCCGTTTGCCCGCTCCACTTGGCCATTTGACTGCGGATGGGCGACAGACGCTAAGTCCAGTTGGATGCCCTGCGTCGCGCAGAAATGGGCCAAGGCTCCTTTGGCAAAGTCTGTGCCATTGTCAGTGATGATGCTGTACGGTATGCCATACCAGATGGTGATGTCGGAGATGAAAGTCACAGCAGTCGGACCATTTAACTTCTTAATTGGCTTTGCTTCTATCCACTTGGTGAACTTGTCCACCGCGACAAGCAGATGAGTCATGCAGCCACGCGCCGTCTTGAATGGTCCCACCATGTCTAGGCCCCAAACAGCAAAGCGCCAGGCAATGGGGATAGTCTTGAGTGCAGAAGCTGGCTGATGTGGTTTGGAGCGGAACTTCTGGCACCCTTTGCATTTCTGGACCAATTCTTTGGCATCTTCTAGAGCAGTCGGCCAAAAAAAACCGTGGCGGAAAGCTTTGGCCGTGAGTGCTCTTGAAGCCGCGTGGTGACCACACTCGCCTTGATGGATATCTTTGAGGATTGATTGGCCTTGCTCCGGCTCTACGCAGCGTTGGTAAACACCAGTGACACTGCCCCTCACAAGTTCTCTGTTGACTATGGTGTATGCTGCTGCCCGGCGTTGCACTTGCCGGGCCGAAATCTCATCAGTCGGCAGCTCTTTGTTTACCAGAAAGTTGAGGTGGGCTGGGCCCATGAAGGTGCTGCAATTTCTTCGACTGCTAGGACTGCTACTTGCATGAGGGCGGTTGGGCCGGGAGGCGGCGGGTTGGAGTCGGCTGCCGCTTGCTGAGTTGATGAAGTCCCTGGGCCGACTGCTGCAGTCCCCGGGCCTGGCTCTGAAGTCCCCGGGCCGGGTGCGGCTGCTGCAGTCCCCGGGTCGCCTGCCGAATCCCCCATGCCGGCTGCTGGGGTCCTCGAGTCGGATCCGACTGCTTCAGGAGGGGCTGGCACGAAGATGGAATCCGACTCTGGCGATGGCTTGACGGACGGCTTAAGGAGGCGTTGTAGGGCGACGCCCGCTGGTATTGCTTGCCGGGTGGAGCCGATCCGTGCCAAGGCATCAGCTTGCTCATTGTCATTTCTTGGCACATGGAGAAACTCGTACCCTTCAAAGTATCCACTCAGTTGCTGTACGAGGAAGCGGTAGCTCACCATGTTTGCATCCTTGGCGTGCCAATCACCTGACGACTGCTGGACCACCAAGTCGGAATCTCCATAACACAGGATCCGGCGAATGCCGAGTTCCTTGGCAAGCCGGAGCCCGTGAATGAGTGCTTCGTATTCGGCTACGTTGTTGGAGGCGGCAAAGTGAATTTGCAGCGCATATCTGAGCTTGTCACCTTTGGGAGAGGTGAGGACGATGCCGACTCCTAAACCGGTGCGCATCTTGGAACCATCGAAGTGCATTCGCCAATGGGTGGGGTCAGGCACTGGCGACAGGTACTGGGTCTCGGCCCAGTCGACGAGGAAGTCGGCCAGTGCTTGCGACTTGATGGCGGTGCGAGGCTGGTAGTAGATGGTGTAGGGGGCCAAATCTATGGCCCATTTGGCCACTCGGCCCGAGGCATCTCGGCTTCCAATGATCTCAACAAGGGGAGTAGTGCAAACCATAGTGATTGGGTGCTCTTGGAAGTATGGCTTCAGTTTCTTGGCGGCAAAGTGCACGCCGTAGCACATCTTCTGGTAGTGGGGGTAGTTTTGCTTGGAGGCGGACATAACTTCACTTAGGTAATACACCGGTCTCTGGACTGGTAGTGCTTTGCCTTCTTCCTTGTGTTCCACCACTATGACTGTGCTGACCACCCGACTGGTAGCAGCGATGTAGAGGAGCATGGGCTCCTTAGGAGTCGGAGCCGCTAGAACAGGCGGAGTGGTCAACATCTTCTTGAGCTGGAGAAAAGCTTCATCCGCCTTGTCGTTCCACTCAAAAAAAGTGGTCTTCTTCATGAGCTGGTACAGGGGAAGAGCCTTCTCGCCCAGCCGACTGATGAAACGGCTGATGGATGCCAAGCAGCCGGTGAATTTTTGCACGTCCAGCAGTCGGGTGGGCACTTCCATCCTCTCGATGGCCTTGATCTTCACAGGGTTGCACTCTATGCCGCGCTCTGAGACTAGAAAGCCAAGAAGCTGGCCGGCTGGTACTCCAAAGACGCATTTCTCCGGGTTGAGCTTGATCTGAAATCGGCGCAATTCCTTGAGGTCTTCTAGCAGCGTTCCACGCTTTTCCGTCTTCACCACAACATTGTCCACGTAGACGTGGGCGTCTCTGCTGAGTTGCTTGAGGAGGCACTTCTGCATGCAATGCTGAAACGTGGCGCCGTCATTTCTCAAGCCGACCGTCATGGTCAGGTAACAGAAGGCTCCGAATGGCGTGATGAAGGCGGTCTTCAGCCTGTCGGCCGGGTTTAGTTTGACCTGATGATACCCTGAGTATGCATCCAAAAAGCTCAACAGCTCGCATCCGGCTGTGGAGTCAATCACTTGGTCGATCCTCGGCAGAGCAAATGGGTCTTTAGGGCATGCTTTGTTGAGGCTGGTATAATCAATACACATGCGCCACTGCTTGTTTTTCTTCAACACTAGGACCGGGTTGGCTAACCACTCCGGAAAGAACACTTCCATGATGAAGCCGGCTGCTAGAAGTCGGGCTATCTCTTCTCCAACAACTCCTCTCTTCTCCTCTGACAGGCGGCGCAAGGGCTGCCTGACTGGTTTGGCATCAGACCGGACATGTAGCTTGTGCTCGGCGAATTCCGTCGGAACACCTGGCATGTCCTTGGGAGACCATGCAAAGATGTCCCGATTCTCACGGAGGAAATCGACGAGCTCGCCTTCCTATTTGCTGTGAAGGTTTGCACCTATGACAGTGTGCCTCTCCGGGTGCTTCAGGTCCAAGGGTATCTTCTTTGTTTCCTTTGCCGGATTGAACGATCCCTCAGCTTCCGACTCCTTGGGGTTGGGTGATATTTTCGGCTGCTCCTCGACCATTGCCACAACCCGGTCAAAGAGCCACTTCTCAGCCGCGATCACGAGGGACTCGGCTAACCGGCTGCTCTCTGCCGCGCAGGCGGACGACTTCTTGTAGTCTCCTGCTATGGTCAGGATTCCCTTGGAGCTCAGCATCTTCATCTTCAGGTAAGCATAGTGGGGGACCGCCATAAACTTGGCCAGGGCTGGCCGGCCAAGCAGTGCATGATAAGGGCTCTCAAGGTCCACCACCTCAAACCAGACTAGCTCTCGGCGGAAATGATTTTTGTCCCCGAAGAGGACATCCATCTGAGTCTTGCCGATTGGTGAGCAGGAAAGGCCTGGAACAATGCCGTGGAAAACAGTCCGGCTGGGCTGAAGATGTCTCTGCTTGATTCCCAACTTCTCCATGGTATCTTTGTACAGGATGTTGATGCTGCTGCCGCCATCTATCAGAACTCGGGAGAAGCGAGCAGCTCGTCTCTCCGTGGCAAAGGGGGCATACCAGAGCATAGGAGCCAGGATTGGGCATCACCTCCGGGTGGTTGGCTCTGCTCCAGCTGATGGGCTTCTCAGACCAATGCATGAATTCAGGGGTCTCTGATGCTACTGCATTCACTTCTTTTTGCTGCTGCCGCCTGCTGCGCCTATCGTCGGCCATGCTGGTGAACACGACATAAGCCCCATGCTCTTCGGGGTACTCATCTTGTACCGCGCCGACTGGTCGAACCGCCGGCTGCTGAGGAGGAGGAGGCGGCAGGCCGGCAGGCGGAGGGTGCTGGAGTCCATCACCCTTGGCGATCCTGGTGAGCCAGTGGC
The DNA here is from genome assembly GCF_002575655.3 of Aegilops tauschii subsp. strangulata. NCBI lineage: Eukaryota > Viridiplantae > Streptophyta > Magnoliopsida > Poales > Poaceae > Aegilops > Aegilops tauschii. Next base: position 96,130,700 of record NC_053038.3, read on the forward strand.
ACTTCCGAGTTGTTTGGTTGGACGGCTTCGCGCAGCTGTGGAACTTGCAGGGTGCATCAAGGGTCTGCTCGTATGAGAAGGCGAGCAACCAGTTGGGCTTGCCGCCCTTCTGGCGTTTGGGGGGAGGCTGCCCTTCCGGCTGCTGATCTTCGACTGTTGCCACCTTGCGTTTGTTGTCGTTTGGTTGCTGTCGCCGACTGGTGTCACCAGCCGGGGTCCGAGGAGCTTGAGGGGCCACCTTGCCCGACACGTTAACTTGGATCTCCGCCTTCATCGAGGAGTCGGCCATGGCGTACTTGTGTGCTATGATCAGTAGTTCGTTGAGGGTTGCCGGCTCGTCGCAGAGGAGCTTGTGCTTGAGGAGGGTGCCCTCTCGGCACCCAGCAGTGAAGTACCCAATGGCCTGCACCCACTACAGGAATCAGCTACTTTGCCATCAGCCACGGCAGACGGCAAAGGCAGGTACGGCGGACGGCAAAGGTCTTTGCCGTCCGCCGCGGACGGCAAAAGGCTCCGGTAAAGTAAGGATCGGCAAAGACCTACTTTGCCGTCTGCTTTCGGCGGCTGACGGCAAAGGCGCCTTTGCCGTCTGCCGCAGACGGCAAAGAAGCGGACGGCAAAATGAGTAGTGTTAGTGTCCGTTAGGTGGCTAACGGCAGCCTTTGCCGTCCGCCAGCTGACGGCAAAGAGCAGCCGGAGCGGTAGTACCGCGGACGGAGCGTGCTGGCAGACGGCAAAGGCTGCAGGCTCTTTGCCATCTGTTGGCAGATGGCAAAGAGACCAAATAGGCATTAATTCTGTTTCTTCTTATATCAATTCATTTTCACAGAAAATCAAACACAGATATATATATATGACCAATATAGCATATCCAACACATATTACCAATACTCATGAACACATATATATCCAACACATATCCAACACATGTTACCAATATATAGTCATGAACACATATATATCCAACAAATATTACAAGGAATGATCTAAAACTAAATATCTATTTTCCTAAAAAACTATCTTATTACTAAGATCTTCTCCGGATCTTCTTCTTTTCTTCCAACCTGCATAACAAAAACACTAAGAAAGAGAGAATGGGTTAGGAGTAGAAATGTAGCATTTCACTTGGTGAAATGCAATGCTGTAGGAGCCAGTACTTGAGATCAAGATAATCTTAGTTAAGATCCTGATTTTCAAAGTGATCTTAATTATAAAGCCAAATAGAGTAAACCAATACCAAAGAGCCAAAGGAGAGAACCAGCCAAGGACCCAATCAAGAAGCCACCACAATTAGCAGTAAGTTAAATGCCAACACAAAGACCACTATCAGTACTAGCTCCAGGAATTAAGCCAACTAAAAACTAGTGATTAAAGCCAAAGATTAGACTTCATCACCACAATCAGTTTTGTCTAGTGACAATAGGTACATGTCACTGTGCAACGCCAAAAACAAAGCTCCAGGAGGAGATATACATCACAACCAGCCAACTAGACCAAGTCCCAACACATCCAACCACCAGCAGCTTAGAAGAGATAACTATTAAGGAGAGCTACAAAAGACCTCAAGGTATACTTGAGGGATTATGTGCTCAGACAGCCTGGAAGTGCCAGGGCTAGTTCATCACAGCACAGGGATAGTCACATGTAAATTAAGCCTAAGAGAGGGGGGCTCAGACCAGCATCACTGCCCAAATCAGATGTAGTATCTGTCTTATCAGTAGAAAACTAGGAAAGTAACAGCCAAAACCAAGTATAGCATCTGTTCATAGGCTATCAGAAAGAGACAAATAGGAATAGCCAAACCAAGTGGTATCTGTTCATATCAGTATTAGAAGTAAAATAACTAAGAACAAGTGAGTATCCGTTCATGAGTAAAGTAACTGACCAAAGTAACAACTCCAGGATCAACTAAACAGAACAGAGCAGTACAAGAGTATATATACTTCACAAATACACATAGATGGTCACTGACCAAAACCCTGACACAGCAAGAATCCATCACAGAGAGCTCCAATACAAGTTGATGCTCATCTACAGCAGCTAACCACAGCTAATAGAGCCTCACATCCAACAAGATCAAGAGCTAGAGCTATGCATTAGAGAGATCAGGAGGGGAGCAAGGAGAAGCTCACCAAAAGGAGTTGTAGCCGAAGTAGGATGCAGCCACACCATCACTATGGTGTGACCAGCATCACAACCAACACCACCACAACAAGCCAGAGCTTGCCAGAGAGCACCACAACAGCGGCACCAGTGAGAGCACGGGAACGAAGGCGCCACCCAGGGGCACCGCAGCACGGAGGCGCCACCCAGGGGCACCACCGCGCCACAACACATCCAGCACCGCCGGAGGATCCTCACGACGACAGGACCTAAATGTGGTCCGTCCACTTTGGTTGCACATGCCAAATCAGCGATGAATGAGCTACTTTTCCTGCACAGCAAGCAAACACTCCATTCAATAGAAGAAAGGCCGGTTTTACAGAAGCAAAGATTAAAGGTAGAATGTTCAGAAGCAATGAATGATCGATTTGGCATAAGCAGGACCAGACCAAAACCATGGCAGAAACTAAATTGACAACACATGATGAAGCCTCCGAAGTAGACAAGGACAGCACAAGTTTTACCTATACACGACACAACGATCACTATACGAAATAGTAAGCATTTATAGTTTCCTTGTGTTTGATTGATTGACACTCATTATTAACAAGTCAAGTTAAATCCCTGCAGCATATGTAGTAAGGACCCTGTCAAATCGAGCTAACCACGGCAGCCCTCAAGCAGAGTAAACCAATTTATGGCACAATTATAGAAGTGAACAACTGAGTCCTCCTCAACCATTATTGCATATGCAGCAAAAACAAGATTGATAATTTTTCTTGTTTGGTTTAGATCTTGAGTGGACGGGTTCAAGGCAGGAAAAGAAGAAATCCAAGAGGGGGGAGAGGAGAAGGGGCGGACCTGGATGGCGTTGGGGCAGTGGTGGAGCTGCGTCCTCCACGGCGTCCTTCCCGTCCATGGCGTCCTTCCCGTCCATGGCTTCCCGGCGTGATGGATCTATGAGGGAGAGGAGACGCGACGCGACGCGGTGAGAAAGAGAGGGATGGATGTGACGAGGAGGAGTGAAGAGACTCACCTGAGTCACCGGAGCAACACCGGAGCCACGCCGGCGATGTGGTGGCCGAAACCCTAGCCGCAGGGGAGGGTCACGCGTGGTCGCAGGAGGACGCAGTGGGGCGGATGGGCCGGCGACGTGGGCGGCGAGGGGCGGTGCGGGGCGGGGCATCGGCGGGTGGGGTGGGGGCGGAGGGGTGGTGGGGGCTGCTCCGGGAGGCGGGGGCGGCGCCGGACGGCGCCGGGCGGCGGGTGGCAGGGCGGCGCCGGGCAGCGGGTGGCGGGGGCGGCACCGGGCAGCGGGTGGCGGGGCGGGGGCGGCGCCGGGCGGCGGGGGCGGCGGCGGGTGTGGATCTGGTGGGCGTCGGGGAGGAGAGAGGGAGAGAAGAGATAACGGGCGGGGGGGGGGGGGGGGGGTGGGTGTGGATCTGGTTTGCCGTCCGCCTTTTCTTTGCCGTCCACCGTTTTGTCTCTTTGCCGTCTGGGGCGTTTTTTTTCCGTAAACGGCTCGTTAGTGGGGGGCCACCTTTCTCTTTGCCGTCCGCCAGCTGATGGCAAAGATTCTTTGCCGTCCGCCAGCTGACGGCAAAGAAGTGACTGATGGCAAAGGCCTGTTTTGCCGTGTGCCTGTTGCTTGCCGTCCGCTTTTATCTAGCTGATGGCGAAGACCTTCTTTGCCATCTACTAGCAGACGGCAAAGAGCTGGCAGATGGCAAATTAGCTGATTCCAGTAGTGACCTCGTGCACGCCTTCACAAGAGTTGCGCAGCTCGGCCTAGCGCGTGAGGTAGTCGCGAGTCGACTCGTTGGGGCCTTGGACACACAAGGAGAGCTGGCGGGGCTTGGGCGGCCGCTTGTACGTGCTGGTGAAGTTGCGAACGAATGCTTCAGCGAAATCAACCCAGCCGTTGATAATGCGGGGCTTCAGGCTGTTCAGCCACGTCCGGGCCATGCCCTGGAGCATGAGCGGAACGTACTTCACGGCAACGCGCTTGTTGCCATTCGCGATGCTGACAGCTGTGGAGTAGTCGACCAGCCAGTCCTCCGGCTTCACGGAGCCGGTGTATTTGGGCGTATCTCTCGGGAGCGTGAACCCCTTGGGGAAAGGCTCATCTTGAATGCGGGGGCCAAAGCAAGGCGGACCCAACTCATCTTCTTCTTCTAGCGCCAAGGATTGATTGAGACGATCGATCCGGTGGCGGGCATCGTTTTCTCCGATTCCTTCTCGGCGGCCAAGGCGGTCGCCGAGCGACGGGTGATTAACAGGCGGCGGGGAAATGCACCTCTCCCTGCGGGGGGGGGGGGGGGGGAGGGGCGGACAGTCGTCTCGTTGCACTGCTCTTGGGCGGCCGTCTTGGTCGCGCTCGATGGTGATGCGAGTCCGGATGCGGCTAGCAGCCGGCTCCTTGTCTCTTCTATCGCGGGCGCCACCAGTCAGCGTCCGGGATGTCGCGCCTTGGTCTCGGCGAGGAGGCGGGTCATCGTTCCGCCGGTTGGGCGCTTCAGTTCGGCACCCGGCCTCTTGCTGCTCAGCAGCAGCATCGAGAAGCTGCTGGACTCGCTCCGTCATGTGACGACGCTCGTTGCCCTCGAGTTTGTCTAGCTCGTCCGCTGCCGCCTGGGCAGCTCGTATGTTCTCCGCAGGCGTGGCGTAGACGGGACAATCAGTCCCGAACATGTTGGCGATGGTCGCGCCGCGCTGCCGGATCTGGCCAATGCGGCTAGGCCCACCAGGAGCCGGCGTGCCACCGACAGCGCGGTCCATCTCACGCTGGTAAGCCTCTGAGAGGCGTCTCATGCTGGCCAGCCGGTTGGCGCTCTCGACAAGCTGGACGTGGCGTGCCTCCAGCGTCTCGGCGTCAGCGTCTTCCGGGATGGGCGCAGTCAGGTCTTGCATCGCCGCTTGTAACGGATCCTGGCCACCTCCACCAGAGTGCTCGCCGTGGCTGATGACGAGCACTTCCGTGACGGTGCTGCCTCCGCTGTTCGCGCGAGGAAGCGGCGCGTCGTAGACCACCACGTTGGTGGGGAACGCGTCAAGCAACGCCATGTCAGAATCGACAAGCATCGGGTCGGTGGAGCCAACCGACTCCAAGTCCACAGCAGGCTCGCTGGCGACATGGAGTTGATCGAGGAGGCTCACGAGGCGGCTCTCTGGGCCATCAGTGCCCGCATCGGACGCAGGCTCATCGGAGAGGCGAATCTCACCGACAAGATCGGCGAGGCAGCTCGCCGCGCAGGCGACCTCCGCGCTGTGCAGCGCGTCGGCGCAGGCGCCGTCTGGCGTTCCGGGCTGGCTGCGCTCGCCAGGAAGGAACATGGTTCCCATTCAGAACAGGTCTCCGGGAGACGGTGCACCTCGCCCTACGGTGGGCGCCAAATGTTGGGGGTTGGGTGCGATATATCCAAGGGATGGCTTATCATGGTGGGAGCGAGTAGAATGTCGCCGGTGCCTGGAAGCGGGATGAGGCGTAGACACGAACGCCGGCGCACTTTACCCAGGTTCGGGGCTCTCCTAGGAGATAACACCCCTAGTCCTACTCCGTGGAGTCTCCGCATGATCACTAAGGCACTAGTGAGTACAAGTGGTGCTCCTCGAGCTGTATGCTAGAGGTGGGAGAAGGCAAGGCTTGCTCTCTTCTCTCCCTAGGTCTGAGTCTAATTCTAACAGGTTCGAACCCTTTGCATGGGTGCCCTGGGGGGTTTATATAGGCCTACCCCCCAGGGGTACAACGGTAATCTGGCCGGGTGTAGGACCTGGTTGTCAGTCTCTCTGATCGCTGACTTCTCCGCCGACTGCTGGGGCCCGCCGCCTAGTGGCCCCCGCCGATTGGTCTGGTACGGTGCCGACAGGCCGCCCCAGCCGCTCGCGGGTCTTGCCGGCTGCTGATTACTGTGTCCGTAACACTAATGACGCTTGCTTGGTCAGGGGAGCATGGCTACAGTTCCGCCGCCTGGCGGGAGGTCACTGTAGCCACTCCCTTATCTGGTTAATGGCGTGTAGACCCCGAGGAAAGGGCGGCCCGACTGCTGGGGGCCGACCTCCCTTGGGTCCGACTGGTGAGGCTCCCGCCGTCTTCTGGGCTCATGTTGATCGGTAGGGCCCACCGTCTTTGGGCCGTACCGACAGACGGTCGTAGGAGCAGGGCATTGCCTGACAAGAGTGATGTCAGGGGCGGAGCGGCAACAGTGTCACACCGGGCGGAGATCTCCGCCTGTACGAAGCACTGTGGCCACGCCCGGCCCTGGATACGGGGGTGATGGGCTACACTGTGGCCTCATCCTGTCTTGTCTTCTTAATGGGGGCGCAGACTTTGAGGGCGCCATGGGCCGACTGCTCGGAGTCGGTCTCTCTGGAGGCCGCCTGCCTAGGAGTCGGCCCGTCTTGTAGCCGTCTTCCTAAGCATGGCCGTCTTCCGGTAGTCGGCCGTGCGGCCAGCCGGCCACCAGAAGTCAGCGCTCTATCTTGGCGCCTTGAGGGGCGCAGCCTGCCCCGATGTCTTGAAAGGTTCTGGGACTCGGGTTGGGCTACCCGTGGCCCATTACTCCGACACTGACAGGTCCCGGTCCCCAGGCAGGCTGCAGCCGTCGCTGGTATGCCAGGTCGCGTGCCGTGGTCAAGGCCAGGAGGTGAGCGGCCCGAGGTCCAGTAAGAGCCCCTGAGGCGCGATGCTTAGGAGGTCCCCCTTAGTGCCCAAGCATCTATGGTAAGGCAGGAAAGGGATGAGGTGTGGCCGCAACAGGAATGCGGTGAGCGCAACCCTTAGGTCCTATCGATTAGCCGGTCTGAGCACGGGACTTATCTCAGTAGTTCAGGGTTGATTCTTCGTGATGCGCTAGGCCTGTGCACCACCATCCACAGCGTAGCTAGGTTAGGTTACGGGTCCTTCCCCTTCCAATGCTTTCCTTCGTGCTCTACGTCCTCAGGTCCCGACCCTCGAGCGAGCTAAGCTGCCACTAGTATGCCAGGTCGCGATGCCATGGTCAAGGCCAGGGGGTGAGGGCTGGAGAGCCAGTAATAGCTCCTGAGCTGCGATGCTCAGGAGCCCCCCTTTTAACGTGCAAGCGGATTACTTGTAAGAGGAGAGAGCCCGCGGTACCGCCCGCTATTATCCTCGGGAGGTTCCTGCAGGTCATCACGAGGAGAAACACGGTTTTCCCGTTATGGTTGCCAGCCCTGCTCTGAGACGAGATGAAGGCACTGAGGGCCTGGTGAGGTGACGTGCGCGGGGCGTGCCGCGAGCCAGAGCTCGACCGCTCAGTTTTGTCGACGTGGCAGGGACGGACCCATGCACCAGCGCCGTGCCTGTGTGAGGAGGCCCCGTGGGAGGCGACGATTGACCAGGTGGTAGCCGAGCATGCGGTAATCATAGGCAGATTAAGCATGGAAGACAAATCAACTTGGGTAAATGCAGAAAGACACATGCCACTAGGTCAGGCCCGAGTGGCTTGGGGATGATGCAGCCCGAGGGGCGCCCCCCAACAAGGTAAGCTAAAGACATAAGCAAAAGGGATACATGCCACAGGGACGGACCCACGCGGCCTGGGAATAATGCAGCCCGAGGGGCGCTCCCAGCTAAACGAACTTGGAAAATGTCACCTGGTTCTGTTGATGAAGGATAGTTGGGGCAGCTAGAGGCACGCGGCGAAGGAATGGCTCTTCACGAGCCGCCGGGGCCCTGAGCCTCGGGAGGCTCTAGGGGCTCGGGTGGTTCCCTGAAGACCGTCTCCATCTCTGTCAGGATGGCATGGTACCTGGCCTCCTGAGCCGCCAGGACACGCCGCATGTTGTGCTGATAGGCTGACGCCACGCTCGGCAAGCCGAAGGGCATGCGAACGTAGCTGTGTGGTGGGCCCTCGCAACGGCCCACAAGCGAAGGCCAGAAAAGCTCCTGAGATGCGGCCCTGTTGAGCCCTGGAACGTCGATGCAGATGCGCATCCCGTCATCCTCGCCTGGATGGGGAGCTGCGCCTCGTGAGCGGCGGTCGCCGCGCATGGCCCTTGCGTCTTGCAGTTCCTGAGTGGTCTTGGTGATGAACTCCTGAGTGGTGGGCACTCCTTGCCCTGTGTTCTCCTGAGGGAAACGTGCCGCGAAGCACGCCTCCAAGTGGTGCCCAAGCGCCTCCCTCGTGAGGTTGGCAAGGTCCGAGGCCCTACAGAAGAGAGCCCCCGAGCCCTGCCCGAGGAGGGCGCCGGGCGCGCCTTCCTATATGATGGAGGGAGGCGCCCCTGGAGCGGGCGCTGTTCCTGACGAGGCTCCAGCTGCATCGTCACCTTCCTGAGATCCTGCACGACGCAGTTGCTTCTTCTTCTTGGGGAGGGCCTCAGGAGGGCCCTCGCCTTTGTTGTCGGGGTCGTCGATTGCTACAGCTTGGAAGGCGCGCTCGAGGGAGCACACCGCATCTCTCTCTTCACATGGGACCATGATGATTCCGCCGCTTCCCGGCATCTTGAGGATGTTGTAGCCGTGGTGGGTGACCACCATGAACTTGGCTAGGGCCGGATACCCGAGGATGGCGTTGTATGGCAGGCGGATGCGCGTGACGTCGAAGTCGATGAGCTCGGTGCGGTAGTTCTTGCGCTCCCCGAAGGTGACAGGCAGGCGGACCTGCCCTATCGGTGTGGTGGAACCGTCGGTCACTCCTGAGAAAGGCTTGGTAGGCTGAAACTGTTCATACGGGACTTGGAGGTTGTCGAACGTGTCGACGGATAGGACGTTGAGCCCTGCGCCACCGTCGATGAGGGTCTTGGTAACTTGCACATTGCTGATGACTGGTGAACAAAGCATTGGGAGGGCACCAACGGTGGCTGCGCACTTGAGCTTATCTACCGAGTTGAAGGTGATGGCGCACTGGGACCACCTGAGCGGGCGCGTGGCCTCGAGCTTGGGGAGGACTGCATTCACCTCACGAGCGAACTGTTTGAAGATGCGCTGAGAGGCTGGGGCCTGAGCACCGCCCAAGATGCAGGCGATAGCACGCGGCTCCTGGAAGCCCCCAGCCCCCTCGTCCTGATGGTGATCGTCGTTCCTTCTTGGTGGTGGCGGCAGCGGGGGAAGACCGGCATTGCCCTGAGGACGGTCCTCACGAGGCTGGTCCCTCCAGGTGCCCTCGCGAGGATGGTCCTGCCAGCGGTCCTCACGAGGCCTGTCGCGCCACTCCTCGCGCGGGCCACGGTCGTCCCAGCGTTCGCCTCCACGTCCTCCTCCTCGGCCGTAGCCCCGGTCGCTGCGCTCGGGGCGTCGACCGCGTCCTTCGCGAATGGCTCTGAGCTCTTGACAGTCGCTGGTGTTGTGGGTGTTCAGGTTGTGGAAGGCGCAGAACGGTTGGCTGCCCTTGGATGACTCGGGCTGGTCTCTGCCCTGCTTGGTGTCCGGCTCCGCTGCGAGCACAACTGCTTCCTTGCGCTTCACGTCCTTGGCCTTGGCCTTCTTCTCCTATGCACCCGCGGCTGGCAGCTCGAGGAGGGAAAGGCGCCCCTCCTCAGCTCTTGCGCACTTGGTTGCCAGGTTGAACAGCTCCTGAGATATGCACAGCTCCTCGTGGATAGCGAGCTCCTCCTTCATTTTGAGGTCGCGGACGCCGTTAGAGAACGCGGAGATGATGGCCTCATCCGTGACCTTGGGGATCTTGAGGCGAGTGTTGTTGAAGCGCTGGATGTACTTCTGGAGGGTCTCTGCTGGTTGTTACTTGATGCGGCGCAGGTCACCCGCGGTCGGCGGGCGGTCGCGGGTGCCCTGGAAGTTGGCGACGAAGCTGTCGCGCATCTCATCCCAGGAGGAGATCGAGCCGTGCTGCAGGTTCAGGATCCAGGAGCGGGCACCATCCTTGAGAGCCATGGGAAACCAGTTTGCCATGACTTTCTCGTCACCGTTGGCCGCTTCGATGCTCAGCTCGTAGAGCTGCAGGAACTCCGCGGGGTCGGTGGTGCCATCGTAGCGAGAAGGCAGGTCTGGCTTGAACTTGCCTGGCCAGGCGACGCTACGCAGCTCGAGGGTGAAGGCGCTGCAGCCAGCCAGGGTTGCCGGGGCCCGTTTCGGAGGTGGAGCTTGGTCTTGGTGAGGCCCGCATGCCGCTACCGCAGGTAGCGCGTGGCCTTGGCGAGGTGGCGCGGGGAGCGCAGGTGCAGCTTCCCGTGGCCGAGGAATTTCTTGGCAGCTTCTCTCTTCGCGCGCGGGCACCGGGCGTGGTGGATCACGCCGTGGGGCCACGCGCCTTGGCGCCAAGGCACCGTCTTGGGGCAGAGGTGGTGGAGGCGCACCATGAGCCACATCGCCTGTGGCTGGCGGAGGGTGAGGCAGAGAGTGGGACGGCGCCGGGGAGCCCCCTGCGGCGCGGACAAGTTCAGCAACGCGGTCGAGCCAGTCCTCATAGAGGTCGTCGACCGGGTGATAGCGCAAGAGCTCATTCGCCATGAGGAGCGCGGCCTGCGCGTCCATGGGTGCGCGATGTGCGTGGAACGAGGAACCGGCCGGGGTCAGTGATGGAGTGGCAGTGCGGCCGTCCTGCCGCACCGATGGGTGCAGCGAGGACGCTTGCTGCTCGTTCCCCGCCAGGCCGGTGGCGGCGTTCGCGGCAGGAGACGAAGAACGACGAGGTGGCCCACCGACAGGAGCCGTCTAAGCAATGCGGGCGGTGAGGGCAGCCCGGCGCGCAGCTCGAGCGCGGCGAGCGTCCGCCATGGAGACGACGGAGCGACGGAAGGGAAGCTACGACGCACCCCTACCTGACGCACCAAATGTTGGATGTGGGGTTCCAGCAAAACCCTTAAGGTTCGAACTCTGGGGTGCGCACGAAGTTCTTTCTCTCGTACCGATCTACGCCGTAGCTCGCTATGATCTCGCGGACAAACTCGACAAACTCACAGCACAGAAAGACACGAGATTTATACTAGTTCGGGCCACCGTTGTGGTGTAATACCCTACTCCAGTGTGTGGTGGTGGATTGCCTCTTGGGCTGATGAAGAACAGTACAAGGGGAAGAACAGCCTCCTGAGGTTGAGGTGTTCTTGTGCTCTGTGGACTTGTGGATGAGAACTCGATCCCCTCCCCCTCTGTGGTGGCTAGCTCTACTTATATATGCCCTGGTCCTCTCCCCAAATATTGAGCGGGAAGGGAGCCAACAACGGCGGGCCAATTTGAAAGGGGACTATCCTGACAAAAGCGGTCTTCGCCTGCAAAAGGCTCTGGTGGTGACGCCGTCTTGGGCTCCATGGTGACCTCCGTCTTGCCGTCCTGCTGGTCTTGGTCTCGTTGCACCGACATGGAAACCTTTGCCTGATGCCTCGGTACTCCGCGCCCGCGCCTGCCTCCTTAGCACCAAAGAGGAAATAAGGACGCTGCGCGCGCTGGCGCCCGCCTGGTGCCGGTCGTCATGGCTCACGTCACGAGAGCCTCGCGAGGTTTGCCCCACCTTGATATCTCCGCTCCTCGCGAGCCTGCCTGGAGAGGTCGCTCCTGAGGAGGTCTTGCGTCGTCCGCCTCGCGAGGCTTGGCCCCTCGCGAGGGTCTTGAATGCTTTGTTGGTGAAGATGGGACGTACTGGCCCGCTAGCATAGCCACGCCGTGGGCCGCAGGCAGGCAAGTCAGGGGACCCCCGTTCCCAGAACACCGACACCATGAAGGCGAAAAAAACGATCTAACACACGGACACACAAGAAGCAAGCGAAAAGAGACGAATGGAAGAGGGGTGAAGAAAAGGCAAAGGTTTTCGAAAATTGTTTTAGAAGTGGGGGAGAGGAAAACAAGAGGCGAATGGCAAATAATGTAATGCGAGGGAGAAGAGTTTATGATGGGTACTTGGTATGTCTTTACTTAGCGTAGATCTCCCCGGCAACGGCGCCATAAATCCTTCTTGCTACCTCTTGAGCATGCGTTGGTTTTCCCTTGAAGAGGAAAGGGTGATGCAGTAAAGTAGCATAATCCCTCAGTTTTGAGAACCAAGGTATCAATCCATTAGGAGACAGCGCACAAGTCACCTAGTACCTGCACAAACAATCAAGAACCTTGCAACCAACGCGATAAAGGGGTTGTCAATCCCTTCACGGTCACTCGCAAAAGTGAGATCTAATAGAGATAGTAAAGTAAATATTTTTGGTATTTTTGTTGTATAGATTGGAAAGTAAAGATTGCAAAATAGTAAAAGAGATGCGATGTAAATAAAAGAGATGCAATATAATAGGAAAGAGACCCGGGGGCCATAGGTTTCACTAGTCTCTTCTCTCAAGATAGCATGTATTACGGTGGGTGAACAAATTACTTCCGAGAAATTGATAGAAAAGCGCATAGTTATGAAGATATCTGAGGCAATGATCATGAATATAGGCATCACGTCCGTGTCAAGTAGACCGAAACGATTCTGCATCTACTACTATTACTCCACACATCGGCCGCTATCCAGCATGCATCTAGAGTATTAAGTTCATAAAGAACGGAGTAACGCATTAAGCAAGATGACATGATGTAGAGGGATAAACTCAAGCAATATGATATAAACCCCACCTTTTTATCCTTGATGGCAACAATACAATACGTGCCTTGCTGCCCCTACTGTCACTGGGAAAGGACACCGCAAGATTGAACCCAAAGCTAAGCACTTCTCCCATTGCAAGAAAGATCAATCTAGTAGTCCAAACTAAACCGATAGTTCGAAGAGACTTGCAAAGATATCAAATCATGCATATAAGAATTCAGAGAAGAACCAAATAATATTCATAGATAAACTTGTTCATAAATCCACAATTCATCGGATCTCGGCAAACACACCGCAAAAGAGTATTACATCGAATAGATCTCCAAGAACATCGAGGAGAACTTTGTATTGAGAATCAAAGAGAGAGAAGAAGCCATCTAGCTAATAACTATGGACCCGAAGGTCTGTGGTAAACTACTCATGCTTCACCGGAGAGGCAATGGTGTTGATGTAGAAGCCCTCCGTGATCGATTCCCCCTCCGGCAGATCGCTGGAAAAGGCCCCAAGATGGGATCTCACGGGTACAGAAGGTTGTGGTGGTGGAAAAGTGGTTTCGTGGCTCCCCCTGATGTTTCTAGGGTATAAGAGTATATATAGGCGAAAGAAGTACGTCGGTGGAGCTACGAGGGGCCCACGAGGGTGGGGGGCGCGCCCTCCTGCCTCGTGGCCTCCTCGTGGAGTTCCAAACGTCAACTCCAAGTCTTCTGGTTTGCTTTTGGTCCAAGAAAGATCATCGCGAAGGTTTCATTCCGTTTGGACTCCATTTGGTATTCCTTTTCTGCAAAACTCTAAAATAGGCAAAAAAAATAGAAACTGGCACCGGGCCTCCGGTTAATAGGTCAGTCCCAAAAATAATATAAAAGAGCATATTAAAGCCCATTAAACATCCAAAATAGATAATATAATAGCATGGAACAATAAAAAATTCTAGATACGTTGGAGACGTATCACTAACTTATGAGTACAAGAGTAAGATGAGAAACTACGCAACGGTCGCAGACTAGTAATGATCAAGAAGTGATCCTGAACTAATTACTTTCAAACATCACCCTACCGTGTTCTCTTCTCGAATGCACCCGAAAAGAGACAGTCATGGTTACGCACGCGGTTGGTGTATTTTAATTGAGTTTACTTCAAGTTCACTACAACCGGATATTAACAAATTCCCATCTGCCACATAACCGTGGGCACGGCTCTCGAAAGTTTAAACCCTGCAGGGGTGTCCCAACTTAGCCCATGACAAGCTCATGATCCGCGGAGACAATCCTCCATCGCCGGACCCTCCGATCAGACTCGGAATCCTGGTGCACAAGACATTTCGACAATGGTAAAACTAATCCGGCAAAGCCTCCCAGCGTGTCAACACCCTGATAGTAGCCGCGTGTATCTCGTCTCAGGCCACGTCCGGATAGGTCAAGCTACGGGTAAAACCAAATACCTCGGGTTTCCCCGAGGCAGCCCCGCAGGCTGCCCGTTTGGGACCAACACCATCAGCGTCGGCACCCCTGCTATGTAGAAAGAATCCTTGGGTTCATGACGCCCTATGCCAATTAATTATTTAGCTCAATATTATTATGGCAAATGTAAAACCAATGTTGGGCCTTGCTGGAAGAGTTTTATTCAAAGCGAACTGTCAAGAGGGGCCCATAAACCCTCACCGTGTTAGGGACGCAAAATCAAGGAACATAACACCGGTATGACGAAAACTAGGGAGGCAAGAGTGGAACAAAACACCAGGCAAAAGCCGAGCCTTCCACCCTTTACCAAGTATATAGATGCATTAATTAAATAAGAGATATTGTGATATACCATGATATCCATGTCCCAACATGAAACAACCTGCTAAAGGAAATGTGCCCTAGAGGCAATAATAAAGTTGTTATTTACATTTCCTTATATCATGATAAATGTTTATTATTCATGCTAGAATTGTATTAACTAGAAACTTAGTACATGTGTGAATACATAGACAAACAGAGTGTCCCTAGTATGCCTCTACTTGACTAGCTTGTTTATCAAAGATGGTTATGTTTCCTAGCCATAGACATGTGTTGTCATTTGATAAACGGGATAACATCATTAGAGAATGATGTGATGGACAAGACCCATCCGTTAGCTTAGCACTATGATCGTTTAGTTTGTTGCTATTGCTTTCTTCATGACTTATACATGTTCCTCTGACTATGAGATTATGCAACTCCCGAGTACCGAAGGAACACTTAGTGTGCTATCAAACGTCACAATGTAACTGGGTAATTATAAAGATGCTCTACAGGTGTCTCCGATGGTGTTTGTTGAGTTGGCATCGATCGAGATTAGGATTTGTCACTCCGATTGTCGGAGAGGTATCTCTGGGCCCTCTCGGTAATGCGCATCACTATAAGCCTTGCAAGCAATGTAACGAATGAGTTAGTTGCGGGATGATGCATTATGGAACGAGTAAAGAGACTTGCCGGTAACGAGATTGAACTAGGTATGATGATACCGACGATCGAATCTCGGGCAAGTAACATACCGATGACAAAGGGAACAACGTATGTTGTTATGCGGTTTGACCGATAAAGATCTTCGTAGAATATGTAGGAGCCAATATGAGCATATATGTTCCGCTATTGGTTATTGACCGGAGAGGTGTATCGGTCATGTCTACATAGTTCTCGAACACCTAGGGTCCGCACGCTTAATGTTCGATGACGATTTATATTATGAGTAATGTGTTTTGATGTACCGAAGGTTGTTCGGAGTCCCGGATGTGATCACGGACATGACGACGAGTCTCGAAATGGTCGAGACATAAAGATTGATATATTGGACCATGTTATTCGGACACCAGAAGTGTTCTGGATAGTTTCGAATAAAACCGGAGTGCCGGAGGGTTACCGGAACCCCCCGGGAAGTTATGGGCCTTAGTGGGCCTTAGGGGAGAGAGAGGGCCGCAGCCAAGAGGTGGCGCCCCCCCAAGGGGAGTCCGAATAGGACTAGGGGAGGGGGGTGCAGCCCCTCTTTCCCTCTCCCTCTCCCTCTCCTTCCTTCTTCTCCTAGTTGGACTAAGAAGGGGGGGAACCTATTCCTACTTGGAGTAGGATTCCCCCCTTGGGCGCGCCCCTTGTGGCCAGCCGGCCTCCTCCTCCCCTCCTTTATATACGGGGAGGAGGGCACCCCATAGACACACAAGTTGATCTTTAGCCGTGTGCGGTGCCCCCCTCCATAGTTTTCCACCTCGGTCATAATGTCGTAGTGCCTAGGCGAAGCCCTGCGTCCGTAACTTCATCATCACCGTCACCACACCGTCGTGCTGACGAAACTCTCCCTCGGCCTTAGCTGGATCTAGAGTTCGAGCAACGTCACTGAGCTGAACGTGTGCAGATCGCTTAGGTGCCGTGCGTTCGGTACTTGATCGGTTGGATCGCGAAGACGTTCGACTACATCAACCGCGTTACTAAACGCTTCCGCTTTCGATCTACAAGGGTACATGGACACACTCTCCCCGCTCGTTGCTATGCTTCTCCTAGATAGATCTTGCGTGATCGTAGGATTTTTTTTGAAATACTACGTTCCCCAACAGTGGCATCCGAGCCAGGTCTATGCGTAGATGTTATATGCACGAGTAGAACACAAAGAGTTGTGGGCGATAATCGTCATACTGCTTAGCAGCATGTCATACTTTGATTCGGCGGTATTGTTGGATGAAGCGGCCGAGACCGACATTACATGACCGCGTTCATGAGACTGGTTCTACCGCCGTGCTTCGCACACAGGTGGCTAGTGGGTGTCTGTTTCTCCAACTTTAGTTGAATCAAGTGTGACTACGCCCGGTCCTTGTTGAAGGTTAAAACAACACACTTGATGAAGAATCGTTGTGGTTTTGATGCGTAGGTAAGAACGGTTCTTGCTAAGCCCGTAGCAGCCACGTAAAACTTGCAACAACAAAGTAGAGGACGTCTAACTTGTTTTTGCAGGGCTTGCTGTGATGTGATATGGTCAAGATGTGATGATATATAAATTGTTGTATGAGATGATCATGTTTTGTAAAAAGTTATCAGCAACTGGCAGGAGCCTTATGGTTGTTGCTTTATTGTATGAAATGCAATCGCCATGTAATTGCTTTACTTTATCACTAAGCGGTAGCGATAGTCGTAGAAGCAATAGTTGGCGAGACGACAACGATGCTTCGATGGAGATCAAGGTGTCAAGCCGGTGACGATGGTGATCATGACGGTGCTTTGGAGATGGAGATCAAAGGCACAAGATGATGATGGTCATATCATATCACTTATTTGATTGCATGTGATGTTTATCTTTTTATGCATCTTATTTTGCTTAGTACGGCGGTAGCATTATAAGATGATCTCTCACTAAATTTCAAGGTACCAGTGTTCTCCCTGAGTATGCACCGTTGCGACAGTTCGTCGTGCCGAGACACCATGTGATGACCGGGTGTGATAAGCTCTATGTTCACATACAACGGGTGGAAGCCAGTTTTGCACACGCAGAATACTCGGGTTAAACTTGACGAGCCTAGCATATGCAGATATGGCCTCGGAACACTGAGACCGAAAGGTCGAGCGTGAATCATATAGTAGATATGATCAACATAGTGATGTTCACCATTGAAAACTACTCCATCTCACGTGATGATCGGACATGGTTTAGTTGATATGGATCACGTGATCACTTAGATGATTAGAGGGATGTCTATCTAAGTGGGAGTTCTTAAGTAATATGATTAATTGAACTTTAATTTATCATGAATTTAGTACCTGATAGTATTTTGCATGTCTATGTTTGTTGTAGATAAATGGCCCGTGCTACTATTCTGTTGAATTTTAATGCGTTCCTAGAGAAAGCTAAGTTGAAAGATGATGGTAGCAACTACACGGACTGGGTCCGTAACTTGAGGATTATCCTCATTGCTGCACAAAAGAATTATGTCCTGGAAGCACCGCTAGGTGCAAGACCCGCTGCAGGAGCAACGACGGACGTTGTGAACGCCTGCCAGAGCAAAGCTGATGACTACTCGATAGTTCAGTGTGCCATGCTTTACGGCTTAGAACCGGGACTTCAACAACGTTTTGAATGTCATGGAGCACATGAGATGTTCCAGGAGTTGAAGTTAATATTTCAAGCAAATGCCCGGATTGAGAGATATGAAGTCTCCAATAAGTTCTACAGCTTCAAAATGGAGGAGAATAGTTCTATCAGTGAACATATACTCAAAATGTCTGGGTATCATAATCACTTGACTCAACTGGGAGTTAATCTTCCGGTTGATAGTGTCATTGACAGAGTTCTTCAATCACTGCCACAAAGCTACAAAAGCTTCATGATGAACTATAATATGCAAGGGATGGATAAGACAATTCCCGAGCTGTTCGCAATGCTAAAGGCTGCGGAGGTAGAAATCAAGAAGGAGCATCAAGTGTTGATGGTCAACAAGACCACTAGTTTCAAGAAAAATGGTAAAGGGAAGAAGGGGAACTTCAAGAAGAACAGCAAGCAAGTCACTGCTCAATTGAAGAAACCCAAGTCTGGACCTAAGCCTGAGACTGAGTGCTTCTACTGCAAAGGGACTGGTAACTGGAAGCGGAACTGCCTCAAGTATTTGGGGGATAAGAAGGATGGCAAAGTGAAAGGTATATTTGATATACATGTTATTGATGTGTACCTTACTAATGCTCGCAGTAGTGCGTGGGTATTTGATACTGGTTCTGTTGCTCATATTTGCAACTTGAAACATGGGCTACGGATTAAGCGAAGATTGTCTAAGGACGAGGTGGCGATGCGCGTGGGAAATGGTTCCAAAGTCGATGTGATCGCCGTCGACACGCTACCTCTACATCTACCTTTGGGATTAGTTTTAGACCTGAATATTTGTTATTTGGTGCCAGCGTTAAGCATGAACATTACATCTGGATCTTGTTTGTTGCGAGATGGTTATTCATTTAAATCAGAGAATAATGGTTGTTCTATTTATATGAGTAATATCTATTATGAAAGACCTCGGTGAAGCTGCTTACATATTGGGCATCAAGATCTATAGAGATAGATCAAGACGCTTAATTGAACTTTCACAAAGCACATACCTTGATAAGATTTTGAAGAAGTTCAAAATGGATCAGTCAAAGAAAGAGTTCTTGCCTGTGTTACAAGGTGTGAAGTTGAGTGAGACTCAATGCCCGACCACTGCAGAAGATATAGAGAAAATGAAAGTCATTCCCTATGCCTCAGCCATAGGTTCTATCATGAATGCAATGCTGTGTACCAGACCTGATGTGTGCCTTGCTATAAGTATAGTAGGGAGGTACCAAAGTAATCCAGGAGTGGATCACTAGACAGCGGTCAAGAACATCCTAAAATACCTAAAAAGGACTAAGGATATGTTTCTCGTTTATGGAGGTGATAAAGAGCTTGTTGTAAATGGTTATGTCGATGCAAGCTTTGACACTGATTCGGATGACTCTAAGTCACAAACCGGATACGTATTTATATTGAATGGTGGAGATGTCAGTTGGTGCAGTTCCAAACAGAGCGTCGTGGCAGGATCTACGTGTGAAGCGGAGTACATAGCTACTTCGGAAGCAGCGAATGAAGGAGTCTGGATGAAGGAGTTCATATCCGATCTAGGTGTCATACCTAGTGCATCGGGTCCAATGAAAATCTTTTGTGACAATACTGGTGCAATTGCCCTGGCAAAGGAATCCAGATTTCACAAGAAGACCAAGCACATCAAGAGACGCTTCAATTCCATCCGTCATCAAGTGTCAAAAGCGGACATAGAGATTTGCAAGATACATACGGATCTGAATGTTGCAGACCCGTTGACTAAGCCTCTCTCACGAGCAAAACATGATCAACACCAAGACTCCTTGGGTGTTAGAATCATTACTATGTAATCTAGATTATTGACTCTAGTGCAAGTGGGAGACTGAAGGAAATGTGCCCTAGAGGCAATAATAAAGTTGTTATTTACATTTCCTTATATCATGATAAATGTTTATTGTTCGTGCTAGAATTGTATTAACTAGAAACTTAGTACATGTGTGAATACATAGACAAACAGAGTGTCCCTAGTATGCCTCTACTTGACTAGCTAGTTTATCAAAGATGGTTATGTTTCCTAGCCATAGACATGTGTTTTCATTTGATAAACGGGATCACATCATTAGAGAATGATGTGATGGACAAGACCCATCCATTTGCTTAGCACTATGATCGTTTAGTTTGTTGCTATTGCTTTCTTCATGACTTATACATGTTCCTCTGACTATGAGATTATGCAACTCCCGAATACTGGAGGAACACTTAGTGTGCTATCAAACATCTCCGATGGTGTTTGTTGAGTTGGCATAGATCAAGATTAGGATTTGTCACTCCGATTGTCGGAGAGGTATCTCTGGGCCCTCTCGGTAATGCACATCACTATAAGCCTTGCAAACAATGTGACTAATGAGTTAGTTGCGGGATGATGCATTATGTAACGAGTAAAGAGGCTTGCCGGTAACGAGATTGAACTAGGTATGATGATACCGACGATCGAATCTCGGGCAAGTAACATACCGGTGACAAAGGGAACAACGTATGTTGTTATGCGGTTTGACCGATAAAGATCTTCGTAGAATATGTAGGAGCCAATATGAGCATCCAGGTTCCGCTATTGGTTATTGTACGGAGAGGTGTCTTGGTCATGTCTACATAGTTCTCGAACCCGTAGGGTCTGCACGCTTAATGTCCGATGATGATTTGTATTATGAGTTATGTGTTTTGATGTACCGAAGGTTGTTCGGAGTCCTGGATGTGATCACGGACAAGATGAGGAGTCTCAAAAAGGTCGAGACATAAAGATTGATATATCGGACCATGTTATTCGGACACCGGAAGTGTTCCAGATAGTTTCGGATAAAACCGGAGTGCCGGAGGGTTACCAGAACCCCCCGGGAAGTTATCGGCCTTAGTGGGCCTTAGGGGAGAGAGAGGGCCGCAACCAAGAGGTGGTGCACGCCCCCTCCCCCCAAGGGGAGTCCGAATAGGACTAGGTGAGGGGGGCGCGGCCCCTCTTTCCCTCTCCCTCTCCTTCCTTCTTCTCCTAGTTGGACTAGGAAAGGGGGGAACCTATTCCTACTTGGAGTAGGATTCCCCCCCTTGGACGCGCCCCTTGTGGCCGGCCGGCCTCCTCCTCCCCCCTTTATATATGGGGGAGGGAGGCACCCCATAGACACACAAGTTGATCTTTAGCCTGTGCGGTGCCCCCCTCCATAGTTTTCCATCTCGGTCATATTGTCGTAGTGCTTAGGCGAAGCCCTGCGTCGGTAACTTCATCATCACCATCACCACACCGTCGTGCTGACGAAACTCTCCCTCGGCCTTAGCTGGATCTAGAGTTCGAGGGATGTCACCGAGCTGAACGTATGCAGATTGTGGAGGTGCCGTGCGTTCAGTACTTGATCGGTTGGATCGCGAAGACATTCGGCTACATCAACCGCGTTACTAAATGCTTCCGCTTTCGGTCTAGGAGGGTACATGGACACACTCTCCCCGCTCGTTGCTATGCTTCTCCTAGATAGATCTTGCGTGATCGTAGGATTTTTTTTGAAATACTACGTTCCCCAACACCTGCAACTGCACCTGCAACTAGC
The DNA here is from genome assembly GCF_002575655.3 of Aegilops tauschii subsp. strangulata. NCBI lineage: Eukaryota > Viridiplantae > Streptophyta > Magnoliopsida > Poales > Poaceae > Aegilops > Aegilops tauschii. The sequence goes on from NC_053038.3 coordinate 96,151,920, forward strand.
AACGCTATAAGAGGGGCTGAGCAAAGCGGTAACATAGCCAAACAATGGTTTGCTAGGAAGGGTAAAAAGGTTAGAGGCTATCATGGCAATTTGGGAGGCTTGATAAACAAGTGGTAGGTAGCGCGACATAGCGATAGCATCGAGACAACTAGCATATTAAAGATAGTAGTGAGATCCAAGGTGACGGTCATCTTGCCTGAAATCCCGCTAGGTAGAAGAACGAGTCCATGAAGAAGACAATCCCACGTAGTCGAACGAATCCTCACAATCGCAACAAAACAGGAACTATCGAGAAGGAGCACAACCGGAAAGAAGCAGCCAACATGGTAAACACACAATACATATCATGACATGATGCTCGACCAAGTATGATGCAGGACAAGGCTATATGATGCTACTCATGGCAAGAGATGATGCATACAAGAACAACACATCAAAGCAAGTTTAAATGAGGCCGGAAACTACATTCAACAATTCTGGAAACTCCTCATATGCAAATTTCGAAATTGGTACTGATCTGAACAAAACATTATGTTAAAGTTGTTAAACATCAAGTTAAAGTGCACCAAGATGATCTACGCGTCTTTCTAGTCGAGTTACATATAAATTTCATTCAAATCGGAGCTACGGCCTAGAAGATATGAGCAAAACAAGTTAAACATGGCATTGATGCAAACACAAGTAAAACACAATCACAAACACTCCAGAACATGGATGCAACATGCATGATGAAACTACATGCAAAACCAAGCAAGTTTCATATAGAGCATGCTCCAAACGGAGCCACGGTTCAACACATACACATGAAACAAGTTTCAAACACAATCTGACCAAACAACAACTAAGCACTTTGCAATCAAGGAAACAACATGCTACAGGAAACATGTGGGATAAACATGATATGCACTCGAGGTAAAGACTACATGCTTCAAATAACATTAAGGTTCAGGTTCATAGGCATCAGGATTAAGCCAATAAGATCAATGCAAGAAGCAACTTAATAACACAGATTATGACAGTGAAAAACAGGGCATACATGTGAGCGGAAATAACATGTTGACATGTTGGAGGCATGAAACAATGATGATATAGTGCAAGATCATAGCAACCGAAAGCATGGCATTAATGTACAGGTTAAACATGGTAAAACATTTAGTAAGCATCTCCATATAACCCCTAGATCAATGGCATTCATCAAGACAATATTGCAAGTTAAAAACAGATTCTCAGACAGAGGAAATCTGGGAATGCAAAACAATAACATTATGATGCTGGCTTTGGAGGCACATAACAGCAAGCATAGCAACTTTAATAATTATGCAAAAGACATGGGCATGTAGTAGGCATGATATACTTCAACTTAGTCCATTGGCACAAGTTAACATGATGCATGGGGTAATCACTATGATTCTTGCAAAAAGGAACATACTGTTAACAGGTTGAGAGATTTGTCATGATGGCAACTTGAGAGCAAGAAAGAGACAAACTACAGCAAGTTATATGACAACCAAGGGCATGATATAAAAGTACACATAACAAAGAGCAAATAACATCAAGGCATCATAAACATATGGCTCATGGACTAGTGGGAACCATCAAGACAAGTTTGAATCTTGTAACAGTTTCAGCAAGTGTAAAACAGCAACATCGTCATAGCATGTTTGCAAGCTTGGAACAGAGGTCATATGAAGTCCAAAAATATCAAACTTGGCATGTGGACAAAGTACTCATATAGCATACTTCAATTCATGAATTGGAGCATCTCCAAAAGAGGCATAGATTAATTAATAACAAGCTCACGACATGGCATCATGAAGTTAACAGAAAAGTGCCACATCATTTAGGCATGTTCATGGCAAAGTGCACAAACAATACTACAAGTTAAGTGGAGATCAATATGCAACAAGTTGCATATCGATGAAACACCACATTCAAGTTATTTAGTTCGCTCTCGTTTATGCTACTCATCAAAATTAAATGTTCATTAACATGGCAAGAGGTGGAACATGATAAAACTAGTTGCAGGTACAGGTAATGCAATGATCATGACGTGAGAGCGATGTTTACTTATTTTGGAGTTCTTCTTCTTCTTCGTCGATCTTGGGTTAGGTTCCTGGTCGGCAGCCTAGGCTAGCAGGGTGGATGTTGTTTGAGTCTCTGTTTGTGTTTCATCCGTAGTCGGATGTTGTTCTCATGTATGATGTTTGATGTATCCAGGTGGCATTTGTATGCCTTTGTATGTATCCCCAGTTATTATGTAATGGTACGATGTAATGATATGCACCTTGTAAAAGTGTCTCCAATATGCGCTTATATCCTTGGTGGGACCTTCGAGTTCCTTTAGGATAGAGTCGCATATTGGGCGTGACAGGACATTAGCCTCGGTAATGAAGATTTCATCGTGCCAAAGGAACCCCTCGAACAAGAACGCTTTAAGCGACAGCTCATCGCCACTGCGAGGAGTCTGAAAAAGAAACAACAGCTTCAAGCCGAACAGGATACGCTCAACGACAGATGGCCCAAGGTCCTGGCTACCGAAGAATACGACCTTGAGCGCCCAATAATTAAAGAGTTACCCAAAGCGCAGGCTGCTACCACAATTCAATGACGACACCCTAGAGCCAATTCTGTCAAGATACAATCATGTTGATGAACCAGACCGACCACCACGTGGACAAGACAAAATAGCAAATTACACCGAATACCAGCCCGCGCCACCCCACCGTAGAGGCAAAGAGGCATCGGCTCCGGATTACACGTACGACTTACGTCAGGACCTGGACAATAGAGCCGGCCAGACCAGATCAATCTACGAATCAAGGGGACGTGCTCCAACACGAGACGACGGCCATCAAGCCTGGCGCGACAAGCATAACCAAGTCCGGGCCGAGAACCGAACACGGACGTCATCCGAACTCCGTCGTGATGTGGCCCGATATAGAGGTGCCGCACACCCATGTGCTTTACCGATGAGGTAATGCAGCACCAGTTTCCGGAAGGGTTTAAACCCATAAACATCGAGGCATACGATGGAACTACAGATCCCGCCGTATGGATTGAAGATTCCCTTCTCCACATTCACATGGCTCGCGGCGATGATCTCCACGCCATTAAATACCTTCCCCTAAAGCTAAAAGGACCAGCATGGCACTGGTTGAATAGCCTCCCAGAGAACTCCATTGGCAGTTGGGAGGACTTGGAGGATGCTTTTCAAGACAACTTCCAGGGCACTTATCTCCGGCCACCGGACACTAATGACCTTAGTCACATAGTCCAGCAACCCGGAGAGTCAGCCCGCAAACTCTGGACTCGGTTCTTAATCAAAAAGAACCAAATCGTTGACTGTCACAACGCCGAAGCCTTAGCAGCCTTTAAGCACAGCGTCCGTGACGAATGGCTCGCCCGACACCTCGGTCAGGAAAAGCCAAAAACTATGGCAGCTCTTACTGCACTTATGACCCGCTTCTATGCTGGCAAAGATAGCTGGTTGGCTCATAGAAGCAACCTCACCAGTGACCCTGGCACCTCTGAGGCCAGGGATGGCAATGGAAGGCCACAACGTAGCAAAAATAAGCGTCGGAACAACAACGAAGAAACTAAGGATACGGCAGTAAACGCCGGATTCAGTGGCTCCAAACCCGGTCAGCGGAAGAAGCCGTTCAAAGGAAATAGAGACGGTCCATCCAATTTGGACAAAATACTAGATAGGCCTTGCCAGATTCATGGCACCCCTGAGAAGCCTGCCAACCACACCAACAGGAACTGCTGGGTTTTTAAACATGCCGGTAAATTAAATACCGAACACAAGGGGAAAGGACCTCAAAGCGAGGACGATGATGAGCCCCACCCTCCGGACACAGGGGGACACAAGAAGTCCCCCCCCCCCCCGAGGTGAAAATAGTGAACATGATATATGTTACACACATCCCATAGAGGGAGCACAAGCGCGCACTAAGGGACGTCTACGCCGTAGAGCCTGTCGCCCCAAAATTCAACCCATGGTCGGCTTGTCCGATCACTTTCGATCGCAGGGACCACCCAACTAGTACCCGTCATGGAGGTTCGGTGGCCCTGGTACTCGATCCCATCATCAACGGATACCATCTCACCAGAGTCCTTATGGACGGCGGCAATAGTCTCAACTTGATTTACCAAGACACTGTCCATAAGATGGGTATTGACCCGTCAAGAATCAAGCCTAGTAACACTACCTTTAAAGGAGTGATACCCGGTGTAGAGGCCCACTACACGGGCTCCTTAACACTGGAAGTAGTATTCGGCTCTCCAGATAACTTCCGAAGCGAGGAATTAATCTTCGATATCGTCCCGTTCCGTAGTGGTTATCACGCACTGCTCGGACGAACTGCTTTTGCCCGCTTCAATGCAGTCCCAAATTATGCTTACCTAAAGCTCAAAATGCATGGACCGCGTGGCGTCATCACAGTCAATGGAAATATGGAGCGCTCCCTCCGTACCGAGGAGCACACCGCGGCCCTTGCAGCCGAGGTACAGAATGACCTCATCAAGCCGAACAACTCATCGACCATTAAGGCCCCTGACACTGCCAAGCGAGTCCGGTCCACATTACAGCATGCCAGCTCGGCAGATCCGGAGATTGATTAGCAGTTCAGCCTCCGCCGATCGCCCCATAAGGTTGCGGCATACGTACCGCGCGTGCACAATTAAGTACTTAAAATACCTTAGGCAACATCGGAGGCATACTGTGGGAAAAGGTCTATAGTACGGCTTGACCCTATTTGGACCTTAACCTTCTTTCTCTCTTTCTTTTTCTTTAACTACAGGTTCATTAAAACCTGCTTAATCTGCGGTTTTACAGGGGCTACTCTCTAAAGCTCCCCTTTCTTATAGACGACCATCAATTTCTCCTCTCAAGGGATTTCTAACCAAGGAGAACGGCGCAGACGTGCAGCAGGGCAGCATTAGGATCTTCAAGCTGCTACTTTTTCCAATAGCCCTGTGTAAAACTTTCCCTTGTGTAAACTCTCGGCATGTAAAATAGCCTTAATACTCATGGCATTATCTGTAATAGCATGTCTCGACGTATTATACAGGATATAAAGGAAACAGTTGATTACCACTTTTGTTTGGTACCGATTTCTTTTGTCATCTGTATCCCTTCCTCCTTCAGATTGCCACACGTGCTTTAGTCTGGCCTTAAACACTGGGGCCTGTATTCGTCTCCGCACGTTCTCAAGTCCGAACACTTATAGGGTACTCTTCGGCGGTCCCGAATATTGCACTATATGCATCGGCTCCGAATCATGTCTTTGGTCTATAGTTGGGTTGCCCGACTCCTGTGCTTACCACCTTATGTTCCTCTCGTTCGGCTAAGGTCGTAAAGGGAGAACTACTCCGATTGTATTTCTTGTTCGTCCGGTCAAATACCTCAGTAGAGAAAGCCAAAAACTGACTGTCATGATAAGGCGAGAGCTGGTCAGCGATTCGGCGACTTAGTCTTATACTACAAAACATTGGTGATTTATTCCGTGTTATACGAGGGGCTGGTCTTCGTCCAGCCGCATGGAGAAGGCACCTTAGTTCGGACTGCCGCACACGCACAAGGGGCTAGTACTTAGCCCCACCATCAAACTCCTATGGCTAAGTGAAAGTAATAAAGCCGCATAGTCTGATTGCCTGGTTCAACTCGCGGACACCTCCTTCACGGACCAAGACGTTGGATAAAGTGTGACCACGCGCGACGTCGAACACCCCCGTGGCATCTATGTGGGGGCTAAAGCCAATGACTGGCAACTTTCAGGAAAAAAACCGGCCGCATAGGAGGAAAATCACTTAAAGATAAAAGGCGCAAATATATTACAAGCCTGGGTTCACAAACATAGTTTTACAACTCGGATACATTTACTCAAATATGACGTCCTTTGAGCATTGGCCCTCTACTATTCGGGCACCCGCCAGGACGTCTTCGAAGTATCTCTCCGGCTTGCGGTGGTCCTTGCCTTCGGGTGGGCCCGCGGTCGCCATGTCGGTGGCCTTCATCTTTGCCCAATGCATCTTGACGCGGGCGAAGGCCATCCGAGCTCCGTCTATGCATGCCGAGCGCTTCACTGTATCAACCCGAGGCAGCGCGTCGACGAGCCGCCTCACCAAACCGAAGTAGCTACTCGGAATGGGTTCGGCTGGCCATAGCCAGACTATTAAATCCTTCATGGCCAAGCCGGCCAGCCTATGCAGCTCCATCAGCTGCTTCATCTGGTCTTTCAAAGGTGTCGGGTGCTCCAGTGCAAGAAACTGCGACCAAAACAACTTCTCGGTCGAGTTCCCCTCCTGGGCTCAGAAGAACTGTGCGGGATCAGCAGCACTCCTCGGCAGATCCGTACACGCGCTTGGAGAACTCCACACCCGAGTGAGCAAAGCATATCTTTGACCTCTGAATATACTCTGCAAAATAAAGGCCTTACCGGCCGCTATCTGCTTCACTTGCCGGATCTCCTCGCGAGCACTCCAGGACTCGACCCGCGCCTCCTTAGCCTCTTGGAGAGCCTTGGCGAGTTCGATCGATTGGGCCGAACTCTTCTCCTCCAGCTCCTCGCATTTGAGGATGGCATCCTTTAGCTCATGCTCGACTTCGGCCACCCCAGCTTCGTGTTGGCGGCGGGCGGCCTGCTCAGTCTTCAGCTCTGCAGCCGCTTTGTCAGCGGCTGCCTTGTTAGCCTTCGCCTCTTGTTGGGCTTTGGCAAGGGCGCCTTTGAGGGTCTCGACCTCGGCTGCCCCAACTATGCTCATAATCGAAGCATTACATGAGGTAGTATCTGAATATAGCTATTACTTATGAGATACGGCTACACTTTTAACACTATGCGCATACCTTGCGTTTCATCGAACCGCTTGTTCATGCGGTTGATCTCTTCATCGGCCAACTGAAGCTTCTGATTGAGATCGGACACTTCTGCGGCTTGGGCGGTTGCCGCTCATATGTCTCCAATGTATCTACTTTTCCTAACGCTTTTGCTCTTGTTTTGGACTCTAATTTGCATGATTTGAATGAAACTAACCCCGGCCTGACGCTGTTTTGAGCAGAACTACCATGGTGTTGTTTTTGTGCAGAATTAAAAGTTCTCGGAATGGAACGAAACTTTGCGAGGAATTTTTATATAATAAATAAGAATTTATGGAGCCAAGACGTGCCGGAGAGGGGCACCTGGGTGGGCACAACCCACCAGGGCACGCCCCCTCTCCTGGCGCGCCCAGGTGGGTTGTCCCCACCTGGTGGCCCCGCAGACCCTGAAACCGACGCTATAAAATCCTATTTTTCTAGAAAAAATCAGGGAGAAAGAATTATCCTGATCCACAAGACGGAGACGCCATCACCTCCTGTTCTTCATCGGGAGGCCAGATCTGGAGTCCGTTTGGGGCTCCGGAGAGGGGGATCTTCGTTCTTCGTCATCACCAACCCTTCTCCATCGCCAATTCCATGATGCTCCCCACTGGGAGTGAGTAATTCCTTCATAGGCTCATTGGTCGGTGAGGAGTTGGATGAGATTCATCATGTAATCGAGTTATTTTTGTTAGGGCTTGATCCCTAATATCCACTATGTTCTAAGATTGATGTTGCTATGACTTTGCCATGCTTAATGCTTGTCACTTTGGGCCCGGGTGCCATGAACTCAGATCTGGACCGTTTATGTTATCACCATTATATCCATGTACTAGATCCAATCTTGCAAGTTATAGTCACCTACTACGTGTTATGATCCGGTAGTCCCGGAGTGACAGAAATCGGGACTTGTTTTGGTGATGACCGTAGTTTGAGGAGTTCATGTATTCACTATGTGTTAATGCTTTGTTCTGGTTCTCTATTAAAAGGAGGCCTTAATATCCCTTAGTTTCCAATATGGACCCCGCTGCCACGGGAGGGTAGGACAAAAGATGTCATGCAAGTTCTTTCCATAAGCACGTATGACTATTTACGGAATACATGCCTACATTATATTGACGAACTGGAGCTAGTGCCGTATCGCCCTAGGTTATAACTGTCTCATGATGAATATCATCCAACAAGTCACCGATCTAATGCCTACAAATTTATCTTATATTGTTTCTGCTAAGGTACTACTGCTATCATCACTATTACACTTGCTACAAAATTACTGCTATCACTGTTACCGTTATTGCTGTCACTACTATCAAAACTATCATATTACTTTGCTATTGATTACTTGCTGTAGATAATTAATCTCCAGGTGTGGTTGAATTGACAACTCAGCTGCTAATACCTTCAAATATTCTTTGGCTCCCCTTGTGTCGAATCTATAAATTTGGGTTGAATACTCTACCCTCAAAAACTATTGCGATCCCATATACTTCTGGGTTATCAAGACCTTTTTCTGGTGCCGTTGCCGGGGAGCATAGCTATATTTGTTGAGTCACTTGGGATTATTATCAATTTATCACTATGAAGAATCTGAAGGATCCTAAGACTAAGATATTTCCCTCAAGGACGAGGGGAGGTAAGGAACTGCCATCCCGTTCTTCTTTAGATTCACCTTCTGTTATGAGTAAACTTGCAACACCACCACATGCTATTAATTCTGATATGTCGCAAGTTATTGATGATGCTACTTCTGCTATGGACAATGCTAAGGATGATGCTAGTACCTTGCTTGATAATGATGATGTGCCACTTGGTGATTTTCTCGATGCACAAATTGCTAGAGTAATACAACATGCTGTTGTTGAATCTGATGATGAGCTTGAAACTGAATCTCCCGAAACACCTGCTAGAACTAGCCTTCCTAGATGTGAATTGCCTAAGGTACCGGAAGGTTATGTTATGAATGAGGAGACAACTAGAGATATCCTTGCTTGTAAGGATAGAGATGATCTAGAGAAATTATTATGCAAGTATAAAGAAAAATCTCTAAATGCTAGAATGAAATATGATCCTAAGTTTGCTACTTCACCTATCTTTATTGATGATAAGGATTATGAATTCTCTGTCAACCCTTTTTACTCATGATGAGAAGACTCGCTATTACTTCATTCTCAAATTATTTCTGTTCTCATTAAAGGGTGATGCTAAAGCTTGGTACAATACTCTTGCTCCTGGTTGTGTGCGTAGTCCACAGGATATGATTTATTACTTCTCTGAAAAATATTTTCCTGCTAATAAGAAACAAGCTGCCTTACAGGAAATATTTAACTGTGTGCAAACTAAAGAAGAGAGTCTCCCACAAGCTTGGGGAGGCTTTGCTAGTTACTTAATGCTTTTCCTGATCATCCTCTTAATAAAAATGAAATACTTTATATCTTCTATAATGGACTAACCGATGCTTCTAGGGACTTCCTAGATAGTTGTGCTGGTTGTGTTTTCAGGGAACGAACTATTGGACAAGCGGAAGAATTATTGAATAACATATTCAAAAATTATGATGATTGGACTCTTCCTGAACCACCGGCTAAACCCACTCTGAAGAAGAGGGGTATATTATATCTCAGTCCTGAAGATATGCAAGAGGTAAAGAAATCTATGAAGGAAAAAGGTATTAAAGCTGAAGATGTTAAAAATTTACCTCCTATTGAAGAAATACATGGGATTAATACACCACCAGTGCCTAAGGTGGTAGAGGTAAATTCTTTCAATGATAATGATAATCCTCACAATATGCACCCTAGTCAATGCCTTTATGAGTTTGAAAACTACATTAGAAAACAAGCTCACTTCAATGCAAATGTTATGAAACAATTGAAATACAATTCTGATATGATTGCTCGCTTGAGTGACTTGTTATTTAGAATTTCAAATGATGTTAGAGGTGTTGGAAAGCATACTTCTATGGTTCAAACTCAGTTAGAACAAGTTGCTAAATTACAAAGAGAATTAATTGATGAAATGAACAATAATATAGATAAATTTGCCGTTAGAATTGGAACTAGAGGAGGTAAAATGACTCAGGAACCACTATATCCTGAGGGACACCCCAAAAGAGTTGAAAAAGATTCACTAAGAGTAAACACTGATGCACCTAGTCCTTCTAGAAAGAAAAAGAAAAAGAAAAATGATAGGACTTTGCATGCTTCTAGTGAACCTGAAATAGAGAAACCTCCTGATAATGATAATGAAACTTCTATCTCTGATGCTGAAACTCAATCAGGCAATGAACACTCACCTAGTCATAATGAAAAAGATAATGATGAGGTTATCGAAGACACTCAAACAAATAAAAAAGAACCAGATGATGATGTTGAGATAGAACCACCTGTTGATCTTGATAACCCACAACCTAAGAATAAAAGAGACTTCATTGCTAGAAAAGACGGTAAAGAAAGAGAACCGTGGGTTCAAAAACCTATGCCTTTTCCACCCAAGTCAACTAAAAATAAAGATGATGAAGAATTTGAACGCTTTGCTGAAATGTGGAGGCCAGTCTTTTTGCGTACTCGCTTGACTGATATCTTGAAAATGCCTCCTTATGCAAAGTATATGAAAGACATCATCACAAGTAAGAGAAAAATACTGGAAGCTGAAATATCCACTATGATTGCTAATTACACTTTTAAAGATGGAGTACCTAAAAAACTTGGAGATCTGGGAATAGCAACTATACCTTGCTCTATCAAAAGATTTATGTGAAAACTGCTTTGTGTGATTTAGGAGCTGGTGTTAGTGTTATGCCTTTCTCTTTATATAAAAGACTTGACTTAAATAAGCTCACACCTACTGAAATATCTTTGCAAATGGCTGACAAATCAACTGCCATAGGTATCGATATCTGTGAGGATGTCCCCGTTGTTGTTGCTAATGTTAGTATTTTGACTGACTTTGTTATACTTGAGATGCCCGAGGACGACAACATGTCGATTATCCTTGGTAGACCCTTCTTGAATACTGCAGGGGCTGTTATTGATTGCAATAAAAGCAAGATCACTTTTCATATTAATGGTAATGAGCATACGGTGCACTTTCCAAAGAAACAATTCCAGGTGAATGGTATTAATGTTATTGAAAAATCTTGGACAATCATTATTGGAAGTTTTCAAATACCTCTACTTCCTGCCAAAAAGAAATACGAAATGCTTATTGTTGGGGACATTCATATCCCCATTGAGGTAACTTAGTGATTTACGAAAGTTCTTCGGTTTCATGCTAATCGAAAGTGGTTGTTAACAAGACCTGATCAACCTTATTAATGAATCATTTTTGAGCGGTATGAAGTTGCTAAATTTAGTAAGCACTACATTCTGTCCTTACTTTTTATTCTCTGTTTTTATTAGTTAAATAAAATAATATGCCATGTTTTGTCTGTTTTCTGAATTTTCCGTGCAATAAAAAATGACCCAAAAATAAAAGTTCTTAGAATGCCCTGAAAATTTAATATGATTTTTTTCTGAATATTTCTGAATTTCTGGTGCAAATAATATCAGAGGGAGGTGCACCAGGTGGGCACAACCCACCTGGGCACGCCAGGACCCCCAGGCGCGCCCTGGTGGGTTGTGGTCCCCACGTGGGCCCCCTCACTTACCTCTTCATCCCACATCATCACTTACCTCCAGAAAAAAATCTCCATTGCTCTCTCTCCCGCGTTCTTGCTCTCAAACCCGCAGATTTTGATCTCCTTGCTCGAAGCTCCGTTTCTGAAACTGTTTTGGGGATTGTTGCTTGGTATGTGACTCCACCGTTTGTCCAATTAGTTTTTGTTTTAGTGGTTTATATTTGGAATAATTAGCTAATCTTGGTGCTACTGTAGATGAGCTTGCATGTTTAATTCTTAGAGTTCTAAGTAGTTTGAATGCTTGCTATGGCCTCTATGTATCCCTATGGGTAGTTGCTATCGATTTAATAAAGTTTTGTTGACGAATTTTTGTCACCCAAAAATTTTCAGAAAATTGTACGCGGACATGATGAACCTATTTGGAAGGAGCTCTTCGAGGAGGCGATCCTCGGGGGCATCTTCTAGTGACAGTTCTGCCCGCCGGTCTTATGTTCAACCAAGTGAAAATTCCACACGAGATGTGAAGGAAATATGCCCTAGAGGCAATAATAAAGTTGTTATTTATATTTCCTTATATCATGATAAATGTTTATTATTCATGCTAGAATTGTATTAACCGGAAACTTAGTACATGTGTGAATACATAGACAAAACAGAGTGTCCCTATTATGCCTCTACTAGACTAGCTCGTTAATCAAAGATGGTTAAGTTTCCTAGCCATAGACATGTGTTGTCATTTGATGAATGGGATCACATCATTTGAGAATGATGTGATGGACAAGACCCATCCGTTAGCTTAGCATAACGATCGTTTAGTTTTATTGCTACTACTTTCTTCATGACTTATACATGTTGCTCTGACTATGAGATTATGCAACTCCCGAATACCGGAGGAACACCTTGTGTGCTATCAAATGTCACAACGTAACTGGGTGATTATAAAGATGCTCTACAGGTGTCTCCGAAGGTGTTTGTTGGGTTGGCATAGATCGAGATTAGGATTTGTCATTGCGAGTTTTGGAGAGGTATCTCTGGGCCCTCTCGGTAATGCTCATCACTATAAGCCTTGCAAGCAATGTGACAAATGAGTTAGTTACGGGATGATGCATTACGGAACGAGTAAAGAGACTTGCCAATAACGAGATTGAACTAGGTATGATGATACCGGCGATCGAATCTCGGGCAAGTAACATACCGATGACAAAGGGAACAACGTATGTTGTTATGTGGTTTTACCGATAAAGATATTCATAGAATATGTAGGAGCCAATATGAGCATCCAGGTTCCGCTATTGGTTATTGACCGGAGATGTGTCTCGGTCATGTCCACATAGTTCTCGAACCCGTAGGGTCCGCACGCTTAATGTTCGATGACGATTTGTATTATGAGTTATGTGATTTGATGACCGAAGTTTGTTCAGAGTTCCGGATGAGATCACGGACATGACGAGGAGTTTCAAAATGGTCGAGAGGTAAAGATTCATATATTGGAAGGCTATATTCGGAGATTGGAATGGTTCCGAGTGATTCGGGTATTTTTCGGAGTACCAGGAGTTATGGGAATTCACCGGGGGAAGTATTGGGCCTTATTGGGCTTTAGTGGAAAGGAGAGAAGGGCCACAAGGGGAGGCAGCGCGCCCCCATGGGCTTGTCCGAATTGGACTAGGAGGGGGCGGCGCCCTCCTCTTTCCTTCTACCTCTCCTCCTTCCCTCCCTCCACCTCTTGGAAAAGGAAGGGGACTCCAATTAGGATTGGGAATCATAGTTGGACTCCCCCTATAGGCGCGCACCTCCTAGGCCGGCCTCCTCCTCCTCCCTCCTTTATATACGGGGAAGGGGGCACCCCAAAGACACACCAAGCCTTCTCTTAGCCGTGTGCGGTGCCCCCCTCCACAGTTACACACCTCGATCATATCATCGTAGAGCTTAGGCGAAGCCCTGCGCCGGTAACTTCATCATCACCGTCGCCACGCCGTCGTGCTAACGGAACTCTCCCTCGGCCTCAGCTGGATCAAGAGTACGAGGGACGTCATCGATCTGAACGTGTGTTGAACATGGAGGTGCCGTACGTTCAGTGCTTGGATCGGTTGGATCGCGAAGAGATTCAACTACATCAACCGCGTTAATAAACGCTTCCGCTTTTGGTCTACGAGGGTACATGGACACACTCTCCCCTATTATTGCTATGCTTCTCCTAGATAGATCTTGAGTGATCGTAGGAATTTTTTTGAAATACTACGTTCCCTAACAGTGGTATCAGAGCTAGGTCTATGCGTAGATGTTATATGCACAAGTAGAACACAATGAGTTGTGGCCGATAATAGTCATACTTGTTAGAATATATAACCGTATTGTTTTTGTATAGTTATACGGTTGTATATGTGTAGTCCTTGTATAGGTGTCCGTATATTGTACGATACCAACTCTGCCTTGTAACCTATATATATTGATCAATACAAGGCACCACAACGTGTGGTTTCCCTAATCTTACATGGTATAGAGCCTAAAAACCTAACCCTAGCCTGTGCCGCCCTCCCCCTCCTTCCGCTGCTGCCGAAGCTACCACCTCCTCTCTCACCGCCGCGCCCGCACCGCCACATCCATGTCGCAGCCTGACACCGACGCGACGAACCAGGCGCTAGCCGCCGCCAAGGAGCGCCAGGACACCGAGGCCGACGAGGCCGCCAAGGCCAAACTGCCTCTCGCGACCGCCGTCGATGGATCCGGGACGAGCGCAGGGTCTTTCTCCTTGACCTCGCTACACGCCCAGGCCGTCGGCCTCCACTCCATCAAAGGCCACGTTCCCGTCGAGCTCGCACTCGACACCGGCGTTCACCGGCAGTGGCGCACCTTCTTCCGCGCCGCCTGTCGCAAGTACGCCGTCCTGGATCACCTCGACTTCGATGCTCCCGATGCGCCGAACCCGGAGTGGTCTCTCCTCGACGTCACCGTCGTATCTTGGCTCTATGGGTCTGTCTCGCTCAGTATCCTCGACGCCGTCATGACGCCCGACGACGATCCCTTGCTATCGATCTCTGGAACAACATCAATGGTCTCTTCAACGACCACAAGATCAATCGTCAACTCCACCTCACGGCCGAGCTCGGCGATGTCAAGATTGGAGAGATGAGTATGGCCGACTATCTTCAGAAGGTCAAGTCCCTCTCCGATGGGCTTGCGGATCTTGGTGCCCCCGTTGATGATGCCGAGATGGTGTTCCACTGCCTCAACGGCCTCTCCAAGCAATACGAGTCCGCCGCCGATCTGATCTCCCTCATGCCCGGTATGACCTTCGTGCAGTGCCGCTCGTTGCTTGCGCTCCAAGACATGAAACGCAAAAACCGCCGCGCCCGCAACTCGGACACGGCCCTCTTCACCACCACCGGCAACCCTAGCAAGGCTCCTGGAAAAGGAAAGAAGAAGAAGAAGGCTGCCGCTGGAGTCACCAAGGAGATCATCCCGGCGCCCGCGACCCCGCAGGCTGCCACTCCTTCCTGGCCCTCACCGCAGCATCCCTGGAACGGCGCCATCCAGATGTGGCCCTATGGCCAAAGGGGGCTGCTCGGTCGCGCGCCGCCCGGCTATGCCCCTGCTCCCAGCTACGCGCCCCGGCACACCCCGTCGCCGCATGCGTTCTACGCCCAGAACCCGTACGGCCTTGCTCCCTACGGCTACGGCTACGCCTCTGGACAGGCCTCCTACGGTCTCACCGGCACGACTCCATCATCACCGGCATCAACTTCGGCTTCATGGGACCAGGCCGCGCTCATGCATCAGTTCCAAACCATGGGGCTGCAAGCACCCTCAGGGAGTGGGTGATGGACACCGGCGCCTCCTCCCACTTTGCGTCCAATCCCGGTATGCTCACCTCCGTGTCTCCCCCCTCCTCCTCTCGTCGTGATGTCGTTGTCGGTAACGGTTCCACTCTTCCAATCACCGGTACCAGGCATGCACGTCTTCCTATTTCCACCACCTCTCGTCCTCTTTACCTTCGTAATGTCTTAGTAGTTCCTAACATAGTTAAAAACCTTTTGTCTGTTCGTCAGTTCACCATTGATAATCGTGTCGCCGTCGAATTTGACCCTCTTGGTTTTTCTGTGAAGGATCTTCTATCTAGGACCGAGATTCTCAGATGCAATAGCTTTGGAGCTCTCTACTCCATCCGCCCTTCCTCTACCAGCCAGCCACACGCCTTCCTCGTCGTCGATGCAGCACTCTGGCACCGTGGGCTTGGGCATCCTGGGCGGCCCGTCATGGAGTCATTAGCTCGTTCTTCGATTATCCCTAGGGAAAAGAATAAAAGTAGTTTGTGTCATGCTTGTCAGTTAGGTCGTCATGTTCGTCTTCCTTTTTCTTCCACCAATCGTGTAACCACTACTCCCTTTCAAATAATTCAATGTGATTTGTGGACATCTCCTGTTGAGAGTATTTCTGGCTTTAAGTATTATCTCGTTTGTCTCGATGATTTTACTCAGTATGCATGGGTTTACCCTCTACGGATTAAGTCCGAAGCTTTCCCACACTTGTCGTCCCTTCATGCTTTAGCGCTCACCCAGTTTAGTGCACGCTTGCAGGCTATTCAGTGTGATAATGGTCGTGAGTTCGATAATTCACTCCTCCATTCGTTTGCCCAGCACCATGGAATTGCACTCCGCTTTTCATGTCCATACACTTCGCAACAGAATGGCAAAGCCGAACGCATTATTCGTACTCTTAATGACATTACTCGTACACTCCTTATCCAAGCTAGTATGCCACCTCGTTTTTTGGTCAAAGCTCTTCACACCGCCGTTATGTTGCATAATCGGCTGCCTTCCAAGGCAATCTCGGATCGTATTCCTTTTCGTGCCTTACTTGGCGTAGATCCTGCCTATGCTGGTCTTCGGGTTTTCAGATGTCTATGTTACCCCAACACCACAGCCGTGGCTCCGCACAAACTTGCGCCTTGCTCCCTGCCATGCGTGTTTCTAGGCTACCCATCACGGCATCATGGCTATCGTTGCCTTGATGGATCCACCCAAAAGATCATCATCTCTCATCATGTAGTGTTCGATGAGTCAACCTTTCCCTTTGCCTCCACTCCATCTTCGTCAACTCCTACTCCTTCCCTGCACACTTATGATTTTTTGCAGGGTACTGAGCAGCCGGTCTCGTTGATGCCGTTCACCGTGCCAGGCACGGTGACCCCAGACGTAGCCCCACGGTCGCCGCCACGGTCGCCGTCGCCGCCGCCACGGTCCCCTCCTTGGTCGCCGCCACTGACCTCGCCCCGGTCGCCTGGGGCACGGGCTTCTGTCGAGCGCCCTGCCAGGAGCCTCGATGGCGGTCCTGCTGGGAGTCCTTCTCCTACTACAGCAGCGTCACCGCCGGCAACGCCGTCGCCGGCTCCTGCTGTTGTCGATCCACCCCGGACCCGCCGGCCGCGGGCCCCTCCACCGCCACCATCCCACGCCATGGCCACTCGTGCTAAACAGGGCATTGTGCAGCCAAAAAGATATTTGATCTTCATGTTGAGGGTTTATCTCCAATACCGAAGACTTATCGTGGTGCTCTCAAGGATCCAAATTGGCATTCCGCTATGGTTGAGGAGTATGGTGCTCTTCTCTCCAACAACACTTGGGACCTCATTGATCCACCTCGCAATGCTAACATTGTTACTGGTAAGTGGATCTACCGTCACAAGATGAAGTCTGATGGTTCTTTGGATCGCTACAAAGCTCGTTGGGTACTTCGTGGATTTACTCAGCGAGAAGGTATCGATTTTGATGAAACTTTCAGCCCGGTCGTTAAGCCAGCCACTATTCGAACAACGCTCTCTCTTGCTCTCTCTAGTGACTGGTCCATTCATCAGCTTGACGTCAAGAATGCATTCCTCAATGGCACTCTCATCGAGACTGTTTATGCTCGTCAGCCTTCTGAGTTCACTGATCCTCGTTTCCCTGATAAGGTTTGTCGTCTCAACAAATCCCTCTATGGTTTGAAACAGGCGCCTCGAGCATGGTTTCAGCGGTTTGCTTCGTTCATTGCATCGGTTGGTTTCATTGGCTCCAAGTCCGACAGCTCGTTGTTCGTCTATCGGCGTGGTGCTGACATGGCCTATCTCCTGCTCTATGTGGATGACATTATCCTGACTGCATCTTCCTCGACATTGTTGCATAGTTTGATTGCCTCTCTTCATACCGAATTCAGTATGACAGATATGGGTGATCTTCATTATTTTCTGGGCATCTCTATCACACGCAGCAAGGACAGTTTGTTCCTCTCACAGGAGAAGTATCCATTGGATCTTCTTGACATAGCTGGCATGTTGCAGTGCAAACCCATCTCTACTCCCGTTGATACTACCTCCAAACTTTCAGCCAAGTCCAGTGATCCAGTTGCAGATCCCACCGAGTATCGTAGTATTGCAGGCGGTCTTCAGTACCTCACGTTCACTCGGCCGGACATCTCTTATGCTGTGCAGCAGATTTGTCTTCATATGCATGATCCTCGGGCTAATCACTTGCTCCTTGTGAAGCGTGTGCTTCGCTATATCCGCGGCACCACCGGCCATGGCCTCACTTTGTTTCGACACAGCTCCAACAAATTGCTGGCCTATTCTGACACTGATTGGGCAGGTTGCCCTGACACTCGCCAGTCTACCTCAGGTTATTGCGTCTTTCTTGGCACTAACCTGGTGTCGTGGTCTGCTAAGCGGCAGCACACGGTCTCTCGCTCCAGCGCCGAGGCCGAATACAGGGCAGTTGCAAATGTCGTGGCTGAAACATGTTGGTTACGGCAGCTTCTTCAGGAGCTTCATCGACCGGTGACTGGTGCCACTGTGGTGTTTTGTGACAATGTGAGCTCTGTTTACATGACACAGAATCCCGTTCATCATCAGCGCACCAAGCATGTGGAGATCGATTTACACTTTGTGCGAGACCGTGTCACCACAGGCGAGGTCCGGGTTCTTCACGTTCCGAGTTCTTCTCAATTTGCGGACATTTTCACCAAAGGATTGCCATCTCCTCTCTTTTTGGATTTTCGGGACAGTCTTAACATTCGCCGACGCCCGTTTACGACTGAGGGAGGGTGTTTTTGTATAGTTATATGGTTGTATATGTGTAGTCCTTGTATAGGTGTCCGTATATTGTACGATACGAACTCTGCCTTGTAACCTATATATATTGATCAATACAAGGCACCACAACGCGTGGTTTCCCTAATCTTACAATACTGCTTACCAGCAACGTCTTCCTTTGATTCAGCGGTATTGTTGGATGAAGCGGCCCGGACCAACATTACATGACCGCATTCATGAGACTGGTTCTACCAACGTGCTTCGCACACAGGTGGCTAGCGGGTGTCTATTTCTCCAACTTTAGTTGAATCGAGTTTGATTATGCCCGGTCCTTGTTGAAGGTTAAAACATCACACTTGATGAAAAATCGTTGTGGTTTTGACGCGTAGGTAAGAACGGTTCTTGCTAGAAGCCCGTAGCAGCCACGTGAAACTTGCAACAACAAAGTAGAGGACGTATAACTTGTTTTTGCAGGGCTTGTTGTGATGTGATATGGTCAAGACATGATGATCATGTTTTGTAACCGTTATCGGCAACTGGCAGGAGCCTTATGGTTGTCACTTTATTGTATGAAATGCAATCGCCATGTAATTGCTTTACTTTATCACTAAGCAGCAGCGATAGTCGTAGAAGCAATAGTTGGCGCGACGACAACGATGCTTCGATGGAGATCAAGGTGTCAAGCCGGTGACGATGGTGATCATGACGGTGCTTTGGAGATGGAGATCAAAGGTACAAGATGATGATGGCCATATCATATCACTTATTTGATTACATGTGATGTTTATCTTTTTATGCATCTTATTTTGCATAGTACAGCGATAGCATTATAAGATGATCTCTCACTAAATTTCAAGGTATAAGTGTTCTCCCTGAGTATGCACCATTGCGACAGTTCGTCGTGCCGAGACACCACGTGATGAGCGGGTGTGATAAGCTCTACGTTCACATACAACGGGTGCAAGCCAGTTTTGCACACGCATAATACTCGGGTTAAACTTGACGAGCCTAGCATATGCAGATATGGCCTCGGAACACTGAGACCGAAAGGTCGAGCGTGAATCATATGGTAGATATGATCAACATAGTGATGTTCACCATTGAAAACTACTCCATCTCACGTGATGATCGGACATGGTTTAGTTGATATGGATCACGTGATCACTTAGATGATTAGAGGGATGTCTATCTAAGTGGGAGTTCTTAAGTAATATGATTAATTGAACTTTAATTTATCATGAACTTAATACCTCATAGTATTTTGCATAACTATGTTGTAGATCAATAGCTCGCGATGTAGCTCCCCGTTTATTTTTGATATGTTCCTAGAGAAAAACTATGTTGAAAGATGATAGTAGCAATGATGCGGACTGGGTCCGTGATCTGAGGATTATCCTCATTGCTGCATAGAAGAATTATGTCCTGGATGCACCGCTAGGTGACAGACCTATTGCAGGAGCAGATGCAGACGTTATGAACATTTGACAAGCTCGATATCATGACTACTTGATAGTTTAGTGCACCATGCTTTACGACTTAGAACTGGAACTTCAAAAATGTTTTGAACACCATGGAGCATATGAGATGTTCCAAGAGCTGAAATTGGTATTTCAGACTCATGCCCGAGTTGAGAGGTATGAGACCTTTGACAAAGTACTTTGCCTACAAGATGGAGGAGAATAGATCAGCTAGTGAGCATATGCTCAGAATGTCTGGGTATTACAATCGCTTGAATCAAGTGGCAGTTAATCTTCCAGATAAAATAGTGATTAACAGAGTTCTCTAGTCACTATCACCAAGTTACTAGAACTTCGTGATGAACTATAATATGCAAGGGATGATGAAAACGATTCCCGAGCTTTTCGCGTTACTAAAATCGGTGAAGGTAGAAATCAAGAAAGAGAATCAAGTGTTGATGGTTAATAAGACCACTAGTTTCAAGTAAAAGGGCAAGGTAAATAAAGGGAACTTCAAGAAGAATGGCAAGCAAGTTGCCACTCCCATGAAGAAGCCCAAAGCTAGACCCAAGCCTGAAACTGAGTGCTTCTACTGTGAAGGAAATGGTCACTGGAAGCGGAACTGTGCCAAATACTTGAGGGATAAGAAGGATGGCAAAGTGAACAAAAGTATATATGATATACATGTTATTGATGTAGTAGCCCCTGGGTATTTGATACTAGTTTAGTTGCTATTATTAGTAACTCAAAACAGGAGTTACAAAATGAACAAAGACTAGTTGAGGGCAAGGTGACGATGTGTGTTAGAAGTGATGCCAAGGTTGATAAGATCACCATCGCACACTCTCTTTACCTTCGGGATTAGTATTGAACCTAAAATAAATGTTATTTGTTGTTTGTGTTGAGCATAATATGATTGGATCATGTTTATTGCAATACAGTTATTCATTTAAGTCAAAGAATAATTGTTATTCTGTTTACATGAATAAAACCTTCTGTGGTCATACACCCAAGGTGAATGGTATATTGAATCTCGATCGTGGTGATACACATATTCATAATATTGATGCCAAAAGATGCAAAGTTGATAATGATGGTGCAACATATTTGTGGCACTGCCATTTAGGTCATATTGGTGTAAAGCGCATGAAGAAACCCATGCCGATGGGCTTTTGGAACCACTTGATGATGAATCACTTGATGCTTGCGAACCATGCCTCATGAGAAAGATGACTAAGACTCCGTTCTCCGGAACAATGGAACAAGCTACTAACTTATTGGAAATAATACATACTGATGTATGTGGTCCAATGAGTGTTGAGGCTCGTGGCGGGTATCGTTATTTTCTTACCTTCACAGATGATTTGAGCAGATATGGTTATATCTACTTAATGAAGCATAAGTTTGAAACATTTGAAAAGTTCAAAGAATTTCAGAGTGAAGTAGAAAATCATCGTAACAAGAAAATAAAGTTTTACGATCTGACCATGGAGGTGAATATTTGAGTTACGAGTTTGGTCTTCATTTGAAACAATGTGGAATAGTTTCACAACTTACGCCACCTGGAACACCACAGCGAAATGGTGTGTCCAAATGTCGTAATCGTACTTTATTTGATATGGTGCGATCTATGATGTCTCTTACCGATTTACCACTATCGTTTTGGGGGTATGCATTAGAGACAACTGCATTCACGTTAAATAGGGCACCGTCTAAAAATCCATTGAGACGACACCGTATGAACTATGGTTTAGCAAGAATCCTAAGTTGTCGTTTCTTCAAGTTTGGGGTTGCGATGCTTATGTGAAAAAGTTTCATCCTGATAAGCTCAGACCCAAATCAAGAAGTGCGTCTTCATAGGATACCCAAAAGAAACTGTTTGGTACACCTTCTATCACAGATCCGAAGGCAAGATCTTTCGTTGCAAAGAATGGATCCTTTCTAGAGAAGGAGTTTCTCTTGAAAGAAGTGAGTGGGAGGAAAGTAGAACTTGATGAGGTAATTGTACCTTCTCTCAAATTGGAAAATAGCTCATCACAGAAATCAGTTCCAGTGATACCTACACCAATTAGTGGGGAAGTTAATGATGATCATGAAACTTCAGATCAAGTTACTACCGAACCTCATAGGTCAACCAAAGTACGATCCGCACCAGAGTGGTACGATAATCCTATTCTGGAAGTCATGTTACTAGACCATGATAAACCTACGAACTATGAGGAAGCGATGATGAGCCCAGATTCCGCGAAATGGCTTGAGGCCATGAAATCTGAGATGGGATCCATATATGAGAACAAAGTATGGACTTTGGTTGACTTGCCCGATGATCGGCAAGCCATTGAGAATAAATGGATCTTCAAGAGGAAGACGGACGCTGATGGTAGTGTTACTATCTACAAAGCTTGAATTGTCGCAAAAAGGTTTTCGACAAGTTCAAGGTGTTGACTACGATAAAATTTTCTCACTCGTATCGATGCTTAAGTCTGTCAGAATCATGTTAGCAATTGTCGCATTTTATGAAATCTGGCAAATGGATATGAAAACTACATTTTTAAGGGATTTATTAAAGAAGAGTTGTATGTGATGCAACCAGAAGGTTTTGGCAATCCTAAAGGTGCTAACAAAATATGCAAGCTCCAGTAATCCATCGATGGACTGGTGCAAGCATCTCGGAGTTGGAATATACGCTTTGATGAGTTGATCGAAGCATATAGTTTTATACCGACTTGTGGTGAAACCTGTATTTACATAAGTGAGTGGGAGCACTACAGCCTTTCTGATAAGTATATGTGAATGACATATTGTTGATCGAAAATAATGCAAAATTTTCTGGAAAGCATAAAGGAGTATTTGAAAGGAGTTTTTCAAAGAAAGACCTCGGTGAAGCTACTTACATATTGGGCATCAAGATCTATAGAGATAGATCAAGACGTTTAATAAGACTTTCAATGAGTACATACCTTGATAAGATTTTGAAGTAGTTCAAAATGGAACAGTCAAAGAAGGAGTTCTTGCCTGTGTTGCAAGGTGTGAAGTTGAGTAAAGACTCAAAACCCGACCACGACAGAAAATAGAAAGAGAATGAAAAGTCATTCCCTATGCCTCAGTCATACATTCTATAAAGTATGCTATGCTGTGTACCAGACCTATTGTGTACCTCACCATGAGTTTGGCAAGAGGGTACAATAGTGATCCAGGAGTGGATTACTGGAGAGCGGTCGAAATTATCCTTAGTAGAATAAGGATACGTTTCTCGGTTATGGAGGTGACAAAGAGTTCGTTGTAAAGAGTTACGTCGATGCAACCTTTGACACCGATCTGGATGACTCTAAGTCTCGATCTAGATACATATTGAAAGTGGGAGCAATTAGCTAGAGTAGCTCCGAGCAGAGTATTGTAGACATAGAAATTTGCAAAATACATACGGCTCTGAATGTGACAGACCCATTGACTAAGCTTCTATCACAAGCAAAACATGATCACACCTTAGTACTCCTTGGGTTTTAATCACATAACGATGTGAACTAGATTATTGAATCTAGTAAAACCCTTTGGGCATTAGTCACATGGCGATGTGAACTTTCACATGGTGATGTGAACTATTGGTGTTAAATCACATGGCGACTTGAACTAGATTATTGACTCTAGTGCAAGTGGGAGACTGAAGCAAATATGGCCTAGAGGCAATCATAAAGTTGTTATTTATATTTCCTTATATCATGATAAATGTTTATTATTCATGGTAGAATTGTATTAACTGCAAACTTACTACATGTGTGAATACATAGAAAAAACAGAGTGTCCCTAGTATGCCTCTACTAGACTAGCTCGTTAATCAAAGATGGTTAAGTTTCCTAGCCATAGACATGTGTTGTCATTTGATGAACGGGATCACATCATTAGAGAATGATGTGATGGACAAGACCCATCCGTTAGCTTAGCATAATGATTGTTTAGTTTTATTGCTATTGCTTTTTTCATGACTTATACATGTTCCTCTGACTATGAGATTATGTAACTCCCGAATACCGGAGGAACACCTTGTGTGCTATCAAACGTCACAACGTAACTGGGTGATTATAAAGATGCTCTACAGGTGTATCCGAAGGTGTTTGTTGGGTTGGCATAGATTGAGATAGGATTTGTCACTCCGAGTTTCGGAGAAGTATCTCTGGGCCCTCTCGGTAATGCTCATCACTATAAGCCTTGCAAGCAATGTGACTAATGAGTTAGTTACGGGATGATGCATTACGGAACGAGTAAAGAGACTTGCCAGTAACGAGATTGAACTAGGTATGATGATACCGACGATCGAATCTCGGGCAAGTAACATACCGATGACAAAGGGAACAATGTATGTTGTTATGCGCTTTGACCGATAAAGATCTTCGTAGAATATGTAGGAGCCAATATGAGCATCCAGGTTCCGCTATTATTTATTGACTGGAGATGTGTCTCGGTCGTGTCTACATAGTTCTCGAACCCGTATTGTCCGCACGCTTAACGTTCGATGACGATTTGTATTATGAGTTATGTGATTTGATGACCGAAGTTTGTTCGGAGTCCCGGATGAGATCACGGACATGACGAGGAGTCTCGAAATGGTCGAGAGGTAAATATTCATATATTGGAAGGCTATATTCGGACGTCAGAATGGTTCCGAGTGATTCGGGTATTTTTCGGAGTACCGGGGAGTTCCGGGAATTCACCAGGGGAAGTATTGGGCCTTATTGGGCTTTAGTGGAAAGGAGGGAAGGGCCACAAGGGGAGGCAGCGCCCCCCCATGGGCTGGTCCGAGTTGGACTAGGAGGGGGCGGCGCTCCCCTCTTTCCTTCCCCCTCTCCTTCTCCTTCCCTCCCTCCACCTCTTGCAAAAGGAAGGGGACTCCAACTAGGATTGGGAATCCTAGTTGGACTCCCCCTATAGGCGCGCCCCTCCTAGGCCAGCCTCCTCCTCCTCCCTCCTTTATATACGGGGGAGGGAGGCACCCCACAGACACACCAAGCCTTCTCTTAGCCGTGTGCAGTGCCCCCCTCCATAGTTACACACCTCGGTCATATCGTCATAGTGCTTTGGCGAAGCCCTAGGCCGGTAACTTCATCATCACCGTCGCCACACCGTCGTGCTGACAGAACT
Organism: Aegilops tauschii subsp. strangulata; assembly: GCF_002575655.3. Lineage (NCBI taxonomy): Eukaryota > Viridiplantae > Streptophyta > Magnoliopsida > Poales > Poaceae > Aegilops > Aegilops tauschii. The sequence goes on from NC_053038.3 coordinate 96,177,044, forward strand.
CTCCCTCGGCCTCAACTGGATCAGGAGTATGAGGGACGTCATTGAGATGAATGTGTGTTGAACACAGAGGTGCCGTACGTTCGGTGCTTGGATAGGTTGGATCGCGAAGACGTTCGACTACATCAACCGCGTTAATAAACGCTTCCGCTTTCGATCTACGAGGGTATGTGGACACACTCTCTCCACTCGTTGCTATGCTTCTCCTAGATAGATCTTGCGTGATCGTAGGAATTTTTTGAAATACTACATTCCCTAGCAAGATGCTGCCACCAAAACATGCTTATGGCCTTGCGATGAATATATGATGTGAGTGGGCATTAAGGAGGAATTTGAGCATTATGTTCACAATGCCGGTCTCGGTCTCTACATTTTAGATAAGTGCAAACAATGCCACCTCCTCACCGAGTCGTTTGTCAAAGGATTTAAATTCTACACTCGTGAGTCTAGGGTATCGTTTATGCTTTATGATAATCCATTTACCATCTCACTAGATAATTTTGCTTACCACTTCAAGCTTCCATTTTGGGGTTCGCTTGATGAACCACCAAAAGCTGAGTTTGAAACATTCTTGACTACTCTTTATTACGGTGAAAGGAGGGGAGTGACACAAGGTAGAATAAAGAGCATTCATTTTCCCGCAATTCAGTACTTTGCATTATTTAATCGGAAATGTATAGTACGCAAGCAAGACTGTAGTACACTCTGTGCTCCAGACTTGAGCCTCATTCACACTGCTCTCACTAGTGAAAGGAATGATAACCTTGGAGAAATTGTTGCACGCAGACTTCAGCACAGCGCTAACAGTGCCTATTTCTATGGGCGAATATATGCCACACGTTTAGCACGAGGGCTGGGTGTTTCACCCTTGCCCTTTGATCAGATCCTACCCACGCAGTATTTAGATTTTGGCACCTTAAAAGATCATAAGATTCTCAAGGGAAAGGTTGATAACTTCACTTATAGTCTGTTGTTTAACCAAACATCTGTTGTGCACACATATTTGCCTGCGCCTGCCCATTTTGACTATCACAACAAAGGAAGATATTTTGTTCTTGAGAGCGAGGCCCGAGCTCACAATGCAGCAGTAGAGGCAGCACATTAGTCCGAGGTGTCTGCACCAAGAGCCTCCGTGAGCTACCATGCTGACTACTATCCAAGCTAGGCCAAAAGCCTAAGCTTGGGGGAGTACGTGTTCTCACCGACATTACATTCATGCCCACTTATTTTCATTTGTTGGTGTTCACACTTTTTCATTGTATCACCCATGCTTAGATTTCTTTTCTTGCTTTCTTCTTGTGTGTTTGAAAAACTTTAGAAAAACCAAAAAAAATTAGTTGTAGTGGTTTACTTTCTATGCATGCTTAGTAGTAGCACTAAAAAGAAAATCCAAAAAGATTTCCTTGTTCTTCTTTTGCTTGTTGGGAGTTTTCCCATGTAAATAGTTTTTCTCATTTTTGCTTTTCTCATTTTATTTCCTTGTTCAAGAAAACCAAAAACTCCAAAAATATTTCAGTGTGTTTCTCTCAATTTATTTTCTTTTTATTCGAGTTGTACCGAGGAGAAGACCATGATGAAAATGTTGAGTGGCTCTCATATGAATAAGTTGAACTAATAAAGAGCACATTTTACCCTGTCTTCTCCTTTTGAATAAAATGTTTGCAGATTCCAGCTTAGTCCATGGCACTCTTGCACGATTATTATTTTCATATCGTTCGATCATGCAAGTGAAAGGCAATAATGACGATATTCGATGAACTGGCCGTGGCAGAGAGAAACTGGTATGAACTCGACTTGTTCTGTTTGTGTAAATATGTTTAGCCTAGTATCCATGATTCAACACATTATGATTAAACATGTTTGCAATGACAATTAGAGATTATAGATTCTCATGCCATGCATAAGTAGTTTGGAGTGGATAATGATTTATCTTGGATATCAACATTGCGTTAAAATGATTGTGATGTAGTATGATGATATGGTATCCTCCTCTGAATGTTCGAGTGGCTTGACTTGGCACATGTTCATGCATGTAGTTGAATAAAAACCTACATAGACTCTATGATATTTATGTTCATGGGGTTCATATCCTACTCATGCTAGTGTCCAATATTACTTATGCATAATGCATGTTTATGACTGTTGTTGCTCTCTAGCTGGCCGCTTCTCAATCTAGTTGCTAGCCTTCGCCTGTACTAAGTGGGAATTCGTCTTGTACATCAAAAACCTTGAACCCAAAGTTGTTCCAGATGAGTCCACCATACCTACCTATATGCGGTATTACCCTGCCGTCCTAAGTAAATTTGCATGTGCCACCTCTAAAAACTTCTAAATAAATATCCTTTTTGTGTGCCTGGATCGTTCATGGAACGACAGGAGGTGGTCGGTATCTTCCATCCTAAGCAGGTTATTATCAGGTCGGCTGTTTATTCACTCGCCATCAAACGAGAAAAGGGCGGTAATAGGGATTCCCAGTCCCGAACTAAAAAATGCAAATAATTAAACAAAACTCCCCCGAGACTGTTGTTGGTATGGACGGCACCCGTTGTTTCGGATAAGCCGTGGAGTGTGATTAATGGTGGAGGGGGAGTAGCCTTTACTTTTATCTCTTGGGAACCGCCACTAGCGTGCTTAGCATGGAAGATATTGATAACTGATGGTCGTAAAGTGAATGAGAAGGGTGCATGTCTCAAAATATCATTTATCTCTGTTTTAAAACTTGAGCTCTGACACCTCTGCAAATCACTGCTTCCCTCTGTGAAGGGACTATCTATTTACTTTTATGTTGTGCCATCACCTTCTAAAACAAGCGCTAGAACCTGAGAGCACAGCTGTCATGACTTATGCATTGTGTGTAGCTAATGTTGGGTGCATCATGACTGGATCTTTTCTACCATGAATTACAATGTTTAGTCACTGCTTGAACTTTGGAGGTGCTCTGCATTTATGTTTTGCGGTCTCAGAAAGGGCTAGCGAGATACCACTATTGTCATATTATATCATGGTTGTTTTGACAACGTGTTGCCGTTTGAGATATCTTATTATTGCTCGCTAGTTGATTATGTCATTGATATGAGTTAATATAATCTTTAAAAGTTATTGTCGGCATGGTTAGTTATAATGTTGGCTGAAAACCTGGGTGCTGTTTAAGCTTATTTATGCAAACAAGAGCAAACGAGTTCGTAAAAGGTTTCTTTTTCACTTTCAGTTTATCAACTGAATTGCTTGAGGACAAGCAAATGTTTAAGCTTGGGGGAGTTGATACGTCTCCAACGTATCTACTTTTCCTAAGGCTTTCCCTCTTGTTTTGGACTCTAATTTGCATGATTTGAATGAAACTAACCCCGGTCTGACGCTGTTTTCAGCAGAACTACCATGGTGTTGTTTTTGTGCAGAATTAAAAGTTCTCAGAATGGAACAAAACTTCGCGAGGAATTTTTATATAATAAATAAGAATTTCTGGAGCCAAGACCTGCCGGAGAGGGGCGCCTGGGTGGGCACAACCCACCAAGGCGCACCCCTCTCTCCTGGCGCGCCCAGGTGGGTTGTCCGCACCTGGTGGCCCCGCAGACCCTGAAACTGACGCTATAAAATCCTATTTTTCCAGAAAAAACAGGGAGAAAGAATTATCATGATCCACGAGACAGAGCCGCCGTCACCTCCTGTTCTTCCTCGGGAGGCCAGATCTGGAGTCTGTTTGGGGCTCTGGAGAGGGGGATCTTCGTTCTTCGTCAGCACCAACCATTCTCCATCGCCAATTCCATGATGCTCCCCATCGTGAGTGAGTAATTCCTTCAGAGGCTCGCTGGTCGGTGAGGAGTTGGATGAGATTCATCATGTAATCGAGTTAGTTTTGTTAGGGCTTGACCCTAGTATCCACTATGTTCTAAGATTGATGTTGCTATGACTTTGCCATGCTTAATGCTTGTCACTTTGGGCCCGGGTGCCATGAACTCAGATCTGAACCGTTTATGTTATCACCATTATATCCATGTTCTAGATCCGATCTTGCAAGTTATAGTCACCTACTACGTGTTATGATCTGGTAACCCCGGAGTGCCAGAAACCGGGACTTCTTCCGGTGATGACCGTAGTTTGAGGAGTTCATGTATTCACTATGTGTTAATGCTTTATTCCGGTTCTCTATTAGAAGGAGGCCTTAATATCCCTTAGTTTCCAATATGGACCCCGCTGCCACGGGAGGGTAGGACAAAAGATGTCATGCAAGTTCTTTCCATAAGCATGTATGACAATTTACGGAATACATGCCTACATTATATTGACGAACTGGAACTAGCACTGGTACGCGTCGGTCCTAAACAAATGGTTTTTAACCCCTTTTCGCGATGGCATTTGGAACCATCACCAAGTGAGTGTGGGCGATAGGGGGGTCCTTCCCACACGACCCAGAAATCGTCTGGGATAGGCCCTCCTAGGACCCAGGCTGGGGCCGTGTGCGATCGGGCGAGGCATCGAAACCCAATCATTTCCGTAGGTATGTACATCCCACACGGTAATCCGAAAAAAACATTTCCGTATGTATGTACATCCCACACGGTGAATCCCAGAAAAACATTTCCGTTCGTATGTATATCACACACAGTCAATCCAAGGAATACGTTTCCGTTCTTATGTACATCCCACATAGTCAATCTAGGGAAAATGTTTCCGTTCAGACGTACATCCCACACAATTTTATGTGTAGGCTCGTGTGTGAAAAGTGTATCTATCACACACGGTCTGCCTTGGTTAGCTGTTTGGTTTTGTCAACTATATCACACACGATTTGATGAAGAAAACTGTGTGGCATTGGGCTATCCATCACAAGTGCTTTTACTGCTAGAACCGTTTGCAAAGGTCCATGACACATTTAGCAGGTTTATTAGTTTACAATTAATAATTCTAGTATTATGCAAATTCATATTTCATATCAAACAGCTGTTTGCCAATTTCATATCAGGCACATAAACATATTATAACATCACAGTACGGTAGCTACATGAAAACATCACAGTACAACATATAGCTAGTTCAACTTCATAAGAACAATATATTCATTTCCCTAATCGAGATCATCCAGGCTCGTCTTATCCACCTCTGCTTTCAGTTGAGTAAGAACCCGTTTTGCACGGGCCAACTAGGAAAGTGCCTCCTCCTTCGCCAACACCATCTTAGCAAAGTCTGATTTAAAAAATCTGAGCTCATTCTCCACCTTCAACTTTTTATCCCGCATCTTGAAATATGCTTTAGCATTGACAACAATTTCTCTAAGCCTACGTGTGTTCTCTTCCTCATGCATGCTCCAGAGCTTCGCTAGGCACATCTTCAAAGACTGCGGCGACTCTTGATCAACCCACTCCAAGTAAGAACACTTCCGTTCATCCTATAATATTTAAAACTAGATCAGTAACAATTGTAGGGGAAATGGGTTTATAGCAACATATAAAATCACCAATTCTTATTTTAAAAAACTGAAGAAACATGTTAATTATGACATATCTTCTCAAAAAGATCAATGTGCAAATGAAATAATTGGTACTGAGACAACAACCAAATTTTGGAACATCAGAAGCTATAATTAACTACAACGACGCTACAAGTTCTTACTCATGTATAATAAATAACAAATTGAACATTTTATGAGGAAGGTAAATATAACTGCAACAGCATAGCGACAGTGCTTGAATGACAACAAATTGATACTAACAGGTGTGTACATGCACAAATTTAGTAACATAGAACTAATAGCACTAAGGCCGTCCACTATGTACGCCAAAACTGGGGTAAAGACAACTGTTGCTGCATCTCGCACCGGTGCCCTGCACTGGCGAGCCGATGCAGTGGAAAAAAATCAGGGACCCGGACTCCGGAGCACGTAGTTGCTTCGATGCCCAGTTCCTTCATGCCATAAAGATTTAGTATTTTACTGCTTGGCTGTTCGGATGTGTGGACCAAAGTTGGCTGCACAAACTGCTGAAGCGGTGCCAAATAATTTTCTAATGGCACCGCTGATGAGATGGCAACAATTTAAGATACTAGGTATAAACTGTGACACTGTCTTAGGATGCGTTTGGTTGAAGGTGTGGTATGAATGGGTTGGGACCGTGACAATGTTTGAATCACATCTAACAAATGCTTTGTAACAAGGAAAGAGGGTCTAACCTTCTATGCACATGCCAGAAACTTCCTCCCACTGTCCACAGAATCAAATGCAACTAGCTTCACGCTTGGAGATTGATGGTGACAACGAGCAGATAGATCTTCAGCCACCCCGCTCCATTCGTTGCCACTGATGGTCCTTGGGAGCTATAAGAGGAAGAAATGACTCAAATCGACCGCCGGGTAAAAATCCTTCATTCCAAGTCATAGCCCGAGAGAGAGAAGAGAGGCATACCCGGGTGGTGAAGGAGTAGTCGCCGGAGGAGGAACCGCTGGAGAGGTCTTTGAAGAAGACAATGGCGACCCTGGCGGTAGGATGCGAGACGGCGAGAGCGAGGAAGCGGCTATAGCTTAGCAAGGAAGGAAGGAAGGAGGAAAGAGGGGAAATTTGACTTGTGGTCGGGGAGAAAAGGGGGTGGGGAAGGGGGCGGGGGGTAGATATTTTGGCGGTAGGCCAAAAATTTGGAAATGTGGAGGGAAACTTTGCGCGCGGTGCCGCCGGACCATTCACTTTGAACGATTGTGTGCATCACAAATGATTCTTCTGCTTTACGCGCATGGGATGAGTTTGATAATTCAAATTTTGGTGGAAATTTCCCCGGGTACGTCATTGCATAATTTTACATCGCTTGCTAATTTGGGCACACAAAAGAGCGTACAACAGACAGACCACACTTACTGAATCAAGCAATTTTAGTAATTAAACTGAGGCATTTGACATAAACATTGCTCTAACAAAAGACCAGCATTAAAAACAAAGCCTAAGTACGCATAATTTTAACAAATCCGCCGCCGCGCCGGCCTATGCATCCCCAGTGTGAGATGAGACGTCGATGACTTGTCCTCGTGACTTGCTGCCGTTGGTGGACTCTGCGTCCCCCCTACTGAAGTCGACCGCGTCCTCGTCCTCGTCCCCGGCGCCGCCCTCAAGGTTGTAGTACTCGTAGTAGTGGCTGCGCCAGAGCTCGCGTTAGTACTCCACCGTCGATTCCTCGACGGACAGACTCTTCTCTACCTCGACCTCGGCCACGCGCAACTCCTCCTCCCAGCGCTCCTTGATCTCCGCCGCCTCCTGCATCTCCAGCTCCCGCTCAGTGACCTCATGAGGAAGCAGGTGCTCCATGGACACCGCCGCCTTTTCAGACGTGGGTTGCATGCTGGAATCCGAGGTGGCCTAGAATATCTTGGCGTGTGCATCCTCGATCTTGGCGTGGATGGCCTCGACCCGGGCCAGGGCGACATCAGCGGCACGGACGGCGGCTCGAGCGCTCTCGGTATTTGTAGCCTCCGTCGCAGCAGCAGCTGCAGCCGTCCCGGCTGCTGCAGATGCCCTCTTAGCGGAAGCGGCCGCGCTCAATGCGGATGCGGCGGCGCTCGGGGGGACGCGGCCATCGTACGGGCCTTCACGAAGCGTTTCCACGGCATCATCTTTGCAAGAACGGGGTGCAGGAATGGGGATCGGGATTCGTGGATTCGGGGGTTGCCGGCACTAGAGCAGACGAGCCGGCGAAGCTTAAGGAGAGAGACTTAAATGGACCCAGATATTTTCATCGCAAACGGTTCCTAGAAAACAACTGTGTGTGATGTTGTAGATATTTTTTATTAGCTGTGAAAGACGAATTTGGAGTAAAGTGCCAACAGATGGTGTTTTAAATGAACGAGGAATTTTGTAGTACTAATACAACTATCATGTCAAATTTTGGAAAATTTCAGGGGTCATTTAACCTTTTAAGACATTTGAGTGATTTTCTAGCCATTTAATGACCGTAATTGAAATTTGAACTACATCTACATGCAACAGCTAACCATAACAGTTTGAAAACTCATATTTCGTGTACTTGTGTGTGATTTAATTCCATTGGCAATAAATTTGAAGGAATTTTCAAACATATTGGTCTAACGGCTATGACACAATTAAGCATGGAGTGACATGGCATTTTAATTCCAAAAAATAAAAAAAATCAGAAACACATGAAACCTTGGTTGATGGAATGTCATGCCACCAAGATGATGTGTTAAAAAAATTGGCATGTTTGACGAAAGTTTGGACACACACCCCTCACAACCGGAGCAACTCACTAGAAGGCTCGTGGTTCCGAGAGGGAACAATGCATGTTTGATGACGAACGGGAGATAGCTTCCTCTTACGGCCTTCAATTTTTTCTACGTCTAACATGCACTACTACAACTGTAATGTGAATTTTTTGAAAATTCTATGGGCCGTTTGACCTTTTAAAGACATTTAAGTGATTTTCTAGCCATTTAATGACCGTAATTCAAATTTGAACTACTTCTACATGCAATGCCTAACCAAAACAGTTTGAAAAATCATATTTGTGTACTTGTGTGTGAGTTAATTCCATGTGCAGTAAACTAGAAGGAATTTTCAAACATATTTGTCTCACGACATGGACACATGCATGCATACGTATGCATGGAGTGACATGGCATTTTAATTCAAAAAAATCAGAAACACATGAAACCTTGGTTGATGTAATGTCGTGCCACCAAGATGATGTGGTAAAGAAATTGGCATGTTTGAAGAAAGTTTGGACACACACCCCTCACAAACCGAAGCAACTCACTAGAAGGCTCGTGGTTCCGAGAGGGAACAATGCATGTTTGATGACGAACGGGAGATAGCTTCCTCTTACTGCCTTCAATTTTTTCTACGTCTAACATGCACTACTACAACTGTAATGTGAAACTTAGGAAAAACTAGGGGTCATTTGACCTTTTAAAGATATTTAAGTGATTTTCTAACCATTTAATGACCGTAATTCAAATTTGAACTACATCTACATGCAATGCCTAACCAAAACGGTTTGAAAAATCATATATGTGTACTTGTGTGCGAGTTAATTCCATATGCAGTAAATTAGAAGGAATTTTCAAACATATTGGTCTCACGACATGGGCACATGCATACGTATGCATGGAGTGACATGGCATTTTAATTCCAAAAAATAAAAAAAATGATCAGAAAAACATGAAACCTTGGTTGATGTAATGTCATGCCACCAAGATGATGTGGTAAATAAATTGGCATGTTTGACGAACGTTTGGACACACACCCCTCACAAACAGGAGCAACTCGCTAGAAGGTTCGTGGTTCTGAGAGGGAACAATGCATGTTTGATGACGGACGGGAGATAGCTTCCTCTTACGGCCTTCAAACTTTTCCTACGTTTAATGTGCACTAATACAACTGTCATGTGAAAATTTGGAAAATTTCAGGGGTCATTTGACCTTTTAAAGGCATTTAAGTGATTTTCTAACCATTTATGACCGTAATTCAAATTTGAACTACATCTACATGCAACGCCTAACCATAATGGTTTGAAAAATCATATTTTTGTGTACTTGTGTGTGAGTTAATTCCATGTGCAGTAAATTAGAAGGAATTTTCAAACATATTTGTCTGAAGGCATGGGCACATGCATGGAGTGCCATGGCAGTTTAATTCCAAAAAATAAAAAAATGATCAAAAAAACGTGAAACCTTGCTTGATTTAATGTCATGCCACCAAGATGATGTGGTAAAGAAATTGGCATGTTTGACGAACGTTTGTACACACACCCCTCACAAACCGGAGCAACTTGCTAGAAGGTTCGTGGTTCCGAGAGGGAACAATGCATGTTTGATGATGAACGGGAGATAGCTTCCTCTTAAGGCCTTCAAATTTTTTCCTACGTTTAACATGCACTAATACAACTGTCATGTGAAAATTTGGAAAATTTCAGGGGTCATTTGACCTTTTAAAGACATTTAAGTCATTTTCTAACCATTTAATGACCGTAATTTAAATTTGAACTACATCTACATGCAACGCCTAACCATAACGGTTTGAAAAATCTTTTTTTGTGTACTTGTGTGCGAGTTAATTCCATGTGTAGTAAATTAGAAGGAATTTTCAAACGTATTGGTCTCAAGGCATGTGCACATGCATGGAGTGCATGCCATGGCATTGTAATTCCAAAAAATTAAAAAATGATCAGAAAAACATGAAACCTTGCTTGATTTAATGTCATGCCACCAAGATGATGTGGTAAACAAATTGGCTTGTTTGACAAAAGTTTTGACACACACCCCTCACAAACCGGAGGAACTCACTAGAAGGTTCGTGGTTCCGAGAGGGAACAATGCATGTTTGATGACGGACGGGAGATAGCTTCCTCTTACGGCCTTCAAATTTTTTCCTACATTTAACGTGCACTAATACAACTGTCGTGTGAAAATTTGGAAAATTTCAGGGGTCATTTGACCTTTTAAAGACATTTAAGTGATTTTCTAACCATTTAATGACCGTAATTCAAATTTGAACTACATCTACATGCAACGCCTAACCAAAACGGTTTGAAAATCATATTTTTGTGTACTTGTGTGCGAGTTAAAAAATCATCAGACGATGTAAATATCTGGTGTTCAAAAAAGAAAATGTAAAGATCTGGCAAGACAACCGGCCCCCACACGATTGGCACTCTATCTCGCGGCTCGAGGTTTGGTAGGTCATTGGCGGGGATCATTAATCAGACACGATTCTGTATTGGTAACCGTCAGCTATTATGTTCACACACGGATTTTGCTGCAGGAATCGTGTGTAATTCAAACTACAGTACTCGTAAATTCCGGCGACCGGCGTGTATATTGTCCCCGTCGATCTAGATTTCGGCCGCCAATAAATACTACCTTGCTCACGTCGTCCCGCCTGCATTCTCCTCTACATCCCCCTTGCTCGCCCTCTCTCTCTCTCTCTCTCTCTCTCTCTCTCTTAGATCTCTGCCATGGCGCCGCCGGTCTGCCCACGCGCCGAAGAGGAGTCGCCGCCCCCCCGAGGACGCTCACTCGATTAGCAGCAACGAGGACCCCTAGGCGCCGCCTGACGAGGTTGCGCCGGACCCCCCAACTTTGGATTGGTTTTGGGGCCAGTACAATCTTTGTCTGTGGAAGTCGCTGCCGCTGGCTGAGAAAGCCAGGCCAGTGGCGTTCAAGAAGGAGATGGCGGAGGAGGAAGCCAAGTACCAGGCGGCATGTGAAGCCCGTGATGCCGCCTGGAAAAAGCAGGCGGCGGAGCTTTGGGGGCGGGCGCGTCGTTGTGCCGAGGAGGTGTACGAAGACGGGTACTTCGTGAGGAAGATCATAGGCGCTGGGCGCCTCGTCACTGCGTGGAGGTGGGCCGATAAGCTCCAGCGTGCCACCGACGAGGAGCTCTGGTGGGCGCCCAACGAAATGGCAAGATCGGCCGCGCGCGTCCGCTAGCAAGAGGCAGATCGGTACGTCAAGCGCTGCGAGGCGGAGGAGTCGGAGTACTGCCTCCGCACTGGGAAGACGCCGAGCACTAGGGAGCTGCTGCAGGAATACTGGCCCCAGGAGGGATTATTAGTTTTAGTATTGTTCGTTTTCAATTTTATGCATTGTACCTAGTAATTAAGTATCATCACGTATATGTGATGATATTATATATATATATATTCTGTGATGAACTAATGAACAATTAATATATATATATATATTATGAATTCCATTTTCTATCTGTTTTTGTATACTAATTTGTATCTAGCTGTTATCATCCACATACAGAATGGAAAGCCTATATACACACATTAAAACAGAACATATAAGAATGGAAAATAGAGTACACACATTGAAATAGAGCAATAAACAGAGCAATACTATGATTGCTGTGAATACATAGCTATCCACGTCGAAACGACTTCTCAAATTAAAACACATCCATGAGACCATGACCAGCAACCCTTGCCTAGGGTAGCTCTTGGCTCTGCCTGAACTCGTGCAGGCATTCGTCCAAGCGGTCGACACGCTCGCGGTACATCTGGAGCGCGATCTCGAGCTCCAAGTTGGCTATTTCATCGGAGATCACCAGCTCGAGGATGCGACGGCCATGTTCCTCTACTGCACCCAGGTGGACACCTGGGCCAAGGAGGCGGTCGAGCCTACAGACCAGCGCGTTGGCATCCAGCAGGCCGCGGACAAGGCGAACGGCAACACCCATGCGAATGACACGGCGGGCGTCTGGTGCAAGTACGGCGTGGCCGGCCTCTGGTGCAAGTACGACGCTGAGGGCCTCTGCCCACTCCTGGCGAGGAATGGGGGTACTGACGAGACGTGTACCCAGCTGCGACGCCGTGTCGACAGCAGGCAAGCGCCGATGGATTCGCTCTTGCTGTGCGGCGCGCCACGCCTCTCGCTCTGCGGCGCTCCAACGGTATCGCCATGCGGCGAGCCGCAGCCCATCGGCACGGACGCGCCTAGCTTGCTCTGCGGCACGCCATCAATCATGTTGTGCGACGAGCTACAGCCTGTCGGCGCTGACATGCCTATCTTGATCCGCGGCGCGCAAGTGCCATGCGCCAAAGGTCTGCTCAACCCTGGCGATAACGCGCATCACGGTGTCGTCCGTCGCGTTGCCGGGGAGCGCCTCGGCCTCGACGGCCTGTGGCGCCTGCTCGTTTTCCTCGTCGACGAGGTTGATGGCAGAGGCGGTGCTTTGGTGGGTTGGCATGCTTGGAAAAGGTGGATGTGCTACAGGATGCGCTTGTCGCCTCCGTGCGTCGCGCGTCGCCTATGTGCAATATAGCAGGGTGGCGGGAAACAGGTGAGGAAATGGCGGGAAACGGTGGCGTGTTCATAAAATGCCATCAATTAATGGAAACTTAGCATAGAATGAACATCGAGCTAGCACAAGAAGTAGATGATGATCAGATGAACACGGACCACACTAGGGAACCCGTCGGTGATGAATTCATCAATCCCAAACGGTTGAATACTAGCAAGCACTACAAAGAAAAGACACATCCTTGACATTTTGGGCCGAACGAAATTTTTCTCTGTCATACTAATGACACTTCTATGACGATAATTGTGACAAAACCCGGTATCATCATAGATGTGGCGGGGTCCTACTTCTATGACAAAAAAACATGACAGAAAATGGGCTTTTCGTCCTGGGCGGGCCGGAGACGCAGCTGCATGACATTCTTTGGGCCGTCCATGATGAAAAAAATCGTGGTAGAAGCGAGGGCGAGGAAAATATTGGGGTGTTCCCGGTTACGGTGGGTGGTCGGGGCCGAGCGATGCGCGTTGGCCTCTAACTGAACCCGAGCGAGGCGTTGGGCTCTAACTGAACCCAAGCGATTGCACTACAGGCTACGCGTTACTGAACCCGAGCAATCGATCGATGGCTGTTAACTGAACCCGATCTAGCGATTCCTTCGCTACTGCTGCTAACTGAAGTCGATCGATGCTGCCTCTGGATGAACAGTGAGCATTGCTGGGGGGGTTTGGATGAACAGTTCCCGGTGGGGGTGGATGAACAGGACCCCGTGGTGTTGCCTCTGGATGAACAAGACCCCGATCGATCGAGCCGGTTGGGGCTGGATGAACAGGACCCCGTGGTGGGCTGGATGAACAGGACCACCCCGTGGAGGGCAGGATGAACAGTAGATGGTGGAGGGCTGGATGAACAGTAGCCCGTGGAGGGGTTGTTGAACAGGAGCTCGTGGAGAGGGCTGGTTGAACAGTAGCCGGTGGAGTAGCGCGCGGTGGAGGCTGGATGAACAGGAGCCCGTGGATGAACAGTGCAGGTGGAGGCTGGAAGGAGGTCGACGGTGGATGAACAGTAGCCCGTGGAGGCTGGAGGGGGTCGACGATGGAGATGAACAGTATCTCGTGGAGTCCCGTTTTGCGGTACGCCACACCCCTCCCGATGAACAGGACTCCCGTTTCGACTGTAGCGCTCCAACACAAGTCCGTTTCCTCCATTTTGCGGTACGCCACACCCCTCCCGATCAACAGGACCCCCGTTTCGACCGTAGGAGGTCCGTCCGTTTTGCGGTACGCCAGACCCCTCCCGATGAACAGGATCCCGTTTCGAACGTGGTCGATCGCACACAAGGCCGTTTCCTCCGTTCTGCGGTACGCCATGTCTCGTTTCCATTGGCTGTTCCGTCCAAGCCCTCCCGATGAACACGACGACGCATTCCGTTCCGACCCAGCCGGTTGGCTCCCCATGAACACGATGACGACGCTATTTCTTCGTTCCAACCCAGCCATCTACACGAGCCCTGGCCGTACATATGCGCGAGTAGGCGTTCGACACCCTGCCCGTATGTACGTACGTGGTCGTATTTCTTTCTTGCACACTGCCCGCTGTACGTACGTGTACATGCTATGTGCGCGCCTCTACTACGACACGTGCGTGCCTCTACATCGACCAGTATGTACGTACACGTTCGCGACCAGAATGACAATGCTACGTACGCTTCGACCAGGTGGGTCCCGACTGTCAGGCACTTCCTTGCGTGCAAAGATGTAGTTGGTGGGTCCTAGCAGTCAGTGAGGCGAATCGTTTTTTTTCCCGGACGCACTTCCTTGCGTGCGAAGATGTAGCTGGCGGGTCCTAGCAGTCAGGGGGAAACGTTTTTTTCACGAAATATGATGGCCCGTCCGGTGGGTCCCCGCTGTCAGGTGGAGAAATAATTATTTTGTGCGTAATAAGGGGGCACTCCCTTGCTGCGGCCGTGGACCCAGCTGTCAGCCTCTCCACGTACAGTCCACGTCCGATGGAAGCCGTTCCTTGACCATGTTGACCACGCCGCGCCGAGAGCACCAATGCGGTGGACGAGGCGAGGCCTAGGAAGGGGACGACGCGGAGCCGGGGAAGACGCGGTAGTGGATGCCCACGCGTAGAGGAGTATGAGGGTTCACTGGTTCGGCTATGGTGTGAGGCTGCCGTCGCCTGCAGAATAACAGGGGGTGTGGGTGAGTAGAGGGATGGCCTGGCCAGCGGTGGGAGTAGTATGGGGCGGTGAGGCCTCCGCCGCATCGCAGCCGGCCACGGGAGGCAGGAGCACGAGGCATGACCGGCGCTGGTTTGGGCGGCTGGAGCAAGAAGACCAGAGGTTGAAGAAGCACTATGGCCGTTGGATGGACATCGTACGGTCACTGGAGCTAGAATCGTGCATATTGACTAAGTTGACAAAGCCCTCCGTCCCCGTCAACTTAGTAGGCCCACAAGTCAGGCTGCCACTATACTGGGTCCCAGCTAGCAGGGGGAGTATTCATTTTTTTGTGCGTAATAAGGAGGCACTTCCTTGCGTGCGAAGATATAGCTGGTGGGTCCAAGCTGTCTGCGGCGGTAATGTTTTTTTCGTGAAATACAGAGGCCCTTTCGGTGGGTCCCAGATGTCAGGTGGAGGAATCATTATTTTATGTGTAATAAGGAGGCATTTCCTTGCGTGCAGCCGTGGACCCAGCTGTCATCCTTTCCACGCACAGTCCACTTCAGATGCATGTCGGTCATTGACCACGTTGACCAGGCCGCGCCGAGAGCACCAGGGCGGTGGACGACGGCGAGGCCTGGGAAGGGAACGACACGGAGGCAGGGAAGACTCGGCAATTGTTTCCCACGCGGAGAGGAGTACGACTGTACGAGGGTTTACTGGTTCGTCTGCCCTCGCCGGAGAATAACAGCAGGTGTGGGTGAGTAGAGGGATGGCTAGGCCAGCGATGGGAGTACGGTGGGGCGGTGAGGCCTGCGTGGCAGCACAGCCGGCCGCGGGGAGAAGAGAGCAGGCAGTCCCGCCGGCGCTTGTTCGAGAGGCTGGAGCAGGAAGAGCAGAGATTGAAGAAGCACGATGGCCGTTGGATGGACATCCAACAGTCACTGCTTGTGCGTCAACCTTTTTTTAGGAAAGCCTCAAATATGTGGAAAACATCATACAACCCATCTGCCATTATTTCTAATAATTTACAGCCCATTTGCTAATTCTTAAGTTTTTTTGGAGCCCATATTCTTTTTGTTAGCATTACAACCCATATTGTGGCCACGGTTAAAAAATTATACGAAATTTTGCATATTTCGGTGCGGTCTGAACTATTTTTCATCCCGAAATTTTGAGTCATATTTTGCGCTTAATGAGGCATTTTCTTGTGTGCGGTCGTGGACCCAGCTGTCAGCCTCTCCACGTACAGTCCACTTCCGATGGATGTCGTTCATTAACCACGTTGACCACGCCGCGCCGAGAGTACCAGGGCGATGGACGACGGCGAGGCCTACAAAGGGAATGACACAGAGCCGGGGAAGACACAGCAGTGGCTACCCATGCGGTGGAGAGTACGAGGGTTGACTGGTTCGGCTGCCGTCGCCGGAAAATAACAGGAGGTGTGGGTGAGTAGAGGGATAGACATGCCAGGGATGCGAGTATATGATGGGGCAGTGAGGGCTGCCCGACAGGACAGCCGGCCACGGGAGGCAGGAGCAGGCGGTTCCGACGGCGCTGGTTTGGGCGGCTGGGGCAGGAAGATCAGAGACTGAAGAAGCACGATTGCCGTTAGATTGACATCTAATGGTCTAACGCTGGTAGAGTCGATTGTTGACTAAGTTTCTTTTTTGATAAACCTTGTGTACACATGAACTTAGTAGGCCCACAAGTCACCCTCCAAATATGTGGCAGACAACATAGATCCCATTTGCTATTTTTTAATAATTTGCAGCCCATTTGCTAATTCTTAAGTAATTTATTACAGCCCATTTTCTGCCCAGGACCACGGTCAAAAAGTTCAACCTTATTTTGCATATTTCGGTGGAGTCCGAACTTTTGTAATCCCGAAATGATAAACATTTTTTAAGAACTTATTGATTTGCCAAAAAAATCATTTTGTTTTTGTAAGCAAATAAGACGTGGGACAATTGAGTTGGTTTAAGGGAAAACCAGTGGTAAAAAAATCAGCGCTGGGAGGGAAAACAACAAAAATAAGGATGTAAAAATGAAATGGGAATTTTATGTATTCTCAATATAATGATACGTGTATATGAACTAGTAAAACTATAGGTAGAGATTAGAAAACGGATGTAGGACATGCGTTTCAGAGGAAAATAGAACTGGGTTGTGTGTTTGATTCAGTAAAAAAACTGCCTGCGGATGTTGTAATACAAAATATAACTAACGCTGGCGGGCCAGAGGCCAGTAGATACCTGCTGGATCTTTGTGCCCCGTTGTCGTCATGGGCTGGGCTTGTTAAAAACAAAACCAAGCCTGGGCAGTCTACAGCCCAGTTGAAACTTGCTTGACCTGAAAAAGCAATATACGTGCTCAATAAATGAGAGAATTCTGCAAGTACAGACTGATAACTGGGATGCAGTAGGGATATTGTTTTTTCATCGTGATAATAATAGCATGCACTTGTTTTGAAATTTTTTGGAGAACTAGGAATTTGAACGGCAGGTGCTTATGCTACCCATCAAATAAAAATCAGGTGCCTGAAAATTCGTTTTGAAACAAATGATTCAGCTTTATATCCACGTCGACCCTCGGCATGATGGTTGGAAGCAAATGCCAAGTTCATACCAAAAGATCATTAACAACAATACCAACTTGCGGACGACAAGGTAGTACAAGTACCAATACCAAACTAATTTATAATCATTTTATTCCTGGCCCTAGTGTTCGTCTGGTAGAAAATCTTGCAGAGGACCAGCTCCCGCTCCTTCTCTTGCTCCAGGTCCCCGAGGTGGTACTGGTGCATCACCTAGTTGGTCCTCTACTGGTCGAAGTTCTTGTTGGTGTGCAGCACCAGAACCTTTTTGCTGCCCGTCTGCCAGCCGTTGACCATCACCGGCAAGGTATTGCCGGTGTTGTGCCACATCGCGTGCATGCCGCACTCCGACTGTATCTTGCGATGCGTCTACGTGCCCCTTTTGAACGCCCTAGAATTGCGCTGGAAGAAATGCTTGCTTAGGCCACTCAGTGTGATACCTGCAGTATTATTGAATACAGGTTTTAGTGTACGTAGTTGGCATTTTCATAACATCTTTGGCATGTTGCAGTCACTTGTTTCACTTTTTATTAACTGTCAAATTGTAATTGCTTCACCAGGTCCGCGTCTAAAAAGAAAAATAGAGCTATAAACAAAGGAATATGTTTGTGCAAGTAGACGGCCGATCGATGTCTTACCTGGAAGTTTCTCAGGATGGGTGTGGCATATGCCGTGCTCGCTGTCGATGGTTGGTATGAACAAATCGATGAGAGGGTGAGATCTCGCGCTGTCAGCACTCAGTTTGGCCTCAAGGTGCTCGATCAGCTCCTGATCCGTGGGATCGAACTTGACGCCAGCCGACAGCACCGGCCAATCCTTCTTCGACTTGCATGGGTTAATTCCAGTTATATGGTACTCAATGTATGATCAATCGACTGTTTTAAGTGAATGATGAAAGATTTCGACTGATAAGTGGTACTCCAAATCTGAAGTCCAGAATACCCGAACACGCCACCGGGATTCTTGTGTCACCTCACGCGCAGTGTGTTGTCACGTCAATTCAATGTGTGGACATGATGAATAATTTGACCGACGTATACTAGTACTGCTACTGTACTACTTACTAGTCGTATTTAGTGTCACATTTTAACCATAGGTTTAACTAACAAGTACACACTTGAAGCCTAAGTGATATATATATATATATATATATATATATATATATATATTGCACAACATCTCCATTATCATTATCAGTACATCCTATGCAGGTGAGTTAGGATGCACTTGATCCTATCTATCTTTCGAACCAGAGGAGTGCTTCAAACTAACAACAATACATAATATCCAATAAAAGAGGGTCGTGCTACAGCAGCAGAATACATGGCTCAGTCTACATATCAGCATGAATCAAGTTGTGCATATTTGCTATTGGCATGAACCACATCGCCGCATGTCGGGTTTGCAAAAGCCATCCATCGCATGGAAGCTTGATGCCTTTCACACACTGAAGATTATCTGGCAACAAGTTGTGTCGACGAATCTCTGGATATGGTGATTCATGAAACCCATGGTATGGTGTGTAAACACAGTCCCCCCTGGTGAATGGAAGATGCATAGCACGGGAATCATCGCCGGGTGATATGATTGATGATTGGTTGGATGATCGGATAATTGAGCCTGAGGAACATGGAGTGGTTGCCGAGGTTGTAAACCCGCCTCCAGTTGAATACTCCTGGCCCAATAGAGCTGGGATCTTTCTCGAACACGAAGCAGCCATAGCCATCAATGTCACGAACGCCCCAGGCATTGTACTGCATGTGGTTTGAAGAAATGGTTTGGTCAATTTGGTACGTGCAAATGAGCATCAAATGACACCGTCAGCTGAACGAGCGATAAACCACCACCCATTGGCTGGTATGATTCCAGGTCCTGGAATCATGAAGGCCAGCGCATTTGCGTCTGCTGCAACAATTCAATTGGAGACCAAAAGGACAAAAATAAACAATCATGTTCAGAGTATGTGTGAAATTAAGATTATTATAACAGTGACACATATCATACACAGAGAATTGCAATGCCGTGGTCATAATCATACCCCAAGTAAAAAAAAATAAGCCAATGGCTTTCATATTCTAGCAATATATCATGGTTCAAACATCATGTAACAATGAGAGGAAAATAGATATGACAGGGCCTGCTCATATTCTACCATAGCACTTACTACACTTATCATATCAACTCTAAGCAATAACATGCGTTGTTATAAAAATCCTGGAAATGAGAGTAACATATAGCAATCATGAGGTTATACTCATAATATCTATTCTATCAATCATTAGATACCAATTGTTCTCATATCAACTCTAACAATAACATATGTGGTCATAAAAATCTAGGAAATGAGAGGAACATATAGCAATGATGTGGTTATAGACATACTATATATTCTAAATTTGTAACAATGAACAGGAAGTCGTATTCTTAAGGTAAAGATGAGATGAGATAGAACAATTACACGACGATAGATTCCACCAGTATAGGCAGCCAATCTGTGCGTCGACCGCATAAACGATGCCATCGTGCACTATAGCATCAAACAGAAGTGTTGGGTAAAGAGGATCGATGATGAGCCATAACCATGTATGGCGACCGGATTCCAGATAGACTAATCCCATGTTGAACACGGCAGTGAGCTTGTAATCCATGTAGTCTTCTGATGGTGTGGGCACTTTGCAGATTACAACCTTCATCAAACAGAGGTCGAGCCAAAAGCTCGACGCGTCTCGTGCGTAGTAGGCAGGAGTGTCCGGCGGGCCGTGAGGCTCGATGGCGACGGTATCCAAAGATGGAAGGGTGATCTCTCGCTGGGTGTAGATATCCACGAGACGCCACGGACTACCGGATTGGTGGATGAGGACGATCCAGTTGGCCTTCATGCCCGCCCAGTAGTGGCCACGCATGAAGGACAGGTGGATGGGTAGTGGTAGCATGTCGAGGGGCACCACGACAACCTCTGTAGGATCGTTAAGTCGGTGTCTGGGCCACCTGCTAGGATCGGGCATCAGCAAGCAGGGTGTCTTGAAAAGAGTCGGCCGGTTGCAGACGAGTAGATGGTACAAAGACACCAAGCATGCGGCCAGATGGACGGTGCGGAGTAGGTCCATACAATTACAGATCTGCTCCAAGAGAACATCGGGGAGGGAATTCCAATCACGGCTCTGCGTGTCAGTCGGTTCTGCCATTGGGGTTTTCGGTGCCTGCGAACCAGCGGGGAAGTGGATTCGGGCGGGCGAGCGAAGAAGCTTCTCCTCGAGTGGCCAAGCAGTGAGCGGGGGGATATGGTACACGCGAGCTACCAAGGGAGATAGCGCGGGCGGGCGAGCAGTGAGCGGGGGGGAATGGTTTGCGGCCGACGATGGGGAAGAGAGGAGGAAGTAGAAGAGAGGAGGAAGAAGAGTGGAAGACGGGGAAGAAAGTGCATTAAATCTCAATTCTACTACTACTACTACTACCAGGATTTACCGTCCTTCGGAGTGTAAATAGTTACACTGATAACATGTGGGTCTACCACAAGAGGGCCCATATGTCAGTTAATGGAGGACAGAAGCGTGCTCTACTGGCAAACATGATGGCAGTACTGGGTAAGGCTGATTTAGTAACACCAACACGCTGGTTTAGCTTATTAATTAAGTGTCCCATCTGCTGCAGCGTGTATTGTCACTTCACTGCGAAGACTAGTTGAATAGTTCTCTCTGACCAAGATGGGGAATAATGGATCGCGAAGACTTCCTTTCTACATTATCCCTATGCCTCTACGCTCACTTCACTCATTTTGCTCCGTACGTAGTCACTTGTTGAAATCTCTAGAGAGACAAATACTCCGTATTTGGGAACAGAGGGAGGATTTTACTCCGTATTTGGAAACAGAGGGAGTATCACCATATGGAGGGAACAGAGGAAGCTTGAAATATGAACATGTCAATGGGAGGGAGTAAGCCCCATGCATGCATGCATGCATGCAACATGCAACACTCACACGTACACATGGACGCATGCAACACTCACGCACCCATGCGGCACACAGCACACGACGCAACACACACGCTCACGCTCAAGTGCTCAACCTACTCCCTACGTCCGTGAAAGACTGTACATTTAGAGATTTACACATTGACCAGGGCATAATTAACGCCCAAAAGTAGCAGACTTATGTGTGCATGCGACCATTGAGAGAAGAAGATTAAATGAAGGTCGTTGCATGTTGTAATTAAGGATAGACATGTAGCCTATACCTAGAGCACAAGTTGGTGCATTAGTCAATCAATATCGATTTAGATTAAAGGCTAAATGCATTGGAAGTGTAGATGTACGACAGTCTTTGTTTTTAGCTGATTTCTTTGCTCTGCCAACTGACAGGTGGGACCCAGAAACCAGGTGACAATTTAACCAGTCAACAAAGTGCCACGTTGACTATAATCACTAGGGTGCAATACGTGCTCTACGATGAGCTAGTGATCGTATAATCACCGCAAAACTATATATAGTGACCGTAAAGAGCGTATTGTTACATACGTTGACCGCCAGTGTATTTTCTCGTTTCAAATTAAGCCATATTAACCGGAAAGGACGCAGTATGGACTAGTACTAGTACTGCTTTGATGTGTCCCGTCAACTCGCCGAACGAAGAGAAGCTTGCTTACGACGCCTCTTCCTCACCCACGCGCGCGGTGGTTCGCAGAACGAGGAGAGGGTTTTGACTACAGCGCCCTCTCCCTCTCCCTCTCCCTCGCCCTCACCCTCGCAGTGGATGTGCAGCAGTTCAATCGGTGTCAGGTTGCCAGAAGCATAATGTGTACTGTAGTATCATCATTGTTGGACCTTCCGAAGAGGCGAAGAGCCAAGTGCAAGGTTCACACGAGTACGAACTATTGAACCTCCCGAAGAGGCAAATAGCCAAGCGCAAGGTTTTATAGGAGTTGTCATCCTAGTAGGAGCGTACTACAACTATAACGAATGATGTTTTTTTTGCGGGATGCCGCCACGTCATGTATATCCAACGCTGTGCCACCTTTTTTTCTCAAAGAGCGTGTTGGAGCCCGTGCAACAACCACACAAGTTGCATGTACACATAACACATTTACTAGTAATAAATTCTAAAGGACAAATGCCAGTATGCCACACAAGTTCATCTCCAATTCATGTGATAAATTTGTGCACTACTAGTCTGCATATATTCACAGCGCTACCGTTCACAATTTACCGTACTCCACTTACACGTTATAGATGGGCTATATGTCCTCCTCCAAGTTCCAGTCCCAGGTGTTCTTCATGGATGGCACGATCCATAGCGGTGGGCAACGGGAATCATTGTCGCAGCTTTCTAGTCCGGTTCCGCATGATGGAGACTCATCCAAGCTGAAGCGGCATAAATCAGGGATAGCGTGTCCCAGCATGTCATTCATCCGGCGGTGCGCACTGAAGACACAACCATGCTTCATGAACGGCAGGCCTTCCGCGTCGTGCACGGAAGGTGGCATCCGCTTCACAATGGGGTAGCTGTCCCCAATGAAAAGCGAGTACTCTCCAAGAGTGTTCCTCGGCACCCACGTAGCATCACGGGGGTCGAACTCGGCGCCGTTCATCTGGTACACGCGGCATCTCAGATCTGGACACATGGTGACGTACATAGTCAAGGTCCATGCATAATAATGTTGTGGTCAAATATGGCGGTCAGTAATACTGTGCAGCAAATAGTACTACTCCGGTATAGAGGAAGTAAAATAACCGGCTTATTATATATAGCCACTCTTGGCTACATGGATGATAAGACATGGAAAATCAAAAATGGTGGCAGCTAGTGGGTTCAAGTCTTCAAGGGCCTAGCTAGCTATACGCGTCCTCCAAGGTAAAAAGTACTCCTACTAGTACGTAAGTAGAGTACTAGTACAACAATGAAAGAGAAGGCGAGAGGGTTAAAAAATGGAATACCTGGGTAGATGGTGATGGTCCGATCGTGGTAGATTGTGTGACCATGTTGCACATCAGTGGTACCATGGGTAACGACTGCTAAGATAGTTGATCCCAATATGCCAAAGTCAGCTACAAGGTTCCAGGTTAGACCGAATCGCGGATGCAAATGGACAACCAGGATCGGCGATCTTATTTTGATCGTGGGATGACTGGTCCCTGGAAAATAATGGAGTACCGTTAGGGATGCAAATGATGGTTTGTGCATTCCGTTTGTAATCTCTCGTACCATAGGATGGCAACCAGATGAAACAAGTCCCCTGGCTTGTCACCGCGAATATGCGGCCTAGATGGCGCACGGCGTCTTCGAACGTGTAGGGGTACAAATCTGCCGCCGCCAACATGCGCCAGCCTCTGCCGTTACTGCCTCTTGCATTGATGGCAATCCTTATGTCGAACACCGTGATGAGATAGTAATCGTCGTAGCCGCGTCGCTTTGTCGGCGGATCCTCAATTGCAATCTTCTTCAATCTCATGTAGGCATCATCATACGTATTCAAGCCCAGCCAGTCCAGAAGGCCGATCCCAATGGTGGAGAAGGGGTCTACCGGAACGGCCGCACTGCTGTGGATGTTGTGCAAAATGATGGTGGTATCCGGCCGGAGGTATGCAAGCCAATCTTCGTTGGCACCGACCCAGACCTATATATAAGACGGTGGGCAGCAGAGAAATTACGGGATGGAAATGTAATAACTAAGTACTACATGATCAAACTCCATTACTGACCTGCTCATCGGACAAAATCCGACTACCTCTCAACGTCGGCAACTCTAGCGGAGTCAACGTGCAACCATGGCCAGGGAGCGGTGGACTGTTCGAAGGATTGTCCCATAGAAGAACTTTCTCCTCGAGGACACATGGAAGACCAACAAGCATGGCCTTTTCCCAAGCCATTTTAAGCACCGTCTTGAAAAAGTTGGTGCAGGAAGCACCGAGTCTTGCGGCGGTGAGGACGTTGGAGCGGCGTGCGATTTCTCCCAGAGGATCGTCGTCCAAGGTCTCCCAGCCCCGACGAGGAGGAGAACCGCCTGGCGAATCCATGGGAGCAGCGACGAACTGCCTTCTCTTCGGGGGAGGGGAACTGGCGAGGAGGAGATAAGAGCGTAGTAACCGCAGGGCCTCGTCCCTTCCAACTGTAGATCCTTCCAACTGGCGAGGAGGAGATAAGAGCGAAGGGGTGAGGCTATTATTTACTACTAGTACTAGCATTATGGGACGTTATGGGGATTGCATTATATTGTAAATAATAGCACTAGTAAGAAATTTTTGGCACTAGCTAGTAGTTTTCGGCGTGGATTAAGAAATTTTGGGTATGTTTTTGCTATTTTTTGTACACGCCAACTAGTGTCAAAAAACGTCTTACATTATGTGACGGAGGAGTACGTACTCGTACTGTAGCAGTACTAGTACTACTTTTTCAACTAGTAGTACGATGTACTGTACTTCTAGTATAGTGCACCCGATTTGAACTCTTGAATCTCAGGGCCAAGGAGCTACAGTTGGAAGTGGAGGGTACTACTGTTCTATAGAACCATCGCTGTACTATCAATGCAGGGAAAGTACACCTGCGTAGTGGCCTAGTGGGTACTCTCGGTGCTCTATTCAGCCGCTCCTCTCACGTAGCTGGCCTACTCAGCCGCTCCTCTCACGCACACACTAGCAGCCTGTTTATCAGCGATGGTTACTGCGGGGGCAGAACATTTGAGTTATTTGATACTCCCTCCTTTCCAGTTTATAAGGCTCAATTCAAAAATATCACCAACCAAGGTAGATGGTGAGTGGTGGAATACTTTTTGTAGTTTGCAAAAGCACCCAATTAATGCTCTTGTTTTCCTAAAAAAAAGTATGTTTACCAATGCATTAATTGCAATGCATGCATGCATAAATTACATGCATTGGTCAATTTTCTCTTAATACTTGCATGCAATGATTTAATGCAAACAACCAAATTGAGCCTTATAAAATGGAAAAACTAAAAATTTGAGATAAGCCCTATAAACCGGAAAGGAGGGAGTACAGCGAGACTAGGCTTTTCGCTTCCATTTGTGGAGGTGTAATGGATCTCGTCAAACTTTGTTAGTAGTTCCTTCTTTATGAATGAGATGAAGCAAAGCTTTTGCCTCCGTTTAAAAAAACACGTCAAGAGGAATTTCTTTTATAGTAGAGCCGATAATGGAGTGAAGTCCATGCGTGCAACGCCACAAGCTACAGAGTAGTAGTAGAGCACTTTACGTACAGAGCCATATTGCCCAGTTCCCAATGCCCCGCCAGGCTTTTCCGGCTCCTCGGGCTTAATTGGGAGGCGCTAGTTTAAATATGCTACTAGCTGATGAGGAAGCTACAAGCAAGGTGCGGCTAGGGCGAGCACGCGAGCCACGAGATGCTGGGAAGGAAAACCCGTTCACGTGGCTAGGCTATCCAGTGCACCTAGATTGTGGTGCCGCACGTCCGTTTGACTTCAAAACTCAAACTACCCGTGTAAAACATTGGCTCACAGCGAAGTTACTATTTAAAAAAAAGGCCACCGTGTGTTTGGCCGGGATCGAACCCACAAAACGAGGTATACACTCCCGCGACCACTAGTACTACTCGTTCGAGTACAACGCAACCTAGAATCGCCTTTTGTCGCTAGTAGTACATTGTTCCTTACAAGAAACCCCTAATGATGCAAGAAACCACTAATAATGCCAAGAAACTACTACCACTTGCATACGTGGCAGACTTAAGATAAGACTACCTTATCAACCATTGTACATGCTCTTACCAACCAGCCCTACCAAGGAATGACTACTCTGCAAAGTGCTGTTATAGGCACGTTTCAACCCATGGCCCTGTTTGGATACATTTGTTGTCAATCTAACCCTGCCATCCAAACACCACTTTGGTTAGAGTTAGTTCAGGGTTAGAAGCTAACCTCTGACTTAGAGTATCCAAACAGGGCCCATGTCGCCCATTAAGTCAACGCCTTCTATTCGACCAGGCGTTATGACTTGTGGGACCTACATGTCAGTCTGCACAAAAATCCCCAAGTGACCTCCTACCTCCGGCCCGTCCACCTAGTCATCCTCGGCCATGGGACACAGCTACCGCCGCCGGCAGAAGGCAAGGTCAAAACCGCCGGCGGTGCAGAGCCCATCTTGCGGCAGCCCGGATGCCAGCTCCGTCCGGCGCTCGCGGCCGCTAGCTAGCCAAGATAGCTCCGTCCAGCTGCTTGTCTGCAAGGTTTGCTAGCTAGATTGGCACGGCGGCGCGGCGGCTTGCTCGCGCGCGCTGCACTAAGGCCATCCATCTGGCTTGAGCGAAGGCCAGCGCGGCGTCTTGCTCGCTCGTGAGTCACGCTCGGGCTAGCCTGCCAACCCGTACGGAGGCCAGCACGGCGTCCGGCCCGTCCGGCGGAGCGGCGGCCAACTCGCTCATCACCGGTGCCACCGACGAACACGCATCAGTACTGTTTGAAGTAATGTTCAGGAAAAATAATGATTTGAGGGGGAATAACATGATAGAAGGTCAGATGTGGGTCCCTCGTGTCAACGGTCAAACAAAATGTGTTGGTTTAAGCTGCCTCGTCAGCACGGACGTGTGGGCCAACCCTGTCATAAATGGGTTTAAACTAACCTAATCGGTAGGTAGTAATTTTTGGCGTGGATTAAGAAATTTTTGGTATGTTTTTGCTATTTTTTGTAGAATAGATTCTTCCTAGGGCTGGTTGAAAGTGGTAGTTTTTGTTAAATACTCTACATATTGTAAGTAGGAGGGAAAGTTAAGCTTTGGAACCCAATAAGCAAGGCTAGTTACATAGTGCATATGTGTACATGATTGAAAGTAAATATCAACCATGAGTGACTAATATCTTGATGGAAAACTCGAAACTATGGATACTAGGGAAAAAATTGCATGGTTGGAAATACTAGCAATGTTCATGTGCGTTGCAACGAATCATAATTAGAATAATACTTATTCACAAACTTGATATAGTTAGAATAATACTTATTCACAAACTTGATACAAAACACTCTAATTTTGATATACATATATCACTAGAGATATATTATGTTTCAATTAGAATATTCCTTGGGCTGTTTTGGTGAGGTCAGGGAGGGATGTGGTTCGTTTTAAGATACTAATTATGGGTTTTTCTCCAAATTGGTAGACAAGTGGGATGTTTGTGAGAAAAGGAAACAACATACCTCACAGTCGTTAGATGTAGACCTAATGGTCACAAACAACGGATGGCAGACACACCGTCATCACCAACTTAGTCTTCTGTAGGAGTACTAGCAAGATCCGTGCATTGCACAGAACATCAAGATGCATTTTTTTATAAAAACACTCGTTGTGATTGACCCATGCGGGAGTACCCATGTGTAAAAACTAATGATATCTTGAGAAATAGGAGATAAGGTGAAGAGGAGTGGGGCGTGGTGGTGATTGCTACCTCTTGAGCACTGCGTTGGTTTTCCCTTGAAGAGGAAAGGGTGATGCAACAAAGTAGCGTAAGTATTTCCCTCAGTTTTTGAGAACCAAGGTATCAATCCAGTAGGAGGCCACGCACGAGTCCCTCGCACCTACACAAACAAATAAATCCTCGCAACCAATGCAATAAAGGGGTTGTCAATCCCTTCACGGTCACTTACGAGAGTGAGATCTGATAGATATGATAAGATAATTTTTTTGGTATTTTTATGATAAAGATGCAAAGTAAAGAAAGCAAAAATAAAAACGGCACCACAAATAGCTTGTTGTCGGGAGATTAAATATGATGGAAAATAGACCCCGGGGCCATAGGTTTCACTAGTGGCTTCTTTCAAGAGCATAAGTATTACGGTGGGTGAACAAATTACTGTTGAGCAATTCAGAATTGAGCATAGTTATGAGAATATCTAGGTATGATCATGTATATAGGCATCACGTCTGAGATAAGTAGACCGACTCCTGCCTGATCTACTACTATTACTCCACATATCGACCGCTATCCAGCATGCATCTAGAGTATTAAGTTCATAAGAACAGAGTAACGCTTTAAGTAAGATGACATGATGTAGAGGGATAAACTCATGCAATATGATATAAACCTCATCTTGTTATCCTCGATGGCAACAATACAATACGTGCCTTGCTGCCCCTACTGTCACTGGGAAAGGACACCGCAAGATTGAACCCAAAGCTAAGCACTTCTCCCATTGCAAGAAAGATCAATCTAGTAGGCCAAACCAAACTGATAAGTCGAAGAGACTTGCAAAGATAACCAATCATACATAAAAGAATTCAGAGATTCAAATATTGTTCATAGATAAACTTGATCATAAACCCACAATTCATCGGTCTCAACAAACACACCGCAAAAGAAGATTACATCAAATATATCTCCACAAGAGAGGGGGAGAACATTGTATTGAGATCCAAAAAGAGAGAATAAGCCATCTAGCTAATAACTATGGACCCGAAGGTCTGAAGTAAATTACTCACACATCATCGGAGGGGCTATGGTGTTGATGTAGAAGCCCTCCATGATCGATGCCCCCTCGGGCGGAGCTCCGGAAAAGACCCCAAGATGGGATCTCATGGGTAAGAAGTTTGCGGCGGTGGAATTAGGTTTTTGGCTCCGTATCTGGTAGTTTGGGGGTACGTAGGTATATATAGGAGGAAGAAGTACGTCGGTGGAGCAACTTGGGGCCCACGAGGGTGGAGGGCGCGCCCAGGGGGGTAGGCGCGCCCCCTACCTCGTGCCTTCATGGTAGCTTTCTTGACGTAGGGTCCAAGTCCTCTGGATCATGTTCGTTCCAAAAATCACGTTCCCGAAGATTTCATTCCGTTTGGACTCCATTTGATATTCTTTTTCTGTGAAACTCTGAAATAGGCAAAAAAGAGCAATTCTGGGCTTGGCCTCCGGTTAATAGGTTAGTCCCAAAAATAATATAAAAGTGTATAATAAAGCCCATTAATGTCCAAAACAGAATATAATATAGCATGGAACAATCAAAAATTATAGATACGTTGAAGACGTATCAAGCATCCCCAAGCTTAATTCCTGCTCGTCCTCGAGTAGGTAAATGATAAAAACAGAATTTTTGATGTGGAATGCTACTTGGCGTAATTTCAATGTAATTCTCTTAATTGTGGTATGAATATTCAGATCCGAAAGATTCAAGACAAAAGTTTAATATTGACATAAAAAATAATAATACTTCAAGCATACTAACTAAGCAATTATGTCTTCTCAAAATAACATGGCCAAAGAAAGTTATCCCTACAAAATCATATAGTCTGGCTATGCTCTATCTTCACCACACAAAGTATTTAAATCATGCACAACCCCGATGACAAGCCAAGCAATTGTTTCATACTTTTGATGTTCTCAAACTTTTTCAATCTTCACGCAATACATGAGCGTGAGCCATGGACATAGCACTATATGTGGAATAGAATGGTGGTTGTGGAGAAGACAAAAAAGGGAGAAGATAGTATCACATCAACTAGGCGTATCAACGGGCTATGGAGATGCCCATTAATAGATATCAATGTGAGTGAGTAGGGATTGCCATGCAACGGATGCACTAGAGCTATAAGTATATGAAAGCTCAACAAAAGAAAAAACTAAGTGGGTGTGCATCCAACTCGCTTGCTCACGAAGACCTAGGGCATTTTGAGGAAGCCCATCATTGGAATATACAAGCCAAGTTCTATAATGAAAATTTCCCACTAGTATATGAAAGTGATATCATAGGAGACTCTCTATCATGAGGATCATGGTGCTACTTTGAAGCACAAGTGTGGTAAAAGGATAGTAACATTGTCCCTTCTCTCTTTTTCTCTCATCATTTTTTGGGGCCTTTTCTCTTTTTTTGGCCTCTTTTTTTTTATGTAGTCCGGAGTCTCATCCCGACTTGTGGGGGAATCATAGTCTCCATCATCCTTTCCTCACTTGGGACAATGCTCTAGAAAATGATGATCATCACACTTTTATTTACTTACAACTCAATACTTAGAACAAAATATTGTTGGGAACGTAGTAATTTCAAAAAAATTCCTACGCACACACAAGATCATGGTGATGCATAGCAACGAGAGGGGAGAGTGTGTCCACGTACCCTTGTAGACTGAAAGCGGAAGCGTTAGCACAACGCGGTTGATGTAGTCATACGTCTTCACAATCCGACCGATCAAGTACCGAACGTACGGCACCTCCGAGTTCAGCACACGTTCAGCTCGATGACGTCCCTCGAACTCCGATCCAGCTGAGCTTTGAGGGAGAGTTCCATCAGCACGACGGCGTGGTGACGATGATGATGTTCTACTGACGCAGGGCTTCGCCTAAGCACCGCTACGATATTATCGAGGTGGACCATGATGGAGGGGGGCACCGCACACGGCTAAGAGATCAATGATCAATTGTTGTGTCTATGGGGTGCCCCCTGCCCACGTATATAAAGGAGTGGAGGAGGGGGAGAGGGCCGGCCCCTATGGCGCGCCCTGGAGGAGTCCTACTCCCACCGGGAGTAGGATTCCCCCCCTTCCAAGTAGTAGGAGTAGGAGTCAAGGAAAGGGAAGAGAGAAGAGAAGGAAGGAGGGGGCGCAGCCCCTCCCCCTAGTCCAATTCGGACTAGGCCTTGGGGGCGCGCAGCCTCTCCTCTCTCTTTCCTCTAAAGCCCAATAAGGCCCATATACTCCCCGACGAATTCCCGTAACTCTCCGGTACTCCGAAAAATACCCGAATCACTCGGAACCTATCCGATGTCCGAATATAGTCGTCCAATATATCGATCTTTACATCTCGACCATTTCGAGACTCCTCGTCATGTCCCCAATCTCATCCGAGACTCTAAACTACCTTCGGTACATCAAATCACGTAAACTCATAATACCGATCATCACCGAGCTTTAAGCGTGCGGAACCTACGGGTTCGAGAACTAACCAATAGCGGAATCTGGATGCTCATATTGGCTCCTACATATTCTACGAAGATCTTTATCGGTCAAACCGCATTACAACATACGTTGTTCCCTTTGTCATTGATATGTTACTTGCCTGAGATTTCGATCGTCGGTATCCTCATACCTAGTTCAATCTCGTTACCGGCAAGTCTCTTTACTCGTTCCGTAATGCATCATCCTGCAACTAACTCATTAGTCACAATGCTTGCAAGGCTTATAGTGATGTGCATTACCGAGAGGGCCCAGAGATACCTCTCCGACAATCGAAGTGACAAATCCTAATCTCGAAATACGCCAACCCAACAAGTACCTTCGGAGACACCTGTAGAGCACCTTTATAATCACCCAGTTATGTTGTGATGTTTGGTAGCACACAAAGTGTTCCTGCGGTAAACGGGGGTTGCATAATCTCATAGTCATAGGAACATGTATAAGTCACGAAGAAAGCAATAGCAACATACTAAACGATCAAGTGCTAAGCTAACGGAATGGGTCAAGTCAATCACATCATTCTCCTAATGATGTGATCTCGTTAATCAAATGACAACTCATGTCCATGGCTAGGAAACTCAACCATCTTCGATTAACGAGCTAGTCAAGTAGATGCATACTAGTGACACTATGTTTGTTTATGTATTCACACATGTACTAAGTTTCCGGTTAATACAATTCTAGCATGAATAATAAACATTTATCATGATATAAGGAAATAAA
The DNA here is from genome assembly GCF_002575655.3 of Aegilops tauschii subsp. strangulata. Taxonomy (NCBI): domain Eukaryota; kingdom Viridiplantae; phylum Streptophyta; class Magnoliopsida; order Poales; family Poaceae; genus Aegilops; species Aegilops tauschii. The sequence goes on from NC_053038.3 coordinate 96,209,153, forward strand.
TAATAACTTTATTATTGCCTCTAGGGCATATTTCCTTCAGTCTCCCACTTGCACTAGAGTCAATAATCTAGTTCACATCACCATGTGATTTAACACCAATAGTTCACATCACCATGTGATTAACACCCATAGTTCACATCGTCATGTGACCAACACCCAAAGGGTTTACTAGAGTCAATAATCTAGTTCACATCGCTATGTGATTAACACCCAAAGAGTACTAAGGTGTGATTATGTTTTGCTTGTGAGAGAAGTTTAGTCAACGGGTCTGCCACATTCAGATCCATATGTATTTTGCAAATTCTATGTCTACAATGCTCTGCACGGAGCTACTCTAGCTAATAGCTCCCACTTTCAATATGTATCCAAATTGAGACTTAGAGTTATCTGGATCAGTGTCAAAACTTGCATTGACATGACCCTTTACGACGAACCTTTTGTCACCTCCATAATCGAGAAACATATCCTTATTCCACAAAGGATAATTTTGACCGTTGTCCAGTGATCTACTCCTAGATCACTATTGTACTCCCTTGCTAAACTCAGTGTAGGGTATACAATAGATCTAGTACACAGCATGGCATACTTTATAGAACCTATGGCTGAGGCATAGGGAATGACTTTCATTCTCTTTCTATCTTCTAACGTGGTCGGGCTTTGAGTCTTACTCAATTTCACACCTTGTAACATAGGAAAGAACTCTTTCTTTGACTGTTCCATTTTGAACTACTTCAAAATCTTGTCAAGGTATGTACTCATTGAATAAACTTATCAAGCGTCTTGATCTATCTCTATAGATCTTGATGCTCAATATGTAAGCAGCTTCACCAAGGTCTTTCTTTGAAAAACTCCTTTCAAATACTCCTTTATGCTTTCCAAAAAATTCTACATTATTTCCGATCAACAGTATGTCATTCACATATATTTATCAGAAATGTTGTAGTGCTCCCACTCACTTTCTTGTAGATACAGGCTTCACCGCAAGTCTGTATAAAACTATATGCTTTAATCAACTCATCAAAGCGTATATTCCAACTTCGAGATGCTTACACCAGTCCACAGATGGATCGCTGGAGCTTGCACATTTTGTTAGCACCTTTAGGATTGACAAAACCTTCTTGTTGCATCATATACAACTCTTCTTTAATAAATCCATTAAGGATTGCAGTTTTGTTATCCATTTGCCAGATTTCATAAAATGCGGCAATTGCTAACATGATTCGGACAGACTTTAAGCATCGATACGAGTGAGAAAATCTCATCATAGTCAACACCTTGAACTTTCTCAAAAACCTTTTTCGACAAGTCTAGCTTTGTAATAGTAACACTACTATCAGCGTCCGTCTTCCTCTTGAAGATCCATTTATTTTCTATGGCTTGCCGATCATCGGGCAAGTCAACCAAAGTCCATACTTTGTTCTCATACATGGATCCTATCTCAGATTTCATGGCCTCAAACCATTTCACGGAATCTGGGCTCATCATCGCTTCCTCATAGTTCGCAGGTTCATCATGGTCTAGTAACATGACTTCCAGAACAGGATTACCGTACCACTCTGGTGCGGATCTTACTCTGGTTGACCTACGAGGTTTGGTAGAAACTTGATCTGAAGTTTCATGATCATCATCATTAACTTCCTCACTAATTCGTGTAGGCATCACTAGAACTGATTTCAGTGATGAGCTACTTTTTAATTCGAGTGAAGGTACAATTACCTCATTAAGTTCTACTTTTCAACCACTCACTTCTTTCGAGAGACACTCCTTCTCTAGAAAGGATCCAAATTTAACAACAAATGTCTTGCCTTCGGATCTGTAATAGAAGGTGTACCCAACTGTCTTCTTTGGGTATCCTATGAAGACACATTTCTCCGATTTGGGTTTGAGCTTATCAGGATGAAACTTTTTCACATAAGCATCGCAACCCCAAACTTTAAGAAACGAGAACTTTGGTTTCTTGCCAAACCACAGTTCATATGGTGTCGTCTCAATGGATTTAGATGGTGCCCTATTTAATGTGAATGCAGTTGTCACTAATGCATAACCCCAAAACGGTAGTGGTAAATTGGTAAGAGACATCATAGATTGCACCATATCTAATAAATTATGGTTATGATGTTCGGACACACCATTACACTGTGGTGTTCCAGGTGGCGTGAGTTGCGAAACTATTCCGCATTGTATCAAATGAAGACCAAACTCGTAACTCAAATATTCTTCTCCACGATCAGATCGTAGAAACTTTATTTTCTTGTTATGATGATTTTCCACTTCACTCTGAAATTATATGAACTTTTCAAATGTTTCAAACTTATGTTTCATCAAGTAGATATACCCATATCTGCTCAAATCATCTGTGAAGGTTAGAAAATAACGATACCCGCCGCGAGCCTCAATATTCATCGGACCACATACATCAGTATGTATGATTTCCAACAAATCTGTTCCTCGCTCCATTGTTCCGGAGAACGGCGTTTTAGTCATCTTGCCCAAGAGGCATGGTTCGCAAGCATCAAGTGATTCATAATCAAGTGATTCCAAAAGCCCATCAGCATGGAGTTTCTTCATGCGCTTTACACCAATATGACCTAAACGGCAGTGCCACAAATAAGTTGCACTATCATTATTAACTTTGCATCTTTTGGTTTCAATATTATGAATATGTGTATCACTACGATCGAGATCCAACGAACCATTTTCATTGGGTGTGTAACCATATAAGGTTTTATTCATGTAAACAGAACAACAATTATTCTCTAACTTAAATGAATAACCGTATTGCAATAAACATGATCAAATCATATTCATGCTCAACGCAAACACTAAATAACACTTATTTAGGTTCAACACTAATCCCGAAAGTATAGGGAGTGCGCGATGATGATCATATCAATCTTAGAACTACTTCCAACACACATCGTCACCTAGCCCTTAACTAGTTTCTGTTCATTCTGCAACTCCCGTTTCGAGTTACTACTCTTTAGCAACTGAACCAGTATCAAGTACCGAGGGGTTGCTATAAACACTAGTAAAGTACACATCAATAACATGTATATCAAATATACTTTTGTTCACTTTGCCATCCTTCTTATCCGCCAATTATTTGGGGTAGTTCCGCTTCCAGTGACCAGTCGTTTTTGCAGTAGAAGCACTCAGTATTTGGCTTAGGTCCAAACTTGGGCTTCTTCACTTGATCAGCAACTTGCTTGCCGTTCTTCTTGAAGTTCCCCTTCTTTCCCTTTGCCCTTTTCTTGAAACTAGTGATCTTGTTAACCATCAACACTTGATGCTCTTTTCTTGATTTCTACCTTCGCCGATCTCAGCATCGCGAAGAGCTCGGGAATTACTTTGGTCATCCCTTGCATATTATAGTTCATCACGAAGTTCTATTAACTTGGTGATAGTGACTAGAGAACTTTGTCAATTACTATCTTATCTGGAAGATTAACTCCCACTTGATTCAAGTAATTGTAGTACTCAGACAATCTGAGCACATGCTCACTGGTTGAGCTATTCTCCTCCATCTTATTGGCAAAGTACTGTCAGAGGTCTCATACCTCTCGACATGGGCACGAGTATGAAATACCAATTTCAACTCTTGGCACATCTTATATGCTCCGTGGCGTTCAAAACATTTTTGAAGTCCCAGTTCTAAGCCGTAAAACATGGTGCACTAAACTATCAAGTACTCATCATACCGAGCTTTTGTGAAAACGTTCATAATGTTTGCATCTGCTCCAGCAATAGTTCTGTCACCTAGCGGTGCATCAAGGACATAATACTTCTGTGAAGCAATGAGGTTAATCCTCAGATCACGGACCAAGTCCGCATCATTGCTACTAACATCTTTCAACTTTGTTTTCTCTAGGAACATATCAAAATAAAACAGGGGAGCTAAACGCGAGCTATTGATCTACAACATAAATATGCTAATACTACCAGGACTAAGTTCATGATAAATTTAAGTTCAATTAATCATATTACTTAAGAACTCCCACTTAGATAGACATCTCTCTAATCATCTAAGTGATCACGTGATCCCAATCAACTAAACCATGTCCGATCATCACGTGAGATGGAGTAGTTTTCAATGGTGAACATCACTATGTTGATCATATCTACTATATGATTCACGCTTGACCTTTCGGTCTCCAGTGTTCCGAGGCCACATCTGCATATGCTAGGCTCGTCAAGTTTGACCCGAGTATTCCGCGTGTGCAAAACTGTCTTACACCCGTTGTATTTGAACGTAGAGCTTATCACACCCGATCATCACGTGGTGTCTCAGCACGAAGAACTGTCGCAACGGTGCATACTCAGGGAGAACACTTATACCTTGAAATTTTAGTGAGAGATCATCTTATAATGCTACCGTCAATCAAAGCAAGATAAGATGCATAAAAGATAAACATCACATGCAATCAATATAAGTGATATGATATGGCCATCATCATCTTGTGCTTGTGATCTCCATCTTCGAAGCACCGTCATGATCACCATCGTCACCGGCGCGACACCTTGATCTCCATCATAGCATCGTTGTCGTCTCGCCAACTTATGCTTCTACGACTATCGCTACCGCTTAGTGATAAAGTAAAGCATTACAGGGCGATTGCATTGCATACAATAAAGCGACAACCATATGGCTCCTGTCAGTTGCCGATAACTCGGTTACAAAAACATGATCATCTCATACAATAAAATTTAGCATCATGCCTTGACCATATCACATCACAACATGCCCTGCAAAAACAAGTTAGACGTCCTCTACTTTGTTGTTGCAAGTTTTACGTGGCTGCTACGGGCTGAGCAAGAACCGTTCTTACCTACGCATTAAAACCACAACGATAGTTTGTCAAGTTAGTGCTGTTTTAACCTTCTCAAGGACTGGGCGTAGCCACACTCGGTTCAACTAAAGTTGGAGAAACTGACACCCGCCAGCCACCTGTGTGCAAAGCACGTCGGTAGAACCAGTCTCGCGTAAGCGTACGCGTAATGTCGGTCCGGGCCGCTTCATCCAACAATACCGCCGAACCAAAGTGTGACATGCTGGTAAGCAGTATGACTTGTATCGCCCACAACTCACTTGTGTTCTACTCGTGCATATAACATCAACGCATAAAACCAGGCTCTGATACCACTGTTGGGGAACGTATTAATTTCAAAAAAAATCCTACGCACACGCAAGATCATGGTGATGCATAGCAACGAGAGGGGAGAGTGTGTCCACGTTCCCTCGTAGACCGAAAGCGGAAGCGTTAGAACAACGCGGTTGATGTAGTCGTACGTCTTCACGGTCCGACCGATCAAGTACCGAACGTACGGCACCTCCGAGTTCAGCACACATTCAACTCGATGATATCCCTCGAACTCCGATCCAGTCGAGCTTTGAGGGAGAGTTCCATCAGCACGACGGCGTGGTGACGATGATGATGTTCTACAGGACGCAGGGCTTCGCCTAAGCACCGCTACGATATTATCGAGGTGGACCATGGTGGAGGGGGCAACGCACACGGCTAAGAGATCAATGATCAATTGTTGTGTCTATGGGGTGCCGCCTGCCCACGTATATAAAGGAGTGGAGGAGGGGGAGAGGGCCGGCCCCTATGGCGCGCCCTGGAGGAGTCCTACTCCCACCGGGAGTAGGATTCCCCCCCTTCCAAGTAGTAGGAGTAGGAGTCAAGGAAAGGGAAGAGAGAAGAGAAGGAAGGACGGGGCGCAGCCCCTCCCCCTAGTCCAATTCGGACTAGGCCTTGGGGGGCGCGCATCCTCTCCTCTCTCTTTCCCCTAAAGCCCAATAAGGCCCATATACTCCCGGCGAATTCCCGTAACTCTCCGGTACTCCGAAAAATACCCGAATCACTTGGAACCTTTCCGATGTCCGAATATAGTCGTCCAATATATCGATCTTTACGTCTCGACCATTTCGAGACTCCTCGTTATGTCCCCAATCTCATTCAGGACTCCGAACTACCTTCGGTACATAAAATCACATAAACTCATAATACCGATCATCACCGAGCTTTAAGCGTGCGGACCCTACGTGTTCGAGAACTATGTAGACATGACCGAGACACGTCTCCGGTCAATAACCAATAGCGGAACCTGGATGCTCATATTGGCTCCTACATATTCTACGAAGATCTATATCGGTCAAACCGCATAACAACATACGTTGTTCCCTTTGTCATCGGTATGTTACTTGCCCGAGATTTCGATCGTCGGTATCCTCATACCTAGTTCAATCTCGTTACCGGCATGTCTCTTTACTCATTCTGTAATGCATCATCCCGCAACTAACTCATTAGTCACAATGCTTGCAAGGCTTATAGTGATGTGCATTACCGAGAGGGCCCAGAGATACCTCTCCGACAATCAAAGTGACAAATCCTAATCTCAAAATACGCCAACCCAACAAGTACCTTCGGAGGCACCTGTAGAGCACCTTTATAATCACCCAGTTACGTTGTGACATTTGGTAGCACACAAAGTGTTCCTCCGGTAAACGGGAGTTGCATAATCTCATAGTCATAGGAACATGTATAAGTCATGAAGAAAGCAATAGCAACATACTAAACGATCAAGTGCTAAGCTAACGGAATGGGTCAAGTCAATCACATCGTTCTCCTAATGATGTGATCCCGTTAATCAAATGACAACTCATGTCCATGGCTAGGAAACTCAACCATCTTCGATTAACGAGCTAGTCAAGTAGATGCATGCTAGTGACACTATGTTTGTCTATGTATTCACAAATGTACTGAGTTTCCGGTTAATACAATTCTAGCATGAATAATAAACATTTATCATGATATAAGGAAATAAATAATAACTTTATTATTGCCTCTAGTGAAGCACATAGAGTATTCTAACAATTTCAGAATCATGTGTTTCTCTCTCAAAAGGTGTGTACAGCAAGGATGATTGTGGCAAACTAACAAACAAAGACTCAAATAATACAAGACGCTCCAAGCAAAACACATATCATGTGGTGAATAAAAATATAGCTCCAAGTAAAGTTACCGATGGAAGTAGACGAAAGAGGGGATGCCTTCCGGGGCATCCCCAAGCTTTGGCTTTTAGGTGTCCTTTGATTATCTTGGGGTGCCATGGGCATCCCCAAGCTTAGGCTCTTGCCACTCCTTGTCCCATAATCCATCAAATCTTTTACCCAAAACTTGAAAACTTCACAACACAAAACTTAACAGAAAATCTCGTAAGCTCCGTTAGCGAAAGAAAACAAAACACCACTTCAAGGTACTGTAATGAACTCATTCTTTATTTATATTGGTGTTAAACCTACTGTATTCCAACTTCTCTATGGTTTATAAACTATTTTACTAGCCATAGATTCATCAAAATAAGCAAACAACACACGAAAAACAGAATCTGTCAAAAACAGAACAGTCTGTAGTAATCTGTAACTATCGCAAACTTCTGGAACTCCAAAAATTTAGACAACATAGTACGACCTAGAAAATTTGTTTATTGATCAGAAGCAATTGGAATCAATATTTTATCACGTTCTGGTAATTTTTAACAATTATTTTCGTCAACAGAAAGTTTCTGGAATTTTCAGCAAGATCAAATAACTATCATCCAAGAAGATCCTATAGGTTTAACTTGGCACAACACTAATTAAAACATAAAAACATATCTAACCCGAGGCTAGATCAAATATTTATTCCTAAACAGAAGCAAAAAGCAAAAAAGTAAAAATAAAATTGGGTTGCCTCCCAACAAGCGCTATCGTTTAACGCCCCTAACTAGGCATAATAGCAAGGATAGATCTAGGTATTGCCATCTTTGGTAGGCAATTCTTTAATGAGACATCTATAACCCTTAGGAGTTTCTTTCTTTTTATTAATTATCAAGCTTCTAGGCATATAACTGAAAAATTCATTTGTAGCAAATGGTTCCTTAATGATAGCAAAAAGATTGGGATGAATACTTATTGATTTGAGATCCGCAGTTTCCTTACTAGAGGATTCAGCCTTATTTTTAGGAACATACATAAGCTTGGAAATTTTAGTTGGAGAACTTGGAGTATTCTTTACGGAAGAAAAAGCGGTTCCCAAGTTGGTAATAATACCCTCAAGTTTATTGATTCTAGTGGAATCCTGATTTATTCTTTCTTTAGCTATGGGTTCCTTCTCCTTAATATTTTTCAAAGTGACTCCTACCTTAGATCCATATTGGGTAATTTCGTTGTGGATCTTTTTATCCAAATTTTCAATTAACTCTATGGTAGTAACTTTATTTTCAATAATTTCAAGTCTTTGCATTACATGCTCCAAAGTTAACATAGTTCCATTAACCAAAAGAGGTGGTGAGCCAAATAAATCTATCATAGCATTATAAGAATCAAAAGTATGGCTACCCAAGAAATTCCCTCCGGTAATGGTTCAAGGATATATCTGTACCAAGGAGTAGCGCCTATATAAAAATTGCGGAGAAGAACGGAAGTAGATTGCTTCCTGGTAGATCTATTTTGAGCATTGCAAATTCTATACCAAGCATCTTTTAGATTTTCTCCCTCCCTTTGCTTAAAATTAAGAACTTCATTCTCGGGAGACAACGGAGAAGATAGGGGACTAGCCATAACTACAAGCAAGTGAAAAAGAGGCAAACGAAAAAGAGAGGGCGAATAAAACGGCAAGGGTGAAGTGGGGGAGAGGAAAACGAGAGGCAAATGGCAAATAATGTAATGCGGGAGATAAGGGTTTGTGATGGGTACTTGGTATGTTGACTTTCGTGTAGACTCCCCGGCAACGGCGCCAGAAATCCTTCTTGCTACCTCTTGAGCACTGTGTTGGTTTTCCCTTGAAGAGGAAAGGCTGATGCAGCAAAGTAGCGTAAGTATTTCCCTCAGTTTTTGAGAACCAAGGTATCAATCCAGTAGGAGGCCATGCACGAGTCCCTCGCACCTACACAAACAAATAAATCCTCGCAACCAACGCAATAAAGGGGTTGTCAATCCCTTCACGGTCACTTACGAGAGTGAGATATGATAGATATGATAAGATAATATTTTTGGTATTTTTATGATAAAGATGCAAAGTGAAGAAAGCAAAAATAAAAACGGCGCCAGAAATAGCTTGTTGTCGGGAGATTAAATATGATGGAAAATAGACCCCGGGGCCATAGGTTTCACTAGTGGCTTCTCTCAAAAGCATAAGTATTACGGTGGGTGAGCAAATTACTGTTGAGCAATTGACAGAACTGAGCATAGTTATGAGAATATCTAGGTATGATCATGTATATAGGCATCACTTCCGAGACAAGTAGACCGACTCCTGCCTGCATCTACTACTATTACTCCACATATCGACCGCTATCCAGCATGCATCTAGAGTATTAAGTTCATAAGAACAGAGTAACGCTTTAAGTAAGATGACATGATGTAGAGGGATAAACTCATGCAATATGATATAAACCTCATCTTGTTATCCTCGATGGCAACAATACAATACGTGCCTTGCTGCCCCTACTGTCACTGGGAAAGGACACCACAAGATTGAACCCAAAGCTAAGCACTTCTCCCATTGCAAGAAAGATCAATCTAGTAGGCCAAACCAAACTGATAATTCCAAGAGACTTGCAAAGATAACCAATCATACATAAAAGAATTCAGAGATTCAAATATTGTTCATAGATAAACTTGATCATAAACCCACAATTCATCGGTCTCAACAAACACACCGCAAAAGAAGATTACATCGAATATATCTCCACAAGAGAGGGGAGAACATTGTATTGAGATCCAAAAAGAGAGAATAAGCCATCTAGCTAATAACTATGGACCCGAAGGTCTGAAGTAAACTACTCACACATCATCGGAGGGGCTATGGTGTTGATGTAGAAGCCCTCCATGATCGATGCCCCCTCCGGCGGAGCTCCGGAAAAGGCCCCAAGATGGGATCTCACGGGTAAGAAGGTTGCGGCGGTGGAATTAGGTTTTTGGCTCCGTATCTGGTAGTTTGGGGGTACGTAGGTATATATAGGAGGAAGAAGTACGTCGGTGGAGCAACTTGGGGCCCACGAGGGTGGAGGGCGCGCCCAGGGGGGTAGGCGCGCCCCCTACCTCGTGCCTTCCTGGTAGCTTTCTTGACGTAGGGTCCAAGTCCTCTGGATCACGTTCGTTCCAAAAATCACGTTCCCGAAGATTTCATTCCGTTTGGACTCCGTTTGATATTCTTTTTCTGTGAAACTCTGAAATAGGCAAAAAAGAGCAATTCTGGGCTGGGCCTCCGGTTAATAGGTTAGTCCCAAAAATAATATAAAAGTGTATAATAAAGCCCATTAATGTCCAAAACAGAATATAATATAGCATGGAACAATAAAAAATTATAGATACGTTGAAGACGTATCAGTGATTGGTGGTCGGACTGAGCGGAGGCATGGGGATTGACGACGCCAGCAGCGGCCACCAGGCCAGATTGTTCTAGAGGCTTCGTTTCTTAATTGCTCAACAATGAGGTTGTCGGAGATAAGGATGAACGAGGGAAGGCCTTGTCTGCAAATGTGGATAGGGGTGCAGGTATCTTTTAGTTTAATTTCCATCAGTCAGATATAGATCGGACGGTCTATATTGCAAGATGGCACGCGTACCATCATCACCAACTCGGTTTTTTATAAGAGAAGAAATATAAGTATGGAGATACAAACGTATTATCGATACTTGTTTCCGTAAACTAGCATCTACATTCTATTCAACGCCTCAGCATGTGAGGCCTTAGCACAATGACTTATCGACTGCGTAAAACAAAGGTTTTCCCGTCGCCGATAAGGAGGGGGTGATGGCGGCGCGCTTTTTGGCTTGCTCTAGTCCTAGTAGTCATACTAGGTGGTCTAAGCACGTGCAGATTTATTCTTTTTCACGTCTCATGTTCGCCGTACTGCCACGACTGTTGATGAATAGACGGTAAGTTATTCATGGGGAAACCCTTGTTGAGCGTGTTTGCGAGAGAGAGACAGTGTGCGTGTGTGATATGTCTAGAGACTGAGGCAATGATATCAGATTCTTTGTGTCTTATGTGTGTGGAGGATAGAGAGAGACATGTACATGGGGCTTGGTGTTGTGTAACGTGGAGACACATATACATAATTAGAGAGTGAGTGTGCGAGATACACATGCGGACATGGGGAGAGATGAGGATCCAGATTAATGGGTGTTTGTGCGTGTCTGTGTGTGTTTGTGCGCGCGTTTGTGTGTGAGAGGGAGTGTGTGTATGTGGAGTAGAGAGACCACTAATGATGTAAACCTAGTATAAGGGAAGGGGGAATGGTGTGACATGTGTAATAGCGGGATAGCATGGGAGCGGGCGGGGGGAGCAGACTATTTGGAAGATACATCGATTGTGTGTGGGAGAGGGGTGAGAGAGAGAGCTAGCGACGGAGATAGAGAGAGAGGAAGAGAGGAGGCGAGAGAGGGGGCGTTTGTGTCCATAAATGGCGTATAGATAGGGAGACAATGTCGATGTTGTTTGAAATTGGCCTATGTACGGAGACGCAAGGGAAGCGAGTCATCGTGTGTGTGATAGGGACTTCATGAGAGATCTAGAATAGATGGTGTAGAGAACAATGTGCGGGATCGAGAACGATGATACATTAGGGAGCTATGGAAAGAGTCACGACATATATGTATACAGGGAGGAGCTGGGGCGGGTCCGCATGTGGGAGAGATAGAAAGAGGAGAGTGGTGCACAAGGAGACAAAGTGTGCTTGTTTTGCAGTGGGGGTGGTGTGTGAGGTGAGTGTGCGTGAACCACATAACTAGGGAGATAGACGTTTGGGGGCGACTTTGTGTGTATGGGAAAGATACACTTTACATAGTGTGTGTGCTTGGGAAAGAGAGATGCCGGGAGACCTAGCTAGAGAGTGGGGGAAGAGATGTGTGCATGCCCAAGAGACAAAGTGATAGAGACCTATATTGGGGTCCGGACTTTAGAAGACAGAGGGGTGTTAATGTGCTCGTGTGTTGGTGTTTGGGGGAGAGAAGGACTTCTCTGTGTGTGTGGGGGGCGACGAGGGGTGGGGGGTGGGCGACGAGGGGGGGGGGGGGTTGGCTTCAGATAAAGAGTGAGGTGTCTATATTTGAGGGACTTTAGCGTAATTGAGATATACATGTTCAATAGTGTGTGCACTCAAGGTTGATCAATTTGTGTCACAGTTTGGAGTATGAGATAACGATACTTTTGAACATGCATGATATACTTTGATGTACCAGAATTACAAACCTAAGATTGGAATTTTGGAATTTGACTCCATCATTAGCTTTTGTAATTCATTTAAACGGAGGTACATTTTTAAGCCAGGATTTTGTGATTTTAAATTCATATATCAAACCTAGAGATATACACATACGGGCATGTTCAAACTTTATAATCATCCACTTTATTCATACACATACACATTTTTGCTTTTGTCATCATATTTAGGATAAACACATTTGGAATTTCATTTGAATTGGACCATATGATGGCATTTGCTTGTAGTAGCTCAATGATCCATATTTGAATTGAATGGACAATCTAAGTTTCGAGTTGGAGACATTGATTTTCAAAACTTGCACTTTTTTTGCGTGCAAAACAAACAAATTATCGGCCATGATATCGTAGTTGGTCGTACAAGAGCAGAATATAATTTCAGGCGCCAAAAGCTTCCAAACTTCCCGCTCACATAGAAATATCTCGCGCTCGAAAGTTTAGCCCTGCGATATTCCTGTTTTACCCCTGCCACATGAACGGAAAAGGGCTGCTTTGGTAACTCAATTGTTTTCCCCTCTTTGCCCCCAACATTCTTCCCCAGAGCCCCTCCCCTTCCCCTCCCCGACCCCCCCCAACCACGGCAAGCCGCCGAATCTAGTCCTCCGCCGCAGCGGTGGACCTCACACCCCAACGGATCTACCTTCCGCACCTTGGAACCCCCAACTGCCAACTCACCACTTCACCGGAGCCGCTTCAGCGACTGGCTTGTACACCGCTCCAGATCTCGTTGACCGCCATCATGGTCCACCGCACCGGATCTGCTTAACCGGCGCCCTCGTCCACCATAGTGTAGGCCCTTCACTGACTCCCTCGTCCGTCCCTTCGCTGGCCCTTCATACAAGCCCTCATCCGCCGCAACAGATCCGCCTCACCGAAAGCACTGTACAACGCGCCCGCCGAAGCCTTCGTCCACTGCACCGGACCCGCTCCACGGACGCCATATTCAACTCCACCGGCCCTGCTTTACCGACACCGCAGCCTCATCAGGTTGTTTCGATCTGTACTCCTTCGGGTTTTCAATTTATCGTGCAACTGTTCACTTACCACAGATGAGCTTTCTTGTATGTCGACAGGCGCTACAACCGTAGCACCGGAGCCGCTTCAGCGATGGTGACAGCCGGCCCAAACTCAACTGCAACACGAGCACCATCGATGATCCTTAGCTATCAAGTATGCCAACGATACCCATACGCCGCCGAGAATCAGGTAGTATTATCCAACGGCCGGCGCCTATGTTCACTTTCTTAGCATAAGCACCGCACCTTTGAATTTCTTCAGGGCATCATTCAGTTTTTCATGAGACGCGTTGTAACGCCCACGATGCGGCTATATCTCCCACGTGTCGAGGCACGACTTAGAGGCATAACCGCATAGTGGTTTTGTCGCAAGAAGGGTCATCTTCACACAATCCCATGTAATGAACAAGAATGGGATAAAGAGTTGGCTTACAATCGCCACTTCACACAATACATGAATAAATATCATACATCATCCAAAATACAATCATATATAGACCGACTACGATCAAAATCCAGATGAAAAATAAGACAACCCCAAATGCTAGATCCCCGATCGTCCCAACTGGGCTCCACTACTGATCATCAGGAAAAGACACATAGTAACGACCATGTTCCTCGTCGAACTCCCACTTGAGATCGACCCCATCATCGGCGCTGGCATCGTCGGCACCTGCAACTGTTTTGGTAGAATCTGTGAGTCACGGGGACTCAGCAATCTCACACCCGCGAGATCAAGACTATTTAAGCTTGCAGGAAAGGGAGGTGTAATAAGGTGGAGCTGCAGCGGCAAAAGCATATATGGTGGCTAACTTGCGCAAAAGAGAGCGAGAAGAGAAGCAACGGAACGGTCGTCATCTAGCAATGACCAAGAAGTGATCCTAAACACCTACTTACGTCATACATAACACAGACCGTGTTCACTTCCCGGACTCCGCCGAGAAGAGACCATCACGGCTACACACGCAGTTGATGTACTTTAATTGGGGTCAAGTGACAAGTTCTCTACAACCGGACATTAACAAATTCCCATCTGCCTCATAACCGCGGGCACGGCTTTCGAAAGATAATACCCTGCAGGGGTGTCCCAACTTAGCCCATCATAAGCTCTCACGGTCAACGAAGGATAAACCTTCTCCTGGAAAGACCCGATCAGTCTCGGAATCCCGGTTTACAACACATCTCGACAATGGTAAAACAAGACCAGCAAAGCCGCCCGAATGTGCCGACAAATCCTGATAGGAGCTGCACATATCTCGTTCTCAGGGCACAACGGATAAGTTAAGCTACGAGTAAAACCAGACCTCGAGTTTCCCTGAGGTGGCCCCGCAGGCTGCTCGGTTCAGACCAACACTCGAAGGAGCACTGGCCCAGGGGGGTTAAAATAAGATGACCCTCGGGCTCGCGAAAACCCAGGGGAAAAGGCTTATGCGGCAAATAGTAAAACCAAAGTTGGGCCTTGCTGGAGGAGTTTTATTCAAGGCGAACTGTCAAGGGGGTCCCATAAATCACCCGACCGCGTAAGGAACGCAAACTCAAGGAACATAATCCCGGTATAACAGTAGCTAGGGCGGCAAGAGTGGAACAAAACACCAGGCATAAGGCCGAGCCTTCCACCCTTTACCAAAATATATATATATATATATGCATTAATTAAATAAGAGATATTGTGATATCCCAACATATCCATGTTCCAACATGGAACAAACTTCAACTTCACCTGCAACTAGCAACGCTATAAGAGGGCTGAGCAAAAGCGGTAACATAGCCAAACAACGGTTTGCTAGGAAAGGGTGGTTAGAGGCTGACATGGCAAAATGGGAGACATGATATAGCAAGTGATAGGTAGCGAGCATGGCAATAGAGCGAACAACTAGCAAAGCAAAGATAGAAGTGATTTCGAGGGGTGGTCATCTTGCCTGCAAGGTTCTCAGAGTTGTCGAAAGCTTAATCCTCGTAAGCGTACTCAACAGGTTCCTCATTCACGAACTCGTCTCCCGGCTCTACCCAAGACAAGAACACAAACAAACGGAACCACAATCAACCACGAGAAATGCACAAGCAACATGATGCAAAACATGTATGGTATGCAAGATATGATATGCGATGCATATGCGTGCTCCGGAAGGAAAATGATGAACATGGCAGTAACTTGGCAAACCAAGCATGCCACTGGAAAGATGAGATGATTTCGGTCGAAATCGATATAAAGATCACCGGAAACGGATGCACGGTTTGCAAATGGCAAACAAAACAAGAATGACACGAATCTGCGATTAACAGCATGATAGCACTCAAAATGCAACAAGGAACAATGCTACAGCACTCCAACATAGCAACAAATCATATGGCAGTAATCTACAGGAGATGTTTGACAAAAGATGAACACTGAGCTACGGCTAGTTCACAACATATCAAGCTCAAACAAGCATGGCAAAAGTGCAAAAGATTACAGGTTCACAGACGGTGAAAAACTGGACATGGCAGAAAACAGCATCAGGTAGCAATGTTCAGAGCACGAAATCAACATGCTACAGGAACTTAACATAGCAAAACAAGGCATGACAGTGTTCTACTAAATGCACATGACAAAAGTCCCTTACTGACTATAAGTCAAAAAGGACCAGAATATATGATGGCAGGCATGTAAACATAGCAAGTTTCGTTATCAGGTTTCAGACTTAGCAGAAAAACAGAGCATGGCAGAAATAATAATATGTAGGTGTCTTTGTGAGCTTGATGCAGTCACTACAGAGCAATGCATGACAAACCAAGAACGCCTACAGCAAGATGGCATGTTTATGACACTAACCATGGCAAGAATACAAGCATAGCATGTATGGATAAACTACAATAAGCTTGGCAATATTGCATATCATGTTAAGAATCTGCCAGAAATATTTTATAGCACAAGTAGAGCAAGATTGTGTCATCCTATGGCACTCCATAATTGAAAACAATTGCAGGAATGGATTAATTACAACTATAGCTACAAAACATCCTTACTGAACATCTCCAAAATATGCATGGATCTCTCTGTAGCATCAAGTTTACATGGCAATAAAATAACAGCAGACAAGGACTTAGTGAAATCACCAAGTCCCTGAAATCAGAAATATTACGGAGCCTACTTTGCATGCTTGTGCTAGTCACCACAGAGATCACACAAATACATGGACTACACCAATGGAAATATGGCATGGCATACTTCAAAACACATGTAGAGCTCATGCCCATAAGATGCACAGAATAAATGATACAAAAATGACAAATCTCCAAGTCCTGCTAAGAACCAGATAATAACAGCAACTAGCCCTCTTCCAACAGAGATTTGGGCATCAAGATGACCTCTAATGAATATGGTGCAATTGAACAAAATGAAGAGCATCACGAGGCGAACAATTTGACATATTACACGCACGAATCGGAGCTACACGCAAGGAGTTATGGCATCACGAACAAGTGCACATGCTGAGAAAATTCCATGACTTGGAGAAAATAGAAGGGGACGGGGAAAGTCAACGCGTACAGAGATCCTCCAGATCCCGATCGGGAGAGCTCAAGCTCGGTCGATGGCGGCGGCGATGGGGGTCGACGACGGCGACGCAGGCGCCGGCGGCGGCGAGGCGAGCGCGCGGCTCGGACGGAGCCAGGCGGCGGGGTTCGGGCGCACGGGCCGGGAGGGCTTGCCCCGGGCCCGGGCGGGCTTCGGCGGCGGCGGCGTACGGATGCCACGCGGCAGCCGCGGGTTGGCCGCGGGGGCGGCGGCGACTTCGTCCGGCGGCGCTGGACGCGTCCGCCCGCGGAGAGGCGATTTTTAGGGTTACGGGAGACTGCGAATGTATTTCGGGATGCCCACATATTTGTAGGTAGAGGGAGCTAGGAGGCTCCGAATGAGGTGCGGTTTTCGCCCACACGATCGTGATCGAACGACCTAGAGCATGGAGGAGAGTTTGGTGGGTTTTGGGCTGGTTAGAGAGGGGGGTTTTGCTGGACACTCAAATAGACATTGCGGATGCCCGGTTAACCGTTGGGGTACCAAACGACCTCCAAATGGAACGAAACTTGACCGGTGGTCTCCGGGTGGTGTAAAAAGGCCACTTGGCAAGCCTCGGTTCATTCCGAGAAAGTTTGACACACGCACACGAAAGAAAACAAGAGGGGTGCACCGGAGGAGATAGGAGCGCCGGATTGGAAAACGGACAACGGGGAAAATGATCGGATGCATGAGACGAACACGTATGCAAATGCAATGCACATGATGACATGATATGAAAATGCATGACATGACAAAATGCAAAATGAAAGACAAAACCCGACCACGGAGGAAATATCATAACACATAGCCGGAAATGGCAAGAGTCGGAGTTACAATATGGCAAGTTACATGCGGGGTGTTACAACACTCCACCACTACGAGAGGATCTCGTCCCGAGATCTAGGACTGAAAGAACTCCGGATATTCGGAACGGAGATGGTCCTCGCGTTCCCAGGTGGCTTCCCGGTCGGAATGGTGCGACCACTTCACTTTCAGGAATTTGATTGACTTGTTGCGAGTCTTGCGCTCAGTTTCTTCAAGAATAGAAATGGGGTGCTCATGATAAGACAAATCTTCTTGGAGGTCAATCTCTTCGAAGTTGATAGTGTGCTCAGGCGTCTTGAAGCATTTGCGGAGCTGTGACACGTGGAACACATCGTGCACGTTCGCGAAGTTGGAAGGAAGCTCAAGTTGGTAGGCGAGGTCGCCTCTTTTGCCAATGATCTTGAAAGGACCCACGTATCTAGGGGCAAGATTCCCTTTGATACCGAATCGACGAGTACCTTTTATTGGAGAGACGCGGAGGTAGACATAGTCTCCGATCTCGAAAGCCAAATCACGGTGCTTACTATCATAGTAACTCTTCTGACGCGACTGCGCGGCTTTGAGATTATCACGGATGACTTTACACATTTCTTCAGCTTCAGTGATTAAGTCATTGCCAAGAAGTTGGCGTTCACCAGTCTCTGACCAATTGAGAGGAGTACGGCACTTTCTGCCGTAGAGAATCTCGAATGGGGCCTTGCTCGAACTCGCTTGGAAGCTGTTGTTGTAGGAGAATTCGGCATACGGAAGACAATCTTCCCATTTCATGCCAAAGGAAATGACACAAGCCCTGAGCATATCTTCAAGAATTTGGTTGACTCGCTCGACTTGGCCACTAGTTTGAGGATAGAAAGCTGTGCTGAAGCGAATGTTTGTGCCCATGGCCTTCTGGAAGGAGTCCCAGAACTTAGAGGTAAAGATGCTTCCATGATCTGAAGAAATCAATTGTGGAATGCCGTGCAAGGAGACAATTCTGGAGGTGTAGAGCTCTGCCAGCTGAGCTGCTGTGATGGATTCTTTGATTGGAAGGAAATGAGCCACTTTAGAAAGCTTGTCAATGACAACGAAGATAGCATCATTTCCGCGCTTGGACTTTGGAAAACCAGTCACGAAGTCCATTTCGATATGATCAAACTTCCATTCTGGGATAGCAAGAGGTTGGAGGAGACCAGCTGGTCGTTGGTGTTCTGCTTTCACTCTTCGGCAGACATCATATTCATTCACGAATTGAGCAATTTCTCACTTCATTCGAGTCCACCAATACGACTGCTTGAGGTCATGATACATCTTCGTACTTCCAGGATGAATGGAAAGGAGAGAATTGTGCGCCTCGTTCATTATGACTTTCCTTAGATCACCTTTAGGAACCACAATCCGGTCCTCGAAGAATAAAGTGTCTCTGTCATCAATGCGATAGCACTTGTATTTGGAAAGACCCTTGTCGATACCACGTTTCACCTTCTTCACCATGGCATCAAGGAGTTGTGCCTCACGAATCTGATATTCCAAAGTAGGAGATACTATGAGGTTGGCAAGAAAGCCTTGAGGAACAACTTGGAGATTGAGCTTGCGGAAAGCTTCACAAAGATCCGGTTGGAATGGCTTGAGAATTAATCTGTTGCAATAAGCCTTCCTGCTTAAAGCATCTGCAATGACATTGGCCTTGCCTGGAGTATATTCGATACTCGGATTGTACTCTTGAATCATTTCGACCCATCGAGTCTGCCTGAGGTTGAGGTTGGGTTGAGTGAAGATATACTTGAGACTCTTGTGATCAGTGAAAATGTCCACTTGTCTTCCCAACAAGAGATGTCTCCACGTTATTAATGCATGGACAACTGCCGCCAACTCAAGATCGTGATGGGGTAGTTCTTCTCGTTGGGCTTCAACTGACGAGAGGTATAGGCCACAACTTTCTTCTCTTGCATTAACACAGCACCGAGACCTTGGAGAGAAGCATCACAGAAAACTTCATACGGCTTGGATTCATCAGGAGGAGTCAAGACAGGAGCTATGACTAGTTTCTCTTTGAGAGTGTTGAAAGCAACGTCACACTCAGGAGACCAGACATACTTCACATGCTCTGAAGGAGGTTGGAAAGAGGCTTTGCAATCTTGGAGAAATTCTCAACGAATCTTCGGCAATAGCTTGCAAGACCAAGAAAACTGCGGAGCTGCTTGACATTTTGAGGAGGTTCCCAATTCACAATTGCGGACACCTTCTCAGGGTTAACAGCGATGCCCTTGGCAGATATGATGTGACCAAGGAAAAGAACTTCATCGAGCCAAAACTCACATTTAGAGAACTTCGCATAGAATTGATACTCTCTGAGCTTGTCGAGCACCAATCGCAAATGTTTGTCATGGTCCTTGTCGTGGAATTGTCACGGCAGATGTCCTCGAGCTAGGACTTAGTCGTGGAGCCATCGCAGCTAGGAAGCTTGAAGGGGTTAATGCGGGACAAGGAACACGAGGGTTTATACTGGTTCGGCCCCTTACGGTGAAGGTAAAAGCCTACGTCCAGTTTGAGGTGGTCTTGATTAGGGTTACGATCACCAGGGAGCTAAACTGCTATGCCCGGCTCTCGATGAGATTGTTGTCGTCCTCAAACCGCTGCCGGGTCGTCCCTTTATATAGGGAGGCTGACGCCCAGCAGCCCTTAGAGTCCCGGCCGGCTTATAAGAGTATCCGGCTCGGACTCTAAACTATACTTGCCTTACGCTACAAGTTCTACTATAATAATGATTATAACTACAGGCCTTAAGCCATATCCGGGTCTCAGCCCAACTCTGGCCCATCGTCTTGAAACTTGGCTCCGGGCTTCTGGCAACGACCGTATGAGTAACCCGGCCCCTCCTGGCGGGTGACTCTAAGGTCTATATCCTCAACATTAGGCCCCAGATTGATTTGAGCCGTCTCATGTCAATCTTCAACTCTTCTGACAGAAAAAAATCTCCGGCTTATCATTCATGTGAAGGCCATAACCCGGAGTGACGTCATCCTCTGGACTCCGGATAATCCGCCGTGACGTCATTCTCCATTAAGTCCGTTTTTTACTCCGCCAGATCCGCAACGGATCTTTGCTTTACTGTCATTCCAAAAATCGAGGCGTCGTGGGGGGGAGATAATCACGCCACGGTCTCCTTGAATCTCGCGCCCACTTATGACCTCGCCTTATAAATAGGCCGGCCCAACGGGTCCTTCTCACGCCCTCTTCTTCCTCCTCACGCCGTCGCTCCTCTGCCAGAGCTCTGCCACTGCCGCCGTCGTCGCGCCCCTGGTCTTCATCAACCCGGCCGCTGCATCACCCTGACTCGGACCAGATAACGGCGGCGACTTCCGCTCTTCCCCAACTCCGGTGAGTCTCCTCTGCCTTGCTAGAACAGATCTGTGGTAGAGTTCAAACAGTTCATCCGTGTTCTTCTCCATGGTTCGCAGGCTTCAGTAGTTCTTGTAGTTGCCACCCTTGTTTGATCTTGGATATGTGTAGACTTACTGCATTAGTTTTTTATTACTCATTTCACCTGAAAAACGCACTTCTTTCCACTGCATAAGATCCCCTTCGAGCTCAAGAACTCCCCCGCGTCCGCATTTTAGGTCTAGAAAATTTTCTTTGCTCCGACCATTTTGATCCAAAAAAGTTACGGTAGTATGCGAAACCTGTTTTACCACACTTAGTAAAAACTGCAACCATTGAAACTTGGCGGCTTACATCTCCGGGTTAAAGGAAACATGTGCCATAGAACTTTCCGGTTTAAAGAGAACTATGCTCTGTAGAATCCTCCGGCTTAACTGTGGTAAAACCGTAGACAACCAACTTACTCTGAATCCCCCTGCGGCTTAAATAACCCACTGTATCTGAGTATATATCATTAGTCCCCTTCATAAGCCGCCATCTTAGTTTGAACAACAGACTCCGGCTTACAATTAACCCGGACACTTTTCTCTTTATCATAGACCACCAACCTTCACCATGCCTCCCAAGGCTCCTATCACTTGCAACTGGATGAGGTCCAACATCACCGACGAAACCCTGGCTAATTTCGTTAAGTCCGGATACTTGCCTAAGAAGGAAAACATGTCCTATCGTGCCCCTGACCCGTCGGAAGAGAGACCACAGCCAAGGGACGGGGAGGTAGTGATCTTTGCAGACCATATGAGCCGGGGCTTCGCACCGCCCGGCTCAAAGTTTTTCAGGGACGTGCTCAACTTCTTTGACCTACGGCCTCAGGATATAGGACCCAACTCCGTATCCAACATCTGCAACTTCCAAGTCTTTTGCGAAGTGTACCTTGGAGAAGAGCCCAGTTTGCTGCTTTTCAGAGAGCTGTTCTACTTAAACCGCCAAAATGAGTGTGCCAACGGGCCAAGTCTAGATTTAGGCGGCATCTCCATCCAGCGGCGTAGGGACTGTCTGTTCCCTTACGCAGAGCCGCCGAGCCACCCTAAGGACTGGAATATGACTTGGTTCTACTGCCAAGATACGTCCCCGGCTGACGAGAACCCGCTGCCCGGCTTTCGCCCAACGCGCTTGGAGCCGACTCATCCGCTATCCGACAAACTGACTGCCGCGGAACGCCAGCCTCTGCTTCCAACGATCAATAAGATCAAAGCCCTGCTAGGCAACGGTCTAAACGGAATTGATCTGGTCCGGGTCTGGATCTCATGGCGGGTGATCCCATTGAGCCGCCGCCCCGGCTTAATGTGTGAGTACACCGGGCGAAAGGATGACCCGCAGAGGCACAGTCGCAATGATCTTCCAGAAGACGTTGCAGAGGAAGAGACCAAGGCTCTTCTAAACGAGAGCTTGGCAGACTGCGGAAGAACCGGGCTAGCCCCCTTCTACAAGACCAATCCAGCCCCAGCGGTAAGCCGCTGACTTTAACTTTTATCTTCGTCTGCATATAACCTTCAACTGAACCATTTAAGAATCAATCATCGTATCTTTCAGGCTGATGATAAATTCTGGCGGGTCAAATATGACCATGAGGCGGCCAAGAAAGCCAGGAAGGCAAAGAAAGCCGCCAAGAAAGCCGCCCCTCGCAAAAAGGGAAGCAGACCCACTGCTTCAGAGCTATTGCAATTAAGCGACAGCTCCGAGTCAGAGGTAATCCTTAAACCTTTAAATTCTTGCCATATTTATTGTTTGTTGCTGTCCGCCTTATAAACATTTGCTCATTGACAGGATGACACCGGCGCCAGTAACCCGGTGGTTGAAGAGGTAATGTCACTTTCCTCCGACTCGGAGCCTTTGCCACAGCTGAAAGTCCGAAGAGTAACCCGGAAAGTAAGCTTTTCACATCCATTAGCTCATCAAGACCCTCAAATTATTTTGAAGCAGCAGGTTCACGAAAGCCGGCGTCACACCCGGGCCCATAAGGACACCGACCTCTCCGCCGGGTTACCCGACGCAACAAGGAAGCGTCGCACTGAGGTTTTTTCTCACCTGTACCCTTTTCATCCGTTGGCGGGTGTTATCCGTCAGCCACTCAACTCTTCTGACTCCAATTATCAGGAGACTTCCCCCTCTTCGGGTGACTCCATGCAGTCAAGTCTGCCGGCCTTCAAGACTGCACCCGGGTAATAACAATCTCCTTACATTATCTGTCTGTATTTACTCTTTGTGTGCCTAACACTTCTGTCTTTTCAGTGCCCAGGCAAAGCTCACCAAAAGAGCAAAGAAAACCAGATCAGCCGGAGTGCCAGACTTGCCTGACCCGGAGACGACGGCTCAAGAGTTGCCAGCTACCTCCGCCCCTGAAGCCACCATTCCAATGGACACGGCGCCTGAGGCCCCTGCCCCGACTACCAAGACAATGACCGAAGCGTCGGTTAACCCGGAGGCCTCCGGCTCAGCCCCACCAGCAGACGACCTGGATGTGGTAATCACCCGGACAGAATTCGTTGAGCCAGGGAGACCGACCGCGTTGGCCAAGTGCTCCGCGAAGGGGGAGTTACTGCAGCCCCACCGGGTGAACCTGGACCTCTCCGGCTACACCGACTTGAGCATTGGAGAGCTCGTCTCTGGCTACATCAACCAAGTCCACAAGAGCCGGGACGCCGAGGTTGCCATGGTCAACCAGATCCAACAAAAATCTGAGGTACCCTTCTGCTGTCTTCTTACTTTACTGCATAGTTACCTTTGCCATGCCAGCCCCCAAGTCGATGACTTATACTTGAATATGTTGTAGACTTAGATTCCGGCTTACTCATCTGAGCCGGCAGTATGTAGATAGATGCGTTCAATATGCATTAGCCCCCAAGTGCCAAGTGTCTTTGCTTGGAAAACGCTCGGGACTTATATAATGAGTGTCAATTAACCCGGAAATATATGCAGGCTGTTGGCAAGAAACTAGAGGCGGATCTTACGGATCTCAAGAGCCGGCTGAAGATGCAGGAGACGGAGACTCGGAAGGCAAACGCCAAGTTTGTATCTAGCATCGCCACTCACGAAAAATTGAAGACCGAGTTTGATGCTGAAAGGAAAGCCTGGGTCGAAGAGAAGGCCGCACTGGTGACCCGAGCGGAACAGGCGGAGAAGGCTCTCGCTGAGAAGACCGCCGAGCTCTCCGGTCTAAAACGCCAAGTTTCCCAAATGGTGGCTTCTATCTTCGGTAAGTCGCCTCACCGGCTTTCATCAAATCTGTATATGTCATGATTCATCCTTGTCACCGGCTTATCTGATCTTGTGAAACAGGTCCCAGGAGTGCCAACCTCAACCAGAGCGTGGTCACCAAGTTAAAGGCCGTGTATACCCTAGTGGAACAGCTCTACACCGGGTCACAGCGTGCCTTAGCTGTGGTGGCCCTATCCAACGAGGTGCCAACTCATCTGGCTGAAGTCCTGCGCCGGCTCGCTGTTCTGCCGCAGCGGATCCAGGAGCTACGACGGGCCTCCGCGAGAGCCGGAGCAATCGCCGCGCTGAGCTGGGCCAAAGCATTCCTGCCGGAGCTAGACCCGGCAGACATCGCCCTGGGTTACCCAAGCCTGAAGGAAGACGGCTCAGCCTTCGACCAGATGGACTTCACGGCATGTGCGAAGGCTGTACGCCCGGTGGCCACCCTCATCGGGAACGACACCGACTTGACCAAGTACCAGCCGGGTTATGATGCGGAGAATCAGAGGATTCCAACCCCTCGCTATGAAGCCCTCAATCTGATCCCTCCGGCTCGTCAGCACACCTTCGCCCCGGAGATTGACCCGGCCGGGTTAATTGACGAAGAAGCCCAGTTCGAAGCTCTCAGCGGCATCGACTGGAAATCATCAACCTTCGAGGTCTTGGGATCAGCCGGAGGAGAAGACAGGAATGAGCCGGGGACTTCAACTCGGCAGGCATCATAAATTAGCTCGCGGCTTATCAAACATTGTTCCATCTTTTTTAGACTTGAAAAATTATTGTAATAGAGTAAGTGCAACAATTTATCTCTGTCGTGCCATCGTGCACGTTTTGAATGCAAAAGCCCTTTGAATTTGTCTCTTTGATGTTTCTCCGGGTCATAATCATCCCTTTGTTTTTCTCAACCTCAAAAGATGCCTTTAAGTATCTGCATAGAAAAGGCAAATCACAAATCTCGAGGCGGCTTACCGCCCTGAGAATCAGGTGTTTGAGATAAATAACCCGGAATATGAATAAAAAAAGACTGGTCCTTAATTATACTCTGAACATAGCCAAAATAACACACTTAACAGCCTGTAAACATCTTCCGGTTTAAATAACCCGGGCAGTAAGGTTAACACCTTAACTCTGATTTACTTGCTTTAATGACACCCATGACGTGCAACTAACACTGTAAACCAAAGTTAAGCCGGCAAGTGATACCCGGCCATGCATACCTCAGAATAAACTTGTGAAAAAAACAGAAGAACTTAGGGGCTTCTGGTTCGAATACGACAAAAGACCCGGCCCCAAGGGGTTAAGCTAAGATTCGGATACGATCATATAGCCCCCAGTGGGTGTGGCGATGCCAATCAAAAGGGTACCGACAGCTATGTTCTCTTTGGTTCGAATACGACCCATGTTTGAACAGGAAGCCCCCAAGTGATTCTTAAAATTGTTTAACGACGCTGATTCGAATACGATCCACGTCGGTTCTCAGAGGGGTTAAACTGTGATTCAAATATGACCAAAGGCAACTACCCAATGAGCTCGGCACTTTGCCAATCAAGTGGGTATCGACAGCTATGTTCTCTTTGGTTCGAATACGACCCATGTTTGAACAGGAAGCCCCCAAGTGACCCTACTGCTTACGACTAGATTCGAATACGATCATAAGCCGGATCCTCCTTTAAGTCAGCATGTAAAAAGCAACACACGCATATTTGGAGGAGAAAAAAGGACAGAGGTCCTGCTTTATTGCTTATCATAATATATACATGTCTGAGATAAATATGTACACCACGAGAGCCGGTAGCTCAAGTGTAGTAAGGCCGACGCTGAGCTATGTTCCACGGCCGACGGGTCTCCTCCTCAGATTTACGCGAATCTTTATGCTCCCGAATATCAATAAGGTAATATGACCCGTTGTGCAAGTTCTTGCTGACCACAAAGGGCCCTTCCCAAGGTGGGGATAACTTGTGTGCATCTGTTTGATCCTGGATGAGCCAGAGCACAAGGTCGCCTTCCTGGAAGACCCGGGATTTGACCCGGCGGCTATGATAACGGCGCAGGTCTTGTTGGTAAATCGCTGAACGGGCTGCTGCCACATCACGCTGTTCGTCCAACAAATCCAGAGCATCTTGACGCGCCTGTTCATTATCCGTCTCAACATAAGCCGCCACGCGAGGTGAATCGTGACAGATGTCACTGGGGAGGACTGCTTCTGCTCCGTAAACCATGAAGAAAGGCGTGAAGCCTGTAGACCTGTTAGGAGTAGTGTTGATGCTCCATAAGACGGAAGGCAACTCCTCCACCCAACAACCCGGCGTCCGTTGTAAAGGGACCAAAAGCCGGGGCTTGATACCCTTCAGAATTTCCTGGTTAGCTCTCTCAGCCTGACCATTGGATTGAGGATGGGCCACTGAAGAAACATCAAGTCGGATATGCTCTCGTTGACAAAATTCTTCCATGGCGCCTTTGGAGAGATTGGTGCCATTGTCAGTTATAATGCTGTGCGGAAAACCAAAGCGGAAAATCACCTTTTTCATAAATTGAACCGTCGTGGCTGCATCGCACTTGCTAACTGGCTCAGCTTCCACCCACTTTGTGAATTTATCAACTGCCACCAAGAGGTGAGTCTTCTTATCCTTAGACCATTTAAAAGGCCCAACCATATCAAGCCCCCAGACCGCAAAGGGCCAAGTGATTGGGATCATCCTCAACTCCTGAGCCGGCACATGAGCCCGTCGTGAGAACCTTTGGCAACCATCACATTTACTGACCAAGTCCTCTGCATCAGCGTGAGCCGTCAGCCAATAAAAACCATGACGGAAAGCCTTGGCTACAAGAGATTTTGAGCCGGCATGATGACCACAATCCCCTTCATGGATCTCCCGCAAGATCTCTTGGCCTTCCTCAGGGGAGATACAACGTTGAAATGCCCCTGAAACACTGCGATGATGTAACTCGCCATCGATGACGATCATTGACTTAGCCCGCCGGGTTATTTCCCTGGCCGAAGTTTCATCCTCAGGCAACTCTCCCCGGGTTATATAAGCCAGATATGGCATTTTCCAGTCTGGTATGACATGAAGAGCCGCCACCAGCCGTGCCTCCGGGTCAGGGATAGCCAAGTCCTCCTCTGTAGGCAACCTAACCGAAGGGTTATACAGGACATCCAAGAAAGTGTTAGGCGGCACCGGTTTTCGCTGAGAGCCTAGCCGGCTTAAAGCATCAGCCGCCTCGTTCTTCCTGCGATCAATGTGCTCCACTTGGTATCCCTGAAAGTGCCCAGCAATGGCATCAACCTCGCGGCGATAAGCCGCCATGAGAGGATGCTTAGAATCCCAGGTGCCTGATACTTGTTGAGCCACCAAGTCTGAGTCACCAAAGCACCTTACCCGGCTTAAGCTCATCTCCTTAGCCACCCGAAGACCGTGGAGCAAAGCCTCGTATTCAGCCGCATTGTTAGTGCAAGGAAACATCAACCGTAGCACATAATGGAACTTGTCACCTTTAGGGGAAGCCAATACAACACCAGCCCCCGAGCCCTCCAGCTGTCTGGACCCATCAAAGTGAATGGTCCAATAAGTGTTATCCGGCTTTTGCTCAGGCACTTGTGACTCTGTCCAATCGTTGATGAAATCCACCAAAGCCTGAGATTTAACAGCAGTGCGTGGCACATATTTGAGGCCATGAGGTTCAAGTTCTATAGCCCACTTAGCAATTCTCCCTGTGGCCTCTCGATTTTGAATAATATCGCCAAGAGGGGCAGAACTGACCACAGTGATGGGATGACCCTGAAAATAATGCTTAAGCTTCCGGCTCGCCATGAACACACCATATACGAGCTTCTGCCAATGCGGGTACCGCTGTTTGGACTCAATGAGCACCTCGCTGACATAATAAACCGGCCGCTGAACCGGATGCTCCTTACCCGCCTCCTTGCGCTCCACCACAATAGCCACGCTGACGGCTCGTGCGTTTGCCGCCACATACAGTAGCAAGGGTTCCTTATCAACCGGAGCAGCAAGGACTGGGGGCTCTGCCAGCTGCTTTTTCAAATCCTCAAAAGCGGTGTTAGCTGCATCATTCCAGACAAAGGTATCAATTTTCTTCATCAACTGATATAAGGTCATAGCCTTCTCACCCAAACGGCTTATAAACCGGCTTAAAGCAGCGATGCGACCCGCCAAACGCTGAACGTCATTTATACACGCCGGCTTAGCTAGGGAGGTGATGGCCTTGATCTTCTCCGGGTTAGCCTCAATGCCTCTGTCTGAAACCAAGAAGCCCAATAGTTTGCCTGCAGGAACACCAAAAACACACTTGGCCGGGTTAAGCATCATCTTGTAGACCCGGAGATTATCGAAGGTTTCCCTTAAGTCATCTATAAGGGTTTCCTCCTTGATGGATTTAACCACAATATCGTCCACGTAAGCGCCCGATCTGTTTATGAAGACAATTCTGTACACAACGCTGGTAAGTCGCCTGTGCACACTTGAGTCCAAAGGGCATAGACACATAGCAGAAGGCTCCAAAGGGAGTGATGAACGCCGTCTTCTCCTGGTCCTTAACTGCCATCTTAATCTGATGATACCCGGAATAAGCATCCAAGAAACTTAAGCGTGCACAACCTCCCGTAGCATCAATGATTTGATCGATACGGGGGAGAGCAAAAGGATCAGCCGGACACGCCTTGTTCAAATCCGTGTAGTCCACACACGTCCGCCAGGTGCCGTTCTTCTTGAGTACGAGCACCGGGTTAGCCAACCATTCTGGGTGAAAAACTTCAACAATAAACCCGGCCGCCAAGAGCCGGGCCACTTCTTCACCAATGGCTTTCCGCCTCTCCTCATTAAACTGTCGAAGGAACTGTCTGACCGGCTTAAATTTTGGATCAACATTGAGAGTATGCTCAGCGAGTTCTCTAGGTATACCTGGCATGTCAGAAGGCTTCCACGCAAAGATGTCCCTATTCTCACGGATGAACTCGATGAGCGCGCTTTCCTATTTTGGATCCAGATTGGCACTGATACTAAACTGCTGAGATGAATCTCCTGGAACAAAATCAACAAGCTTAGTTTCATCAGCCGACTTAAATTTCATCGCCGGTTCAGTCTCCGTAGTCGGCTTCTTTACAGAGGTCATGTCTGTTGGGTCAACATTGTCTTTGTAAAACTTCAACTCCTCTGTTGCACAAACAGATTCTGCATAAGCCGCATCACCTTCCTCACACTCGAGAGCCACTTTCCGGCTGCCGTGAACCGTGATGGTCCCATTGTGACCCGGCATCTTGAGCTGTAAGTACACATAACACGGCCGTGCCATGAACTTGGCGTAATCCGGCCGTCCAAATATAGCATGGTATGGACTTCTTATCTTGACCACCTCAAAGGTCAACTTCTCCACCCTGTAGTTGTTCTCATCACCAAAAGCCACTTCTAACTCGATCTTGCCGACTGGATAAGCCGACTTACCAGGTACCACACCGTGGAAGATAGTGTTTGACTGGCTGAGGTTCTTATCAACCAGCCCCATACGGCGAAAAGTCTCATAATAGAGGATGTTGATGCTGCTGCCTCCATCCATGAGTACCTTTGTGAACTTATAACCTCCCACCTGAGGAGCCACCACTAAGGCCAAGTGGCCCGGGTTATCCACCCGTGAAGGGTGATCCTCCCTACTCCACACTATAGGCTGCTCAGACCACCGCAAGTATCGTGGAACCGCCGGCTCAACAGCATTCACAGCCCTCTTGTGAAGCTTTTGATCTCGTTTGCACAAACTAGTGGTGAACACATGATACTGTCCACCGCTATGCTGCTTTGGGTTGGTTTGATAACCCCCCTGTTGCTGTTGATGACCCTGACCAGACTGTTGATTAAAGCCCCCTTGACCGTTCTGAGGACCGGAATTTGAGCCGCCGCCCGGACCATGAAAGCCGCCGGCGCCTGAGCCGCCGCCCGGGCCATTGTAGCTTTTAAAGGCCTTCATGATCGCGCAATCCTTCCACAGATGAGTCGCTGGCTTCTCTCTAGAGCCATGCCTTGGACAATGTTCATTCAACAGCTGCTCCAGCGTTGGACCTGACCCGCCGCCTCGGGGAGGGAGCCTCCCCTTGCGTCGCTGGTTATTACCTTGGGAGTTGGCGTTGGCTACAAACTCTAGGCTGCCATCGGCCTTACGCTTGCCTCCTCCTTGGTTCCCCGGGTTAAACTGAGGACCCTTACCATTGCCGTTCTTCTTTCCCTTCCCTGTCCTTTCATCATCTGAAGGGGGATCCTTGGTACCATCGGAATCGGCGTACTTGACAAGAGCCACCATTAGGGTACCCATATCGGTGCAGTCGCGCTTAAGCCGCCCGAGTTTCATCTTAAGGGGCACAAAGCGACAGTTATGTTCCAACATTAAGACTGCAGAGCCGGCATCCATCTTATCTGACGAATGTATGATCTCCTTGACCCGGCGAACCCAATGGGTCATGGATTCACCCTCCTGCTGCTTACAGTTAGTCAAATCCACAATTGACATAGATTGCCTACAGGTATCTTTGAAGTTTTGAATGAACCGGGCTTTCAACTCAGCCCAAGACCCAATGGAGTTCGGTGGTAGCCCTTTCAACCACGTGCGGGCAGTTCCATCTAACATCATGGTGAAATATTTGGCCATGGCCGCCTCACTGACCTCCAGCAATTCCATAGCCATCTCATAACTCTCAATCCAGGCTGCAGGCTGTAAGTCAGCTGTATAGTTAGGCACCTTCCTAGGGCCCTTGAAGTCCTTAGGTAGACGTTCATTACGGATAGCTGGCACCAAACAAGGGACACCCCCGGTCCTGGTAGAAATACCCACATCAACGGACGTCGTTGGATAAGCCGGGGGGGTCTGGTAAGTCGTCAATTGAGGCACCTGCTCCGCCTCTTGCCGTGCTTGGCCTGCTGCGTAAAAGGCTCCATTATGAGCCGGGCCATGGCCAGGGGGCGGGTCATGGCGTCGGACATTACTTGAGCCGGTTGCTGAGACCATGTGCCGGCTGTAACTCGGGCTCTGGCCTGGACGAGGGGTCGAGTGGATCCTGTCCCGGCTGTAGGAGTACGCCTCTTGCTGTGACAGTGCCGTCTGCAGGAGTTCCCTGACCCGGCGGGTTTCGATGGCCGCCGGAGAGTCGCCGTCAACGGGGAGAGCCGCCAGTCGTGCTGCCGCAGGCACCATGTTCTCCAGCGGGTTATCATAATGACCCGGGGGTATTGGCACATACTGAGGCGGGGCAGGGGGCACCTGGGGAGGCCCCATCACACGTGGCTGAATAAGGGGTCCAGACCCGGGTGCAATGACCCCTGGCGGGTTACTAGACCCTGCACCCGGTGTGTTGAAGAGATTGCGTGGATCGTAAACCGGTGGGAGTCGAGACTGGGCCTTCTGATGCCTCCTTCTCCTGACCTCGTTGGCCGCGTTCTGGTCCATTGTGAGTTGGAAGGACTGCGCCTGAATCAGCTGAGTCCGGGCGTCGAGGGCCGCCCGCTCCGCCGCCAGCCTGATCCCCTCCGCTACAAGATCCTCCTTAGCTTTTATCAAATCCAATTTTAACTGTGCCACCTCCGCATCATGCTGAGCTTGGTTCGCCGGGTCAACCGTGGCGGTTAACAGGGCCGTCATCTTGTCCGTGAGATCCATCAGCACCTGAGTCGGAGAGGGCACCGGGTTTCCCGATCCAGCAGCGGGGTTCTGAACAGGCTGTGCACCAGCCATAAAAACTCCCACCTGACTTGGCGGCTCAAAAAGGTCCGGAATACTGTCGCCATCGGAACAACCCATGAGCCTGCCATCTTGAAGTTGGTACAACAAGTTTGATTCATCGGTGGCCGACTCGCCGTCAGAGCCGGCAGCCGTCTCATCACCGGATCCAGATCGATCGGAGAGTCCTCCATGGATACACCCCACAAAAGCATGCCTTAAGGCAGGCCGGGCCCGGGCGGGTCGCGCAAGCTGAGCCGTCTCGATGAGATCAGCGCAGAGACCCGGCTCGGGGCCCGGCTCACCAATCTTGCCAATGAAAACGTGAATTCCGCCGAAGGGGACCCGGTACCCGTACTCAATTGAGCCGGCGTCGGGGCCCCAGCTCGCATCGTCGATGTAGAGCTTGCCGCGACGACTCTTGGTCATCCGGCCCACAGCGTATCCCTTGAGCCCTTCGAAGCTGCCCTTCAAGAACTCAAATCCACCGTGCGCTGGCCCCATGGTGGGCGCCAACTGTCGTGGAATTGTCACGGCAGATGTCCTCGAGCTAGTACTTAGTCGTGGAGCCATCGCAGCTAGGAAGCTTGAAGGGGTTAATGCGGGACAAGGAACACGAGGGTTTATACTGGTTCGGCCCCTTACGGTGAAGGTAAAAGCCTACGTCCAGTTTGAGGTGGTCTTGATTAGGGTTACGATCACCAGGGAGCTAAACTGCTATGCCCGGCTCTCGATGAGATTGTTGTCGTCCTCAAACCGCTGCCGGGTCGTCCCTTTATATAGGGAGGCTGACGCCCAGCAGCCCTTAGAGTCCCGGCCGGCTTATAAGAGTATCCGGCTCGGACTCTAAACTATACTTGCCTTACGCTACAAGTTCTACTATAATAATGATTATAACTACAGGCCTTAAGCCATATCCGGGTCTCAGCCCAACTCTGGCCCATCGTCTTGAAACTTGGCTCCGGGCTTCTGGCAACGACCGTATGAGTAACCCGGCCCCTCCTGGCGGGTGACTCTAAGGTCTATATCCTCAACAGTCCTGCTTATTCTTGGAGAAGACCAAGATATCATCGAGATACACCAGGACGAATTCATTGGTATAGGGGTTGAAGATGAAATTCATCATCCGAGAGAACACTGGAGGAGCATTGACAAGGCCGAAAGACACGACAGTATATTCATAAGAACCAAAGCTTGTTCTGAAAGCTGTCTTGGGAATATCTTCTTCACGAATGCGAATCTGATGATAACCCATACGAAGGTCAAGCTTCGAGAAAACTTTAGCCCCTTTGAGTTGCTCAAATAGCTCATTGATGTTGGGAAGTGGATACTTGTTCTTAATTGTCTTCTTGTTCAATGGACGGTAGTCAACACAAAGTCGGTCCGTGCCATCCTTCTTCTTGACAAAAAGAACACCACAACCCCATGGAGAAGAACTCGGTCTGATCAAACCCAGACGCTCTTGTTCATCGAGTTGTTTCTTCAATTCCTTCAGCTCGTTGGGTCCAAGCTTGTATGGACGCTTGCAAACGGGTTCAGTACCAGGCTCTAGTTCAATAACGAACTCAACTGGCCGATGAGGAGGCATACCCAGAAGCTCTTCTGGAAAGACATCTTGATACTCACAAACGACTGGAATCTGAGAGATGGCATTCAATTCGCCCTTCTCATTGAGAGAGAAAAACCGAATGGTTTCATCACGAGCGGTATAAATAATCACATCCTCAGACGAGTGTGTCAATTGAATTTCCCTGGCAGCACAATCAAGTTGAGCCTTGTGCTTAGAAAGCCAGTCCATCCCGAGAATAAGATCAATATCCGAGTCACCAAGAACAATTGGAGAAGACTGAAATTTATAGTTTCCCATCTTGATGGAAACATCCGGAACCATCATACTAGAACTCAAACGTTTACCCGGAGAAACGACATCCATGGGTTTACTCAGATGAGAACAAGTGAATTCATGCTTGGCAAAAAACGGTCTTGACATGAAATAAAGAGATGCACCAGTATCAAAAAGAACTTTTGCAGGAATATCATTAACTGAGAGATTACCCATTATCACATCAGTAGATTCCTCCGCTTGAGCTACATTCATCATGTTCACCTTTGCAGACTTTGGATTATGCTTGACCACTGCATTGCTGGAAGATCTGACAGGAGGAGGAGGAAGACGCCTCTGGTTGAAGCACTTGTTAGCATAGTGACCCTTCTGCTGACACTTGTTGCAAGTCACCTCTGAGAGTGGACGGTGATAAGGAGCATTGGACTTTGGAGCTTGATTCTGAGACTTGTTCTGATAGCCAGAGTTCGAAGAGTTCGAAGAACCATGGCCACCTTTGGTCTTCTGCTGATAAGGCTGACGAAACGGAGGAGGAGGAGGCAACCAGAACTTCTGTTGCTTAGCTATCACAAGTGAGGAAGCAGAAGACTGAACTGCGTCTCTGACTCTCTTCTTAGAAGCCTCACACTTGAGCTGAGCAGCCTCTTGCTTCAGTGCCATATTGTAGAATTGATCAAACTAAGTAGGCTCAACAAGAACGAGAGCTAACTGCAGATCCTCTTTAAGGCCACCTCTGAAGTGATAGATCATGCTCTTTTCATCAGGAACGTCTTGTTTAGCGAAGCGAGCAAGTTTCTGAAACTGAATGTTGTATTGATACACAGACATGTTGCCTTGCTTGAGATTGCGGAACTCCTCACGCTTGCTCTCAACAACACTTTGTGGAATGTGGTGCGCTTTGAAGTCCCGACAGAAGTCAGTCCAAGTGATCACACGACCTCCTCTGGAATCTTTGTATTGTTGATACCAATCAGCAGCTTGGTCCTTGAGCTGGAAAGAAGCGAACTTGACATAGTCCTCAGGCCTGACATTGCTACATTCAAAATGCTTGTTGATGTCCACAAGCCAATCATCGGCATCCGTGGCCTCGGCACAGTAGCTGAAAGACTTGGGCTGATTTACGAGAAACTGGTTGAGTGTGGCAAAGTGAAACTGATTGTTGCCTTGACCTTGATTGCCTTGATTGCCCTGATTGCCTTGCCCTTGAGTACGTTCTTGCAAAAGTTGCAGAATCATCTGAGCATTGGCGTTGGTGGCTGCCATGATAGCTTGCCATGCCTCCGGAGGTGGAGGTGGTGGCGGAGGGTTCGCTTCACTCCCTTCATTGCGATCCGGATTATGACGCGTTGGCGGAGCCATCCTGAAGAGGGTGACATCCGTTAGCATCTTGATAGACAAATAGATAAGTAGAATCAACGGATGGAAATTGCAACATATAGTCTTCACAATAAACATTCGAACGAAGATGAACGAATGAATTCCGTAGTTAATCATCACACTTCCATAAGTTGAGAAGCCACTTGAAAAAGATATGGAATCAACGTATGAATTCGAAGCAACTCGAATACCACAATACAAAACAAAACAAAGTATTGGCTTGCAGAATAAGCCGGAACAAACATATGATAGATATTTCGTCCGAAGTTTTCGTGGTGGGGCCCACACGGGCTCAATCGTACAGCACCATCATGTACAAGGCTGTGCACATGACATACGAAGCGTCCCCGAGTCGGCAAAGCCATGGACTCTTTAAGACACTACGAGACCACTGTAAAATCAACCGTGTACAGGCGGACCACTAGACGTCGAACCCCAATCTCATATCATGCGTATGTCGGAAAGATATCCTAAGGCTACTTGAATTCCCACTTATAAACTCCTGAAACTTTCTGGTTATGCAATCTGGTGTTGGGGATACAGGGGACACAAAATATATCACCCAAACTAGCAATCCCTAGATCCAGCTGTATCCATCCGTCAACACATAACCAAGAAGCCTTCGGAAATCGTTTACCTCAACCTTCGAAAAACATCCGTTATACAAGTTATGGCAATACTCCCGAACTCCCGCCCCAGTACTGGGTGGCGTCGAGGTGATCTCACCAACAACTGCATAAAAGAGATTTCGATGTCGGCGAAACTCAGGTATTCCAGAACTGCAACGATAAAATTGTGACGACAACACCTCGGAGCTCAACTCCCCGGGACACTGCCACAACCCCTAAATGTCAGGAGGCACCAAGAACAATGTTCTCGTCACAAAACCATCGGAACGATTCCAAGATACCCGCGTGATCCTAAAATGTTTTTTGGTGAAATTTGAGGAGAGAATAGTCAAAACTTCTACGTCAGGAGACCTCACTAGAGCGACGAAGGGACTTAGGAGTAAAAAGAATCCTACTCTCCGATATATATAATCCTAAGACTCAAAACATTTTTGTTCTAGACTCAACAACGCCAGCGATTCGATCAAGCAGGGGGCTCCTAAGTCGGGGATGGCTCTGATTACCAACTTGTAACGCCCACGATGCGGCTATATCTCCCACGTGTCGAGGCACGACTTAGAGGCATAACCGCATAGTGGTTTTGTCGCAAGAAGGGTCATCTTCACACAATCCCATGTAATGAACAATAATGGGATAAAGAGTTGGCTTACAATCGCCACTTCACACAATACATGAATAAATATCATACATCATCCAAAATACAATCATATATAGACCGACTACGGTCAAAATCCAGATGAAAAATAAGACAACCCCAAATGCTAGATCCCCGATCGTCCCAACTGGGCTCCACTACTGATCATCAGGAAAAGACACATAGTAACGACCACGTTCCTCGTCGAACTCCCACTTGAGATCGACCCCATCATCGGCACTGGCATCGTCGGCACCTGCAACTGTTTTGGTAGAATCTGTGAGTCACGGGGACTCAGCAATCTCACACCCGCGAGATCAAGACTATTTAAGCTTGCAGGAAAGGGAGGTGTAATAAGGTGGAGCAACGGAACGGTCGTCATCTAGCAAAAGCATATATGGTGGCTAACTTGCGCAAAAGAGAGCGAGAAGAGAAGCAACGGAACGGTCGTCATCTAGCAATGACCAAGAAGTGATCCTGAACACCTACTTACGTCATACATAACACAAACCGTGTTCACTTCCCGGACTCCGCCGAGAAGAGACCATCACGGCTACACACGCAGTTGATGTACTTTAATTGGGGTCAAGTGACAAGTTCTCTACAACCGGACATTAACAAATTCCCATCTGCCTCATAACCGCGGGCACGGCTTTCGAAAGATAATACCCTGCAGGGGTGTCCCAACTTAGCCCATCATAAGCTCTCACGGTCAACGAAGGATAAACCTTCTCCCGGAAAGACCCGATCAGTCTCGGAATCCCGGTTTACAAGACATCTCGACAATGGTAAAACAAGACCAGCAAAGCCGCCCGAATGTGCCGACAAATCCCGATAGGAGCTGCACATATCTCGTTCTCAGGGCACACCGGATAAGTCAAGCTACGAGTAAAACCAGACCTCGAGTTTCCCCGAGGTGGCCCCGCAGGCTGCTCGGTTCAGACCAACACTCGAAGGAGCACTGGCCCAGGGGGGTTAAAATAAGATGACCCTCGGGCTCGCGAAAACTCGGGGGAAAAGGCTTAGGCGGAAAATAGTAAAACCAAAGTTGGGCCTTGCTGGAGGAGTTTTATTCAAGGCGAACTGTCAAGGGGGTCCCATAAATCACCCGACCGCGTAAGGAACGCAAACTCAAGGAACATAATCCCGGTATAACAGTAGCTAGGGCGGCAAGAGTGGAACAAAACACCAGGCATAAGGCCGAGCCTTCCACCCTTTACCAAAATATATATAGATGC
The DNA here is from genome assembly GCF_002575655.3 of Aegilops tauschii subsp. strangulata. Lineage (NCBI taxonomy): Eukaryota > Viridiplantae > Streptophyta > Magnoliopsida > Poales > Poaceae > Aegilops > Aegilops tauschii. The sequence goes on from NC_053038.3 coordinate 96,246,853, forward strand.
ATTAATTAAATAAGAGATATTGTGATATCCCAACATATCCATGTTCCAACATGGAACAAACTTCAACTTCACCTGCAACTAGCAACGCTATAAGAGGGGCTGAGCAAAAGCGGTAACATAGCCAAACAACGGTTTGCTAGGAAAGGGTGGTTAGAGGCTGACATGGTAAAATGGGAGACATGATATAGCAAGTGATAGGTAGCGAGCATGGCAATAGAGCGAACAACTAGCAAAGCAAAGATAGAAGTGATTTCGAGGGGTGGTCATCTTGCCTGCAAGGTTCTCAGAGTTGTCGAAAGCTTGATCCTCGTAAGCGTACTCAACAGGTTCCTCGTTCATGAACTCGTCTCCCGGCTCTAACCAAGGCAAGAACACAAACAAACGGAACCACAATCAACCACGAGAAATGCACAAGCAACATGATGCAAAACATGTATGGTATGCAAGATATGATATGCGATGCATATGCGTGCTCCGGAAGGAAAATGATGAACATGGCAGTAACTTGGAAAACCAAGCATGCCACTGGAAAGATGAGATGATTTCGGTCGAAATCGATATAAAGATCACCGGAAACGGATGCACGGTTTGCAAATGGCAAGCAAAACAAGAATGACACGAATCTGCGATTAACAGCATGATAGCACTCAAAATGCAACAAGCAACAATGCTACAGCACTCCAACATAGCGACAAAGCATATGGGGGTAATCTACAGGAGATGCTTGACAAAAGATGAACACTGAGCTACGGCTAGTTCACAACATATCAAGCTCAAACAAGCATGGCAAAAGTGCAAAAGATTACAGGTTCACAGACTTGGTGAAAAACTGGACATGGCAGAAAAACAGCATCAGGTAGCAATGTTCAGAGCACGAAATCAACATGCTACAGGACCTTAACATAGCAAAACAAGGCATGTAAGAGTTCTACTAAATGCACATGACAAAAGTCCCTTACTGACCATAAGCCAAAAAGGACCAGAAGATATGATGGCAGGCATGTAAACATAGCAAGTTTCGTTATCAGGTTTCAGACTTGGCAGAAAAACAGAGCATGGCAGAAATAATAATATGTAGGTCTCTTTGTGAGCTTGATGCACTCACTACAGAGCAATGCATGACAAACCAAGCACACCTACAGCAATATGGAATGTTCATGAAGCTATCTATGGCAAAAACAATTGCATAGCATGTATGGATCAACTATAATAAGCTTGGCCAAATTGCATCTCATGTTAAGAATCTGCAAGAAATATTTTATAGCAAAAGTAGAGCAAGATTGAGTCATGCTATGGCACTCCATAATTGCAAACAATTGCAGGAATGGATCAATTACAATTATAGCTACAAAACATCCTTACTGAACATCTCCAAAATATGCATGGATCTCTCTGTAGCATCAAGTTTACATGGCAACAAAATAACAGTAGACAAGGACTTAGCGAAATCACCAAGTCCCTGAAATCAGAAATATTACGGAGTCTACTTTGCACGCTTGTGCTAGTCAGCACAGAGATCACAAAAATACATGGACTACACCACTGGAAAGATGGCATGGCATACTTAAAAACACATGTAGAGCTCATGCCCATAAGATGCACAGAATAAATGATACAAAAATGACAAATCTCCAAGTCCTGCTAAGAACCAGAGAATAACAGCAACTAGCCCTCTTCCAACAGAGATTTGGGAATCAAGATGACCTCTAATGAACATGGTGCAATTGAACAAAATGAACAGCATCACGAGGCGAACAATTTGACATATTACACGCACGAATCGGAGCTACATGCAAGGAGTTATGGCATCACGAACAAGTGCACATGCTGAGAAAATTCCATGACTTGGAGAAAATAGAAGGGGACGGGGAAAGTCAACGCGTACAGAGATCCTCCAGATCCCGATCGGGAGAGCTCGAGCTCGGTCGATGGCGGCGGCGATGGGGGTCAATGACGGCGAGGCAGGGGACGGCGGGGCCCGGCGCCTGCGGGACGGCGGCCGGAGGAGGGGCACCGGCGACGGAGGCGGAGGAGGGCGGCGCCGGCGGTGGAGGCGCGGGCGCGCGGCGGCGGAGGCGGAGGAGTCCGGCGGGGCCGGCGGGTCGGCGGGGCCGGCCGGCGAGCTCGGCGGCGGCAAGGCGAGCGCGCGGCTCGGGCGGAGCCAGGCGGCGGGGTTCGGGCGCGCGGGCCGGGAGGGCTTGCCCCGGGCCCGGGCGGGCTTCGACGGCGGCGGCGTACGGATGCCACGTGGCAGCCGTGGGTTGGCCGCGGGGGCGGCGGCGACTTTGTCCGGCGGCGCTGGACGCGTCCGCCCGCGGAGAGGCGATTTTTAGGGTTACGGGAGACTGCGAATGTATTTCGGGATGCCCACATATTTGTAGGTAGAGGGAGCTAGGAGGCTCCAAATGAGGTGCGGTTTTCGCCCACACGATCGTGATCGAACGACCTAGAGCATGGAGGAGAGTTTGGTGGGTTTTGGGCTAGTTAGAGAGGGGGTTTTTGCTGGACACTCAAATAGACATTGTGGATGCCCGGTTAACCGTTGGGGTACCAAACGACCTCCAAATGGAACGAAACTTGACCGGTGGTCTCCGGGTGGTGTAAAAAGGCCACTTGGCAAGCCTCGGTTCATTCCGAGAAAGTTTGACACACGCACATGAAAGAAAACAAGAGGGGTGCACCGGAGGAGATAGGAGCGCCGGATTGGAAAACGGACAACGGGGAAAATGATCGGATGCATGAGACGAACACGTATGCAAATGCAATGCACATGATGACATGATATGAAAATGCATGACATGACAAAATGCAAAACGAAAGACAAAACCCGACCACGGAGGAAATATCATAACACATAGCCGGAAATGGCAAGAGTCGGAGTTACAATATGGCATGTTACATGCGGGGTGTTACACGCGTTATTCTGCTTGCACCTGTAGGGCCATACTTCTGGCAGTGAACATGTTACATGTGCTAAATTACATACCAGTGCACATACAGTTAATATGCTTTAGTTTTGTCCTAATTATTACTGTACTTCCTAGATATCACTGCCTACTATTTTACTTCTTGCATGCTATATTTATGATAACGGTGTTGTTCTGATGCCACATGTTGTTTCCATCAGACTGCTTCATGTTCTCTATGCTTAATTACACATCAGCAAACTAGCATGTGGTTCCACTGGTTTTTGTTCGTTTTACCCTACATTTTCTGATGCTAGCTATTACATCACTGCTACGAGCCTCTGTTCATTACTTTTTTGTGTGTTCTTGATCTTCCCAAGTTGCATGACTAATTTGATGCTTCTATTAATTATGGAGCTGCCAACCCCATCAAGAAAAATATTTGTTCTTTTGGGGCTGGCACCTCGAACAAGCATAAAAATAGAGGGAAGTAGATATATTGTTGTGTATGCACACATCCTTCTTTCATTAGTTTAGATGAACCATTGATGATCAATTCGAACCAGTGCATGCGATTAAAATTAATTTTACCTAAATAGAGGGTGCAAAATAAACTACAACAAGTAGATTTGCAACCACGGGATGCTGACGATATCTTCAAAGAACATTGCAACAGCAGCGAGGGTTCACAACAACATATGGTAAGCCAGTGTGTTTTAGTGCATGTGAAATGTAATGCGTGTGGGCTGCTTTCTTGGCTTGTGCCCTCAACCTGTAATCCTACAGAATAACAAATAGTTCAGTTGTCTGCTTTGCTGCATTGCTTGATTCGAATGCTTGTTTGTTACTTGTTATGCTATACCTGAGTTGGCCAATATGTCAGCAGTGCCTGCTGTACTATCGTAAAGAAATGCATGCCTGGTTCATTTGAGTCCTTAACTTTTCCTCTGAACTTCATCACAAGACTGTCTTCGTAGTTTATATGAGGCCACACTGTTAAGTGCTTTCTCATATTATTTCAACTGCTTAGATGCCTTGGCAACTTAAATATAGCGGTGGTACACTCCCTTTCAACTAGTGATGTCAACTGGGTCCCGTTTAATCCCGATTAAAGTCCACTAGTGGTATGATAGTTCAAAAGAGTTTTTGTTTTTTGAGGAAAATGAACCAGGGAGCTAGCAAAAACTAACTAGATGGGACTGGCGGATGTCGTTTATTTGCCACTTACATCCCTAGTTTCATCTTACCATTTTAATTTCTTTTCGGCTGATGCTGCTTCGAACCATTTAAATATAGCTTGCCATGCTCGGCAATAATTCGTATGTCGTTTACCATGTAGGCTTACTGCCTGGATCATGCGATAACTATCTCTTACTTATGTCCAGCAGAAACCTTTCAGGATGCCGTTCACACTAGGACACAATGTACAACCCCAGAATCTATTTGTGGAAGCAGTGCGCCATCCATGTTACCAGATGGTAGCAGTTCAGAGGCAACACCGCCGGAGAGCAGTCTGAGCACAAATATTATAGTTCTTGAGGCTCTACTAGAGGCAGAAAGAGATGGTGTGGCTGCCATGAATGAGGTAATCTCGATCTTGAAGCTGGAAATTATGCAATTAGCTGCACGCATTATGCAAGCAACCCAAGAATTGGAGGAAGTAAGAATGTTGCATTTGAAGACGGAGGAGGTCCTGCTGCTTCTGCTATGTGAAGCCCAGGGTAATCCCAGTCCTTCTTTAGATAGCAGTTGAAATTGTCGTTAGATTATTGTACTTGCATGATGTGTCATGTCTCTGAATGGATTATGTTGTAAGACCCCCTATGTTGTCCATGTGTTGTAATAATCCGAACTTTTTAGGCGAGGTAATCCTAAGTACTTGTATGATTGACATAAGGTGAACTATTTCTCGTGTGAGCATATTGTATTGGATGAAATAACTGTTTGACTCAAAGTGTATCCAACCTACTGAATTCGAAGATCACGGCATTTCTAAATCATAATCATATATAAAGGTGAAATCTTTGTTGTGTTTTGAAGAAATAAATAACAAAACATAGAATTATCTGTGGATATTCGTAATCGAATAAAAATTGGATTTGGATTTAGTTGCCAGGGCCCAGGGCAAACGTGAATGCTAATTCTCCCAAGTTTTGAACGAAGCGGCTAAACACCCACTATCATTTGTGGGCTGCCCGAAGCAAGTGTTTGCGAGATGGAAATTAATGTCTACCCCTGACACTTGAGATCCTTATCGACCGGATTTACACTTCTGTCGATAGGGTAGACTAGTAACTTCAATCAGACGTGACACGACGGCCTCTGAGCCCATTCAGACACGGTGGGCGCCAAACGTGGGCGGCAAAACACATTTGATTCAAGCTCGTCCGAAAGACATGTGTCTCTCCCTCCTTTTCCCCATTCATCCACGGTGGGCGGCAAAACAAACTCTCCTCGTCCGAAATCGATGTAGGCTAATATTTTAAACAGGGGTAGATGTGTAACTTCCCTCAGACGTGACACAACCGCCCTACCTGTCAGCCCCGTTCATACACCATGGGCGCCAACCATGGGCGGCAAAACACCCTCTCCTTGCCCGAAATCGTTACCGGCAAATATTTGGGAGATGCGAGATTACCGTCCTATCCCCAACCGACGTGATGTCCGAAATTTTAAACGGGGGATAAGTTCCCACATTTCAGACAAGCGCATCCCAAAGTTTGAGATCCCCCCTCCCCCTCCATTTCCCCATTCATACACCGTTTGCGCCACGACAACCTCCCCAGTGCAGCCAGCCTCCTCCGTCTGCCACCCCATCCTCCACCTTGCCAGAGCCGCTACCCCTACCCCGTCGTCCACTGCAAGAGATGGACGTCTCTCATCCACGGCGCCGGACCAGGATCCTTTCATCACGTCGTCTCGCTTCATCGGCGCCGTCGTCCACTTTGCCGTTGCCGCTCCTACGACCGCCTCGTCCACGGAACCAGGATTTATCCCCCAACCCGGCCGTCTGCCATCTAAAGTCTTCTTCCCCGCCGCCGACAGCCATCGCACCCGCAGCACCCTCAACGTAGCAGCAGGGGCCTAAACGGCGTCGCAAGAGAGGTGGTACTCTTCCATATGTGCTTAAGTTATTGATCTCACCCGGAAAATAGAGCTTAATTTGTTTACTGTACTTTTCTTGTCTGTACCAAATCGTAGTGGCTAGTTGAATGCAAACATTGGTTGCGAAGTAGCTTTGTCCGGTTTGCACCTTCAGATCCGCCATGTCACGGTCACTATACTCGTAAAGCTTATGGTTCCCCCCTTTATATTCACTACCATCATCGTAGGTGCTTCACTGCTTCGTGTCATGCTAGCACTGCTCCTCAAGACCTCAACCCATCAAGCGAAACAACATGCCACTCATAATTCCAAAGCTTACGTGTTGAAATACGAATCTGATATGATGCTCATATTACTAAAACAGAGAACGTTTAAGTGGTCACCTAATGTTCCTATATTCGTTTCAAATAGCATGTGCGCCACCCACTGGTCCAGCTAGTTCCACTTTCCTGATTTTACTCTTGATGCTTAGGGTTTTCCCCTTTTATCTACTCTACTATGATCTGCGTAGGTGCTTTCTGTCATACTAGCATTACTCCACCCTTCAAGCTAAACAACACAACACTCAAAATTCCAAAGCTTAGTTGTTCAAATATGTTTGTGATATGATACTGATATTAGTTAACAGACACATTTAATTGGTTAGCTAAAGGTCCCACTTGAGTTTCCAAATGCATGTCGCGACATATAGAGAGACAACAGAATTGCATTTCTTTGTCACTTGTTGACTGTACTTTCTTGTCCATACCAAATCTTAGTTGTTATTTCAAAGCAAACATCGGTTGCTAACTACCCTTTGCGCGGTTTGCAGCTTCAGATCTGCCATCCCACTGCCACGGTCAACACTATACTCATCATGCTTACTGTTTCCCCATTTTATGATGACCACGATCAGCCTACGCGGTTCGTGTCGTAATAGCACTGCTCCACCCATCGAGCTAAACAAGCTTTGTACAAATTCAAATCTGATATTATGCTGATATTAGTAAAACTGAGAGATGTTTAATTGGTCAGCTAAATGTTCCTACTTTAGCTTAGAAATGCATGTGAGCCACATATGGAGAGACCGAAAGGAATAGTATTTCTCTGTGCACTCTGGTTCATCATGGGTGGCCAACCAAGATTGTATAGAAAGACTTGTAATATCTTCAATCTGCTTGCTCTTCTGCTCTTCTTTAAGATGATCCTCTTCTCTTGCGGTCGACTGGTCAGGTCGAGTTATTCTCCCTTAGTATATTTTGAATCTGTCAGGTCAAGTCGACTTGTTCTTCTTTACTATATGTTGAAGCTGTCATCTGCGAAGTATCATCACTTCTAGAGCTCTCATATTTTGAGTAGTAGGCCACATTATATTAATGCACACACCAAATTACAGCATGCATGGCACCTCTTAGAAGAATTGTAGAGATAGCACAAAGGGGTTTATAGGGAGGAAGTATTGGATTAGAATCACTTCTGCATTACAAAGATAATCTCACTTGTTTTTATGTTTTCATGCATGTCAGGTATTGAACATTATCAAAATGAATATGAGAATGGGCGCACGAGAGGAATATTGCGGAACAATCCACTGGCTAACAAAGTTGGCATGGTGGAGGATGGCCTATCTTATTCACCCATCAAGGTGCATGCTCTAACTTGGCAAGGTTGTATTGTCGCACATATTTTGCATCTGACCTCTTGCATTACTTCTACTTTGTTACACCATCTACTTAGTTTAAGCATCATATATGAGTATATGCCATACCTATCCATTTTCTGTACCTATTCCATGTGTCGTCATACTATGTTTTTCCAGTCAAATGTTGTTCTTTCGTAATAGATGTCCAAAAGGAAGAGGGTGATTGCAGATCCTCAAGGAGTACAAACTAGGTATTTGGAAAAGGTAGTGATACCTGTTAAATCAGATAGATCAGCAGCCACAGAAAACACATGCCCAATTGTAACAGACTTTACCCCTACTCTAGTGGCCAAACCCCTATTAGAACTGCTGACAGCCCAGCGTCAGGTACTGTCTATGATATCAATTCAAAATTTGAACTCCTAAATTTCTGCATGTGCCTTACCTTCTCTCTTGTATGAAAACTAATTTCAGATGAATCTCCTTGCTCAAAGGATCATAGGATCTCACGACAATACTGGGCTCTACATTGCTCTTATCAGTACCTCTTGCCCTTCGTCAGCATACTTACACTCATTGCTGTTTGATTATGTAGCATCACTGTAAATGTTCGCTTCTTTATCCTCCCTTTGCTTGAAATTATAAGATCTATATTTACTCTTAGACAAATGTAGAATTAACACAATGGTTATGAAGTTTTTGATTGCTCATGTAAGTACCTGTTGTCATGTACTCCTACTGTATCGAATTAATTGTTGATCAATTGGATGTATTTAGAACTTAGTAGTGCTAGATACATCCATTTGAGCGACAACTAATAACGGACGGTGGTGGTATTACTGTACATGCATCGCGAGATAGTTGATTGTCTAGCATTACTCTGCATCTTATCTGCCCTGCCCTCCACTTTCTCCAAATTATCATATCTACATTTACTCTTACCAAAATGTTGAATAAAGCCAATGCCACTGCACACGTTGATGTCTGCATTCCTCTTGTCAGTACCTTTTTTCCTTGTAACGCTGTACTTAATTAATTGCTATTTGATTATGTATCATCAGTCTGCACCTGAGCTTCATTATCCTCTATTTCTTCCAATATTATTTGATCTATATTTACTCTTTGCAAAATGTAGAATAATGGCAACGCTTATAAAGATTTTTCTTTGGGGAATTTATTGAATTATCTTTCCATCAACATGGAGAAGGGCTTTGTCCAGCCCGTGTTAACATGTAATGTAAGCTCATCCTTCTCAAGCCTTCAAACTTTGTTCTAGTATAGATTTGGATAGGCATCATTTCCTCCACTGATGTTTACATCTGATTGGATGTTTGCAACAACTACCAGTTTTAAATTGTAGTTGTAAAAACATGTTCCTTATGCAGAACAGATGCATTTATTTGCTTATATAATTGTGAAACCTGTTACGTATCTCCTTGTTTCTCTTTCAGAGTCGTATCTCTTATGCCAGGCAGAACTTTAGGAAAGATAGTGAGCCAAACCATCTTGAGGACAGCGAGTGAAGGAAATATGCCCTAGAGGCAATAATAAAGTTATTATTTATTTCCTTATATCATGATAAATGTTTATTATTCATGTTAGAATTTTATTAACCGGAAACATAATACATGTGTGAATACATAGACAAACAGAGTGTCACTAGTATGCCTCTACTTGACTAGCTCGTTAATCAAAGATGGTTATGTTTCCTAACCATAGACATGAATTGTCATTTGATTAACGGGATCACATCATTAGGAGAATGATGTGATTGACTTGACCCATTCCGTTAGCTTAGCACTCGATCGTTTAGTATGTTGCTATTGCTTTCTTCATGACTTATACATGTTCCTATGTCTATGAGATTATGCAACTCCCATTTACCGAAGGAACACTTTGTGTGCTACCAAACGTCACAACGTAACAGGGTGATCATAAAGGTGCTCTACAGGTGTCTCCGAAGGTACTTGTTGGGTTGGCGTATTTTGAGATTAGGATTTGTCACTCCGATTGTCGGAGACGTATCTCTGGGCCCACTCAGTAATGCATATCACTATAAGTCTTGCAAGCATTGTAACTGATGAGTTAGTTGCGGGATGATGTATTATGGAACGAGTAAAGAGACTTGCCGGTAACGAGATTGAACTAGGTATTGAGATACCGACGATCGAATCTCGGGCAAGTAACATACTGATGACAAAGGGAACAACGTATGTTGTTATGCGGTTTGACCGATAAAGATTGTAGTGAACAGACCTCAAACAGTCTAGTCTCTGTGCATCAGTGTCATCCCTGGATCGGTAATGCTGACACGCACGGTACTTGAAGGATTTATAACAGAGTAGCAATCACACACTTATTACATCGAATAGTTCAAGAGAGAACTTATTACAATAAATATGGCTTAAGGCCATCTAAAACGATAACAACAGAAGACTTGGAAGATAAAGTGAGTCCATCAACTCCAACGGCATCACCGAGTATAAGACCACGACCTAAGGCTCCTTACTCGTCATCTGAAAAGTCTGCAACATGATACGTTGCAGCCCGAAAACGGGTCAGCACATGGAATATGATGGCACAGTAACACATAGAGAGTAATTAACAGAATAATGCTATCACTACATGCATATTTGGTTGGTGCAAAGCTCTATGGTTACAGTTTTGCGAAAAGCCAATTTTTCCCTACAACAAAAGGAATATATTTTATTTAACTACAAAGTTGGTTGAAAATATTGAGAAAGTAAACCCCCTCTCAATCCCAATTAAAAGTAATCATTAACAACCCAATAAAATTAATTAAGTACAAGATGATGAGATTCACATGATAATCCAAGAACTAGATACTCAAGATGTCCATAACCGGGGACACGGCTAACCATGATTAGTTTATACACTCTGCAGAGGTTTGTGCACTTTTCCCCACAAGACTCGATCTCCTCCGTTGGATTTCTCACACTACATGGTGTTTGAGAAACGGATGACCGAGACACAGTCTTTCAGAAGCGTTAGCACCTTACGATGGGTAGACAGTTACACCTACTTTCCCCTACATCTGCTAGTCTACCACTATAAGAGTTCACACAACTTAATCAACTATGCTAGAGCCCATAATAGCATGTGGCTGCACACGGAAGTTTCTAGTATGAATAATCTCATGATCCCTTTGAGCTTGGGTGGCGGTCCATAGGAGAATCACACGGTACCCCGGGATTTCCAAAAATACAGGCAATCACTGGGTTCCCCAGGTGCCTCAATCCACCCAGATGTGAATTTAAAGTAGCCACCTTAAGTTAACCATTTATTAACAATCTCACAACTGTCACGTAGTCACTCAAACCCAATCCACGTCTACGAGCATAGCATAGCAATATAAGCAAACGTAGAAGTAACTCCCAAGGTTTGAATGCAGGGCAATAGGTTCCTACCTCATCAACTACTTCCCAGTACCCACATGTTATCAATCCTACTCATGCAATGTTTGAGGGTTGAATCTAATGCATAAAAACTGGGTATGAAAGGGATATGATCAAAGTGTTACTTGCCTTGCTGATGATCCGTGAAACCTAGAGACTCGTAGTAGGACGCTTCGCACTCCAGGTACTCTATCGCAAACAAACAATTACACACATAAGCAATCAAGCAAGGGTGCATGGGTAAAACTTGAAATAAGAGATCTAAGCAGAAAGTTCAACTTAAGAACTCTGGTTTGCAAAAAGAATCAAATCGAACGAAGCAACGAAACTCAAACGGCGAAAGAATCAAGTTTTGTTTACTAATCTGGACCTAAGTCAAATTTTATAGTAGCAAAAACTTGTTTAAGTTGATTAAACAGAAAGAGGATTTCGAGACGAAACTCTAGGCGCTTGAATCGCCTGATTCCGATAAACGAGCGAAAAGTTATACTAAAACGAAAAACAGATCGGAAATCGCGATCGAAAATAATCGTGGAAAATCCGAGAAAAAGAAAAACCGACGAACAGGCTAACGAACGAATGTTCACTGTCTGCGGTTAAACGACGAAAACCGTTCGTTAAAACGAACGTACGGACGAACGTCCGCTAAATAGACTAAACAAAAAAACCGATCTAATAAAAAAATAAACCGTGTTCCTAAAAAAAACCGACGGTTTTCTCTCAAAAACCGCGGCGGCGGCGGGTCGCTACCTCCGGCGAGCTCGGGTGGCGGCGGAACGGGGCGGCGGATCGGGCGGCGGCGGCTCCGGGGCGGGGGGTGGCGGATCGGGCGGCGGATCGGGGCGGCGGGGCGAGGCGGCGGCGGCAGAATCCGGCGGCGGCGGCCCGATCCGGCGGCGGCGGGGCTGGCGGCTAGGGTTTCGGCCTGGGGCGGGCCGTTGGCCTCTAAAGGCCGCCCGGGCGCAGTGTCTAGGTCGGACACGGCCCGGTAAGGCGGTAATTTTTTTTAATAATTGGGACATGTAGAAAAAGAAAGAAAAGAAATACTAAACGGACTCCAAAAATCCCGAAATAAATTTTCCCCGTCCTCTAAAAATACGCCGGACAATATGAACATTTATTTGGGCCTAAAATCCAATGTTTAAAAACACGTATTTTTCCTAATTCAAATAAAATCAAATAAAATCCAAATAAAATCCAATATTTGTTTTTAATATTTTTCCTCCAATGTTTCATTATTTGTGGAGAAGTCATATTATCCCCTCTCATATATTTTTAATATGAAACATTTTTTGGAGAGAAAAATAATTAAAACAAATGATCCTTGTTTTCGATATTTGATAAAATTCAAATACGAAAATCGTGAAATCCCCAACTCTCTCCGTGGGTCCTTGAGTTGCGTGGAATTTCTAGGATCTAGCCAAGATGCAAATAAAATATGATATGCAATGATGATCTAATGTATAATATTCCAAATTGAAAATTTGGGATGTTACAAACCTACCCCCCTTAAGATGAATCTCGCCCTCGAGATTCGGGTTGGCTAGAAAATAGGTGAGAGTGGTCCTTCCGTAGATCTTCCAATCGCTCCCAGGTGGCTTCCTCATCGGTATGGTGGCTCCACTGAACTTTGCAAAACTTGATAACCTTGCTGCGGGTGACTCGGCTGGCAGAGAATCTTGACTGGTTTCTCCTCATAGGTCAAATCACTATCCAGTTGAATCGCTTCCAGTGGCATTGTATCTCTCAGTGGTATCTCAGCCATCTCCGTGTGGCACTTCTTCAGCTAGGATATGTGGAACACATCGTGAACTCCCGACAATCCTTCGGGCAATTCCAACTTGTAAGCAACTTCTCCCATACGCTCCAAAACTTTGTATGGTCCTCCAAACGTGGCGCTAACTTTCCCTTAACTCCAAAGCGCTTCACTCCTCGAAGTGGTGATACTCGAAGATACACTCTGTCTCCGACTTCGTAAACTGTCTCCTTGCGTTTAGAATCCGCATAACTCTTCTGCCTGGACTGGGCTACCTTGAGCCTATCGCGAATCAACTTCACCTTCTGTTCAGACTCTTTAATCAAATCTGGTCCAAACAACTGGCTGTCTCCAACTTCGTCCCACAACAACGGTGTCCTGCACCTCCTTCCGTACAGAGCTTCGAAAGGAGCCATCTTCAAACTGGATTGATAACTGTTGTTGTAAGAGAACTCTGCATATGGCAAATTGTCGTCCCAACTAGATCCATAATCTAGCGCACAAGCTCTCAGCATGTCCTCCAAAATCTGATTGACTCTCTCGGTCTGTCCGTCTGTTTGTGGATGAAAGGCTGTACTGAACTCTAGTCTGGTACCCAAAGTTTTGTGCAACTGATGCCAGAACTTTGAGGTAAACTGGGTTCCTCTATCTGATACAATGGTCCTCGGAACTCCATGCAGACATACGATCATGGTCATGTATATCTTTGCCAACTTAGCACTTGTATAAGTGGTCTTTACTGGGATGAAATGAGCTACCTTCGTCAAACGATCGACTACAACCCATATCGAGTCATAGCCTGAACGAGTCCTGGGCAATCCCGTGATAAAATCCATGCCTAGCTTATCCCACTTCCATTCGGGTATTGGCAATGGTTGTAGCAATCCTGCTGGCTTCTGATGCTCTGCCTTCACTCTCTGACATACATCACAAACTGCTACATACTCCGCAATATCCTTCTTCATTCTGGTCCACCAGAAACTGTCCTTTAAATCCAGGTACATCTTGGTATTTCCTGGGTGAATCGAATATGGTGAATCATGGGCCTCTTGCAAAATCAACTTCCTGATCTCTGGATCATTGGGCACATAAACGCGGTCCTCAAACCATAAGGTGTCGTGCTCATCCTCACGAAATCCCTTGGCTTTTCCTTTACTCAACCTTTCTTTTATCTCAGCAATCTCCTTGTCTGTCTTCTGAGCTTCTCGGATCTTATCCATCAAAGTAGACTGAATTTCCAATGCTGCTACAAAGCCTCTTGGAACTATTTCCAAACATAGTTCACGGAGATCCTCGGCTAACTCCTTGGGTAACTCTCCGGTCATGATTGTGTTGACATGGCTCTTGCGGCTCACGCATCAGCTACTACAATAGCCTTCCCTGGGTGATAATGCAATCTCATATCATAATCCTTAATGAGCTCCAACCATCTCCTTTGCCTGAGATTCAACTCCTTCTGCGTGAAAATGTACTTCAAGCTCTTGTGATCCGTGTACACCTCACAATGGTTTCCGATGAGAAAATGCCTCCATGTCTTCAACGCATGCACTACGGCTGCTAACTCCAAATCATGTGTAGCATAATTCAACTCATGGGGTTTAAGCTGTCGTCAGGCATATGAAACAACTCTTCCCTCCTGCATAAGTACGGCTCCAAGTCCTCGACGAGAAGCGTCGCAATATACTTCATAATCCTTGCGTTGATCTGGCAGAATCAACACTGGCGCTGTAACCAAACGTTTCTTCAACTCCTGGAAACTAGCCTCACATTCCTCCGTCCAATTGAACTTGGTGTCTTTCTTCAACAACTTGGTCATAGGTTTTGCAATCTTCGAGAAATTCTCAATGAATCTCCGGTAGTATCCTGAGAGTCCAAGAAAACTCCAGATTTCTCCAACTGTTGTGGGGGACTCCCAATTTGTCACAGTGTTAACCTTGGTGGGATCTACTGCTATTCCTTCCCTGGATATAACATGTCCAAGGAATCCAACTTCCTTTAACCAAAACTTGCACTTGCTGAACTTGGCATATAGCTGATGTTCTTTGAGCTTTCCAAGTACCAAACGCAAATGCTCCTTATGCTCTTCTTCACTCTTCGAATAGACTAGAATATCATCAATGAACACTACGACGAACTTATCCAAAAACTCCATAAACACTTTGTTCATCATGTTCATGAAATAGGCAGGTGCGTTAGTCAGACCAAATGACATAACGGTGTACTCATATAGCCCATACCTTGTGGTAAAAGCTGTCTTAGGTATATCCTGCTCTCGAATCTTCAACTGGTGGTATCCTGATCGCAAATCAATCTTGGAAAATACTTTAGCTCCTTGTAGTCGGTCAAACAGATCATTGATCATCGGCAGTGGGTACTTGTTCTTGATGGTTACTTCATTCAATCCACGATAATCAACAACCATCCTCAATGATCCATCTTCCTTCTCCACTAGAAGTACTGGTGATCCCCAAGGTGAGGAACTTGGGCGAATATATCCTTTATCCAGTAACTCCTTAATCTACTTCTTAATTTCTTCCAAATCCTTAGCGGGCATTCTGTACGGTCTCTTAGATATCGGCCCAGTGCCTGGCAAAAGCTCAATCAAAAACTCAATGTCTCTATCCGGTGGCATGCCTGGCAACTCCTCTGGAAATACGTCAGAGAAATCCTTCACCACTGGTACTTCCTCCTGTACAACTCCTGATAAGGAATTCACTTGAGTCCTCTTCGGCACATGCCGGGATACATACTTAATCCTTCTTCCTTCTGGGGTAGTAAGCAAGATCGTCTTACTGGCGCAATCGATGTTTCCTCCATACATCGATAGCCAATCCATTCCCAAAATCACATCCAAATCTTGCGACTCCAAAACTATTAGGTCTGAGGGGAAAACATCCCTACCTATGGCCAATGGTATCTGGAAACATCCTTGGCTTGCCATATACTCTGCTCCTGGCGAGGTTACTAACATAGGTGTTCTAAGAACTTTGGTGGGCAACTTATACTTATCCACAAATCCCCTTGATATGTATGAATGTGATGCACCGGTATCAAGAAGAACGATTGCAGTAAATGACTTAACCAGAAACTTACCTATTACTGCATCAGGCTGTGCTTCAACCTCCTCCACGTTAACGTGGTTCACTTGTCCTCTGTTGAAAGGGTTCGGCTTCTTCCCCGAACTTCCATTGCCATTCCCATTCTTAGCTTCAGGACATTCATTGGCATAATGTCCAGTCTTCTGGCATTTGTAGCAAGTGACGTGGCTCAGATCCTTCTTGGCTGGGGTTGATGGGTTGGTACGGTTCTGTCTGTTGCTTCCTCCGTTCCCGTTGCCATTCTTGGGGCCACTATGATTGTGCGAGCTCCCTCCATTGTGATTGTGACCTCCGTGGTTATGATGAAGGTGTCCTCCCGAGTTCGGGGTAAAACGAGGCTTCTGATGAGCTCCTGTACTGTACTTTCCTTGTCCATACTTCCTCTTACGGCTCTCAATCTGCTGCTGCTTCCCTTCAACCATGAGAGCTCTGTCTAGCAACTCCTGGTAGTTGTTAAAAGTTGCCACCATCAACTACATGCTCATCTCATCATTCAGTCCTTCCAGAAACTTCTCCTGCTTAGCTGCATCCGTAGCAACGTCATCTGGGGCATAACGTGCTAACTTACTGAAATCCTCCACGTATTGGCCAAAGGTACGTCCTCCTTGGGGTAAGTTGTGAAACTCACGCTTCTTCATGGCCATAGCTCCTGCTGAAATGTGGGCAGTACGGAAAGCTTGCTGAAACTGGTCCCATGTGACAGTGTCAATGGGGTGAGTGGCTGTGTAATTCTCCCACCATGATGCTGCAGGTCCATCAAGCTGATGTGCGGCAAAACGCACTCTCTCCGCATATGTGCATCCTGTAGTGGCCAGCTCCCTTCCAACCTTGCGGAGCCAATCATCTGCCACAATCGGCTCGGTGCTACTGGAGAACACCGGCGGATTCAGCCTAAGAAAACGGGCTAAGTGATCAACAGGTGGTGGTGGTGGTGGGTTGTTGTTGTTGTTGTTGCCTTGGTTCTGAACTAGCGCTTGCATCAGGGCATTCTGGTACTGAATCAACTGAGTGATCTCCGGTGGGAAAACAAATCCGGTGTCGCGTCTCGGAGGCATCTGATGGGTTTAGAAAAGATGAGAAAATAGGATAGAATGAGATCTAGAGGGAAAACACTACCCATATGCACATGAGACAAACACAATCATATCACTTCAATCAATTCAAACAAGGCATACAATCGATCTAACTATCGTTACAAAGTGCTTGGACTATACTATATACATGGTGCAATACTACTACTAATTTGGTGGTCTACTAGAAAAATTGATCAGTCGAAGACTCCATGATATTTGCTCCGGCTTCATCCTCCCAATCATCATCACTGGGGTCCGAGTTGGTGTCGTCGATGATGATGTAGTTCTCCGGGCAAGTAGAATCGTCATCTTCTCCTCCTGGTGCTGGGTCTCCCATGAATACTCCGATCTTCTTTATCAGGTCGTCATTCTTCTTCACTAATGCGACAATTTCCTCCATATAATCCTCACGTGTAGCCTTGAGTTCTTCCTCCAGCTCCGTGATCTTAGTCTTTGCCTTCTTCAGATCTATCATGTCTGCGCACATCTGGTTCTCCTGGCGACGAATGTGCTAATTTAACTCCTGGATGAAAGCTACAATAGATCTATCCTTCCTGGTACTGATCATCTCCCATTGCTCGTCTCGGCGCCCACAAATCTGATAGATAGTATCCTTGAGATCATTGTGGTACACTTCTCCAATGCGTCCCATGGTGATGTGGGCTGCCATGCCCTTTCCTAGACTCCAGGTTGGTGCATCGAAAGAAAACTCTATGGGCTCAGTGACTGGCGTGAACGTCCTTCCTGGAACTTGAACTTGAATCATCCAGCGCTCCTCTTCTGGTAGTGTGGCGTTGTAGGTCCCGGTGAAGCTTGGTATTCCGATGTTCAGGTACTTAGTAACTTCGTTCAAGTGTCGTCCAAAAGGTGTATCCTCATCCGGTTGGGCGAACTTGTTCCTTGCATCCGCCATCCTAAAAGAGTGGAAGAAAGGAGAGGAGTTAGAAATGAGAAGAGAGTAGTAATCTAGGGCTTTAGCTTAGTGGTCGTGTCCTACAGTCAGCGTGTGCTCTGATACCATCTTTGTAGCGACCAGATCTAAAACAGTCTAGTCTCTGTGCATCAGTGTCATCCCTGGATCGGTAATGCTGACACGCGCAGTACTTGAAGGATTTATAACAGAGTAGAAATCACACACTTATTACATCGAATAGTTCAAGAGAGAACTTATTACAATAAATATGGCTTAAGGCCATCTAAAACGATAACAGAGGAAGACTTGGAAGATAAAGTGAGTCCATCAACTCCAACGGCATCACTGAGTATAAGACCAAGACCTAAGGCTCCTTACTCGTCGTCTGAAAAGTCTGCAATATGATACGTTGCAGCCCGAAAACGGGTCAGCACATGGAATATGCTGGCAAAGTAACACATAGAGAGTAATGAACAGAATAATGCTATCACTACATGCATATTTGGCTGGTGGAAAGCTCTATGGTTACAGTTTTGCGAAAAGCCAATTTTTCCCTACAACAAAAGGAATATATTTTATTTAACTACAAAGTTGGTTGAAAATATTGAGAAGGTAAACCCCCTCTCAATCCCAATTAAAAGTAATCATTAACAACCCAACAAAATTAATTAAGTACAAGATGATGAGATTCACATGATAATCCAAGAACTAGATACTCAAGATGTCCATAACCGGGGACACGGCTAACCATGATTAGTTTATACACTCTGCAGAGGTTTGTGCACTTTTCCCCACAAGACTCGATCTCCTCCATTGGATTTCTCGCACTACATGGTGTTTGATAAACGGATGACCGAGACACAGTCTTTCAGAAGCGTTAGCACCTTACGATGGGTAGACAGTTACACCTACTTTCCCCTACATCTACTAGTCTACCACTGTAAGAGTTCACACGACTTAATCAACTATGCTAGAGCACATAATAGCATGTGGCTGCACACGGAAGTTTCTAGTATGAATAATCTCATGATCCCTTTGAGCCTGGGTGGCGGTCCATAGGAGAATCACACGGTACCCCGGGATTTCCAAAAATACAGGCAATCACTGGGTTCCCCAGGTGCCTCAATCCACCCAGATGTGAATTTAAAATAGCCACCTTAAGTTAACCATTTATTAACAATCTCACAACTGTCATGTAGTCACTCAAACCCAATCCACGTCTACGAGCATAGCATAGCAATATAAGCAAACGTAGAAGTAACTCCCAAGGTTTGAATGCAGGGCAATAGGTTCCTACCTCATCAACTACTTCCCAATACCCACATGTTATCAATCCTACTCATGCAATGTTTGAGGGTTGAATCTAATGCATAAAAACTGGGTATGAAAGGGATATGATCAAAGTGTTACTTGCCTTGCTGATGATCCGTGAAACCTAGAGACTCGTAGTAGCACGCTTCGCACTCCGGGTACTCTATCGCAACCAAACAATTACACACATAAGCAATCAAGCAAGGGTGCACAGGTAAAACTCGAAATAAGAGATCTAACCAGAAAGTTCAATTTAAGAACTCTGGTTTGCAAAAAGAATCAAATCGAACGAAGCAACGAAACTCAAACGGCGAAAGAAACAAGTTTCATTTACTAATCTGGACCTAAGTCAAATTTAACAGTAGCAAAAACTTGTTTAAGTTGGTTAAACAGAAAGAGGGTTTCGAGACGAAACTCTAGGCGCTTGAATCGCCTGATTCCGATAAACGAGCGAAAAGTTATACTAAAACGAAAAACAGATCGGAAATCACGATCGAAAATAATCGCGGAAAATCCGAGAAAAAGAAAAACTGACGAACAGGCTAATGAACGAACGTTCGCTGTCTGCGGTTAAACGACGAAAACCGTTCGTTAAAACGAACGTACGGACGAACGTCCGCTAAATAGACTAAACCGAAAAAACAGATCTAATAAAAAATAAACCGGGTTCCTAAAAAAACCGACGGTTTTCTCTCAAAAACCGCGGCGGCGGCGGGTCGCTACCTCCGGCGAGGTCGTGCGGCGGCGGAACGGGGCAGCGGGGCGGCGGATCGGGCGGCGGCGGCCCGGGTCTCGGGCAGCGGCGGGGCTGGCGGCTAGGGTTTCGGCCCGGGGCGGGCCTTGGCCTTTAAAGGCCGCCCGGGCGCAGTGTCCAGGTCGGACACGACCCGGTAAGGCGGTAACTTTTTTTTTTAATAATTCGGACGTCCAGAAAAAGAAAGAAAAGAAATACTAAACGGACTCCAAAAATCCCGAAATAAAAATTCCCCGTCCTCTAAAAATAAGTCAGACAAGATGAACATTTATTTGGGCCTAAAATGTAATTTTGAAAAACGTGTGTTTTTCCTAAATCAAATAAAATCCAAATAAAATCAAATATTTGTTTTTAATATTCTTCCTCCAATATTTCATTATTTGTGGAGAAGTCATATTATCCCCTCTCATATATTTTTAATATGAAACATTTTTCAGAGAGAAAAATAATTAAAATAAATGATCCTTGTTTCCGATATTTGATAAAATTCAAATACGAAAATCGTGAAATCCCCAACTCTCTCCGTGGGTCCTTGAGTTGCGTGGAATTTCTAGGATCTAGCCAAGATGCAAATAAAATATGATATGCAATGATGATCTAATGTATAACATTCCAAATTGTAAATTTGGGATGTTACAAAGATCTTCGTAGAATATGTGGGAGCCAATGTGAGCATCCAGGTTCCGCTATTGGTTATTGGCCGGAGACGTGTCTCGGTCATGTCTACATTGTTCTTGAACCCATAGGGTCCGCACGCTTAAAGTTCGATGACGGTTATATTATGAGTTTATGTATTTTGATGTACCAAAGGTAGTTCGGAGTTCCGGATGAGATCGGGGACATGACGAGGAGTCTCGAAATGGTCGAGACATAAAGATCGATATATTGGACGACTATATTCGGACATCGGAAAGGTTCCGAGTGATTCGGGTATTTTTCGGAGAACCGGAGAGTTACGGGAATTCGCCGGGGAGTATATGGGCCTTATTGGGCTTTAAGGGAAAGAGAGAGGAGAGGCTGTGCGCCCCCCAAGGCCTAGTCCGAATTGGACTAGGGGGAGGGGCTGCGCCCCCTCCTTCCTTCTCTTCTCTCTCCCCTTTCCTTGACTCCTACTCCTACTACTTGGAAGGGGGAATCCTACTCCCGGTGGGAGTAGGACTCCTTCTAGGGCGCGCCATAGAGAGGGCCGGCCCTCCCCCTCCTCCACTCCTTTATATACGAGGAGGGGCACCTCTTGGAGACACAACAATTGATCTCTTGATCTCTTAGCCGTGTGCGGTGCCCCCATCCATCATAATCCACCTCGATAATATCGTAGCGGTGCTTAGGCGAAGCCCTACGTCGGTAGAACATCATCATCGTCACCACGCCGTCGTGCTGACGGAACTCTCCCTCAAAGCTCAGCTGGATCAGAGTTCGAGGGACGTCATCGAGCTGAACGTGTGCTGAACTCGGAGGTGCCGTGCGTTTGGTACTTGATCGGTCGGATCATGAAGACGTACGACTACATCAACCGCGTTGTGCTAACGCTTCCGCTTTCGGTCTACGAGGGTACGTGGACACACTCTCCCCTCTCGCTGCTATGCATCACCATGATCTTGCGTGTGCGTAGGAAAATTTTGAAATTACTACGTTCCCCAACAGTGGCATCCGAGCCAAGTTTTATGCGTAGATGTAATATGCACGAGTAGAACACAAGTGGGTTGTGGGCGATATAAGTCATACTGCTTACTAGCATGTCATACTTTGGTTCGGCGGTATTGTTGGATGAAGCGGTCCGGACCGACATTACGCGTACGCTTACGCGAGACTGGTTTTACCGCCATGCTATGCACACAGGTGACTAGCGAGTGTCAGTTTCTCCAACTTTAGTTGAACCGAGTGTGGCTACGCCCGGTCCTTGTGAAGGTTAAAACAGCACCAACTTGACAAACTATCGTTGTGGTTTTGATGCGTAGGTAAGAACGGTTCTTTCTCAGCCCGTAGCAGCCACGTAAAACTTGCAACAACAAAGTAGAGGACGTCTAACTTGTTTTTGCAGGGCATGTTGTGATGTCATATGGTCAAGGTATGATGATATATTTTATTGTATGAGATGATCATGTTTTGTAACCGAGTTATCGGCAACTGGCAGGAGCCATATGGTTGTCGCTTTATTGTATGCAATGCAAACGCCCTGTAATGCTTTACTTTATCACTAAGCGGTAGCGATAGTCGTAGAAGCATAAGTTGGCGAGACGACAACGATGCTACGATGGAGATCAAGGTGTCGCGCCGGTGACGATGGTGATCATGACGGTGCTTCGGAGATGGAGCTCACAAGCACAAGATGATGATGGCCATACATATCACTTATATTGATTGCATGTGATATTTATCTTTTATGCATCTTATCTTGCTTTGATTGACGGTAGCATTATAAGATGATCTCTCACTAAATTATCAAGGTATAAGTGTTCTCCCTGAGTATGCACCGTTGCGAAAGTTCTTCGTGCTAAGACACCATGTGATGATCGGGTGTGATAGGCTCTACGTTCAAATACAACGGGTGCAAAACAGTTGCACACGCGGAATACTCAGGTTAAACTTGACAAGCCTAGCATATAACAGATATGGCCTCGGAACACTAAGACCGAAAGGTCGAGCGTGAATCATATAGTAGATATGATCAACATAGTGATGTTCACCATTGAAACTACTCCATCTCACGTGATGACCGGACATGGTTTAGTTGATTTGGATCACGTGATCACTTAGAGGATTAGAGGGATGTCTATCTAAGTGGGAGTTCTTAAGTAATATGATTAATTGAACTTCAATTTATCATGAACTTAGTACCTGATAGTATTTTGCTTGTCTATGTTGTAGATCAATAGCTCGCGATGATGTTCCCTGTTTTATTTTTGATATGTTCCTAGAGAAAACTAAGTTGAAAGATGATAGTAGAAATGATGTGAACTTAGTCCGTGATCTGAGGATTTTCCTCATTGCTGCACAGAAGAATTATGTCCTTGATGCACCGCTAGGTGACAGACCTATTGCAGGAGCAGATGCAGACATTATGAACGTTTGACAAAAGCTCGGTATGATGACTACTTGATAGTTTAGTGCACCATGCTTTACGACTTAGAACCGGGACTTTAAAAATGTTTTGAAACGCCATGGAGCATATAAGATGTTCCAAGAATTGAAATTGGTATTTCATACTCATGCCCGTGTCGAGAGGTATTTGACCTCTGACAGTATTTTGCCTACAAGATGGAGGAGAATTGCTCAGCTAGTGAGCATGTGCTCAGAATGTCTGAATACTACAATCACTTGAATCAAGTGGGAGTTAATCTTCCAGATAAGATAGTGATTGACTGAGTTCTCTAGTCACTATCACCAAGTTACGAGAACTTCGTGATGAACTATAATTTGCAAGGAATAACGGAAACGATTCCCAAGCTCTTCGTGATGCTGAAATCGACGAAGGTAGAAATGAAGAAAAACATCAAGTGTTGATGGTTGACAAGACCACTAGTTTCCAGAAAAGGGCAAAGGGAAGAAGGGGAACTTCAAGAAGAACGGCAAGCAAGTTGCTGCTCAAGTGAAGAAGCCCAAGTCTGGACCTAAGCCTGAGACTGAGTGCTTCTACTGCAAAGGAACTGGTCACTCGAAGCGGAACTGCCCCAAGTACTTGGCGGATAAGAAGGATGGCAAAGTGAACAAAGGTATATTTGATATACATGTTATTGATGTGTACTTTACTAGTGTTTATAGCAACCCCTCAGTATTTGATACTAGTTCAGTTACTCGAAACGGCAGTTGCAGAATAAACAGACTAGTTAAGGGTGAAGTGACAATGTGTGTTGGAAGTGGTTCCAAGATTGATATGATCATCATCACAGACTCCCTATACTTTCGGGATTAGTGTTGAACCTAAATAAGTGTTATTTGGTGTTTGCGTTGAGCATGAATATGATTTGATCATGTTTATTGCAATACGGTTATTCATTTAAGTTAGAGAATAACTGCTGTTCTGTTTACATGAATAAAACCTTATATTGTTACACACCCAATGAAAATGGTTCATTGGATCTCGATCGTAGTGATACACATATTCATAATATTGAAGCCAAAAGATGCAAAGTTAATAATGATAGTGCAACTTATTTGTGTCACTGCCGTTTAGGTCATATTGGTGTAAAGCGCATGAAGAAACTCCATGCTGATGGGATTTTGGAATCACTTGATTATGAATCACTTGATGCTTGCGAACCATGCCTCTTGGACAAGATGACTAAAACGCCGTTCTCCGGAACAATGGAGCGAGCAACAGATTTGTTGGAAATCATACATACTGATGTATGTGGTCTGATGAATATTGAGGCTCGCGGCAGGTACCGTTATTTTCTGACCTTCATAGATGATTTGAGAACATATGGGTATATCTACTTGATGAAACATAAAGTCTGAAACATTTGAAAAGTACATATAATTTCAGAGTGAAGTGGAAAATCATCGTAACAAGAAAATAAAGTTTCTACGATCTGATCGTGGAGGAGAATATTTGAGTTACGAGTTTGGTCTTCATCTGAAACAATGCGGAATAGTTTCGCAATTCACGCCACCTGGAACACCACAGCGTAATGGTGTGTCCGAACATCGTAACCATACTTTATTAGATATGGTACAATCTATGATGTCTCTTACCGATTTACCACTATCGTTTTGGGGTTATGCATTAGATATTGCTGCATTCACATTAAAAAGGGCACCATCGAAATCCGTTGAGATGACGCATTATGAACTGTGGTTTGGCAAGAAACTAAAGTTGTCGTTTCTTAAAGTTTGGGGTTGCGATGCTTATATGAAAAAGTTTCATCCTGATAAGCTCGAACTCAAATCAAAGAAGTGCGTCTTCATAGGATACCCAAAAGAAAATGTTGGGTACACCTTCTATCACAGATCCGAAAGCAAGATATTCGTTGCTGAGAACGGATCCTTTCTAGAAAAGGAGTTTCTCTCGAAAAAAGTGAGTGGGAGGAAAGTAGAACTTGATGTGGTAATTGTACCTGCTCCCTTATTGGAAAGTAGTTCATCACAGAAATCTGTTCCTGTGACTCCTACACCAATTAGTGAGGAAGCTAATGATGATGATCACGTAACTTCAGATCAAGTTACTACCGAACCTCGTAGGTCAACCAGAGTGGTACGATAATCCTATTCTGGAGGTCATATTACTTGACCATGACGAACCTACGAACTATGAGGAAGCGATGATGAGCCCAGATTCCGCGAAATGGTTTGAGGCCATGAAATCTGAGATGGGATCCATGTATGAGAACAAAGTATGGACTTTGATTGACTTGCCCAATGATCGGCGAGCCATTGAGATTAAATGGATCTTCAAGAGGAAGACGGACGCTGATAGTAGTGTTACTATCTACAAAGCTAGAATTGTCGCAAAAGGTTTTCGACAAGTTCAAAGTGTTGACTACGATGAGAGTTTCTCACTCGTATCTATGCTTAAGTCTGTCCGAATCATGTTAGCAATTGCCGCATTTTATGAAATCTGGCAAATGGATAAACAAAACTGCATTCCTTAATGGATTTATTAAAGAAGAGTTGTATATGATACAACCCGAAGGTTTTGTCGATCCTAAAGGTGTTAACAAAATGTGCGAGCTCCAGCGATCCATCTATGGACTGGTGCAAGCATCTCGGAGTTGGAATATACACTTTGATGAGTTGATCAAAGCATATAGTTTTATACAGACTTGCGGTGAAGCCTGTATTTACAAGAAAGTGAGTGGGAGCACTACAGCATTTCTGATAAGTATATGTGAATGACATATTCTTGATCAGAAATAATGTAGAATTATTCTGCAAAGCATAAAGGAGTGTTTGAAAGGAGTTTTTCAAAGAAAGACCTCGGTGAAGCTGCTTACATATTGAGCATCAAGATCTTTAGAGATAGATCAAGACGCTTGATAAGTTTTTTCAATGAGTACATACCTTGACAAGATTTTGAAGTAGTTCAAAATGGAACAGTCAAAGAAAGAGTTCTTGCCTGTGTTACAAGGTGTGAAATTGAGTAAGACTCAAAACCCGACCATGGCAGAAGATAGAAAGAGAATGAAAGTCATTCCCTATGCCTTGGCCATAGGTTCTATAAAGTATGCCATGCTGTGTACCAGATCTATTGTATACCCTACACTGATTTTGGCAAGGGAGTACAATAGTGATCTAGGAGTAGATCACTGGACAGCGATCAAGATTATCCTTAGTGGAATAAGGATATTTTCTCGATTATGGAGGTGACAAAAAGGTTCGTCGTAAAGGGTTACGTCGATGCAAATTTTGACACTGATCCAGATGACTCTAAGTCTCAATCTGGATACATATTGAAAGTGGGAGCAATTAGCTAGAGTAGCTCCGTGCAGAGCATTGTTGACATAGAAATTTGCAAAATACATACGGATCTGAATGTGGCAGACCCGTTGTCTAAACTTCTCTCACAAGCAAAACATGATCACACCTTAGTACTCTTTGGGTGTTAATCACATAGCGATGTGAACTAGATTATTGACTCTAGTAAATCCTTTGGGTGTTGGTCACATGAAGATGTGAACTATGGGTGTTAATCACATGGTGATGTGAACTATTGGTGTTAAATCACATGATGATGTGAACTAGATTATTGACTCTAGTGCAAGTGGGAGACTGAAGGAAATATGCCCTAGAGGCAATAATAAAGTTATTATTTATTTCCTTATATCATGATAAATGTTTATTATTCATGTTAGAATTTTATTAACCGGAAACATAATACATGTGTGAATACATAGACAAACAGAGTGTCACTAGTATGCCTCTACTTGACTAGCTCGTTAATCAAAGATGGTTATGTTTCCTAACCATAGACATGAATTGTCATTTGATTAACGGGATCACATCATTAGGAGAATGATGTGATTGACTTGACCCATTCCGTTAGCTTAGCACTCGATCGTTTAGTATGTTGTTATTGCTTTCTTCATGACTTATACATGTTCCTATGACTATGAGATTATGCAACTACCGTTTACCGAAGGAACACTTTGTGTGCTACCAAACGTCACAACGTAACTGGGTGATTATAAAGGTGCTCTACAGGTGTCTCCGAAGGTACTTGTTGGGTTGGAGTATTTCGAGATTAGGATTTGTCACTCCGATTGTCGGAGAGGTATCTCTGGGCCCACTCAATAATGCACATCACTATAAGCCTTGCAAGCATTGTAACTAATGAGTTAGTTGCGGGATGATGTATTACAGAACGAGTAAAGAGACTTGCCGGTAACGAGATTGAACTAGGTATTGAGATACCGACGATCGAATCTCGGGCAAGTAACATACCGATGACAAAGGGAACAACGTATGTTGTTATGCGGTTTGACCGATAAAGATCTTCGTAGAATATGTGGGAGCGAATATGAGCATCCAGGTTCCGCTATTGGTAATTGACCGGAGACGTGTCTCGGTCATGTCTACATTGTTCTCGAACCCATAGGGTCCGCACGCTTAAAGTTCGATGACGGTTATATTATGAGTTTATGTATTTTGATGTACCGAAGGTAGTTCATAGTCCCGGATGAGATTGGGGACATGACGAGGAGTCTGGAAATGGTCGAGACGTAAAGATCGATATATTGGACGACTATATTCGGACATCGGAAAGGTTCTGAGCGATTCGGGTATTTTTCGGAGTACTGGAGAGTTACGGGAATTCGCCGGGGAGTATATGGGCCTTATTGGGCTTTAGGGGAAAGAGAGAGGAGAGGTTGGGCGCCCCCCAAGGCCTAGTCCGAATTGGACTAGGGGGAGGGGTTGCGCCCCCTCCTTCCTTCTCTTCTCTCTCCCCTTTCCATGACTCCTACTCCTACTACTTGGAAGGGGGGAATCCTACTCCCGGTGGGAGTAGGACTCCTCCTAGGGCGCGCCATAGAGAGGGCCGGCCCTCCCCCTCCTCCACTCCTTTATATACGGGGAGGGGGACACCCCTTGGAGACACAACAATTGATCTCTTGATCTCTTAGCCATGTGCGGTGCCCCCCTCCACCATAATCCACCTCGATAATATCGTAGCCGTGCTTAGGCGAAGCCCTGCGTCGGTAGAACATCATCATCGTCACCACGCCGTCATACTGACGGAACTCTCCCTCAAAGCTCGGCTGGATCGGAGTTCGAGGGACGTCATCGAGCTGAACGTGTGCTGAACTCGGAGGTGCCGTGCATTCGGTACTTGATCGGTCGGATCGTGAAGACGTACGACTACATCAACCTCGTTGTGCTAACGCTTCCGCTTTCAGTTTACGTGGGTACGTGGACACACTCTCCCCTCTCGTTGCTATGCATCACCATGATCTTGCATGTGCGTAGGAAAATTTTGAAATTACTACGTTCCCCAACAGCGAGTTGACCCCAAGGTCCTGTCTTGATGAAGACAGTGAGTTGAAGCTACTCACCAGCAGGTGTGAGACAACCTCTGTGCAGTTGCTGCCTCAATCAGTTCGACTTCTTGAGTCTCAACTTAAAGCGGAAAGGCTTGCTTCAGCTCAGCTCCGACTTGAAGTCAAAGATGTAATGAAGATGTCAAGGGACTGCCTTGCGCACTATGGTGCCATACAGCTAGGGATGAAGCATCTATCGTTGACACGACTGAGGTCTCATCAGCTTGTTCGGCTGCTTGCGGGGCCCGAGCTTGCCAGGTCTAGTGCCTTCTGAAGTGCTCTCAGTTTTGTATATTCTTTTGTCGGCGCGTTTATATGCACTAGTGGCGACCTTTGATGCCCAGTGTATTTAATCCACGGTCATGTTGCGCTTTATTATCACCAGCAGCAAACTTTGATTCCCAGTGGATGTAATATGCCGTAATTTCTTTATTGTATAGTGTAGGTTTATTCTTTGGTCGGTATGCTGTAATTTAGGCCAGAAGGTTCAGTGGATCTCAGTGTTGTCAGTCTTCAGGCCGGCCCGTTAATCATATGGGCCAAAACGTGGTCCTATAATCATCTTGGGCCATTAGCAGGTCTAAACCTATAGTAGTTTCCCGCCTTTAACAGGCCATGGGCTACATATTTACTGTAGTGACACTGGGCTTCCTACGGGCCGTAGAAACAATGGGCCTTCTACGGTCCGTAGAAACAATGGGCCTTCTACGGGCCGTAGAAACAATGGGTCTTCTATGGGCCGTATCATCAATGGGCCTTAGACGGGCCGTATGATCGATTGGCCAAACATGGGCCAAAAACAGACCGCCTTATGGCCGTAAACGGGCTAGAGTTGGAGTCGTCCGTTCATGGGCCGACCATAATGGGCCGTCATTAATAGGCCGTATTTGATGACGCTATGAAAACGGCCCAACGTATAAACGGGCCACAAACGGGCCAACTGTAACCACGGGCTGAATTTGGCCCACAAGCAGAAAATGGCAGTAACGGGCCGTAAGTAACCGAATGCTGGAAATGAGCCCAAGAATAAATGGGCCCTGAGAAGGCCGAAAGATAACATGGGCTACAAACGGCCCAATGGATTAATGGGCCGTTAATGGGTATAAAGTGATACACTGTTCATTACGGGCCAGGTTCACCACGGGCCGTTAATGGGCCAAGAGTTACAAAGGGCCTCATATGGGCTGAAAGACGTCATGGGCCATACATGGGCCGGAACTTAAAATGGGCTGGAATCATATTGGACAGCCCAAATGACGCTACTGGGCCTAATTCAGATAGGTCGTAACGGGCCCTGGGTTAGCGGGCTGTAAATGGGCTATATGCGAACAAGCCATTAACAGGCTTTCTGTGGGCCGGTCCGCCACCTTTTGACCAAGTCAAACGGGCCGGCCTTTTCACAGGAATGGGCCTCTGTTCGGCCGTGCCACGTGTCGACCTATCATAGGCGCCTTCAGTCCAATGAGTGGATGACATCTGTCTGAACGGTTAGCCGACACGTGTTTCCTCCAGCCAATGATGATTTTACACGTGGAAAATCCCCATTGGTCGGGGCTGTTAGCGGGTTATCGGATCCAAAACCGGACCCGGTAGCTTAACGGCGTTCCGTTACGGTGGATGCCACGTGTCGGCCATGCTTGACGAAAGCACTTCTGTGACGCGCGATTTATCGTCATGGAAGTGGACACTTCCGTGATGATAATTTTGGTAATGTCATGGAACACTTCTATGACAGCACAGGTATGACTATCTTGATTCTGTCATAAAATTGTCATGGATGTACATGCATGACAAGAAACGCGACCTACTGTGACAAACACGTATCATCACAGAAGTGTATTTTTTTGTAGTGAAGCGTTTGCCCACAACACACATGGCCTATTCCATCACAAACATGCCAGATGGATCAACTGTATGCCACGTATCACACATTGTCAAAAAGTAATGCGGTAGACCTTCTTTAACATGTGTTAAAAAATAAAAAACAAGGACCTCGAGGTTAAATTAGCTGAGGGAATGGGTCATTTCGGTCATTTGACCAAAATGACCCATCCTATCAGTTAATTTAACATCAACACAAATTCCCATCCAGTCACCCATCTGATGGCTGCTCCAGCCTGAGCACACTTAACTTCATAGTTTTCTTACATGAGCTACTGGTGGAACAACTAGTCCTTGCTGATAGGAATGCCTCTTCGCATCCTTATGGCATATCTGGATGACCGCCCGTCCCCCAATGGCCAACAGATGTTGTGGAGACAGAGCATATCACATACGTCTTATTAGAAGCAACCATCTGTGTTATTATCGGTCTTCGCACACATTTCTAATTACAGACCTATTTGCCGCGTATCACACACATCTTGTTATATTGAACCATTTCTGTTCTCTTGCCTGATCACAAATAGTTCATCCGAGTGAACCGTATGCTGTACATCGCACACACCTTGATCGGGCTGACCATTTCTTTTGTGTTGCCTAATCAAAAACAGTTCATCCGAGTGAAACGTATGCTGTACATCGCACACACCTTCATCTGGCTGCCCGTTTCTTTTGTTCCTCCTCATCGCAAACGGTTAATTGAGCTGAACCGTATGCCCTGCATCGCACACGCAACTAAAATCTGAACCGTGTTTGATGCATCCTCCATCGCAAATGTTTTGCACGTTTGTTGACGGTTATTTTACACCACCGTTTGCGATTATGGCATCGCACACAGTTTCATCGAAGGGTCTCTAATCCTAGTGTCGCGTTAGCAGCAACCTGCAGTAGTGTAGTGCCGTATCACCCTAGGTTATAACTGTCTCATGATGAATATCATCCAACAAGTCACTGATCTAATGCCTATGAATTTATCTTATATTGTTTCTGCTAAGTTACTACTGCTATCATCACTATTACACTTGCTACAAAATTACTGCTATCACTGTTACCGTTATTGCTGTCACTACTATCAAAACTATCATATTACTTTGCTATTGATTACTTGCTGCAGATAATTAATCTCCAGGTGTGGTTGAATTGACAACTCAGCTGCTAATACCTTCAAATATTCTTTGGCTCCCCTTGTGTCGAATCTATAAATTTGGGTTGAATACTCTACCCTCGAAAACTGTTGCGATCCCCTATACTTGTGGGTTATCAGCCGCCAATAGGGAAGCCCGTTACAACAATAGAACAGTATGTCAACTCTACCGAATACTGTATGGATCCTCTGTCTGGCTTTTTAAACCAGGCAGAGGCTAAGCGGGTACTGTCTATATACACGTATATTCCTCTATACAAAACAAAAATGTTTTAGGACATTACGTCGCATACCTCAAAGCCTG
The DNA here is from genome assembly GCF_002575655.3 of Aegilops tauschii subsp. strangulata. NCBI lineage: Eukaryota > Viridiplantae > Streptophyta > Magnoliopsida > Poales > Poaceae > Aegilops > Aegilops tauschii. The sequence continues at coordinate 96,278,609 of NC_053038.3, forward strand.
CCAGTAGGCTATGGAAGGCTTCGTTCAGTCCGCTCTTAGCTGACTGAACCTTCTCTACTACCGCACCCATCAGGGTGCGGTGCTCCTCCACGATGGAAGCACGTTGCAGTGCTTCCGTTAGAGTGTTCGGCGCCTCCGGATTAGTGGAGGTCGCTGATGGAGCTGATGCTCCTCCCCTCTGTTGAAGGGGCCTACTCACGTGATCCCGGAGCCGCATTGGTCTCCGGAACAGTGTTCGGATGGGGCCCGGATTGTTGGGGATCCCCACCATCGGTTGCCACAGGGGTCACCTCCCCTATGTCTTCGGCGACCGAGGTATTAACCTCAGGCGCCTTCTCGACAGCCTCGCCTGCCCCTCCATGACCAGGAGAGGTCCTTCGGGACAACACCTGGTGTCATCCATGGTGGTTGGCGAGGGGGCTCGTGGCGGTGTCCCGCTCTCTGCCATCTCCAGTGGCAGAGAACTCCCCTCCGATAGCGAAGTATTTGGGAGATCGCGGGGAGGGCTGAAAGGCATATGGCATAATTACTTATATATTGAAAGTATGAAAATCAAAGATAAAAACACTAAGTATCTAGATACTTACGTATCGGCCAGGGGCTTCGCCCTGGGAGGTTTTTTGGTGACCAGTTCGGCATCTGAGTCTGAACTGTCTTGGAGGGTCATCTTCCCCCTCTTGGCCGCCTCCCCCTTCGGGTCTTCGGAGGCCGCCCTCTTCTTTTTCCTCCCCTTGCGGGGGGGGGGGGAGCTTTCCACCTCCTCCTCCTCCTCTTCCTCTTCCTCGTCTACCTCATGGGAGGAGGGGGCTTCGGTCTCTCCGGACATAGCGTCCGAAGGACCCTTGTGGCGGGGACCACTCTTGGTCTCCTTGCCCTTCTTTTTCTTGGCCTTCTTCTTTGGCGCCTGATACGACGCCGGGACCAGCATCTCTGTTAGCTGGGGTGTGGATATGTCTTTGGGCAGCGGTGCCGGACACTTGATCCGCTTCGCCTTTGCCATCCCGCACTATACAAAAGACAGATGATATATTATATCTAAACTTATTTACCGAATAGGTACTCACGAAAATCATGCTTACTAGTGAGGCCGGATTCTCGATGTCAAGACCGATGTCTTCGGTCTTCTTCGGCCACATTTTTGGGCCTTGAAGAGCAACTTCCAAATGTCTTCGTGCATCGTGCGTAAGAAGTGCTTCAAGGTCCGTGGCTCCTCCGGATTAAACTCCCACATGTGAGAGGCCTGCTACCTCTTGAGCACTGCGTTGGTTTTCCCTTGAAGAGGAAAGGGTGATGCAATAAAGTAGCGTAAGTATTTCCCTCAGTTTTTGAGAACCAAGGTATCAATCCAGTAGGAGATCACGCACAAGTCCCGCGCACCTACAGAAACAAATAAGTACCTCGCAACCAACACGATAAAGTGGTTGTCAATCCCTTCACTGTCACTTACGAGAGTGAGATCTGATAGATATGATAAGATGATATTTTTAGTATTTTTATGATAAAGATGCAAAGTAAAATAAACGGCAATAAAAATAGCTAAGTGTTGGAAGATTAATATGCTGGAAAATAGACCCGGGGGCCATAGGTTTCACTAGTGACTTCTCTCAAGAGCATAAGTATTACGGTGGGTAAACAAATTACTGTCGAGCAATTGATAGAATTGAGCATAGTTATGAGAATATCTAGGTATAATCATGTATATAGGCATCACGTCCGTGACAAGTAGACCGACTCCTGCCTGCATCTACTACTATTACTCCACACATCGACCGCTATCCAGCATGCATCTAGAGTATTAAGTTCATAAGAACGGAGTAACGCTTTAAGCAACATGACATGATGTAGAGGGATAAACCCATGCAATATGGTATAAATCCCATGTTTTTATCCTCGATGGCAACAATACAATACGTGTCGTTTACCCTACTGTCACTGGGATCGAGCACCGCATGATTGAACCCAAAGCTAAGCACTTCTCCCATTGCAAGAAAGATCAATCTAGTAGGCCAAACCAAACTGATAATTCGAAGAGACTTGCAAAGATAACCAATCATACATAAAAGAATTTAGAGGAGATTCAAATATTGTTCATAGATAATCTTGATCATAAACCCACAATTCATCGGATCTCGACAAACACATCGCAAAAGAAGAGTTACATCAAATAGATCTCCAAGAGAATTGAGGAGAACTTTGTATTGAGATCCAAAGAGAGAGAAGAAGCCATCTAGCTAATAACTATGGACCCGAAGGTCTGAGGTAAACTACTCACACATCATCAGAGAGGCTATGGTGTTGATGTAGAAGCCCTCCGTGATCAATGCCCCCTCCGACGGAGCGCCGGAAAAGGCCCCAAGATGGGATCTCACGGGTACAGAAGGTTGCGGCGATGGAAATAGGGTTTTGGCTCCGTATCTGATGTTTCCAGGGTACATGGGTATATATAGGAGGAAGAAGTACGTCGGTGGAGCAACGTGGGCCCCACGAGGGTGGAGGGCGCGCCTGGGGGGTAGGCGCGCCCCCTGCCTCGTGCTCTCCTCGTTGATTTCTTTACATAGACTCCAAGTCCTCTGGATCACGTTTGTTCTGAAAATCACGTTCCTGAAGGTTTCATTCCGTTTGGACTCCGTTTGATATTCTTTTTCTGCGAAACACTGAAATAGGCAAAAACATCAATTTGGGCTGGGCCTCCGATTAATAAGTTAGTCCCAAAAATAATATAAACGTATATAATAAAGCCCACTAAACATCCAAAACAGAATATAATACAGCATGGAACAATCAAAAATTATAGATACGTTGGAGACGTATCAAGCATCCCCAAGCTTAATTCCTGCTCGTCCTCGAGTAGGTAAATGATAAAAACAGATTTTTTTTGATGTGGAATGCTACCTACCATAATTTTCAATGTAATTCTCTTATTTGCGGTATGAATATTCAGATCCGAAAGATTCAAGACAAAAGTTTAATATTGACATAAAAATAATATTACTTCAAGCATACTAACTAAGCAATTATGTCTTCTCAAAATAACATGGCCAAAGAAAGTTATCCCTACAAAATCATATAGTCTGCCTGTGCTCTATCTTCATCACATAAAGTATTTAATCATGCACAACCCCAATGACAAGCCAAGCAATTGTTTCATACTTTTGGTGTTCTCAAACTTTTCAATCTTCACGCAATACATGAGCGTGAGCCATGGACATAGCACAATATGTGGAATAGAATGGTGGTTGTGGAGAAGACAAAAAAGGAGAAGATAGTCTCACATCAACTAGGCGTATCAACGGGCTATGGAGATGCCCATTAATAGATATCAATGTGAGTGAGTAGGGATTGCCATGCAACGGATGCACTAGAGCTATAAGTATATGAAAGCTCAACAAAAGAAACTAAGTGGGTGTGCATCCGACTCGCTTGCTCACGAAGACCTAGGGCATTTTGAGGAAGCCCATCATTGGAATATACAAGCCAAGTTCTATAATGAAAAATTCCCACTAGTATATGAAAGTGACAACATAGGAGACTCTCTATCGTGAAGATCATGGTGCTACTTTGAAGCACAAGTGTGGTAAAAGGATAGTAGCATTGTCCCTTCTCTCTTTTCTCTCTTTTTTTGGGCCTTTTCTCTTTTTTATGGCCTCTTTTTTTCGTCCGGAGTCTCATCCCGACTTGTGGGGGAATCATTGTCTCCATCATCCTTTCCTCACTTGGGACAATGCTATAATAATGATGATCATCACACTTTTATTTTCTTTACAACTCAAGAATTACAACTCAAAACTTAGAACAAAATATGACTCTATGTGAATGCCTCCGGTGGTGTACCGGGATATGCAATGAATCAAGAGTGACATGTATGAAAGAATTATGAACGGTGGCTTCGCCACAAATACGATGTCAACTACATGATCATGCAAAGCAATATGAGAATGATGAAGCGTGTCATAATAAACGGAACGGTGGTAAGTTGCATGGCAATATATCTCGGAATGGCTATGGAAATGCCATGATAGGTAGGTATGGTGGCTGTTTTGAGGAAGGTATATGGTGGGTGTATGATACCGGCGAAAAGTGTGCGGTATTAGAGAGGCTAGCAATGGTGGAAGGAGGGAAGTGCGTATAATCCATGGACTCAACATTAGTCATAAAGAACTCATATACTTGTTGCAAAAATCTACAAGTTATCAAAGCAAAGTATTACGCGCATGCTCCTAGGGGGATAAATTGGTAGGAAAAGACCATCACTCGTCCCCGACCGCCACTCATAAGGAAGACAATCAATAAATAAATCATCCTCCGACTTCATCACATAACGGTTCACCATACGTGCATGCTACGGAAATCACAAACTTTAACACAAGTATTCCTCAAATTCACAACTACTCAACTACCATGACTCTAATATCACCATCTTCATATCTCAAAACAATTATCAAGCATCAAACTTCTCATAGTATTCATCACACTCATATGATTTTTTTTACTAATCTTGGATGTCTATCATAATCAAAGCAAATTACCATGCTTTTTTGTAGGACTCTCAAAATAATATAAGTGAAGCATGAGAGAACAATAGTTTCTATAAAACAAATCCACCACCATGCTCTAAAAGATATAAGTGAAGCACTAGAGCAAAAACTATATAGCTCAAAAGATATAAGTGAAGCACATAGAGTATTCTAATAATTTCCGAATCATGTGTGTCTCTCTCAAAAGGTGTGTACAGCAAGGATGATTGTGGCAAACTAACAAACAAAGACACAAATCATACAAGACGCTCCAAGCAAAACACATATCATGTGGTGAATAAAAAATATAGCTCCAAGTAAAGTTACCGATGGACGAAGACGAAAGAGGGGATGCCTTCCGGGGCATCCCCAAGCTTTGGCTTTTTGGTGTCCTTAGATTATCTTGGGGTGCCATGTGCATCCCCAAGCTTAGGCTCTTGCCACTCCTTTTTCCATAATCCATCAAATCTTTTACCCAAAACTTGAAAACTTCACAACACAAAACTCAACAGAAAATCTCGTGAGCTCCGTTAGCGAAAGAAAACAAAACACCACTTCAAGGTACTGTAATGAACTAATTATTTATTTATATTGGTGTTAAACCTACTGTATTCCAACTTCTCTATGGTTTATAAACTATTTTACTAGCCATAGATTCATCAAAATAAGCAAACAACACACGAAAAACAGAATCTGTCAAAAACAGAACAGTCTGTAGTAATCTGTAACTAACGCAAACTTCTGTAACTAAAAAAATTCTGCCAAAATAGGACGACCTAAATAATTTGTTTATTGATCTTCTGCAATTGGAATCAATATTTTATCACGTTCTGGTGATTTTTAACAATTGTTTTCATGAACAGAAAGTTTCTGGAATTTTCAGCAAGATCAAATAACTATCATCCAAGAAGATCCTATAGGTTTAACTTGGCAAAAACACTAATTAAAACACAAAAACAAATCTAACCAGAGGCTAGATCAAAGATTTATTCCTAAACAGAACCAAAAAGCAAAAAAAACTAAAAATAAAATTGGGTTGCCTCCCAACAAGCGCTATCGTTTAATGCCCCTAGCTAGGCATAAAAGCGAGGATAGATCTAGGTATTGCCATCTTTGGTAGGCAATTCTTCAATAAGGCACCTATCACCCTTAGGGGTTTATTCCTTTTTATTAATAATCAAACTTCTAGGCACAAATTCAAAGAAATCTCTTATGGAAAAAGGTTCCTTAAGGATAGCAAAAAAATAGGGTGATCACTTATAGATTTGAGATCCGCAGTTTCCTTACTAGAAGATTCACCCTTATTTTTAGGAACATACATAAGCTTGGAAATTTTGGTTGAAGGATAAGAAGTATTTCTAATGGAAGAAAAAGCGAACCCCAAGTTGGTAATAATACCCTCAAGCTTATCAATTCTGGTAGAATCTTGAACTATTCTTTCATTAACTATGGGTTCCTTCTCTTTAAAAAATTTCAAAGTGACTCCTACCTTAGATCCATATTGAGTAATTTGATTATGGATATTTTTATCCAAGTTTTCAATCAACTCTACGGTGGCAATTTTATTTTCAATAATTTCAAGCCATTGCATCACATGTTCCAAAGTTAAAATAGTTCCATTAACCAAAAGAGGTGGTAAGCCAAACAAATCTGTCATAGCATTATAAGAATCAAAAGTATGGCTACCCAAGAAGTTTCCTCCAGTAATGGTATCAAGAATATATCTATGCCAAGGGTGACGCCTACATAAAAATTACGAAGAAGAATGGTAGTAGATTGCTTTCTAGCAGATATATTTTGAGCGTTGCAAATTCTATACCAAGCATCTTTTAGATTTTCTCCCTCCCTTTGCTTAAAATTAAGAACTTCATTCTCGGGAGATAAAGGAGTAGATAGAGGACTAGCCATGATGACAAAGCGAGCGGAAAAGAGGCGAATGGAAAAGAGAGGGAGAATAAAACGGTAAGGGTGAAGTGGGGGAGAGGAAAACGAGGGGCAAATGGAAAATAATGTAATGCGGGGGATAAGAGTTTGTGATGGGTACTTGGTATGTCTTGACTTGACTTGACTTGGCGCAAATCTCCCTGGAAACGGCGCCAGAAATCCTTCTTGCTACCTCTTGAGCACTGCGTTGGTTTTCCCTTGAAGAGGAAAGGGTGATGCAGTAAAGTAGCGTAAGTATTTCCCTCAGTTTTTGAGAACCAAGGTATCAATCCAGTAGGAGATCACGCACAAGTCTTGCGCACCTACACAAACAAATAAGAACCTAGCAACCAACGCGATAAAGGGGTTGTCAATCCCTTCACGGTCGCTTACGAGAGTGAGATCTGATAGATATGATAAGATAATATTTTTGGTATTTTTATGATAAAGATGCAAAGTAAAATAAATGACAATAAAAATAGCTAAGTGTTGGAAGATTAATATGATGGAAAATAGACCCCGGGGCCATAGGTTTCACTAGTGGCTTCTCTCAAGAGCATAAGTATTACGGTGGGTAAAAAAATTACTGTCGAGCAATTGATAGAATTGAGCATAGTTATGAGAATATCTAGGTATGATCATGTATATAGGCATCACGTCCGTGACAAGTAGACCGACTCCTGCCTGCATCTACTACTATTACTCCACACATCGACCGCTATCCAGCATGCATCTAGAGTATTAAGTTCATAAGAACGGAGTAACGCTTTAAGCAAGATGACATGATGTAGAGGGATAAACTCATGCAATATGATATAAACCCCATCTTTTTATCCTCGATGGCAACAATACAATACGTGTCGTTTCCCCTACTGTCACTGGGATCGAGCACCGCATGATTGAACCCAAAGCTAAGCACTTCTCCCATTGCAAGAAAGATCAATCTAGTAGGCCAAACCAAACTGATAATTCGAAGAGACTTGCAAAGATAACCAATCATACATAAAAGAATTCAGAGGAGATTCAAATATTGTTCATAGATAATCTTGATCATAAACCCACAATTCATCGGATCTCGACAAACACACCGCAAAAGAAGAGTTACATCAAATAGATCTCCAAGAGAATCGAGGAGAACTTTGTATTGAGATCCAAAGAGAGAGAAGAAGCCATCTAGCTAATAACTATGGACCCGAAGGTCTGAGGTAAACTACTCACACATCATCGGAGAGGCTATGGTGTTGATGTAGAAGCCCTCCGTGATCAATGCCCCCTCCGGCGGAGTGCCGAAAAAGGCCCCAAGATGGGATCTCACGGGTACAGAAGGTTGCGGCGGTGGAAATAGGGTTTTGGCTCCGTATCTGATGTTTCCAGGGTACATGGGTATATATAGGAGGAAGAAGTACGTCGGTGGAGCAACATGGGCCCCACGAGGGTGGAGGGCGCGCCTGGGGGGGTAGCCGCGCCCCCTGCCTCACGCTCTCCTCGTTGATTTCTTTACGTAGACTCCAAGTCCTCTGGATCACGTTTGTTCCGAAAATCACGTTCCCGAAGGTTTCATTCCGTTTGGACTCCGTTTGATATTCTTTTTCTGCGAAACACTGAAATAGGCAAAAAAACAACAATTTGGGCTGGGCCTCTGGTTAATAAGTTAGTCCCAAAAAAATATAAAAGTGTATAATAAAGCCCATTAAACATCCAAAACAGAATATAATATAGCATGGAACAATTAAAAATTATAGATACGTTGGAGACGTATCAAGGCCCGGAGTTGGCAAGGGAGAGTCCGGCGGAAGAGCATCACCTGAATCATTGTGAGACTGATGCTTTTGCTTATCATGTTGGTAATGCGCTTTTGCAGCATCTGCACCTCCGCCGAGGATCCCCAGTCAAGGCCCTTAGCGGTCCAGGAGGTAAGCCTAGTGGGGGGTCCAGATCTGAAGTCGGGCTTGTCTCCCCACACTGGTACACGTCGGTGCTATACAAACGGTTTTTAACCCCTTTCCGCGATGGCATTCGGACGTCGCTAAGTGAGTGTGGGCGATAGGGGGGTCCTTCCCACACGACCCAGAAACCGTCAGGGATATGCCCTCCTGGACACACGCTTGGCAAAATGAGGTCGTGTGCGACCGGCGAGCACTTAAATACCGAAATACGTATAGTAGTGCTAAAAAATACAATTATACAGGCGAAATCATTTCCGGTCATAAGTACATCCCACACAGTCAGTCACTGCTAACCGTTTCCGTTCTATATACATCCCACACAGTCACTCCAAGGAAAACGTTTGCGCAAGGTGGCGTAACGCAAACAGTTTTCAAGAGAATGTCGTGTGTGATTGTTCATTGATCCAACACGGTTTATTCCTAGAAACTGTGTGTGTTGCCTGAGGTCATCACCCATGGTGTTTTCTCAATAACCATTTGCAATAGGAAAACCCAATTAGCAAGCTAATTGGCCAATTAGCGGGTTAATTGCCCTATTATTAATAATCCATTTACTAATCTAATTGACATTCATATTAAGCACATAATATATTCCATTTCCATATTAAGGAAGTAGGATTTCATAATTGAAATACATCGGAGTACAACATGATATAGCTTCAGCACTCAGCTACCCCATTACACGACTACACCAGCAGCAAGTTTCACATGCAACATCTAGAACCTTTCGAAATTAGCATCATAGACGGTACATAGAGAGATGCATCTCATCTGGAAAACTAGTGAAGCGGAAGGCGAATATTGAGCCTTCATTCATGTTGAAGGTCTTTGCAACTTTAGGCCAGTTCCTGTGGATGATTGACCGTCCATCCTTCGACCTCTTCAGGAACACTTCAACATTGAACCGTGGGTGTTGTATGAAAACTTTCCTCGCCTCCTGACCACAGAGGTGGTTTGAGAGGTAATCATCAGTGAACCCTGAAAACAAGGATGTGCATAAATATCTTCTCTATATTGGAAATGGGGCAAAGGAATAAAAAAGGCAAGGTATAATAGTTGGTACCATCTTGTAAACCTCAGTGCTTCCCATTGTTTCCCTGCAACACATATAAGGTAGTTAGTCATCGGGTTAAGTAAGTGTTCGCATGCTATTAGTAAAATATGTTGATGATAAATAAGCACATTGCAGATTCATCAGATTAATTCAAGCCACATGGAAAACCCATTTATCCAAACCAAGCATGATTAAGAACTAGGAAACATAGCACTTGTATATGTTTCTCATGTATTAAGTGCAGCCAAATTCGATTTATCCCTCACATGGTATACAATAACAGAATGCAGCCACAACAATTGAACATCGCATTGCAGAATTGAACCAAGCAGTTAACTAAACATCACAACAAATGAACCAAACGTTAACTGAGCACCACATTGCACAATATAACATACTCCTAATAGAAGATCAGACAGTTAACCAAACCAAGCATGCTTAACAACTTGGAAATATAGCAATTGTATTTCTTTCTCATGTATTTAGTACAGCCAAATTTGATTTATTTCTCACATGGTATACAATAACAGAATGCAGCCACAACAATTGAACATCGCATTGCAGAATTGAACCAAGTAGTTAACTAAACACCACAACAAATGAACCAAATGTTAACTGAGCATCACATTGCACAATATAACATACTCCTAATAGAAGATCAGATAGTTAACCAAACCATGCATGCTTAACAACTTGGAAATATTGCACCCTGAAGAATTGAACATCACATTTGCAGAATTGAACCAAGCAGTTAACTGAACACCACATTGCACGACATATAGAACATATACACAGTAGCAGAAGATTGCATGGTAAAAGTAGATAGCACAATTCACTAGAATTTGTTAAGGAAAGGCAGTAGCTAGCAAACTGAACATGGGTCCTTATAGTGAGCTAATAACACAAGCTACTCCTCATTGTCGGAGATATCGATGACGATTGGCTCCTTGGACATGGAAGAGGGCGAGGCCTCCGCATCGTGGGTGCTCTCGTTGTAGTGGTGAGTTGCCTGAGCCGCTCCGGGCACCAACCTGCTAGCTCTCGAGATGAGGTAAGCACCTGCACGCTGAGAAAACACCTCATAGTCTTCGTTGAAGGCACCGACGGTGGCCTTGAGAAAATGCCACGAACTATCGTTTAAAGCAGCCAACCGCGTTGCGGCGTCGGCGCGCGAGGCGTCAAGTTGCCTCGATGGCAAGGTGCTCCTCCAAGATCTGGGGGTCGGCACGAATGGCAGCCATCGCGACCTCATCCGCGTGTGCGACCGCGATTTGCTTCTCCGCTGCCAAATGCTCCTTGAGATCCTAGCTATACTGCGTGCACCATGGCTTAGGTCGGTGCTTATTTGTGGAGGGGTTCATGATTTGAGTGGAAGGTGTCGTGCTCATGTCGGCGGTCGGGGCATGTGGGATGTGGAAGGATGAGGAGGATGGGGGTTGGTGTGGATTACCTGCCTGGATAGGCGAGGCCGAGCACCGTGAAGGAGGGTCGCCGGCGAGGAGGCGGCGCTGCAAGCAAGGAGTGACGATTTCAACTTGGAAAGGAAGGCGGAAAGGGGGGAATGTGGCTTTTGGTAAGGGGGAGGGGTGGGGAGGTAGATATTTCCGCGGAAGCCGAAATTTGGAATCGCTTCAGCCAAAAAACTGGCGCGCAAAGTGTCATCAGACACGGTCCCTTATTCAGAACCGTGTACGATATGTGAACATCACAAACGATTCAGATAGCTTAACCCGTGTGTGATGAGTCTGAACGTCAAAAATTTTGGTTCGAATTTGCATGGTTACAGTGGTCATCCACGTCATTGCATAATTTGGGTACACAAAGGAGACTACAGCACACCCACACTTCTTAATCGAGCAAGTTCAGCAATTAAACAAAGCTAGCTGACCAAAACAGTACTCTAACTAATTAAAGATCGGCGCTCTTAATTAAACAAAACAAAGAGTACTACTACGGCTGGTGCTCGTCGATCTCCGCCGCTGCCTCCATGTCCAGCTCGCGCCCGACGATCTCCTGGGGAAGGGGCTCCATGGCATCAATTGCACCACACTCGGCAAGCATCTCGCCATCCGCGTCCGCCATATCTTTGGAATAGGCCGCCACGAGCAGGGCGTGGGCGGCCGCAATCTGGGCTTTGGCGGGCTGCGTCGTGGCAAGGTATGCCGCTCAGGAATGGATGGTTGCTCAAAATCTCTCGGCGATTGCCAACTCTTCGGCCGTGGGTTGCCGACCGTTGTCGGAGAAGCTTCCTTCGATTTGTGCGGTGAGCGCCACGAGCTGGTCGTGGACGGCCTCGACATGGTGATGGGTGGCCTCCATCAGGGCTAAGGCCGCCGCTGCAGAACGGACAGCTGCTGTGCCGCTCTCGCCAGTTGCTATCCCTGAGGCAGATGCTGCCGCCGCTGCCTGAGAAGCAACAGCGGCCATTTGGGCTGCCTTGGCCACCCGGACGGAGATTGCGGTCACCCTCACGAAGCTTGCTAGCATGCGCCTGGCGGCTGTGGCCGCGCTCTCGCCGGAGTGGGCCGCCGAAGTTGCCCTCACGACGTGGGCTCACGTCCCCATCTTTCACCGACGATGATTGAACAGTGAAATGATATTTGGGGAGTGAGCTAGTGTGCTTGATACACCAGCTGTGGACTGTAGCCGATGCACCTTCTCGCGTAAGCCATAGGCGTACTATACGCCAACGGTGCGCCAAGATATTTTGTGATGCATCTCACACGGTTGGTGATAATAAACTGTGTGCAATCTACTTGATTTTTCGTGTTGATTTGAATTACGTAATGGGGTCACAGCTGCAAAGGATGGTGTTTGAATTACTAGAACTTTTATCTGCATTGAACATGCAACTATAGGTGTGTCGTCAAAAAAATTGGAATTATTCAGGGTTCTTTGGACGTTCTTATACATTAACTTGGTTTTGTAGGCATTTTAGGTGCATAATTCAAATTTGAACTACATGCACATGCTCCAGTGCATATAAATTGGTTGAAAAATCAAATCTTTGTCCTTGGGGTGCATGCTTAGGTCCCATGCAAGAAATGGGAATGAATGTCAAACACCCTGCCACCGTCACTCGGCCGCAAACATTGAAATACCTGGTTTTTAAATTCTAGTAAATCCAAAACTCGTCTAAAATTCATGAAACTTGGCATGCTCTCATGGAGCGGCATCAACATGATGTGGTAAATTTTTTGTCCCATTTGGGGCAGGTTTGGGTATATGCTTCTCACAAACCAGAGCTTCTCACAACAAGCATGATGGTGTCGGTAGGGAACGCCCCACCTTTGGGGACAAAACGATATCCATTGCTTCTTATTGATTTCAAATTTTTTTCACGTGTCAACATAGAACAACAGGAGCGTTGTGCTATTTTTTGTGATTTTTCGGGGTTCGTTTGGACATTTTTATGCATTAAGTGAGTTTTCAATGCATTTATGTGCATAATTCAAATTGAAACTACATGCACATGCTCCAGTGCATATAAATTGGTTGAAAAATCAAATATGTGTCCTTTGGTGCATGCTTAGGTCCCATGCAAGAAATGAGAATGAATTTCAAACACCAGGGCACCGTTGATGGCCGGCAAAACATTGAGATACCTGGTATTTAAATTCTAGTAAATCCAAAACTCGTCTGAAATTCATGAAACTTGGCATGGTATCATGAAGCGGCATCAACATGCCGTGGTAAATTTTTTGTCTCATTTGGGGCAGGTTTGGGTATATGCTTCTCACAATCCAGAGCTTCTCACAACAAGCATGATGGTTTCGGTAGGGAACGCCCCACCTTTGGGGACGAAACGATATCCATTGCCTCTTATTGCTTTCAAAAATTTTCTCGTGTCAACATAGAACAAAAGGAGTGTTGTGTTATTTTTGTGATTTTTCGGGGTTCGTTTGGACATTTTTATGCATTAAGTGAGTTTTCAATGCATTTATGTGCATAATTCAAATTTGAACTACATGCACATGCTCCAGTGCATATAAATTGGTTGAAAAATCAAATCTTTGTCCTTGGGTGCATGCTTAGGTCCCATGCAAGAAATGTGAATGAATGTCAAACACCCTACCACCGTCACTCGGCCGCAAACATTGAGATACCTAGTATTTAAATTCTAGTAAATCCAAAACTCGTCTAAAATTCATGAAACATGGCATGCTATCATGGAGCGGCATCAACATGCCATGGTAAATTTTTTGTCCCATTTGGAGCAGGTTTGGGTATAAGCTTCTCACAAACTAGAGCTTCTCACAACAAGCATGATGGTTTTGATTGGGAACGTCCCACCTTTGGGGACGAAACGATATCCATTGCCTCTTATTGCTTTCAATTTTTTTTCTCGTGTCAACATAGAACAACAGGAGTGTTGTGTCCATTTTTGTGATTTTCAGGGTTCGTTTGGACATTTTAATGCATTAAGTGAGTTTTCAATGCATTTATGTGCATAATTAAAATTTGAACTACGTGCACATGCTCCAGTGCATATAAATTGGTTGAAAAATCAAATATGTGTCCTTGGGTGCATGCTTAGGTCCCATGCAAGAAATGGGAATGAATATCAAACACCAGGGCACCGTTGATTGCCGGCAAAATGTTGAGATACCTGCTATTTAAATTCTAGTAAATCCAAATCTCGTCTGAAATTCATGAAACTTGGCATGGTATCATGGAGCGGCATCAACATGTTGTGGTAATTTTTTTGTCCCATTTGGGCAGGTTTGGGTATAAGCTTCTCACAAACAAGAGCTTCTCACAACAAGCATGATGTTTTTGATAGGGAATGTCCCACCTTTGGGGACGAAACGATATCCATTGCCTCTTATTGCTTTCAAATTTTCTCTAGTGTCAACATATAACAACAGTAGTGTTGTGTTATTTTTTGTGATTTTTCGGGGTTCGTTTGGACATTTTTATGCATTAAGTGAGTTTCCAATGCATTTATGTGCATAATTCAAATTTGAACTACATGCACATGCTCCAGTGCATATAAATTGGTTGAAAAATCAAATCTTTGTCCTTGGGTGCATGCTTAGGTCCCATGCAAGAAATGGGAATGAATGTCAAATACCCTGCCACCGTCACTCGGCCGCAAACATTGAGATACCTGGTTTCTAAATTCTAGTAAACCCAAAACTCGTCTGAAATTCATGAAACTTGGCACGCTATCATGGAGTGGCACCCGACATGCTGTGGTATTTTTCGTGTCCATTTTGAGAGAAGGCGCACTCGAATAACAGCCAACAAAGGCATTTCGAAAAAATAGCTGCCACTTTAATATCTCAAACGTTTGTATAATTCAAACCGTGTGCGTTATGTTAACCATTCACGTGACGCCACGTGTCTTGGTTTTAATGGCTATAGGTTTTAATGGCTCTTGATCGCAAATGTTTTAGATAGAACACCCGTATGCAAAGTGAGAGCAGGATTTGTGCATCTCTTGAACACAAACGGTTCTTTTGGATGACCCGCGTGAACCACTTACAAACAACTTGGTAAGATTTGCAACTAAAATTCAGTAATTAAGCATAGAGGGAGGTGAGGAGGCGTGTTCAGCCGGGCGTGTAGCGGTCGGCGCAGTACTATGTGATTTGACAGCGGGCGGCGCAGTTCTTGATATGGCTTTAATGCAGACGAGGGAGAGGGTAGCGGTTCCCGAAATGTTGAACGACCAATGATGCATCCTCCTTTAATTAGCATCGTGTGAATGCATGAGGGAAGTAATGGGAGGAGGACCGAGAAAAGAGGCAGCACGATGTGAATGCAACGCAGTTTGCACTCATATAAAGGCGCCCCTCCATTCCAATGCATCTACCACATCGTACGCACCTAAGCATTTGCCTAAGCACCTACACTAATAAGCGCAAAAGTGCTCACTCCAGACCCATGGCGGCGATGCGCGTGAGCGGCCAGCGGCTGTGCCAGATGGTCCATGACGCCGGCCTGCGGCATGGCATCATGGATCGTCTCCACACTGTGTTGGCGACCAGCTGGTGGATGGCTGCTGTCGACGCCAGCTATGACTCTCAGTACGACCAGATGATCGTTCGCACCACCAACAGGTTCACCGTCGTCAAGAAGCTCGCGGACGACATTGCTGTACTCCTCCAGCCCGCGCGCCCGGGCTCCTCATTGCCTGCCACCCTAATCGGCCTCCATGGTCGGAACCTCTTTCAAGCACTGGTGGCCCTGCGACTGCCCACCGACGCCACGAAGAATGTCCACCTGGAGGTCGCGCTCGCTGCGAGGCGCCTCTCCCTGCAAGAAACCGTCGACCTACACATCCATGTGTATGAGCGAATCGTGTACATAGGTATCTACAAGGCCAGTGAGGACGCTACGGCGTTGGCCTTCTTCAACCGGCTGGAAGCCTTGGAGGCCATTGCTGAGAAGCACCTTGACCTCACCACAAAAGCCGTCGCTCCTTAGCCGTCGGTCGGTGGCCCGGTGCACTGAGTTGAGGAGGAGGAGGTCGTACGTTGATGGATGCATCTTTCTTCTTGCCTCCTGTAACCACCACTGCGATCGCATCATCATGGCCTTAATTCTTATTGTGCTATTGCATTCTCGTCCTAGTCAATACAGACATGTGCGATCCCTTTGCTTAATTATATGCATCACTATAACTAGTACTCCATCTTGTTTTGTAATTTTTTACATTTTTTGTTTTTTGTACACATGTTGATTGGCTTGAAGAAGGTCTATCTCGTTACTTTTTAATAACTTTTTTTGAACACATGTTGATTGGCTTGAATGAAGGTCTATCCCGTTACTTTACGACATGTTTCCAAAACATGGACCTCGAGGTTAATTCAACTAATAGGACGGAGCATTATATACATTCAACGCAATTAAATGTTTTCCAAAAAAAGTGATATGATTTCTGTGATACTTATAAGTCATGTATGTCAAATTAACCTCTGTGTACTTGTTCTCAAATTAACCTTCGGGCCTTTTTGCCGCGTATCACACACATCTTGTTAAGTTGAACCGTTTATGTTCTCTTCCCTAATCGAAAACAGTTCATTCGACTGAACCGTATGCCGTATATCACACACACCTTGATCTGGCTGACCGTTTTTGTTGCTTTCCCTAATAGAAAATAGTTCATCGGAACGAACTGTATGCCGTATATCGCACACGCATTGATATGGCTGCCCATTTCTGTTGTTCTGTCTAATCGCAAACAGTTCGTCTGGATCAACCGTATGCCCTGCATCGCACACGGAACTAAAATCTGAACCATGTTTGATGCATTCGTCATCGCAAACGTTTTGCACCTTTTTTGATGGTTTTTTACACCATCGTTTGCGATTATGGCATCGCACACAGTTTCGTCGAAGGGTCTCTGATCGTAGTGTCGCGTTAGCAGCATCCTGCAGTAGTGCCAGTTGACATTGCGGGGTTCGGTGATGTAGAACCACTCCTGCTGCCACACCTTGACCGTCTCCACGAATGCCCCTTTGGGCCAGACGGTGTTGGGGAGCTTGCTCACCATGGCCCCGCCGCAGTCCGCGTGCTCCCGTCGACCACCTTCGGTTTTAGGTTGAAAACCTTGAGCCATAGGTCAAAGTGTGGTGGGATGCGGAGGAGAGCCTCGCACACGACAATGAACACCGATATGTGGAGGAAGGAGTATGGGGCTAGATCATGAAAATCTGGCCCGTAGTAGAACATGAGGTCGCGGACGAAGGGGTGAAGGGGAAACCCTAGCCCGCGGAGGAAGTGGGGGAATGAACACTACTCTCTCGCCGGGCTCCGGGGTAGGCGTGACCTGACCCTTGTTGTGGAGACTATGTGCGATGTCCGCGGACAGATACCCCGCACCATGGAGCCCCTTGGCGTCCTTCTTAGTGATGGAGGAGGCCTCCCACTTGGCTTTGGAGCCGGATCCAGACATGGCTGGAGAGGTTGGTGGCGGTGGGAAAGATCGAGATTTTGGGCGCTGGAGCTCAGAGGAAGGGAAGGCAGGCGCTGGAAGAAGGCGTGGGGAAAAAGGAGAAGTCTTTACCCTCTTATAGGTAGTGAAAATACCAACCCCCCCCCCCACTCAAGCCTTAAAACTTGCCTGTTCCCAAAGAGATCGTGCGAACGGCATGGTTGGATTACCCGAAACCGTATTGATGAGGATCCCGCAATAGGCGGGCACGATCTCTGTTTTTACAAGACGTGCCAATAAGGGCTATGCCTCGAAATGCAAAGCAAGAGGCGTGAAAAAGGTTTGAAATGTTAAAGGGGCATATGTGACGCTTTGCCAAAAAAAGTTGTCAGTAAAAGACAATTTTTTATTTGGATATCTTGCCTTTGTGGCTAAGGGTTGTGTCAATTATACAGAGCCGGATACAGTTCCTTTGTTCGGGGAATTGTTTTAAAATGTTCAGGAGAAGGAACCCGCCTTGCGACGCCGAAGACAATCCGCGTGCCGAACACATCGTCATCGAAGACTGGTTCAGGGGCTACTGAGGGAGTCCTGGATTAGGGGGTCCTCGGTGGGCCATTGATACGGGCCGGACTGATGGGCCGTGAAGATACAAGCAGAAGACTTTCCCCCCGTGTCCGGTAGGACTCCCCTATGCGTGGATGGCAAGATTGGTGTCCGGATATGTTATTTCCTTCCCCCACAAACCGACTCTGTACAACCCTAGGCCCCTCTGGTGTGTATATAAACCGAAGGGTTTAGTCCGTAGAGGCTATCATAATTCTCATAGGCTAGACAGCTAGGGTTTAGCCATTACGATCTCGAGGTAGATCAACTCTTGTAACCCCTATACTCATCAAATATAATCAAGCAGGGCGTAGGGTTTTACCTCCATTAAGAGGGCCCGAACCTGGGTAAACATTGTGTCCCACTTGTCCCTTCTTACCATCAATCCTCAGACGCACAGTTCGGGACCCCTTACCCGAGATCTGCCGGTTTTGACACCGACAATAATCCTCAAGTTACGGACCCAGTCCGTGTAGTTGCTACCATCATCTTTCTACTTAGCTTTCTCTAGGAACGCATTAAAATTCAAGGGAACGGTAGCACGGGCCATTGATCTACAACATGGATATGCAAAAACTATCAGGACTACGTTCATGGTAAATTAAGTTCAATTAATCAAATTACTTAAGAACTCCCACTTAGATAGACATCCCTCAAGTCATCTAAATGATACGTGATCCAAATCAACTAAACCATGTCCGATCATCACGTGAGATGGAGTAGTCATCAATGGTGAATATCTCTATGTTGATCATATCTACTATATGATTCACGTTCAACCTTTCGGTCTCCAGTGTTCCAGGGCCATGTCTATACATGCCAGGCTCATCAAGTTTAACCTGAGTATTCCACATGTGCAAAACTGTCTTGCACCCATTGTATGTGAACGTAGAGTCTATCACACCCGATCATCACGTGGTGTCTCAACACGACGAACTATCGCAACAGTGCATACTCAGGGAGAACACTTATACCTTGACATTTTAGTTAAGGGATCATCTTATAATGCTACCGCTGTACTAAGCAAAATAATATGCATAAAAGATAAACATCACATGCAATCAAAATATGTGACACGATATGGCCATCATCATCTTGTGCTTTTGATCTTCATCTTCAAAGCATCGTTATGATCTCCATCGTCACCGGCTCGACACCTTGATCTCCATCATAGTGCCGTGGTCGTCTCACCAACTATTGCTTCTACAACTATCGCTAATGCATAGTGATAAAGTAAAGCAGTCACATGGCGTTTGCATTTCATACAATAAAGAGACAACCGTAAGGCTCCTGCCGGTTGTCAGATATCTTACAAAACATGATCATCTCATACAATAACATTTATCACATCATGTCTTGACCATATCACATCACCACATGCCCTACAAAAACAAGTTAGACGTCCTCTACTTTGTTGTTGCAAGTTTTACGTGGCTGCTACGGGCTTCTAGCAAGAACCATTCTTACCTACGTATCAAAACCACAAGGATGTTTCGTCAAGTTTGCTGTTTTAACCTTCTTCAAGGACCGGTCGCAGTCAAATTCGATTCAACTAAAGTAGGAGAAACAGACACCCGCCAGCCACCTTTATGCAAAACTAGTTGCATGTCTGTCGGTGGAACTGGTCTCATGTGCGTGGACATGTAAGGTTGGTCCGGGCCGCTTCATCCCACAATACCGCGGAATCAAAATAAGACGTTGGTTGTAAGAAGTATGACTATCATCGCCCACAACTCTTTGTGTTCTACTCGTGCATATCATCCATGCATAGACCTGGCTCGGATACCACTGTTGGGAAACATTGCATGGAAAACAAAAAAATTCTACGCACACGCAATGATCTATCCATGGAGATGCATAGCCCAGGCGCGCCCTGGTGAGTTGTGCTCACCCAGGCCCACCTCCGGTGCCCATCTTCTGGTATATAGGTCATTTTGACCTAGAAAAAAATAAGGAGAAAACTTTTGGGATGGAGCGCCGCCGTCTCGAGGCGGAACTTGGGCAGGAGCACTTTTGCCCTCCGGCAAAGCGATTCCGCCGGGGGAACTCCCCCCCCCCCCACCCCCGGAGGGGGAAATCATCGTCATCATCATCACCAACAACTCTCCCATCTTGGGAAGGGCTATCTCCATCAACATCTTCAACAACACCATCTCATCTCAAATCCTAGTTCATCTCTTGTGTTCAATCTTGTTACCAGAACTATAGATTGGTACTTGTGGGTGACTAGTAGTGTTGATTACATCTTGTAGTTGATTACTATATGGTTTATTTGGTGGAAGATTATATATTCAGATCCAATATGCTATTTAATACTCCTATGATCATGAGCATGATTATCATTTGTGAGTAGTTACTTTTTTTCTTGAGGTCACGGGAGAAATCATGTTGCAAGTAATCATGTGAACTTGATATGTGTTCGATATTTTGATAGTATGTATGTTGTGATTCCCTTAGTGGTGTCATGTGAACGTCGACTACATGACACTTCACCATATTTGGGCCTAAGGGAATGCATTGTGGAGTAGCAATTAGATGACGGGTTGCGAGAGTGACAGAAGCTTAAACCCCAGTTTATCCACTATTCCGTAAGGGACTGATTGGATCCAAAAGTTTAATGCTATGGTTAGAATTTATTCTTGATACTTTTCTCGTAGTTGCGGATGCTTGCGGGGGGTTAATCATAAGTAGGAGGTTTGTTAAAGTTAGAACATCACCTAAGCACCGGTCCACCCACATATCAAATTATCAAAGTAGCGAACACAAATCGAACCAACATGGTGAAAGTGACTAGATGAAATTACCGTGTACCCTCAAGAACGCTTTGCTTATCATAAGAGACCATTTTGGCCTGTCCTTTGCCTCAAAAGGATTGGGATACCTTGTTGCACACTTGTTACTACTTTCGTTATTTGCTCATTACAAATTATCTTGCTATCAAACTACTCTGCTACTTACAATTTCAGCACTTGTAGACATTACCTTACTGAAAACCACTTGTAATTTCCTTCTGCTCCTTGTTGGGTTTGACACTCTTACTTATCGAAAAGAGCTAAAATTGACCCCCTATACTTGTGGGTCATCAAGGCTATGTTCTGGCACCGTTGCCGGGGAGTGAAGCGCCTTTGGTAATTGGAATATTTATATAGTGTGCTGAAGTTTACTGTCACTTGATACTATGGAAAACAATCCTTTGAGGGGTTTGTTCGGGGTATATTCACCTCGACCGGAACCACAATTAGCTACCCCTCAACCTACTGCACCTATTGAAAATATTGAATATGAAATTCCTTCGGGTATGATAGAACAACTGCTAGCTAATCCTTATGCAGGAGATGGAACCGAACATCCTAATATGCACTTGATATATGTGGAACAAATTTGTGGATTGTTCAAGCTTGCAAGTTTACCCGGAGATGAAGTTATGAAGAAGGTTTTCCCTTTATCTTTGAAGGGAAAAGCATTGGCATAGTATAGGCTATGCGATGATATTGGATCATGGAATTGGAATCGTTTGAAATTGGAGTTCCACCAAAAAAATTATCATATGCATCTAGTTCATCGTGATCTGAATTATATATATAATCTTTGGCCTCGTGAAGGAGAAAGTATCTCTCTAGCTTGGGGGAGGCTTAAGTCAATGTTATATTCATGCCCCAATCATGAGCTTTCAAGAGAAATTATTATCCATAATTTTTATGCCCGACTTTCTCGTAATGATCAAACCATGCTTGATACTTCTTGTGCTGGTTCTTTTATGAAGAAGACTATCAAATTTCGGTGGGATCTTTTGGAAAGAATTAAACGCAGCTCTGAAGATTGGGAACTCGACGAAGGTAAAGAGTCAGGTATTAAACTTAAGTATGATTGTGTTAAATCTTTTATGAATACCGATGCTTTTCAAAAGTTTAGCACTAAATAAGGACTTGACTCTGAGATAGTAGCATCCTTTTGTGAATCATTTGCTACTCATGTTGATCTCCCTAAAGAGTAGTGGTTTAAATATCACCCACCTATTAAAGAAGAAATTAAAGAACCGGTGCCACTTAAGGAAGAAACCATAATTTATAATGTTGATCCAGTTGTTCCTTTTGCTTAAATTGAGAAACCACCTTTCCCTGTTAGGATAAAGGAACATGCTAAAGTTTCAACTGTGGTTAACAAAAGCTATATTAGAACACCTAAACCTGATGAACAAATTAAACTAGAACCTACTATTGCTATGGTTAAATATCTCTTGGAAGAAGATATGGATGGGCATGCTATTTACTTCTGTGAAGAAGCTGCTAGAATTACCAAACCTGATAAAAAAGATAAACATAGACCTATTGTTGGCATGCCCGTCATCTTAGTTAAAATAGGAGATCACTGTTATCATGGTTTATGTGACATAGGTGCTAGTGTGAGTGCCATTCCTTACACCTTATATCAAGAAATTATGAATGACATAACACTCGCAGAGATAGAAGACATAGATGTTACTATTAAACTTGCTAATAGAGACACCATATCACCAATTGGGATTGTAAGAGATGTTGAAGTCTTGTGTGGGAAAATAAAATACCCTACTGATTTTCTTGTTCTTGGTTCCCCACAAGATGACTTTTGTCCCATTATCTTTGGTAGACCTTTCTTGAACACCATTAATGCTAAAATAGATTATGAGAACCAAATTGTCGGTGTTAGTTTTGGTGATGAGTGTCATGAGTTTAATTTTTCCAAGTTTAGTAGAAAGCTTCATGAAAAAGAATTGCCTAGTAAGGATGAAATAATTGGTCTTGCTTCTATTGCTGTGCCACCTACTGATCCTTTAGAACAATATTTGTTGGACCATGAAAATGATTTACATATGCATGAAAGAAATGAAATAGATAAGATTTTCTTTGAACAACGTCCTCTGCTTAAACACAATTTGCCTATTAAAACTCTAGGAGGTCCTCCTCCACCTAAAGGTGATCTTGTGTTTGAATTAAAACAATTGCCAGACACTTTGAAATATGCTTATCTTGATGAAAAGAAGATATATCCTGTTATTATTAGTGCTAACCTTTCAGAACATGATGAAGAAAGATTATTGAAAGTTCTAAGGAAGCACCGAGCTGCTATTGGATATACTCTTGATGATTTAAAGGGCATTAGTCCCACTCTATGTCAGCACAAAATTAATATGGAACCTGATGCTAAACCCGTTGTTGATCACCAACGTCAGTTAAATCCGAAGATGAAAGAAGTGGTAAAGAACGGAAATATTAAAACTTCTGGAAGCAGGTATAATCTATCCCATAGTTGATAGCAGATGGGTAAGTCATGTTCATTGTGTCCCTAAGAAAGGAGGTATTACTGTTGTTCCTAATGATAAGAATGAACTTATTCCACAAATAATCGTTACAGGCTATAGAATGGTAATTGATCTTAGAAAATTAAACAAAGCAACTAGAAAAGATCATTACCCTTTGCCTTTTATTGATCAAATGCTAGAAAGATTATCTAAGCACACACATTTTTGCTTCCTTGATGGATATTCTGGTTTTTCACAAATACCGGTTTCTCAACCTGATCAAGAAAAGACCACTTTTACTTGTCCCTTTGGAAGTTATGCTTATAGACGTATGCCTTTTGGTTTATGCAATGCACCTGCTACCTTTCAAATATGTATGACTGCTATATTCTCTGACTTTTGTGAAAAGATTGTTGAGGTTTTCATGGATGATTTCTCTGTTTACAGGGAGTTTTTTGATGATTGTTTAAGCAATCTCGATCAAGTTTTGCAGAGACACGAGCAAACAAATCTTGTCTTGAAGTGGGAGAACTGCCACTTTATGGTTAATGAAGGTATTGTATTAGGTCATAAAATTTCTGAAAGAGGTATTGAAGTGGACAAAGCTAAGGTTGATGCAATTGAGAAAATGTCATGTCCTAAAGACATCAAAGGTATTCGTAGTTTCCTAGGTCATGCTGGTTTCTATAGGAGATTTATCAAAGACTTTTCTAAAATTTCTAGGCCCCTTACGAGTCTCTTGCAAAAGGATATTCCTTTTGTTTTTGATGATAATTGTCTAGAAGCCTTTGAAACACTCAAGAAAGCCTTAATTTCCGCACCTATTGTTCAACCACCTGATTGGAACTTGCCTTTGAAATTATGTGTGATGCTAGTGATTATGCTATTGGTGTTGTTCTAGGACAAAGAGTTGATAAGAAACTGAATGTTATTCATTATGCTAGTAAAACTCTAGACAGTGTTGAAAGAAACAATGCAACTACTGAAAAAGAATTCTTAGCAGTGGTGTTTGCTTGTGATAAATTTAGACCTTATATTGTTGATTCAAAGGTAATTGTTCACACCGATCATGCTACTATTAAATATCTTATGGAAAAGAAAGATGCTAAACCTAGACTTATTCGATGGGTTCTTTTGCTACGAAAAATTGATTTACATATCACTGATAGAAAAAGAGCTGAGAACCCCGTAGCTGATAACTTTTCTAGGCTTCAAAATGTGCCTGATGACCCACTACCTATTGATGATAGTTTTCCTGATGAGCAATTAGCTGCAATAAATGTTGCTCATAATACTCCTTTGTATGCTGACTATGCTAATTACATTGTTGCTAAATATTTACCACGTAGCTTTACTTATCAGCAAAAGAAAAAATTCTTCTATGATTTAAGACACTACTTTTGGGATGACCCACATCTTTATAAAGAAGGAGTAGATGGTATTATTAGACGTTGGGTACCTGAGCATGAACAGGGACAAATCCTACGGAAATGTCACTCCGAAGCTTACGAAGGACATCATGCTGGAGATAGAACTGCTCACAAGGTATTGCAGTCTGGATTTTATTGGCCTACTCTCTTCAAGGATGCGTGCAAGTTTGTCTTATCTTGTTGTGAATGTCAAAGAATAGGTAATATCGGTAAGCGTCAAGAAATGCCTATGAATTATTCACTTGCTGTTGAACCATTTGATGTTTGGGGATTTGATTACATGGGACCTTTTCCTTCCTCTAATGGGTATACACATATTTTGGTTGTTGTTGATTATGTCACTAATGGGTAGAAGCTATTCCAACTAGTAGTGTTGATCACAACACCTCTATTAAAATGCTTAAGGAAGTTATTTTTCCCAAGGTTTGGAGTCCCTAGATATTTAATGGCTGATGGTGGTTCACACTTTATTCATGGTGCTTTCCGCAAAATGCTTGCCAAGTATGATGTTAACCCTAGAATTGCATCACCTTATCATCCTCAGTCTAGTGGTCAAGTAACTTAACAATAGAGAAATAAAATTAATCTTGCAAAAGACTGTCAATAGGTCCCAGAAGAATTGGTCTAAGAAATTAGATGATGCACTTTGGGCCTTTAGAACAGCATATAAAAATCCTATGGGTATGTCTCCTTATAAAATGGTTTATGGAAAAGCTTGTCATTTGCCTCTTGAGTTAGAACATAAAGCATATTGGGCAATCAAAGAACTCAACTATGATTTCAAACTTGCCGGTGAAAAGAGGTTATTTGATATTAGCTCATTAGATGAATGGAGAACACAAGCTTATGAAAATGCAAAATTATTCATAGAAAATGTTAAAACATGGCATGACAAGAGAAACAAAAAGCATGAGTTTAAAGTTAGAGAATATGTTCTTTTGTACAACTCTCGTTTCAGATTCTTTGCTTGAAAACTCCTCTCAAAATGGGAAGGCCCATATGTTATTGAGGAGGTTTATCGGTCAGGAGCCATCAAAATAAATAATGCCGAAGGTACTAACCCGAAGGTGGTCAATGGGCAACGAATAAAACATTATATCTCAGGTACGTCCATTAATGTTGAAAGTAATATTATCCAAACTTTGAAACAGGAAGAACACATAAAGGAGTCCTTCCGGAACTCTCCAGAATCGTGAAAATAAGGAGGTACGTGATACGAAGTAAACAGACTCCAAAAATTCCGCAAAAATATTTTTTGTTAGTCTTGGAATATTTAGAAAAATAGGAAAATAAGAAACTTCCAGGAAGTGTACCCTGGTGGGCACAAGACACCAGGGCGCGCCAGGCTTACCTGGCGCGCCCAGGTGGGTTGTGCCCACCTGGGACACCTTCTGGACTCCCCTTGGAGCACCCCCCCCCAGGCGCTTCCTTGGCCCATTAGGTGTCTTCTGGTCCATAAAAATCTCCGTAAAGTTTCGTTGCATTTGGACTCCGTTTGGTATTGATTTCCTACGATGTAAAAAACATGCAGAAAACAACAACTGGCACTTGGCACTATGTCAATACGTTAGTACCAAAAAATGATATAAAATGACTATAAAATGATTATAAAACATCCAAGATTGATAATATAACAGCATGTAGCAATCAAAAATTGTAGATATGTTGGAGACGTATCAGCATCCCCAAGCTTAACTCCTGCTCATCCTCGAGTAGGTAAGTGATAAAAACAGAATTTTTGATGTGGAATGCTACCTAACATGTCATCTCATATTTCTTTTCTTTCTAGCATGGACAATTGGACTTTTATGTGATTCAAAGCAATAGTCTAGTTTTGACATGACAACTTAAATACTCAAGCATATCAACAAGCAACCATGTCTTTCAAAATATCAATGCTAAAATAAGCTATCCCTAGCCCATCATGCTCAATCATTGTTCCATTCATGAAACACACTCGCATATTAACTACACCCAATACTCAAGTACGATCATATTGCCTCCTAGTTGGTGCTTTTATAAGAGAAGATGGAGACTCAAATTGAAAATAAAAATTGCATAAACTAAGATAAAGGCCCTTCGCAGAGGGAAGTAGGGATTTGTAGAGGTGCCAGAGCTCAAAGCAAAAAACTTAGAGATAAAAACATTTTGGGAGGTGTCTCCTTCCCACCAACGAAAATGACTTAGAATTCCCAACACTTTCCATGCTAGATATATCATAGGCGGTTCCCAAACAGAAAATAATGTTTATTCCTTTTTCCACCATACTTTCACTTTCCATGGCTAGCCGAATCCACGGTTGCCTTCCATACCAACACTTTCCAAGGAATTTATTATTTGACAACATAAAATAAATTCATTTTTCATTTCGGGACTGGGCATCCCTAATACATTTGCCTTACTCTTGTGCAATGACAAATGAATAAACACTCATCGTGAGAATAACACATCTAGCATAGAAAATATTATCCACCCCTCACCGCTCCGCGAGCGGTACGAACACACAAAAGAGAAGTTTATTTTGAAAATTAGAGATGGCACTGCTACCTCTTGAGCACTGCGTTGGTTTTCCCTTGAAGAGGAAAGGGTGATGCAGTAAAGTAGCGTAAGTATTTCCCTTAGTTTTTGAGAACCAAGGTATCAATCCAATAGGAGACCACGCTCAAGTCCCACGCACCTACACAAACAGATAAGAACCTTGCAACCAACGCGATAAAGGGGTTGTCAGTCCCTTCACGGCCACTTGCAAAAGTGAGATCTGATAGAGATGATAAGATAATATTTTTGGTATTTTTATGATAAAGACTAAAAGTAAAGAAAGCAAAATAAACGGTAATAGAAATAGCTTGTTGATGGGAGATTAATATGATGGAAAATAGACCCGGGGGCCATAGGTTTCACTATTGACTTCTCTCAAGATAGCATAAGTATTACGGTGCGTAAACAAATTACTGTTGACCAATTGACAGAATTGAGCATAGTTATGAGAATATCTAGGTATGATCATGTATATAGGCATCACGTCCGTGACAAGTAGACCGACTCCTACCTGCATCTACTACTATTACTCCACACATCGACCACTATCCAGCATGCATCTAGAGTATTAAGTTCATAAGAACGGGGTAGCGCTTTAAGCAAGATGACATGATGTAGAGGGATAAACTCATGCAATATGATATAAACCCCATCTTTTTATCCTCGATGGCAACAATACAATACGTGTCATTTCCCCTACTATCACTGGGATCGAGCACCGCAAGATTGAACCCAAAGCTAAGCACTTCTCCTATTGCAAGAGAGATCAAACTAGTAGGCCAAACCAAACTGATAATTCGAAGAGACTTGCAAAGATAACCAATCATACATAAAAGAATTCAGAGGAGATTAAAATATTGTTCATAGATAATCTTGATCATAAACCCACAATTCATCGGATCTCGACAAACACACCGCAAAAGAAGATTACATCGAATAGATCTCCAAGAGAATCGAGGAGAACTTTGTATTGAGATCCAAAAAGAGAGAAGAAGCCATCTAGCTAATAACTATTGACCCGAAGGTCTGAGGTAAACTACTTACACATCATCGGAGAGGCTATGGTGTTGATGTAGAAGCCCTCCGTGACCGATGCCCCCTCCGGCGGAGCGCCGGAAAAGGCCCCAAGATGGGATCTCACGGGTACAGAAGGTTGCGGCGGTGGAAATAGGGTTTTGGCTCTGCCTCTGATGTTTTCGGGGTACGTAGGTATATATAGGAGGAAGAAGTAGGTCGGTGGAGCTATGAGGGGCCCACGAGGGTGGAGGGCGCGCCCAGGGGGGTAGGCGCGCCCCCTGCCTCGTGGCCTCCTCGTTAATTGCTTGACGTCCACTCCAAGTCCTCTGGATCACGTTTGTTCCGAAAATCACGTTCCCGAAGGTTTCATTCCGTTTGGACTCCGTTTGATATCCTTTTCCTTCGAAACACTGAAATAGGCAAAAAAAACAGCAATTTGGGCTGGGCCTCCGGTTAATAGGTTGTCCCAAAAATAATATAAAAGTGTATAATAAAGCCCATTAAACGTCCAAAACAGAATATATAATAGCATGGAACAATAAAAAATTATAGATACGTTGGAGACGTATCAAGCATCCCCCAGCTTAATTCCTGCTCGTCCTCGAGTAGGTAAATGATAAAAACAGAATTTTTGATGTGGAATGCTACTTAGCATAATTTCAATGTAATTCTCTCAATTGTGGCATGAATATTCAGATCCGAAAGATTCAAGCATACTAACTAAGTAATTATGTCTTCTCAAAATAACACGGCCAAAGAAAGTTCATCCCTACAAAATCATATAGTTTGTTCATGCTCCATTTTCGTCACACAAGAATGCTCTCATCATGCACAACCCCGATGACAAGCCAAGCAATTGTTTCATACTTTAGTAATCTCAAACTTTTTCAACCTTCACGCAATATATGAGCGTGAGCCATGGATATAGCACTATGGGTGGAATAGAATATGATGATGGGGGTTATGTGGAGAAGACAAAAAAAGGAGAAAGTCTCACATTGACGCGGCTTATGAACGGGCTAGGGAGATGCCCATCAATTGATGTCAATGCAAGGAGTAGGGATTGCCATGTAACGGATGCACTAGAGCTATAAATGTATGGAAGCTCAACAAAAGAAACTAAGTGGGTGTGCATCCAACTTGCTTGCTCACGAAGACCTAGGGCATTTGAGGAAGCCCATTGTTGGAATATACAAGCCAAGTTCTATAATGAAAAATTCCCACTAGTATATGAAAGTGGCAAAACCAAAAGACTCTCTATAAAGATCATGGTGCTACTTTGAAGCACAAGTGTGGAAAAAGGATAGTAACATTGCCCCTTTTATTTTCTTTTTTCTTTTTTTGGGCCTTTCCTTTTTTTATTTGGCCTTTCTCTTTTTTTTGGGACAATGCTCTATGAATGATGATCATCTCACTTCTATTTATTTACAACTCAATGATTACAACTCGATACTAGAACAAAGTATGACTCTATATGAATGCCTCCGGCGGTGTACCGGGATGGGCAATGAATCAAGAGTGACATGTATGAAATAATATGCATGGTGGCTTTGCCACAAATACGATGTCAACTACATGATCATGCAAGGCAATATGACAATGATGAAGCGTGTCATGATAAATGGAACGGTGGAAAGTTGTATGGCAATATATCTCGGAATGGCTATGGAAATGCCATAATAGGTAGGTATGGTGGCTGTTTTGAGGAAGATATAAGGAGGTTTATGTGTGATAGAGCATATCGTATCACGGAGTTTGGATGCACCGGCGAAGTTTGCACCAACTCTCAAGGTGAGAAAGGGCAATGCACGGTACTGAAGAGGCTAGCAATGATGGAAGGGTGAGAGTGCGTATAATCCATGGACTCAACATTAGTCATAAAGAACTCACATACTTATTGCAAAAATCTACAAGTCATCAAAAACCAAGCACTACGCGCATGCTCCTAGGGGGATAGATTGGTAGGAAAAGACCATCGCTCGTCCCCGACCGCCACCCATAAGGAGGACAATCAAAGAACACCTCATGTTTCAAATTTGTTACACAACGTTTACCATACGTGCATGCTACGGGACTTGCAAACTTCAACACAAGTATTTCTCAAATTCACAACTACTCAACTAGCACAACTTTAATATCACTACCTCCATATCTCAAAACAATCATCAAGCATCAAACTTCTCTTAGTATTCAACGCACTTATAAGAAAGTTTTTACTAATCTTGGATGCCTTATCATATTTGGACTAATTTCATAATTTAAGCAAATTACCATGCTGTTTTGTAGGACTCTCAAAATAATATAAGTGAAGAATGAGAGAACAATAATTTCTATAAAATAAAACCACCACCGTGCTCTAAAAGATATAAGTGAAGCACTAGAGCAAAAACTATATAGCTCAAAAGATATAAGTGAAGCACATAGAGTATTCTAACAAATTCCGAATCATGTGTGTCTCTCTCAAAAGTGTGTACAGCAAGGATGATTGTGGTAAACTAAAAAGCAAATACTCAAATCATACAATACGCTCCAAGAAAAACACATATCATGTGGTGAATAAAAATATAGCCCAAAGTAAAGTTACCGATAGACGAAGACGAAAGAGGGGATGCCTTCCGGGGCATCCCCAAGCTTAGGCTTTTGGTTGTCCTTGAATTTTACCTTGGGGTGCCTTGGGCATCCCCAATCTTAGGCTCTTGCCAATCCTTGTTCCATAATCCATCAAATCTTTACCCAGAACTTGAAAACTTCACAACACAAAACTTAACAGAAAATCTCGTGAGCTCCGTTAGCGAAAGAAAACAAAACACCACTTCAAGGTACTGTAATGAACTCATTCTTTATTTATATTGGTGTTAAACCTACTGTATTCCAACTTCTCTATGGTTTATAAACTCTGTTACTAGCCATAGATTCATCAAAATAAGCAAACAACACACGAAAAATAGAATCTGTCAAAAACAGAACAGTCTGTAGTAATCTGTATCTAACACAAACTTCTGGAACACAGAAAAATCTACCAAAATAGGAAGACCTAGCTATTTTTTTTATTGATCTACTGCAATTGAAATCAGTATTTTATCACGTTCTGGTGATTTTAAACAATTGTTTTCGTGAACAGAAAGTTTCTGGAATTTTCAGCAAGATCAAATAACTATCATCCAAGAAGATCCTATAGGTTTCACTTGGCACATACACTAATTAAAACATATAAACAAATCTAAACAGAGGCTATATCAAATATTTATTGAATAACAGCAAGTAAAAATATTGGGTTGTCTCCCAACAAGCGTTTTTCTTGAAAGCCTTTTAGCTAGGCATTGATAATTTTAATGATGCTCACATGAAAGACAAGAATTGAAGCGCAAAGAGAGCATCATAAAACACGTGACAAACACATCTAAGTATAACATACTTCCTATGCATAGTCATATTATAAGCAAACAAATTTGCAAGGCAAGCAAAAACTAGCATATGCAAGGAAGAAGAAAGTGACGATAGCAATCTCAACATGAAGAGAGGTAATTTAGTAACATGAAAACTTCTACAACCATATTTTCCTCTCTCATAATAATTACATGTAAGATCATATTCAAACTCAACAATATTTCTATCACATAACATATTCCCTAGATGATCCACATGCATGCAAAGTTGACACTCTTCCAAAATAGTGGGAATAACATAAACTAAAGTCATGACCTCTCCAAACCCACTTTTATCAAAAACTTCATAAGATTGATCAAAATCCAAATATGTGGGATCTAAAGTTGACACTCTTCCAAACCCACTTTCAATAATATTGCAAACACTATTATCAATCTCATATTCATCATGGGGCTTAAATAAATTTTCAAGATCATATGAAGAATCACCCCAATAATGATCATTGCAACAAGTAGTGGACATAGCAAAACTAGCATCCCCAAGCTTAGGGTTTTGCATATTATTAGCACAATTGACATCAAGATAATTTATAGTAAAATCATTGCAATCATGCTTTTTATTCAAGGAGTTATCATGAATCTCTTCATAAATTTCTTCATCACAATTTTCAGATTCACGAATTTCAAGCAAAACCTCATAAAGATAATCTAGTGCACTCAAATCACTAGAAATTGGTTCATCATCAATGGATCTCTTAAAAAGATTAGCAAGCGGATGAGGATCCATAGATCTTAGGTTCTCTGTTTAGCAATAAATACACAATTATTCCAACCAAACGAGCAAACGAACCAAGTAAGACATCAAGGCAAACGAAAAGACGAATAGAAGAAGAGCGAATAAAACGGCAAAGGTGAAGTGGGGGAGAGGAAAACGAGAGGCAAATGGCAAATAATGTAATGCGAGGGATAAGAGTTTGTGATGGGTACTTGGTATGACTTGACTTGTGCGTAGACTCCCCGGCAACGGCGCCAGAAATCCTTCTTGCTACCTCTTGAGCACTGCGTTGGTTTTCCCTTGAAGAGGAAAGGGTGATGCAGTAAAGTAGCGTAAGTATTTCCCTCAGTTTTTGAGAACCAAGGTATCAATCCAGTAGGAGACCATGCTCAAGTCCCACGCACCTACACAAACAGATAAGAACCTTGGAACCAACGCGATAAAGGGCTTGTCAGTCCCTTCATAGCCACTTGCCAAAGTGAGATCTGATAGACATCATAAGATAATATTTTTGGTATTTTTATGATAAAGACTAAAAGTAAAGAAAGCAAAATAAACGGTAATAGAAATAGCTTGTTGACGAGATATTAATATGATGGAAAATAGACCCGGGGGCCATAGGTTTCACTAGTGACTTCTCTCAAGATAGCATAACTATTACGCTGGGTAAACAAATTACTGTCGAGCAATTGATAGAATTGAGCATAGTTGTGAGAATATCTAGGTATGATCATGTATATAGGCATCACTTCCGTGACAAGTAGACCGACTCCTGCCTGCATCTACTACTATTACTCCACACATCGACCGCTATCCAGCATGCATCTAGAGTATTAAGTTCATAAGAACGGGGTAATGCTTTAAGCAAGATGACATGATGTAGAGGGATAAACTCATGCAATATGATATAAACCCCATCTTTTTATCCTCGATGGCAACAATACAATACGTGTCGTTTCCCCTACTGTCACTGGGATCGAGCACCGCAAGATTGAACCCAAAGCTAAGCACTTCTCCTATTGCAAGAAAGATCAATCTAGTAGGCCAAACCAAACTGATAATTCGAAGAGACTTGCAAAGATAACCAATCATACATAAAAGAATTCAGTGGAGATTCAAATATTGTTCATTGATAATCTTGATCATAGACCCACAATTCATCGGATCTCGACAAACACACCGCAAAAGAAGATTACATTGAATAGATCTCCAAGAGAATCGAGGAGAACTTTGTATTGAGATCCAAAAAGAGAGAAGAAGCCATCTAGCTAATAACTATGGACCCGAAGGTCTGAGGTAAACTACTCACACATCATCGGAGAGGCTATGGTGTTGATGTAGAAGCCCTCCGTGACCGATGCCCCCTCCGGCGGAGCGCTGGAAAAGGCCCCAAGATGGGATCTCACGGGTACAGAAGGTTGCGGCGGTGGAAATAGGGCTTTGGCTCTGCCTCTGATGTTTTCGAGGTACGTAGGTATATATAGGAGGAAGAAGTAGGTCGGTGGAGCTATGAGGGGCCCACGAGGGTGGAGGGCGCGCCCAGGGGGGTAGGCGCCCCCCTTCCTCGTGGCCTCCTCGTTGATTGCTTGACGTCCACTCCAAGCCCTCTAGATCACGTTTGTTCCGAAAATCACGTTCCCGAAGGTTTCATTCCGTTTGGACTCCGTTTGATATCCTTTTCCTTTGAAACACTGAAATAGGCAAAAAAAACAGCAATTTGGGCTTGGCCTCCGGTTAATAGGTTAGTCCCAAAAATAATATAAAAGTGTATAATAAAGCCCATTAAACGTCCAAAACAGAATATATAATAGCATGGAACAATAAAAAATTATAGATACGTTGGAGACGTATCAGGCACATACAAATTTGCTTAGAACGGCAAAAGAATACCGCATGTAGGTAGATATAGTGGACTCATGTGGCAAAACTGGTTTAAAGGTTTTTGGATGCACAACTAGAGATCATACTTAGTGCAAAATGAAGGCTAGCAAAAGATTGAGAAGTGACCAACCAAGAAACGAATAATCTCATAAGCGAGCATTAAGCATAATTAACACCGAATAATGCACCACAAGTAGGATATAATTTCATTGCATAATTATTGACTTTCGTGCTTGCATAGGGAATCACAAACCTTAACACCAATATTCTTACTAAAGCATAATTACTCATCAACATGACTCACATATCACAGCATCATATCTCAAAACTATTACAAGGAATCAAGTTTATTTTGTCCAATGATCTTCATGAAAGTTTTTATTATATCCTTCTTGGAGATCTATCACTTTGGAACTATTTTTCATATGTTGCTTTTGATAAGCTCAAACAAATATAAGTGAAGATCATGAGCATAATATTTCTTTCACTCAAATTAATTTAAGTGAAGCAAGAGAGAATTTCTTCAAAAATACTAAAGCACACCGTGCTCAAAAAGATATAAGTGAAGCACTAGAGCAAGTCCATAGCTCATAAAAAATTTAAGTGAAGCATAGAGAGCAATTCTAACAAGTCATGACATAATTTTGGCTCTCTGAAATACGTGTTTCCAGGAAGGAATCAAGACTTAAAACACAAAATAAAACAAGCAAAAACTCTTATCATACAAGACGCTCCAAGCAAAACACATAGTACGTGACGAATAAAAATATAGCTTCGAGTAAAATACCGATGGTCATTAGAAGAAAGAGGGGATGCCACTCGGGGCATCCCCAAGCTTAGTTGCTTGCTCTCGTTTGGATAATAGCTTTGGATGCTGGGGCATCACCGAGCTTAGGCTCTTCTTAGTCTTTATTCCTTCATCCATCGTAAGATAACCCAAAACTTGAAAACTTCAATCACACAAAACTCAACAAAACCTTCATGAGATCCGTTAGTATAAGAAAGCAAATCACTACTATAAGTATTATAGCAAACCAATTCATATTTTGTTCTTGCATTATATCTACTGTATTCCAACTTTTCTATGGCAAAAACTCATCAAAGAAACCATAGAGCCATCAAAACAAGCACACAACGCAAAGAAAACAGAATCTGTCAAAAACAGAACATTCTGTAGCAATCTGGGTATTTCAAATACTTCTGAAATTCCAAAAATTCTGAAAAATTAGGACGACCCGAGTAATTTGTATATTAATCTTCTGCAAAAATAATTGGCATTTTATCACGCTCTGGTAAAAAATGGGAGTTGTTTTAGTGAGCGCAAAAGTTTCTGTTTTTCAGCAAGATCAAACAATTATCACCCCATAAGATCCTAAAGGCTTTACTTGGCACAAACACTAATTAAAACACAAAAAACACAATCATAACAGTAGAATAATTTTGCAAACACTCAAGAACAGAAAGCAAAAGGCAAAAGTAAACTTTATTCATTGGGTTGCCTCCCAACAAGCGGTATAGTTTTACGCCCTTAGCTAGGCATAAAGCAAGGATCTAAGTTTTGTCATCTTTGTTTCGAGATCCATAAGATGCCCTCATGATTGATTCATATGGTGGCCTAATTCTTGTTCTAGGGAAGTGTTCCATACCCTTCCTCAAAGGAAATTGGAACTTAATATTGCCTTCTTTCATATCAATCACGACACCGGTAGTGCGTAAAAACGGTGTACCAAGAATAATAGGACAAGACAGATTGCAATCAATATCAAGAACAATAAAATCAATGGGCACATAATTCCTATTTGCAAGAATAAGAACATCATTAATTCTTCCCATAGGCTTTTTAATAGTAGAATCCGCCAAGTGCAAATTTAAAGAGCATTCTTCAATATCGGTAAGACCAAGCACATCACATAAAGATTTCGGAATTGTAGAAACACTAGCACCCAAGTCACACAAAGCAAAACACTCATAACTTTGTATATTGACTTTGATAGTAGGTTCCCATTCATCATGCAATTTTCTAGGAATTGAAACTTCTAATTCCAATTTTTCTTCAAAAGCTTTCATCATAGCATCAACAATATGTTTAGTAAAAGCTTTATTTTGTTCATAAGCATGGGGTGAATTTATCATGGATTGCAACGAAGAAATACAATCAATCAAAGAGCAACTATCATAATTAAAGTCTTTGTAATTCAAAAGAGTGGGCACATCACTAGTTAAAGTTTTGACCTCTTCAAACCCACTTTCATCAATTTTCTCAACCAGATTTTCACCCTCTGAATTATCGGGACGCCTTCTAACTAAAGTTGACTCTTCTCCAGTCCCTTTTTCATCAATCTTAATTTTACTAAACAAGGAATCAATAGAAGAAACACCAATAATTTTAAGGTCTTCATTACTTTTACGAAAGCAATCACTAGAAAATGCTTTTTCTAAAAATTCTCTTTTAGCTCTAAGCATAGCGGTTATTTTCTTACTTTCATCCATATAAACATAAAGAGCTTTAATTGATTCTTCAACCTTTGGCACAAAAATTTTCATCTTGAGATTTTCGACATCATGAGAAATTCTATCAACACTTCTAGACAAATCATCAATCTTATTCAACTTTTCTTCTATGGTAGTGTTGAAAACTTTTTGTGTGTTGATAAATTCCCTAATATTATTCTCAAGATCAGAGGTGTTCCTATTATTATTATAAGAAGGATTTCCATAGGAATTACCATAATTATTAGAGGAATTACTAGGAAAAGGCCTAGGATTAAAATTACCTCTATAAGCATTGTTATTGAAATTATTTCGCGAGATAAAATTCACATCTACTACATCACTATTTTGCTCAATCAAAGTAGACAAAGGAATATCATTGAAATCAATAGGAGCACTTTTACTAGCAACCAATTTCATAAGAGCATCAACTTTTTCACTCAAAGTAGAAATTTCTTCAACCGAATTAACTTTTTTACTAGTAGGAGCTCTTTCGGTATGCCATTGCGAATAATTTGCAATAATATTATCAAGCAATTCGGTGGCTTCACCCAAAGTAATTTCCATAAAAGTACCACCCGCGGCGGAATCTAAAAGATTATGAGAAACAAAATTCAACCCCGCATAATTTTTTTGTATGATCATCCAAAGATTTAACCCATGAGTTGGGAAATTCCTTAGCATCATTTTCATCCTTTCCTAAGATTGTGCAACATGCTCATGTTCAAGTTGCTTGAAATTCATGATCTGGGTTATAAGGGAAATGATTTTTGCGGGCATAAAATACTTAGTGATAAAAGCATCTTTGCACTTATTCCAAGAATCGATACTATTGCGAGGCAAAGAAGAGAACCAAATTTTTGCAGAATCACGCAAAGAAAACGGAAATAATTTCATCTTCACCACATCATTGTCCACATCTTTTTTCTTTTGCATATTGCATAATTCCATGAAGGTATTAAGATGGGACGCAACATCCTCATTAGGAGTGCCAAAAAATGGATCTTTCATAACAAGATTCAGCAAAGGTGTATTAATATCACAAGACTCCGCACTAGTGGCGGGAGGAGCAATCGGAGTGCCAATAAAATCATAGTTGTTGGTATTTGAGAAATCACACAACTTGGTGTTCTCTTGAGTCATGATGACTACGCAACAAGATTGCACTCAAAAACAGATCCGGCAAAAAAACGGCGAACGAAAAAGAGGGGCGAATAAAACGGCAATTTTTTTTGTGAAGTGGGGGAGAGGAAAACGAAAGGCAAATGGAAAATAATATAAATTACGAGGAGATGAGATTTGTGATTAGGAACCTGGTATATGTTGAAGAACCTCCCCGACAACGCCGCCAGAAATTCCTTTTGATGCGGCTTGACACTAGTACGGCGAGGTGCTATACAGACGGTTTTTAACCCCTTTCCGCGATGGCATTTGGAACCGTCGCCAAGTGAGTGTGGGCGATAGGGGGGTCCTTCCTACACGACCCAGAAACCGTCGAGGATATGCCCTCCTGGCACACACGCTCGGCAAAATGAGGTCGTGTGCGACCGGCGAGCGCTCAAATACGAAAATACGTGCAGTAGAGCTAAAAAATACAATTATATAGGAAAATTGTTTCCGGTCGCAAGTACATCCCGCACAGTCAGTCCCCACTAAACTTTTCCGTTCGTATGTACATCCCACACAGTCGCTCCAAGGAAAACGTTTCCGTTCACAGGTACATCACACACAATTTTCCCCGTTAAATCGTTTGCGATAGCGTTGCCATTACACACGATATTAACAATTTTATCGTTTGCGTTATTGAATGCATCACACATAGTGCGTAGAAGATACTGTGTGGCAAAGGCTGTCCATCACACACAGTTTTGATGTGGTAAACGTTTGCGCCAGGTGGCCTAACGCAAACAGTTTTCAAGAGGATGTCGTGTGTGATTGTTCATTAATCTAACACGGTTTATTCCTAGAAACTGTGTGCGTTATTAAATGCATCACACACGGTGTTTTCTGAATAACTGTTTGCAATAGAAAATTCCAATTAGCAGGCTAATTATCTGATTATTAATAATCCATTTATTAATCTAATTGACATTTCATATTAAGCACACAATATATTTCATTTTCATAATTGAAATACATCTGAGTACAACATCATATAGCTTCAGCACTTAGCTACCCCATTACACAACTACACCAGCACCAAGTTTCACATGCAACATCTATAACCTTTTGAAATTAGCATCATAGACAGTACATACACAGATGTATCTCATCTGGAAAACTGCTGAAGCAGAAGACGAATATTGAGCCTTCATTGATGTTGAAGGTCTTTGTAACTTTAGGCCAGTTCCTGTGGATGATTGACCATCCATCCTTCATCCTCTTCAGGAACACTTCAATATTGAACCGTGGGTGTTGTATGAATACCTTCCTCGCCTCCTAACCATACAGGTGGTTTGAGAGGTAATCATTAGTGAACTGCTTTGGAAAGGCCTGAAAACAAGGATGTGCATAAATATCTTCTCTATATTGGAAATGGGGTGAAGGAATAAAAAAGGCAAGGTATAATAGTTAGTACCATCCTGTAGTGAACTGATGTCTTCTTCATTGTGCAGACAAAGATCTTGTTGTTTTTTGTCGCTAATTTCTTTATCCTAACAATCTTTCTGAGTTTCTTGACTTGACTGATATTCATGGACAACTCATTTCCCCATATGCAAAAAGGGTCGAACAGTGGGTGAAAACCTCTGACAGCAGGACCTACATGTGCAAGACCAAATTGTTAAAAACCTAAATATTAGAATGGTTCCTGCAATTGCACAATAATGTGCTATTAGACAACGGACCATGCACGTGCTAACCTCGATTGTAAACCTCAGTGCTTCCCATTGTTTCCCTGCAACACATATAAGGTAGTTAGCCATTAGGTTAAGTAAGGGTTCGCATGCTATCGGTAAAATATGTTGATGAAAAATAAGCACATTGCAGATTCATCAGATTAATTCAAGCCACATAGAAAACCCATTTATCCAAACCAAGCATGATTAAGAACTAGGAAATATAGCACTTGTATATGTTTCTCATGTATTAAGTGCAGCCAAATTCGATTTATTCCTCACATGGACAACAATACAATATTCTACCCATGACAATTGGACATCGCATTGCAGAATTGAACCAAGCAGTTAACTAAACACCACAACAAATGAGCCAAACATTAACTGAGCACCACATTGCACATTATAACATATTCCTAATAGAAGATCAGACAGTTAACCAAACCAAGCATGCTTAACAAGTTGGAAATATAGCAATTGTATTTGTTTCTCATGTATTTACTACAGCCAAATTCAATTTATTCCTCACATGGTATACAATAACAGAATGCACCCACAACTATTGAACATCGCGTTGCATAATTGAACCAAAGAGAACTAAACACCACAACAAATGAACCAAACGTTAACTGAGCACCACATTGCACAATATAACATACTCCTAATAGAAGATCAAACAGTTAACCAAACCAAGCATGCTTAACAACTTGGAAATATAGCAATTGTTTTTGTTTCTCATGTATTTAGTACAGCCAAATTTGATTTATTTCTCACATGGTGTACAATAACGAAATGCACCCACAACAATTGAACATCACATTGCAGAATTGAACCAAACAGCCAACCGCGCCGCATCGTCGGCACGCGAGGCATCGACGGTGGCCTCGACGGCGAGGTGCTCCTCCAAGATCTGGGGGTCAACACGAATGGCAGCCATCGCGACCTCATCCGCGCGTACGACCGCGATTTGCTTCTCCGCTGCCAAATGCTCCTTGAGATCTTGGCTATACTGTGTGCATCATGGCTTAGGGAGGCGCTTATTTGGTTGAGGGGTCGGTGATTTGGGTGGAAGGTGTCGCGCCGGCGGTTGGGGCATGTGGGATGTGGAAGGAGGAGGAGGATGGGGGTCGGGTGTGGATTACCTGCCTGGATAGGAGAGGTCGAGCAGCGTGAAGGAGGGTCGCCGGCGAGGAGGCGGCGCTGCAAGCAAGGAGTGAAGGTTTCAACTTGGAAAGGAAGGCAGAAACATGGGAAATGTGGCTTTTGGTAAAGGGGGGGGTGCGGGGAGTTAGATATTTCCGCGGAAGCCGAAAATTTGGAATCGCTTGAGTGAAAAAACTGGCGCGCAAAGTGTCATTAGACACGGTCCCTTATTCAGAACTGTGTACGATATGTGAACATCACAAACAATTCAGATAGCTTAACCCGTATGTGATGAGTTTGAACGTCAAAAATTTTGGTTCGAATTTCCCTGGTTACAGTGGTCATCCACGTCATTGAATAATTTGGGTACACAAAGGAGACTACAACACACCCACACTTCTTAATCGAGCAAGTTCAGCAATTAAACAGAGCTAGCTGACCTAAACATTACTATGACAAATTAAAGACCGACGCTCTTAATTTAACAAAACAAAGAGTACTACTACGGCTGGTGCTCGACGATCTCCGCCGCCGCCTCCATGTCCAGCTCGCACTCGACTGTCTCCTGGGGAAGGGGCTCCATGGCATCAATCGCACCATACTCGCAAGCATCTCACCATCCGCGTCCGCCATATCTTTGGAATTGGCCACCATGAGGTGGGCATGGGCGGCCGCGATCTGGGCGTTGGCGGGCTCCGTCGTGGCAAGGTATGCCGCGTAGGAATGGACGGCTGCTCGAACTCTCTCAGCGATTGCCAACTCTTCGGTCGTGGGTTGCCGACCGTTGTTGGAGAAGCTTCGTTCGATTTGAGTGGTGACCGCCACGAGCTGGGCATGGACGGCCTTGACATGGTCGTGGACCCTCTATCAGGGCTAAGGCCGCTGCTGCAGAACGGACAGCTGTTGTGCCACTCTCGCCAGTTGCTATCCCCGAGGCAGATGCTGCCGCTGCCGCCTGAGAAGCAACATCGGCCGTTTGGGCTGCCTTGGCCACCCGGACGCAGATTGCGGTCGCCCTCACGAAGCTTGTTAGCACGCGCCTGGAGGTTGCGGCCGCGCTCTCGCCGGAGTGGGCCGCCGAAGTTTCCCTCACGACGCGGGTCCACGTCCCCATCTTTCACCGGCGATGATTGAACAGTGAAATGATATTTCAGGAGTGGGCTAGTGTTCTTGACACTCCGACGGTGCTCCAAGATATTTTGTGCCGCATCTCACACGGTTCGTGATAATAAACTATGTGCGATCTACTTGATTTTTTGTCTTGATTTTGAAGGAAATATGCCCTAGAGGCAATAATAAAGTTGTTATTTATATTTCCTTATTTCATGATAAATGTTTATTATTCATGCTAGAATTGTATTAACCGGAAACTTAGTACATGTGTGAATACATAGACAAAACAAAGTGTCCCTAGTATGCCTTTACTTGACTAGCTCAATTATCAAAGATGGTTATGTTTCCTAACCATAGACATGTGTTGTCATTTGATGAACGGGATCACATCATTAGGAGAATGATGTGATGGACAAGACCCATTCGTTAGCTTAGCATTATGATTGTTACAGTTTCGTTGCTACTGCTCTCTTTATGACTTATACATGTTCCTCAGACTATGAGATTATGCAACTCCCGAATACCGGAGGAACACCTTGTGTGCTATCAAACGTCACAACGTAACTGGGTGATTATAAAGATGCTCTATAGGTGTCTCCGATGGTGTTTGTTGAGTTGGCATAGATCGAGATTAGGATTTGTCACTCCGTGTATTGGAGAGGTATCTCTGGGCCCTCTAGGTAATGCACATCACTATAAGCCTTGCAAGCATTGTGACTAATGAGTTAGTTGCGGGAAGATGCATTACGGAACGAGTAAAGAGACTTGCCGGTAACTAGATTGAACTAGGTATTGAGATACTGATGATCAAATCTCGGGCAAGTAACATACCGATGACAAAGGGAACAACGTATGTTGTTATGCGGTTTGACCGATAAAGATCTTCGTAGAATATGTAGGAACCAATATGAGCATCCAGGTTCCGCTATTGGTTATTGACCGGAGATGAGTCTCGGTCATGTCTACATAGTTCTCGAACCCGTAGGGTCCGCAAGCTTAATGTTCTGTGACGATTTGTATTATGAGTTATGCGATTTGATGACCGAAGTTTGTTCAGAGTCCCGGATGAGTTCGGGGACATGACGAGGAGTCTCGAAATGGTCGAGACGTAAAGATCGATATATTGGAAGGCTATATTCGGACATCGGAAAGGTTTCAAGTGATTCGGGTATTTTTCGGAGTACCGGAGAGTTACGAGAATTCGTATTGGGCCTTAATGGGCCATACGGGAAAGGAGAGAAAGGCCTCAAGGGTGGCCGTGCCCCTTCCCCATGGACTGGTCCGAATTGGACTAGGGAAAGGGGCGCCCCCTTCCTTCCTTCTCCTTCTCGCTTGCCTTTTTCCTATTCCATGTGGGAGGTGGAATCCTACTAGGACTAGGGAGTCCTGGTATGACTCCACACTTTGGGCGCGCCCTATGAGGGCCAGCCTCCTCCCTCCATCCTTTATATACGTGGCCAGGGGCACCCCATGGACACACAAGTTGATCATTGATCTCTTAGCCGTGTGCGGTGCCCCCCTCCACCATAATCCGCCTCGGTCATATCGTTGCAGTGCTTAGGCGAAGCCCTATGCCGGTAGCTTCATCATCACCGTCATCATGCCGTCGTGCTGACGAAGCTCTCCCTCGACACTCTGCTGGATCGTGAGTTCGTGGGACGCCACCGAGCCGAACGTGTGCAGATCGCGAAGGTGCCGTACTTTCGGTACTAGGATCGGTCGATCGTGAAGACGTACGACTACATCAACCGCGTTGTCATAACGCTTCCACTTACGGTCTACGAGGGTACGTGGACAACACTCTCCCCTCTCGTTGCTATGCATCACCATGATCTTGCGTGTGCGTAGGATTTTTTTTGAAATTACTACGTTCCCCAACAGATTTGAATTACGTAATGGGGTCACAACTGCAAAGGATGGTGTTTGAATTGCTAGAACTTTTATCTGTAGTGAACATGCAACTATAGGTGTGCCGTCAAAAAATTGGAATTATTCAGGGTTCGTTTGGACGTTTTTATACATTAACTTGGTTTTGTAGGCATTTCAGGTGCATAATTCAAATTTGAACCACATGCACATGCTCCAGTGCATATAAACGGGTTGAAAAATCAAATATGCGTCCTTGGTTGCATGCTTAGGTCCCATGCAAGAAATGTGAATG
This sequence comes from Aegilops tauschii subsp. strangulata, assembly GCF_002575655.3. Classification (NCBI taxonomy): domain Eukaryota; kingdom Viridiplantae; phylum Streptophyta; class Magnoliopsida; order Poales; family Poaceae; genus Aegilops; species Aegilops tauschii. Next base: position 96,322,583 of record NC_053038.3, read on the forward strand.
AATATCAAACACCCTGCCACCGTCACTTGGCCACAAACATTGAGATACCTGGTTTTTAAATTCTAGTAAATCCAAAACTCGTCCGAAATTCATGAAACTTGGCATGCTATCATAGAGCGGCATCAACATGTCGTGGTAAATTTTTTGTCCCATTTGGGGCAGGTTTGGGTATAAGCTTCTCCCAAACCAGAGCTTCTCAGGACAAGCGTGATGGTTTCGGTAGGGAACATGCCACCTTTGGGGACGAAACGATATCCGTTGCCTCTTATTGCTATAAAAAAATTCTAGTGTCAACATAGAAAAACATGAGTGTTGTGTTTAATTTTGGAATTTTTCGGGGTTCGTTTGGACATTTTTATACATTAACTGGGTTTTCCAGGCATTTTATGTGCATAATTCAAATTGGAACTACATGCACATGCTCCAGTGCATATAAATTGGTTGAAAAATCAAATATCTGTCCTTCGGTGCATGCTTAGGTCCCATGCAAGAAATGGGAATGAATTTCAAACACCCTGCCACCGTCACTCGGCCGCAAACATTGAGATACTTGGTTTTATAATTCTAGTAAATCCAAAACTCGTCTGAAATTCATGAAACTTGGCATGCTATCATGGAGCGGCATCAACATGCCGTGGTAAAAATTTTGTCCCATTTGGGGCAAGCTTGGGTATAAGCTTCTCACAAACCAGAGCTTCTCACAACAAGCGTGATGGTTTCGGTAGGGAACGTGCCACCTTTGGGGACGAAACGATATCCGTTGCCTCTTATTGGTTTCAAAATTTTTCTAGTGTCAAAATAGAACAACAGGAGTGTTATGTTTAATTTTGGAATTTTTCAGGGTTCGTTTCGACATTTTTATACATTAACTTGGTTTTGTAGGCATTTCACGTGCATATTCAAATTTGAACTACATGCACATGCTCCAGTGCATATAAACTGGTTGAAAAAACAAATCTATATGCTTGGTTGCATGCTTAGGTCCCATGCAAGAAATGGGAATGAATTTCAAACACCCTGCCACCGTCACTTGGCCGCCAACATTGAGATACTTGGTTTTTAAATTCTAGTAAATGCAAAACTCGTCTGAAATTCATGAAACTTGGCATGCTATCATGGAGCGGCATCAACATGCCGTGGTAAATTTTTTGTCCCATTTGGGGCGGGTTTGGGTATAAGCTTCTCACAAACCAGAGCTTCTCACAACAAGCGTGATTGTTTCGATAGGGAACGTGCCACCTATGGGGACGAAACAATATCCGTTGCCTCTTATTGCTTTCAAAAAAAATTAGTGTCAATATAGAACAACAGCAGTATTGTGTTTAATTTTGGAATTTTTGGGGTTCGTTTGGACATTTTTATACATTAACTAGGTTTTCTAGGCATTTTATGTGCATAATTCAAATTTGAACTACATGCACATGCTCCAGTGCATATAAATTGGTTGAAAAATCAAATATGTGTCCATCAGTGCATGCTTAGGTCCCATGCAAGAAATGGGAATGAATTTCAAACACCCTGCCACCGTCACTCGGCCGCAAACATTGAGATACTTGGTTTTTAAATTCTAGTAAATCCAAAACTCGTCTAAAATTCATGAAACTTGGCATGCTATCATGGAGCGGCATCAACATGTCGTGGTAAATTTTTTGTCCCATTTGGGGCAGGATTGGGTATAAGCTTCTCACAACAAGCGTGATGGTTTCGGTAGGGAATGTGCCACCTTTGGGGACGAAACGATATCAGTTGCCTCTTATTGCTTTCAAAAAATTTCTAGTGTCAACATAGAACAATAGGAGTGTTGTGTTTAATTTTGGAAGTTTTCGGGGGTTCATTTGGACATTTGTATACATTAACTGGGTTTTCTAGGCATTTTATGTGCATAATTCAAATTTGAACTAGTTGCACATGCTCGAGTGCATATAAATTGGCTGAAAAAACAAATCTATGTCCTTTGGTGCATGCTTAGGTCCCATGCAAGAAATGAGAATGAATTTCAGACACCCTGACACCGTCACTCGGCCGCAAACATTGAGATACTTGGTTTTTAAATTCTAGTAAATCCAAAACTCGTCTGAAATTCATGAAACTTGGCATGCTATCATGGAGCGGCATCAACATGCCATGGTAAAAAAAATTGTCCCATTTGGGGCAGGTTTGGGTATAAGCTTCTCACAAACCAGAGCTTCTCACAACAAGCATGATGGTTTCGGTAGGGAACGTGCCACCTTTGGGGACGAAACGATATCCGTTGCCTCTTATTGCTTTCAAAAAAAATTTAGTGTCAGCATAGAACAACAGGAGTGTTGTGTTTAATTTTGGATTTCAGGGTTCGTTTGGACATTTTTATACATTAACTGGGTTTTCTAGGCATTTTATGTGCATAATTCAAATTTGAACTACATGCACATGCTCCAGTGCATATAAATTGGTTGAAAAACCAAATATGTGTCCTTCGGTGCATGCTTAGGTCCCATGCAAGAAATGAGAATGAATTTCAAACACCAGGGCTCTGTTGATTGCCGGCAAAATGTTGAGATACTTTGTTTTTAAATTCTAGTAAATCCAAAACTCGTCTGAAATTCATGAAACTTGGCATGCTATGATGGAATGGGACCCGACATGCTGTGGTATTTTCCGTGTCCATTTCGAGAGAAGGCGCACTCGAATAACAGCCAACAAAGGCATTTTGAAACAAATAGCTGCCACTGTAACATCTCAAACGTTTTGGATAATTTAAATTGTGTGCGTTCTGTTAACCATTCACGTGACGCCACGCCTCACTCTTTTAATGGCCAGGACGTGCCGTGCGGACAGGTGCTTGAGTGCTTGACTAAACGGGAGGCGTGCGAGTTGTACTCCAATGCGGAGGCTCATCGGGAAGCGTGTGAGCTGTATGCCGCACAGGCTCACCGGGAAGCGAGCCCTTTGACTTCCATGGCCGCCCGCCTTTCTCGCATCCTCTCCATTAATGGCGCCCAAGCCGCAGTTTAATACGGTTTTCAAATATAAAACACTCATCGCAAACGTTTTAGTTAGAACACCCGTATGCAAAACCGATAACTTCCCTAGGAAGTGAAGGGAAAATGTGCCTAGCAGGATTTGTGCAGCTCTTGATCGTAAACGTTTTAGTTAGAACACCCGTATGGAAACCGACAGCTTCCCTAGGAAGCCAAGAGAAAATGTGCCGAGCAGGATTTCTGCAGCTCTTGATCGCAAACGTTTTAGATAGAACACCCGCATGCAAAGTGAGAGCTATGGTCTTCCCCCTTAAGTCAAGGGAAAATTCGCAGTGCAGGATTTGTGCCCCTTCAACGCAAACGGTTGTTTTGGATGACCCGTGTGCAACCACGTATAAACAATTTGGTAAGATTTGCATCTGTCATATTGGGTATGTTGCTATTTGTCAAACTGAAAAGATTGACATTTGTTGATCTAGTAACATTGTCATTTGTAAATCCTTGTAACACTGCGATTTGTCAAAATATGCAGCTAAAAATCACTAGCACTATCTACTTTTTGCAACTAAAATTCAGTAATTAAGCATAGATTTCATTCATAGATTAAGCAGTCGTTCTTAATTTATACAAACAGTTCAACTCGACAGCTGAACTGACCAAACTTTTCTCCAATTGTTGCCAACCACGTACCGAAATAGCTAGTTCAACTATATATACTAGCTAATTTTAAGTGCGTTGTGCAGTTCCACCACACATCTATAGTTAGATGAACTGAACAAAATAGCCCCTAAATACTACTACAACTACGGAGGGGCTTTGTGCTACTTCCGGCAGCCTCTCCTCTGCCGAGCGCACTCAGTAAGAGGCAGAGGAGGAGGAGGAGGATCCTACCGACGAGCTGGACAAATGCAATACGGTGCCTGCCGCTGCTGCATGTTCAGCGGCGCTCGCCAGCTCGAACGCCCACTGCCGCTCCAGACGATCCCTCTCGAAGCGGCCGGACTGCTCGTAGATCTCCTGATTCCTCGCCTCTGCATCGGCGTGTGTCGCGGCCACGACGGCGTTAAGGCTCTTTGCATGCTCGACGAGGCGCTCCTCCTCCTCCCGCAGGAACTCGATGTAGCGCGCAAGGTCACTGACGCACGTGCGGGCCTCCACCTCCACCTCCCTCCTTCGGGCGGCAGTGGCGGAGCGGGTGATGATCCCTGCGATCGACGGTGGGCTGGCGGCCACGGCGGCCGATGATGGGGTGGCGGCCACGACGACCACCTCCCGCCATCTGGACGCGGTGGCGGAGCTGGTGATGGCCGGCAGTGGGGTGGTGGCCACGACGGCCACCTCCCGCCTACGGGCCGCGGCGGCGGAGCGGGCGACGGCCCTGGCTTTCGACGGTGGTTTGGCGGCAACGGCGGCCGGCAACAGCTGCCGACGGGCAGAGGCGGCGGAGCGTGCGGTGGGTGTTCCGCGCACACCCAACAGAGATGCCACGCCCACTACACTACACCGGGGACTGCGCCGCCGCCGCGGTGTAGCCTCCCAGCTGGAGCTATCCTCTGATGACGGCGGAGTGGCTGAGCGACGACGACGGACCGATGCCATTGGCGATTGTGGGAGAAGCAGACGAGATAAACTACAGGGAGGGAGGGGAAATGCGATGCAGAACTCGCCGGCCATGAGGATTTATATAGCAGGCCGGTAAGCATTGGGATTTTGGGGGATTTCACCGAGTTGGGTGGGAAGCTTGAGCGGGAACCTGCGAGGTTGCGCGGGAACGGGCTCACCGATGATTTTTTCATTGGCGCCACTTCGAGCCACCGTTTGGCCAAAAGAACGCCCCCGCGCGTTGCGCAAGCTTGCGCTGTAAGCCGTCTGCGGCAGCGGGGTGACAAGACGTCTGAGAAGAGGACGAAAGGACACATACACATACGGTTAATAAAAAACGTTTGCAATTTAATTACCTACTATACCCCCGTCCTGATTTATAAGTAGGATTTAACTAATAAAGTACGAATGCATGTCGCCAAAGATTATATCGTTGGATTCGTATTTGAACATAGTTTCCAGTTATACAATTTTTGTAACATGCATTAACATTTTTTGGTTAAATTTAAGGTTATATACCAGCAAGCGTTTGCCCGCAACACACACGGCTTATTCCATCACAAACAGCTCGGATGGATCAACTGTATGCCACGTATCGCACACGCAACTCTAATCTGATTCGTGCTTGATGTCCCCGACATCGCTCGCACAGTTCGTCTTATTTGCCATGCATCACTGTGCCGGCCTCTTCTCGCGTCCCTTGGCAAGCTCTGCTCGCCGTTAGGTACCGCGGCGCGCTGTGCTCGCCGTCCGTCGGCGTGCTCTTCTTGCATGTTCAACTACTATATGCATAACTATTTGGATCACATTCAGCCTTATAAAGGCCCGTCCCCGCAAAAAAAAAAAAAAAGCCTTATAAGGGCCCGACGGGATGTTCCCGAACTCACGAACCGGGCAGCGACAAGCAAAAGAAAAAAACCACCCCACCTCCGCCGATCCAGATCCCCCACCTCCCTCCCGCACCTCCTGCCCCAAACCGGCCGATGCCCACCACCCGCCCCAGATCGATGCCACCACCCGCCCCAGATCGATTCGCCGCCCGCCCCCCGCCCCAACCGGCGCTGCCGGCCCCGCGCCGTCCGCACCCCGTCCCAACTGACGCCGCCGCCACCGCGCCGCCCGCACCCCGCCCCAACCTGCCCCGCCGCACCCGCGTTGCCCCAACCGGGGCCGCCACAACCTAGCAACCCTGCGCGCCGCCGGTCACCTCCCTCGCGGCCACCTCCCTCCTCCCCAACGGCCGGCGCGTGACCCTCCTCCGCCACGGCCGGCGAGCCTCCTCCAGGCACCACCCTCAGATCCAGCTGCCGCAGGGCCCCGGGATCCCCGTGTGCTGTCGCCGGGCCATGGATCCCCGGCGCCGCTGCAGGGTCCTGGATCCCGAGCGCCGTCGCCGGTCCCTGGATCCCATCCGCCACCGCTCATCCAGCGCCATGCGGAGGCTCCCCGTCCCGAGCTCTACGCGGTCCCGGGCTCCGACTACCATCCACCGCCATCGTTGGATCTCGGAGGTGCCTCCTCCTCCTCCCCCTTGTGCTTCACAGCAGCCGGCGACCTACCTCCCGTGAAGTGCCGAGCACAATCGTGAATAAAAATTCTCCTCTTCCTTTCCTCATTCTGTGTACAATGCTGGTACTATTCTATTTTTTGATGAAAATCACTGTATTTTGATTGATTTCTTTTATAGCGTGCGTTCTGAAGTTCATGTTCTCAAGATTGTGAAATTCAAAATATTGTAACTTAGAAAAGTTCAGAAAAGTCTTTCTGGTTCCTGGAAGTTCATACATTATGTTCGTGGAAAAAATCGTGTAGTGCTTCAAAATGAGGTTCCTGGAAGTTCGTACATACTGATCAAGAATAATCGTGTGGTGTTTGAAAAAGAAATTGCTCAACATGTTCATAGGGTGTGGTCCCAGGAAGTTCATACATTCTGTTCATGCCACTGCACCCTCTCTGATTCTGAGGGGAAGAAGAAAAAAAGGTGATGAGACGGATGCGTGCTTGGAGACCCCTGCCCTGCTCCTGCCTACGGCGAGAACTCCGGCGATCCATGTTCTGCTGCATCTTACGCTCAAGCCGGCGGCCCTCCTCTCAGTGTGCGTGCATCTGTGTTATGCACTGGCCGCAATGCTCAGTTGTGCTCTCCGTGAGACACATTCATCTTTTTTGTTTTGTTTTGACAGTACGTGAGATATAGTCATCTATGTTTCCATTTTTCGAAGTTCAGATATGACAAAAGTAACTCGTGGTTGTAGACAACCAATGTTAGGCCGAGCAAGTTACTCCTCGCATGTCGAACAAAATGCTTGAGGCTGGTCAAAGAAAAAAATTACTTGTGTCTAGAGAATAAAATTAATTGGCCATGTGCGTGGAGGTGAGCGTGTGCTTAGTTTTCATTCTTTTTAGAAAATAGAAAAATTCTTTCTTTTATAAACGTATAAGTACTCTATTATTGTTAAAACGCAGAACTTCAAACTAAAATAACAAAGCAGCGCAAAATTTAAGTAAAAATTGAACCTGGTGTCGCCAAAATCGGTACAACTACAACTATCGTACTGCCTGAGGGATTTTTCAGATATCAACTTGAAACATAAATCATGCTGGGACATAAATGAACTTTTTCTCCACATGTTCATGTTTCAGAAGTTTGGAAGTTCACATGTGCCAAATACAGAAAATAAAACATTAAAATAAAATAACAGAGCAGTTTGATGCACATTAAAATTTTGGAATTTTCTCGTTTCTAGAAAATAACCAAAGTTTTTAAAAGTTAGATTTTCCACGTTTCTAAAAAAAGAAGAAGGCCAACTCAAAATAACAGACCAACTCAATTTTTTTTAATAAAAATGGATTTAAAGAAAACTAGAAAAATTGAAAGAACCGAGAAGGTCAAAAAACTTAGAAGTTCAAATTTGAAAACCCTAAAAGTTCAATTTGAAATAATCGAGAAGGTAAAAAAAACCTAGAAGTTCAAAGGTAAAAACCTTAAAAATTGTTTGCTTATTTAAAACCATATTTTTCTCTAAGAAGTTCAAAGTAAAATAAGAGAGAAGTTCAAAGGTTAAAAAAACCTAGATGTTTTCTCGTTACTAAAAAATAAAATGAAGAAGTTCAAATTTAAAAAAAAGGAATTAAAGAATCGACCATGAAGATCAAAAATAAAAAAAAATTCAAAATCATGTTTATTTAAAAATCAAAAACAGAAACTTTACTCAAAAAATAAAAAATGTGAAGTTCAGATTAAAATAACACAGAAGTTCAAAGTATATTAAAACCTAGGAATTAGAAGTTCAAAAAACAAAAACAAAAAACAATGTCATTTTGGGCATTTTCCCCACTACTAAAGATAAAACCCAAGAAGTTCAATCTTAAAAATTGAAGTAGTTCAATGTATATTAAAAACTCAGTTTTTTCTTGTTACTAAATAATGAAACCAAGAAGTACAATTTTTAAAAGAAGAGCAGTTTGATATTTATTTGAAAACTCAATTTTTTCGGTTACTAAAGAATAAGACCAATAAGTTCTATTCGAAATAATGAAGAAGTTCTATTAAAATAAACCTAGAAGTTCAAATTTATCGAAGGGGCTCGATGTCTGTCAAAAAGTAGGATTTTTTCCGTTACTAAAAGAAATAAAACCAGGAAGTCCAAATTAGAAAGATGGAGAAGTTCGATGATTATAGAAAACTCAGATTTCCCACGTTATTAAAGAATGGAAAACAAGAAGTTCAAAAATTAAATAACAAGAACTTCAACTTTTTAAAAAATAGAGCGCTTCCAAATTTCATAAAAAAGATTAAGAAGAAACCAGGAAGTCCACATTAAAAAGATGGAGAAGTTCGATGATTATTGAAAACTCAGATTTCCCTCGTTATTAAAGAATGGAAAACAAGAAGTTCAACTTTTAAAAATAGAGCGCTTCAAAATTTCATAAAAAAGGATTAAGAAATAAAACAGGAAGTCCATACTAAAAAGATGGAGAAGTTCGATGATTATCGAAAACTCGGATTTTCCTCGTTATTAAAGAATGAAAACAAAAAGTCCAAAAAAAACAAGAAGTTCAACTTTAAAAAATAGAGCGCTTCAAAATTCATAAAAAGGATTAAGAAAATCAGATTAACAATTCATAAAAAAACTCAGATATTTGCACGTAACCGAGAGAAGTTCTGATTGATAACTGCTAGAAGTTCACATACTACACGGTGTACATTTGTATTAAAAAAAAGAAAAAAAAGCAAAGGCCTAATTTTGTTGTTGTTATAAGTTCAAGTCCTGTGTTGAAGAAAGTTAAAACAATTATTGTGAGAGTGGTTTGTACAAAAGAAATATCATTTGTGTAACACTGACGAATGGATGAAAAATTACAAACGAAAATACGTCACGGAAGTTCAACGTGAAAACAGCAGGAAGTTTAACTACTACAGTGAATGAATTTTAGATGAAAAACTTTCAAAATCGTCGCGAGTATGAAAAAACGATCGACACGGGAAAGTTGCGTGTTTACAGCAGCTTTCCATCGGTATATTACTTGCTCAATTCCGGTGAGTGGATGGAGAGCTAGGAGCAGTGGATAGAGAACTACGAGCGAAAACAGCACGTGAAAAACAGAGTGAAGTTCAAGTAGACATGCCGAGAAGTTCAAGTTCTTCACGAGATGCATTTTCGAATAATCTGTTTCGGATAAAGGCAAAACAAATAATCCCGCCGTTTTTGAAATTACTTGAAAATGGCTAGGAATCGGAGAAAACCATCAACATGAAAAAGTTTCGCATTTTCCGTAGCTTTTCAACGGTATATTATTTGCCCCATTCCGGTAAAGTTTGTAGAAACTACGGCGAAAATACATTTTTAGCCATTTTCATAATTGACTTAAAACACTAAGGAATTGGGAGAAACAATATATACCAGAAAGTTTCGCATTTACTCAAGCTTTCCAACGCCATGTCATTTTGCTGCATTCGGACGTACGGTTAAAAAATTAGGTCGAAAATACAAACTCGATGCAACTTGGACCGTTTTCTAAATTACTTTTAAACCGTTCAAAATTAGAAGAAACTTTAAGGGACAATTGCATTTTTACCCCTAGTTGGTTCCTACCCACGGGTTTTGCCCTTACTTTTCGAGCTTTCTCAGTTTTGCTCTTACTTTTTCCACCGAGGTCCCTCGAATGCCCTTTGACCGTTTGACCAAAACTTTGAAAATTCATAACTAATTCATATGAACTCAGAAAAATGCAAATAAGATATCAAAATGTTCAGATAAACATTACCTTTATGTGCATATCATTTGCATTCAGGACAAAAGCACCCTTTAAACTACCTGAGGTAGTTAATGTTATTAACATTATTAAAAATAAAAAGGTATAAACAATATTTTTTCATGAATAAAAGTTACATGCAAATGTAGGTGATGTTTTCTGAACATCCCAATATCTTATTTGCATTTTTCTGAGTTCGTATCAACTTGTTATGAAGTTTCCAAATAATGGTCAAAGTCCTTATAACATTCTTAACAAGATGATACGAACTCAGAAAAATGCAAATAAGATATCTGGATGTTCAGAAAACATCACCTACATTTGCATATAATTTTTATTCATGGAAAAAATATTGTTTATACCTTTTTATTTTTAATAATGTTAATAACATTAATTACCTCAGATAGTTTAAAGGGTGCTTTTTTCCTGAATGCAAATGATATGCACATAAAGGTAATGTTTATCTAAACATTTTGATATCTTATTTTCATTTTTCTGATTTCATATGAATTAGTTATGAATTTTCAAAGTTTTGGTCAAACGATCAAAGGGCATTCGAGGGACCACGACGGAAAAAGTAAGGGCAAAACTAAGCAAGCTCAAAAAGTAAGGGCAAAACCCGTGGGTAGGAACCAACTAGGGGTAAAAATGCAATTGTCCCAAACTTTAAACATGAAAAAGTAGCGCAATTTCATAAGATTTCCAATGCCGTATCATTTGCCTCAATTGGATTAGCCGTTTACAAATGACATCGAAAATACGAACTCGGCTGTTCGGTTTGTAAAATTTTACGATTTTTGCAAATTCCTTTTTAACCATAGGGAATTAGAGAAAACTTTTAACATGTGGAAGAAGCGGTTTTACAGCAGCTTTCCAACGCCATATTATTTGTCTCATTCCGATAAACGGTTTAGAAATACGATTGAAAATACGATTCACGTTTTTTGTATGAAGAAAAAAGATTTTCAAAACTGCTCTTATATTGTTTACATTTTGCCAAAAATTTAACTTGGGTCATGATACTGGTGTCCATAGCTTTCCAACAGTATATCGCAAGACCCATTTGGGCAACTTTGGCGGAAGTTCAACCTAGCACAGGGGGAAGTTCAGCTCGAACAACTCAGGCAGTAAAATTGCAAAATAGAGGCTTGTTTCATCACGACCCGAGAGCAAATCCGCCAATGAGCGAGATTCCTGTTTAAAACGGGCATTTAGTTGCTAAAAACCATTTGTAGATTACACTTACATCACATAGAGCATGACTGACCAAAAAAATCGCGCGGGGAGACACGGTTGAGAAGATAGGCCGAAGGTTGAGTTCGTACAGAGGGAAGTTCATGCCAGTTACTCAGGCAGTTCAGGTTGTGATTAGAATATTATTCTGATCCCGTGATCAGAATAGTGTTTATATATATATATATATATATATATATATATATATATATATATATATAGGTAAATTATCTGGGACACCTAGGTGCTCGGGCACCTTGCTTGTTTTAGGTAGGTATCGCTGCACAATGATTGTTTGATTTCTTTCCTAACTATTCTTCATGCAAGGCTTTACATTCTTACATTTTGTTTCCATTTTTAGATATTAGGCATGCAATACTTGCCATACAATAAATCGTATTATTGTTTATTTTTTCTGACCTACTATGGGTATCTAAAACACGTATTTTTGTCTCCTAACTATCTAATACAGGTATCAAATACTTACTAACGAAATTATGCACATAAGCGGGTATTATATACCCAATAAATTATTTTCTGAACTACTATGTTCTTTTTTTGTTTCCTAACAATTCAATATGAGTATCTAATACGCGGGTATGTATATAATAAATTATTCTATGTTCTAGCTAGTAACGAAATTATATACATACGCGGGTATGCATATACCTACTAACAAAATTATATACATACGTGGGTATGCATAATTTATTTACATACGTGGGTATGCATATACCAAGTAACGAAATTATGTATGTATGTGGTTACCATGCAAAAAAGTATATGTACGAGTATGTATATACCCAATTATGTGGTGTGTATGTCTATGCCTACTACTGAAATTACGTAAAATACACGAGTATTTACATACCTAGTGACTTATTCTATGAAACAATAAGTGCTAATTTTTATTCAGTATGGTATTTTAATCTCCTTTCTTTTCTATGAGGTGACATGCATGCATGGGATGGTTAAAGAATTAAAGCCTGCCAAATTAACAAGTAATTAAGGCATTTACATTTGTTGCCAAATCAGTCGCTGAACACGACGTATAGGCAAGGTGCCTGGGCACCTAGGTGTCCCAAACTGTCGTATATATATATATGTGTGTGTGTGTGTGTGTGTGTGTGTGTGTGGTTGCTTGTCGTTGAGGCGACCGCGGAGCGCTTTGCTCGCGTCCCTCGCGCACGCTCTGCCAACGGTTGGGTGTGCGCATGATCACGTCGGGGGCCCCATATGCATGCAGTTGCGCCGCGCGCGTTGCTAGACGATGCAGTTATGTGTGGCACGATGGAGTTACGCGCTGCAAATTAGAACTGCAATCAGGGCCTGCCAATATTCCTGGTCGTCCGGCTTCCGCTTTAATTCCCGCGGCCATTATAACCTTAGTCTCTTCAACCTTTTGATCGCGCCCCACAACACAACAAGCACACCCATGACGACACACAGAGAGGGGATGTCTAGCGGTGCTCCAATGGAGTTCGGCGAGCATAGAGTGGAGACCCACGCGAGGCAGACGGATCTCTCGGTGGTGTACACCATCGACCTGGCCGTGGTGGACGACTACATCAACAACGTTGAGCAGTTGCTTGCTCAAGACAAGTACAAGGTGGTCGGCATCGACCTCCAGTACACCGCCGGTCGTCCCGGCATAGATCAGAAGGTTGTCGTCGCCCAGTTGTGCGTGCGCCATCATGTCCTCATCTACCACTACTGCATGGCCACAGAGCCTTGCGACCGTTTCAACAGGTTTGTCAACAGCACCGACTACAAGTTCGCCACAGTGGAAACCGCTGACAATGTTAAAGCGCTCAGTGTTACGGGCTTGGCCTGCAAGAACCTTGTCGAAATCCGTGACCACTACAGGGTCTAGGGCAGCACGAAGAAGGACTCCCTGGTTGAGCTCGCCTCGGCCATTATCGACCCCTACTATGAAAAGATGAAGCAGGATGCCCAGAGAACAAGTCCCGTATCCTAGCACAGGGCCTGGATGCGGCAACTGGATGAACCTCACTTCAGGTTCGCGGCCAAGAGCGTGTACACATGCTACGAGATGCACAGGCAGATCGTTGACATGAGGAAGTGCCTCGTTACCCAAATCGACGAGCCTGGATCGAGCCACAAGCAGAGCAAGCGTCACAAGAAGTAGATGATGATCAGATGATCGTTTATGCTAGTTAATCATGTATGTAATATATAGTTTACTTTATTGGTATGTGGAATTGTCATGTGTGTAGTAGCCACCTATGTAATTATGCATGTGATAGTTTACTTTGGTGTGTGCAAATGCCATGGTTGTAGTAGCCACCTATGTAAGTGGATGTTTAATTTGGTTATGCAACCATGTCCTTATAAGTGTGTGTGTGTGTATATGTTGTTGTTCTGTATGCAATCCCATCGCACAACACACACGTCTTATTAGCAACAACCGTCTGTGTTATTATTGGTCTTCGCACATATTTCTGATTACAGACCTATTTGCCGCGTATCACACACATCTTGTTATATTGAACCGTTTCTGTTCTCTTGTCTCAACACAAACAGTTCATCCGAGTGAACCGCATGCCGTATATCGCACACACCTTGATCTGGCTGACCGTTTCTTTTGTGTTGCCTAATCACAAACAGTTCATCTGAGTGAACAGTATGCTGTATATCGCACACACCTTCATCTGGCTGACCATTTCTTTTGTTCCTCCTCATCTCAAATACTTAAGTGAACTGAACCGTATGCCCTGCATCGCACACACAACTAAAATTTGAACTGTGTTTGATGCATCCGTCATCGCAAACGTTTTGCACCTTTTTTGATGGTTTTTTACACCACCGTTTGCGATTATTTCATCGCACACAGTTTCGTCGAAGGGTCTCTGATCGTAGTGTCGCGTTAGCAGCATCCTGCAGTAGAGTGAAGCTATGTCGGTATTTCCCCAAAGAGGAAGGGATGATGTAGCACAGCGGCGGTAGGTATTTCCCTCAGTTATGAGACCAAGGTTATCGAACCAGTAGGAGAACCAAGCAACACAACGTAAACAGCCCCTGCACACAAATAACAAATACTCGCAACCCGACGTGTAAAAGGGGTTGTCAATCCCTTTCGGGTAGCAGCGCCTCAAGATAGGCAAACAGACGTGAATAAAACTGTAGTAGATTGATAGATCGAACGTCAAATAAAATAAATAAGAATAAAACGCAACAAGGTATTTTTGTGTTTTTGGTTTAATATATCTGAAAATAAAAGCAAAGAAAAAGTAGATCGCAAAGGCAAATAATATGAGAAAGAGACCCGGGGGCCGTAGGTTTCACTAGTGGCTTCTCTCGGGAAAAATTGCAAACGGTGGGTAAAGAAATTACTGTTGGGCAATTGATAGAACTTCAAATAATCATGACGATATCCAGGCAATGATCATTATATAGGCATCACGTCCAAGATTAGTAGACCGGCTCCTGCTTGCATCTACTACTATTACTCCACACACCGACCGCTATCCAGCATGCATCTAGTGTATTAAGTTCATGGAGAAACGAAGTAATGCAATAAGAATGATGACATGATGTAGACAAGATCTATCTATGTAGAGATAGACCCCATCCTTTCATCCTTAGTAGCAACGATACATACGTGTCAGTTCTCCTTCTGTCACTGGGATCGAGCACCGTAAGATCGAACCCACTACAAAGCACATCTTCCCATTGCAAGATAAATAGATCAAGTTGGCCAAACAAAACCCAAATACCAGAGAAGAAATACGAGGCTATAAGAAATCATGCATATAAGAGATCAAAGAAACTCAAATAACTTTCATGGATATAAAAAGATAGATCTGATCATAAATCAAAGTTCATCCGATCCCAAAAAACAAACCGCAAAAAGAGTTACATCATATGGATCTCCAAGAGACCATTGTATTGAGAATCAAAAGAGAGAGAGAGAGAGAGAAAGAGGAAGCCATCTAGCTACCAACTACGGACCCGAAGGTCTACAAAGAACTACTCACGCATCATCGGAGAGGCACCAATGGAAGTGGTGAACCCCTCCGTGATGTTGTCTAGATTGGATCTGGTGGTTATAGACTCTGCGGCGGCTAGGATTGATTTTCGTCGACTCCCCTAGGGTTTGTGGAATATTGGGGTATTTATAGAGCAAAGAGGCGGTCCGGGGGCACCCGAGGTGGGCACAACCCACCAGGGCGCACCTGGGCCTCCTGGCGCGCCCTGGTGGGTTGTGCTCCCCTCGGAGCACCCCCAGGCGCTGACTTGGCCCATTGGGTGTCTTCTGGTCCATAAAAAATCTCCGTAAAGTTTCGTTGCATTTGGACTCCGTTTGGTATTGATTTCCTGCGATGTAAAAAACATGCAGAAAACAACAACTGGCACTTGGCACTATGTCAATAAATTAGTACCAAAAAATGATTATAAAACATCCAAGATTGATAATATAACAGCATGGAACAATAAAAAATTATAGATATGTTGGAGACGTATCAGCATCCCCAAGCTTAACTCCTGCTCGTCCTCGAGTAGGTAAGTGATAAAAACAGAATTTTTGATGTGGAATGCTGCATAACATGTCATCTCATATTTCTTTTCTTTATAGCATGGACAATTGGACTTTTATGTGATTCAAAGCAATAGTCTAGTTTTGACATGACAACTTAAATACTCAAGCATATCAACAAGCAACCATGTCTTTCAAAATATCAACGCTAAAATAAGCTATCCCTTGCCCATCATGCTCAATCATTGATCCATTCATGAAACACACTCGCATATTAACTACGCCCAATACTCAAGTATGATCATATTGCCTCCTAGTTGGTGCTTTTATAAGAGAAGATGGAGACTCAAATTCAAAATAAAAATTGCATAAAGTAAAAGAGAGGCCGTTCGCAGAGGGAAGTAGGGATTTGTAGAGGTGCCAGAGCTCAAAGCAAAAAACTTAGAGATAAAAACATTTTGGGAGGTGTGTCCTTCCCACCAACGAAAACGACTTAGAGTTCCCAACACTTTCCATGCTAGATATATCATAGGCGGTTCCCAAACAGAAAATAAAGTTTATTCCTTTTTCCACCATACTTTCACTTTCCATGGCTAGCCGAATCCATGGTTGCCTTCCATACCAACACTTTCCAAGTAATTTATTATTTGACAACATAAAGTAAATTCATTTTTCATTTCGGGACTAGGCATCCCTAATACCTTTGCCTTACTCTCGTGCAATGACAAGTGAATAAACACTCATCGTGAGAATAACGCATCTAGCATGGAAAATATTAGCCACCCCTCACCGCTCCGCGAGCGGTACGAACACACAAAAGAGAAGTTTATTTTGAAAATTAGAGATGGCACATATAAATTTGCTTAGAACGGCAAAACAATACCGCATATAGGTAGATATAGTGGAATCATGTGGCAAAACTTGTTTAAAGGTTTTTGGATGCACAAGTAGAGATCATACTTAGTGCAAAATGAAGGCTAGCAAAAGATTGAGAAGCGACCAACCAAGAAACGAATAATCTCATAAGTGAGCATTAAGCATAATTAACACCGAATAATGCACCACAAGCAGGATATAATTTCATTACATAATTATTGACTTTTGTGCTTGCATAGGGAATCACAAACCTTAACACCAATATTCTTACTAAAGCATAATTACTCATCAACATGACTCACATATCACATCATCATATCTCAAAACTATTACAAGGAATCAAGTTTATTTTGTCCAATGATCTTCATGGAAGTTTTTACTATATCCTTCTTGGATATCTATCACTTTGGAACTATTTTTCATATGTTACTTTTGATAAGCTCAAACAAACATAAGTGAAGATCATGAGCATAATATTTCTTTCTCTCAAATTAATTTAAGTGAAGCAAGAGAGAATTTCTTCAAAAATACTAAAGCACACCGTGCTCAAAAAGATATAAGTGAAGCACTAGAGCAAGTCCATAGCTCATAAAAAATTTAAGTGAATCATAGAGAGCAATTCAATAAGTCATGACATAATTTTGGCTCTCTCAAATAGGTGTGTCCAGCAAGGAATCAAGACTTAAAACACAAAATACAACAAGCAAAGACTCTTATCATACAAGACACTCCAAGAAAAAACACATAGTATGTGACGAATAAAAATATAGTTTCGAGTAAAATGCCGATGGTCGTTAGAAGAAAGAGGGGATGCCACTCGGGGCATCCCCAAGCTTAGTTGCTTGCTCTCTTTTTCTAGATTTTACTGTTCATGCTGAGATCATATGAGCTCAAACCAAGATGGGGACTTTCCAACACTTTAGTCATGAATGCCAATACATGCACATATAGGTGATGTTTTCTGAACATTTTGATATCTTATTCTCATTTTTCTAAGTTAGTATGAATTTTTTATGAAGTTTTCAAAGTGACGGTCAAACGCATAAGGCGAGCAAAGTGGTTTGGGCGGGAATGAGTGTTTTCGGAAACTAGAAATATATCTGCCGAGTGTGACCCAACTAGGGGCATAAAACCTATTATCCCTAAAATCTATGGGCCCTCTGTATCCTATGTGCATCAACTTCTATACTCAGGTACGACAATATTTGTCACTCCGACCACCCTATGCACATGTATGTTCAACAAACCCTAAAGTGTGATCCACACACGATATGCTTATATGTTGGGAATAGAAGGACACCACCATGTTATAACATACAATTCATATCAGTCACAACAAATTACCAAGGCCATATGACAAAATAAAACTACTCAGACATAGAACACCCTTGACGGGTAATGGAGAAAGCGGAGGAAAATTTTGAAAGCAATTACTATAACACCCTTGACGGGTAAACTCAATATTTTTAATAATATTTTTAGGCCTCCTTGGTTCAAAGGAATTTCTTTTTTTTGTGAGGTGGTTCAGAGGAATTTTATAGGAATTCTATAGGATAGGGTTCGTATTAGAGTTTTTCCTTTAGAGCCCTTTGGTTCATAGGAATGAATTCCTATTCCTACATAGGTTTGGTTTCTATCCTAAACATTTCATAGGAAAATAACCATGAGCCTAGACAATGGAAAAATTCTTGTGATGTGAACCAAATGACGTCTCTTTTCCTATTCCTACTCATAGTTGAGATACATGTCATCTCACTTCCTATAATTTTCCTACTCCGGTGATAATCCTATCCTATAAACCAAAGGAGTCTTTAGTGATTTTCTCAAATCAAAGGCCAGCAAAATTCGAAAGGATAATTCCCTGAAAGTACCACTGGTGAGGCAAGTGTGTAGAGATGTCCAAATCCCATCCAAGCCTCTAGTGCATTCATCCAAGTATCCAAGCCTCAAGTGCATTGGTCTATCTTCTATAAAATGATGGCACGTTGTTGGCGTGCTCTTGAAGAATTTTTGTTCAAAAGGACCACCTACCGAATCGAATTGCCAAAAAAAACCATCTCTGGATCCAAATGACAGAAAAGACCAACTGCACCGTGGCGGCAGGCGTGCCAGCCGACACATGGCACCTGCTGCACAGGCGCGGGTGGCAACTTATAAATTACAGGAATATGGATGAGTCCAGCCCTTGTAACAGAACAATGACTATTTGGTGGGCCCTGCCGCCACCAGCCCAGGCGGCCGGCCCTGCCGCCATGATTTTTTGTACATGCTGATCAATCGGTATATTGCCCTTCTCTTCCTCCCTCTCTTTGTAAAGTGACCGTGGAGCACACCGATGCATGCAGAGAATGATGAGTTGATGGGTGAGAGACACAGAGCTAGCCAACCAGCCATGCGAACACACACAGTCACACACATAAGCATGCCTTTTAGTGGGAGGAGACGTTCCCCTCGACGACGAGGCGTCTATAATGACTTCGTTAATCTCAAGATGATATGCCGGCTCAGTCTCTCGAAGGTGCTCATAAGGGTAGAGTATGCGTGTGTGCCTTCATAGGGTCAGTGTATGCGCGTATGTATGTGCGCTTGTGTCTGTACTGCGTTAAAAAAACACATGCACATGTTTTCATTCCATGCATATGTATGCATGTGCAATCCTATCTGCTCATTTGATAAAATAAAGCAAACCACACAAGGTGCCACCATAGCATGTGGCGGCAGGCCCCACGTCTTTCTTTTTTGTTCCCATACAAAGCTTGAAGTTGTGCTGCTCAACCTGCCGCTTGCGTCCCTGTGGCAGGTCTTGCCGTCTGCGACCTGGTGGCAGGTGCCACGTGTCGGCCGGCGCGTCTGCTATCAGGCACAGCTGATCTTTTCGGTCGTTTGGATCTAGAGGTGGTTTTTTTGGCAATTCAATTCGGTAGGCGGTCCTTTTCGACAAAATTGGCTCTCCAAAAGAAAAGATGTAAGTGTGCAGTAATTTCTCTTCTCCAATGTTGTATTTTTTTCTTCTCGTAAACTTAAAATTATGCCAGCTTTATTGATTACGTGGTCACGGTCTAATATTTGATATCCTTGCTATTCATTCCTGTCGTACAAATATTTGGTGTCCTTCCGCGAGGGCAAAATCGCGCGGTTGTGTACTTGTGCGCATGCATCAGTTGTGCGCTGGAACAGGCGGCGCCAGCCTAGATGCGTGTTGTTCCTCCTGGCCGTGGAAAGACAGTGCTGGCGGCCACTGCCATGACGGCATCGGCGGCGGGTAGAACGGGAACGGAGGCCACTGCTTTCCTGGCTCCGGTTGTGGCCATGCCGGGAACGGCGGCCACTGCTTTCCTGGGTCTGGCTGCGGCCATGCCGGAAACGGCGGCCACTGCTCTCCTGGTCCTGGCTCCGGCCATGCAGGAAGCGGGGGCCACTGCTTTCCTGGTTCTGGCTGCGGCCATGCCGGCAGCGGGGGCCACTGCTCGCCTGGTTCTGGTTGCGGCCATGCAGGAAGTGGCGGTGGGTGGAACGGGAACGGAGGCAGAGGCGGTCGGTCGTCGCCCGGACGCGTCCACGCGGGGAGCGGCGGCGGGTGGAACGGCGGCCACTGGTCGTTGCCCGGTGGCGGCTGCGGCCACGGGAACGGCCACGCTGGCGGATTCTGGTCGTGCGGGCCCTCCGGAACAGGTACCTCCGGGGGCTGGCCGCCGTCCGGATCAGGCGCCGGCGGCGAAAGGTCGGCCGGAGGAGCGTGTTTGCCAGGCCCGTGGTGCTTGGGCGGCGCCTTGGCATGGCGCTTTTTCTTCTCAGACTGAACGGCACCGTCGTCGCCGATGCCGAGCTCCGGCGGTTTATCGGCATTCGCGGTTGGAGGCTCGAGCTTGGCGCGCGCGGCTCGGCCACCTTCCAGCTGTGCATCGGCGCCATGGGTGGTGACCGAGGGCAGCGACCTCGAGGAGGCGAGGCCGCACGCCGAGAGCAAGACGACGGCGAAGGCCAGGAGGTATGCCATCTTCATGGCAGCTCTTACACGCATCGAGGATGCTCTTCTTGATGCTGCCACCATGTTAGCTAGCTAGGCGCGCTCCCGCTTGATGACAACCTGTGGTGCAACTTAGGAGCTTGCATAGCGCACCGTGTAGCTAGCTATACACGCATGTACGTTTATATACGGGCTGTGAGTGATCGATCGATTTGGGTTGAGAACTCGCATGTGCAATGTAGCCATTTAGATTTGAACATTTGTCACCATGGTGGGTGTGAGAAGGAAGCTTTACTATCTCAATCTTGTAGCTAGTGGCCTTGTTGTCTTGGCTCGTTGAATTTAGAGAGCACATCGGTAACTAATGGGTTGTTGGTGCCCATGAAGGTGACATGCATTTGCAAAGGATTTTAGGCAGGAGTCATCTTTTTGCTGAGGGTGGATCTCCAAATCTCTCTTTTAAAAGTCTTGTGTTTGTGCATGCGCATGGTGGCAAATAATAAAATCCACCATCGAACTTCATTAAGTGTGCTAGCTGTGATGATATGTCCTTGTGGGCCAAACATTGGCAGCAAGACATTCCCCAGAGCAAATGCTTTCGGCATTTTGGCGTGCAGAAAGGTAATAGGAGGATTAACCCATTTTGACATGCGTGGTTATCCTGCACCAGAGCAATACAAAGTGAGTGGATAAGTTAAATTTGGCGTAGTGGGGGCTGGTAAAACAGATATTTTTCCAGCTAAGCCCTCCGTTTCAAAATAAGTGTCGTGATTTAGTCGAAATTAGTAGTGGTCTTCTTTATTCTTAGGCCTTGTTTACAAAGCATTCTCATCGAAATTACGTGAGAATATGACTACCACAAAAAGCAATAAAATCGACGCGTCATTACGGACGAGTCAACGGAACGTGAACCATTCACCAAATGGAGGGTTAACAGGGAACACACCCTCGCCAAGACTATATTTTGATGTCAACTTTCTTTTCATACACATTCTACATTTTACGTATACATCAGGAATAATTTTATTCACATGTTTAACATTATTTAAATACATGATTAATTTTTTTGAGAACTTATATATTTTTATCTCTACTTTTTCCAAATACATTATAAATATTTTTGTACACGTCAGAAATGATTTTTATATATACGTTTAAAAAATTTCAAATACATTATTGACATTTTCAAACATATATTTTTTATGTCTATCTTTTCATACACATTGTACATTTTTATATTTTTCAGGAACATTTTTTATATCAACATTTACATTTTTTAAATACATGAATAACATTTTTTCCACATATATGTTTTGACATCTTTTTTATACGAATTATACAATTTTTGTATACATTAGAACCATTTCTATACACGTTTAACATATTTCAAATGTGCGATGAATATTTTTCACATTTGTATCTAAAGTGATTTTTATAATCGATATATTTAGAAAATTTCTGAATATAAGTAATATAAAAAATGCAGCAAAGAAAAAGTAATAAAATTCAAAAAATAACGTACGAAAAGAAGAGCGTGAAGGCATGTGGCCCGCACCCCCCCCCCCCCCCCCCCGGTTGTTTGCTAGCCTATGCGGGCTTCCGGCCCATTATCTCCCAACAGTTCCCATATGTTTACTGGGCTGGGTTTTCAATGGATTTTTCACACTTAGTTTCTGGTTCTTTTTTTTCTTCTTCTTGCTGTTCTTATCGTTTTTTTATTTAAAAAGTATTAAGTTTTTATCAGTTTTTTGTGATTTTTTAAAAAACATGAATAATTTTTCAAAGTAGTGAAACTTTGCCTAAATTCATGATTTTTTTCAAATTTGTGACCTTTATTATAATTTATGAACTTTTCCAAATTTTGCAAAAAAATAAATTCACAAACATTTTCAAATTCATGAATTTTTTCATCTTCATGTTTTTTTCCTAATTTGTGAACATTTTCATTGTCGTGATCTTTTTTCAGAATTATGAACTTTTCTCCAAAGTTAGTGGTCAATTGTCCATGGCGAGCGGTCAAATATTTGGTGGTTAAATTGTCTCATGGGCCGCGTCTCATATAGCACGCGTGTGAGTGCCACTAGTCTAAGGGGCACTACAAGCGCCAATTAGGAGCTCTCCCGACGAAACTCCTCGGTAGTACCGTTGTGGGCCGTGGAGGGCCATCGCTCATGACTATCTATGGCAGTATAATTTCAGCAAAAAAGAATTCACTCACCCGCACTTCTATGGCCCACCGGTGTCAGCGATACAGGATAAAGGGTCCCTCGTGACGCTAAGTGTCTGATATAGCACCAAAAGGCACGAGGAAATGGTACTCAGGATTCCGCGAGCACGAAGGCTTCAATCTCAGACGTCGACAATTCAAGGAGCTTGGGAGGTGATCAGGGTCTATTCCCGAACATTCATATTCCCCGAGCACCAACTACACTTCGGCGGGCCATCCAGAAAGTTCACCAGCTGTGAGGTGGTAAAACCAAGTTTGAGCGGCTCACTTAGAGTTTTATTTGGCCAACCGGCATAATTAATGTAGGCATGCATGCTTTTGACGGTCTACGCTTCGTAGATACTGATCATGAGTCAAGAGTATGGCGGCTCGTCTCATCCCAAGATGGTATCAGCTGGCACTCACGAGAGATGTGACAAGTGCCCTATCTCTTTGACTTTTGATGACCTGGAAGTGCATAGGGTTTAGTTGAAGTTTTTTCGAAGTAAGAGTATGAAAGGATCGGTATGGTTGACTAGATGGGGGGTGATTAGGCGACTAACAAAATTTAATCCTCTTTTACAAATTTAGGCTCAACACTAATGTAGGTTGTCTAGATATGCAACTAGATGGACAACCTATATGACAACCAACACGAGACCAAGTGCAAGCACGAGTAACCACATGAAATAAACTTGCACAAAGTAAAGGACCAAAATAACCGCAAGTGAAGTCGATGGAGACGAGGATGTGTTTCCAAAGTTCCCTCCTTTGGGGGAGGCATGTCTCTATTGGAGGGGCGTGGAGGCACAATGCTCCCCAAAGGGTCCCAAGGACTCATCCTATTCTCCTCACGCCCTTGCACGATTCAACATGTCATGAATCCACTAGCTGTGCCCTTGAAGTCGGCAACCGGGACCTTTACAAACATGGTTGGGGCTCTCTCCACAACTTAATTGGGGGCTCCCAACACCACAACGAAGCTTCAACACAATGGAGTGTGGCTCTAGGGTGACCTCTTCTGTCTAGAGTGCCCAAACACCCAAGAGTAACAAGATCCAGAAGTGAAAATATGGGGAATCAAATTTCCTCTTGTGGAAGTGTAGAATGGGGTCTCCTTTCTCAATCATTAGAAAATCAATAAGTTTGGTTGGCTAGATAAGCAGGTCGTGCAAGAACGAGCTTAGGAAGCAATGGAGGAGAGAGAGAGAGAGGGAAGAGGTATGTGAGAGGTGGAAGAACCACCTCCTTTTATAGTGGTACCCTAAATCCAACCGTTATGCGTAGAAACGCACAAGGGCGATACAACTACTTTAGGGAAGTGGTACAACCACCCTATGCATGATTGAGCATTCGTAGAGCCGGAGTGGTACACCCGCAGGGCGTCCCGGTTGTACCGGTTTATAGATATAAACCGAAACAACTGGTTGACCATCGTCTGGGACCCCACCCAAAACTCAAGTGGAATGACCCTACTCGCGGTGGTTGGGGCGGTAACCGGTAGAACCACCCAAAAGCGTCATCCGAAGATTGCTAAGTCCCGGGCGATACAACCGCCTTGGACCTTGATCATACCAGTAACTAAATAACTATAGGAACAACCGAGAAGCAACCGTCGGGTAACAGCCTTGGGATAAGCATATGAAGTTTATTGCCTATACTTTAACATGTCAATAGCTTGCTACCTGATCATGAGAAGTTTTATGATATGAGCTACTGTTTATGATATATAATGATGCTAAAAAAGTGATTGGTATTATCATTTATCAAACTTGTGCACTTGCTAGCATTCACACTTCATAAATTATTTCCTTTATCATTACCTACTCAAGAACGAGTAGGAATTAAGCTTGGGGACGTTGAGACGTCTCCAACGTATCTATAATTTATGAAGTATTCATGCCATGTTTACAAAAAATATATGGTTTTGGTATGGTTTGATTAGAACTAACCCGAACTGACGCTGTTTTCAGCAGAACTACCGTGGTGTCATTTTTTGTGCAGAAATAAAAGTTCTCGGAATGGGCTAAAAATTTATGGTGATTTTTTGTGGACCAAAAGAGACCCCTGAAACTTCGTGGGAGGACCAGAAGACCAAAGAGGGCACGACAAGCTCGCTAGGCGCACCCTACCCCCAGGGTGCTTGGAGCGAGCTTGTCGCTTCCTTGTGGGCCCCCTTGACATGAATCCTACGCCAAAAATTCCTATAAATACCCAAACCCCCAGAAAGAACCCTAGATGAGAAGTTTCGCCGCCGCAAGCCTCTGTATCCATGAAAACTCAATCGGGACCCCATTCCAGCACCCTGCCAGAGTGGGAAATCATCACCAGAGGCCATCTTCATCATCACCGAAGTTTGGTTGTTGTTTGAATAAAATACTTAAGATCTATTTTTTATGAGAGAGTCTTCACATAGCTACTTAATTATTTGACTACTCATTGATCTTCACTTATATCTTTTTGGAGTAGTTTGTCATTTACTCTCGTGCTTCACTTATATCCTATGAGTAAATGGTTGAATAAACTGAATATCATAAATGTGAAATTATATATGTTTCATATGCTTATCCCATGGGGAGTAATGGCTTCACATAAAAGAAGTATAAGTGGTAAAATTTATTGAAAATTAGCAAACACAACATTGGTCACTTACAATTCATGAAAGAATATTGAAGGAAGAGAGATTTCACATATAAACATACTATCTTGGACATCTTCTATGAATGTGAGCCCCATTAATTATTTTCAAACTTGAGCAAATTAGTTGAAGTTGGACAAGGAAGACAACGTAATGAGTTATGTTTGGGTATATTTGTATAGAAGTTTTATTGTTACGGATCCTCCAACATGTGGTGCTTGCTTAGGATCTTTTGTTAGCCAAAAATTCGTACTAAGTAGAGATACTACTTGTGCATACAAAAACCCTTAAACCTAGTTTCTTGCCATAAGTATCCACCATATCTACCTATGGATTGAATAAAATCCTTCAAGTAAGTTGTCATCGGTGCAAAAAGCAATAAAAAATTGCTCCTAAATATGTATGATCTTTTATTGTAAGGGAAAATAAGCATTGTACGAACTTGTGATGGTAAAGAAATAAAAGCGACGGATTGCATAATAAAGGTTTCTATCACAAAGGGCAATATAACATGACGTTCCTTTGCATTAAGGGCTTACACATCCAAAAATAAAAAGCGCATGGCAACCTCTGCTTCCCTCTGCGAAGGGCCTACCTTTTACTTTTATGTATTTACTTTTATGCAAGAGTCAATAGTATTCCTTCTCATTCCAATCTCAATTATTCTCTAGTTGGCAAGTATCATGTGGTGGGGAAAGATCCAAGCATATATGGCCATTCAAATATATTTGATCATGAATTATTATTGTTGACAATTATTTATATGATAAATAAGTTGGGAGGCGAAACATTAAGCCCATATATTTCTCTGTGTTTGATGGATGCTATTTGTTCTAAAAATATGCTTTTAGTGTTAGCAATCATGGAAGACTATATGATAGTTGAGTATGTGGAATTTGCTAAATTAAAGCTCTTACATAGAACCTTCCTGAAAATAAGATGAATTGCAATTGTTTGATGACTGAGAACATAGTTTGTTAGTTTTCAAGAAAGTTTATTGTCTATACTTTAACATGTCAATAGCTTGCTACTTGATCATGAGAATTTTTATGATATGAGCTACTGTTTATGATATATAATGATGCTAAAAAAGTGACTGGTATTATCATTTATCAAACTTGTGCACTTGCTAGCATTCACACTTCATAAATTATTTATTTTATCATTTACCTACTCGAGAACGAGTAGGAATTAAGCTTGGGGACGCTGATACGTCTCCAATGTATCTATAATTTATGAAGTATTCATGCCATGTTTACAAAAAAATTATATGGTTTTGGTATGGTTTGATTAGAACTAACCCAAACTGACGCTGTTTTCAGCAGAACTACCGTGGTGTCATTTTTTGTGAAGAAATAAAAGTTCTCGAAATGGGCTGAAAATTTATGGTGATTTTTTGTGGACCAAAAGAGACCCCTGAAACTTCGTGGGAGGACGAGAAGACCAAAGAGGGCACGACAAGCTCGCTAGGCGCCCTACCCCCAGGGTGCTTGGAGCGAGCTTGTCGCTTCCTTGTGGGCCCCCTTGACGTGAATCCTACGCCAAAAATTCCAATAAATACCCAAACCCCCAGAGATAACCCTAGATGAGAAGTTCCGCCGCCGCAAGCCTCTGTATCCATGAAAACTCAATCGGGGCCCCGTTCCGGCACCCTGCCGAAGGGGGAAATCATCACCGAAGGCCATCTTCATCATCTCGGCGGCCACCATGATGAGGAGGGAGTAGCTCACCCTCGGGGCTGAGGGTATGTACCAGTAGCTATGTGTTTGATCTCTCTCTGGTGTTCTTGATTTGGCATGATCTTGATGTACCGCTAGCTTTGTAAATATATTTGGATCTTATGGTGTTCTTCCCTCTCTACCTTCTTGTGATGAATTGAATCTTTTCCTTTGAGGTTTTGTTATGTTGGATTGTATCTTTTGGATGTGAGAGCTCTTGATGTATGTATTGCGATGGGATATCCATGGTGACAATGGGACGTTTTATTAATTCACTTGATGTATGTTTTGGTTATCAACTTGCGGATTCCCGTGGTGACATTGGGGTAATCTATGCATAGGGGTTGATATGCGTTTTCATATTCCTTTCTCCGATAGAAATCTTGGGGTACTCTTTGAAGTTCTTTGTGTTGGATTGAATATTATGAATCTGAAATTGTGTGATGCACATCGTATAATTAGCCCACAGATAATTGTGGTGACATTGGAGTATCTAGGTGACATTATGGTTGATTGAGATGTGTGTCATATGGTGTTACTTTAGTATGAACTCTAGGGCTGTTTGTGACACTTATAGGAATAGCTTCAAAGATTGATCAGAAAGAATAACTTTGAGGTGGTTTCGTACCCTACAAAGAATTTCATCTTATGTTCTCTACAATAGGAACTTTGAAGTGATTCTTTGCTGCACGTTGAGGGATTTTTATATGATCCAGTTATGTTATCATGTTTGAGAGATCTTGCACTAGTGAAAGTATGAACCATAGGCCTTGTTTTCAAGCATTGCAATACCGTTTTTGCTCACTTTTGTTATTAGTTACCTTGCTGTTTTCATTTATTCAGATTATAAAATATATTTCTACCATCCATACTACGCTTTTATCACTATCTCTTCGCCGAACTAGTGCACCTATACAATTTACCATTGTATTGGGTGTGTTGGGGACACAATAGACTCTTTGTTATTTGGTTGCAGGGTTGTTTGAGAGAGACCATCTTCATCCTACGCCTCCCACGGATTGATAAACCTACGTCATCCACTTGAGGGAAAAATGATACTGTCCTACAAAACTCCACTCTTGGAGGCCCAACACGAGTCTACAAGAATAAGTTGTGTAGTAGATATCAATGGGTAAGAAAAGCGACTCTCTCCTTGAAAAACAGAAGGCTATATGGTGGGTGCTATATGAGTTTGTGTACGTGTTTGATTCCACCATACCTTCTGATGCAGACCCCCTCTCAATAGTATGGATTTCCTACGACCAAAGAAAATAAAACACATCGGAAACTCCTTCTCGCTCTTTTCCATCTAGAAGGGAGCCCAACCGTCTTGTGCCATATAGAGTGTATATACCTGAGTAGCTTAGGCACACAGTTAGTCTGTAAATTGCATTGTCATCAACACCAAAACACTTTAGGCGGAAATGCCCTTTCAGAGTATCGAACCCACATGGAGCACAAGAATTAGGCTTTGTCTCTTGAAGGGTTTAGATAGCAGTGCTTGCAAGTTAAACGCAATCCAAAGTAAAGTGGAACGGAATAAAAATATTGGGTGTTTGTGGTGAGCAAAGAAATAAACTTGCAAAAGTAAAATAAAATAACGCCGGAAGAAAGTGAAGGTTTTTGAAATCGATAGGGCTAAAGCATAATGCTACGTCAGATTCCTAAGCCACTTTATATATTTTTATTTGTAGGCGGAGGCAAGTACAGGTACGTGCATACACATGGTAGCCCTCTATCACATATACCACTACCATTCATCCCCACTTCGGTTACTGAATGATAATTAAGGTGTCTTCCCCCATGGATGTAACTTAAAAGTGGTCTCCGTTTACCCCATGCTACAACAATCAGGGATGAAGGGAGATAGGCCATGTCACTAACGTACTTCCGCAACCAGCCGTCACGCCAGCAGTAATAACCTTCCGTCCAAAATTGACATATGTTGGATGGTCAACTTCACCCAACATCAAGAAGACAATTAACATAAACATATAAAGAGGATATCAAATCGAAATACCAAACGATCTTTTTACATACTAGGGTTCCTCCATGCCCCCGAGAACTAGATAAACTACTCACACATCGAGGGGCCAAAAGGGATGAGATGAATCATGATGAACATGGTGATTTCACTAAAGTAACACAAGATTGAATCCACTCCAACTATTGTATTACAAATGGATGAGATGATGATAATGGTGAAGCCCCCTTGATGTAGTGTTGCTGCAGCGAAGTCAATCCTTGAATCAGTCTCTCCCTTCGGATGCCTTTCGGAGGCTGGGGTTCTGTGTTCTGGATGTGTTTCTGGAGGTTGTGGGGCGTCTGTTCCCCGATCTGAATGCACGAGGGAGAAGTAGTCGACCAAGGGAGGCCGCTGCCATGCCATATACGATCGTCCATACGAGCGTGTGCGCTCATTGACGATGACATGTACCTAGGGTAGGGTCTTAGGCCTGACCTAGACACCCTACCCATGGACACTACCCTAGAGTCCAAGGCCTGCAAGGTTCAGCAGAAGATACCGACTGAAATCGCCCTGGGGTGCAATCCACTCGACGGAAGATTCCACTCGGATATCCCAATTCCACTCGATCATGTTTAAATCACTCGACCATACAAGATCTCACTCGAAGTGCAGAAGGCCTAGAATCACTCCAGGACGACAACAGTCAGGCATTCACTCCGTCGTCGTACAGATCATTTATTGTGGGCGTTACCAGTAACGTTCAGGACATAACTCACACTAGACCAATGATGGCGGGCGTTGCCGCGCCCGTCTATTTTGCTGTTAGAATGATAGGAATTTTTGTAAATAGGAGACAAAAAAGTAAACATAGCTGGAAAATAAAATATTGAAAAGAAAAAATAGTCCAAAAAATTTGTTTTACATAAGGATTTATTATTGTTTGGAAGTGTTGGTATTCCACTCAGTAGTAAGTAGCAATAAAAGGAGAAAAATATTAAGCTAGGACATGTTATTCCCATTTCAGTTGCATACATACAATGTACGTGTCCATTTGTAGCTTATGGCTACTTTCAAATGAATAAGGTCTTGACGTAATAAGAAAACACATATAACTGTTAATAGCCTTGATCAAGGAGCAAAGGCTAGCCTTCACTTAGTGGAGTAATGACAGTAACCTGAACAAGAATATGCAGGAAACCACACGAATTATAAATTCATGAATTGACGAAACATCGACATACTGACCAACTCTGCCAAAGGCGCTGGATAGAAGCTTTGCTTTTCTGGGTGGCATAGTACACACTTCATGACATGTCAAATAATTGTAGAATCTAACTTCCAAAGCAGAATTCACATGCATGTATGCATCTCTGATCCATGATCTCGTCATACTAATTTCAAATTTGAATAAAAAATGACTATTCTTTTATTTCAGAAAATCAGAGGTATATGTATAAATGCTTCATCTTTGGTTTCTGATGTCATCTTAGAATGACATTGACTTAGATTATTCTGCTATTTCTTGCAATAGTCCCGCAAAGATGTGTACAACGCATCAACTAAAGTCATTCATAACAAAAGAAAAGAGTGTCAACTCATCCATGAAATTGCCATTCTTCTTCATCAAATCAAGCAAAAAGACAAAGATTGTTTAAACATGGCACATACGTTACATGTAATGAACCTGCAAGAAGTTAAAGAAATAAAGTTGCTATTATGTGCAAGAATCCATGCAATGTTTTCAAGGTAAATCGGGACTGAAATGGGATTAGGGAAGCATTGCATGACCTCTCAGCAGATCAAAATCTATATCATCTTCCTTACAACCCTGCTTGCATTGGTATTTACAGTAGTTGATTAGTTCAACACCTACAGGGCTACACTACTTACGCAGATGAGTCTTAAGCATTTGAAAATTAAAGGAAGAAAAACATGCACGTGATGTGAGCATATACAAGGTAGTAGATTATGAAGGGCCTTCGTTTTTTGGTAAGAAAGCTTCTAAAGAGCCGAATGTTCTGGAAATTTCTAATAAGAGGCGGACATGAATGAATTTACTTAAAAAGCGTGATTAAGATACTATAGTATTGCAGCTTTAACAATTGATTTTTTATTATACTCCAGATTAGGTGTTGCCTAAAAAAACTCAAAAAAGAATCATATTCTGTTTATCCTTGCTGATGATGTTGGACCAAAAGTAGATTCTGAATTAGCAGGTTAGTTTACAATTAACATAGTTACTGCAATGCTCATGCATCATCTGTGGCAGCTGATGGTTTGTGAATGGTTAAGAACTCCTGGTCTGTACCTTTACTCAAGGAATTGTGCTGAATAACCTAATCATACAGATATTGATGACTTCTTAACCACAAGATCAGGCATACTTGCTTCTGCTAGCACAATGAATGATGTGCAGTTGCAATAACAAAAGCGCCATATGGAACCTACATGTATTATAATCTTACCTGAAATGTTGGGAAGGATGCATGTCAATGTCCTTTTAGGATGCATAATAATTGTCAGTTTCACCATCCTTAACCGTTATTATCACGCAACACTAACAAGTTGTGCACAATTCTAGTAGACATACAAAATTACAAATGCAGATATTCAATTTGATATGTACTGAAGTCATAACAGATGCAGTAAACAGGACATGCCTGTCTTGGGTATCTCTACTACCATGGTCATTGCAAGAAATCGGAGCTGCTCCATGCAGTAAAAGGCAACATCATGGTGCCATGGTGGAGAACAGAACTTATTTGGTTATTTAAATGAGCTTAGCTGTGTCTCTCCTTGCTAAATAACTTCCTTAGAGCAATACAGTTTTAGTGTCTCGATCTCTGCATCAGTATCAGCATGTGATGTAAGTACTTGTAAGCTCAGGAGATGTAGTTAATAAAGAGTACAGAAAACATAGGATGATAAACAAGACAAATTTAATGTAGGACCACCCTTACTTTTGACACCGAATAATTATTCACTTGAATTATTATTTTCAACAATACATTCAGCAGAAATTTGGCGAGTCACATACTCACATTACAGATGCTAACTAAAGTTTAACTAAGAGAGATAAACTTAGTAACCATTTTGCCAGATACAGTTTAAGTAATAAAGTTAATAACAAAAGGAGTGACTTGTGTTTCCTAATTGATAGAAGGACAAAGTTAATAACAAAAGGAGTGACTTGTGTTTCCTAATTGATAGAAGGACAACTATTACCTTTCAAGTATGTAACGAGAAGTGGCTTGATTGACTATGGAACATCAACAACAAATTTGACATGTGGTGAAGCATAATTCAGAAGGACGGGGAGGAGCAATAGGGGTGGCGACTCTAGAGCCTCCTTGAAGCTTGTATCTGGTCATCGAGGAATCGGCCAATGGGTACTCCAGGGAAGATCGTAACACGTGGTTTTCACTGCCTGCGTCCAGGAATTTCCGGAGAGGGATGGCTTCCATGGTGCTGACCATCGACTGGAATGAGAAAAGGGGAGGCGAACCTGGTGGGGCGATAGACAGGGAGTGAGCAGGTATTGCCCAGTGCCATCTGAGGGTTTCGTGCCATCAAGCCATCAACAGAAGTTCGGCCCACACTTGGAAACAACAACTTAAGAATGGAACCATGGCGAGGGATCCATCTCGATGCCTTCGCCAACACGTACTCCCTCCGTTGACTCAACTTTATACTAACGTTAGTACAAATTTAATACAAAGTTGGGTCATCTATTTTGAAACGGACATGTTTACCGAGGATGAAGGCGCGACGGCTCGACGGGGGTGAGATCAGAGAGGTCGAGAGGGGTGGGATCTTAGAGGTGGGCATGGAGACTACTCGACGGCTCACCTGTGCTTCGCCCTAGATCGAGATTGCCAAGGGATGGGAGGGGTCGGGCAGGATGTACTATTGTGCAGGATTGAGGCAGGGGGAGGGAGGAGGTAGGGGCCAGAGTCGTTGACTCTTGGCAGATTTGGTCGTGTACAGGGTGGACCGTCCATCAAGGATCGAACGAGAGGCCTCCAATTTTGTTCCTAGAGTAGCGGGGCTTGGACATCCGGCCTGGCGCATCCGACAGCCAAGAAAGACTGGAACAAGCAATCTAATGGTCAAAATTGTTCGAGATCGACAGAACAAATGATTGAACTATGTCTTTGCATTAGATGAAGTGCTATATATAGCACTGGAACAGGCGTTTACAAAGGGGTGTCGGTTCAGACATAACCGACGCAACGGTTGGAAAAGTAACCGCCAAAGGTTAATACAAGCAGGGATTAATCCCTTAATTACTATGTTAATTAATCTTAACACTCCCCCTAACCCATGCTTGTCCAGGTAGCATCATCATCTTGAAAGAGACTCCTCCAAAAACCGTGTGGGAAAAATATGAGGAGAAAAGAGTTTGATATGTTGCTAAAAACTCCTTCAAACCATGTGGGAAAATAAGAAGAAAGATGATGCAACATATAATGGTTATTGTCTCTTTCACCTCAATATGAGAAACTCATAGAATTTAGAGGATAATAGATATGTCGTATATACTTTCCTAAAAAAACCCCGGTGGGGAAAACAGAAAGTATGACATATGATCTCATGTTGATATTACCTCATTAAAAACCTTTATGAAAACATGTATAGTAAACTCACGAAGGGAAAAAGAGTATAATATGATGCATTGATGTAACACCCCGCATGTAACTTGCCATATTTGTAACTCCGACTCTTGCCATTTTCGGCTATGTGATATGTTTTTCCCTCCGTTGTCGGGTTTTGTTTTTCGTTTTGTATTTTGCCATGTCATGCATTTTCATATCATGTCATCATGTGCATTGCATTCGCATACGTGTTCGTCTCATGCATCCGAGCATTTTCCCCGTTGTCCGTTTTCCAATCCGGCGCTC
Source organism: Aegilops tauschii subsp. strangulata (assembly GCF_002575655.3). Lineage (NCBI taxonomy): Eukaryota > Viridiplantae > Streptophyta > Magnoliopsida > Poales > Poaceae > Aegilops > Aegilops tauschii. The sequence goes on from NC_053038.3 coordinate 96,356,407, forward strand.
CTATCTCCTCCGGTGCACCCCTCTTGTTTTCTTTCGTGTGCGTGTGTCAAACTTTCTCGGAATGGACCGAGGCTTGTCATGTGGTCTTATTACACCACCCGGAGACTACCGGTCAAGTTTCGTTTCATTCGGAGGTCGTTGGTACTCCAACGGTTAACCGGACATCCGCAAAGTCCATTTGAGTGTCCAGCAAACCCCCCCTCCAAAACCAGCCCAAAACCCACCAAACTCTCTTCCATGCTCTAGGTCGTTCGATCACGATCGTGTGGGCGAAAATCGCACCTCATTTGGAGTCCCCTAGCTCCCTCTACCTATAAATATGTGGGCATCCCGATTTACAAACGCAGTCTAAACCCTAGCTCCTCCCTCCGCGCCGCGCTGGACGCGTCCGCCTGCGCCGGGCAACGTCCAACCGCCACCCTCCGCGAATCACACGCTGCCACGTGTCCTCCGCCGCCGTCTCGCCTGCGCCCCGCCGCCGCGGCTCGCGAGCCCACGGCCGGCCCGCCCCGGGCCGCACCGGGCCCGTGCGCCTCGCCACCCGCGCCGCCGTGCGCCGCCGCCGCCATCGCCGCCGGCCGGCCCCGCCTTCACCGCCGCCGGTCTCCCCGCCGGACCCCGCCGCCGGCGCACCACCGCCTCCTTCCCCGGGCCGCCGTGCCTCCTCTCCCTCCTTCCCCGTCGCCGGCCAGGAGCTTCCGTCGCCGGTCAGGGGAACAGGCCCGATCCGATCTGGTACCCTCGTGCCCGTTGACTTCCTCTCGAGCCCCCTCTTTTCTTTCAAGTCTGGAAATCTTATCAGTATCTTGCTCTGTTCCTGATGCTATAACTTTGTGCATGTAGCTCCGATTTGCGCGTATAATATGTCAAATTGTTCACCTCGTGATGCTTTTCATTTTGTTCAATTGCACCATTTTCATTAGAGGTCATCTTGATGCCCAAATCTTCATTGGAAGAGGGCTAGTTGCTGTTATTCTCTGGTTCTTGACAGAACTTGGAGATTTGTCATTTTTGTATCATTTATTCTGTGCATCTTTTGAGCATGAGCTCTACATGTGTTTTGAAGTATGCCATGCCATCTTTCCAGTGGTGTAGTCCATGTATTTTTGTGATCTCTGTGGTGACTAGCACAAGCATGCAAAGTAGGCCCCATAATATTTCTGATTTCAGGACTAAGTCCTTGTCTGCTGTAATTTTGTTGCCATGTAAACTTGATGCTACAGAGAGATCCATGCATATTTTGGAGATGTTCAGTAAGGTTATTTTGTAGCTATAGTTGTAATAGATCCATTCCTGCAATTGTTTGCAATTATGGAGTGCCATAGCATGACTCAATCTTGCTCTACTTTTGCTATAAAATATTTCTGGCAGATTCTTAACATGACATGCATTTTCGCCAAGCTTATTGTAGTTGATCCATACATGCTATGCAATTGTTCTTGGCACGGTTAGCTTCATAAACATGCCATCTTGCTGTAGGTATGCTTGGTTTGTCATGCATTTCTCTGTAGTGAGTGCATCAAGCTCACAAAGAGGCCTACATATTAATATTTCTGCAATGTTCTGATTTCTGCTAAGTCTGAAACCTGATAACGAAACTTGCTATGTTTACATGCTTGCCATCATATCTTCTGGTCCTTTTTGGCTTATGGTCAGTAAGGGACTTTTGTCATGTGAATTTAGTAGAACACTACCATGCCTTGTTGTGCTATGTTAAGTTCCTGTAGCATGTTGATTTTGTGCTCTGAACATTGCTACCTGATGCTGATTTCTGCCATGTCCAGTTTTTCACTAAGTCTGTGAACCTGTAATCTTTTGCACTTTTGCCATGCTTGTTTGAGCTTGATATTTTGTGAACTAGCCGTAGCTCAGTGTTCATTTTTTGTCAAGCATCTCCTGCAGATTACTACCATATGCTTTGTTGCTATGTTGGGGTGCTGTAGCATTGTTACTTGTTGCATTTTAAGTGCTATCTTGCTGTATATCGCAGATTAGTGTCATTCTTGTTTTGCTCGCCATTTGCAAACCGTGCATCCGATTCCGGTGATCTTTATATCGATTTCGACCAAAATCATCTCATCTTTCCAGTGGAATGCTTGGTTTGCCAAGTTACTGCCATGTTCATCATTTTCCTTCCGGAGCACGCATATGCATCGCATATCATATCTTGCATATCATACATGTTTTGCATCATGTTGCTTGTGCATTTCTCGTTGTTGATTGTGGTTCCGTTTGTTGTGTTCTTGTCTTGGGTAGAGCCAGGAGACGAGTTCGTGAACGAGGAACCTGTCGAGTACGCTTACGAGGATCAAGCTTTCGACAGCTCTGAGAATCTTGCAGGCAAGATGACCACCCCTCGAAATCACTTCTATCTTTGCTATGCTAGTTGTTCGCTCTATTGCCATGCTCGCTACCTATCACTTGCTATATCATGTCTCCTATTTTAGCCATGTCAGCCTCTAACCACCTGTTCCTAGCAAACCGTTGTTTGGCTAAGTTACCGCTTTTGCTCAGCCCCTCTTATAGCGTTGCTAGTTGTAGGTGAAGTTGAAGTTTGTTCCATGTAGGAACATGGATATGTTGGGATATCACAATATCTCTTATTTAATTAATGCATCTATATATTTGGTAAAGGGTGGAAGGCTCGGCCTTATGCCTGGTGTTTTGTTCCACTCTTGCCGCCCTAGTTACTGTTAAACCGGGATTATGTTCCTTGAGTTTGCGTTCCTTACACGGTCGGGTGATTTATGGGTCCCCCTTGACAGTTCGCCTTGAATAAAACTCCTCCAGCAAGGCCCAACCTTGATTTTACCATTTGTGACCTATACCTTTTTCCCCCGGGTTTTCTAGAGCCCGAGGGTCATCTTTATTTTAAACCCCGGGCCAGTGCTCCTCTGAGTATTGGTCCAAACTGTCAGTCGCCGGTGGCCACCAGGGGCAACTCTGGGCTGGCCTATCGGAAGCTTGGACAATCCGGTGTGCCCTGAGAACGAGATATGTGCAGCTCCTATCGGGATTTGTCGGCACATTCGGGAGGCTTTGCTGGTCTTGTTTTACCATTGTCGAGATGTCTTGTAAACCGGGATTCCAAGACTGATCGGGTCTTTCCGGGAGAAGGTTTATCCTTCGTTGACCGTGAGAGCTTATGATGGGCTAAGTTGGGACACCCCTGCAGGGTATTATCTTTCGAAAGCCGTGCCCGCGGTTATGAGGCAGATGGGAATTTGTTAATGTCCGGTTGTAGATAACTTGTCACTTGACCCAATTAAAATACATCAGTGCGTGTGTAACCGTGATGGTCTCTTCTCGGCGGAGTCCGGGAAGTGAACACGGTCTGAGTTATGTATGACGTAAGTAGGTGTTCAGGATCACTTCTTGGTCATTTCTAGATGACGTCCGTTCCGTTGCTTCTCTTCTCGCTCTCATTTGCGCAAGTTAGCCACCATATATGCTTTTGCCGCTGCAGCTCCACCTCTTTGCACCATCCTTTCCTACAAGCTTAAATAGTCTTGATCTCGCGGGTGTGAGATTGCTGAGTCCCCGTGACTCACAGATTCTACCAAAACAGTTGCAGGTGCCGACGATGCCAGTGCAGATGATGGCGTCGATCTCAAGTGGGAGTTCGACGAGGAACGTGGTCGTTACTATGTGTCTTTTCCTGATGATGAGTAGTGGAGTCCAGTTGGGACGATCGGGGATCTAACATTTGGGGTTGTCTTATTTTCATCTGGATTTTGACCGTAGTCGGTCTATATGATTGTATTTTGGATGATGTATGAATGATATTTATGTATTGTGTGAAGTGGCGATTGTAAGCCAACTCTTTATCCCATTCTTGTTCATTACATGGGATTGTGTGAAGATGACCCTTCTTGCGACAAGACCACTATGCGGTTATGCCTCTAAGTCGTGCCTCGACACGTGGGAGATATAGCCGCATCGTGGGCGTTACAAGTTGGTAATCAGAGCCATCCCCGACTTAGGAGCCCCCTGCTTGATCGAATCGCTGGCGTTGTTGAGTCTAGAACAAAAATGTTTTGAGTCTGAGGATTATATATATCGGAGAGTAGGATTCTTTTTACTCCTCAGTCCCTTCGTCGCTCTGGTGAGGTCTCCTGACGTAGAAGTTTTGACTACTCTCTCCTCAAATTTCACTAATTTTTTTTAGGATCACGCGGGTATCTTGGAATCGTTCCGATCGATTTGTGACGAGAACATTGTTCTTGGTGCCTCCTGTCATTTAGGGGTTGTGGCAGTGTCCCGGGGAGTTGAGCTCCGAGGTGTTGTCGTCACAATTTTATCGTTGCAGTTCTGGAATACCTGAGTTTCGCCGACATCGAAATCTCTTTTATGCAGTTGTTGGTGAGATCACCTCGACGCCACCCAGTACTGGGGCGGGAGTTCGGGAGTATTCCATAACTTGTATAACGGATGTTTTTCGAAGGTTGAGGTAAACGATTTCTGAAGGTTTCTTGGTTATGTGTTGACGGATGGATACAGCTGGATCTAGGGATTGCTAGTTTGGGTGATATATATTTGTGTCCCTTGTATCCCCTACACCAGATTGCATAACCAGAAAGTTTCGGGAGTTTATAAGTGGGAATTCTAGTAGCCTTAGGATATCTTTCCGACAGACGCATGATATGAGATTGGGGTTCGACGTCTAGTGGTCCGCCTGTATACGGTTGATTTTACAGTGGTCTCGTTGTGTCTTAAAGAGTCCATGGCTTTGCCGACTCGGGGACGCTTCGTATGTCATGTGCACAGCCTTGTACATGATGGTGCTGTACGATTGAGCCCGTGTGGGCCCCACCACGAAAACTTCGGACGAAACCTCTATCATATGTTTGTTCGGCTTATTCTGCAAGCCAATACTTTGTTTTATTTTGTATTGTGGCATTCGAGTTGCTTCGAATTCATTTGTTCATTCCATATCTTTTTCAAGTGGCTTCTCAACTTATGGAAGTGTGATGTTTTACTACGGAATTCATTCGTTCATCTTCGTTCGAATGTCTATTGTGAAGACTATATGTTGCAATTTCTATCCGTTGATTCTACTTATCTATTTGAATATCAAGATGCTAACGGATGTCACCCTCTTCAGGATGGCTCCGCCAACGCGTCAGAATCCGGATCGCAATGAAGGGAGTCAAGCGAACCCTCCGCCACCACCTCCACCTCCAGAGGCATGGCAGGCAATCATGGCAGCCACCAACGCCAATGCTCAGATGATTCTGCAACTCTTGCAAGAACGTACTCAGGGGCAAGGCAATCAGGGCAATCAAGGTCAAGGCAACAATCAGTTCCACTTTGCCACTCTCAACCAGTTTCTCGCAAATCAGCCCAAGTCTTTCAGCTACTGTGCCGAGGCCACGGATGCCGATGATTGGCTCGTGGACATCAACAAGCATTTTGAATGTAGCAATGTCAGGCCTGAGGACTTTGTCAAGTTCGCTTCTTTCCAGCTCAAGGACCAAGCTGCTGATTGGTATCAACAATACAAAGATTCCAGAGGAGGTCGTGTGATTACTTGGACTGACTTCTGTCGGGACTTCAAAGCGCACCACATTCCACAAAGTGTTGTTGAGAGCAAGCGTGAGGAGTTCCGCAATCTCAAGCAAGGAAACATGTCTGTGTATCAATACAACATTCAGTTTCAGAAACTTGCTCGCTTCGCTAAACAAGACGTTCCTGATGAGAAGAGCATGATCTATCACTTCAGAGGTGGCCTTAAAGAGGATCTGCAGTTAGCTCTCGTTCTTGTTGAGCCTACTCACTTTGATCAATTCTATAATATGGCACTGAAGCAAGAGGCTGCTCAGCTCAAGTGTGAGGCTTCTAAGAAGAGAGTCAGAGACGCAGTTCAGTCTTCTTCTTCCTCACTTGTGACAGCTAAGCAACAGAAGTCCTGGTTGCCTCCTCCTCCTCCATTTCGTCAGCCTTACCAGCAGAAGAACAAAGGTGGCCATGGTTCTAACAACTCTTCCAACTCTGGCTATCAGAACAAGTCTCAGAATCAAGCTCCAAAGTCCAATGCTCCTTATCACCGTCCACTCTCAGAGGTGACTTGCAACAAATGTCAGCAGAAAGGTCACTATGCTAACAAGTGCTTCAACCAGAGGCGTCTTCCTCCTCCTCCTGTCAGATCTTCCAGCAATGCAGTGGTCAAGCATAATCCAAAGTTTGCAAAGGTGAACATGATGAATGCAGCTCAAGCGAAGGAATCTACTGATGTGATAATGGGTAATCTTCCTGTTAATGATATTCCTGCAAAAGTTCTTTTTGATACTGGTGCATCGCTTTCTTTCATATCAAGACCTTTTGCATCCAAGCATGAATTACATTTCCAAGGATTGCCTAGGCCGTTAGCAGTTGTCTCTCCGGGCAAATGCATGAATGCAAGTTCCATGGTTCCGAATGTTACCATCAAGATGGGCGACTATGCATTTCAGTCTTCTCCAATTGTTCTTGGTGACTCGGATATTGATCTTATTCTCGGGATGGACTGGCTTTCTAAGCACAAGGCTCAACTTGATTGTGCTGCCAGGGAAATTCAATTGACACACTCGTCTGAGGATGTGATTGTTTTTGCCGCTCGTGATGAAACCATTCGGTTTTTCTCTCTCAATGAGAAGGGCGAATTGGATGCCATCTCTCAAATTCCAGTCGTTTGCGAGTATCAAGATGTCTTTCCAGAAGAGCTTCCGGGTATGCCTCCGCACCGGCCAGTTGAGTTCGTTATCGAACTAGAGCCTGGTACAGTACCCGTTTGCAAGCGTCCATACAAGCTTGGACCTAACGAGCTGAAGGAATTGAAGAAGCAACTCGATGAACAAGAACGTCTGGGTTTGATCAGACCGAGTTCTTCTCCATGGGGTTGTGGTGTTCTTTTTGTCAAGAAGAAGGATGGCACGGACCGACTTTGTGTCGACTACCGTCCATTGAACAAGAAGACAATCAAGAACAAGTATCCACTTCCCAACATCAATGAGCTATTTGAGCAACTCAAAGGTGCTAAAGTATTCTCGAAGCTTGACCTTCATATGGGTTATCATCAGATTGGCATTCGTGAAGAAGATATTCCCAAGACAGCATTCAGAACAAGCTTTGGTTCTTATGAATATACTGTCGTGTCTTTCGGCCTTGTCAATGCTCCTCCGGTGTTCTCTCGGATGATGAATTTCATCTTCAACCCCTATACCAATGAATTCGTTCTGGTGTATCTCGATGATATCTTGGTCTTCTCCAAGAATAAGCAGGATCATGCCAAACATTTGCGATTGGTGCTCGACAAGCTCAGAGAGTATCAATTCTATGCGAAGTTCTCCAAATGTGAGTTTTGGCTCGATGAAGTTCTTTTCCTTGGTCACATCATCTCTGCCAAAGGCATCGCTGTTAACCTCGAGAAGGTGTCCGCAGTTCTGGATTGGGAACCTCCTCAAAATGTCAAGCAGCTCCGCAGTTTTCTAGGTCTTGCAAGCTATTGCCGAAGATTCGTTGAGAATTTCTCCAAGATTGCAAAGCTTCTTTCTAATCTCCTTCAGAAGCATGTGAAGTATGTCTGGTCTCCTGAGTGTGACGTTGCTTTCAACATTCTCAAAGAGAAACTAGTCACAGCTCCTGTCTTGACTCCTCCTGATGAATCCAAGCCGTATGAAATTTTCTGTGATGCTTCTCTCCAAGGTCTCGGTGTTGTGTTAATGCAAGAGAAGAAAGTTGTGGCTTATACTTCTCGGCAGTTGAAGCCCAACGAGAAGAACTACCCCACTCATGATCTTGAGTTGGCGGCAGTTGTCCATGCATTGGTTACGTGGAGACATCTCTTGTTGGGAAGACAAGTGGACATTTTCACCGATCACAAGAGTCTCAAGTATATCTTCACGCAGCCCAACCTCAACCTCAGGCAGACTCAATGGGTCGAGATGATTCAAGAGTACAATCCGAGTATCGAATATACTCCAGGCAAAGCAAATGTCATTGAAGATGCCTTAAGCAGGAAAGCTTATTGCAACAGCCTAATTCTCAAACCTTTCCAACCGGATCTTTGTGAAGCTTTCCGCAAGCTGAATCTCCAAGTTGTTCCTCAAGGCTTTCTTGCCAACCTCATAGTATCTCCTACTTTGGAAGATCAAATTCGTGAGGCACAACTCCTTGATGCCATGGTGAAGAAGGTGAAACGTGATATCGACAAGGGTCTTTCCAAATACAAGTGCTATCGCATTGATGACAGAGACACTTTGTTCTTCAAGGACCGGATTGTGGTTCCGAAAGGTGATCTAAGGAAAGTCATAATGAACGAGGCGCACAATTCTCTCCTTTCCATTCATCCTGGAAGTACGAAGATGTATCATGACCTCAAGTAGTCGTATTGGTGGACTCGAATGAAGCGAGAAATTGCTCAATTCGTGAATGAATGTGATGTCTGCCGAAGAGTGAAAGCAGAACACCAACGACCAGCTGGTCTCCTCCAACCTCTTGCTATCCCAGAGTGGAAGTTTGATCATATCGAAATGGACTTCGTGACTGGATTTCCAAGGTCCAAGCGCGGAAATGATGCTATCTTTGTTGTCATCGACAAGCTCTCTAAAGTGGCTCATTTCCTTCCAATCAAAGAATCCATCACAGCAGCTCAGCTGGCAGAGCTTTACACCTCCAGAATTGTCTCCTTGCACGGCATTCCACAATTGATTTCTTCTGATCGTGGAAGCATCTTCACCTCTAAGTTCCGGGACTCCTTCCAGAAGGCCATGGGCACAAACATTCGCTTCAGCACAGCATTTCACCCTCAAACTAGTGGCCAAGTCGAGCGAGTCAATCAAATTCTTGAAGATATGCTCAGGGCTTGTGTCATTTCCTTTGGCATGAAATGGGAAGATTGTCTCCCTTATGCTGAATTCTCCTACAACAACAGCTTCCAAGCGAGTTCGGGTAAGGCCCCATTCGAGATTCTCTATGGCAGAAAGTGCCGTACTCCTCTCAATTGGTCAGAGACTGGTGAACGCCAACTTCTTGGCAATGACTTAATCACTGAAGCTGAAGAAATGTGTAAAGTCATCCGTGATAATCTCAAAGCTGCGCAATCGCGTCAGAAGAGTTACTATGATAGTAAGCATCGTGATTTGGCTTTCGAGGTCGGAGACCATGTCTACCTCCGCGTCTCTCCAATGAAAGGCACTCGTCGCTTCGGTATCAAAGGGAAGCTTGCCCCTAGATACGTGGGTCCTTTCAAGATTATTGGCAAAAGAGGCGACCTCGCCTATCAACTTGAGCTTCCTTCCAACTTCGCGAACGTGCACGATGTGTTCCACGTGTCACAGCTCCGCAAGTGCTTCAAGACGCCTGAGCGCACTATCGACTTCGAAGAGATTGACCTCCAAGAAGTTTTGTCTTATCATGAGCACCCCGTTGCTATTCTTGAAGAAACTGAGCGCAAGACTCGCAACAAGTCTATCAAATTCCTGAAAGTGAAGTGGTCGCACCATTCCGACCGGGAAGCCACCTGGGAACGCGAGGACCATCTCCGTTCCGAATATCCGGAGTTCTTTCAGTCCTAGATCTCGGGACGAGATCCTCTCGTAGTGGTGGAGTGTTGTAACACCCCGCATGTAACTTGCCATATTTGTAACTCCGACTCTTGCCATTTTCGGCTATGTGATATGTTTTTCCCTCCGTTGTCGGGTTTTGTTTTTCGTTTTGTATTTTGCCATGTCATGCATTTTCATATCATGTCATCATGTGCATTGCATTCGCATACGTGTTCGTCTCATGCATCCGAGCATTTTCCCCGTTGTCCGTTTTCCAATCCGGCGCTCCTATCTCCTCCGGTGCACCCCTCTTGTTTTCTTTCGTGTGCGTGTGTCAAACTTTCTCGGAATGGACCGAGGCTTGTCATGTGGTCTTATTACACCACCCGGAGACTACCGGTCAAGTTTCGTTCCATTCGGAGGTCGTTTGGTACTCCAACGGTTAACCGGACATCCGCAAAGTCCATTTGAGTGTCCAGCAAAACCCCCCTCCAAAACCAGCCCAAAACCCACCAAACTCTCTTCCATGCTCTAGGTCGTTCGAGCACGATCGTGTGGGCGAAAACCGCACCTCATTTGGAGCCTCCTAGCTCCCTCTACCTATAAATATGTGAGTATCCCGATTTACAAACGCAGTCTAAACCCTAGCTCCTCCCTCCGCGCCGCGCCGGACGCGTCCGCCCGCGCCGGACAACGTCCAACCGCCACCCCTCCGCGAATCACACGCTGCCACGTGTCCTCCGCCGCCGTCTCGCCCGCGCCCCGCCGCCGCGGCCCGCGAGCCCACGACCGGCCCGCCCCGGGCCGCACCGGGCCCGCGCGCCTCGCCACCCGCGCCGCCGGGCGCCGCCGCCGCCATCACCGCCGGGTGCCGCCGCCGCCATCGCCGCCGGCCGGCCCCGCCTTCACCGCCGCCGGTCTCCCCGCCGGACCCCGCCGCCGGCGCACCACCGCCTCCTTCCCCGGGCCGCCGCGCCTCCTCTCCCTCCTTCCCCGTCGCCGGCCAGGAGCTCCCGTCGCCGGTCAGGGGCACAGGCCCGATCCGATCTGGTACCCTCGTGCCCATTGACTTCCTCTCGAGCCCCCTCTTTTCTTCCAAGTCTGGAAATTTTATCAGTATCTTACTCTGTTCCCGATGCAATAACTTTGTGCATGTAGCTCCGATTCGCGCGTATAATATGTCAAATTGTTCGTCTCGTGATTCTTTGCATTTTGTTCAATTGCACCATTTTCATTAGAGGTCATCTTGATGCCCAAAGCTTCATTGGAAGAGGGCTAGTTGCTGTTATTCTCTGGTTCTTGACAGAACTTGGAGATTTGTCATTTTTGTATCATTTATTCTGTGCATCTTTTGAGCATGAGCTCTACATGTGTTTTGAAGTATGCCATGCCATCTTTCCAGTGGTGTAGTCCATGTATTTTTGTGATCTCTGTGGTGACTAGCACAAGCATGCAAAGTAGGCCCCGTAATATTTCTGATTTCAGGACTAAGTCCTTGTCTGCTGTAATTTTGTTGCCATGTAAACTTGATGCTACAGAGAGATCCATGCATATTTTGGAGATGTTCAGTAAGGATATTTTGTAGCTATAGTTGTAATTGATCCATTCCTGTAATTGTTTGCAATTATGGAGTGCCATAGGATGACTCAATCTTGCTCTACTTTTGTTATAAAATATTTCTGGCAGATTCTTAACATGACATGCATTTTCGCCAAGCTTATTGTAGTTGATCCATACATGCTATGCAATTGTTCTTGCCACGGTTAGCTTCATAAACATGCCATCTTGCTGTAGGTATACTTGGTTTGTTATGCATTGCTCTGTAGTGAGTGCATCAAGCTCACAAAGGGGCCTACATATTAATATTTCTGCAATGCTCTGATTTCTGCTGTGTGAAACCTGATAACGAAACTTGCTATGTTTACATGCTTGCCATCATATCTTCTGGTCCTTTTTGGCTTATGGTAAGTAAGGGACTTTTGTCATGTGCATTTAGTAGAACACTACCATGCCTTGTGTTGCTATGTTAAGTTCCTGTAGCATGTTGATTTCGTGCTCTGAACATTGCTACCTGATGCTGATTTCTGCCATGTCCAGTTTTTCACTAAGTCTGTGAACCTGTAATCTTTTGCACTTTTGCCATGCTTGTTTGAGCTTGATATGTTGTGAACTAGCCGTAGCTCAGTGTTCATCTTTTGTCAAGCATCTCCTACAGATTACTACCATATGCTTTGTTGCTATGTTGGGGTGCTCTAGCATTGTTACTTGTTGCATTTTAAGTGCTATCTTGCTGTATATCGCAGATTAGTGTCATTCTTGTTTTGCTCGCCATTTGCAAACCGTGCATCCGATTCCGGTGATATTTATATCGATTTCGACCGAAATCATCTCATCTTTCCAGTGGCATGCTTGGTTTGCCAAGTTACTGCCATGTTCATCATTTTCCTTCCGGAGCACGCATATGCATCGCATATCATATCTTGCATATCATACATGTTTTGCATCATGTTGCTTGTGCATTTCTCGTTGTTGATTGTGGTTCCGTTTGTTGTGTTCTTGTATTGGGTAGAGCCGGGAGATGAGTTCGTGAACGAGGAACCTGTCGAGTACGCTTACGAGGATCAAGCTTTCGACAGCTCTGAGAATCTTGCAGGCAAGATGACCACCCCTCGAAATCACTTCTATCTTTGCTATGCTAGTTGTTCGCTCTATTGCCATGCTCGCTACCTATCACTTGCTATATCATGTCTCCTATTTTAGCCATGTCAGCCTCTAACCACCTGTTCCTAGCAAACCGTTGTTTGGCTAAGTTACCGCTTTTGCTCAGCCCCTCTTATAGCGTTGCTAGTTGTAGGTGAAGTTGAAGTTTGTTCCATGTAGGAACATGGATATGTTGGGATATCACAATATCTCTTATTTAATTAATGCATCTATATATTTGGTAAAGGGTGGAAGGCTCGGCCTTATGCCTGGTGTTTTGTTCCACTCTTGCCGCCCTAGTTACTGTTAAACCGGGATTATGTTCCTTGAGTTTGCGTTCCTTACACGGTCGGGTGATTTATGGGTCCCCCTTGACAGTTCGCCTTGAATAAAACTCCTCCAGCAAGGCCCAACCTTGGTTTTACCATTTGCGACCTATACCTTTTTCCCCCGGGTTTTCTAGAGCCCGAGGGTCATCTTTATTTTAAACCCCGGGCCAGTGCTCCTCTGAGTATTGGTCCAAACTGTCAGTCGCCGGTGGCCACCAGGGGCAACTCTGGGCTGGCCTATCGGAAGCTTGGACAATCCGGTGTGCCCTGAGAACGAGATATGTGCAGCTCCTATCGGGATTTGTCGGCACATTCGGGAAGCTTTGCTGGTCTTGTTTTACCATTGTCGAGATGTCTTGTAAACCGGGATTCCAAGACTGATCGGGTCTTTCCGGGAGAAGGTTTATCCTTCGTTGACCGTGAGAGCTTATGATGGGCTAAGTCGGGACACCCCTGCAGGGTATTATCTTTCGAAAGCCGTGCCCGCGGTTATGAGGCAGATGGGAATTTGTTAATGTCCGGTTGTAGATAACTTGTCACTTGACCCAATTAAAATACATCAGTGCGTGTGTAACCGTGATGGTCTCTTCTCGGCGGAGTCCGGGAAGTGAACACGGTCTGAGTTATGTATGACGTAAGTAGGTGTTCAGGATCACTTCTTGGTCATTGCTAGATGACGTCCGTTCCGTTGCTTCTCTTCTCGCTCTCATTTGCGCAAGTTAGCCACCATATATGCTTTTGCCGCTGCAGCTCCACCTCTTTGCACCATCCTTTCCTACAAGCTTAAATAGTCTTGATCTCGCGGGTGTGAGATTGCTGAGTCCCCGTGACTCATAGATTCTACCAAAACAGTTGCAGGTGCCGACGATGCCAGTGCAGATGATGGCGTCGATCTCAAGTGGGAGTTCGATGAGGAACGTGGTCGTTACTATGTGTCTTTTCCTGATGATCAGTAGTGGAGTCCAGTTGGGACGATCGGGGATCTAACATTTGGGGTTGTCTTATTTTCATCTGGATTTTGACCGTAGTCGGTCTATATGATTGTATTTTGGATGATGTATGAATGATATTTATGTATTGTGTGAAGTGGCGATTGTAAGCCAACTCTTTATCTCATTCTTGTTCATTACATGGGATTGTGTGAAGATGACCCTTCTTGCGACAAGACCACTATGCGGTTATGCCTCTAAGTCGTGCCTCGACACGTGGGAGATATAGCCGCATCGTGGGCATTACAATTGAACAGGAAAAATTCAGGAAGATACTCCCCCTGATTCTTGCAAATTTCGAAGCCGTCACATACCAATTCCAAGAACATATATCTGTAATGTAGAAGTTGGTAGAGACTTCGTGAACAAATCATTCATATGGTTTGACTTGCAAGATATGCAATATAGCGATATTGCTTATTATGTAACCTGTTTGCATCCGGGCAACACAAGAAACATTATCGTTGAGATAATGGTTGGTGGATGTAGCCATGAGGTCTGCTTCGAAGGCTCTTCATGAGAGGGCTACCACACCTAGTAGGAACACTAAGCTTGTCTACGATCTGACATAGTGGGGATCTGATCGATGTATCCAATTATCGATGTTCACATTTATGTGAAACTGAAAAACCAGGACAAGATGTTTGATGCCTTGGAGATATCGAAAGATATTCTTGAGTGCCAACCAATTGTGTTTGGTGGATCCAATGGCATTATGGAACGTTGGGTCCCAATATCTCATTTCCATCATCTCTTGGTCTAAATAGATCTTTCTCTACGTCTAGAGAATGAACTACCATGAGAGTTATGGATGGATAAGATTTGTCCACAATGAATTTCTCCAATATATTATGGATATAGACAACATAGTATACCATAATGTATGAATGAAGGTGCTCAATTTGTAGTAATGAGCGGTAATTTGGTTTACCCAAATCCTTCATTTTAAACTCCGCTATTTAGATGATTACATGTGTTGTCATTGCAGACACACAAACATGGATAGTCATCATTGTACGAGTAATCCTTGTGAATAAGGAACTCACTACGTCGGTTGTACCAAATGTACCGACGATAATAATAAGTCATATGGTGACTTATTGATTTTACACGATGTATGTTGCATTTTGTACTTTGATTCCGAATTGAGATTCCATCGGGAATCAGTCATAAATGTCTGAATCTAGTGATCCTCATGGATATGTAATCACTACATCTATCAACTGTAGAGATAGATGATTTTGAACTGCCAATGATATAAGTTATCGAAAAGAGATTCCAGCTCTGGAGAATAGTTGGGTATCTGCGTGAACCCTTGTGCTACAATACTTGCTCTTTGTTTCACCACCTCATTGTTCTCAATTCTGTTTCCAGAAGAAAACTAGTGTAGGTATTGCTTATGAATACCTTCCCATTATTGAGAAAAATCATTTCTACCTAGATTATACCCTTTGCTTGAGTTCAGTCCGAGTGTTGTTCACACTTTGCCATGGCCATGGTCTTTGGATCTGAATCATTTAAAAGGTTTTTGCAATCTAGTTGAGAAATTTATGTCGACAATTGTAGACTTCCGGTTGTATGATTCTCCAGAATCTATATATCAATATATAGTTGATTGAAATATCGTTACCCATAGTGACTGCTCGCAATTTCCCAATGCGATTGAGTCGGGTATTCCGATGTCCCGGTCATTGTGTGCACTATGACCTGGGTTGGTGGAGGTTTCCCATCCACTGGGTGTATACTACCCATTAGGTGTATGTCAACGTGAAATTGACTTGCATTTACTGATTCACACGCCTTGATATCCTTGCTTGCAAGAAGCTGAATCTTGATGTACTTTTGCCATACATCTCCCCCTGTTGCATCGAACGGGGAGTGGAATGGTTTTTGTTGGTACCTCCACTCTTTCAGGCGTACTCTTGCAGGATTGTAGGATTGTGTGACACCTTTATATTCAGTAAATGAATCTGACAGTTTATTTGCAATGTGTTGCAAATCTTCTGAACGCATGGTTCAGATCTTTGAGTACGTGGAATTGAGGAAGAAATGTGTTGAACATTCCACTAATTTCCCGGCATTCTTTATGGTACTTGAAATCTCCCCCTAATGCCTGGAAATGTTCCTCATTGAATCAACATACTGGCCTTAAATAACTCCCCATGCGAGGGGCTTGAGGTATTGACGGAAATACAGTTATTCCTCACATAGATCCCAACTATATGTTGAGGAGCCAATGATGTATGCTGGGTGGTGATATCGGTATGCAACCGAATTACCGCAGATGGGAAATACTTGGTAGGTTTCCACGTATCAAAGATAGAGGGGAATAATAGTATGCAGTTTGGTCATGAGCGTGTAAAACTGCATGACTCCAACGTAAAGTTGGTAAGTTGCAATTCCAAAGTAAAGATAATGCAATGAGCTTAACTCTTTGGATAAAGGATTCTACCAAACCATTTTGAGTATAGACATTAGGACAAATTGCTAAACTTCAACCCGAAGGCCATAGAGAAGGCACGAGGAGAATTCTACAATGTTGTCCATTCGATTTGCTTGAAATCGATGTCAATATAATGAGCCATTGGTTCCGTGTGAATAAAGCACACACTTAAGACCATCATGTAGATATGTCCTTTAGAACCATGGAATACCTGAATAGTCTACTCAATGGTTGGGAAGAGCCACTTACCTCGACTTGATGCTTTCAAGGAGTCTGAGTGGTTCATCGTAGATCTTAAGGCGTGAGAGCCTTAAAATTAGCTTCCCTGTGTCACTTGTAGTGCACATAAAATCCAAATGTTATTAGAATTTAGCATCATAATAATTATAAACTATTGAAATTGCTGATAGTTTCGGTTTCAACACAATGTCTCGATGACGAAGGCGAGTATGCCAAGTTTGTCATGTACAAGACACTCTGGAAAACTATCTTGTACGCAACATGTGCTACGGGTTGTGTAGTATGTGTAGTACAACCATGATGATACATAGAGAATGTGCTTGCCATATCCGTTGCATATGGTAAAGAGAAGATATTCCTCTTTGTTGTCATCATAAGTTTCACTATGGAAACTATTTTGACGGATACCTCTATAGTTTAGTAGGGTATGAGTTAAACCCGGAAGCAATAAAGCATCCTGACGTTACTCGAGTACCCACAGGGACAGTAAATATGACTCGATTTGAGCCAACAAATACCTCGTCGCGTCTAGCGATTTTAAAATATCTCCTTTCTTTCAACAAGAGTGGAAACATTTCACTTCCCTGAGTATAGAGTTCGTGGTGCATATGTCCACATGGCACAAATCATCTTTCATCGGATTGACCCCCGTAGAAATCTATATATAGACATGAAGATTTTCGATATGAAAAACACTGTCAGATATATAGAATACATACAAATGTATTTGTACCAATGTGTTGATACAATATATGATGACAACAATAGTTATGTTCTTATTAGAACATCAGAAATGGACATGAATTTTATTGACCACTCAGGAGATTGAGAGACTAGACGAAGTCTTCAAACATGTTAGTTCATGCTTATTCAACTTTCATGTTCTCCATGCTCATAGGGTCCCGTGACAGCTGGATAGTCATTGTTGCTCGGTTCTAGAAGAACATCATATAAACAACTAACTTCCATGATGGTGTCAGGTTGAAGGTTTGAAGTGAGCTTCAAACCTTTTTCCCTTGAGGTTCTTTGTATCCCAGGGATTGCTAATATAGAATAACCAAATGCTGAGATCTGGATCGATATAATGCCTTATGATGCATAAAGCAACATGTTTATTCTGTTAGTGGTGTGACTCCAATCGTAGGAGAATCCGACAGGTCTTGGATTGCACACATTATCCCACAAGACATAAGAGTGATCATGATGTCCATGGCCCAGGTAGGGCAGTGGTGGCCATTGAGGGCGAATGCCTCAATTCTCTAGCCATCGGTTACCAGAGATAATTAATTTACGATCATTAAATTAAAGACCATCATGGTTAGTGTTGTAATGAATTTTGCAAAATTAATGGAAATTTCAAGAACTTGGCTTGAAACCATTAGTGTGAATCTCAAATTGCTAAGTATGACACCTTGAAGATAATCTCCAAAATAGAGTAGATCTGCAACATAGGGAGTATAATCTGATGGAATCAGTAGATACGCACTCGTAATGCCTTATGTCATGACTTAGTAAAATGTGTAGGAGAGCACTTTGTAAAGCAATTATAATGTCAAAATGATAAAATATAGGCTTTAACAGTAGTCATTGACAATCTGCGAAGGCAGTAGATCTAAATGACTACCTTGTGATCCCAATACATCAGTTTGAAGAAATCACTTTGAATTTTGCATTCTTATTTGCAAGAAATTAAAAATCTCAATTGCAAATAGACGTATTAATCTCAACATGTAGCGAACATGGAGATACATACATTCCGGAATACATCGTACTCAACAGAAATACACCACTATTATAATGAATAGTAATGATGTTGCAAACTTGATGTTCAAGTGAAAAACTTGAATCATACAGATCTCAAATTAAATGAGATGATCCTGTATCAAGTTGCAAGATAATTCAGCTGGGTGAATTAATATTTTGTGAGAGAAAATTAATCTCAATCGCTATGAGACTGTTTTGCGAGAAAAAATATATTTCTCAATTGCAAATCAATATTGTTGTGCGAGAAAATTAAATCTCAATCGCGAAAAACATGTTCTAGAGAATGTGGTAAACACATTGAACATGTCAAATATAAATATACACATATTTCTGGAGTTGTAAAACTCAACAGAAAATGAGTTGAAATGCATATCTATACATACATGGTCTAATAAAGATGACAAGTGCTAATGAATAGCATGAGTAGTTGAACCATGTTGAGTTATCCTGAGACATACAGGAATTACTCCAAGATTTATACACGCAAGCCTATTATGAAAATAGGTAAAGCTTCATGGGCTAAAGTGTATAATCGCGAAGGGATAAGGCTCCATGGCCTTTCCAATTTCCATGTGCGGTTACGAATCGAAGGATTCGTTTTGGCTCACGCCGCCATGCTACGCACCACCGTTCGCTGCCGATGGGAGGGCACTGCCGCACGTATTCGTGCTGTCGTAGCGCTAGAAGACGCTAGTGCGCCGCGGGCGGCGGACGGGCACGCGGTGCGGCATGGCACACGGCCGGGCGGAGGCCGTGGCCTGGGGCGTGGCGCGGCGCAGAGGCCGGGCACAGGGCGCTGGTCAGGCAGCACGGAGGCCATGGCCTGGGGCGCGGCGCGGCGCGGAGGCCGGGTGGACGGGCGCGCGGCCAGGGGCAGTCCCGACCCGGGTGGGCGCGGCCAGGGGCGGCCACGGCCTGTCGCGGCCGGCGCAGAGGCCGGGTGGAGGGGCGCGCGGCCAGGGGCGGCCACGGCGTGGCACGGCCGGCGCAGAGGCCGGGTGGACGGGCGCGCGGCCAGGGGCAGCCCCGACCCAGGCGGCGGCCGGGTGGATGGGCCCCAGGCGCGTCGCAGCGCAGGCGGGTGCAGCGCACGGCCAGGCGTGGCGGATGGGCGCCGGGCGGGCGGGGGTGAAGCCTCGGCGCAGGCGACGCGTGGCCATGGCCTGACGCGGGGTGTGGCGCAGCGTGCGAGGGCGAGGCCTTGACGCGGGCGGGCATAGCCTGGCTACTCTGGGCGCAAGCGCCGCGCGGGCGAAGGGGACCCGCAACGACGGCCGAAGGGAGGCGACGCCGGCCGGTGGCCGCTATCATGACCTCTGCAGGAGAGGCCATGGCCGGGGAGCGGTCGCGCCGTCCCTTTTTCTCTCGACCAAATCGCTCTCGGGAGCGTGCTGATAACGTGTTCGAGATCGACAGAACAAATGATCGAACTATCTCTTTGCATTAGATGAAGTGCTATATATAGCACTGGAACAGACGTTTACAAAGGGGTGTCGGTTCAGACATAACCGACGCAACGGTTGGAAAAGTAACCGCCAAAGGTTAATACAAGCAAGGATTAATCCCTTAATTACTATGTTAATTAATCTTAACAAAAACCAGTGATGGCGTGAGAGGGCTTCTAGGGTGCACAGTTGTAATGTTTTAAAATTGAACCTCTGTGTAACTGAGGGCTGCGAGGGGCCAGGCGCACTCTATATAAGCCACCCTCCCTCTGACACAGGGGTTCGCACCTCCTGTAACTTTGCACACATCCAATAGACAAGCCTCCGCGGCACTGAGACGTAGGGCTATTACCTCCTCCGAGAGGGGCCTGAACTTGTACATCTGTGCATACAACCTTGCTGTAGCTAGGACTCTGCCCTCTCCTACGTACCCCCTACGCTTACTGTCAGACTCGTTCCCACGACAGTTGGCGCCCACCGTGGGGCAGGCATCTGAGCGACTTCCGGCGAGGTTGCAAGTTTCAATCTTCGTCAACATGGTTTTCGGCGGTGGTTTGGCCCTGGTCGCGAGATCCATCTCGGTGCGCTCGTCTTCATCGCCGATGACTCTGCGTGGCTCCAAGAAGCCCCCTCGACGTCGAGGCCCTCCCCATCCGCGGGGCAGCGCACTTCCGCGCGATTGCCTGCGGTGTCCTCTTGCGGCAGCCGTCGACTCAGTATCGGTCGGCTCTCGTGGCGTCTTCACTCCCCGCCGTCCGCCGTCACAAGCGATCCGGTCGTTCGCGGCTCCAACGGTGGGTGAAGCACATGGTGGCTCGCCAGTCGACCACCCCTCAAGTCGCGGCAATCGAGCTGGACGAATCCCTCTACGGATTGTTTAATCTGCTGACTGATCATTCAGATACACTTTCCGAGTGCGAGTGTAATGATCCCGCGGCGGAAGTCCTCATGGTCGACTCCCAGTGCAGTCCACCCGGATTCCATCGCGGCGGCCGCGGCGACGACCCGTCGCGTGATCATGACGAGTGCTACCCCCAAGCCCTCACTGCAGAGCAGAGGGAAGAGTTGCATCACCGAAATGTCCAGGCCCTCTAGACCCCCTATCGTTGGGGAAACCTTTGAGACCTGGGCTTTGGAGGCTGCGCGCTTAGCCACCTTGGCTGAGCGTACGCGTCTGGAGAATCTTCAGCAAGCACTCGATGACCGTGCCCGCACACAGATCCCAAGTTCCAGTCAACGTCAGCAGCAACTGTTTCCGACTGGGCCTCGAGAGGATTGTCAGGTATACCATACTCCGATCCAAAATGTTGGGGTGGCTGTGCGTATTGCAGATTCAATTCAGCCGTCAGGCTCCGAGGCTGGAAGAGGCCTACAACAGATCCGGGCATTGTTCAGAGCGGCAGGGGAACAGAACTCGGCTGTTTCTCAGTCGCGTAACAAAATTCATAGAAGATATGTGGTTGCAGACACAGTTCAGTCGGCACATAGCCCGAGATCACCTTCGAGGCGTGAAAATCGTGGCTATCGCCAAGACTAGTACCTTGGTCGAGGGCACAGACAATTTGATCCTCGATATCCCCATGATGACCATCGTCGAGTGCCAACGCCCCCTCCGAGGGGTTGTTCATACGCGCCCCGGCGGTATGATGACATGCGCCCGTTCGGTGACGAACGGAGAGTTCCAGTCGACCCAAGAGAGCCTGGATTCGATGCGAGGTCACTCCTTGTGCAGGGCTTGGTTGATAGAGGCAGAGCCAACAGACAAGGGCTGGACAGGGATCGTCCAACTGGAAGCAGGGCATTCATTTCTAGTCCTGAATGTTTCAGCAGAGCCATCCGAGTCGGTGAGATCCCGCCCAACTTCAGATTGGCTGCTGGTGTGAGCAAGTTCACTGGTGAGTCGAAACCAGACACGTGGCTGGAAGATTACTGAGTGGTAGTGCAGATTGGTGGAGGCAACAATGATGTGGCCATGAAGCACGTCCCCTTGATGCTTGAAGGCTCAGCCAGAGCTTGGCTGAATCAGTTGGCTCCTGGAAGCATTTTCTGTTGGGAAGATTTAGCCCGAGTGTTTATCAAGACATTCGAAGGCACCTGCAAGCGACCTGCTGGGCTGACCGAATTGCAGCACTGCGTTCAGAAGCCGAATGAAACTTTGAGAGATTTCATCCAAAGATGGACTACCCCGCACCATGTAGTGGAGAATGTGTCAGAGCACCAGGCAGTTTGCGCCTTCAAGGAGGGCGTCCGATAAAAAGAGCTTATCCTAGAATTCGGTCGTTCCGGAGACATGTCTCTGAGCCGAATGATGGAAATAGCCACTCCGTATGCAAATGGCGAAGAGGAAGATTGACTCCACAATGGCAAGGGGAAACCAGTCGACCCGGACACTGGAGGTGGAAACCCCATTCAGAAGCAAAAGTGTAAGGCTGAGGCTGCAGGTCCTGCTGAAGCCGCAGTTTTGAATGCACAAGGAAAGTTCAAAGGAAATCCCAAGGGGCCATGGGTGCCCAAAAAGGTGAAAGATCGGTCAGGCCAGGATGTCCTGGATTTGTCGTGTCATATTCACACGAAGAAGGACGAAGAAGGTAATTTGATTCTGCCCAAACATACCACTCGATAGTGCAGACTCCTGATTCAGCAGTTCCGAGAGGGTCAACCCAGTGAGAAGGACTCCGATAAAGATGAAGAAGAAGAAAAGGATGATGGTTACCCAAAGGTCAATGCCACCTTGGTGATTTTTGCTGATGTCGAGAGCAAAAGTTGACTGAAAGTCATTAACAGAGAAGTGAACATGGTTGCTCCAGCAACTACGACGTACCCGAAGTGGTCGAAAACTCCCATTACATTTGACCAGTCTAATCACCCAGTGCACGTTGCTACCCCTGGGTGGCAAGTGTTGGTGGTCGACCCAGTCTTTGGGGGCACCCGACTGACGAAAGTTCTCATGGATGGTGGCAGTGGTCTGAATATTCTGTATGCTGAGACCCTCCAAGGGATGGGCATTCCGATGTCCAAACTCAGTGAGAGCAACATGCAGTTCCACGGAGTCATCCCAGGGAAGAAAGCAAAGTCACTCGGACAGATCGCTCTTGATGTGGTTTTCGGTGATTCCAAGAATTTTTGCAAAGAGAAGTTGACGTTTGAGGTAGTGGATTTCCACAGTGCCTATCATGCTATTCTGGGCAGGCCCGCATATGCTCGTTTCATGGCCCGACCATGTTACGTATATCTTAAGTTGAAGATGCCCGGCCCCAAAGGTGTGATCACAGTCACTGGGAACAGGCAGAGAGCAGAGGAGTGCCTTCAGAAAGGTTCCAAGATTGCTGATGAGCAAATGGCGGCAGTGGAACTGGAGGAGTACAAGAAGAATGCTGATCCAGGTGATTTGTTGCGAGCCAAGAAGCCTGCTTCAGAATCTGTGTTTCAGTCGGCAGGCGAGACGAAGCCATTCCACATTCACCCGGAAGACCCCACTACTGCTCCGACCCACATCTCAACGACACTCGACAGCAAATAGGAAGCAACGCTCATCCAGTTCCTTCGTGAGAACTGGGACATCTTCGCATGGAAACCTTCTGACATGCTGGGTGTACCTAGGGGACTGGCTGAGCACTGTTTGCGTGTCGACCCAATAGCAAAACCTATCAAAGAGCATCTCCGTCGGTCCGTCATGGAGAAGAGGAAGGCGATTGGTGAGGAAGTGGCTCGGCTCCTGGCATCCGAGTTCATCCGCGAGACCAACGTCGTCATGGTCCCTAAGAAAGATGATTCACTTTGTATGTGCATTGATTTCAAGCATATCAATTGGGCCTGCCCGAAAGATCATTTTCCTCTCCCCCGCATCCATCAGATTGTTGACTCGACTGCGGGGTGCGAGCGTTTGTCTTTTTGGATGCATATTCCGGGTACCATCAGATCTGACTGTGGGGCCCGGTGAAATAAAAACGGCCTTCATCACACCATTCGGGTGTTTTTGCTATGTCACCATGTCTTTCGGTCTTAAGAATGTTGGCGCCACATTCATGCGCATGATCCAGAAGTGCCTGCTCACTCAGATCAGTCGGAATGTGGAGGCATACATGGATGATATCGTGGTTAAGTCACGCAAGAGTTCCGACCTGTTGACTGACCTTGCTGAGACA
Organism: Aegilops tauschii subsp. strangulata; assembly: GCF_002575655.3. Lineage (NCBI taxonomy): Eukaryota > Viridiplantae > Streptophyta > Magnoliopsida > Poales > Poaceae > Aegilops > Aegilops tauschii. Next base: position 96,379,986 of record NC_053038.3, read on the forward strand.
TTTGCCAATCTCAGAAGATATGACATCAAGCTAAATCCGTCCAAATGCACATTTGGAGTTCCAGGAGGAAAGTTACTCGGTTTCCTCATTTCCGAACGAGGGATAGATGCAAATCCCGAAAATATTGGTGCAATTCTCTGAATGAAACGCCATGTGCGTGTGCATGACGTGCAGAAGCTTACATGCTGTCTCGCTACATTAAGTCGATTCATTTCTCGCCTCGGTGAGAAGGCATTGCCCCTTTACCGATTGATTAAGAAATCTGATACTTTTGAGCTTTCGAGTGGACTCCTGAAGCTGAAGCAGCGTTTGTAGAGCTCAAAGCCCTGCTTTCCACCCAGTCGATGCTCACTGCTCCGGTCAGCAAAGAACCTCTACTGTTATATATTGCAGCCACTGGTCAGGTTGTCAGCACAGTGCTTACAGTCGAGCAAGAGGAAGAAGGCAAGGCCTATAAAGTTTAGCGCCCAGTATATTACATTTCTGAAGTCTTGACTCCATCCAAGCAAAGGTATCCACATTACCAGAAGCTTGTCTATGGAATTTATCTGACTACGAAGAAAGTTGCACATTACTTCCAAGACCACTCGGTTTCAGTCGTCAGCGACACTCCATTGTCCGATATTTTGAACAATCGAGATGCAACCGGTCAAGTGGCTAAATGGGCAATAGAACTTCTTCCTCTGGATATCAAGTTTGAAGCAAAGAAGGCAATCAAGTCTCAGGCAATCGTAGATTTCTTGTCCGAGTGGATTGAGCAACAACAGCCGACTCAAGTTCACTCGGAACACTGGACCATGTTCTTTGATGGATCTATGATATTAAACGGTTTCCGGCGCTGGAGTGGTCCTGGTATCCCCAAGAGGCAACAAACTCAGTTATGTTCTCCAGATTCACTTTGATTCCTCCAACAATGAAGCTGAGTACGAAGCACTTCTCTATGGGTTACATATGGCCATCTCACTCGGCGTCCATCGCCTGATGGTTTACGGTGACTCAGATTTAGTAGTTAATCAAGTGATGAAGGAGTGGGATATCAGGAGCCCTGCCATGACTAGATACTGTAATGAAGTGAGGAAGTTGGAAAAGAAGTTTGAAGGATTGGAGCTCCACCACATACCCCGAATCAAGAATCAAGCAGCTGATGATCTGGCGAAAATAGGTTCCACTCGGAAGCCTATTCCCAGTAATGTGTACTTGGAGCATCTCCATACCCCGTCGGAGAGAAGGTTTCGTCCATTTATCAGCAAGACCTTCATCGATTCCATGCCTGAAACGTCAAAGGTCGAGCATTTCAGGAAGGAGATCTTGTGCTCTGAGTGGATCAGCAGCGACCTCATAAGCTTGCTCCTGCTTGGGAAAGGCCCCTTCATCGTCACCAAGGTGCTCCGCAACGGGGCGTAGCACCTTTACAACGTAGCCAAGAAGAAAGATGAGCCACGTGCTTGGAACGCGGACCTGCTCCGCCGATTTTATACTTAACACTCGGACCGTCGAGTTGTAATAAGAATACTGTCGGGAACGACACCTATGGGATCACAGGGAATCCCTACTACGGTTGGCGGGGCACGGGGCTGCAGAAAGAGCGGGTTTAGAAGATCAACGCAGGGGGAATTTATCCAGGTTCGGGCCGCAAATGATGCGTAATACCCTAGTCCTACTTTGGTGTATATTTGGTGTTCTTGAGCTCTTGAACTAGCTGCGGTGCATGCCTAGTCCAAAAAGTCTGAATCCTTCCTTAGTACCCCTCGGGCCTCCTTTTATAGTCAAAGGGGTTGCCACAGTGGCACACAGGAGGTGGAAAGTATGTACAGTGTACAAGTCTATCGCCTGGCACCATAGGACAAACGCATTTAATGCGTTGCCGACGTGCCCTCTTGCTTTATCGGGGACGGCAAGGAAGCTCGTCCCGTCTGTCACCGCCTCGCCTTGCTCCGGCGCCCGTCCAAGCTGACGAGGTGTGCAGCGCCATGCTGGCTGGCTGGCTGCTGAGCTGGTGCGGTGGCAGGGTCTTCACGAAGATCTGCATGCCACCACGCAGGTGCTTGGCTAGTTGGCCGAGAAGCTGCATGCGGCCACGCAGGCGCTCGCCTAGTTGGCGGGCTGGCCGCAACATCGGACGGCGCGGGGCAGCGAAACCTTGGTAGGTGTGGGCCTGACTACGGCCCTGCAGATGTCCCCGGCAAGGGTCTTGCCGGGGTCTCATGGGCTCCCCCGGCAAGGATCTTGCCGGGGGTCTTCAGCCATCCCCGGCAAGGGGTCTTGCCGGGGGTCTTCGTTTTCAGGTTTTCATCTAGTCTTGTAGGCCTCTAGTCTTCACAAAGATCTGCATGCCACCACGCAGGCGCCTCCCGAGCCTTGGTTCCAATGTTGTCGATGGTGTCGGAACTCTTAGGCTCAAGGGTGGTGGCCTTGCTGGTGTTGGGCATGTCGGAGTAAATGACCACGGGTAGCCTCATCAGCCTCCCATGGTATTTCAAGACATCGGGGCCGGCTGGGCCCCTCAAGAATGAAAGACCGAAGGCCGCCTTCTTGGGGCCGGCTGGTCCATACGGTCAGCTGCCAGAAGGAGGCAAAGCGCAACAGACGATCGCCGAGCAGGCCGACTCATAGCAGGCGGCCTCCAGAGAGGCCGCCTCCTAGCAGGCGGTTCCTCCGCCCCTTGAAGTTTGTACCACATTATGACGACGAGACGGGGCGTGGCTACAGTGTAGCCTGACACCGCCGAATCCAGGGCAGAGCGTGGCCACAGTGCGGCGTACAGGGCGGACATCCCCCGCCCGGCGCGGCACTGTTGCCACGCGGCCCATGACATCACCCATGGCAGAGAAGGCCACGCTCCCACGACGAGCTGTCGGTACGGACCACCAGACGGCGGGCCCTATCTGTTAGTGAGAAGCCAGAAGGTGGCAAGCTCCCATCAGTCGGCCCGGGAGGGGGGGGGGTGACTCCAGGCAGCCGGCCCTCCCCTCCCTCAAAGTTCGTGCGCCATTAATCAGAAGAGATGGGGAATGGCTATAGTGATCGCCCGCCAGGCGGCGGTACTGTAGCCATGCCTCCCCGACAAAGTACACATCATCAGTGGCATTGCCACAGTACGAAGCGGCCGGCAAGACCCGCCAGCGGCGGGCACGGCCTGTCGGCTAAGTACGAGACAACCAGTAGGGCCCACCAGGCGGCGGGCCCCTGTGGCCGGCGGAGAAGCCGGCGACCACTGACACTGACGGCTGGGTACTATGCCCGACCAAATTACCATTGTACCCCTGGGGGGTAGGCCTATATAAACCCCCTCAGGGCACCCATGCAAAGGGGTCAGCCTGCTTGAGATCCCAGACCACCCACACCCACGACGAGCCGGCTGATAACCCACAAGTATAGGGGATCGCAACAGTTTTCGGGGGTAGAGTGTTCAACCCAAATTTATTGATTCGACACAAGGGGAGCCAAAGAATATTCTCAAGTATTAGCAGTTGAGTTGTCAATTCAACCATACCTGGATAACTTAATATCTGCAACAAAGTAGTATGGAAGTAACGGTAATGGTAGCAAAGTAATATTTTGGGTTTTGTAGTGATTGTAACAGTAGCAACAGAAAAGTAAATAAGCGAAGAACAATATGTGAAAAGCTCGTAGGCATTGGATCGGTGATGGAGAATTATGCCGGATGCGGTTCATCATGTAACAGTCATAACATAGGGTGACACAGAACTAGCTCCAATTCATCAATGTAATGTAGGCATGTGTTCCGAATATAGTCATACGTGCTTATGGAAAAGAACTTGCATGACATCTTTTGTCCTACCCTCCCGTGGCAGCGGGGTCCTAGCAAAAACTAAGGGATATTAAGGCCTCTTTTTAATAGAGTACCAGACCAAAGCATTAACACATAGTGAATACATGAACTCCTCAAACTATGGTCATCACCGGGAGTGGTCCCGATTATTGTCACTTCGGGGTTGCCAGATCATAACACATAGTAGGTGACTATAGACTTGCAAGATAGGATCAAGAACTCACATATATTCATGAAAACGTAATAGGTTCAGATCTGAAATCATGGCACTCGGGCCCTAGTGACAAGCATTAAGCATAGCAAAGTCATAGCAACATCAATCTCAGAACATAGTGGATACTAGGGATCAAACCCTAACAAAACTAGCTCGATTACATGATAAATCTCATCCACCCCATCACCGTCCAGCAAGCCTATGATGGAATTACTCACGCACGGCGGTGAGCATCATGAAATTGGTGATGGAGGATGGCTGATGATGACGACGGCGATGGATTCCCCTCTCCGGAGCCCCGAACGAACTCCAGATCAGCCCTCCCGAGAGAGTTTAGGGCTTGGCGGCGGCTCCGTATCGTAAAACGCGATGAATCTTTTTCTTTGATTTTTTTCTCCCCGAACACGAATATGTGGAGTTGGAGTTGAGGTCGGTGGAGCTCCAGGGGGCCCACGAGGCAGGGGGCGCGCCCAGGGGGCAGGCGCGCCCCCACCCTCGTGGCAAGGGTGTGCCCCCTGGCCTTGATTCTTTCGCCAATATTTTTTATTATTTCCAAAACTAATCTCTGTGGAGTTTCAGGTCATTTCGAGAACTTTTGTTTCTGCACATAAATAACACCATGGCAATTCTGCTGAAAACAGCGTCAGTCCGGGTTAGTTCCATTCAAATCATGCAAGTTAGAGTCCAAGACAAGGGCAAAAGTGTTTGGAAAAGTAGATACGACGGAGACGTATCACCGGCTACACTCGACAAGCTGCTGATCATAGCAGACAAGTACGCCTCTGCCGACTCCTCCATGAAATCGGAGCTCCGAGTGGACGCTTCTGGGAAGGTGCTCCCCCGGCTCCTCGAACGCCGGCTGGAGACAACAACCAGCGCCAGCAGCCGAACGACAACAAGCGCAAAGCCCCCCAGCCGTCTTCCACCAGCCAGCAGGTGGCGACAGTTGAGGACCAGTAGCCCGAAGGGCAACCACTCCCCAAGCGCTCGAAGGGCGGCAAGCCGGCTTGGTTGCCCGCTTTCTCCTTTGAGCAGACCCTCGACGCCCCTTGCAAGTTCCACAGCGGCGCGAAGCCATCCAACCATACAACCCAGAAGTGCCATTGGCTCATACGCATTGCCAAGGGAGAAGGACTACCCCCTCCGCCTGCTGGCCCGCCGACTCCTCCTCCCCAGCAGCCGGCAGCTCGTCCAGCGGTCGGCGCAGTCCAAGATGATTACCCCGAGGAACATGGCGCCTACGTTGTCTTCACCAGCGTGGCCAGCGACGGACACAGCCGGCGTCAGCAGCACCGCGAAGTAAATGTAGCTACCTCGACTGCTCCAGAGTTCATGCACTGGTCTGAGAAGCCTATCAGCTGGAGCCATGCCGACCACCCGGAAGTGATGCCTTCTCCAGGTTCCTATGCCTTGGTGTTGGATGCCACCCTTGCAACGGAGAGGCGAGCTGCTCGTTTCTCCCGAATCCTGATAGATGGCGGCAGCAGCATCAACATCCTCTACCGCGATACCATGGAAAAATTGTGCATCAAACAGAAGCAGCTCCAGCCCAGTCGGACGGTGTTCCACGGCATTGTGCCCGGACTTTCCTGCTCACCAATCGGTAAGATTAAGATAGATGTCCTCTTCTGAGACAAGAATCATTTCCGCCGTGAGGCAATTTGGTTTGCGGTGGTAGACCTGGAGAGCCCTTACCACGCGCTCTTAGGCCGACCAGCTCTAGCCACGTTCATGGCAGTGCCACATTATGCCTACCTCAAGATGAAGATGCCAGGAACCAAGGGCATTATCACGATCAGTGGAGACTATGAGAAGTCGGCAGCCTATGCTGCATCCAGCAGTCGGCTGGCCGAGTCCCTTGTGATTGCCATCGAGAAGAAGCTCCTGGACCGGGTGGTGGCCATGCCTAGCAAGCAGCCGGACCTGTCACCAGAACCCAAAGAGTTAGAGACCCAGGGCTCCTTCCAGCTAGCCAAAGAAACAAAGAAGATTACTTGGACCCTGAGCACTCGGAGAGGCATGCTGTCATAGGTGCCGACCTTGACAGCAAATAGGAAAGAGAGATCGTCGATTTCCTCCGTGAGAATCGGGAGATCTTTGCATGGTCTCCCAAAGACATGCCGGGTGTTCTGACGGAGTTCGCCCAGCACAAGCTACATGTCAGAGCAGATGCCAAACCAGCCAAACAACCCCTCCGCCGATTGTCGGAGGAGAAGAGAAGAATCATCGGAGAAGAGATCGCCCGCTTGTTGGCAGCCGGCTTCATTATGGAAGTTTTCTTCCCAGAATGGCTTGCCAACCCAGTCCTTGTACTGAAGAAGAATAAAAAGTGGCGCATGTGCATTGATTATACCAGTCTCAACAAAGCCTACCCCAAGGATCCGTTTGCATTACCCCGGATTGACCAAGTGATAGATTCCACAGCCGGATGCGAGTTGTTGAGTTTCTTGGATGCCTACTCAGGTTACCATCAGATCAAGTTGAACCCGGCAGACCGCCTGAAGACCGCCTTCATCACACCATTCGGAGCCTTCTGCTACCTGACCATGACATTCGGCTTGAGAAATGTCGGTGCCACGTTTCAGCATTGCATGCAGAAGTGCCTCCTCAAGCAACTCGGCAGAAATTCCCACGTCTATGTAGACGATATTGTGGTGAAGACGGAGAAGCGCGGAACCCTTTTGGAAGATCTCAAGGAAACTTTTGAGAATTTGCGCCGGTTTCAAATCAAGCTCAACCCAGAGAAGTGTGTCTTCGGAGTACCAGCCGGCTAGCTCCTTAGCTTCCTGGTCTCAGAACGCGGCATAGAGTGCAACCCTGTAAAGATCAAGGCCATCGAGAGGATGGAGAAATGTGACACCCAAAATTTTTGACCTTGTTTTATTTATTAAAATGTTGCCAGGAAATAAAACTTTTCCATTTTTGTCAAGATTTACCCTTTGTGATTTTGGATTTTTGCCTCTAGTGGAAAAACCTTCAAAGAGTGTTGTTGGACTTGAATACTCTCTATAATAAAACAATTCTTTATCAGTGGATTTAAATTGCAAGATTTGTTTTCTCAGAGCTTTATTCTTTTAAAATGATTTCTTTTGAATTTGGAGCCTGTTTTGCACTACAACCATTTGACAAATGCATTTAAAATTTCCACCAAAATTTGGGGATGTCATGTGATGTTTCCACATCACTTTTATGCAAAAATACCTTTTGGCCATTGGAGGTTTTGAGCTCTACACCAACTTTTCCAATCTGGTCCAGTAGGCACTTTTGCACTACAACCCATTTAAATATTTCTTTAAAAATTCTTCCAAGTGTTTGGAGATGTCAGTGGATGCATACAATTCAACTCTATGCAAAAACCCAGTGATGTTCTTTGAAAAATTTGAGTGAATCAACCTCTTTTTCATTCTGGCCCAGTTTGGTGATTTGAACTGCAACTCTATTTTATTTTGCTCTGGTGCCCATGACCCTTTTTCCTACTTGTAGCCCTCCCTTCAAAACCCTTAAGTCCAGAAGAGTGGACTCATTGGAGGTTTTGAAGTGCATGCAATAAACCCTTTTTCTTTCTGTCCAAAACTGGAGTTTTGCAGAACTTGCACTAACAAGTTCCTGGTTTTGCCCATATGATCTTGCCTTCATCATCCACACCTAAAGAGACCCTGATCTGGAGATGTTGGCCACTCCAAGAGTTGCCTAAATGCACTTGGCATTCTGTCAAACAGTTGGTGTGCACAGTCTGTTTTGGCATGAGTTCCTTGTTTGCACTGTGATCTTGTTCCACTGACCTAGCAACCATGTCCACTGAGCTCCTAGCCACCCCTACCCCTGTCCTGTTCATTGCCAGCTCCACCCTCGCGCTCTAGACCGCCCTGGCTTTTCGTCGAGCAGGTTCCGTGCGTGCTCTGGGCGCGCCCAGAGCGCACGTTTTGCACGCGCGCACACTGAGCCGCCGCGCCGCACTGCCGCACTCGACGCGACCCGTCCCTGGCCCCTGCTCCACCGCTGAACCGCGCACTAGCCCGCCCCCTCTCCACGCCATCTCTGGCACCCTGCAGCGCCGCCAGCAGCGCTTTTGGCGGCACACCGGCGTCGGCAGCAAGCCTCTTCCATGGTCGGCGCCGCCCAAACCACACCAGCGCGCCAGCTGCCCCCATGAACAGCTCAGTCTTATCCCGAAGCTCGTCGGCACGCGCTCGTCGCCGCCACGTCGCCCTGCAGCTACAGCACGGCTGTCGCCGGCGATCTTATCCTCAGCCGCCGCGGTCCAACCTCGAGCGCCTATTTAAGGGATCCCCGAGCTCGTTCAAGACCTCAGGCAACCTCAGACTTTCCTCCTAGCGCTCCCCAAGCAGTGGATCGACCCGTAGTGGCCATCTTCCTCGTCTCTGGCCAGTGCGGCCGCCGCTAAGCTCCGGTGCGATACGTCATGGCCAGCCACTCTCTCGCCCAACCAGCGCCACCAGTAGCTTCCCCTTGTCCTTGCGGAGCTGCCCAGCAACCCAACCTCGATCGGAGACCACCGGAGCCGAAAAACCACTTCACCACCGTAGCCCCCTCCGCCGCGGAGCTCGCCGCCGGCGACTCCTTCCACCTCCGACGACCCAGCGACCACCAAGGGGACCGCCTCGGTCTGGCCAGTCCATCCCTGCCCTCAGATGCCCTCGAGGAGCCGCCGTTCGTCGCCAGCGATCGCCGGAGTCCCGCTCCCGTCGGGCAGAGAAGAGGAGGGAGAGGGAGGAACGGTCAAACCTGACCAGTGGGCCCTCTGGACCCACTGTCAGTGACCCGCGCGCCGTCTCCTCTGTTTAAGTGAAAGCGTATACCCACGGAGTACGTCTCCCCTACCCCGAAAGCGTATTCCCCTCGAAGCGTTTTCCTTTTTCTGGTTTTATTAAAAACAGAGTTTTGACCAGACTTTGACCAGCTATAACTTTTAAAATAAAACTCCAAATGAGTTGATTCTTTTTCCTACCTCTCTCAAATTCCACCTAGTTTATTTTAAGATTTATTTCAAAAATATTTGAGACAACCTTTTGTACTGTGTTTGAAATATGTGTTGTTTGGATATTTCTTAAAATAGGATTTTTGGAGAAAAGGGAAAGCTTCCAAAAAGTGCATCCCTTGCATACTCTTGAAGGCAAGCATTTCTGAACTCTGGCATAATATTCTGTTGTGGTGTCTGATATGATTACAACACCATTTGGCTTGGAGTATGCGTTATCTTTATGTAACGATAAAGTCTCGTGCATGAGTGCTTTTTGGAGATATTTTGTGGCCAGCAATGGATACGCTAGTGATTTGGATCATCCTCGTGAGCTCCTCATGCATACCGGAAGGCAGCCGGGAAAGTCGTGGTCTTGGGTAGACACGAGCTTGTCCCTAGTCCCTCGTCGAGACGAGTATGTCCGGTAAGGCATGGTGAGGCTTGATGAGGGATGATTTATTCCACTAATGGTAATATTGTTGGAGGATGCTTGTACCACCTGAGTCGGTCGTAGATCGAGTCTTGATCAGTAACTTCCTTATTTGTTGGTACCACCACTTGTCCCTGTCGCAGACGGGGTATGGTTCAGTAAGTTGTCAACCCCTTACCAAAGCACACACCGTACAGAGAGGCCATAGTGGAAGATACCGGAGGCCTCCGGTAGGCATGCCACTTGGTCCGGGGGCATGGGTGTTTCCGGTTGGGACCGAGAGGGGGGGCACCCCCTTAGAGCGCGTGAATATAAATTTGATCCCATGCTACGTCGAGGTTGTAGCCTCCCCACTTAGAGTTTTGCTTGGCAGGTGTCGTGGGTGATTCCAGACACCGGTGAGTTAAGCTGGTGTGTGCAGGTCAGGCGTGTTTTCAATTAAAAGGCCGTAGGCGGAATTAGTCCCGATGGACTAAATAAATCCGTTACTTGTGGGAAAGTAGTACTCCCTCTGCACAGGATATATCCTGTTGGATAGCCATGTTCATAGGTAAGGACCACAGTCTGAGTTGAATCTAGTAACGGTATTCGGATGGAGAACGATTTAACTAGAACTTAGTAATGGTTTTCAGATGGAGACACGGCTAACTGGATCATAGTAACGGTATTCGGATGGAGAACGAATCAGCTAGAACTCAGTGACGGTCTTCGGATGGAGAAACGGCTGGACTAGATTTTTGTTTATGACCTGTGACATCTGGGGATCGTGTTTTAATTTTGTTATTATTGTGGACTAACCATTTACATTATGTATTTTATTGAGTATCCCTGGGATGGTTCTACCTCCTGGATACTCACTGTGATTATTCTTTTATAAGCCCTTTATGTGGTGTCGCTCAGACGCCCGACTACGGCATGCTTGTTGTTTATTTATCTTTTATAAGCCCTTTATGTGGTGTCGCTCAGACGCCCGACTGCGGCATGCTTGTTGTTTATTTATCTTTTATAAGCCCTTTATGTGGTGTCGCTCAGACGCCCGACTGCGGCATGGCTACTCTTGCATTTTCCTCTCGAGGAGTCATTCAGACACTCGCTTGGCCCTCAGTATTTTACTTTGGGATTTCGGGAGGACTACCGCCCGACTTCTCTTTTGTTTCCCATGCATCATTATCTCTATGTCTGATTGCACTTGTTAATCTGTTCTCATGCATCGTGTTTACATTTGTTATATCTTATGTTTGAACTATCTTGCGAGTACTTTCATAGCACTCACCCACGTACTGCATGTTCATATTATCTCTGCATGCGAGCAACGCAGACTTTCGTGGCAGACGTTGTGTTCATAATTATTTCGGAGCAGGATTGTCCCTTATTATATTATACCTGTGTTTTTAATGTTTGCGAGTACATTCAAACGTACTCACTGGCTTGTCCCTGGCTATTGTCTTGGCCAGATTCCTTGCTTGGAGATAAGCATCGCGATGACGGCCCCGGTACTTGCGTAGCGACGATAGCAGCCTTGCGAAGATAGGAGTTATCCTGGTCAGCTGTTCTCGTGGGAAATGGAGTCCCATAGACGCAGATGTATCCAACCGCTTCCGCCCTCAACCATTAGAAACCAAATGTTGTACTCCTAGGCCACAATGGTCTTGTACTACATATTTTTGTACCTTGCTTGGAATTCTTGTATCAAGTTGGTGCCTCATCAGCTAACAGTAATCCTGGGGCTGGTGAGCACAAAGGCCGTTTTCTGGGAAATTTTATCCCGAAAATCCGGTCGTGACAAGAAACCCACCCAACTGAGAGACGTCCAGAAATTCACCGGCTGTTTAGCATCCATCAGCTGTTTCATCAGTCGGCTGGGTGAGAAGGCTCTTCCCCTGTACCAGCTCATGAAGAAGACCACTCATTTCGAGTGGAATGACAAGGCGGACGAAGCTTTTCTCCAGTTGAAGAAGATGTTGACCATGCCGCCTGTCCTGGCGGCCCCGACTGCTAAAGAGCCCATGTACCTCTACATCGCCGCCACCAGCCGGGTGGTCAGCACGGTCATGGTAGTGGAGCGCCCAGAAGACGGCAGAGCACAACCGGTCTAGAGGCATGTGTACTATTTAAGCGAGGTGTTGTCAACCTCGAAGCAGAACTACCCTCACTACCAGAAGATGTGCTACGGCGTGCACTTTGCCGCCAAGAAGCTGAAGCCATTCTTTCAAGAGCACCTAATCACGGTTGTCTGCACTACCCCGCTTGTCGAGACCATTGGCAACAGAGATGCATCTGGCCGGGTGGCCAAATGGGCCATCGAGTTGGCCCCCTACACCATCTTCTACCATCCACGCACCGCCATCAAGTCCCAAGCACTGGCCGACTTCCTCTCTCGACTGGGCCGAGACCTAGTACCTGCCGCCAGCTCCGGACTCCACTCATTGGTGGATGCACTTTGATGGCTCGAAGATGCGCACCGGCTTGGGAGCCGGCATTGTTCTCACTTCTCCCAAAGGTGACATGCTTAGATACACATTGCAAATCCATTTTGCCGCCTCCAACAATGTGGCCTAGTATGAAGCATTGATACACGGCCTCCGGCTGGCCAAAGTGCTCGGCATCCGTCGGATCCTGTGCTATGGCGACTCCGACTTGGTGGTCCAACAGTCGTCTGGTGACTGGGACGCCAAGGATGCAAATATGGCAAGTTACCGCTTCCTCATCCAGCAGCTCAGCGGATATTTTGAGGGGTGCGAGTTCCTTCACGTGCCACGGAACGAAAATGAACCGGCTGACGCTCTGGCATGGATCGGCTCCACCCATCAAGCAATACCAGCCGGCGTCTCCCTTCAGTGCCCCCGCAAGCCGTCAATCAAGCCTTCTCCAGAATCTGAGTCCATCTTCGCACCGACTCCTCCCGAAGCAGTCGGATCCGACTCGGGGGCTGCAGTAGCCGGCCCGGGGGCTTCGGCAGGCGGCACGGGAACTGCAGCAGTCGCACCCGGCCCGGGGACTTCACAACCCGGCCCGGGGACTTCACCAAGCGGCTCGGGGACTGCAACGGTCGCACCCGGCCCGGGGACTTCACAACCCGGCCCGGGGGCTGCAGCAGTCGGCCCGGGGACTTCAACGATGCAGCAAGTGGCAACCAACTCCAATCTGCCGCCTCCCAACCCTACCGCCCTAGTACAAGTGCCGCAGTGGCAGTAGAAGAAATTCAAGCACCATCATGGGCGCAGCCCATCCTCAAGTTTCTGGTGAACAGAGAGCTGCCGGCTAATGAGACCTCGGCCCGGCAAGTACAGCGCCGAGCAGGAGCCTACACGATAGTAAACAGAGAGCTGGTCAGACGCAGCGTGACTGGAGTCTTCCAGCACTGCGTAGAACCAGACAAGGGCCAAGCAATCCTCAAAGATATCCACCAAGGCGAGTGCGGCCACCACGCGGCCTCCAGATCCCTTGTCGCCAAAGCTTTCCGCCATGGTTTCTTGTGGACAATTGCTTTGGAAGACGCCAAGGAGTTGGTCAAGCATTGCAAAGGGTGCCAGAAGTTCAGTTCCAAGCAACATCTACCGGCTTCTGCACTCAAGACCATCCCCCTCACTTGGCCCTTTGCCGTGTGGGGGCTGGACATGGTGGGACCATTGAAGACAGCACGCGGCGGTATGACCCATCTGCTTGTCGCCGTGGAAAAATTCACCAAGTGGATTGAAGCAAAGCCAATCAAGAAGCAAAACGGTCCGACTGTTGTGACCTTCATCGCAGATATCACCGTCCGATACGGTGTGCCACATAGCATCATCACCGACAATGGCACACACTTTGCCGAGGGAGCCTTGGCCCGTTTCTGTGCGACGCAGGGCATCCGACTGGACTTAGCGTCCGTTGCCCATCCGCAATCAAACGACCAAGTCAAGTGAGCAAACGGCCTCATCCTCTCCGGCATCAAGCCCCAACTGGCCGAGCCACTGGAGCGGTCAGTCGGCTGCTGGATCGACGAGTTGTCAGCCGTCCTCTGGAGCCTCCGCACCACTCCAAACAAATCAACCGGCTCCACTCTATTTTTTCTCATGTACGGTGCCGAGGCCGTCATCCCAACTGACATTGAGTTTGACTCACCTTGCGTCACCATGCACACGAAAGCGGAGGCAAAGGAAGCACGAGAAGATGGTGTCGATCTGCTGGAAGAGGGCCGGCTGTTGGCACTCAGCTGGTCCGCCATCTACCAGCAGAGTCTGCGTCGCTACCATAGTCGGAAGGTCAAGCCAAGATCCTTCCAAGAGGGATACCTTGTGCTCCGGCTGATCCAGCGAACAGCCGGCCAGCACAAGCTCTCGGCCCCTTGGGAAGGCCCCTTCATCATCAGCAAAGCATTGGGCAACGACTCCTACTACCTCATCGATGCGCAGAAGCCCAGAGCACGCAAGAGAGACGATTCAGGCAAGGAATCGGAGCGCCCATGGAACGCAAATCTCCTCCGAAGATTTTACAGTTGATTCAGTATGTGCCACGCTACCTTTTGTATTAAGCACTAAGACATCGGGTCCCTCGAGGAGCACTCGGGGGCTACCCTTTTTATCTATATGATAAGATCTATGCCTATGAATGTGTTATTTCATTAATCTGCCTGGCACCGGGTTCGACCAGTCGGCCCGGGGCTTGCCGCCTTGTACTATGTCAATGCTACCTGCAGTCGGACAAGTAGTGTGCCGGCACCTAAGCCCTCTCTTGCCACAAGCCGCAGCTCGTAGAGCGACTGTCCGGCTGGCAAGAGCTAAAGGCAGGAAATGGTGCCCACACGAAAAATGGCTAAGGACCAAAGCATTTGCATAGGCCGAGCCGGCTCCTCGCCCCGCCGACCGGTTGTTGAGCAATCGTCCGGCCGGTTTCTAACTTAATTTGCTACGCTCTACCAACAGATAAAGTACTTGCCTTCCCAAAACGGCCAAGTACTTGACCCAGCCGCAGACCGCAGAGCGGCTGTCCGACTGGCAAGACAGCAGCCAAGGGAAGGTGGCAAAGGAAAAAGCCAAAGGAGAAGAAAAGCAAGACAAGTGGAAATCGGCAAAGACAATTTACATAGCAAAAGGCCCTCGGCCAGCGGGTGAAACTACGTAGACTTAACAATTTTTGTTCAAGAGATTACAAAAAAGGAAAAGAGAAAGATAACTTGGCCACCTAGGCCAGAGGAGCAGCAGCCGGATCGGAGGGGTCGGCGGAGGGTGGTGGAACGGCCGCCTGGTTGGTCTCGGCCTGGTCAGCTCCAGCAGCAGTCGGCTCGCCGGCGCGCTGTCCGTTGGTCGAGACTTGGTCAGGCTGAGGCCGGCTGTCGTCTCGATCATCTGGTGCATCATCTTCGCCGTCCTTATCCTCCTCCTCCTCGCCTTCATCGCTGGAGGCGATCTCCTCCACCGAGTCCTTGCTGCCTTCTGGGTTCAGACCGAACCAGTTGGGCGGCACCTCGGCGACCACCTCATCTAGCTCGGGGAGGAAGACACTGGTGTCCGTGTACTCGGCGATCGCCGCGTCGCGATGATAGAGCTCGGGCACCACCGCCTCCAACTCTTCACCGGCTTCAGCACGGAGAGTGGCCAGCTGGTCTAGATTCAGCCCAGGGTACCACCCCTTGACGAACTCCAAGGCCCGCCGTGCACCCGCCCGGGTGGAGGAGCCCTTCCATGCCTTGATGCGACCGATGGCCACCTCCAACCAGTCAGAGGTCCAATTGAGAGTGCGCAGAACGGGAGCACCCGCCCAGAGGGCGGAGACCACTTGGGCTCCGGCGCGCTGAAGACGGCGGAGAGCCCGATGCGCCGGCTGGAGATGAGCTTGGATGGCAAGCAGCTGCTCAGCGAGGGTCCGTGGGGCGTTGGGCGCGATTGTGGCACCAGCCAGCCTCCGCTCATCACGGCGAGCCTCAACGGCTTGGCTGGTGGCGACGGAGTAACCAGGGAAATACTCTGCACAAGAAGAAAAAAGAAGTATGAAGCCGGAAGCCGGCTCATATGACAAGACGGCAGACGGAAGAAAGAGAAGGGCAACTCACCATCGAGAAGGTCCTCGACCTCAACGTAGCCGTCCGACAAGGCCTTCTCCTTCTCGACCTAGTTCAAGCGTTGAGTCTCAAACTCGGCCTGGAGGGCCTCCTCCGCGTCCTTAAGCTTCTACAGCTCCGCCTGGTGCTTGTCCGCCTGGTCAGCCAGCTGCTTGGCCAGGCGGTCGCGCTCTTGCTCCACCTGGCGGCGCTCCTCCTCCTTGGCGTGCAGGGTGGTCTGAGCCTCGCCCAGTTGCTACCGCAAGGTGGCGTTGGCTCCACAAGAAAGAAAAAACGATCAGCAAATCAACAAAGAAGGAGGTAGTTGCCGAAAGATCTGACCCGACTGCTCAGCAGTCGGCCCGGATCTCGGGGGCTACACCCCGCGGGTGCGCTGGTGCGCCCCCGCGAGACTAAGGATTGAGCGATTCAATGAAAGAAAAAAAGGTGGTCGCCAGAAGATCTGACCCGACTACTCAGCAGTCGGCCCGAATCTCGGGGGCTACAACTCGTGGGTGCGATGGCGCGCCCCCGCAAGAACGAAGAGCGGAGTGCTTACTCCGGCTGTCGGCCAATTCAGTGGTCCGCTTGGCCAGCTCATGGACCTGGGAGTTGAAGGCGGCCACACGGATGTTGTGGTAATCCTGTAACAAAGACAACAGAAGCAAAGAAAGGGTTAGCACTCGGAACTTACCTTTAAGTTCCGAGCCGCCTGCTCAGCAGCCGGCCCGGAACTCGGGGGCTACATCGAGTGGGTGCGCTGGCGCGCCCCCAGAGAAGAATTCAAGAAAACTGCAAGAATTAGAAACAAGCGGTCAAGGAACATACCCGAACGACGGCTCGCGACACTAGGAACGTCTTCGTGTAGTTCTGGAGGGCGGTGCCTTGGGCCTGAAGCAGAGACTGGACTTCGTGCGCAGCCTTGTTCAGGACGCTCGTCCCGCCCCCAGACGTCCACTCTCGCGGAGCGGCACTGGTGGCCTCCGCCTCTGGGGCCGACGAGCTTGAGGCTCCGATATCCTAAGGCCGCGGTGCCGAAGTCGCCTTCACCACACGCTGGCGTGTCGGAGTGCGGGCAACGGGGGTCGCCCCCACCACTAGCTCGCCGCCGACCTAAGGAGTTGGCGGCACGATAGGCCAATTTCCCTGGACCTCGGCAGTCGGCGCGTGCTAAGGCACCTCCATCCTCAAGGTGGTGGTGTCACCCCCTTCCCTCTCTATGACCGGCTGCTCATTGCCGGCTCCTCCAGTTGGCGCCGGGATCTCGGGTGCCGGCGATGCAGAACGCAGGGGGACGACAAGCTGTGGCGTATGGTCGCACGTGGCCTTCTCCGCCCGCGCCCTGGTGACCGCGTCCGCCCGCTCCTTAACCACGGCGTTAGCCTGGGCCTTGGCGGGAACGTCGGCCTCTTCCTGCGCCGCCTTGGCCGCCGCCTTCTGCCGCTCCGCCTCCTCTAGCTCCTCACGCGCCTCCTGCGCATTCCGCTCCATTGCCGCCTGGAGCTCGGCGCGCGGGTCCAGACGGCGGGTGTTGGCAGAGCCCTCCGTCCCCCCAATGATGGAGGCGGAGGTCGACCGCTCAAGGGAGAGCGGGGCCTGTTCAAGCAAGACAGGAAGAGCTCAGAGGGAGTTTGCAAAAAAGACAAAGGAAAGCACTAGGAAAGACAAGCTCTTACGCGGACACCGTCGGCGGCTGCTTCGGGGCCCTCTGGAACCGGGCCGCCTTCGCAGCAGCCTCCTCCCGCCTGGTCGCTGCTGCCGTGCACTTGGGCTTCTTCGGCAGGCCGCCTTGCAGCTGCGAGCTGGCTCAGCGCTTTGGTGCGCCGCCTGGTGCAGTCGGCACTGTTGAGGAGCTCGCCCCCGCCCTGTTGGCAACCGGCGGGCAGCGCAGCGCGTGCTCCTCCCTCGGAGCCGCCTGCTCCGTCGCCACTGCATGTGGCGTCGTCTTCCTCCATGGCGGCCGCCCCCAAGTCGGGGTCGTCCGCATCGCTCACGACTCGGTCCGGCAGGTACTCCTGGCCCTGCGCCAGGGCACCGGCTGCCGGCTGGGTCGTGAGGGGCTGCATCGTAACCGACTGATCAGTCGGCAAAGAAGAGCCCGACAAACAAAGAAAAGACCAAGAGTTAAGAAGCTTACCGCAGGCGGAGGTTGTGCGCAGGAATACGACCGCTTGCCGAACTGCCACTCCGATTCTGAGAGTTTGCAGTTCGCAATCTCGTTCACCAGGCAGGCCACCTCTGTGGCCAGCATCTACCTGGTGCTCATCCGACACGGGTCTCAATGCCCGCTCATCCGGCTAATTAGATGAGGCCGGCCTTGAAGGGGGAGAACCCGGTGCTCCACACAGGCGGACAGCAAGTCTGAGGCTTTGAGGCCCTCCGACTCTGTCATCACCTTGAGCCAGGCGATGGCAGCGGCGGAGGCGGCCGACAGCGTCCTTGGCTTGAAGGTCCAGTTGGTGCGGGGCTCAGCCGGCGGGCCGGCTTCATAAGCCGGCAGGTTGACGAAGTCGATCGCCGGGTTGACGTTCTTGATGTAGAAGTATGATTTTTGCCAATGCTTGACCGACTGGGTCAATCTGATGGCCGGGAAGCAATTCCCAGCACCCGAGCGCCTCACCACGATGAAGGCGCCGCACTGAGCCGCCTCGTTCTTGGCCGAGACGCCGAGTTTGGTGTAGAAGAATTCTCCCCATAGCTCGAGAGTGGGGAGAACACCAAGGTAGCCTTCACAGAGCGTGACGAAGGCCGACAGCAGCACCACCGTGTTCGGTGTGGGGTGCTGCGGCTGGAGTCGGCAGAATTGGAGGAATGATCGGAGGAAGCCGCTCGCCGGCAGGCCTAAGCTGCGAAGGAAGTGTGACCGAAAGATGACACGCTCACCTTCCTCCGGCGCCGGCGAGATCTCCTTCACAGGCGGAACGCACGTCTGGACATTGCCCTCGCCGGGCAGCCGCCACGTGTTGCGGAGGAAGGTGATGTGGTCTTCGATGACGTTCGAGCCATTCCAATCACCGGCCTGCTCGCACGCCATGGAAGCTCGAGTTTGATGAGGGCGCGGTGCAGCTAGGAGAACGGGCTCGGTGACGACGGGCCGCGGCAGCACTTCAGCACAGCACGGGAGTGCGGCGGCAGCGGAGAGGAAGGAGAGGAAGAAAATGGCGAAGGGAGAGGAGGGCGCGCGTGCTAGTGCCGCTGCCCTCCTCCCCCTACTTATACCCCATGGCTGCAAAGCCGAGGGGACGGGGTGTGGGGATCGTGGGATTAACTGTGCCCACGACCCCACGATCCCGCATTTACCGCGCAGTAACGACACGAAGTAATTGTGCCACGGAATCCCAACCGTTTGCCTCGGCCGCAGCGGATCC
Source organism: Aegilops tauschii subsp. strangulata (assembly GCF_002575655.3). Lineage (NCBI taxonomy): Eukaryota > Viridiplantae > Streptophyta > Magnoliopsida > Poales > Poaceae > Aegilops > Aegilops tauschii. The sequence goes on from NC_053038.3 coordinate 96,398,791, forward strand.
GCGCGCGTGCCGAGGCCCTGTAGTGGTGGGCCCCGGCCTGCGGCGACGTCCCGTCACGCGCGTGGGTTGGTAGGCGGCCAGGCCGACTGGCGCCACGTGGCATGCAGCTAGCTGGCGGCAAGACTGGTGCCAGGCTGGCGCGCCACCCAGCTCCCGCCAAGACGTTTCAAAAACCACCAGGCGGCTTGCCTGGTCATATCCGGCTCTTGACAGTCGGCGCTCCAGAAGTCGGACAAAGCAAGATCAATAAACCACTCGGAGTAGGAAGCCGATGAGGCCCCTCGCCTCTTTCAGCCGCGGTGCCCCACCAGCTTCGGGGACTACTGTCGGAGTAAATGACCACGGGTAGCCTCATCAGCCTCCCATGGTATTTCAAGACATCGGGGCCGGCTGCGCCCCACAAGAATCAAAGACCGAAGGCCGCCTTCTTGGGACTGACTAGTCCATACGGCCGGCTGCCAGAAGGCGGCAAAGCGCAACAGATGATCACCGAGCGGGCCAACTCCTAGCAGGCGGCCTCCAGAGAGGCCGGCTCCTAGCAGGCGGTTCCTCCGCCCCCTTGAAGTTTGTACCACATTATGACGACAACACGGGGCGTGGCTATAGTGCGGCCTACCACCCCTTAATCCAGGGCAGAGCATGGACACAGTGCGGCGTACAGGGCGGACATCCCCCGCCCGGCACGGCACTGTTGCCACGCGGCCCATGACATCACCCATGGCAGAGAAGGCCACGCCCCCACGACGGGCTGTCGGTATGGCCCACAAGACGGCGGGCCCTATCTGACAGTGAGAAGCCAGAAGGTGGCAAGCTCCCATCAGTTGGCACGGGGGGAGGCCGACTCTAGGTAGCCGGCCCTCCCCCTCCCTCAAAGTCCATGCGCCATTAATCAGAAGAGATGGGGAATGGCTACAGTGATCGTCCGCCGGGCGGCGGTACTGTAGCCATGCCTCCCCGACAAAGAACACATCATCAGTGGCATTGCTATAGTACTAAGCAGCCGGCAGGACCCGCCAGCGGCGGGCACGGGCTATTGACTAAGTACAATACAGCCAGTAGGGCCCACCAGGCGGCGGGCCCCTATGGCCGGCGGAGAAGCTGGCGACCACTGACACTGACGGTTGGGTCCTACACCCAGCCAGATTACCATTGTACCCTGGGGGGTAGGCCTATGTAAACCCCCTCAGGGCACCCATGCAAAGGGATCAACCTCCTTGAGATCCCAGACCACCCACACCCACGTATAGAGAGAGAGGAAGTTAGGGCTAGCCTTGTTCTTCTTCCCCCTCTAGAGAAACAACTCAAGGAGCAAGCTTGTAGCCACCATTGTTGCTTAAGTGATCATGCGGAGACCCCGCAGAGCAGGAGTAGGGGTGTTATCTCCTAGGAGAGCCCCGAACCTGGGTAAGATTCGCCGGTGGGCATGTTTGCGCCTTATCCCGTTTCCTGGCACCGGCGACGTATTATTAGCTGCCTCCATGATAAGCCATCCCTTGGCATATGTCGCATGACACCCCCCGATAGGGCAAGTTGCTCCAGTAAGGCTCTTACCGGGGCTACGCAGGCCACCCCGGCAAGTCTCTTGCCGGGGAAAGCCCATCTTGTCCCTTTGCTCCTCGCGCCTCTGGCTTGGGCGCTGCTCTGGTAGTCTTGTATCCTTGCTTCCTCTGCCCCGCCAAGCATGGACGCAGGTGTGGCTACAACTGCCGGTGCACAAGTAGAGGGGTACAGAAAGTCCCCTACTTTTGTACACCGACAGGAGCCCCCGGGCCTGGGCCACACATAAGCGCAGAACGTTGTTGGGCCAGGCCCAGAACGGTGCGCGGGCATGCGTGACGGAGTTTTAACTGCGGTAACTCCTTTGCCAGTTGCGCTTCCCCATGACCCGCGTCGAATGCGTGACATGGGGGTCGTGCGTGGAGCGGTTGCAGCACTCTTGCGTCACATCATGGTGGATAGTAAAGAGGCGGACTCGTCTTCCCCATAAAAAAGAGGAGGCCGCAGGGGCGCGGCTCATTTACGAAGTGGACTCGGGTCGTGGCCTTCAAGGCGCCCGCGCCCCACGATCACGGGGTGAAAACGGTCGCTTCATTTGTCTTCTTGATTCCGGCCCGCCCGCCACGTGTCCTTCATGCCCCAGGGAGTGTAGGTGATAGATACGGAGGGCACGGACCTTAACGCCAAGGCAGGAAGCCGGGTTGTCGCTGATTGGAGCAGTGGGTCGGTCCCGATTGCCTGCACCTCTGGCGGCCGGATTGGTCGAGTGGGGCGGCCGCCCTTAGGTTGGGGAGGCCGAGCCCCGGTCCCGCCCCTTTATAAGAAGGGGAGAGGGATGGCATCCTTCAACATTCATCTCCTTCCAGCTTGACTCCTTCCTTCCCTTCGCCATGGCGAGAGGGCACGCCGGCGCTCCAATGGCAGCAACGAGGGCCTCTACTCGACAGCGCGTCCCCCCTCCTCAGGAGCTCATGGCGGCAGAGCCCGCTGTGAGAGGAAGAGGGAGGGGGCGAGGCCAAGGCCGCCATGGCGCTCGGGGGAGAGCAGGACGGGGCGGCGCACCGGCCGCGCTTTCGCCAGCGGCTCTTCCCCCAATGGAGGGCCATGTCAGAGACCAGCCCCGTGAGTTCTTCATCAGGCTGTACAAGCCAGTGCGCGGTCACCTCCGCCTCCCCACCCCGTTTGCTCGGGAGATGGAGCTCGACCCGCCACAGGCCTTGAGGCTGCATATGAGGGGCTGCGGGAACGGCAGCATGCGGGGTGACGTCGACTTCCCCGCCCCTCATGTCATGTATCTCCGCCATGGGTGGAAAACCTTCGCCCGTGCCGATAGCCTGTCGGAGGGGCTCGTCCTCCACTTCAAATTGATGGAGAACGTCCTGCTCTCCGTCAAGGTCTTTGGGCACTTGGGAACTCGCCTAAGGTGTTGCGCGGAGAGCTCCACCAACAATGAAACCTCCTCCTCGGGCGAGAGTGACGAGGAGGACAACGACAGCGACGACGAGGGTATCAAGCGGGAGGACGCTGATTCCGACTCCGGCTAACCGCATCGCCCTCCTCCCTCGGCCACGCGCCTTGCCGAGGGTCTTCCCCGTCAAGCTCTACATCGGCGCGTTCCCCGTCGCCCCCTCTTTGCCTTCACCTGCCGCACCTGGGAGGAAAGGGGCAAGAACGGAGATCACGGGGCACTTATCTTTCTTTTTAACTTGTAGGCACTTGCTAAATCTTAATTTCTAGATGATGTAATCTCTCGAGCCCATGCTTATGTCGTGTAACCTTCGTACTCGTATCAGCATGTTAATGAAAAAGACTAGCCTTGCCGGGAAGCCGCGCACGCGTACGTTCGTGCAGAGGTGAAACGCCTCCTTAATGAAAATAAACGAGTCCCCCCGGCAAGCTGTCCTGCTGGTGCCCTCTGCGCCTGCCGAAGAATCACATCTGCCGGGTTACAGACAAAGGGTCCAGCCCCCCATCCACATCCTTTTAGCAAGGGCTACTATGGCCACTCCAACCGAAGCAGCGTTTTGGCCGGGAATGGGAGCACCCGAGTTTTTAAAGAAGAGTGGCGAGGTTTTCTAATGCACAAGTCATAGGTTACGAACATGAATGGGCAAGAGGTAAACTTTATCTGTTTGGTTTGTCGGGGATCGCCATGCCGGGCGGTCTTCTCAACTTCTTGCCGGAGCCGGGTCCTTAGCAGGATCGCGCATCCTCGTCGTGGCTGGAAAGAAGAGAGGGCAAGAGCATGGAACCTTGGCGGTCCACTAATATTTGTTGGAATCAAAAAGCAATACAATATCCTGGACAAGCATGCATATACATATACACATAAACATGGAAATCAAGAGGAAACTATACATGCTAAGGGATTTCTTTCCCTGACTGCGCATAGGGTCTGCGCCCGGCTCTGTACACAGGGTTACATGCCTTGCCGGCAAGGCTAGTACAAAATGGGGGTTGCCGGGGCTCCTGGAAACCGCGCCTTATGGGTAAAACTTGCGAAGATGTTCCATATTCCAGGAATTGCTCACCAGAATGCCATCTTCGGTCTCCAGGCGGACTGCGCCGGGCCTGGTGACTCGTATTACCCGATAAGGGCCTTTCCACTTTGGGGTCAACTTGTTTGAATTCTTGGCGGATTGGATTCGCCGAAGAACAAGGTCGCCTTCCTCAAGGCTTCGGGCGTGAACCTTGCGACTATGATAGCGGTGCAAGGCTTGCTGGTAGCGAGCGGCTCGCACAGCAGCCTGAAGACGATCTTCCTCAAGGAGCGTCGCATCATCTTGGCGCAACTGCTCTTGCTCAAGCTCATCATAAGCGAGCACTCGAGGTGACCCGTATATGAGTTCCGTGGGGAGAACTGCTTTTTCCCCGTATACTAGGGCAAAGGGTGTCTGACCAGTGGCTCGATTTGGTGTCATCCTGATTGACCAAAGAACCGTTGGCAACTCATCAATCCAGCGCCTTCCGCACTTGTGTAGCCTGTCAAAAGTTCTGGTCTTGAGGCCTTGCAACACTTCTGCATTCGCCCTCTCGGCCTGGCCGTTACTTCTGGGATGAGCAACAGAAGCAAAGCAAACCTTGCCGCCGAGGTCTTGGATGTATTGCATGAAGGTGCGGCTTGTGAACTGCGTGCTGTTATCGGTGACGACCCTATTGGGCACACCAAAATGGCAGACTAGCCCCTTGAAGAACTTGACGGCTGACTGTGCTGTCACCTTTCTCACCGACTCCACTTCCGGCCACTTTGTGAACTTGTCGATTGCGACGTACAAGTACTCAAAGCCCCGGACAGCACGGGGAAAGGGGCCCAGTATGTCGAGCCCCCAGACCGAAAATGGCCTGGAACGAGGGATTGTCTGAAGAGCTTGGGCTGGTTGATGAAGCTTTTTTGAATGGAACTGGCACGCTTCACACTTGATTACTAGTGCAATCGCATCCTGGAGAGCGGTGGGCCAGAAGAAACCTTACTGGAATGCTTTGCCGGCCAGGGCTCTCGACCCTATGTGGGAGCCACACATGCCTCCATGTATCTCTACCAACAGCTCCAGTCCGTCCTCCCAAGGAATGCACTTCAATTTCACGTCGTTCGGTCTCCTTATGTATAGGGCATCATCCACAAATTGGTACATGCTGGACCGACAGGCTACTTTCTCTGCTTCTTCCTATTCCTCAGGGAGTTCCTCTATTTGGAGGAAACGGACGGTGCGCTGCGCCCATGCTGGAGCTTGGGGCTCGACGGCAAGGACTAAAGGTTCATCTATGGCCACAGGGGTAGCTACCTCTAGAGTCAGGGCTTGAGGCCCTGCCGGAGGTTGCTGCTCCCCGGCAAGCTTGAGGCACCCGGCAACGTCCTTGCCGGCGGCTCCTGGGAGCTCAGCCGGAAAGTACTTGCCGGGGCCTACCTTCCTTCGTTTGTTCTGTCCCGCTGATGGCTCAACAGATGGCTGGGTTAATTGAAGCACAAAGGTACCTGGTTCCACAGGCAACTTTAGGGCAACGCGCTTTGACAGGTCGTCGGCAATGTTGTTCTCTACTCGGGGAACATGCTCTGCTTGTAGACCGTCAAAAAGCTCCTCCAACTTCCTCACCTCATCCACATAGGCCTCCATCAACGGGCTCTAGTAATCCTTGTTAACTTGCTTGACGACGAGCTGCGAATCACCTCTGATGATGAGCTTCCTGATTCTGAGGTCTGCCGCGATCCTGAGACCGGCAAGCAATCCCTCGTACTCCACCATGTTGTTCGTTGATTTTCCCCAGGGAAAGTGCATCTGGACTACGTACTTGAGGCACTCTCCGGTGGGTGCGACGAGTAGCATGCTGGCACCAGCACCTTGCAGTGAGAAGGCTCCATCAAAGTACATAATCCAATCATGGCTCATCCCCTTGCCGGGAAGGGTGGTCTCTTGAATCTCTTCGTTGGGCATTGATGTCCATTCTTCTATGAACTCTGCCAAGGCTCGGCTCTTGATTGTCGACGTACTTTCAAACTTGAGGCCAAAGCTCGACAGTTCCAATGCCCATTCCACAATCCTCCCAGTCACATCCGGGTTGTGCAAGATTTGTTGTAAAGGGAGGCGGGTGACGACGGTGATCTCGTGTGCTTGGAAATAGTGACGCGGCTTTCTCGAGGCCATAAGGAGGCTGAAAAGTAGCTTCTGCATACCAGAATATCTTGATCTAGCCCGCTGCAAGAGGGAACTAACAAAATAAACCAGGTGCTGCACCACCTTCTTCTGTTACACTTCGCCCATCTGTGCAGACTCTGTCTTGCCGGGACCGAGCCTTGCAGGGGGTTCCGCCTTGCCAGCGTCAGGCCCTACCGGGGAGGAATCCGGCCCATCATCCGACGGCTCCGCAGCTACTGCTGCTTCTTCCTCAAGTTCCCTCTGTGCCACCAGCGCAGCACCGACCACTTGATTCGTTGCTGCTAAGTACAGCAGCAACGGCTCTTGTGGTTTAGGCGCGACTAGTATTGGCGTGGAGGAGAGGTACCTCTTCAAATCTTGCAGCGCTGCGTCTGCCTCCGGAGTTTGTTTCATTGGACCCGCCTTTTTCAAAACTTTGAAAAAGGGGAGGGCGCGCTCAGCAGATTTGGAGATGAACCTACTCAGGGCAGCAACGCAGCCGGCGAGCCTACGGATGTCTTTGACCTATTTTGGCGCCTCAATCTGCTCAATTGCTTTGATCTTGTCGGGATTTGCTTCGATTCCGCATTGAGACACAAAGTACCCAAGAAGTTTACCGAATGGGACACCGAACATGCACTTCTCTGGGTTGAGCTTGACATTGATCTTGCGCAGATTTGCAAATGTTTCTTCCAGATCTTGCACGAGCGTGGCACTGTCCTTGGTTTTGACCACTATAACATCCATAGCTTCCATATTTTTATGCAGCTGGGGCTCAAAACCAATTTGGACCGCTTGGGCAAACGTTGAATCAGCGCTTTTCAACCCGAAAGGCATTCGTACAAAACAGTACGTACCACATGGGGTGATGAACGCGGTCTATTCTTCGTCTTCCTTCATCATGAAGATCTGGTGGTATCTTGAATAGGCGTCGAGGAATGACAACAGGTCACACCCGGTAGTGGAGTCCACAATCTTCTCGACGCATGGCAGAGGGAAAGGATCCTTTAGACAGGCTTTATTGATATCTGTGTAGTCAATACACAACCTCCATTTCCCATTTACCTTACGCACCACCATTGGATTGGCCAACCACGTGGGGTGGAGCACTCCTCTAACCAGGCCTGCCGCCTCCAACTTCCTGATCTCCTCGATGATGAACTCTTGCCGCTCCAAAGCTTGCTTCCCGACCTTCTGCTTGACGGGCCGCACATGAGGACAGACAGCAAGACGGGGCTCAATCACCTCCCTGGGAACGCCAGGGATGTCGGTTGCTTTCCATGCAAACACGTCGACATTCGGCCACAGGAAGGCGACGAGCGCGCTTTCCTATTTGCTGCCAAGGGTGGAGCTTATAGTAAAAGCCCTGCCCGTGCCGTCCTCCTTGACGGGCACCTTCTTGGTCTCTGGTAGTGCCGCCTTAGATTTCTTGCTCTTGCCGGTGGAGCTCTCTGGCACGTCCTCGACGGGAGCGCAGCACTCCGAAGAGGCGCGCTTGCCGGAGTGGGTGCAGGAGGTCTTGCCGGAAGAGGTCTCACCGGAAGGGCCTTGCCGGTCGAGGCAGAGGTCTTGCCGATCTTCTTCCCTCCCAGGGCTTCAGCGGCAGGAGCAAGTGCCTTGGCGGCAGTCGCTGCGACTGCCTCCCGGTAGAGTTGGTTGGCGCAGATGAGCGCATCTTTCTTGTCAGAGGGGACGGTGATGATGCTCAGCGGCCCGGGCATCTTCAACGTGTTGTAGGCGTAATGTGACGCCACCATAAACTTGGCCAGCGCTGGGCCACCAAGGATCCCATTGTAGGGCAAGGGGATCTTGGCGACATAAAAAACGATCTTCTCCGTCCTATAGCTCAGCTCGCCTCCGAATGTAACGGGCAACGTGATTTTACCTTTCGGCTGGCTCCTCCCCGGGTTGACCCCTTGAAACGTGCCCGTCTCCTAGAGATCTCCATCGGGGATTTGCAGCCTCTCGATCACGGCGGGCGAGATCAAGTTCAGACTGGCCCCACCGTCAACTAGCACTTTTGTCACCTTGAGGTTGCATATGGTTGGTGAAACCAACAACGGCAAACACCTGACCGCAGTTTTGCGATTAGGGTGATCCTCGGTGTAAAAAATGATAGGCGTGCTGGACCACTTCAGTGGCTTCTGGGCATCGAACGATGGCTCCACCGCAGTGACCTCACGCGCCCACTGCTTCAATCGGCGGTGAGAGGTGTGCAACGAGGCCCATCGTCGAGGCATGGCATCCATAGCTTTCTGGAACTCGTGCTCGCCGGACTCGTCGTCCTCATCATGATCATCATCTCCCTCCTTGTCACGGCCCCGAGCGGGCCTCTCTTGTTGATTATCTTTGCCGCGGTGACCTCCTTGGCCGCCACACTTCTTCCCAGACCCCTCAACACCATCCTGACCCTTCTCCTTGTCCCGCCTTTCATATTCAGCTATCTGCTTTTCTGCAAGCAGCTCAACCTGTTGGCAGTTCTGGAGGTCATGGCCCTTGGTGCAATGGATCTTGCAGTACTGCTTGTTGGAGCCTCCTGGCTTGTCGGCAGCCACCAAGGCCCGGCAAGCGGCGCACCCGGCAACTTCCTTCCCAGGGTCGTCAGCCTTGGCCTTCTTGGCGGCGCCGGGGTCGCCGGATCCCTCGACGGCAAGCACGGTCTTGCCCTTACGCTTCCTGTTGCGGCGTCAGCCCTTCTTTGCCGGGGCGACGATGTCTTCATCGGTGCAGTCGGTTTCCGCGTCGGCATCTTCGCCGTGGTACTTCCTCCCCTCCTCAGCCCGAGCACATCTATCGGCCAGAACATAGAGCTCGGGTACATCCTTGACCTTGTTCATCGCCAGCTCCTCACGCATCTTGCGGTTGCTCACATTCTGATGAAATGCAGTGATGACGGCGGCGGGATGAACATCTGGGATGTTGTACTGCACACGACTGAACCTTTGTATATACTTGCGCAGGGACTCGCCGTCCTTCTGGGGGCTGACATGCAAGTCACTCACCTGGCCAGGAGCCTGGTGGCCTCTGGTAAAGGCGCCAACAAGCTCGTGGCACACATCTGACCAAGAAGAAATGGAATCCACTGGCAGGTGCATCAACCATGACATGACGTTGGGCTTAAGTGCCACCAGGAAATAATTGGCAAGCACCTTAACGTCGCGAGCCCCGCAGCTTGCATCACGATGGGGTAGATGCTGAGGAACTCCGATGGGTGAGTCTTGCCGTTGTATTTTCTCCGACCTCAGGCTTGAACGTGCGGTGGGTAGGCCACTGAAACTGCCGCAGCTCACGGGTGAAGGCTGGACAACCCACCTCGTAAGGTAGGTCACCGCCCCCCGGCGCTGGGCGGTCCATAGTGCGTCCCGCGCGCCTATCTGACTAATGGCGCGCGTCCTGCCGCCGCTCTATAGTGGTCCGGGCGTCTTCCTGAGCTCGCTCCCGAAGGACTTGGCGTTGGTCGCAGCGGGCTCGCGGGTCGGACGACGCCGTAGAAACGTTGTCGCGGGCGTCGACCCGGCGAGCCAGCGGCTGCTGTCGTGGTCGTGGAGGAGGAGAGTGCATCATGGTTGCAGTATCCCCGGTCCTCCCACCGCCGGCATGCACCGGCTCGACAGAGCGCCGGCATGAGGGTCCCACTAGTCGCGGTTCATCTTTGTTGGCGAAGCTGATGAGGCTCCGGATGGTGCCTCTCCACTCGTCGAGCTTCTCCGCAACGGGAGGGAAGTCGAGGAGCAGTTGCACGCGCGCCAACGCTTCTGCTGGCGTGGGTGACTTCTAACCATGTTACAAGGGGATCTATCACGGTCTCGGGGTCGCGGGCCGCTTCCGTCAGCGTCCAGGTGCGCACGCCGGCCTGGTGCATCCTCAGAGTGACGCAAAGGGCTCTTCCCGCGGCGGCACCCAGGGGCACCGACGTCGCTGTGTTGCTCATCGCGCGCGGCCTGGGAAGGCCGCGGCGCGGGCGCCAGCTTGGGTGTCATAGAGGTTGTCGCGCCGCCCGTGGGCGGCATGGCCCCGCCCCCGGGCCCAGCGGTGTGTGGCTCGTCGTCTTGGACCCGAACAATGCCGCTCGCCTGGCTCCGATTGCCAGAGTGTCGTGGATGCTCGCGGGCCGCGCCTCCGGCACCATCCGTGGCCACCCCATCGCCCGCCCGTGCTGGTGCGGATGGGCCGGCTCTGGACGACCCGATCGCTGTGATCCCCCTCTTCTTGGGGGCCATGGTGATGATGAAGTCCATGAGCTAACTTCAAAACTAGATTTTCATAGCTTACGCCCCCTACCTGGCGCGCCAAATATGTCGGGAACGACATCTATGGGATCACAGGGAATCCCTTCTACGGTTGGCAGGGCGCGGGGCTGCGGAAAGAGCGGGTTTAGAAGATCAATGCGGGGGGAATTTATCCAGGTTCGGGCCGCAAACGATGTGTAATACCCTAGTCCTGCTTTGGTGATTATTTGGTGTTCTTGAGCTCTTGAACTAGCTGCGGTGCATGCCTAGTCCAAAAAGTCCGAATCCTTCCTCAGTACACCTCGGGCCTCCTTTTATAGTCAAAGGGGTTGCCACAGTGGCACACAGGAGGTGGAAAGTATGAACAGTGTATAAGCCTATCGCCTGGCACCGTAGGACAAACACATTTAATGCGCTGCCGACGTGCCCTCTTGCTTTATCGGGGACGACAAGGAAGATCGTCCCGTCTGTCGCCGCCTCGCCTCGCTCCGACGCACGTCCAAGCTGATGAGGTGTGCAGCGCCACACTGGCTGGCTGGCTGCTGAGCTGGTGCGGTGGCAGGGTCTTCACAAAGATATGCATGCCACCACGCAGGTGCTTGGCTAGTTGGCCGAGAAGCTGCATGCTGCCACGTAGGCGCTCACCTAGTTGGCGGGCTGGCCGCCACGTCAGGACGGGCGCGGGGCAGCGAAACCTTGGTAGGTGTGGGCCTGACTGCGGCCCTGTAGATGTCCCCGGCAAGGGTCTTGCCGGGGTCTCATGAGCGCCCCCGGCAAGGATCTTGCTGGGGGTCTTCAGCCGTCCCCGGCAAGGGGTCTTGTCGGGGGTCTTCGTCTTCTGGTTTTCATCTAGTCTTGCAGGCCTCTAGTCTTCACAAAGATCTGCATGCCACCACGCAGGTGCCTCCCGAGCCTTGGTTCCAATGTTGTCGATGGTGTCGGAACTCTTAGGCTCAAGGGTGGCGGCCTTGCTGGTGTTGGGCAAGTTGCCCCGGCAAGGCCTTGCCAGGGAAAGCCCATCTTGTCCCTTTGCTCCTCGCGCCTCTGGCTTGGGCGCTGCTCTGGTAGTCTTGTATCCTCGCTTCCTCTGCCCCGCCAAGCATGGCCGCAGGTGTGGCTACAACTTCCCGTGCACAAGTAGAGGGGTACAGAAAGGCCCCTACTTTTGTACACCGACAAATACCTTTAGTTTGATTGTCAAGACATGATTCCTGCAGTCTCTTAATGATTGTTTTCACATAAACATGTGTTAAAATCCCCTAGTGGGTGGCTTAGCCGCGAACCTGTTTCACTTAAGTTTCAAAAATATTCCGAGTGGAGGGCAATCCTCCCACTCGGGGGCTTAGCTGTGACCCCGTACTCGCCTAAGTTTCAAAAATACTCCGAGTGAAGAGCAATCCTCCCACTCAGGGGCTTAGCTGCGACCCCGTACTCGCCTAAGTTTCAAAAGTACTCCGAGTGGAGAGCAATCCTCCCACTCGGGGGCTTAGCAGCGACCCCGTACCCGCCTAAGTTTCAAAAGTACTTCGAGTGGAGAGTAATCCTCCCACTCGGGGGCTTAGCTGCGACCCCGTACTCGCCTAAGTTTCAAAAAAACTCCGAGTGGAGAGAAATCCTCCCACTCGGGGACATAGCTGCGACCCCGTACTCGCCTAAGTTTCAAAAATACTCCGAGTGGAGAGCAATCCTCCACTCGGAGGCTTAGCCGCGATCCCGTAATCGCCTAAGTTTCAAAAACTACTCCGAGTGGAGAGCAATCCTCCCACTCGGGGGCTCAGCTGCGATCCCGTAATCGCCTAAGTCAAAAAAATTCTCCGAGTGGAGAGCAATCCTCCCACTCAAATGCTTAGCCGCGAACCAGCTTCGCCTAAGTCAAAAAATCCAAGCACATTGGAAACGGGAAAAATAGCATTCCGATAAAACTATCAAGTTCGGATAAATCTAGCAAGGTTCAGAACCGCAAGAAAAAGTACTCGGGCGTCAGGCCCGAAGGAGTTTAACGATTACACAATCACTCGGCATTCCGAGGCAAATGAATTCAAGTCATCAAGTTTTTCACTCGGTAGGAGGAGGACTGGCTGGCTCGATGAAGGTGTCCAAGTCAATGCCGTCCGCAATGCGAGTGCTGCATCGATGAAGGTATCCATGAAATATTGAAACTTAAGCTTCTTGGTGCTTGCCACCTAAAGAGCTTTCAGCTTTTCTTCCTTGGCGTCCTTGCAATGAACACGGACGAGTGATAGAGCCACGTGGGCACCACAACGAGCAACTGACTTTTTCCATGCTTGCACTCGGGCGGGGATTTCATTGAGCCGAGTCATCAGTGACCCGAGGTCATTTTGAAGCACATCTTCTGGCCATAGCTCCTTGTCTATCCGCGACAGTGCAACCTTCAGCCAAGCAATCTAATCCAAGACATTGGCGAGGCGAGATTCCAGTCGCAGCACCTTCATTGCAGCTTCATCTTTGACATGAGACTTAATGGGTTCAAGTCCCATTTCGATTCACCCGGTTTCCTCCTCGAAATTCTAACAAAACTCTGCACGAGGAGAGAAGAAATGAATTAGCGGCAAAATTGTGAAGAAGTTTTTTTTGGTTCAGTCGGATGAGGAAAAGTACATTCGAGCATGATGAACATCTTCTTCGCGAGGCCAGCCAAGTAAACTCCAGCTCATACCTCTTCCTAGTGAGCCCATCCACCTTGTCAGCCAAGGCCACTTTCTCTTCCTTTAGTTGTGCAGCTTCTTTCTTCGCCTCGTCGACAGCAGTCTTTAGGTTGGCATTCTCCTCCTCCAATTTGTTGACTAAAGCTAGCTTTCTCTCAGCTAGTTCAGTCTTCTTGCGCGCCACCTTCTGCGCCCCCGCAAGATCAGCGTCCTTCTTCTCCAATGCCTGCTTCATTTTGTCTAAAGAAATAACATTCCTCAGTCGAGCTTGGAGTTGACGGTTTTCACTACGCACATCTGTTCAAGTGGAATCACCCGGTTCAAAGGATGGAAAAGGATAAATATCAAAGCATACAGTCAGGGAGTTATTACCTCCCATGGATGCCACCTCATCCTGCACAGTCTTCAGATTCTTCCTGGCAAGCTCCAGGTCAAGCTTGAGTTGGATCTTTTCCTTCTCCAGTGCAGCATACTGAGTACCAAGCTCACAAGATTTCCGCAATCAACAAAAAACAAGCAATTCAGTCGACGAATAGAAAATTCCTTTACTTCCGAGTGAAGAAGAGCAATTTCAGACTGTTGTTAAAAAATTTCTAAGACCTTCGCCGAATCAAACATCCGACGGCGGTCTCGCGGACTAGACCTAGTGGGTGCACTCGGCGTGCCCCCACTGGTTCGATTTCCCACTCAGTACGGCCTGCCCGGACCGAGTGGAGAAAAAAAGAGAGAGAGGAAATCCTTGTTCTTAGACCCCACTACAAGCAGTCTACGACGGTCTCGGGGACTACACCCAGTGGGTGCACTTAGCGTGCCCCCCCTGGACTCGGAAGTTCACTCGACACGGCCTGATCGACTCGATTGATGAACAACAAGCAAACAAGTTCTTCAGACCCCCGCCGAATCAAACATTCAACGGCAGTCTCGGGGACTACACCTAGTGGGTGCACTCAGCGTGCCCCCACTGGTTCCACTCAGCGTGCCCCCACTGGTTCCACTCGACACGACCTATCTAACTCGAATGGAAAAACTATTTGGAAGATGAAACACCCAGTGGGTGTATAGATGCAAGGCACAGACCCATGATAGATGCACATTAAATGTTCCAAAACGCTCATCCATGGACATCTTACGAATAATAAAGCAGCAGTTTTCAGGTAGCATGTCCTAGCAGAGCAATGTTCAAGCCAAGGCAAAACCAGTCAAAATTAACTTACAATCGCACTTACTCAAACATTGGCCTGGAGAGCAGAACTAGCGTCGTAAGCGGCCTTGCTAGTCTCATAAACCACTTTCAGTCGGTCCATCACCAAACCAGCCTGGATCATTGCTTCCTTGGCGGCTCCTGTTTGGTCCTCCGGGACGTGATGCAGAACAAACGGAGTTGACGATGGAGTTGATGACACAGCTGGCGGGGTCGGAGCCTAGGGTTGTGCAGTCACACCAGAAGTCCAGATAGTTGACAGTGAAGGTTGTTCAGTCGACAGGGGAACCGCAAAAGAAACAGTAGCCCATGACGGGTCACCAAGTTCTTGAACAACAGGCTCAGACGGCAGATGAGACATTCGGCTGGAAGACGCCCTTTTGCTCAAAGCCCTGCCCCTCCTTCCTGCTCTCCTCTGGGGTTTGTCCTCATTGTCATCGTCTGGAAGCTAGATAATGTCAGTTGGCGCTGAAATCACTCGACAGTAAGATTGCAGTCGACCACCTAAACAATCATCAAGGCGTAAACGTGTCTGCAATATCATACCTGCTCTGGAGGTGGCCACATCCGCAGTCTCCGCATCAGCCCACTCCTCATCAATATCCATGGATGTTGCAGAAGTAGCAGCCCTGGAAGTCCAAAATATCACTCGGTCAGACAAATGAAAGAGTCCACTACAGCTATGAAAGACAAGGAAAAGAAGCACTCACGCTGAAGCAACAGGCACGACCACCTTGATCCTGGGCAGAGCCTTCCGAGGTTTGGGTGGGGCAACTTTGGCTTGTTTTGCGGCCTTCTCAGTCGGTTCTGGAGTCGACTTCGAGTGCGCTTGGGAATCTTTGCACTCGACGCCGCTGCCTTGCCGTGGCCACCCGCTGGATCCTGTGACTGCTTAGAGCGTTTCTCGGAGCGAGGAGGTGATTTGACCTCCGAGCTTTTATCAGATTCTTCACTGTCATCATCGCTGTCGTCGACATACTCAAAATCGTCGCTCCCAGCTTTGCTTTCTCCTTCTCCAAGTTGCTGCGCTCCGTTCGGCATGGAATACATCTTCGTGAAAATCAGCAAGTCACAAGCCACAGACATCAGTCAGATTCAAGAATAATTGCACATTGGAGGGTACAAGACATAAACACTTGACAAATCAAGCTTGACCTCTCCTGGAGCGTTGTTGGTGTTGAATGGCAAGATCCTCCTAGCTCCGCGGGGGTTGTCCTTGTTGCCAGTGATGCTTCGCAGCCACTGAGCCACAATCTCCTCGGCGACCTCCTTTGGGTGGACCCGAGCGGTGTCTTCTGGGCCCGAATACATCCCCATTGGGTGATCTTGAGCTTGGAGGGGTTGGATGCGTTGACTGAGGAACACCTCTAATAGATCCATGCCAGTCACTCCACCCTGAACCAACACAACGACCGCATCGACCAAAATTGCTACCTCACCCTTCTCCTCCTCCTCCTCAACAGTCAGCGAACGAAGAGTATAGAGTCTCTCCAAAGAGAAAGGAGGAAGGCTAGTCAACCGACCCGGAGTCGGAACGTCTTTGAAGTGAAACCAAGTCGACTGCCATCCCCTAACCGACTCGGGAAAAGTCATGGGGGGAAAAGTGCTCCTACCTCTCATCTGGATCCCTAACCCCTCGCACATCTAGATCACATGCATCTTCTCGTCAGTCGGGTTTGCTCTCTTCACCGTCTGATATCGGCAAGTGAAGATGTGCTTAAACAGTCCCCAGTGCGGGTGACATCCCAAGAAGTTTTCACACATTGAAATGAACACAGCAAGGTAAGAGATGGTGTTTGGAGGAAAGTGGTGAATCTGGGCATCGAAAGAAGTTCAAAAAAACCCAGAAGAATGGATGAGGAGGCAAAGAGAAACCTCGGTCGACGCGGGTGGTGAGGAGAAAACGCTCACCCTCGCGTGGCTAGGGCTCGATTTCCCTTCTGGCAACCTCCAGGACCCGTGCGCGATCAGGCCGTCGGCGGCAAGGTTCTCCAGGTCTTCCGCCACGACGGTGGAGCGGATCCAATGCCCCTGGATCCAACCAGGTAGCAGACCAGACCGTGACGTCGATCCCTTCGCCGCTTTCTTGCCCTTCGCCGTTGCCTTCTTCGCACACTCCAGAGCTGCGGTCTTGTCCTTCACCATGGCAGTGGAGCTCGAGAGGAACGGGCGGCGGAGTGTGGCACTGGGGAAGACGAGGCGGAGGAGCGGAGAGAAAGGGGGCGAATGGAGAGCACAGTACTGTGCCTCGGCAGTAGCGCCTTTTATGGCATCGCTTCCGAGTGGCTGGCATGTGGGCCCGCGCAATCTTGGCGCGTCCCATAACAGACGCAGGCCCGATACATGGCGAAAAAGGTGGTGCGAAGATCGAGGAGACGCTATCCGCGTGCTCCGCTAACCGCGTTGCACTCCATCTCGTGCGCTTCCCCGAAATTTCGAATCCCGCGAGATCCGGGAACCAACATAATTCACTTGGAAATTCCACGAGCAAGAATCGATCAAGGCGAATGACGAAGAGTTAAAGTACCAGCATGCTTTAGGTCCCTGAGGAAATGTCTCTAGGACACTGAATCGGGTCAAAACGAACTTCAACCCTTCTTCACTCGGTCCTCAATCCATTCGGGGGCTAATGACGATGGCATGTACCTAGGGTAGGGTCTTAGTCCTGACCTAGACACCCTACCCAAGGACACTACCCTAGAGTCCAAGGCCTGCAAGGTTCAGCAGAAGATACTGACTGAAATCGCCCTGGGGTGCAATCCACTCGACGGAAGATTCCACTTGGATATCCCAATTCCACTCGATCATGTTTAAATCACTCGACCATACAAGATCTCACTCGGAGTGCAGAAGGCCTAGAGTCAACCCAGGATGACAACGGTCAGGCATTCACTCCATCGTCATAAAGATCATTTATTGCGGGCGTTACCAGTAACGTTCAGAACATAACTCACATTGAACCCCTGTGTAACTGAGGGCTGCGAGGGGCCAGGCACACTCTATATAAGCCACCCCTCCCCTCTGGTATAGGGGTTCGCACTTCTGTAACTTTGCACACATCCAATCGACAAGCCTGTGCGGCACCGAGACGTAGGGCTATTACCTCCTCCGAGAGGGGCCTGAACTCGTACATCTGTGTGTACAACCTTCCCGTAGCTAGGACTCTGCCCTCTCCTACATACCCGCTACTCTTACTATCAGACTCATTCCCACAACACTCATATGCATGACTGTCTTGGGGTCTGGAGGCGTTGCGCGACCTCCATCTTTCTCCCTTTGCTTTATTTCTTTTATGGTAGATGATAATCACAATAAATGATGTGATTCCACCATAATTTTCTTGGATTCCTTCCACAGTATTTTATTTGCTCTGAAAGACGTTTCCTGGGAAAACCGACAAAAAGCAACGCGCAAAGGTAGTAAAATTCCACATAGCCTACTGCGTAGGCACAAAATAAAAGGTGAAAAATTCACATAAATTGGACTCATCAACTTTGACGATACAACAAGCGGTGTAACTACAACAACTTTGTCCCACTGACCCGTGGACCCTAGTGAGGTATCAAGATGGACATTTTGCTCAAGGATCCGCCTTGACCTATCCTCCACTACGTTGCAACCGCCTCACAGGCCCATCTGATATATGTAAATTTGCACCCCTTGGAAATTCAACTTATCTAGAGGTTTGTAAAGGCTACTGTGGTACCCCCACGCCTATATAAGGGAAGGATCAAATCCATGAATGAGGACTCTTGGTTAGATTAGCTCCCTCGACAAGTTCCACGGAAGACTAGAGCTGGGAGAAGAGCAATAGTGATGACCCACGCACTACTACTACCCAGAGCAGTAGGTTGTAACCACTCGTATAAGCAGATCAAGATCTCAAGTGTGACGTACGGTATTACAACTCATGGTGGACTCAACCTGGGTAAAAAAAACCATGTTTCTGCCATGAATTTTCCTGGTTTTAGCCCCTTGTCGAACAAGTAAAAGAGAGTTAACCTTTATCCCTGACCTCAATGACCACACGACATATCGCACGCTAGGTAGGGAGATAAGACTCCAGTTTTGTTCGTGTCTTCATCAAACATGCCCAAGAACGAAGGCCTATCGAGAACGCGGGTTTCTTCATAGGCATGCTCAAGGCCTTGCGTGGAAGAAAATGACCGTGATGCGGATGAAACCCCGCCAAGGGAAGTGGATGTATTTGAGGCGTATGACACTAGGGACATGTCCCCGCGGGACCGACGTTGTGGTGGTGCAGTGAGTCAGGACCGCTAAGGGAAGAGAAGCAACAAGAGACTAGCTCATGGGGTACAAGTGGGAGGCGGCACCAGCGCCCTCACATGAGTAGGGTGCTACTTGTAAACTGTGTTGGGATTTCCCCAGAAGAGGAGGGGTGAAGCAGTACAATAGAGATAAGTATTTCCCTTAGTGATCAAAACCAAGGTTATTAAAACAATAGGAGAACCAAGCAAATTCCCTTGTATAGCACCTATATACACAAAAGCAAATACTTGCAACCAACATGGGCAAGCTTGTTGTCAATCCCCTTGAACTCATTATTTGCAAGGATTGATCCTAGACAGCAGAGAGAGCTTGACTGGAGCTAAGAAATATTTCTAAAGAATCCCTTCATTTTCTTCGTTTAGTCTAGTCTGATTTAAAACATGTTCTCTACTATGACAGGGGCTGTCGTTAGGGTCACTACTTCTTATGCCGGGAGATGGTAGTTATCTATAATTCTGATAGTGATAGATAGATAAAAAGAAAAGTATAAAATTGCAGCAAGGTATTTTTGGTTCTAATAATATGATAAAAGTAGACCCCGGGGCCATAGTTTTCACTAGAGGCTTCTCTCTTGAACACATATCATACGGTGGGTAAACAAATTACTGTTGGGCAATTGATAGAAAAGCGCATAGTTATGACGTATTCGTGGCAATGTCACGTATATAGGCATCACTGTAAGTGCATCTAGTGCCACTCCTAGGTGGTTTTGGAGTATTGACGACAAACGTGGTTGAGGGACTAATGTGTTTGTGAGAATTGCAGGATAACACATGTAGTAGTCCCTCATTGATTCAGTTTACCTACCAGAGATGACCCCTGAAAATGTATGAAGACATTGAAGACAATGGTGGTTCGTGAAGACATTCACGATGAAGATAATGACATGTGAAGACATTCACTTGAAGACTATGGTGTGCGAAGACATAGTTGTTTTGTAGTTTCCTTTTCTTCTTTCTTGAGTCATAGGAACCACCATACTGTTAAGGGGGGTCCAAGTGAACAAAGTGAGATGACTGAAGAGATGCTCAACCAAAATCCTATGTCTTCGAGGGAAGACAATGAGAGCAAATCTTATCCAGAGTAGGACGAGTCAGCTTTGCTTGTAGCCCAAGCCAAGCTGCCGCGTGTGTTTGAAATGCGACCGTTGGACACGTGTCGGTTCCTTAGTGACCCATGGTCATTTCATACATATCATGTCGGGTTGCCTCCAGGCTATAAATAGCCCACCCCCTACACCATAATTTGGTGGCTGCTCAGAGTTAGTACACGCCTTTTGTCGTTTGAGAGCAACCCACCTCCGAAGCCTTTGAGAGAGAGATCCTTGCGAGGACAAAGCCCAAAACACCTAGAGCCAAAGAGTGTTAGGCATCACTGAAGTCTTTCTGTCTGCGTGACCTAAAGACTTATTACACTTGAGGATTGTGAATCCTCCAGCCGGTTAGGCGTCGCGTTCTGAGCATCCAAGAGTCATTGTGGATCGCCGGTGAACGAAGTCTGTGAAGGTTTGTAAGTCTACCTTGAAGACTTACCAGAGTGATTGGGCGACGACTGGGTGTCCTTAGCTCAAGGGGAATAAGGTGAAGAAGCAGTCTTCTGAGTTCAATCTCAGCCTCCCTAACCAGACGTACAGTTGTCACAACAACTGGAACTGGTCTACCAAATACTTGTCTTCACCAAGCAACTGGTTCTATCCCCTACTTCCTTTACATTTCAGTTTGTCTTCGTGAAGTCATTGCTTGCTTGCATGATCTGTTTGACTTCACTGTGTGAAGACTATTACCTGTATGGCTTCATACTGTCTTCCATTCTGATCCATACTACCTAGCTGCTGTTAGTCTTCGTACTTTCACTATACTGCTTACTTGACTATGGCTTGTCTAGGGTAATTTATCCTCCGCTGCATATCAATAGGTTCATTTCATCTGTTTGTCTTCAAACACCTCGTGTTTTGAAGACTTTCATAAAAATCACCTATTCACCCCCCTCTAGTCGATAACAAGCACTTTCAATCACGTTCGTGACAAGTAGACCGACTCCTGCCTGCATCTACTACTATTACTCCACCAATCGACCGCTATCCACCATGCATCTATAGTATTAAGTTAATGACAAAAAGAGTAATGCTTTAAGCAAGATGCCATGATGGACAAAGTAAACTCAACTAATATGATTAAACCCCGTTGTTTTGCCCTTAATGGCAACAATACTATACGTGCCTCACTACCCCTTCTGTCACTGGGTGAGGTGATACGTCTCCAACGTATCTATAATTTATTAAGTATTCATGCCATGTTCACAACAATTTTATATGGTTTTGGTATTATTTGAATGGAACTAACCTGGACTAACACTGTTTTCAACAGAACTACCATGGTGTTGTTTTTGTGCAAAAATAAAAGTTCTCAGAATGGGCTGAAAATTTACAGTCATTTTTCGTGGACCAAAAGAGACCCCCGAAGCTTCGAGGAAGGACCAGAAGCCGCACGAGGAAGCAACAAGCCTAGGGGCCGCACCCCCAGGGCACGTCAAGCGGGCTTGTCGCTCCCTCATGGGCCCCCTTGACGTGAAACCAATGCCAAAATTCCTATAAATACCAAAACCCTGAGAAAGAAACCTAGAACTTCCGCTCCGCTACCGCGAGCCTCTGTACATAAGCGATCTCATCTGGAGCCCTATTCCGGCACCCTGCTGAAGGGGGAAATCATCACCGGAGGCCATCTTCATCATCCCAACAGCCACCATGACGAGGAGGGAGTAGTTCGCTGCTACTTGTGAGTTGCGTTGAGATTTCCCTGAAGAGGAGAGGATGATGCGGTACAGTAGAGATAAGTATTTCCCTCAGTTATGAAATCAAGGTTATCAATGCAGTAGGAGAACCAAGCAACACTATGTAAACAACACTTGCACACAAACAACAAATACTTGCAACCCAATGCCTAGAGGGGTTGTCAATCCCTCAACGGTTATGAGAAAGATTAAATTGTATAGGTTTTGGTAAATAGATCTAACTAAAATACAAAATAAAATAAATAAAAGAAAATTGCAGCAACATATTTTTTGTTTTAATATATGACAGAAAATAGACCCTAGAGCCATAGTTTTCACTAGAGGCTTCTCTCGAGAAAATAGCAAATGGTGGGTAAACAAATTACTATTCAATTGACAGAAAAGCAAGTAATTATGACGATATCCAAGGCAATGATCATGTATATAGGCATGATACATCTCGTACCTCTAATTTTTTATTGTTCCATGCTATTATATTATCTATCTTGGATGTATTATATGCATTAATATGCTATTTTATATCATTTTTTGGGACTAACCTATTAACCTAGTGCCAGTTGTCATTTTTTCCTTGTTTTTGTCTTTTATAGAAAATCAACACCAAACGAAGTCCAAACGGAACGAAACTTTTTGGGGATTTTTCTTGGACCAGAAGACAACCACGAATCTTCAGGAGGAGGCTAGAAGGCCCACAGGTGAGCCACAAGCTCACCAGGCGGGCCCTAGGGAGGCGACCTATGAGCTTGTGGGCCCCCGTGGCTCCTCTCACCCTAATTCCAGCTCTACAAATACCCAAATGTTCCCCGTAGGGCACACCAAAAATACTTTTCCACCGCCGCAAGCTTCTGTTCTCGTGAGATCCCATCTTTGGGCCTTTTCTGGCACTCTACCGGAGGGGGATTCGATCACAGAGAGCCTCTACACCAACCTTGTTGCCCTTCCGATGATGTGTGAGTAGTTTACCACGGACCAAAGGGTCCATAGCTAGTAGCTAGATGGTTTCTTCTCTCTCTTGATCTTCGATACAATGTTCTCCTCGATGTTCTTGGAGATCTATTTGATGTAATCTTCTTTTGTGGTGCGTTTGTTGAGATCCGATGAATTGTGGGTTTATGATCAGATTATCTATGTGTACCATTCTGAGATATATTGCCATGCAACTTCCACCGTTGCGTTTATTATGACACATACCATCATTGTCATATTGCTTTGCATGATCATATAGTTGGCATAGTATTTGTGGCTTGGCCGTCGTTCATATTTTTTATACATGTCACGCTAGATTATTGCACATCCCGGTGCACCGCCGGAGACATTCATGTAGAGTCATATTTTTGTTCTAGTATCGAGTTGTAATTCTTGAGTTGTAAGTAAATAAAAGTGTGATGATCATGATTATTGGAGCATTGTCCCATGTGAGAAAAGGATGATGGAGGCTATGATTCCCCCACAAGTCAGGATGAGACTCCGGACTTAGATTAAAAAGAGGCCAAAGAGCCCAAAATAAAATAAAAAAATAAAAAATAAGAGTTCAAAGAGCCCGAAAGTAAAAAAGAAAAAAACTGAGAGAAAGAGAGAGAAGGGACAATGTTACTATCCTTTTTCTACACTTGTGCTTCAAAGTAGCACCATGTTCTTCATTATAGAGGGTCTCCTATGTTGTCACTTTCATATATTGCTAGTGGGAATTTTTCATTATAGAACTTGGCTTGTATATTCCAATGATGGGCTTCCTCAAATTGCCCTAGGTCTTCGTGAGCAAGCGAGTTGGATGGAAATCCCTACTCACTTGCACCAATATAAATTGAGGGGCATCTCCATAGCCTATTAATTTTCCTATTTGGTGTGAGAATTTCTTTCTCCTTTTTGTCTACTACCACCTTCTATTCCTCCCATAGTGTTATATCCATGGCTCACGCTCATGTATTGCGTGAAAGTTGAAAAAGCTTTAGAATATTAAAAGTATGAAACAATTGCTTGACTTGTCATCGGGGTTGTCCATAATAAATACTTTGTGTGATGAAGATAGAGAATGATAAGACTACATGATTTTGTAGGGATAACTTTCTTTAGCCATGATATTTTGAAAAGCCATGATTGCTTTATTAGTATGCTTGAAGTATTATTGTTTTTATGTCAATATTAAAATTTTGTTTTTGAATCTTATGGATCTGAATATTCATATCACAATAAGAAAGATTACTTGATAAACATGTTAGGTAGCATTCCACATCAAAAACTATGTTTTTAACCTTTACCTACTCGAGGACGAGCAGGAATTAAGCCTGGCGTTGCTTGATACGTCTCCAACATATCTATAATTTTTTATTGTTCCATGCTATTATATTATCCATCTTGGATGTTTCATATGCATTTATATGCTATTTTATATCATTTTGGGACTAACCTATTAACCTAGTGCCCAATGCCAGCTGCTGTTTTTTTCCTTTTTTTTGTCTTCTACAGAAAATCAATACCAAACGGAGTCCAAACAGAATGAAACTTTTTGAGGATTTTTCTTGGACCAGAAGAAACCACGAAGCTTTGGGAGGAGGCCAGAAGGCCCACAGGTGAGCCACAAGCTCACCAGGCGCGCCCTATGAGCTTGTGCCCCCCGTGGCTCCTCTAACCCTAATTCTAGCTCTATAAATACCCAAATATTCCCCGTACATCAGAGGGCACACCAAAAATACTTTTCCGCCGCTGCAAGCTTCTGTTCTCGTGAGATCCCATCTTGGGGCATTTTCTGGCACTCTGCCGGCGGGGGATTTGATCATGGAGGGCCTCTACACCAACCTTGCTTCCCTTTTGATGATGTGTGAGTAGTTTACCACGGACCTAAGGGTCCATAGCTAGTATCTAGATGGCTTCTTCTATCTCTTTGATCTTCAATACAATGTTCTCCTCGATGTTCTTGGATATCTAGTCGATGTAATCTTCTTTTGCGGTGCGTTTGTTAAGATCCGATGAATTGTGGGTTTATGATCAGATTATCTATGAATATTATTTGAGTCTTCTTTGAACTCTTTTATGAATGATTAAGATAGCTTTGTATTTCTCTCTGATCTATTGATTTGGTTTGGCCAACTAGATTTATCTATCTTGCAATGGGAGGGGTGCTTTGTGATGGGTTCAATCTTGCGGTGTCCTCACCCAGTGATAGTAGGGGTAGCAAGGCCCGTATTTGTATTGTTGCCATTAAGGATAAAAACATGCGTTGTTTTACCAAATTGCTTGGATCTATCCCTCTACATCATGTCATCTTGCTTAAGGCGTTACTCCGTTCTTGTTAACTTAATACACTAGATGCATGCTGGATAGCAATCAATGTGTGGAGTAATAGTAGCAGATGCAGTCAGGAGTCGGTCTACTTGTCACAGACGTGATGCCTATATTCATGATCATTGCCTTAGATATCATCATAATTATGCGCTTTTCTATCAATTGCTCAACAGTAATTTTTTCACCCACCGTATGCTTTCTTTAAGAGATAAACCTCTAGTGAAACCTATGGCCCCCAGGTCTATTTCCTATAATATTATTTCCCGATCTATAAAACCAAAACCCCCAAATTACCTTGCTGCAATTTATTTATCTTTACTTTATTTTACCCTTTTACTTATCTTTTATACCTATCTCTATTAGATCTCACTCTTGCTAGTGACTGTGAAGGGATTGGCAACCCCTTTTTCACATTGTGAGGAAGTGTTTGTTAGTTTGTGCAGGTGCCTCTATTGGGGATTTGCGTGTGCCTCCTACTGGATTGATACCTTGGTTCTTAACTGACGGCAATACCAATCTCTACTTTGCTGCTTCACCCTTTCCTCGTCAAGGGAAAAACAACGCAAGCTCAAGAAGTAGCAAGGCACCATGTCCAAGATTAGTAGATCGACTCCTGTCTGCATCTACTACTATAACTCCACACATCGACCGCTATCCAGCGTGAATCTAGTGTATTAAGTTCATGGAAAAATAGAGTAATGCTTTAAGCAAGATGACATGATGTAGACAAGATAAACTCACGTATGAATAAACCCCATCTTTTTAACCTTAATAGCAACGATACATACGTGTCATGTCCCTTTCTGTCACTAGGATTGAGCACCGCAAGATCAAACCCATTACAAAGCACCTCTTCCCATGGAAAGATAAATCAATCTAGTTGGCCAAACCAAACCAATAAACCGGAGAAGAAATATGAAGCTATAATAATCATGCATAAAAGAGTCCAGAGAAAACCCAAATAATATTCATGGATAGATCTGATCATAAACTCACAATTCATCGGATCCCAACAAACACACCGCCAAAAGTCATTACATCAATAGATCTCCAAGAACACCAAGGAGAACATTGTATTGAAGATAAAAAGAAGAGAAGAAGCCATCTAGCTACTAACTATGGACCCGTAGGTCTGTGGTAAACTACTCGTGCATCATTGGAGGGGCAGCAAGGATGATGAAGAACCCCTCCATGATTGTTTCCCCCTCCGACAAAGTGCCGGAAAAGGCCTCTAGATTGGATCTTGTGCTTATGGAACTTGCGGCGGCAGAAAAAGTATTTCTTGGACTCCCCTGAGGGTTTTGGGATTTTAGAGAATTTATAGAGGCGGAGGTACATCAAAATGATGCTCATGGGCCCCACTACCCACCAGGGCACGCCAGAGGCCCCTGGCGCGCCCTCGTACCTAGTGGTCCCCTCTTCCATCTTCTCATGGCCTCCAGAAGCTTCCGGGGTCTCTTATCACCAAAAAAATCTCCAAAAAATTTCGTGGCATTTGGACTTCGTTTGGCACTGATATTCTGCGAAGAAAAAAACACGAAAAAACATCAACTGGCACTGGGCACTAAGTTAGAAGGTTAGTCCCAAAAAATGATATAAAGTTGCTTGTAAATGTATATAAAACATCCAAGATTGATAATATAATAGCATGGAACAATAAAAAATTATAGATACACAGGAGACGTATCAAGCATCCCCAAGCTTAATTCCTGATCATCCTCGAGTAGGTAAATGATAGAAACAAAATTTTTGATGTGGAATGCTACCTAATATATTCATCATATATTATTTTCTTTGTAGCATGGACATTTGGATTTGAATGATTCAAAGCAATGGTCTATAATTTGAATACATCAATACTCAAGCATATTAACAAGAAACTATGTCTTTCAAAATATCAACGCTAATGAAAGTTATCCCTATCCCATTACGCTCAATCATTGATCCATCCATGAAACACTCAAATATTAACTACATCCAATGCACAAGTATGACAATAGTGTTCCCTAGTTTGTGCTTTATAAGAGAAGATGGAGACTCAATGTGACGCCCCCGATTTGACCGTACACTAATCATGCACGCAAATGTGTACGATCAAGATCAGGGACTCACGGGAAGATATCACAACACAACTCTAAAACATAAATAAGTCATACAAGCATCATAATACAAGCCAGGGGCCTCGAGGGCTCGAATACAAGTGCTCGATCATAGACGAGTCAGCGGAAGCAACAATATCTGAGTACAGACATAAGTTAAACAAGTTTGCCTTAAGAAGGCTAGCACAAAAGTAGCAACGATCGAAAAGGCAAGGCCTCCTGCCTGGGACCTCCTAACTACTCCTCGAAACCGAACTCCACGTAGAATCATCCTCGGGATCTCTAGCTCCTGGACTCCAGCATCTGTTTGCGACAATCAGGTATAGAAAGGGGAAAAGAGGGAGAAAAGCAACCGTGAGTACTCATCCAAAGTACTCGCAAGCAAGGAGCTACACTGCATATGCATGGGTATATGTGTAAAGGGTCATATCGGTGGACTGAACTGCAGAATGCCAGAATAAGAGGGGGATAGCTAATCCTGTCGAAGACTACGTTTCTGGCAGCCTCCATCTTGCAGCATGTAGAAGAGAGTAGATTGAAGTCCTCCAAGTAGCATCGTATAGCATAATCCTACCCGGCGATCCCCTCCTCGTCGCCCTGTTAGAGAGTGATCACCGGGTTATATCTGGCACTTGGAAGGGTGTGTTTTATTAAGTATCCAGTTCTAGTTGTCATAAGGTCAAGGTACAACTCCGGGTCGTCCTTTTACGAGGGACACGGCTATTCGAATAGATAAACTTCCCTGCAGGGGTGCACCACATAACCCAACACGCTCGATCCCATTTGGCCGGACACACTTTTCTGGGTCATGCCCGGCCGCGGAAGATCAACACGTCGCAGCCCCACCTAGGCTCAACAGAGAGGTCAACACGCCGGTCTAAATCCTATGCGCGCAGGGGTCTGGGCCCATCGCCCATTGCACACCTGCACGTTGCGTACGCGGCCGGAAGCAGACCTAGCCTAGCAGGCGTTCCAGTCCAATCCGGCGCGCGCCGCTCCATCGCTGACGTCAAGAAGAGCTTCGGCTGATACCACGACGTCGAGTGCCCATAACTGTTCCCGCGTAGTTGGTTAGTGCGTATAGACCAAATGCCAGACTCAGATCAAATACCAAGATCTCGTTAAGCGTGTCAAGTATCCGCGAACGCCGACCAGGGCCAGGCCCACCTCTCTCCTAGGTGGTCTCAACCTGCCATGCCGCTCCGCCATAAAGTAACAGTCGGGGGCCGTCAGGAACCCAGGCCCACCTCTACCGGGATGGAGCCACCTGTCCTTTCATCCCCCTCATCAGAATCACTTGCGGGTACTCAACGAGCCGACCCGACTTTAGTCACCACATGTGTCATGTATGTAAAGTATATAGTATATACCCGTGATCACCTCCCGAAGTGATCACGGCCCAGTAGTATAGCATGGCAGACGGACAAGAGTGTAGGGCCATTGATGGAACACTAGCATCCTATACCAAGCAGTAGGATAGCATGTAAGGGTAACAACTGTAGCAACAATGACAGGCTATGCAACAGAATAGGATTAACCGAAAGCAGTAAAATGCTACACTACTCTAATGCAAGCAGTAGAGAGTAGAGTAGGTGATATCTAGTGATCAAGGGGGGGGGGCTTGCCTGGTTGCTCTGGCAAGGAGGGGTCGTTGTCGACGTAGTCGATCATAGGGGCAGCATCGGTCTCGGGGTCTACCGGAGAGAAGAGGGGGAAGAAACAGTAAATATAAAGCAAGCATAGCATCACAAAGCATAACGTGGTAATACGACGTGTCGGGTGTGACCTAACGTATGTCTACACGAATAGGTGAAGGGGGAAATTCAACCGGAAATGTTTTCCCGGTTCCGGACCTGTGCCAGACAGATGACCGGAGGTGAAATGTTGCAGGTTCACTATGCTAGGGACGTGTGGTGAATGAACGGGCTGCGTATCCGGATTCGTCTCGTCGTTCTAAGCAACTTTCATGTACAAAGTTTTCCCATCCGAGCTACGGTTTATTTTATAATAATTTTAAAGGATTTAAATCATTTTTAGAATTTAATAAATTAATTTAATTTGAAATTTAATTAATGCATCAGCCTGACATCAGCAGTCAACGTTGACCGTTGACCTGGTCAACCTGACAGGTGGGTCCCACCTGTCAGGGGCTGTTAGCTAATTAACAGTAGTTAATTAGGTTAATTAGTTATTAGGTTAGTTAATCTTAATTAGTTAATATTAACAGGATTAATTAAGTTAATTAATTATCTTAATTAATTAGCTTATTTATTTATTTATTTTTATTAATTTAATAATTTTTAATTTTTTAAATCATTTTTTTAAACGTTCTCTGGGCGGGGCCCATGTGTCATAGGCCCCAGGGGCCATAGCGGGTGCCAGCGTTAGCGGGTGTGGGCGAGCGTGGGCGTCCGACGGGGCGGACCTGAGCGGAGGCCGTTGGGGCACCGCGGGCGGCTCGCCGGCGGGCAGCGACGGGCGCGAGCCAACCGGGCGGTGGCCGCAGCGGACAGGGCGAGGAGGGGGAGGGGCGACAGCGCGGCGCACGGGGAAGGAGCAGCAGTGGCGGAGAGCGCTGTGGGACGACACGCAGTGGGCGCTGGTCGCAGGCGCGTGCGGGCGCGCACTTCACGCGGCGGGACAATTGCTGTGCGAGCCGCGACGCGGGCGCGTGCGATGCAGTGGGGGAAACAGGGCGGTGGCGCGGTGCGTCGGCGCGGAGTGACGGGCACGGCCGAACGGTGCAGCGCGTGGCCAGGGCGCGGCCCGACCGCGGTGAGCGCGGGGCCGGAGCGCGTGAGGCGTGGTTGCGGCCGGAGCAGAGCATCGCTGGGCGCGGCGGGAGCGCGACAGAGGAGAAGGAGGGGGAGGGCCTCATGAGGGGTTTGCAGGGCACGGGGCAGTGGGGGTCGAGGAGGACGACGGAGATGACGGGCGGCGACGGAGTCGTGGCGGCGCGGGGGCGGGCGCCGTGCGAGGCAGGAGGGCGATAAGGAGGTCCGGTGATAGGGCAGGGCCCTGTCGAGGACGAGCGCCGACGTCGGGTGGCGCAGGGCGCGGTCGTCGGGGTGGATCCCCGATCCAGATCGGGGGGGAGTGGGAGGAGCGAGGGGGATCGAGGGAGGAGTGGGGCGATTTAGGGTTTGGGGTCGGGGGGGGGGGGGAGTGGCCTTGTAGGACAGAGAGCGTGGAGTGGGCCGTGGGCTGGCCGGGCGGCCCAGAGGCCAGTTGGGCCATTCGGCCCAGGGGAGGGGGAGGGGCTTTGCCCCTTTTCTTTATTCGTTGTGTTTTCTGTTTTTGTTCTTTTCCTTTCTCTTTCTCTTCTTTTCTGTTTCCTCTCATTTCCTAAACATTTTAGTTTAAAAAAAATACATAGGTTGCACCTAATTTAGTAAACTTAATTATGTCACATTCCGAACATTTTAGTATTTGATATTTGAAAACTTTCATCATTTGTCAAAAATTCAAATTTGCTTTTGAAACATTTTGATCTAACGGGAGGTTAGCAACACTAACAGAGGTGACGTGGCATCGTTAACGTGGGATTACTGTAGTCTAATTATCCGGGCGTCACACTGAACACAAAAATAAAAATTGCATAAAAGTAAATAGATAGGCCCTCCACAGAGGGAAGCAGAGGTTTGTAGAGGTGCCAGAGCTCATAGCTTAAATTGAGAGATAAAATTGTTTTGAGAGGCATGCTTTTCCTGTCAACGAAAACGACTGAGAATTCCCAATATCTTCCATGCTAGATAAATCATAGGTGATTCCCAAACAAAAAAATAAAGTTTATTTCCTTTCTACCATTCTTTCACAATCCATTGCTAGCCATATCCACGGGTACCTTCCATACCAATACTTTCCATGGAATTTATTATCAACAAAATATTTTTTTTCATTTCGGGACTGGGCATCCCTATTACCTGCCACACTCTCATGCAATGACAAGTGAATAAACACTCATCGTGAGAATAAAATACCTAGAATGGAAAATATTGGCCACCCCTGCCGCTTCATGAGCGGTACGGGCACACAAAAAGGAAATTCATTTTGAAAATTAGAGTTGGCACATACAAATTTACTTGGAACTACATGGAAATACCACATAAAGGTAGGTATGGCACACACTTTGGGTTTAAGGAGTTGGATTCACAACCAGTATTCCCGCTTAGTACAAGGGAAGGCTAGCAAATAGATTGATAAGCAACCAACCAAAAAACAAAAACGGTCTTAAACGAGCATTGAAAATAATTAACACTGAATAATGCATCACAAGTAGGATATAATTTCATTGCATAACTATTTACTCTACATGCATGCATAGGGAATCACAAACCCTAACACCAATATTCTTACTAAAGCATATTTACTCATCAACATGACTCACATATCACTATCTCCATATCGCAAAACTATTTCAAGGAATCAAGTTCATAATATCCAATGATCTTCATGAAAGTTTTTATTATATCCCCCTTGGATATCTATCACTTTGGGACCAAATTCATATCTCGTGCAAATTACCATCACTATTCTTGACTGTCAAAAAGATCTAAGTGAAGCACGAGAGCATAAATATTTCTTGAAAAAAATCAACTCTCAAAAATAATATAAGTGAAGCATGAGAGCATATTTCTTCCAAATATAACCACCGCCGTGCTAAAAAAGATATAAGTGAAGTACTAGAGCAACTGCCTAGCTCAAAAGATTTAAGTGAAGCACATAGAGTATTCTAGCAAATCATGATATGCGTGTGGGTTTCTCAAACAAGTGTGTTCAGCAAGGATGATTGTGACAAAATAAATAATAAACAAAGCAAAGACTCATATAATACAAGATGCTCCAAGCAAAACTCATGATATGTGATGAATAAAAATATAGCTCCAAGTAAAATTACCGATGGTCGTTAGAAGAAAGAGGGGATGACTTCCAGGGAATCCCCAAGCTTAGGCTCTTGCCACTCCTTATTCCTTCATCCATCATGATCTCATCCAAAACTTGAAAACTTAAACCACACAAAACTTAACAAAACCTTTGTGAGATCCGTTAGCATAATAAAGAAAATCACCACTTTAAGTACTGTTTCAAACCCATTCATATTTTTTATTGCATTATACCTACTATTTTTTATCTTTACCATGGCTTATACCGCCCGATAAAATCCATAGTTCATCAAAATAAGCACACAATGCAACGAAAACAGAATCTGTCAAAAATAGAACAATTTGTAGTAATATGAACTTTGACGATACTTCTGTAATTCCAAAAATTCTGAAATATCACGACAACGTGGGCAATTTTTATGTAAATCATGTGTAAAAAATTCAGAATTTTATCACGCTCTAGCAAATTTTAACAATTCTGCTACTAGACGCAAAAGTTTCTGTTAATGCACATAATGAAATCAACTATCACCCAAATCATCCCAAAGGCTTTATTTGGCACAAACACTAACTAAAACACATTCATAATAGTAGAATAATTGTATATTTATTGAAAATAGAAAATAAAAAAGTAAAAGATAACTATTGGGTTGCCTCCCAACTAGCGTTGTTGTTTTACGCCCCTAACTAGGCATAATGCAGAGTTTCAATTGTTGACATCTTTGGTTTTGGTTCCATGGGTGGGCCTCCTGAATGACTCATATGGTGTGGCTTAATTATAGTTCTAGGGAAGTGTTCCATACCGTTCTTTAACGAAAACTGAAATTTATTATTCCCTTCTTTCATGTCAATAACGGCACCTATCGTTCATAAAAACGGTCTACCAAGTATGATAGGGAAGACGGATTGCAATCAATGTCAAGTACAATAAAATCAATGGGCACATAGTTCCTATTTGCAAGAATATGAACATCATTAATTCTTCCCAAAGGCTTTTTAATAGTATAATCCGCCAAGTGCAAATTAAGAGAACATTCATCCATATTGGTAAAACCGAGCACATCACATAGAGATTTCAGAATTGTGGAAACACTAGCACCCAAATCACATAAAGCATTGCATTCATAATTTTTAATCTTGACTTTAATGGTGGTTTCCCATTCATCATATAATTTTCTACGAATTGAAATCTCTAATTTTAGCTTTTCTTCTAATGCTTTCATCATTGCTCCTACAATATGTTTAGTAGAAGCTTTATTTTGTTCATAGGCATTGGGTGAATTTAACATGGATTGTAACAAAGAAATACACTCAATCAAAGAGAAACTATCATAATTAAAATCTTTGTAATCCAAGAGAGTGGGCACATCACTAGTTAAAGTTTTTACCTCGCCAAACCCACTTTTAGCATTTTTTTCACCCTCTGAATCTTGAGGACGCCTTCTAACTAAAGTTTACTCTTCTTCAGTCCTCTTATCATGAATTTTGACATTACTAAACAAGGAATCAATAGAAGAAATACTAACATTTTAATATCCTCATCATTACCATGAAAGAAACCGGGAGGAATGACTTTTTCTAAAAATTCTCTTTTAGCTTTAAGCATATCAGTTCTTTTCTTACATTCATCCACAGAGACATATAAAGTTTAATTGATTCATTAATATCATAAGACTCCGCACTAGTGGTGGGACGAGCAATTGGAGTAGTAATAATATCATTATTATTAGTATTGGAAAAGTCACACAACTTTGTATTTTCTTGAGACATCGTGACTACGCAAACAAGATAACAAGCAAGCAAAAGATCAAACAAGAAAAAGGCAAACAGAAAATATTTTTGTATTTTTGTAAAAACTTTTTAGAAGTGGGGGATATGAAAATGGGAGGCAAATGGAAAATAAAGTAAATGCAAGGAGATGAAAGTTTATGCGTAGGTACTTGATATATGTTGATGATGTCTCCCCGACAACGGCGGCATAATTTCTTCCTTCTACTTGTGAGCTGCATTGGGATTTCCCCGAAGAGGAGAGGATGATGCAGTACAGTAGAGATAAGTATTTTCCTCAGTTATGAAACCAAGGTTACCAATCCAGTAAGAGAACCAAGCAACACTATGTCAACAACACCTACACAAAAACAACAAATACTTGCAACCCAACGCGTAGAGGGGTTGTCAATCCCTCACTTATGAGAAGGATTAAACTGTATAGGTTTTGGTAAATAAATCTAACTAAAATACAAAATAAAATAAATAAAATAAAATTGCAGCACATATTTTTTGTTTTAATATATGATATAAAATAGACCCCGGGGCATAGTTTTGACTAGAGATTTCTCCCAAGAAAACAACAAATGGTGGGTAAACAAATTAATGTTGGGCAATTGACAGAAAAGCAAATAATTATGACGATATCCAAGGCAATGATCATGTATATAGGCATCACGTCCAAGATTAGTAGACCGACTCCTACCTGCATCTACTACTGTTACTCCACACATCGACCGCTATCCAGCATGTATCTAGTGTATTAAGTTCATGGGAAACGGAGTAATGCTTTAAGCAAGATGACATGATGTAGACAAGATAAACTCACATATGAATAATCCCCATATTTTTACCATTAATAGCAATGATACATACGTGTCATGTACCTTTCTGTCACTAGGATTGAGCACCGCAAGATCGAACCCATTACAAAGCCCCTCTTCCCATGGCAAGATAAATCAATCTAGTTGGCCAAACCAAACCAATAAATCAGAGAAGAAATACGAAGCTATAATAATCATGCATAAAAGAGTTCAGAGGAAACCCAAATAATATTCATGGATATGTCTGATCATAAACTCACAATTCATCAGATCCCAACGTACACACCGCAAAAAGTCAATACATCAAATAGATCTCCAAGAACACCGAGGGAACATTGTATTGATGATCAAAAAGAGAGAAGAAGCCATCTAGCTACTAAATACAGACTCGTAGGTCTATGGTAAACTACTCACGCATCATCGGAGGGGTAGCAAGGATGATGAAGAACCCCTCCGTGATTGTTTCCCCCTCCGGCAGAGTGTCGCAAAAGGCCTCTAGATTGGATCTCATCCCGCAAAGGGAACTTGCGATAGCGGAAAAAGTATTTCGTGGTCTCCCCTGAGGGTTTTGGGATTTTAGAGTATTTATAGAGGCGGATGTAGGTCAAAACGATGCTCGTGGGCCCCACTACCCACCAGAGCATGCTAGAGGCCCCTGGCGTGCCCTGGTGCCTAGTGGGCCCCTCTTCCATCTTCTCATGGCCTCTAGAAGCTTCCAGGGTCTACTATCACCAGAAAAAAAATCTCCAAAAAGTTTAGTGGCATTTGGACTTCGTTTGGTACTGATATTCTGTGAAGTAAAAACAAGCAAAAAACAACAACTGGCACTGGGCACTAAGTTAGTAGATTACTCCCAAAAATGATATAAAGTTGCTTGTAAATGTATATAAAACATCCAAGATTGATAATATAATAGCATGGAACAATAAAAAAATTTATAGATATGTTGGAGACGTAACATTCACCCTCGGGGTTGAGGGTATGTACCAGTAGCTATGTGTTTGATCTCTCTCTCTCTCTCTCTCTCTCTCTCTCTCTCTCTCGTGTTCTTGATTTGGCATGATCTTGATGTACCGCGAGCTTTGTTAGTATAGTTGGATCATATGGTGTTTCTCCCTCTCTGTCTTGTTGTGATGAATTGAGTTTTTACCTTTGTGGTTTCACTATTATCGGATTGAATACTTTTATGTATTTGAGAACACCTGATGTATGTCTTGCATATGAAGACCCATGGTGACAATGGGGTATTATATTGATTCACTTGATGTATGTTTTGGCACTCAACTCATGGATGCCCGAGGTGACACTGGGGTAATCTATGGATAGGGGTTGATCCATGTTTCCGTCCTATTTTCTCTGGTAGAAATCTTGGGGCACTCTTTGAATTTTTTTGTGTTAGATTGAATATTATGAATCTGAAGTTGTTTGATGCATATCGTATAATTAACTCCCAGATACTTGTGGTGACATTGGAGTATCTAGGTGACATTAGAGTTAATTTATGTGTATCATATGGTGTTATTTTAGTACAAACTCTAGGGCAATTTGTGACACCAATAGCTCAATAGATTGATCGAAAAGGATAACTTTGATGTGGTTTCGTACCCTACAACAATTTCATCTTATGTTCTCCGCTAGATAAGAACTTTGGAGTGACTCTTTGTAGCACGTTGAGGGATTATTATTATATGATTCAAGAATAAAAGTTGCATAGTAGACATCAAGCTCTTTTCTAGTGCTGTTGCCGGGGGGTGAGTGCTTGAAGGTATATCTTTAGATCTTGCAATTGAATATTTTAGTTTCTTGTTTTATCACCAGTTTGGTTTATAAAAGGAAACTACAAAAAATGGAACCGAGGTTGCCTCAAATGCTTTATCTTTATAATGTCTTTGTTGAAAATGATGGATCAGAAAATTGTGGCAAAGTGTTAGAAGAAGAATTCAATAAAATGTTTGGCATAAAATCCTTGAATGACAAGCATGATTGCAATGTTTTTACTATGCTTGCTATGAATATTCATGATGCTAATGATATGCAAAGCCATAATCTTGGGGATGCTATGTTTGATGAAGATGATATTTTTAGTCCTCCAAGTTTTGATGAGCAAATTTATTATGATGATTGCATGCCTCCTATTTACGATGATTACAATGATGAAAGTGGTTTGAAAGAGTGTCAATTCTGGGAAGTAGTGATCCCACTATTTTGGAGGGTGTTGAATCTTATTGTAATAATTATGAAAGTGGATTTGGAGAGGTCATGACTTTATTTAATGTTAAGTCCACTATTTCGGAAGAGGTTTCAATTGATTATGACAACAAAGTCGCCATCTATGATGATTATGCTGATGACATGTATGGTATAAAAAGTAATGATAACCATGAAAGTTGTCATCATGATTTCAATTTTCAATTGGATTATCCCAATCAAGTATTATTTTGTTGAGTTTGCTCTCACTACTATTCATGAGAATAAATATGCTTATGTGGAGAGTAAGAAAATTTCTATGCTTGTGTATCATGAAAAGAATGCTTTATGTGATAGTTATATTGTTGAATTAATTCATGATGCTACTGAAAATTATTATGAGAGAGGACGATATGCTTATATATATCTCAATACTATCAAGTTTCCTCTCTATGTGTTGAAAGTTTTAAATTATTGCTTGTTTTGACTTCCTATGCTAGTTTGCTCACAAAATCCCTATGCATCTAAAATGGGTTAGGCTAAAATGTGCTAGAAATATGCTTCATGATGCCCCCGTTATGTTTTAATTCTTTACTTTTATGTGAGCATCATTGAAATCATCATGCCTAGCTAAAAAGGAATTTAGGAAAAGTGCTTGTTGGGAGACAACCCAATACTTATACCTACTATTTTTGTGCATTCACATGATTAAGCTACTATAGTAATCATGTTTTATAGATTTTGTTTTAATAAAGTGCCAAGTAAAGCCTTCGGGATACTGTGGATTATAGTTGACTTGATTCTGTGCAAAAACAGAAACTTTTGCGCCTAGTTATGGAATTACCATAATTCACTGGGATGTGATAAAATTAAGTATGGTGTTTGTCCAGATCATTATAGACTATTCTGTTTTTGACATATTCTGTTTTCAATGCATAGTTTGCTTTTTTTATAGTTTCTATGAGTTATATTGGTCAATATAAATTGTAGAAATGATAGGTACAGTAGGCATTGTGTGAGAAAATTATGAATCTTGTCTTGACAGTACCAAAGTGAATCGTTTGCTTTTTTATCATACCGACCCATCTCACGAAGTTCTTTTAAGTTTTGTGTGATTGAGGTTTTCATGTTTTGGGTGAGATGTTGATATGAGGAGAATAAGGAGAGGCAAGACCCTAAGCTTGGGGATGCCCGATAACCCACAAGTATAGGGGATCGCAACAGTTTTCGAGGGTAGAGTATTCAACCCCAATTTATTGATTTGACAGAATGGGAGCCCAAGAATATTCTCAAGTATTAGGAGCTGAGTTGTCAATTCAACCACACCTAAAAGACTTAATATCTGTAGCAAAGTGTTTAGTAGCAAAGTAGTATGGAAGTAACGGTAAGAATGGCAAAAGTAACAGTAGCAGTTTTGTAACAATCGTAACAGTGGCAATGGAAAAATAACTTAGCAAAGATCAATATGAAACGAGCTCATAGGCAATAAATCAATGATGGGTAATTATGTCAGATGGCATTCATCATGCAATACTTATAACATAGGGTGACACAGAACTAGATCCAATTCATCAATATAATGTAGGCATGGATTCTGAATATAGTCATACATGCTTTTGGAAAAGAACTTGCATGACATCTTTTGTCCTACCCTCCCGTGGCAGCGGGGCCCTAGTGGAAACTAAGGGATATTAAGGCCTCCTTTTAATAGAGTACCGGACCAAAGCATTAGCACTTAGTTAATACATGAACTCCTCAAACTACGGTCATCACCAGGAAGTGTCCCGACTATTGTCACTTCGGGGTTGCCGGATCATAACACGTAGTAGGTGACTATAACTTGCAAGATAGGATCAAGTACACAAATATATTCATGAAAACATAATAGGTTCAGATCTGAAATCATGGCACTCGGGCCCTAGTGACAAGCATTAGGCATAGGAAAGTCATAGCAACATCAACCTTAGAACATAGTGGATACTAGGGATCAAACCCTAAAAAAACTAACTCGATTACATGGTAAATCTCATCCAACCCATCACCGTCCAGCAAGCCTACGATGGGATTACTCACGCACGGCGGTGAGCATCCTGAAATTGGTGATGGAGGATGGTTGATGATGACGATGGTGACGATTTTCCCTCTCCGAAGCCCAAAACGGACTCCGGATCTGCCCTCTCGAGGAAGAAAGGAGGTGGCGGCGGCTCCGCATCATAAAACGCGATGAATCCTTCTCTCTGATTTTTTCTCCCCGAACGTGAATATATGGAGTTGGAGTTGAGGTCGGTGGAGCCTCGTGGGACCCACAAGACTAGAAGGCGCGCCCTAGGGGTGTGGGCGCGCTCTCCACCCTTGTGGACAGGGTGTTGGTCCCCTCTGGTTGATTCTTTCGCCAATATTTTTATTTATTCCAAAAATAATCTCCGTGAAGTTTCAGGTCATTCCGAGAACTTTTATTTCAGCACAAAATATAACACCATGGCAATTCTGCTGAAAACAGCGTCATTCCGGAGTTAGTTCATTCAAATCATGCAAATTAGAGTCCAAAACTAGGGCAAAAGAGTTTGGAAAAGTAGATACGATGGAGACGTATCAACTCCCCCAAGCTTAACCCATTGCTTGTCCTCAAGCAATTCAGTTGACAAACTGAAAGTCATAAAGAAAAACTTTTACAAACTCTGTTTAATCTTGTTGTTGCAAATATGTAAAGCCAGCATTCAAGTTTTCGGCAAAGATTATGAACTAACCATATTCACAATAACATTTAGGTCTCACATTTACTCATATCAATGGCATAATCCCCTAGCGAGCAATAATAATAAATCTCGGATGACAACACTTTTTCAAAACAATCATGATTTGATATAACAAAATGGTACCTCGCTAGCCCTTTTTGAGACCGTAAAACATAAATGCAGAGCACCCCTGAAG
The DNA here is from genome assembly GCF_002575655.3 of Aegilops tauschii subsp. strangulata. Taxonomy (NCBI): domain Eukaryota; kingdom Viridiplantae; phylum Streptophyta; class Magnoliopsida; order Poales; family Poaceae; genus Aegilops; species Aegilops tauschii. Next base: position 96,438,068 of record NC_053038.3, read on the forward strand.
ATCAAGGACCGACTATACATGGTAATTCATGGTAAAAGAGATCCAGTCACAGTGATACTCAATATAAATTAATAGCAATGCATACAAATGACAGTGGTGCTCTCTAACTGGTGCTTTTTATAAGAGGATAATGACTCATCAATAAAAGTAAATAGATAGGCCCTTCGCAGAGGGAAGCAGGGATTTGCAGAGGTGCCAGAGCTCGAGTTTTTGAAACAGAGATAAATAATATTTTGAGCGGCATGCTTCCATTGTCAAGATAACAACCAAGAGACCTCGGTATCTTCCATACTAGGTACATTATAGGCGGTTCCCAAACAAAATGGTAAAGTTTATACTCCCTCACCACCAACAAGCACATTCCACGGCTGGTCCGAAACAACGGGTACCATCCAACTAACAACAATCCTAGGGGAGTTTTGTTTGCAATTAAATTTTGATTTGATTTGAGCACGGGACTGGTCATCTCGGTTACCAGCCATTTTCTTGTGAATGATGAGCGGAGTCCAGTCATCATGAGAATAACCCACCTAGCATGGAAGATATTGACAGCCCTAGTTGCTACATGAGCGGTTCAAGCATACAATACAGATTATCATTTGAAGGTTTAGAGTTTGGCACATGCAAATTTACTTGGAACGGCAGGTAAATACCTCATATAGGTAGGTATGGTGGACTCATATGAAACAACTTTGGGTTTATGGAAGTGGATGCACAAGCAGTATTCCCGCTTAGTACAGTGAAGGCAAGAAAAAGACCGGGAGCGACCAACTAGAGAGCGACAACGGTCATAAACATGCATTGAGATTAACCGACATTCAGTGCAAGCATGAGTAGGATATAAATCACCATGAACATAAATATGGTGGAGGCTATGTTGCTTTTGTTTCAACTACATGTGTGAACATGTGCCAAGTCAAGCCACTCGAATCATTCAAAGGAGGATACCATCCTATCATACCACATCACAACCATTTTAAAAGCATATTGGCACGCAAGGTAAACCATTATAAACTCGTAGCTAATTAAGCATGGCATGAATAACTATAATCTCTAATTGTCATTGCAAACATGTTTCATTCATAATAGGCTGAATCGAGAATGATGAACTAATCATATTTACAAAAGCAAGATAGCTCGAGTTCATACCAGCTTTTCCTCATCCCAATCATTTCATCATATATCGTCATTATTTCCTTTCACTTGCACGACCGAACGGTGTGGATAATAATAATAGTGTACATGCGTTGGACTAAGCTGGAGTCTGCAACATTTATTCAAAGGAGAAGACAAGGTAATATGGGCTCTTTGTTAGATCAACAATAATGCATATGAGAGCCTCTCAACATTTTCATCGTGGTCTTCTCCTCTCGACCCCCAAAGAAAATAAAAGAATTTCAAAGAAACACGCTGAAATGTTTTTGGAGTTTTTATTTTTCTGAAGAAAGTAAAACAAGAACGAGAAAAACTATTTACACGAGAAACCTCCCAACAAGCAAAAGAAGAACGAGAAATATTTTCCGGTTTTCTTTAGTACTATTGCTAAGCATGGAAAGAAATAAGCTACAACTAATTTTTTTGGTTTTTCTTAAGGTTTTTCAAACACACAAGAAGAAAGCGAGAAAAAGAAATAAACTAACATGGATAATACAATGAAAAAGTATGAACACCGACAACTGGAATGCGTGTGTGAACATGAATGTAATGTCGGTGAGAAATACGTACTCCCCCAAGCTCAGGCTTTTGGCCTAAGTTGGTCTAGGGCCACCTGTAACGCCCACGATGCGTCTATATCTCTCACGTGTCGAGGCACGACTTAGAGGCATAACCGCATTGTAGGTTTTGTCGCAAGAAGGGTCATCTTCACACAATCCCATGTAGTGAACAAGAATGGGATAAAGAGGGTTGGCTTACAATCGCCACTTCACACTATACTTAAATAAATCATACATCATTCAAAATACACACATAGACCGACTACAGTCAAATCCAAATGAAAAGAAGATAATCCCAAATGCTAGATCCCCGATCGTCCCAACTGGGCACCACTACTGATCAATAGGAAACGAAACTTAGCAACGACCAAGGTCCTCATCGAACTCCCACTTGAGCTCAGTTGCGTCACCTGCACTGGTATCATCGGCACCTGAAACTGTTTGGAAGTATCTGTGAGTCACGAGGACTCCGCAATCTCACACCCGCGAGATCAAGACTATTTAAGCTTATGGGTAGGAGAAGGTAGTGAGGTGGAGCTGCAGCAAGCACTAAGCATATATGGTGGCAAACATACGCAAATAAGAGCGAGAAGAGAAGCAACGCAACGGTCGTGAAGCTAGAAGTGATCAAGAAGTGATCCTGAAACTACTTACACACAACCATAACAAAAGAACCGTGTTCACTTCCCGGACTCCACTGAGAAGAGACCATCATGGCTACACATGCGGTTGATGTATTTTAATTAAGTCAAGTGTCAAGTTCTCTATAACCGGACATTAACAAATTCCCATCTGCCTCATAACCGCGGGCATGGCTCTCGAAAGTTTATACCCTGCAGAGGTGTCCCAACTTAGCCCATTATAAGCTCTCACGATCAGCGAAGCATATTCCTTCTCCCGGGAAGACCCGATCAGACTCGGAATCCCGGTTACAAGACATTTCGACAATGGTGAAACTAAACCAGCAAGACCGCCCGATTGTGCCAACAAATCCCGATAAGAGCTGCACATATCTCGTTCTCAGGGCACATCCGGATGAGACTAGCTACGAGTAAAACCAGGCCTCGAGTTTCCCCGAGGTGGCCCTGCAGGCAGCTCGGTTCGGACCAACACTCAGAGGAGCACTGGCCCGGGGGGGGGGGGTCTAAAATAAAGATGACCCTTGAGTCTGCAGAACCCAAGGGAAAGGTATAGGTGGTAGGTAGGCAAATGGTAAAACCAATGTTGGGCCTTGCTGGAGGAGTTTCATTCAACGCGAACTGTCAAGGGGTTCCCATATACCCAACCGTGTAAGGAACAAAATCCGGGAACATAATACCGATATGACGGAAACTAGGGCGGCAAGAGTGGAACAAAACACCAGGCATAAGGCCGAGCCTTCCACCCTTTACCAAGTATATAGATGCATTTATTAAATAAGAGATATTGTGATATCCCAAAATATCCATGTTCCAACATGGAACCAACTTCATCTTCACCTGCAACTAGCAACGCTATAAGAGGGGCTGAGCAAAAGCGGTAACTTAGCCAAGCAACGGTTTGCTAGGAAAGGATGGTTAGAGGCTTGACATGGCAATATGGGAGGCATGATATAGCAAGTGGTAGGTAGCGCGGCATAGCAATAGAGCGAACAACTAGCAAGCAAAGATAGAAGTGATTTCGAGGGTATGGTCATCTTGACTGAAATCCCGCGAGGAAGAAGAACGAGTCCATGAAGAAGACAAACGAACGTAGTCGAACGAACCCTCACAACTCCGGAACGAAACCGAAGCTAACGAGAGAAGCAAACCGGAAAGAAGCAAACAACATGGTAAACACACAATCATAAACATGGCATGATGCACAATCAAGTATGATGCATGTCCGGTTTAAATGAGGCATGGCATGGCAAAATGCAACAAACAATACTACAAATTAAGTGGAGCTCGCATATTGACGAAACACCACAATCATTAATTTAGTTCACTCTTGTTTATGTACCCAACAATATTAAATGTTGTTAAACATGGAAAGAGGTGAAGTATAAGTAAACTACACATTTAGGCAATTTAAATGGGGCCGGAAACAACAAACAACAATTCCGGAAAATCCCCATATGCAATATTTGAATTTTCTACTGTTCTGCCTAAAGCAATATTTTAGAATTGTTAAACATGCAAATTAATGCTACCATGTTAAGCTATGCATTTTCCACCCCATTTACATATAAAGTTTATTAAATTCGGAGCTACGGTTAATTAGTTATGAAATAAAGCATTTTAACATGGCATTTATACAAACTTATGCAAACAGCAAGTTTAGACATTTTAAACATGCATGAAAGTTGGATATTATGAAACTATATGAAATTCTAAGCACTTTTCATATATAAATTATTTACATATGATGCATGATTAATTAGTTATTAGATGCATGAACACTAGGGGTTTTTCTGTAAAACTGCACTCTCTGGATAAATAGGAAATTCGCAGACATGAAAAAAACACTATGTGGGCCAAAATTGCTGGGCGGCTGGGCTGCTCACGATGGGCCAAGGCACAGTCGGTGGAGAGGCTTGGGGCAGGCAGATCCAGCTGGTCCGAGGCGAGGCCGGCCCAGGCGTGTGCGGTCGTGGAACTTGGCGCGGCGATGGGTCAACGCGGGGTCGAGCGGCGCTCGATGCAGAGGCGATGTAGTGGCTGTGGCGGGCACGAGGAAGCAGAGGAGGCCGAGGCACCATGGCAGGGGAACGGCCTCGTGAAGTAGGACGACGGCGGCGGACTTGGCGCGTTCTCCGGTGAGGGCGACCCAGCTTGTGGCGAGGTAGACCCAGAACGGGACGAAGCCGGCAGATCCGAGGCGGAGGTGCGGCTGGCCTGGTGGATTAGCGCGGTGGAGCTGCTCGGCCTCGAGGTGCTGCGGGTCCTGTCGGCGAACACAGAGAGAGAGCTGAGAAAATAAGGGAGGGAGAGACAAATGGAGCAGGAGGGAAGGAAGGGACGCGAGATGGGGACCCGCTGGTTTGGCGGCTCTGCTCGGAGAGGGGGCCGGCTGCGTGGGAGGCTAGCGAGGCAGGGAAGCAACGGCCTGGTGGCGACGACTCGCACGGGAAGAGTCGAGGACGCTCGGGTGCAGCGAGGCTGTGGCCTCGATCTCAGACTGGATCGAGCGCCGGCTGGAGCGTCGGTGGAGGGCAGCGCTTTGGACTGCTGCTGCTGCTTGGGTGTCCGGCGTGAGGTGGGGCATGGAGGAGCTCCTCTCCTCCGGACCGAATAGGGAGGAGGCAGCGATTCGGAGAAGGGGAAGGCTTGGACGGCAGCTGGATCGAGGAGGGGAGCGGGTGGTGCGGCTGCGGTTTGCTGGGGATTTTTGGTGGCGCGGGAAACACGGGAGGCGGTCGGAGGGAGGTGGATCTGAGATGGATGGTGGTTGGCTCGTTGGGGAAGACGGGGAGGAGACCAGGTTGGCTGGTGGCGGCGCGATGGGAAAGGATGGATGGGACGGCTAGGTTCTAGGGTTAGGTAGGTTTACACTGATTATATAGCAGGTGGGTTTTTGTTAGGGGCTAATCTGGTCCATCCGATCGTAATCGGGCGGTCGAGAAAATATAGGTTAGGAAGTCCAATTAAGAAAACTGAGACGTTTTATAGATGTTAGGGGATGATTCGGACCCATCGGTGATGACTGAGGGGATCCGGGTTCAAAGCAGTTTTCGAACGCGCACGCGAAGGGGGGGTTTAGGCGGTCATGGACAAGAGGGAAGCGAAAACCCGATGGGACTCGGAACGGTCAACGAAAGAAAGGGGGAACGTGGCAACTACGAGCAGATACAAGTTTTAAAAACAATGACGGCAACCAGTGCCGATGCAATGCGGATGATGCCATGATGAAATGCAACAAACAAATAAATACACACGACGATAACGAAAAACAAGGAAGGCGTCTGGAGCGTCGGTCTTGGGGCGTTACAACGCTCCACCACTACAAGAGGATCTCGTCCCGAGATCTAGGGATGGCACCGGAGAGAAACAGAAGAGCAAGAGGAAAACAAAGTTGCTTCTTTGACAAACGAGTGAAACCCACAAACCTTGAGAGGTTGAACAAATCGAAAGAAAGAATACAATGGAGGTGAACGAGATTGCAAACACTGCGTTAGCAGAGAAGAACAAATAACATGATGAGAACCAAGAGCTTAGGGGACAAGATAGATTTTGAAGCCACTCCGATTAAAACAAGATAGAGTAGGATTAAGAATGATATAATTTGACAGCACTGCGACTGAAAATGGAAGGAATTAACATGAACTTGAGAAGATGGGATGATACTTGATGAAATCAACAACACACTGCTTCCGAAACTATTGAAAAATGGCACAAGGGGTAAGAAAGATTTCAGACCGCACTCTGGTTGAGGAAGGAGGCAAAACTTGATAAGATGAGAGAGCTCGAATGAAAACAAGACACTCCGGTTAAATGGATAAGCAAGGAAAAGAACATGATCTCCAAAATGAGATGATGGGTCGGAGAAAACATCACAATGCTTTCGGGACAAATGAAAGTGTGGAATCAAGAGAACAGAGAAGAGAACACACAATTGAATTTGAAAGAGCCTCCTTAAAAAGAAGGATTGAACGGAGTTGTTGGAAAACCAACAACGAAAAGAATAAGCTTGTAGTGGACTTATGGAAACATCTCAACATTATGAGGTGACAAACGGCAACTAAAGGAAGCCATCGATTTGAGTGAGAGCACCAAGGCGATGAAAAACTTCTTTCACCAAGAGGATAGGAGAAAACTTGGATCATTGATAAGCACCATAATAGCAACATTCCATAGGGAAGGCTTTAGGTGAAACATGACACAAGATAAATCCAACGAAGAGATTGGTGGATTTAAAATATCTCATTCTTGACAACATGTGAATCATGAAACGCGAACTCAAATTGTCAAGAATGACATAACACCACCTCAAATGATAAGGTAGAATGAATTGCACTTTGGAATGCGGGAAGAAGAATATTTGAGGTCTTCCAACAAGAATCTTGAGAACACTTCGAGAATGAATTAAATCCTTGATGAACCACCATGAAGAAACTCCATGAAGAACTCCGGTAATAAAAGGATGATAGAAAGAAAGAGAAGTTGAAAACATAAGGTGAAGCCTTGTAGTGATAAGATGAAGCTTTGAAATGATATAACCGAGAAAACTTGGAACTCCGGAAAGAAAGATGAACAAATGAAATCAAGAATTTTGATGAACCTCCGGAATAAGGAATTGAATTTACTCGATGAAACAAGAATAAGAATTACATTATGCTCATCCTTCACCAATTAAATTGATGACAAGCAATGGATTTGGCATACTACTTATTCTCGTAGAAAGGATTAAGATAGATATGGCGCAAACTTGGGAAGGTCTTCAACGAACCACCGGTAGGATTGGAAAGAACGAATGAATGAATTAATATGAGAACATAGGAAGAGGAATCTTGAACAAACCGCCGTAGAATTGAAAATGAAAATAGCAAAGGCACAATTCACCGGGAAGAATTTGAAAAAACGAATGAAGATACTTGAGAGATTTTAGATACAAGAGAACGAAGAGATCATGGGCGGACTAGAGAATACTTGAACGATGCACCGGAAGAATATGGAGAACGAGAGCTGAAAGCTGAGAATGAGTAACATTCAGATATGATGGCCTTCGGATGATCGAGAAAGGAAGCAACTCCTGAAATGCGTCGGATGGGTGAAAAGAATTCTCACAATTGAAAACAATTATGAGAGGATGGTGTAAGCTAGAACTAAGAATCTTCAAGAGAACATATAAGATTGAAGAGAAACTCTTCTTCGGTCTTCAAGATCCGAGAATGACGACGAGAAACACCACCAGGAATTGTTGAGATACTCTGGGATGAAAATTAGAAAGGTTGAACCAACAATGCAAAGAATTTGAAAGATCTTGGAGAAAGACATTTGACTGATGATAATACATTCTTACGTCAAATTTTTAAATGAATTTGGGACTAGCTCCGGGAAAATAGAAGAGTCAGGTAAGATCCTGGGAAAAGACCTGTGGGTTAGGGCCCACTCAAAAGAACCACCGCTGAACGATTGCTTGAAAAGAGAGATTGCACTGGTTGAATTAAATGGCTTGAATGAGATAGCATCCTAAAAAGAACTTGAGTGAATTGAGAATGGAAACTTGAATCTTCTGAGATATCTTCATCACTCTGGAACAATTGAATAGCGAGCAGTGGATGATTAAGAGGTGCACCGGTACGAGAAAAACATTTGAAACGAGGAAAAGATATGATCGACAAAGGTTGAATTTAATCCACTGGAGAAGAAAAAGAACGAAGAATGATGAACTTGAAGCTCCATTAGTATCTTCCTGAGAATCACCGGATAAGAACATTGGCGGAAAAGAATGGAGAGACTTCCCATCAATGAAAGGATACTTGATTAAGAAATCCGAGTCCTTGTAGAAAAGGATGGGAGGGAGGGAAAAACAAAGGCAACTTGGGACGGATGGAACAAACACCGTTGAGAAAAAAATGAGGGATGATCTTGCGAATGTTGAAATGATCGGATCCACTTAAAGAGAAGCACGCCGGTTGGAAAATAATTGACATGACAATCTCGATGATTAAGAAGGATTAACACTCCCATAGAAATGTGAGAACACCGTTGAGGAAAGGTATGGAATGAACACTTGACATTGAAGCAACTCGAATACCACAACTCAAAACAAAACAAAGGATTGGCTTGCAGAAATAAGCCGGAACAAACACATATGATAGAGATTTACCCAATCCCATATCATGCATCTGTCGGAAAGATATTCTAGGAGCTACTTGAATTCCCACCTATAAACTCCCGAAACTTTCTGGTTATGCAATATGGTGTTGGGGATACAGGGGACGCAATATATCTCACCCAAACTAACAATCCCTAGATCCAGCTGTATCCATCCGTCTACACATAACCAAGAAAACTCCGGAAATTGTGTACCTCAACCTTTGAAAAACATCCGTTATACGAGTTATGGCAATACTCCCGAACTCCCGCCCCAGTACCGGGTGGCGTCGAGGTGATCTCACCAACAACTGCATAAAAGAGATTTTCGATGTCAGCGAAACTCAGGTATTCCAGAACTGCAATGATAAAATTGTGAAGACAACACCTCTGAGCTCAACTCCCCGAGACACTGCCACAACCCCTAAATGTCAGGAGGCACCAAGAACAATGTTCTCGTCACAAGAATATCGAAACGATACCAAGATACCCGCATAGTCCTAATTTTTTTAATGAAATATGAGGAGAGGAAAGTCAAAACATCTACGTCAGGAGACCTCACCAGAGCGACGAAGGCACTGAGGAGTAAAAAGAATCCTACTCTCCGATATATATAATCCTAAGACTCAAAACATTTTGTTCTAGACTCAACAACGTCAGCGATTCGATCAAGCAGGGGGCTCCTAAGTCGGGGATGGCTCTGATTACCAACTTGTAACGCCCACGATGCGGCTATATCTCTCACGTGTCGAGGCACGACTTATAGGCATAACCGCATTGTAGGTTTTGTCGCAAGAAGGGTCATCTTCACACAATCCCATGTAATGAACAAGAATGGGATAAAGAGGGTTGGCTTACAATCTCTAGTTCACACAATACTTAAATAAATAATACATCATTCAAAACACATAGACCGACTACGGTCAAATCCAAATGAAAAGAAGATAACCCAAAATGCTAGATCCCCGATCATCCCAACTGGGCACCACTATTGATCAACAGGAAACGAAACTTAGCAACGACCAAGGTCCTCATCGAACTCCCACTTGAGCTCGGTTGCATCACCTGCACTAGTATCATCGGCACCTGAAACTGTTTGGAAGTATCTGTGAGTCACGAGGACTCAGCAATCTCACACCCGCGAGATCAAGACTATTTAAGCTTATGGGTAGGAGAAGGTAGTGAGGTGGAGCTGCAGCAAGCACTAAGCATATATGGTGGCTAACATACACAAATAAGAGCGAGAAGGGAAGCAACGCAACGGTCATGAAGCTAGAAGCGATCAAGAAGTGCTCCTGAAACTACTTACGCACAACCATAACACAAGAACCGTGTTCACTTCCCGGACTCCGCCGAGAAGAGACCATCACGGCTACACACGCGGTTGATGTATTTTAATTAAGTCAAGTGTTAAGTTCTCTACAACCGGACATTAACAAATTCCCATCTGCTAACCGCGGGCACGGCTCTCGAAAGTTTATACCCTGCAGGGGTGTCCCAACTTAGCCCATTATAAGCTCTCACGATCAGCGAAGGATATTCCTTCTCCCGGGAAGACCCGATCATACTTGGAATCCCGGTTACAAGACATTTCGACAATGGTGAAACTAAACCAGCAAGACCGCCCGATTGTGCCAACAAATCCCGATAAGAGCTGCACATATCTCATTTTCAGGGCACATCCGGATGAGACTAGCTACGAGTAAAACCAGGCCTCGAGTTTCCCCGAGGTGGCCCCGCAGGCAGCTCGGTTCGGACCAGCACTCAGAGGAGCACTGGCCCAGGGGGGTCTAAAATAAAGATGACCCTTGAGTCTGCAGAACCCAAGGGAAAGGTATAGGTGGTAGGTAGGCAAATGGTAAAACCAATGTTGGGCCTTGCTGGAGGAGTTTCATTCAACGCGAACTGTCAAGGGGTTCCCATATACCCAACCATGTAAGGAACACAAAATCCGGGAACATAATACCGATATGACGGAAACTAGGGCGACAAGAGTGGAACAAAACACCAGGCATAAGGCCGAGCCTTCCACCCTTTACCAAGTATATATATGCATTTATTAAATAAGAGATATTGTGATATCCCAAAATATCCATGTTCCAACATGGAACCAACTTCATCTTCACCTGCAACTAGCAACACTATAAGAGGGGCTGAGCAAAAGCGGTAACTTAGCCAAGCAACGGTTTGCTAGGAAATGATGGTTAGAGGCTTGACATGGCAATATGGGAGGCATGATATAGGAAGTGGTAGGTAGCGCGGCATAGCAATAGAGCGAACAACTAGCAAGCAAATATAGAAGTGATTTCGAGGGTATGGTCATCTTGCCTGAAATCCCGCAAGGAAGAAGAACGAGTCCATGAAGAAGAAAATCGGATGTAGTCGAACGAACCCTCACAACTCCGGAACGAAACCGAAGCTAACGAGAGAAGCAAACCGGAAAGAAGCAAACAACATGGTAAACACACAATCATAAACATGGCATGATGCACAATCAAGTAGGATGCATGTCCGGTTTAAATGAGGCATGGCATGGCAAAATGCAACAAACAATACTACAAATTAAGTGGAGCTCAATATGCAACGAGTTGCATATTGACGAAACACCACATGCATTAATTTAGTTCACTCTTGTTTATGTACCCAACAATATTAAATGTTGTTAAACATGGCAAGATGTGAAGTATAAGTAAACTACACATTTAGGTAATTTAAATGGGGCCGGAAACAACAAACAACAATTCCGAAAAATCCCCATATGCAATATTTGAATTTCCTTCTGTTCTACCTAAAGCAATACTTTAGAATTGTTAAACATGCAAAGTAATGCTACCATGTTAATCTATGCATTTTCCCACCCCATTTACATATAAAGTTTATTAAATTCGGAGCTACAGTTAATTAGTTATGAAATAAAGCATTTTAACATGGCATTTATACAAACTTATGCAAACAGCAAGTTTAAACAATTTAAACATGCATGAAAGTTGGATATTATGAAACTAGATGAAATTCTAAGCACTTTTCATATATAAATTATTTACATATGATGCATGATTAATTAGTTATTAGATGCATGAACACTAGGGGTTTTTCTTTAAAACTGCACTCTCTGGATAAATAGGAAATTCGCAGACATGAAAAAAACACTACGTGGGCCAAAACTGCTGGGCGGCTGGGCTGCTCACGATGGGCCAAGGCCCATTCGGTGGAGAGGCTTGGGGCAGGCAGATCCAGCTGGGCTGACGCGAGGCCGGCCCAGGCGTGTGCGGTCGGGGAACTTGGCGCAGCGACGGGTCAACGCGGGGTCGAGCGGCGCTCGATGCAGAGGTGATGTAGCGGCTGTGGCGGGCGCGAGGAAGCAGAGGAGGCCGAGGCACCATGGCAGGGGAACAGCCTCGTGAAGCAGGACGATGGTGGCGGACTTGGCGCGTTCTCCGGCGAGGGCGACGCAGCTTGAGGCGGGGAAGACCCAGAACGGGACGAAGCCGGCAGATCCGAGGCGGAGGTGCGGCTGGCCTGGCGGATTAGCGCGGTGGAGCTGCTCGGCCTCGAGGTGCTGCGGGTCCTGTCAGGGAACAGAGAGAGAGCTGAGAAAATAAGGGAGGGAGATACAAACAGAGCAGGAGGGAAGGAAGGGACGTGAGACGGGGACCTGCTGGTTTGACGGCTCTGCTCAGAGAGGGGGCCGGCTGCGTGGGAGGCTAGCGAGGCTGGGGAGCAACAGCCTGGTGGCGACGACTCGCACGGGAAGAGTCGAGGAGGCTCGGGTGCAGCGAGGCTGTGGCCTCGATCTCAGACTGGATCGAGCGCCGGCTGGAGCATCTGTGGAGGGCGGCGCTCCGGACTGCTGCTGCTGCTTGGGTGGCCGGCGTGAGGTGGGGCATGGAGGAGCTCCTCTCCTCCGGACCGAACAGGGAGGAGGCAGCGATTCGGGGAAGGGGAAGGCTTGGACGGCAGCTGGATCAAGGAGGGGAGCAGGAGGCGCGGCTGCGGTTTGCTTGGGATTTTTGGTGGCGCGGGAAACACGGGAGGCGGTCGGAGGGAGGTGGATCTGAGATGGATGGTGGTTGGCTCTTTGGGGAAGACGAGGAGGAGACCAGGTGGGCTGGCGGCGGCGCGATGGGAAAGGATGGATGGCACGGCTAGGTTCTAGGGTTAGGTAGGTTTACACTGATTATATAGCAGGTGGGTTTTTGTTAGGGGCTAATCTGGTCCGTCCGATCGTAATCGGGCGGTCGAGAAAATATAGGTTAGGAAGTCCAATTAGGAAAACGGAGATGCTTTATAGATGTTAGGGGATAATTCGGACCCATCGGTGATGACTGAGGGGATCCGGGTTCAAAGCAGTTTTCGAACGTGCACGTGAAGGGGGGGGGGGGGTAGGCGGTCACGGACAAGAGGGAAGCGAAAACCCGATGGGACTCGGAACGGTCAAGGAAAGAAAGGGGGAATGCGGCAACTACGAGCAGATGCAAGTTTTAAAAACAATGACGGCAACTAGTGCCGATCCAATGCGGATGATGCCATAATGAAATGCAACAAACAAATAAATACACACGACGATAACGAAAAACAAGGATGGCGTCTGGAGTGTCGGTCTTGGGGCGTTACACCACCACTGGCCCGGATGATATCCGAAATCATAGTTGTGGTTGTACTGTGCTGCGATAGCTACTGCTTGGCGAGCTGCCTCCTGGAGGCGAGCAGCCTCCGCTGTTCTCTCATACTCGTTTGCCTCCTCTCTAGTTATAAAATATCTCCCATTTTCCTGAAAGTTAAAGAAGGTAGGAGCGGGAAGGGTAATATGGACAGCACGCCATTTGTCAAAGATTAATCGGTACTGGAGGGACTATTCGTTCCTCTCAAGAAACTGGTAGCGTACCATAGCATTATAATCTAGAAAAGCAGGTGGCAACTCAATGTCATTCCCTCTTATGGATAAACCAAGATAATTAGCTAAACGAGTTGCATAGATCCCACCAAATAAATCTCCATCTTTAGCATTAAGATGTAACCTCCTCGCAATAATGGCCCCAAGTTATGTCACTTATCACCTAACACCGCACACTTGAGGAAACTAAGATCTGGAATGCAAAGGTGGCAATCACTACAAAAAAAAGACACATCCGTGACATTTTGGGCCGAACGAATTTTTTTCCTGTCATGCTTATGACACTTCTATGACGATAATTGTGACAAAACCCGGTATCATCATAGATGTGGTGGGCTCCTACTTCTATGACAACAAATCATGACAGAAAATGGGCTTTTCGTCCTGGGCGAGACGGAGACACAGCTGCATGACATTCTTTGGGCCGTCCATGACGGAAAAAACCATGGTAGAAGCGAGGGCGAGGAAAATTTCGGGGAGTTCCCGGTTACGGTGGGTGGTCGGGGCCGAGCGATGCACGGAGGTTTGTGCGTTTCGCTTGTACACGTACGCGCGTGTGTGCGAGGCATTGCGCTCTAACTGAACCCGAGCAAGGCGTTGGGCTCTAACTGAACCCCGATCGATCCCTTGCTGTTAACTGAACCAGAGTGATTCCTTTGCTACTACTACTAACTGAAGCCGATCGATGCTGCCTCTTGATGAACAGTGAGAGTTGTTGGGTGGGGTGGGGTTGGATGAATAGTTCCTGGTGGGGGTGGATGAACAGGACACTGTGGTAGTAGAGGCCGTTGCCGCTGGATGAACAGTACCCCGATCGAGCCGGTTGGGGGTGGATGAACAGGACCCCGTGGAGGGCTGGATGAACAGGACCCCATGGAGGGCTAGATGAACAGGACTCCGTGAAGGGCTGGTTGAACAGTAGCCGGTGGAGGGATGGATGAAGAGTAGCCCGTGGAGGGGTGGTTGAACAGGACCCCGTGGAGAGGGCTGGTTGAACAGTAGCCGGTGGAGGAGCGGTGGAGGCTGGATGAACAAGAGCTCGTGGATGAACAGTCGCAGGTGGAGGCTGGAGGAGGTCGACGGTGGATGAACAGTAGCCCATGGAGGCTAGAGGAGGTCGAAGGTAGAGATGAACAGTAGCCCGTGGAGTCCCATTTTGCGGTACACCACACCCCTCCCGATGAACAGGACCCCTGTTTCAACCGTAGCGCTCCAACACAAGTCGGTTTCCTCCGTTTTGCGATACGCCACACCCCTCCCGATCAACAGGACCCCGTTTCGACTATAGGAGGTCCAAGAGAAGTCTATTTCCTTCGTTTTGCGGTATGCCAGACCCCTCCCGATGAACAGGATCTCGTTTCGACCGTGGCCGGTCGAACACAAGGCCGTTTCCTCCGTTCTGCGGTACGCCAAGCCTCATTTCGATCGGCTGTTCCGTCCAAGCCGGTTGGCTCCCAATGAACACAACGACGCAGTTTCTCCGTTCCAACCCAGACATGTACACTTGCCCTGGCCGTACTTATGCGCGAGTAGGCGTTCGAGCCCCCGCCCGTATGTATGTACGTGACTGTATTTACTCTCTTGCACCCTGGCTGTACGTACGTGTACATGTACGCGCACGCCTCTACTACGACACGTGACCTTCCTCACTCGACCACGGTTGATCACTACAGCCTGCAGACAGACCGATCGACCAGTCTGTACGTACAAGTTCGCGACCAGAATGACAATGCTACGTATGCTTTGACCAGGTGGGTCCCGACTGTCAGGGAGGATAAGGAGGCACTTCCTTGTGTGCGAAGATGTAGCTGGTGGGTCCCAGCAGTCAGGGGATGAATCATTTTTTTGCCCGTAATATGGACGCACTTCCTTGCGTGCGAAGATGTAGCTGGTGGGTCCCAGCAGTCAGGGGAGAAACATTTTTTTCATGAAATACGGTGGCCCGTCCGGTGGGTCCCTGCTGTCAGGTGGAGGAATAATTATTTTGCGCATAATAAGGAGGCACTTCCTTGCTGCGGCCGTGGACCCAACTATCAGCCTCTCCACGTACAGTAATCTTCCGATGGAAGTCGTTCCTTGACCACATTGACCACGCCGCGCCGAGAGCACCAAGGCGGTGCATGACGACGAGGCCTGGGAAGGGGACGATGCGGAGCCTGGGAAGACGTGGCAGTGGATGCCCACGCGAAGAGGAGTACGAGGGTTCACTGGTTCGGCTGCGGTATGAGGCTGCCGTCGCCGCAGAACCTGGCCAGCGGTGGGAGTAGTAGGGGCGGTGAGGCCTCCGTGGCAGCACATCCGGCCATGGGAGGCAAGAGCGCGCAGTGGTTTGGATGGCTGGAGCAAGAAAATCAGAGGTTGAAGAAGCAGGACGACCGTTGGATGTTAACAATCCAACGATCACTGGTGATAGAATCGTTTGTTGACTAAGTTCAGAAAGCCCTCCGTCGCATCAACTTAGTAGGCCCACAAGTCAGCCTCCTACTATGGTGGGTCCCAGCTAGTAGGGGGAGTATTCATTTTTTTTGTGCGTAATAAGGAGGCACTTCCTTGCGTGCGAAGATATAGCTGGTGGGCCCGAGCTGTCAGCGGGAATATTCATTCTTTTTGGCGTAATAAGGAGGTACTTGCTTGCGTGCGGCCATGGACCATGTGGGTCCCAACTGTTAGCCTCTCCATGTACATCCCTCTTCCGATGTTGTCGTTTGTTGACAACACTGACCACGCCGTGCCGAGAACACCAGCACGATGGACGACGGCGAGACCCAGGAAGGAAATGACCCGAAGGCGGCGAAGCCACAGCAGTGGAGGGATGTGAGTGCGTAGAGGGATGGCCTGGCCAGCGGTGGGAGTAGTAGGGGGCGGTGAGGCCCGCGCGGCAGCACAGCCGGCCACGGGAGGCGGGAGCAGGCGGTCCGCCGGCGCTGGATTTGGCGGCTGGAGCAAGAAGATCAGAGATTGAAGAAACACGACGGCCGTTGGATTGACATCCAACGATTACGTCTGCTAGAATCATTTGTTGACATATATAATAAGTAAAACGTCAACTTAGGCCCACAAGTCAGACCATTCCCTATTTTTTTAATAATTTATATATAGCTCATTGCAACTTCTTATGCAATTTATTGCAGTCCGTTTTTGTGTTGGCCAGGGCCAGGGTTAGAAATTTAGACAAAATTTCGCATACTACTGTGGGTTCCAAACTAATTTTAATACCGAAATGTCGAGCCAGATTTAAATTACTTTGAAGATATATTTAAATTAGGTTAAAGCCCGGTGAAATTGGAATCTGAAAATGTGAAAAAATTCAGAAATTATAAAGTAATTGCCAATTTGTCATCTGTTTTTATATTTACAGCCCATTTCATATTACTTTCAAGATTTGCAAGTGTCTTGAAAGAGTTGCGGCCCATTAGGGCGTAGAAAAATAAGTAGGCCTGGATCGGGTATTCTTCAGAAAAAATAAACTGGGCTCATTTTCACAAAGAAAAAATAGTTGGGCTCGTCATGTGGTGAACATAAAATATAAACCCTGCTCCGTCTCAACAATAACAAAAAATACTGCTTGAGCAGCTACGTCCCAGGTGTCAGCCGATCTTGTGTTGTTCTCTTGTCTATTGACTATATGCGCTGACAATGTTGTGGGTCCTAGATGTCAGGAAACCACTAGGAGGAAGCATTTTCTTTTTCCATACGCTGACAATGGAGTATATATAAAAAAATGATGAACTTCCTTGCGTCCGGCCATGGACATGGTGGGCCCCTACTGTCATCCTCTCCATGTACAGTCCTTTGCCGATTCCTCTTGTTTGTTGACCATGTTGACAACGCGAGAGGGCGGCACCGCGGCGAGTGCGCCAAAGCGCGCGGAGGACGACGGCGAGGCCTCGGACGTCAGCGTTAACGATTTAGGAGACGGTGGGGCGGCGATGCGTGCACTGAGGTGCAACCAGCCGTGGGAGGCAGAAGTAGGCGGCCCCGCCGGCGCTGGTTTTGTTTTGGCAGTTGGAGGAAGACAGGACTGAAGAAACACGACAGACGGTAAAAGCAGCAGGAGTACTTAACAACCTTAACTGAAACCTCACTTAACAACCATAGCGGAAAGCAGTATGAGTACTTATACAGGTTCAACCATACAAAGCACGCCTCAAACAGTGCTACTTTGCCTATACTTAACCAAGGGTGAGGCCGCCAAGCCCCAGGACAAGGCCCAGGCGCCACCCCCGCATCCACAACCTTCTAAAAGCGGCTTCATCTCACAATGTGGTCAATCAATAGGATATTCGCTTTAGAGCCATAGAAAAGCAAGAACATAATATTCTGTCCTATTCTCCAAGATGGATGGGCCTTCATTATTTGATACCACCCATGAATAAGTATCTTTCACCTCTAAGGGGAATGGAGTAGGTCGACATAAACATCATGTTGTGACCAAGCGCAAGTCTGACCCGACCATGGTCAGGCATCTGTATAGGAACAATAGAACTGGGCAGTTTCTGTTCCAAGAAGATCACAACTGTAAAACTGTGTATAAGCAAGAGTTTATGAACAACATATATAATAGAAAACAGCTCGTACGACAAAGTTGGACCTGTTCAACGAGTGCAGCAGTGGCACACATATCCCACCTGGCCTTCCACCATTGAAACGCCCCACAAGGATCTCAAGACGATCAATAAAGTGTAGGAACTTGTGGATGTCGTCCCTGTCAACTTCAGTGCCATCAGTAACAGCCGAGTTCTTATAGAATAACAAACAAGTAGCCTGCTTAACTCTGGAAAAACCTACACGTGCCACTAATTATAAGAAAACATTAGTTAGAAGTAGCATCTTCATGAGAGATTCGTTGCTACTTCTAAAGTTAAATTGTGACTAGTTAGACAGAATAGGTAGATTAAGAAGTAATCGAGGCAACAAGAAAGAACCTGATACAAAACTAACATGGATGAACAATTGGAACGACGTCGGAGTGGAAGATCGCAGTGAAGATGAGACCAGGTTATGCTATTTCCATCAACATTCGTGAGCCAACTTTCAGCCCGTAACACTTGCAGTTTATCCAAGTTCGGCCATAAAAAAAGCAGCGATCTTCTTGGTTCATGAACCCAAATCGGAACTTATATCCATGGCTTATCTTCACTGTGACCATTAAACTGGTGTACTCAGTTATGGCAAGGCCGAGCATCTTGAGTACATGTGTTCTAGCAGAGCAAGGAATGCACTGCAGGAAAAATAATATGAGAACACAATGTATTCCCTATCCAAAGCTAGAAATAATTTCCTCCTTCACGTTAGTGTTGACCATGGTACTAGTACCTTTTATCCAAATATAGCAATCCAAATTTCCAAATTAGTCGACAGCATGTTCAAAAAACCCCACCCTCCCGGATAGAAGAGAGGATTCTATGAACATACTGTGCGCACTTTAAAATCCTGTGTTAGGATGAGAAGGAACAAGTGTGGCGTCTCGCCGAGGGCAAAGAAACCTATAGGGTCCTCGCACTTTGGGCACTGCAAATGAAACACACTAGATTCAGTAGGAAGAAAAATGCATCAACAGCAGTGGCTGCCATCCTAGGATTACCCACAACCAAGGGACTTGGATTTATTGGGGATGGATGAAGAATCCGTACCTGGTTCTCCATGAGAAAACCCTATGCAATCGCCGAGAGGGGGTTTTCTCTAAACAAGCACACGAGGGAGAAGGGGATTCAGGCCAAGTGAAATATTGCCGCTTCGTGCGTCCAACTTACTGCTAAAGCTGGAAAGGTGGGGTTTTTTGTGATTTGACGGCTCATTGGGCATTACTGCGGCGCTACGACCGGGGTGTGTCTACCGTGTAGTTGTGCACTCTAATTTGGTGCATATGGCACGTGGACCCCGTTGCCGGATGCCCCACATATCAATGAAAGGAAGTAGAAAGACAGGAGTAACTAGTTACACATAAATATATTTTTGACAGAGAGATACTCCCTCTGTAAAGAAATATAAAAATCTTTTATATCAGAACTTTATACATAAGAAAAGTCAAGGGGAATATATATAACATATATAATTATAAAAAATAGAGTTTTTTGAACACAGTATAGATGAGTTGGTGATGATGGTGTGCCTGCCATCCTGCAATATAGGCCGTCCAATTTATATCTTACGGATAGGAAGGAAACTATGGCAATTTTGCAAAAAGGTACCCACACACCTCTCCACATTTGCAAATAAGGCCTTCCCTAGTTCATCCTTTTCTCTCACAAGATAAAATACTCATACAAATGCATCTTGACGTTACATGCAACGCACGGGCATTATGGGGGTTCAGCTGAGAATATAATACTCAGACAGGCTCACGGTTCTGGACTTTGGGCCACATGCCGGTGGGCCTGCATGTTTGGGGGCCCATGTGTTCTACGTCAAGCCTTTTCATATTGCAAGCGATCGGTATGGCCCTGGTTTTAGATGCTGTCGCAAGCCGAATACACAAAATTGAATAAAGCACGACAAATGTTAGAATGAAATTGAACGACAGTTCCTAACCAGCAATCAGCGTTGCAATTCTATCAACAATATACCACGTGATAAATAATACTGTCGTACTACTTATACACATAGGACACTTGTTTCACCATGCCAGATTATTACATCAAAATCTCTCGGAGGATAGATCAGTTCGGCAGTTGCGTCCTGCTACTGAAGAATTTCAAAGTTGATTTGGACCAGCTCTCCTTGCCGAGAAAGTACGATTTTGACATCATCCCCTACCGCAAGATATGATTTAGATTTGAACCTTGACCATCCTTTAGCATCAATCATCATGCGACCATCCTTTGTACTTATGGTATATTGAGCTAGTTCATTCACACCAAGGCTGCGCATGGTAAGAGAAACTTGGCCACGGTCGCCCGAATTGTTGAACGACTCCCTCGTTGCTCTAGGAATGCTCTATTTGCAAATAAGAAGACATACACAAACAGTTAGATCAACATAGTGAATCATGTGAAACAACATGGAAAGAAAAAAGAATGAAGCACTTGGGCGGCCAATGCTAACCAAGAAGGTGGTCATGTCGGTTTTTGTAAGGACTTTGGTATATGAAGTGCGAACTGCAGCCCAGTCTGTTGCCGGTGCAACTGCTGGTTCGATTGCCACTGCACGGGCCGGAGCAGATGCAAGTGCAAGTGTTGGTGCAGGTGTCGAAGCCATTGCTGGTGCCCGTGCCGGTGCGACTGGTAGTGCCGCTGCTGCTGCCGGAGATGGTGCTCCTTGTAGAGCTGGTGCCGGTGTCGATGCCTGATCCTCCGGTAGATTAGTCTGATACGCTGACACGGTCGGTGCCCAATCCTCAAGTGGATCAGACTGAGCTGCTTCCGCTGTCAGTGCTAGAGCAAGTGCCGTCAGAGAAGGTGCCGGTGCTCGATCCGTTGCTGAATATAGTACCGATGTGCGAGACCGTGATCAGCTATGATCAGCTTTCTAACTTGAGTAGGCTCCGTGACCGTGATCCAGTTTTTTTCTGCATTTATTTTAAACGCGAGAAGGACTAATTGTGGCGTGTTTGTTAAACCAAACTGCAGTTCATCATAGGGATTCAGCTTGTACTCAGACAATAGACTAATCCAATTGTTTCCAGTAATATAAGTGATGGACAGTGCCTTAGTTACTGACATGACATAAGAAGTGAAACCTGCAAAAATAACCATCGTAGAGCAAACCAAACGGTTTATTCTGTGATGAATGTCACATGGCAAAACCTGCATCGTAAAATTGCAGCAAAAGAAAGAAAACATGAGATTAAATCAATAAGCTTTAGACAGTAAATCAATAATCTTTAGACAGTAAATCAATAAAATTTACTTGATGTGACACGAGTGAATCCTTACCAGGAAATCACTATGTTGAAGTACTAAACAGAAGATTGATCGTCCAACTACGCGTGGCATGCAGGGCCCCCACCTACTCCCACAAGCAGGACAGTCCAAAGTGTCGGCGTCCTGGGAACGGGGTTACCCAGATTTGCCTACCTGCGGCCCAGGGCGTGGCTCCTCTAACGGCCTGGTACGGCCCATCTTCATCAGCAAACGCATAAGACCCTTGCGAGGGGCCAAGACTTGCGAGACGGACGACACAAGACCTTCTCAGGGGAAGCCTCACTAGGCTGGCTCGCAAGGAGCAGAGAGATCAAGGTGAGGGGCACCTCGTGAGGTTCCCGTGACGTGAGCCATGACGACCAAGGCCAGGCGGGCGCCAGCGGGCACAGAGTACTGGTTTCCTCTTTGGTGCTAAAGGGGCAGGTGCAGGCAAGGAGTCCCGAGGCATCAGGCAAAGGTTTCCATATTGGTGCAATGAGACCAAGACCAGCAGGACGGAGGTCATCGTGGAGCCCACGACGGCGTCACCACCAGAGCCTTTGGCAGGCGAAGACCACCTTTTGTTAGGATAGCTTCTACTAGCTGTCCCCCTTCAAATTGGCCGTTGTGGGATCCCTTCCCGCCTAAACATTTGGGAAGAGGACCAGGGCCTCTATAAATACACTACAAAAAAATACACTTCCATGATGATACGTGTTTGTCACAGTAGGTCGCGTTTTTTGTCATGCATGTACATCCATGACGATTTTATGACAGAATCAAGATAGTCATACCTGTGCTGTCGTAGAAGTGTTCCATGACATTACCAAAATTATCATCACGGAAGTGTCCACTTCCATGACGATAAATCATGCGTCACAGAAGTGCTTTCGTCAAGGGTGACCGACACGTGGCATCCACCGTAACGGAATGCCGTTAAGCTATCAGGTCGGGATTTGGATCCGATAACCCGTTAACAGCCCCGACCAATGGGGATTTTCCACGTGTAAAATCATCATTGGCTGGAGGAAACACGTGTCGGCTCATCGTTGGGACAGATGTCATCCACTCATTGGACGGAAGGCGCCTATGATACGTCGACACGTGGCACGGCCCAACAAAGGCCCATTCCTGTGAAAAGGCCGGACCGTTTGACTTGGTCAAAAGGTGGCGGGCCGGCCCATGGAAAGCCTGTTAACGGCCTGTTCGCATATAGCCCATTTACAACCCGCTAACCCAAGGCCCGTTACGCCCTATCCGAATAAGGCCCAGTAGCGTCATCTGGGCCATCCAATATGATTCCAGCCCGTTTTCACTTCTGGCGCATGTATGGCCCATGACGTCTTTCGGCCCATATGAGGCCCTATGTAACTCTTGGCCTATTGACGGCCGGTGGTGAAACTGGCCCGTAATGAATAGTGTATCACTTTACACCCATTAACGGCCCATGGTGAAACTGGCCCGTAATGAACAGTGTATCACTTTATACCCATTAACGGCCCGTTATTCCGTTGGGCCGTTTCCAGCCCATGTTATCTTTCCGCCTTCTCAGAGCCCATTTATTCTTGGGCTCATTTCCAGCATTCGTTTACTTACGGCCCGTTACTGTCATTTTCTGCTTGTGGGCCAAATTCAGCCCGTGGTTACAGTCGGCCCGTTTGTGGTCCGTTAACGTTGGGCCGTTTTCATAGCGTCATCAAATACGGCCTATTAATGATGGCCCGTTATGGTCTGCCCATGAACGGACGATTCCAACTCTAGTCCGTTTACGGCCATAATGCGGTCTGTTTGGCCCATGTTTGGCCAATCGATCATACAACCCGTATAAGGCCCATTGATGATACGGCCCGCAGAAGGCCCATTGTTTCTATGGCCCGTAGAAGGCCCATTGTTTCTATGGCCCGTAGAAGGCCCACTGTTTCTACGGCCAGTAGGAGGCCCAGTGTCACTACAGTAAATATAGCCCATGGTTATTGTGGCCTAGTTTTAAAAAATAGGTTATTGCAGCCACTAGCTAACCGCGGGAAAAGAACTGCAATGACTACAAGCAAACAAATAAACCAGACAACAAGGAAATAAATAAGCAAGCAACTAACGCTAGGCTATCACGGCTATTACACATATTACATTCACTGGGCATCAAAGTACCAGTGCAAATATAGGGAACAAAGCAGCATATCATATACACTGGTTGTCAAAGTTGGCGACCAGCGCAAATAAACGCCGCAGCAAAACAAATCCAGAACTGAAACCACTTCAGAAGATCTCAAGAAACAATATCCTGGGTACCCATAATGCTGGCAAGATGCTTAGCAAGCTTATTAACTTTCTCTTGTTTGGCGCTTAAATCCTCCAGCGCTTGCTGTTGCACCAGAAAATATGCATATGAATTCTGCAGGGACTTCCTCAGTCCTTTAGCTTCCTGTCGCAGCACATCTGATCGATGTCTTTCAACTTGAAGTTGAGACTCAAGAAGACGAACTGATTCAGGCAGCGAGTTCGAAGAGCTTGTGCCAGCAGTAGTGGCCAGTAACTCGAACACTACATCAAGACAGGACTTTTGGGTTCCCTCACTGTCGTCAAGATAGTTTTTATTAGCTTTCTTGGTGACCAACAGGGATGTCTCACTATCTTGAACCTTATCTGCATTACTTCCTTTACCATTGGATAACGCGGTACTGTTCTCCAATATTTTGTCCGCATTCTAAAAGAGAAACAAGCAGACACATCACATGTGTACCATGTTGTATATGAAACTCATTTTGGTAAATGAGTTCAGTAGTAAAGTGGACATGATAACAGCATGAAACAAACATATATCTATGTACCATGGTCACTTTATGGTCTATATCATTCTAGTTTTGTTGCCAAATCAAGATAGAGACACAGTTCAAATAATATTTGTTCAAGACAAAGCAGAATAGACAGAATATAAGTGTGGGTAACTATAGAGCAATAACAACACTTGTAATGTGCATGACATGAGAACATAACTGTTTATTCAATTGAAACTGAAATCAACATAGAGCAGGTTACAACAGCAAACCAGTTAAAGAAACAGGTTTAAAACATACCTGTTGCGCCATTGGAGTTTCAATTCCATCCTTCAAATTTGAAAATAGTTGGTATGAGTAAATACAGTAATGCAAGAGCAAAGGAGTATGAACCATAGCTACAGAACCTGACCTGAGAACAAATTTTCTTCTCCTTTAAGAGTTGAGTTGGGATTCGGAGTGGTGGTCCTCGTGCTTTGGGCACTGCAGTTCCCTTACTAACTGCTCGTGTTTGGGTGCTCTGTGGTGGAGACGGTGCTGTGTCAACTGGAACTGGGTTACTATCTGCCGGGGTTGGGGTTAGAAGGGGTGTAGCTGGTTCTCTGTCCAACTGGGTAGCGGTACAATCTGCGAGAGTCTGGGTTATGTGTGGTGGATCTGGTCCTTGGGCAAGTACAACCGTGGTTCTATCTGCATCAACTGGTAGCACTATGTTTTTTGAAGACCGTGTTGTTACTCCCTTAGATACCGCCATCGCGCTCTCCAATTCAAATGGCTGATAAACAAGAAAAGTAATTGAAAGTATAGACATTGTATGATAGACAGGTGCAATGGATAGTGGGGAATAAAAGAGGGCATGAAATAATTCATATTTATGTTGTCTAACCAAACAGGATAGCATGACACAATTTCACATATATGATGGCTAACTAAACAGGATAGCATGACACAATTTCACATTATGATGGCTAACTAAAAAAGATGGAAAGACATAGTTCAAAATATGAGACTATGTAAACAGGATGACATGACATAACTATATAATGTGTTTATTAAATAGGTTGGCATGCCATAATTCACATACATTCACGAATAGAATGCCATAATTCAAAATATGAGGACTGTAAACACTAAACAGGATGAGATGATATAACTATATGATGTCTTTATTAAATGGGTTGCCATGCCATAATTCAGATAGATGATGTGTATGTACTATGTAAACATGATGGCATGATATAATTCAAATATATGATTTATATAGTAAGCAAGTAAGCATATGGCAATCCATATATGATGTAAAAACTAAGCAATGCAAGACAACATGCATGACATGGGTAATATAACCCTGCCAAGTTTGAGCATAGACCTCAGGCGGGAAATGTAATATGTAACAAAAAAAAGGATGGCCTGATATAATTTACATATAAGATGACTGGCTAAGCAGGATGGCATTGCAAAATTCACATATATGATGCCTGGCTAAACAAGATGGCGTTGCATAATTCACATAAACGATAAATAAACTAAACATATGGCATTTGCACAAAGGATGTCTAAACTAAGCAGATGACATATTTGATGTATAAAGTAAGCAATGCAAGACACCATATGCATGATATAACCAACATCAGCATGCCAAGTTAGAGCGAAGACCTCAGGGGGTAAATAGGAGTTGTCTTCTCCTTCTGAATCCCCCTCAGAACAGATATCTTCCTCTCGATTACAATCCGAAATGCGTGGAGGGGGGCTGCCTTTGCGCCTACCATGGAGCGACGTCTGCATGAAATTTTATTGCCACGCAAGGCTTGTCTCTTTTGCTCTACATGTTCAGTTCCATTGTTTACAATAACTGTCATGCATAGGAATAAAACATAGTGAGATTATGTATGGAGTGCATGCAGAAATCCAGAGTGATGGTAGCAACCTGTGGATAGACCCAAAACCAATAATAGCAGGCAGATAATGGCTTCAGTTAAAAAATATAGATAATAGCTTCTTTACTGTTTGTTTCCCACCCAACATGAAACTCATAGTAGACACTGGAGATTAACCAGATAGTAGATAGATACTATTGATAGCGGCCCCGATATGTACCCCACAACCATTTAAAAACTCAAGTTTGACCATTAGTTTGGAGCTGACTCAGAGTCTAATCGGTGAACAAGACGATAAAGTAGCATGTAATATTAAGCGATGCATAACGTAAGCAGACACGAAAGAGTGTGACCTCTCTTGCGGACCCGTGTAGTCCTCGAGGTCATCTGCTCGGTTGATGATGGTAATGCAGTTTTCATGGCTGCCAGCGGCGGGGAAGAAGATCCGAGGCGGCGAAAGACAATCTAGAGGCCGGATCCCTGCTGTGCTGGACCCTTCTATCGTTGGAGCAGCTGAGCTGGGGTGGACGACGGCGCAGCAGGAGCGGGACAAACCACGCAAGGTTTTCTTTGACAACTATCTGTAAGAGAAGTAATTCTGTAAGGGCTCGTTTGAATTGGAGGATTCCAACAATGCAGGGATAGGAAATAGACAGGAATAGGATAGGAATGCACGTGCAAAACAGAGAATTTAAAAGCACAGGACTTCTGCCAATCTGGGTGTTTGATTCACAACAATTGGAAGATCACGGGATGCAAAGAAGCATGGTGAGATTAAGTCAAACCACAAGAAATTGTACGGTTATAATGCTATTATGCTACTATCTCTTAGTCTTGTGCTTCATGAATAGGAATTTGAAAAGGAGGACAAGTGAAAAATAAAATTCCTACGTTTTTTCTTTCAAGGAGACACTAAAGGAACAAATCCGTGTGCTCAGTGGACAATATATATAACATGTAGAGTAAAAAAGAGATGCAACAAGTGTACAACCTCTTTGGCGAAGCCATGTCGATCTCAGCGTGATTGGGTTGGCCGGTGAGGATGCTCCGACTGACTTTGCTGTCGGAGGAGGGGAACAAGATCTTAGGCGTCTGGAGATGGAGCCCGAGGTACTGCTCCGCTGTGATGGAGGGTTTCGTTGTTGGAGCAGCTCCGGTGAGTTGTACGACGCCGAGGCTGAAGCAGGACAAGAGACAACGAACAACGTTAACCTGAGTGGAATTCTAATAGCATCTCCAATACATGACGTAAAATACATAACCACAAAGTGCTAGATGTAAAATACATCAGCCGCTCATCTCTGAACTTAACTGTCGAAACTGAACTTAACTGTCGAAACTGAATTTTGCTGTCGAAACAGAACGCACTGGCAAGGTGAGGCTACACGTCGGTCGACTGACTTTTTCATCTCTGGTCAGTCGATTTTGCAGCCGTTGGATACGAAATCAAGGGCC
This sequence comes from Aegilops tauschii subsp. strangulata, assembly GCF_002575655.3. NCBI lineage: Eukaryota > Viridiplantae > Streptophyta > Magnoliopsida > Poales > Poaceae > Aegilops > Aegilops tauschii. The sequence goes on from NC_053038.3 coordinate 96,465,400, forward strand.
TACGGTTCATCTTCAACCTCCACCCCCCTGAGCCGCCAGCCACCACCGGCCAAACAACAGCCCCCCGCCGCCCGCGGCCGGCGGTGCGCCGCCCCGCCCGCCCCGAAAACACTCCCCACCGCCGGTCCGCCGCCGCCCCGGCCATCCCTCTAGGCCCCCCGTGCCGAGCTTTTTCTCTGGCGATCCCCACGCCACCGCCCCGCCAATGCCCCGCCACCGCCGGCGACCACCGCCCCCATCCTGAACCCTAAGATAGATAGTGGGGTACCTCTCCGGCGAGCCCCCTCCCCACTTTGGCTGGTTCTTCCTTCACCCTGGCGAGCCCCCCCACCCCCTGAAAATCGACTGACCCAAAAGTCAATTCAGTCGACTGAAGTGTAGCTAAATCGGAGCAGCATCGCAAGCATGAGTAAGAGCGAGAGCAGCAGCACGAGCAAGAGCAATAGCAAGAGCAGACCAGGCAGGGGACCGAGAGCAAGAGCAGAGCAACAGCACGAGCGAGAGCTAAAGCAGCAGCAGCTCCTACTTATGTGGACGTCGCCGCCGAGGGAGCGACGCCGTGGAGGAAGTGGCCAGCGACGCCGCTGTGGATGGAGCCACGCCGTGTCGGCTCGGGACCGAGCGCCGGCAGCACCGTGAGATCGAATCAAGAAGAAAATGCGGCGATTAGTGTACAACCTCTTTGGTGGCGCCGATTAGGCCGCAGCTTCATCCGAGGAAACGGTGATGATGATGCTCTTCCGGTGGTGCAGGTGAAGACGGTGGTGTGGGAATGGAGGTGGCGCGAAAGACGAGGGGAACATCGGGGCAGCTCCTTGGAGGTGGAGGACGGGGTGGCTGAACCGGCGGGACGATGAGATCAACGACGGATCCTCATCCGGTACGGTGGATGAGGGACGTCGAGGTGTTGCTGTGGACGACGTCGTCGGGGAAGAGGCTTCGGCTGGGTGGCGGATGGAGCAGGGTGTGGGGTTTCATCGCAGGTTTTCGCGCCTCGGTGTACGAATGGGTGGGCGGATGGGATGGCAGTGGGGAACCATGGCTTAGAGACGTGCTTGTCCGAAATGTGGGGTAAGTTACGAAAGTACCCCCACCGATTTGAGGCGGTTCTTTCGGTTCAGGGGTACCACGGGCATTTCGCGTGTCGGGATTTCACAGGAGGTGGGGGTTTTCGCGCGCGTTGTAATTTCGGAATAGCAAGGCGCGGGTTGAGATGGAGGGAGTTGTCGGAGCACAACGAGACAAAGATATATCTTAAATATTTCGGGCTAACAAGGCGCGGGTTGAAATTTCCGGACAAGCCTAACGTGTACTATACCAAATCAATGCGCACTACAAATGTCATTCAAAACTTTGAATTCGTGTTATGTTCAATTAAAATATTTCGCTACGTGTATAATGCATGCAACCTACTACTCAAATGAACATTTTAGTGCATTCCAAACGTATATACTACCGCTTCAATATGAACTAAATTTGAATTCGTTTCTCTATTTGAATAAGATCTACAGTAATGATTGTTGTGAAGTCAAAGCATTTGAATTCGTTTCTGTGTTTTAATAAGATCTACAATCATCATTATTGTCAAGTTAAACCATCGTTTGTGTATTATCTTCACAGCACACCACATGATTAGTCTCGAGTTACATATGAACTATGTGTACTATATGAACTCGAACTAGATTTTTTGAATCCACTTTATTTTGATTTCAAATCACATTACATTTCTAGCTCTAGCTAGATCTTCATAATCTAAACCATGTCTCATATGTATAATGTGTTTATCACATTATGTATGGTGCCCCGCCCCCTACGCCTACAAGTATTTAGATGTGAGTTGCAAACACCACACATTACCACAAATTCAAATAAAATGTGAGAATGTTCGATATATAGTATTGTTTAGATTGTTTGATATTTAGTTGTAAGCTGCAAACGCCACACATTATCACAAATTCAAATAAATGTGAGATTGTTTGATGTATAGTATGGCTTAGATTGTTCGGCATTTAGCTGTGAGTTGCAAACGCCATGCATTATCACATTATGGTATAACATGTGCACAGCACGTGTATCACCGCTATATTCATGCATGCAATGTTTAAAACACTATGATCTCCTATTCAAATATATGAATCCGCTTTCATATTAAATTATGATCTTTGTTAGTCTCTCACACCCACACAATCCTCTAACCTTTGTAGCTACCACTAACTTTCTCTCGTGCATGCACACGCCCTCCTCGCCCTCCCCCTCCCTCGGCATTCTATCCACCGGGCACATTCATTTTTTTCTTTAGGTCATTCTCCCAGAGTCTCCATAACTCCTTTCCGACACACACCGATCGATAAACCTCTCCAGCGATGCCTGCCTACAACATACACACACACCTTCAATCTCCTCCTTTATGTGTCCTTGCCTCGTGTCTCTCATACGGTCAGACACACGTGTAAACTCTCGCCCCTCTTTTCATCGATCTCACAACCGCACACTCCTCCCCCTATCTAGCTAGTAGTTGGGCCTCTCGCACCACCTCCTAGCTCCATTCTCTCTGTCTATCCGTCTCGCTGGGCCTTATTTGCCTCTAACAAATGGACGTACACCGACCGATCTCTCGCTATACATATAGCTAGCTAGGTCCTTATAACTCGTTTTTACCCACACGTCAATCGATCTACCTCATTAGTTGCGTCTCTCCCTTCCTCCGACAAACAACAATTGATCTACCGATCTAGTTAGGTTTGCTTACCAAACACATGGTTCCCCTTCATCATCCATGGATGCGTCCCGACAGATCTATCACGCACAGGCACACATAGAAACACATCCCCACTCTTATTGATAACATTGCAATTCCACCCTCAGTTTGTCTAGTAGGCCTCTCCCACCATCTTCGAGAAGCAACTCCATCACCCATCCAGCACTCTACCCCTCTCCCTCCCTCTCTCTCCTCTCTCTCTCTGTCCCATCATATTTCCCATCCTTCAGTTATGTATGGATGTCGACCGGTCTCCCTCAAGACATAGCTGGGTCTCTCCTTCTCAACACATATACGAGTCGTTCTACCTCTATAGTTAGGCCTCTGCCTACCCCTCCCCCCACCCCCCTCCCCCCCACACACACCGATACATCGAGCGCTCTAGTCATGTCTCCCTGCCACACACAAACTTGACATGTGCCCTCTAACGTTCCGGTAGGCCAGTCGCCCTATATCTTTGACTTGCACACACACACAATTTCGATGGCTCTCTTCATCGATCTCGCACCCACCCACTTGATCCTCTCTTCGACTCTATCGATAGCTATGACCCCTCCCTCTCTTCTCGTGGATTGCCCGACCCTCTATGTATGATATGGATAGGCCTCCATTTCACACACATTGCATGCAAAATTTTGTTTGAGATGTCATCGACACATATTCCCACAAATAATTCACGAAATCAACCCCCACCCCACCCCCACCCCAAAACAAAAAACACTCACGAACGCGGTTTGTATCTCTCACACACACCCACGTAGGTGGGGGACGTGCACGAAGAGAAGAGGTGCATGCACGGTGCACGTACTCCCGTCTCTTTCCCAACCACACCCGCGCGGGTACATGGTGGAGCTCATATCTGTACGAAAAAGGCAGCCCACGTGGTAATTTGGCACGTGTACTGGTTGTCCACTTGGTGGAGGGAGGATTGTCTACCACGGGTGAACAAACAAATTGCGAATTGACGTGTTATGTTAAAAAAAAGAGGCAAACCATGTGGGGCCTACCTTAGAGGCAAGCCTCTATACACTGGAGTAATTTTGATGTGTCCCGTCAACTCGCAGAACGAGGAGAAGCTTGCTTAGTACGCCGTCTCCCCCGCCCACGGGCGCGGTGGCTCGCAGGATGAGGTGAAGATTGCTCCGCCTTACGCCCGCTCCCTCGCCCATGCGCGCGGTGGCTCACAGGACGAGGAGAAAAATTTACTACTCCCTCCGTTTACTCCTTGTCCCTACTACCTTGGTTATAGAGATTATATCATATTGTTTGGAATATATATGTCCTTTAGTAGATTTCAATATGAACTACTAGTACATACTCCAAACACTGATGTATATAGACGTATTTTAGAGTGTAGATTCACTCATTTTGCTCTGTATGTAGCACTCTCCCTCGCCCCTCGACCCTCGCCCACGTGGTGGACGTGCAACAATTCATTCGGTCTCATATGGCCAGAACGATATATACTGCACTACCATTATTGCTCGACTTCCCGAAGAGGCGAAGAGCCAATCGCAAGGTTAATATTTTGGAGATGCCAAGCGCAAGGTTATAGGAGAACGAGTAGTAGGTGCCGCGTCATTTATAAAGAAAGTTTTTTTTCTTCAGTGGCACGTACGCAATATGATAGGTTCATATGGAGAGAAATGGAAACCGCTCCACTATATACATAGTCAGGACGGGCCAGCCTACATGATTGCTTGCTGGGGTTGCTCTCTTCACACTCTCTCGCACAAAACGACTGTGGCCACATCTCTAACATCCCGGCGGATCACTTCCGCTTGGGGAAGGGGTGGATGCTTAGTGTAGATGCGGTGGCCGTCGCCGACAGCGAAAACCCACTGTCGGCACGTCCCAATCAGGGGTCCCCGCCGTTCCCTCTCACAAAGCCGGTGAGGTTGCCTTCGTCCCTTGCTCACTGCCACGACGTGGGCAGTTGCCGCCTGCCGCCGCCCTCCTCAAGGTTGAGCTACGTCCCTCAGGTACAACTCCCTTTACAGCCGGCTTGCACCACTGCTCCAGCTGCCCACATCACTCCCTGTGGATATTTCTCTACTTCTTTGCCCCACACATACCTCTACTGGCTTCTACGTACTGTATTTGTGATGAGTTTATGTCTCATCAACTAGTCCCAGTAATCTTATTCTAATCACGCTTCTTCAATTTCTTTGCCACAGGGATGCTCATCTCGATTTTGGTGAAACTGCACAAAATGATCCGATGGTCAAAAGGTTGCAAACTTCATTTATTAGGAAGCTCGAACGTTGCCAGCAAATTGAAGCCTGGTCAGGGTTCACGATTCAAGGGCTAGGGACTGCATGGATCGTTTTTTTCTTTAGCTGCCTTTGTTCCAAAATAAGTGTCAACTTTAGTAGTAGTACAACTTTGTACTAAAGTTTGCACAAAGTTGAGACACTTATTTGGAACGGAGGGAGTACATATTTGCTATGATCTGTCAATCATTGAGATGCAATAGCATGCATGTTAGTCTCCTTTGTATTTGATGAAATGTTGCAACGAGCAACCTTGGACGCAAGATACATGTAACAGAAGCTGGAAGCTTCATAGCATTGTACAAATTTATCTCGCTGATAAATTACAGTACGTACTATACTAGTACTTCCTCCGTTCCTAAATATAAGTCTTTGTAGAGATTTCACCATGAACCACATGCGGATGTATATAGATGCATTTTAAGTGTAGATTCATTCATTTTGTTCCGTATGTAGTGGAATCTCTACAAAGACTTATCTACTAGTAATAGCTAGCCCCCACTACTAGGAATTCTCTATCCTCTCCTTGAGCCAGATCATCAAAATTGATGTAGCCGTTAGATGAAGTAAATCAGTCCATAATAGCCGTCTGATCTAGACGTTGAGAGGCTCCGCACTAAGCCACATGCAAGCATGTAGAAATACCGTGGCACATGCATGTGAGTGGGTTTTAAATCACATCAATATGTCTGTATGCAAGCATGCACCGGTAGCATGCATGTAAGTGAGCTTTTAAGTCCCATTAACATGTCAAAAAGAAAAATATAATCCCATTATGCAGTAGGAGTTGGCTGATCTTTTTTCCTTACGTGGGATGATCTAAATGATGATGGGAGTTTATTTAGTTTGGCTACCACATTTGTCATGCAGTTATAGAATTTTTTAGTTCTATGAATCGATAATTTTGCGTAGAGAGATATACCGCTGTTCCGCGGCAACGCGCAGGGACTCATCTAGTAATATTTAAGAATGAAGGGAGTACTATGTAAAGAGTTAGGTGTCGCACGGTGATAGTGTGAGGTGGGCCATGTAATCACTGAGCCTGCGTGTTTTGACTGCTCTTGCACGCCTCCGCTGTAAGAATGGAGAAAATTGTAATCTAGTAGTAGTACCTCCTTTCGCCGAAAGCGTGGGACATCCAGCAGTCCTACCACCTCAGTAATAAAGACCAATGAGCCGTCAAATCACATAGACCCAGCAGTAAGTTGGACGGACGAAGCAACCATCACTCTTGCGCCAGTGAGAGGTCGCGTCCGCTCTGCCAGGGCATGAATGCGACACCGATTCTTTGGAGCGGCGCTGACCGTTTCGGGCGGGAAGCGCGCACGGGCGATGGAGGGGCTTTGGGTGGGCCAGGTTGGTCAGGAGCGGGCGTGGCAGCTGTCCGCATGTCCCTACCGGACACGCCCAGAAACGAGAGGTTGCACCGACTCTCGCGGCTAAAATCGTACACTACACAACATCTCTCTGTAGGAGTAGGTCGATCTGTCGCTCTCTCTAACACACACATGCTGTTAAACACACACACACACAGACACGCACACACACACACACACACGCACACACACATGCACATGTGACTTATTACACCTAGACGGAGGGAGTAGTAAGTATACGAGATACGGTGGCACACTGACTTAAGTCGAATACAAGTGCCCAAAATTTGTGTGCATGTTATAATAAGGATTCACTTAAAATAGTACGTGAGAGAACAGAGGGATCAATTGGACAGTGTTCCCGAGCAGTAGTGAGATGTGTGAGGTAAGATACACCGCTGGCGCTTTTAATTTTTCTTATTAATTTGTTTGTTTCACCCTCTGATTGGTGGGACCCAACATACTACGTGGAGAGAGGTAAGGTGACTAAGGCTGCATTATTTCTGCACCACTGTGGATAGTCTTACCACCAAAGCCACATGACACGATTATGATTTTAATCCCAATGACTCCCACACACACAAAAAAACACGGCATGCTTGTCACATGAATGCATGAATGTATAAAAGTTTATTTCCCTCTCGTTGAACATAACGGGAGGGTTGTGTAGCTGGTTAGCCTGTTCGCTCATCAAAATTGAGGTCTCGGGTTCAATAACTGCACTTGAGCATAATTTGTGCCAGGAGGATTCTTTGACTGGTCAAAATGTTTTCTAGGGTTTGCACGCTTCACACTCTCTCTCCAGTATATATATACACGCTGGAGCCTCAACGCTTATAGTTGCTCTCTTCACACTCTCTCGCCCTATCCCGCTGGAGCCTTAGCGCTTGTAGTTGCTCTCTTCACACTCTCTCGCCCTCTCCAGATCTAAACAAGACTTCGTTGGCCTCTCTCTCCCCTCACTGCTGCTCAAAGAGCCGGCAGGATCCGTCCGCCGGGAAGGGAAGGAGGCTTAACGCTGTCGCCGTCGGCGAGGGACTACCGGCGCAGCTGTTCACTTTCCACCCAGCGGCGGCGCGGGAGGGCCTCCGACCCCTTCTTCTTCGCCACCGTCCCGTCGCCCACCGAACCACGCCCCAAGAACCTTAAGGTATAATTTACTTACTCCACATGCATTGCTCTAGCTGCATGTATACCATGAATCTAGGACGTGGTTCAAAGAGGAAAGGAGTGGGGGAAAGTAGTGGGAAAAGTTGTATATAGCATGAATCTAGGACGTGGTTCAAAGAGGAAATGAAGGGGGAAAGTTGTATAGCATGAATCTAGGACGTGGTTCAAAGAGGAAAGGAATGCGGGAAAGTAGTGGGGAAAGTTGTATCGCATAAATCTAGGACGTGGTTCAAAGAGGAAAGGAAGGGGCGAAAGTACTAGTTCAAAAAGGAAAGGAAGGGACAAGGCTGTAGAGTTTGAGCAGGACTAGATTTGCTGCGCTCACATAGGGAAAGGTGTCTAAAGATAACAAAACTGGGACCAACACAAATATGCTCCTTGGTTATTTGTTCTTTGTTGCAACAGACTGTGCATGACCACAGTACATCGGTAGATGCACATGGTGCTGGTGCGTCCACTGTCCCGTGCAACTCATTAGCTATTGTTAATCTAAGGCCCTGTTTGGTTAAAAACTCCCTAGTCCCTACCTGCTTGGTTCCAGGGACTAAACATGGACTAGAGGTTATTAAATGACATGCTAAAAGACCATGTTACCCCTAGTAATGAACTAATAGAGACAAGGTGCGATGCGTGGCAGGGGCAACTGTTGGAAAAAGTCCCAAAAAGACTCCCTCGGGATCTTCTTTCTTTTGTCCCAAATGCCCACTTTTAGTCCCTAAAAGTCCCTCCTATTTGGTTTAGATGGGACTGACACGGAGTTTTTTTAGTCCCTACAGCAAAATGTCCCTGTAAACAAACACCCTCTAATAATGCCGCTGGAAAATTGATGCAATGCCACAGTTAAAAGCAAATTACATGTTTAACGAATTTTATTGTTAATATAATCTCTATGTTAATATTAATCAATGCCACCGTTTGAGAAATGCTACTGTCTTGCTTTCTTTCCCATTTAGATAAGGTAGATGCTTCTTTTTGTTGGCTTCTGTGTCATCCACCGTTATTGACCACTAATTGTTTCCTTTGCACCTCTGTGTAAACAGGGTTATCTACTTCACCTCGTTGCCATTGTGACCTTTTGTTGCACTGCAGAAAACACTTTTGTTTTAAGAGTGTTTTGTGCAGTTCAACCAAAATGTCACACCGACAACGTTGCTTGATTGCTTGATCTTAGTGGAACTGCACAAGAGGAGATCTTACTTCCTATCCGTTAAGGCGAATTTGGTTCAGATCTTCTTCTTGTGAGTTGTTTGAATTCCGCATCATGAGAGGTCAGTACTAGCCTTCTTTCACATGATTCTGAAGTGTGCTTTCATATGTTGTGCTACTTGTATGATAATGTTGTTTGATTTTAGTGAACTGCACAAATGGAGACAAGACTTCCAATCTGTATGTGCACCGTAATATCCCATTGAGGTAAGATAAGGATATTTCACAACTGCTGGCCTGTATTTTGCCACTTTCATCAGAAAATTAAGTTTAGTACTATACTTGTGCTCCCTAATTGACATGCCAAATCTTACATTGAAGGCGAAGCTTGTCTGTTATTGAACCAAGTGATGAAGGGGAAGAACAAGCGGAAGAAAAACAAAAATCAACTCCCGGTGCTGTAATGAAGCACTGGAACTGTGATGACACACGTAATGATATAGTTTTGCATCTTAATTTATTGCTATGGCTGGAACGAGCAATTGTTTTGCCACTGATTTGATGCCACTCTTAATGTAATATGTATTTATCTCTACTTGTGCAAACAGGGATCTTCTTTGAAGATACCATATATTTTAGTGGAACTGCACAAGAAGATGTTGGAAACATTAAACTAATCGAGGAGTATATAGTAAGCATGGCCACCACCGTAGATAGCAACAGATGGTTCCGGAGAAGTGATTCATCTGTATGCTCTACACAATAAGCCTCCTGACAAAGGTTGGTACTCGCCCACTGATTTCATCCATATGATTGAGCTTTGTCATCTCTATTGGTGTTGTGCTACTGTTTAGATACTGTCATGAAAAAGTGGTATTGTCCTTGAGAAGTGCTTCATCTGTGCTGTTTTAAATATTTCCTTTCCTTTTTTTCGAGCAAACAGGGATGCTAGCATTTAGTAGTCCTCTTGTCTTTGCACAACAGGATCATCTTCCTCTGAAGAAGAATATGGAGTACGTGAAGTGACTAGTTCCGATTATGCCAGGATGAAGAAGCCCTGTCTATCTTCTCATCAGAAGGAGCAGTTGAAGGATGGTTACATTACTCCCCACAAGACCAAACTAACTTCAGCTCAGAAGGACTGACAAATCTCCATTTTTTTGCTGTGATGCGCGAGTACAATCTTGTTCTAGGATTCTTTCTGGTGAGTTCCATTTTTCTAAAAGTGTGCTCTACATGGACCATGTATGTGCCTGTTGAAACTGTCAATTCATAGTACAGTTTGCTTTATACTAATCACTTTTTGTATTTGTGCAAACAGGGGTGCTCAGCTTGATTTCAATGGGAACTGCACAAAATGTTCATGAATACATCGAATCATTCATTTCAACCACAAGAAAGGAGGTGCCGATAAGTTCAAGGCGTTGCAACATATAAGGGCAAAATCATACAAGCTACGCGCGAATTTGGTTGATTTTGGTGGAACTGCACAAAAAGAACAGCTGGTTTATTTAGCACGAGGTGCCATGTCAATGTCCGAACTGATGGCAAACCCTGCCCATTCCACAATCGTAGGCATTTGATATTTTGGAATGGGACAACCTTGTCAAATTTTGCTCATTGATTTTAGCAAGACATGCGTTTGATATTTTCGAATGGGACGACCTTTGTTCTCAGCAGCGTCGATCAATTTTTTTCTTTATTCTTTAGTTGTGAAGTAAATATTGCCTCTGACATGTGAGTCGCGGAGATGCATAATCATCGATTGTTTTGAATGTTCTCTATGAATTGCCAGGCCTGTGTGTTTGATTGCAATGTACAGAAACGCTAAAAAGCTGCTCAAACTCTTTGTACTCCTTCTGTTCCTTTTTACTTCGCACATTGTGAAAGTGCATACTTTTTTGTATAAGATTGGTCAAAGTAGAGATACTTTGACTGCAGACAAAACTTGTATGTAGACTAGAAAGGACCGGAGGGAGTACATGTGAAACTGCTGCAAACGAGGTGATCACCCTGGGAATAATGCTAGTACGTATTGTTTTGCATGTTCATCCAATGCCGGTGATACAGGAATTCGAACTAATCGAAATAAATTCATTCATACACGGTCGTATTTCATATAAACATGCCAGATTTCATTACATTTCATACATTCTTCAACTAAAAAGGGGTGCGCTGGAGGTATACTTAATTAACCGAAGCTACGCACCTGTGTCCCGCTGAGCCGAACAGAAGCTTCAGTGACTTAACTGCAGGTGCAGTTGCATAACTGACATGTGGCATGTTGGGCCCACGTGTCAGTCAGCCAACTGCACCAGCAGTTAAGTAGAAGCAGCGTGCTTCTCCAGCGCAGCTCTCAGACTCCACGTCGCCGCCAAGAAGCTAACCGGCCGTCAATGGTCAACCCGCCTAGCTTGGATTCAACCGGAGGGTAGCAGCGGTGGCCTTACTTGGACCCGAACGGCGGCGACCTACCGTGTTCTACTCTTCCACGTTTTCTGTGTGGCGCGACCTGGTTGGCAGCGGGGCGGGGCCTCGGCGGAGCCGGCGATGTCCTCTGTCTCGTTGCCGGCGGGCGGCGCCTCGGCTGAGCGGTGGAAATCCTCCCCCACGTTGCCGGCAGGGTGGGGCCTCGGCTGAGCCGATGATGTCCTCTGCCTCGTTGTTGGCGGGGCGGGGCCTCGGCGGAGCCGGCGATGTCCTCTGCCTCGTTGTTGGCGCCGCGGGGCCTCGATGGAGCAGGGCCTCGTCGACACCAACGGAGTGGGGACTCGTCGGAGCCGGCATTGTCCTCTGCCTCGTCCTCGGTCTTGCCAAACAGCGCCTCGCCCGCTTCATCGCCCTCTTTGCTAGCCTCTTTGTAGGCGGCCGCAGCCTCCGCCACCCGCATGTGGTACCGCCAGCGCTCGAGGCGGCCCTTGCGGGCAGAGCGGTACGAGTCGAGCAGCGCCTCCTGCTCCGCCCGCTCCGCGGCGATCTGCTCCTCCGCCTGCAGGTGCTCCTCACGCATCTGCCTCACCCTGTCCATATATTGGGCACGGGCCTCGCCGATGGTCATGGTGCAATGCACCGGCGAGGATGGCGCAGAGGAGGGGGTTGGCGCCGGATCGTCGACTACCATGTTCTCCATTGGGACGTCGTCGTCCTCCGGCTGCCTGCTGGCCAGCCGGTCAGCAACAATGGCTGCCATCTCCTTGTGGTCCATCATCCGCCCGTCCCGAAGAGCGCTGGAGCGCGAGGAAGCCATGGTGGGCAGTAGTGGTGTGGACAGGAGAAAGGGAACGGATGCGGATGACTGCGGCTATGGCCGGCGCAGCAGTTTATATAGCAATGGTGGGCGGGCGGAGGGACGGACGTGTGGCGTCGGAGTAGCCGCCTCGGCAACCGCGTATCATTAATGTGGGCGGCAGATGGACGGATGGACGTCACTTGTGTCGTTTGAAGGCGCAGCAATCGCCTGCACCGGGAAGCGGGGCGTGCGGCACTGACTGTTTCGGGCGGAAAGCGCGCGCGGGCGAGGAGATGACTTTACTTGGAGAGGATGACAATGGGGACCCACCAGGTCCATAGCCTCACGTACGCAAGTGCCTCCTTATTATATATATATAACTATAATTTATTTTGCTTCCTCCTGGTTTCCTGACATCACGGTCCCACACCATTGTCAACCTATGTAGTAGTCAATAAATGAGAGAATTGCACAAGAAGCAGCCGACAGCTATGTGACGCCCCCGATTTGACCGTACACAAATCATACACGCAAATGTGTACGATCAAGGTCAGGGACTCACGGGAAGATATCACAACACAACTCTAAAACATAAATAAGTCATACAAGCATCATAATACAAGCCAGGGGCCTCGAGGGCTCGAATACAAGTGCTCGATCATAGACGAGTCAGCGGAAGCAACAATATCTGAGTACAGACATAAGTTAAACAAGTTTGCCTTAAGAAGGCTAGCACAAACTGGGGTACAGATCGAACGAGGCGCAGGCCTCCTGCCTGGGATCCTCCTAACTACTCCTGGTCGTCGTCAGCGGCCTGCACGTAGTAGTAGGCACCTCCAGTGTCGTAGGAGTCGTCGTCGACGGTGGCGTCTGGCTCCTGGACTCCAGCATCTGGTTGCGACAACCAGATAGAAAGGAAAAGGGGAAAAGAGGGAGAGAAGCAACCGTGAGTACTCATCCAAAGTACTCGCAAGCAAGGAGCTACACTACATATGCATGGATATATGTGTAAAGGGGCATATCAGTGGACTGAACTGCAGAATGCCAGAATAAAAGGGGGATAGCTAGTCCTGTCGAAGACTACGCTTCTGGTCATCTCCATCTTGCAGCATGTAGAAGAGAGTAGATTGAAGTCCTCCAAGTAGCATCGCATAGCATAATCCTACCCGGCGATCCCCTCCTCGTCACCCTGTTAGAGAGCGAGCGCCGGGTTGTATCTAGCACTTGGAAGGGTGTATTTTATTCAGTATACGGTTCTAGTTGTCATAAGGTCAAGGTACAAGTCCGGGTCGTCCTTTTACCGAGGGACACGGCTATTCAAATAGATAAACTTCCCAGCAGGGGTGCACCACATAACCCAACATGCTCGATCCCATTTGGTCGGACACACTTTTCTGGGTCATGCCCGGCCTCGTAAGATCAACGCGTCGCAGCCCCACCTAAGCACAACAGAGAGGTCAACACGCCGGTCTAACCCTATGCGCGCAGGGGTCTGGGCCCATCGCCCTATGCACACCTGCACGTTGCGAACGCGGCCGCGAGCAGACCTAGCAACCCACACGATCACGGCGGTTACGTCAAAGCGGTCCAACACGGCGCGCGCCACTCAGTCACTGACGTCACGAAGGCTTCGGGTGATACCACGACGCCGGGATACCCATAACTACTCCCGCGTAGATGGCTAGTGCGTATAGACCAAATGGCCAGACTCAGATCAAATACCAAGATCTCGTTAAGCGTGTTAAGTATCCGCGAACGCCGACCAGGGCCAGGCCCACCTCTCACCTAGGCGGTCTCAACCTACCCTGTCGCTCCGCCACAAAGATCCACTTGCGGGTACTCCTACGAGCCGACCCGACTTTAGTCACCACATGTGTCATGTATATAGTATATAAGTATATACCCGTGATCACCGCCCAGGTGATCACGGCCCGATAGTATAGCACAGCAGACGGACAAGAATGTAGGGCCACTGATGGAAAACTAGCATCCTATACTAAGCATGTAGGATTGCAGGTAAAGGTAACAACAGTAGTAGCAAGGATAGGCTATGCATCAGGATAGGATATCGGAAAGCAGTAACATGCTACACTACTCTAATGCAAGCAGTATAGAGAAGAATAGGCGATATCTGGTGATCAAGGGGGGGGGCTTGCCTGGTTGCTCTGGCAAGTAGGAGGGGTCGTCAACTCCGTAGTCGAACTGGGTAGCAGCAGTGTCGGTCTTGTAGTCTACCGGAGAGAAGAGGGGAGAAGAAACAGTAAATAAAATGCAAACATAAGCATGACGATGCATGACATGACAATGAGCAGTGTTAGGGGTGTCCTAACGCGACAGTAGGTGGTACCGGCGAAGGGGGGGAAACATCCGGGAAAGTATTCCCGCTGTTTCGCGTTTTCGGACAGACGGACCGGAGGAGGAAAGTTGCGAGTTCGATAGGTGAGGGATTTGTGGTGGACGAACGGGCTGCGTATCCGGATTTGTCTCGTCGTTCTGAGCAACTTTCATGTTGAAAATATTTTAATCCGAGTTACGGATTAAAAGATATGATTTTCTAAAGATTTTATTAATTTCTGGAATTTAATTAATTATTTAATTTAATTCGAAAATGGATTTATGACATCAGCATGATGTCATGCTGACGTCAGCAGTCAACAGGGGTTGACTGGGTCAAACTGCCGCGTGGGTCCAGTGGGACCCACGTGTCATACTCTGTTAGGTTAATTAGGGTTTAATTAAACTAATTCTGTTTAATTAAACTAACAGGTTAATTGGATTAATTCATTAGGATTAATTAATTTTAATTAATTAATATTAAGATGATTAAATAAGTTAATTAATTATCTTAATTAATTAATTAATTAATTTTATTAATTAATTTTATTATTATTTATTTATTAATTTTTATTAATTAATTTATTATTATTTTTTTATTTTTTTATTATTTATTTATTTATTTTAATTCGTTCTGTGGGCTGGGCCCCATATGTCATAGGGCCACGGGGGTTCGGGCCCAGGGGCAGTGGCTCGGGGGGGGGGGGGGGCGAGGCCCACCTGGCAGTGGCCCAGGGGCCACAACGGGTTTGGTCCAACGGGTGCGGGCGCACCCGAGCGAGCGCTCGCCCGCAGGGCGGGACGAGGACGCCAGGGCACCGATGGCGGGGCTCGCCGGCGCGGCCAGGGGCCACGGCGGGTGGAGGCGAGGGGCGGCGCCGGTGTGGTTGGAGTGGCGCGGAGGGGCAGGCGCGGTGGCGCGGCCACGGGACAGAGGGAGAGACGGGGGAGGGCGAGGCCATGGCCGAGGTGGCCGGAGCAGGAGAAGCGTCGGGAGCCGGAGGGCGGGGCGGTGGTCGCGGGGCGCGGTGAGCGCGGTCGCGGGGGTGACCAGGGGCGAGCCCAGGCGCGGCCAACGGGCGCGAGGGCCATGGTGAGCGCGGGGGCGAGGGAGAGAGAGGAGGGGCGCGGCTCACGGGGGGAGAGGGCGCGGCCACGGCGCGGTGAGCGCGCACCGGACGCGGCCGGAGCGCGTCAACCGCGGGCGAGATTGGCGGGGACCGCGGCGACGAGCGCGAGCGCACGAGGGAGAGGGAGGGAGCGAGGCGGGGCTCACTGGGGCCGTAGGGGGATTGGCAGCGGGGCGCGGGGAGGAGGCGAGGACGACGGCGACGCGGTGACGAGGTGCAGGCCGGCGAGGAGGAGAAGGCAGGCCGGCGGGGCAGCGCTCCGGGCGGCGGCGGCGGGCGTGGTGCGGGCGCGGGCATGGCGCGGTGGTCTCCTCCCGATCCAGATCGGGGGAGGCAGAGGAGGGGGATATTTTCGTGGGGGGAGTGGGGAAGTGTCGGTGGGTTTGCGGGGGGGGGGGGGGGGGAGTGGATATGGGAGTGTGGGGGTGGGCCGGCCGGCTGGGCCTGGGGGTTGGCCCAGTTGGGCCACGGCCCAGGGGTTTCCTCCTTCTCTTTTTTTTTTCTTTTTTCTTTCTGTTTGTTTTCTCTTTTGTATTTTCTTTCATTATTTCTTTTCTGTTTTAATTCATTTAAATGTATTTAGGCATTTTATAAAAATGTGTTTACTTCACCATAATTACCGATGCAATAATTGACATAGCCCGAACATTTTTATTCTAATATTTGAAAACCTTTGTCGTTTGACTTATTTAGGATTTAAATTTGAAACGGTTTTGAATTAACCCGAGATTAATTACAGTGACAGAGGTGACGTGCCATCGTTAACGTGAGATTACTGTAGCATGATTATCCGGGCGTTACAAGCTAGGACCAAGCAGCTCGAGCAGTACTTGTGTTTTTGAGGTGTGAGCACTGCAGAGTTTTTTGATGTTTAGCCCAGATATTAATTTTTCTCCTCTAAACAACAACGAAAACATCGCTGCAGGTATTAACTGGGCGGGCTGTGGCCCGTCTGGCCCAGGCCAGATATCCAGCCCAGATATTAATTTTTTTCAAGCTGAAAATGGCTAGCCCAGCTATACTTTTTTTTAGGAATACCGAGGTAAGGTCAAGTTGTTATTCTCCGCCCCGCTGGGCTGCAAATCTTTCCTAGGAGGGATGCATCAGGCTTAACAAGAAAATGGGCTTTAAGAAATAATAAATGGGATGTAATTATAAAAACTGGGCAGTAACTATAAAAAAATGCACCAAACACGTGATTACTTTATAAAATATTATTTTTGGATATTGAAAATTTTAATTTCATTAATTGTTGCGAGCGCAATGTTTCGTTGGATTTTTACGTAATATAAATTTATATTGAAATTGTATTTAATCTGACTAGAAATTTCGGGACAAAAATATTTCGGATCCCATCAAAATGTGGGAAATTTTATTTAATTCTGTTTTGAACAGTTGGTTGAAATGGGCTATACTTTTAACAAACTGTAGATGGGCTGTAGTAAATTCCATTAGAATTCAAAAATGGGCTACACATTCTTACAAATCTCAAATGGGCTATAAGTTCTCTGCCACACACTTCTGGTCTTACTAAGTTGACGCGTCCCCTAAAAAAACAGAGTTGACGCGTATGCAAGGCTTTGTCACCTTATAGTCAACACACGGTTCTAGCAGCAGTGGCCGTTGGATGTCCATCCAACGGATGCCGTGCTTCTTCTTCCATCTCGGATATTCTAGCTTCACCCGCCCAAAAAATGATTCCTCCCCCTGACATCTGGGCGCACCGTTTCGGAAGCTGACCTGTGGGCCTACTAAGATGACGTACCAAGGGCTTTGTCAACTTAGTCAATATAAATGATTCTAGCTGCACTGACCGTACGATGTCCATCCAATGGCCGTCGTGCTTCTTCAACCTCTGGTCTTCTTACTCCAGCCGCCCAAAGCAGCGCCGGTCGTGCCGCCTGCTCCTGCCTCCCGTGGCCGGCTGTGCTGCCGCGGAGGCCTCACCGCCCCCTACTACTCCCACCGCTGGCCAGGCCATCCCTCCACTCACCCACACCCCCTGTTATTCTGCGGCGACGGAATCGCAGCCGAACCAGTGAACCCTCATACTCCTCTCCGCGTGTGCATCCACTGCCGCGTCTTCCCCGGCTCCGCGTCGTCCCCTTCCTAGGCCTCGCCTTCGTCCACCGCCCTGGTGCTCTCGGCGCGGCGTGGTCAACATGGTCAAGGAACGACTTCCATCGGACGTGGACTGTACGTGGAGAGGCTAACAGCTGGGTCCACGGCAGCCGCAAGGAAGTGCCTCCTTTTACGTGCAAAATAATTATTCCTCCACCTGACAGCGGGGACCCACCGGACGGGCCACCGTATTTCGCAAAAAAATGATTCGCCCCCTGACTGCTGGGACCCATGAGCTACATCTTCGCACGCAAGGAAGTGCATCCGAAAAAAAAACGATTCGCCCCCCTGACCGCTGGGACCCACCAGCTACATCTTCGCACGCAAGGAAGTGCGTCCGGGAAAAAAACGATTCGCCCCCCGACTGCTGCGACCCACCAGCTACACCTTCGCACGCAAGGAAGTGCGTCCGGGCAAAAAAAATGATTCGCCCCCCTGACTGCTGGGACCCAGCAGCTACACCTTTGCACGCAAGGAAGTGCGTCCGGGCAAAAAAAACAAAAACAAAACGATTCGCCCCCTGACTGCTGGGACCCACCAGCTACATCTTCGCAGGCAAGGAAGTGCCTGACGGTCGGGACCCACCTGGTCGAAGCGTACGTAGCGTTGTCATTCTGGTCGCGAACATCTACGTACATACTGGTCGATGTAGAGGCGCGCACGTGTCATAGTAGAGGCGCGCACGTAGCTTGTACACGTACGTACAGCGGCCAGGGTGCAAGAAAGAAAATACGGCCATGTATGTGTACATACGGGCAGGGTCTCGAACGCCTACTCGCGCATATGTACGGCCAGGACTCGTGTACATGGCTGGGTCGGAACGGAGAACCAGCGTCGTCGTCGTGTTCATGGGGAGGCAACGGAATGCGTCGTGTTCATGGGGAGGCAATGGAATGCGTCGTGTTCATGGCGAGGCAACGTAATGCGTCGTGTTCATCGGGAGGCAACGGAATGCGTCGTATTCATCGGGAGGCAACGGAACGCGTGGGAGCCAACCGGCTGGGTCAGAACAGAATGCGTGGTCGTGTTCATCGGGAGGGCTTGGACAGAACAGGCGATGGAAACGAGGCCTGGCGTACTGCAGAATGGAGGAAACGGACCTCCTACGGTCGAAACGGGGGTCCTGCTGATCGGGAGGGGTGTGGCGTACCGCAAAATGGAGGAAACGGACCTCCTACGGTCGAAACGGGGGTCCTGTTGATCGGGAGGGGTGTGGTGTACCGCAAAACGGACGAAACGGACCTCCTATGGTCGAAACGGGGGTCCTGTTCATCGGGAGGGGTGTGGCGTACCGCGAAACGGGACTCCACGGGATACTGTTCATCTCCACCGTCGACCTCCTCCAGCCTCCACGGGCTACCGTCGACCTCCTCCAGCCTCCACGGGCTACCGTCGACCTCCTCCAGCCTCCACGGGCTCCTGTTCATCCAGCCTCCACCGCGCGCTACTCCACCGGCTACTGTTCAACCACCCCTCCACCGTCTACTGTTCATCCAGCCCTCCACACCACGGGGTCCGGTTCAACCACCCCTCCACGGGCACCCCTCCACCGTCGACTGTTCATCCAGCCCTCCACACCACGGGGTCCTGTTCATCCAGAGGCAACGCCACCGCTCACAGTTCATCCAAAACCCTCCGCAACGCTCACTGTTCATCCCAGAGGCAGCATCGATCGGCTTCAGTTAGCAGCAGTAGCGAAGGAATTGCTCGATCGGGTTCAGTTAACAGCCATCAATCAATCGCTCGGGTTCAGTAACGTGTAGCCTGCAATGCAATCGCTCGGGTTCAGTTAGAGCCCAACGCCTCGCTCGGGTTCAGTTAGAGCCAACGCCTCGCACACGCGCGCGTACGTGTAGGAGAGAAACGTGCATCGCTCGGCCCCCGACCTCCCACCGTAACCGGGAACTCCCCGAAATTTTCCTCGCCCTCGCTTCTACCACGGTTTTTTCCGTCATGGACGGCCCAAAGAATGTCATGCAGCTGCGTCTCCGGCCCGCCCAGGACCAAAAGCCCATTTTCTGTCATGATTATTTGTCATAGAAGTAGGAGCCCACCACATCTATGATGATACCAGGTTTTGTCACAATTATCATCATAGAAGTGTCATATGTATGACAAAAAAATTTCGTTCGCCCCAAAATGTCACGGATGTGTCTTTTTTTTGTAGTGATAGGACCAGCCACCACCATAGAGGGGGGGGGGACGACGGATCTGAGATCACCCGGATCATCTTGACACACACAAGCTCCTCGAGCTCGAGAACACCTCTCCTCAGAAGGTTGTTCTTCCTTTGTACTTGTTCATCCCCAGCCTATAAGGCAATCCACCACACCACACTGGAGTAGGGTATTACACCACATCGGTGGCCCGAACCATTATAAATTCTTTGTCCCATTTTCCTTGGGTTCGGCAAGCTTGGCCTTGAGATCATTGCGAGAGTGCAAGCTAGGGGGAGAGAAATCTTCATGAGCACCCCAGTGTTTGAACCTCAAGGGTTTGCCGGAGCCCGTAATCCGACATTTGGCATGCCAGGTAGGGGTGCGCTGAAGCTTTTCTCCCGTCGATCCACGCTCCACTGCTCCACCGCGTCCATGGCGGACGCACGCCGAGCCCGCGCCGAGCGCCGGGCCGCCCTGGCCGCTCGTGTCGCTCAGACTGCTCCTATCGGTGGGCCTCCTCGTTGTTCTCCATCCCCCGCCGCCAACGCCGCCACCGGCCCGGCGGGAAACGAGCAACAAGCATCATCGCTGCACCCCTCTGTGCGGCGGGACAGCCGCACAGCCACCCCGTCGCTGACTCCGGCCCGCTCATCGTCCCACGCTTGTCGCGCGCCCACGAACGCGCAGGCCGCGCTGCTCATGGCATGCGAGCTCCTGCGCTACCGCCCGGTCGACGATCTCTACGAGGACTGGTTGGACCGCATCGCCGAGCTCGTCAGCGCTGCTGGGGGCTCCCCTGTGCCATCTCTCTCGCTGCCTCCCCTCCTCCAGCCACGGCCGACGTAGCTCACAGGGCGCCTCCGCCACCTCCACACCAAGACGGCGTCCTGGCCCCAAGACGCGTGGCCCCTCGGTGCGACCCGACGCGCTGGGTGCCTACGCGCGAAGAAGGAAGCTGCCAAGAAGTCCCTCTACCACGAGAAAATGCTCCTGCACTCCCGGCGCCACCACGTCAAGATCGCGTGCCGCCTACGGCGGCGGTGGTTGGGCATCAGGATCAGGTTCCGCCCCTGCGACTGCCCCCGGTGGCCACAGCAAGCTGCCGGGCCTTTACTCCGGAGCTGCGTAGCGTCGTCTGGCCAGGCAAGTTCAAGCCGGACCTGCCCCTGTGCTATGACGGCACCCCGCCCCTTCGGAGTTCTTGAAGCTCTACGAGCTGAGCATCGAGGCGGCCAACAGTGACGAGAAAGTCATGGCGAACTAGTTTCCCATGGCTCTCAAGGATGGTGCTCGCTCATGGCTCCTGAATTTTCCCCCGGGATCGATCTCCTCCTGGGGTGAGATGCGCGACCGCTTCATCGCCAACTTCCAGGGCACTCGTGACCGCCCGCCAGCTGCGGGTGACCTACGCCGCATCAAGCAGCAGCCAGGAGAGACCCTGCAGAAGTACATCCAGCGGTTCAACAGCGTTCGCCTCAAGATCCCCAAGGTGACGGACGAGGCCATCATTTTAGCGTTCTCTGATGGCGTCCGCGACGTCAAGATGAAGGAGGAGCTCGCCATCCATGAGGAGTTATGCACGGCTCTGGAGATGTTTAACATGTCGACCAAGTGCGCAAGAGCTGAGGAGGGACGGCTCTCCCTCCTCGAGCTCCCTCCTGCCGACCCAGATGAGAAGAAAGCCAAGGCGAAGGACGTGAAGCGCAAGGGAGTAGCCGTACTCACGGCGGAGCCGGATACGAAGCGTGGCCGGGACCACCCCGAGTCGTCCAAGAGCAGCCGTCCGTTCTCCACCTTCCACAACGTGCACAGCCACAACACCAGCGACTGCCAAGAGCTCAGGGCCATTCGAGATGGACGCTTCGGTTGACGACCCGAGCGCACTGACCAGGGCTACGGCCGAGGAGGACGAAGTGGAGGATGCTGGGATGACCACGGCCCCCGTCAGGAGTGGCGCGACCGGCCCCGCGAGGACCATTGGCAGGACCAGCCTCGCGAGGGCGCTTGGAGGGACCAGCCTCGTGAGGACCGTCCTGAGGGAATGCTGGCCTCCCTCCATTGCCGCCACCGCCAAGAAGGAACGACGACCATCATCAGGACGAGGAGGCTGGGAGCTTCCAGGAGCCGCATGCTATCGCCTACAGCTTGGGTGGTGCTTAGGCCCTAGCTTCTCAGCGCATCTTCAAGCAGGCTGCTCGTGAGGTGAACACACCCGCTCAGGTGGTCCAAGTGCGCCATCACCTTCAGCTCGTTGAACCAGCTCAAGTGTGCGGCAACCTCTGGTGCCCTCCCAATGCTTTGCTCGCCAGTCATCAGCAACGTCCAAGTCACCAAGACCCTCATCGACGGTGGCCCAGGGTTCAATGTCCTGTCCGTCGAGACATTCGATAGCCTCAAAGTACCATACGACTAGCTGTAGCCAATCAAGCCCTTCTCAGGAGTGACCGACGGCTCCACCACCCCGATAGGGCAGGTCCACCTCCCTGTCACGTTCGGCCAACGCAACAACTACCGCACCCAGCTCATTGACTTCGACGTCGCCCACATCCGTTGCCGTACAACGCCATCCTCGGGTATCCAGTATTGGCCAAGTTTATGGCAGTGACCCACCATGGCTACAACGTCCTCAAGATGCCAGGGAGCGGCGGAGTCATCATAGTCCCCTGCGAAGAAAGAGATGCGGTGTGCTCCCTTGAGCGCGCCTTCCAAGCCACAGCGATCGAAGACCCCGACAATGAAGGCACCCCGTATCCTCCGAAGGCCATCCCCAAGAAGAAGAAACAGCTAATCCACCCAGGGCCTCAGGAGAACGGCGCCTCCAGTGGCACCACCTTAGAATCCGCGCCCGCAGTTGGGGCGCCTGCCTCCCTTGCATAGGAAGGCGCACCCGGCGCCCTCCTCGGGCAAGGCCCGGGGGCTCTCTTCTAGAGGGCCTCAGACCTAGCCAGCATCATGAGGGAGGCGCTCGGGCACCATGTGGAGGCGAGCTTCGCCGCCTGTTTCCCCCAAAGGGGCACGGGGCGAGGTGCGCCCGGTGCTCAAGAGTTCATCGATAAGGCGACCCGGGAGCTTCAAGAGGCAAGGACCATACGTGGCGGCCGCCGCCCACCACCTAGTGTAGCTCCCCATCCTAGCGAGGACGGCGGGCTACGGATCTGCATCGACATCCCGGGGCTCAACAGGGCCGCATCCCAAGAGCGCTTCTGGCCTTCGCGCGTTGGTCGGTGCGAAGGTCCACCTCACAGCTACGTTCGCATGCCCTTTGGCCTGCCGAAGGCTGCTTTCACCTTCCAGCGTCGCTTACGGAGCATCCTGGCGGCTCAGGAGGCCAGGCACCACGCAGTCCTGGCGGAGATGGCGACGGTCCTCAAGGAACCACTCGAGCCCCCGGAGCCTCCTGAGGCCCAGGGCCCTGGCGGTTCATGAGGAACGACTCCATCAACGTGCATCTTTAGCTACTCCAACATCCCTTCGACAACGGTATCAGGTGACATTTTCCGGTTTACTCAGCTCGGAGCGCCCCTCGGGCTACATCATTCCTACGCCGCACGGGCTTGTCCCTGCGGCATGTATCTTTCTGCATCTTGAATTTACTCTGCTGGGAGCGCCCCTCGGGCTACATCTTCCCCCGGCCACTCGGGTCCGTCCTGGTGGCATGTATCGTTCTCGCATCCATTCGAACTAGCTCGTTCATTTGCATGGGTTACTTAAAATTACAACCCGCCTCCCCGGTACTTCGATGCCATGAACGTCGTGCGCCCTTGCAGGCCCGCCCACGACCGCCTCATGATTAAGGACAGGCACGGCGTCTGGTTCGCGGGCCCGTTCCCGTGTACGTAACCTCCCATGGCCCTTGGTGCCTTGTTCTCGCATGAGCTAATTCATGGGCGGACAGGCTAGGGCGCGCGACCCGGTGCCTCGCCGCCGCGGGAGCCGCGTGAGGGAGTCCTGGACTAAGGGGTCCTCGGGCGTCCGGCCTGTTAGCCATGGGCCGGACTGATGGGCTATGAAGATGCAAAGACTGAAGACTCTACCCGTGTCCGGATGGGACTCTCCTTGGCGTGGAAGGCAAGCTAGGCGGCCAAATATGAAGATTCTTTTCTCTGTAGCCGACTTTGTACAACCTTAGTCCCCTCCGGTGTCTATATAAACCGGAGGGCTTAGTCCGGAAATGGATATAGTCATATAGGCTAGACTTCTAGGGTATTAGCCATTACGATCTCGTGGTAGATCAACTCTTGCAATACTCATCAAGATCAATCAAGCAGGAAGTAGGGTATTACCTCCATAGAGAGGGCCTAAACCTGGGTAAACATTGTGTCCCCCGTCTCCTGTTACCATCGACCTAAGACGCACAGTTCGGGACCCCCTACCCGAGATCCGCCGGTTTTGACACCGACATTGGTGCTTTCATTGAGAGTTCCGCTGTGCCGTCCTCAAAAGGTTCGATGGCTCCTTCAATCGTCTACAACGATGTTGTCCAAGGGGAAACCTTCCTCCCCGGACAGATCTTCGTGTTCGGCGGCTTCGCACTGCGGGCCAACTCGCTTGGCCATCTCGAGCAGATCGATAGCTACGCCCCTGACCATCAGGTCAGATTCGGGAGCTTGAACTACGTCGCGGATATCCGCGGAGATTTGATCTTCGACGGATCCGAGACCACGGCAGCCGCTCCCCGTTGCCATGATGAACATGATCTAAATCTTTCATCGGGCCATGCCCAGGAAATTGCACCTGTAACCGCTCTGGCCTTAGAACCGGAGCAGATCGCGCCATCCGAGGACGGGAAGCCCAACCCCACCACGGAGGCCGTAGATTCCACGTCGTTGGATTCGCACACAGACCTAACCTCGGGTGATGTCTGTGTCACCGGGACCTCGGACTCGTTTCCGGCTATAAGTTCCGAGCCATGGGTGTCCGCTTATGTCGAGCAGGATCGGTCATCGATCGCCGAATTCAACGCCGTGGACATCTTTCAGCACTCGCCTTTAGGCGACGTGCTCAACTCATTAAAAAATCTATCCCTAGCGGGGGACTCTCAGCCGAATTATATCCGGTTCAAACTGGAGGCTGATGATGGGGAATTTCGCTTCCCACCCGCCACCCACTATATGGGCACTGTCGAGGACTTAACCGACATGCTCCACTACAGCTCTGAAGACATCGACGGTATGGGCGACGATGCCGAGGAGGAACAAGGCCAAAACTCGCCGTTTACCGGACGCTGGACGGCCACTTCTTCGTACGACGTATACATGGTGGATACACCTAAAGAAACTAACGACGATGACAAAGAAGATCCAGTTGAGGATAAACCTCCCGAGACACAGCCCAGACGCCGGCGTCAGCAGCACCGCTCTAAGTCACGTCATGCAAAGGATAGCAATACCGGCACAAGAGAAAACAGCACTCCGGATGGTGCGGAAGACATAGAAGATCCCGATGAGCAAACTACCGAACAGGACAATTGGGAAGATGGGCAAGTTAGCCCTGACGAACAGGCCATACATGAAGACTCGGAGGACAGTAATTACCTTCCGCTCTCCGAGGATGAGGTGAGCCTTGGCAACGAGGATTTTATCGTGCCTGAGGAACCTCTCGAGTAGGAGCGCTTTAAGCGCCGGTTAATAGCCACTGCAAGGAGCCTGGAAAAGAAGCAGCAGCAACTTCAAGCTGATCAAGATCTGCTCAATGATAGATGGACTGAAGTCCTGGCAGCCGAGGAATACGGCCCTAAGCGCCCAGCCAAAAGTTACCCGAAGCGCAAATTGCTACCATAGTTTAATGATGAGGCGCGGGAGCCCATACCATCATCGCACAATGTGGCTAACCGACCACTACGCGGTCGAGACAAAGTGGCAACTCAGGCCGAACACCAGCCAGCCCCGCCTCACCGTGAAGGCAGAAATAAAACAGCTCAGGGCTATACATATGACCTTCGGCAGGACCTGGACAATAGAGCAGGACATACCAGAACGATCTACGGATCACGGGGGCGTCCCCGACACGCGTCGACAGCTACCTATTCGGACGTGACAAGCCTAGTCACGCCGGACTAAAAACCGCCGATGGACTCCATCGGAGCTACGTCGTGATGTGGCCCAATATAGAGGCGCCGCACACCCTCTTTGCTTCACTGACGAAGTAATGGAGCATGAATTCCCAGAAGGGTTTAAACCCGTTAATATTGAATCATATGATGGAACAACTGATCCCGCGGTGTGGATCGAGGATTTTCTTCTCCATATTCATATGGCCCGCGCAGATGACCTCCACGCCATCAAATACCTCCCGTTAAAACTCAAAGGGCCAGCTCAGCATTGGTTAAACAGTCTGCCTGAAAACTCTGTTGGCAGCTGGGAGGACTTGGAAGAAGCCTTCCACGACAACTTCCAAGGAACATATATCCGGCCACCGGATGCCGATGACTTAAGTCACATTATCCAGCAGCCCGGAGAGTCAGCCAGGAAGCTCTAGACGAGGTTCTTAGTTAAAAAGAACCAAATCGTCGACTGTCCGGACGCAGAGGCCCTAGCGGCCTTCAAACACAGCATCCGGGATGAGTGGCTCGCCCGCCACCTCGGTCAAGAAAAACCAAAATCCATGTCAGCCCTCACCGCTCTGATGACCTGCTTTTGCGCGAGAGAAGACAGCTGGCTCGCTCGTAGAAGCGATGGCGCCAGCGATCCGGACACTTCCAAAGTGTGAGACGGCAATGGCAAACCACGATGCAGCAAACACAAACGTCGCAATGATAATGAAGGAACGCATGACACGGCGGTCAACGCCGGATTCAGCGACCGCAAGCCCGGTCAACGGAAAAAGCCACTCAAGGCAAACAGAGACGGACCATCCAATTTGGACAAGATATTGGATCGGCGCTGCCAGATACATGGCCACCCCAATAAACCATCTAATCATACGAACAGAAGCTACTGGGTCTTCAAGCAGGCCGGCAAGCTCAACGCTGGACACACGGGGAGGAGGCCGCCCGGTGATAGCGACGACGAAGAAACTCACCAACCAAATACCGGGGGTCAGAAGCAATCCCCCCCCCCCCCAAAGTAAAAACAGTGAACATGGTATATGTGACACACAACTCTACAGGATAGCAGGAGAAGCACTCCCTCGAGACTAAGGATCATACTATGGCAATCTCAGCCGAAGTACAAAGCGGTCTTATTAAACCGCATACCTTGTCGGCATTAAGCCACCGGTCTCCATTCAATAGGATCGACTAATTTCGGAGCTAGATTAGCAGTTCGGCTTCCGCCGTCCACCTCATATACCTGCGAAATCTTTACTGCGCATACATAACTATGCACTTAAGATACCTTGGGCATCGGCGGAAGCACAAATACGGACGAGCCTGCAAGTACTCCCATAACCTCTGTTTCTTTTCTAATTATTCTTTTTTTCCTTTTCCTTTACCACAGGTGACGCAAAGGCTGGTCATCCCATGTACTCTATCGGAGTACGGGTCCATACACTCACCTAAGGGCTATTTCCGTCAAGGAGTCCCCCGACTGAGGACAGGCGGCGCAGACGTGCGATAGGAGGTGCAAAATAACTTTTTGTAGACCGCACTCTTTATTTCGAGCGTGTAAAGTGCCTTTTTCCTCCGCCCTCGACCCCGGACATGTCAAATAGCCGGCATCGCGGCTTTGTTATCTATAAAATAATGATGGGCAT
Source organism: Aegilops tauschii subsp. strangulata (assembly GCF_002575655.3). Classification (NCBI taxonomy): domain Eukaryota; kingdom Viridiplantae; phylum Streptophyta; class Magnoliopsida; order Poales; family Poaceae; genus Aegilops; species Aegilops tauschii. The sequence goes on from NC_053038.3 coordinate 96,492,788, forward strand.
ATCACTCAGGTCCCAGTAAACATAATCCGCATCCAGCATTCGCTTTTTTCTAAAAGAACCGAATTTGGCCCCTGTGGTTGTTTCACACATACACCTCGGCATAACTTGCCAGGGGCTCGGTATGGGAATAAATGACTTACCGACAAGTCCGAACAGCTTTATAGCGTACTTCGGCGTCTCGAGTTTGGCCTTATATGCATCAGCTCTGAACCATGTCTTGGGTCAATAGTTGGGTTGCCTGGCTCCTATGCTTGCTATCTTACGTTCTGCTCTATCGGCTAGGGTAGTAAAGGGAGAACTACTGTGATTGTGCTGCCGGTTCATCTGGTCAATCACCTCAGTAGGGAAAGCCGAAAACTAACTGTCATGATGCGGCGAGAGCTGGTCAACCACTCGATGACTTATCGGAATCTTTCGCGATTCCTTGCGTATTATATGAAGGACCTTTTTCTTCAGGTCATATATGTAACGCGCCGTATTGGAATAAGTCGTACACATACCAGGGGCTATATCATAGTCCCACCATAAAACTCCTATGGCTAAGTGAAAGTGTTAATACCCTATAGTACGATTGCCTAGTTCACCGCATTGACACCTCCTCCTTAAGGGACCAAGACGTTGGGTTAAGAGTGCTCAAATGCTTTTCCGAACACCCCCGTACTTTTTACGAGGGGGCTGAAGCCGATGACTGGAAAACTTTCAGATTAATACAAAAACGGCCGCACAGGAGGAACAAAAGTTTTAGGCGAAATTTCATAAAATAGCCTTATTATAATATTGTTTTTTACAAATTTCGATACATCTCACTCGAATACTATGTTTTTCGAGCATTGACCCTCTATCAAGCGAGCACCCTCCAGGACATCCTCGAAATAATGCTCTGATGCGTGATGGTCCTTGCCCTTGGGTGGACCCTTCGCTGCAACATCAGTGGCCCATCTTTGCCCAGTATGTCTTGACACGGGCAAAGGCCATCCGTGCACCTTCAATGCATGCTGACCGCTTAACGACGTCGATACGTGGCACCGGATCAGCAAGTCACCGCACCAAACCAAAATAACTATCCGGAATTGGCTCGTTTGGCCACAGCCGATCACGGCGTCCTTCAAGGCAGAACCGGATAGTCTATGGAGCTCGGCCCATTGGGTCATCTGTTCGTTCAGCAACAGAGGGCGTTTTGACGCACCGAATTGTAATGAGAAAAGCTTCTCCGTTGCATACCCTTCTCACGCCTGGTAAAACTGCGCCGCATCGGAAGCACTCTTCGGCAAGTCCAACAACGCGTCTCGAGAACTCCACACCTAATTAAGCGGAGCATAATTCGGATCGCCGAACTTAGTTTGCAATAAAAGGGCTTACCAGCCGCGATCTCCCCAGCTTGTCGGATCTCCTCCCGGGCCGCTCTAGATTCGAACCGCGCTTCTTTCGCCTCTCGTAAGGCCTTGTCAAGATCAGCCGTTTTGGCTTTATTATCCTTCACGAGGAATTCATAGTGGCTAGCGGCATCCTTTAACTCCCGCACGATCTTGGATATTCTCTCCTCGCATTGGCGCCGAGCAGCCTGTTTGGCCTTTAACTCGGCAGATGCCTTCTCGGCAGCCGCATTATCGATCCGGGCTTGCTCGTTGGCCCGGGCCAGCTTAGCCCGAAGGATCTCAACCGCGGCGGCACCATCTGCAACCATGCATATCTCAGTATACAATATTTCGCGTCATGCTTACATTACAAAGCATGTGCTGGTAAGTACTGCCCCAAACACATACCTTGCAACTCGTCAAGACGCCTGTTGATAAGCGTAAGGTCATCTTCCGCCACATCAAGCTTCCGCTCCAGATCGGCAATTTCTGTAGTCCGTGCGGACGCCCGGGAAGGGACAGCCTGCGTTTCAATTCATCATATTATTTCCTGGACATATCTTTTTGATCCTCTGATCGCCTCCCTCGGGAAGCCAATCCGAGTCCCAGGGGCTACTACCTATACACAAGTGCAGTTTGTGAATAAAACACAATCGAAAATTTTACAGTCAAACCACTAAGCCTCTTAGCAGGCTCGTGCATGCTTCATTCAACCCGCGTTTCGCGGACAGAACCTTTTCAACTACCGTACCCATCAAGGTACAATGCTCCTCCGAGACGGACGCCTGTCGCAGCATGTTCGTCAATATATCCGGCGCTTCTGGATCTCCGGAAGTTGCGGTAGGAGTACGGCCTCCCTTTGAAGGGACCCATTTATCCGCCCCTAGAGTCATCTCCGGCTATAAGCCGGACAGTCTGGGGCCTTTATGATTGGCCCCTAGACTCTGGGCTACCGAAGTATTACCTTCGGGTTGTGTCTTCACCACCCCTCGCACCATTTGTTGATCAGGAGAGACCCTCCACGATGACACCTCAAAGTCGTCCGCCCTATTGGGCGAGGAAACCGGTAGAGGCGCTTCGCTTTCCATCATCTCTGGGAGAAGGTCCCCTGAGGAGGAGGATTGTTGAAGATTGTGTGCTGAGCTGCAAAAAACATATACTCTAGATGTTACCTCGGTCACAGGAAGGGAACGGGATATGTTTAAAACACCCTTGTTCACTTACGATTTGGCTAAACGCTTGTCCTCACTGTGGGACTGCGCGATGGCGTCGTCCTGCAAGCCCGGGCCGCCCGACAGGGGCCTCTTGCCTCGCTTAGGAGCCTTTTCCTCCCAATCTTCGGAGGCAGCCCTTTTCTTACCCTGGGGGGAGAAACCTTGACTTCTCCTTAGCCTTCGTCTTCGGATGAGGGAATTTTGATTCCCCCGGAAACAATGTCTGATATACCTTTGGGATGGAGGCCACTTCTGGCCCCCCTCTCTCCGCCTTGTCCTCCTTCATAGGCATCTGGTATGGTGCCGGGGCTAGCATCCTTGTTAGTACGGGATCCGCCGAGTCTTCGGGGAGGGGGCCCGAACACCTGATTCGCTCCGCTTTCTTTATCCAGCCCTGGAAAAAGATAAGTGTTACTCAGCATTGCATTGCAGCATGTATAACTACAAAGTGTTCGAGAGTTGAGCGCTTACCGAGGTATCCGAATGGTTGCAGTCGAGGCCGATGTCCTCGGTGGTGTCCGGCCACTGTTTTTGTTTCCCGAAAAACAGCTTCCACATCCCTTTGTGCGTAGTACCGAAGAAGTGTTGGAGGGTTCGTGGTCCTTCCGGATTAAATTCCCACATATGGAGAGGCCTACGCTGGCATGGTAGGGTTCGGCGGACTAGCATTACTTGAATCACATTGACAAGATTGATGTCCTTCTCAAGGAGGGTTCGGATGCGGCTCTGTAAAGTCTGAACTTCATCAACTGATCCCCATTCCAGCCCCTTATTAATCCATGATGCCAGTTGTGACGGAGGGCCAGAACGGAACACAGGTATAGCTGCCCACTTGGTACCATGGGGTTCTGTGACGTAAAACCACTCCCGCTGCCATTGGTTGAAAGTTTCGGCGAAGAGCTTTTTGGCCAGAGAGTATTGGTAAGCTTGCTCAGTACAGCACCGCCACACTCCGCTTGTTTCCTGTCGACCACCTTCGGCTTCACACTAAAGGTCTTGAGCCATAAGCCGAATGTGGGGGAATTCAGAGGAAGGCCTCACACGTGATGATAAACGCCGAGACATGGAGGAAAGAATCTGGGGCTAGATCGTGAAAATCTAGTCCGTAATAAAACATGAGCCCCCAGACGAAGGGGTGAAGAGCGAACCCTAGCCCTTGGAGGAAGTGAGAGATGAATACGACCCTCTCGCCAGATTTGGGAGTTTGAATAACCTGTCCTCGAGCAGGAAGCCTGTGGGGGATCTCCACGGTCAGGTATCTGGCTGCCCGAAGCTTCGCAATGTCCTCTTCTGTAACAGAGGAAGCCTCCCATCGGCCCTGCGGGCTGGGTCAGGATATGATTGGGGAACTTGAAGCAATGAAGTCAAACCTTGGGTGCTAGAACTCAAGGTTGGAAAGGCTGAGGAGAGGCTTGGTGTAAAAAGAGACGGCCCTTGGCTCCTTTATAAAAGCAACGGGTATCGAACGCCTCCTCCTAAGCCTGAAAACCTGCGTATTCCTAAGGAATCTTCCCAGTGGAACGATTGGGTTAGCCACACTCGTATTAATGAGGACCCCGCAATAAGGGGACACGCTCTCTGCTTCGATAAGACGTGCCAATAAAAACCACGCCTCGAAACATGGAGCGGCAGGGCAGGAAATGGTTCAAAATAATGACCGGGCAAACATGGTGTCACGTTACCAAAAGTTGTCAACAGATTGGACTCGTGAAATATTATACTCTCTACGGCTGTGTGTGTGCGGAATTTGTGTTGCAGATCCGGACACGTTCGTTGTGTCCGAAGACTATCTTGAAAAATTCGGAAAGGGGAACCCGCCTTGCAATGCCGAAGACAATCTGCGCACCGGACACCTCGTCATTGAAGCCAGGTTCAGGGGCTACTGAGGGAGTCCTGGACTAAGGGGTCCTCGGGCGTCCGGCCTGTTAGCCATGGGCCGGACTGATGGGCTGTGAAGATGCAAAGACCGAAGACTCTACCCGTGTCCGGATGGGACTCTCCTTGGCCTGGAAGGCAAGCTAGGCGGCCAAATATGAAGATTGCTTTCTCTGTAACCGACTTTGTACAACCTCAGTCCCCTCCGGTGTCTATATAAACTGGAGGGCTTAGTCCGGAAACAGATATAGTCATACATGCTAGACTTCTAGGGTTTTAGCCATTACGATCTCGTGATAGATCAACTCTTGTAATACTCATATTCATAAGGATCAATCAAGCAGGAAGTAGGGTATTACCTCCATAGAGAGGGCCCGAACCTGGGTAAACATTGTGTCCCCCGTCTCCTGTTACCATCGACCTAAGACGCACAGTTCGGGATCCCCTACCCGAGATCTGCCGGTTTTGACACCGACACCGCGCGTCGGGCGTCTTTCTTCAGGATCCTTCGCATGAGAAGACTAGGCACGGCGTCTGTGCTTGCGTCCGTCCCTGCAGCGTCAATAAATCCAACAACCGAGCTCTGTCTGGCAGGCCAGCCCCATTCACATCACCTCCTGGGGTCGTTGGTGTCTGGCCTTCTCATGTGATTGCCTCAGGAGATTCGTCCGGCGCAGGTTGCCTAACCATCTCGCAGGACCATCACAGCCGTCAAGAATCAAGACCAGGCGCAACCTGCTGATACGTCCATTTTGCATCATGCTTTTATATCGATATTTATTGCATTATGGGCTGTTATTACAAATTATGTCACAATACTTATGCCTATTCTCTCTTATTTTATAAGGTTTACATAAGGAGGGAGAATGCCGGCAGCTGGAATTCTGGGCTGGAAAAGGAGCAAATATTAGAGACCTATTCTGCACAACTCCAAAAGTCCTGAAACTCCACAAAAGTTATTTTTGGAAATAATAAAAAATATTGAGCAGAAGAAATACATCAGGGGGACCTCCACCTGGCCACGAGGGTGGGGGCGCGCCCTACCCCCCTGGGCACGCCCCCTACCTCGTGGGCCCCCTGTTGGCCCTCCGGTGCCCATCTTCTGCTATATGAAGTCTTTCGTCCGAAGAAAAATCATAAGCAAGCTTTCGGGACGAGACTCCACCGCCACGAGGCGGAACCTTGGCGGAACCAATCTAGGGCTCCGGCAAAGCTGTTCTGCCGGGGACACTTCCCTCCGGGAGGGGGAAATCATCGCCATCGCCATCACCAACACTCCTCTCATCGGGAGAGGGCAATCTCCGTCAACATCTTCACCAGCACCATCTCCTCTCAAACCCTAGTTCATCTCTTGTATCCAATTCTTGTCTCTAAGTCCGGGATTGGTACCTGTAGGTTGCTAGTAGTGTTGATTACTCCTTGTAGTTGATGCTAGTTGGTTTATTTGGTGGAATATCATATGTTCAGATCCTATATGCATATTAATACTCCTCTGATTATGAACATGAATATGCTTTGTGAGTAGTTACGTTTGTTCCTGAGGACATGGGAGAAGTGTCACGACCGGTTTTCCAATAAAATAATTATTGAGAAACCGGCCCCTTTAACGGACCAGTCTAGAAGAATCCTTCTTACTGGTAGACAAATACTTGATTACAGAAATCCAGAAGTACTAAATATAATACAAGGTTGAGCGGAGGCTGCTCAACAATTTATTACAAGCACGCCAATATTATACATAAAGGCGGATATGACACAAGGGGTATGGTGGCATAACTACTGACTCGTAATAAAAGTGATGGTGGATATGTCACAGCGAAGTGGGTGACAGGACCCCTAAATCTTACAGCTCATCGAGCGTCGGGGTGAGGCTCGAGGGCTTTTATTCTGGGTAGCGGAAGCGTATATAATACATGAGACCAAATCCAGAATCGCACGGGACTGACTGGGACTCCTCTAGGCGTCGGACTCGCTATCGAACTCTTCATCCATAAGATCGCCTTCGTCAACATCTGGCCAAATCAACAAGCCAGGTGAGTACTATGAAAGTACTCGCAAGACAGTTTGGACATAAGATATAACAAATGCAAACATGTTGCACATGAGCAGGTTGGTAATGCGCACTCAGATAATAAAATCTTGCACTGCATGACAAGTAAAAAGGAAGTCAGGCGGTAGTCCTCCCGAAATCCCAACGAAATACTGAGGGCCAATCGCGTGTCTGAAATGACGCCTCAAAAGGGTAAAAATAAATTAACAATGCCGCAGTCGGGCGTCAGGGCGACACCACATAAAGGGCTTATATTGGAATATAAATGACGGTGCGTGCCACAGTCGGGCGTCTGAGCGACATCACATAAAGGGCTTATATCCAAGGTAAATAACAGGAGTACCACAGTCGGACGTCTGAGCGACATCACATAAAGGGCTTATATCCAAAGTAAATAACAAGAGTGCCACAGTCGGACGTCTGAGCGACATCACATAAAGGGCTTATATTCAAAGTGAATAACAAGAGTGCCACAGTCGGACGTCTGAGCGACATCACATAAGGGGCTTATATTTCATTACTCGAAATTCAAGTAGCTCATGAGTTTAAATCATCTCAGGGAAATACTCAGGTACGCAATAATACAAGGGTTAGTACATCCACAGGAATAACATTCAACTTGGTTTACCGCTCATGTTTACTCACCGGAGATTTTCACGGAGACTAACACAGAGACTGACATGGGTATTGATATAGATATGTTGACCAAGGTCCTTGACCATGGACACCATTACTCGGAAAGTTTTGACTCTGCAGAGTTTGTACTTTTAACCACAACCAACGGATTTCGGTAGTCACAAAGGACTAGTTCCGTTTACGGTGTTTTAGGAGAAACACATCTAACCGGTACACACCCATTCCACATTCCGCTGCCAGGAATCACCCTAGACAGCGTTCAAGAAAAACTTTTAGACGGGGAGGCTACAACCTCGCGTAGCATGGGATCAAATTTATATCGCGCGCTCTAAGGGGTGCCCCCCTCTCGGTCCCAACCGGAAACACCCATGCCCCCTGACCGGATGACTGGCTTTAATCCAGGGCCATGGAACCCTCATCACGGCCTCTCTATTTGGTGTGTACACGGAAAGAGGTTTGCAACTTACTAAACCGCATTCTTTGCAGAAAACATGTGGTAGCACGAAAAAGGGGCGGACGGTAACGTGACTCGGTCCACGTGTCGGGTGGTTGGTGCGACATATGCCAAGGGATGGCTTATCATTGTGGGAGCCAATAAAACGTCGCCGGTGCCTGGAAACGGGATGAGGCGAAGACATGCACGCCGGCGAATCTTACCCAGGTTCGGGGCTCTCCGAGGAGATAACACCCATAGTCCTGCTCTGCGGGGTCTCCGCACGATCACTAGATCGATAAAAGGTAGCTACAATCGCTCCTAGAGCTGTTGTGATCAAGGGAGAAGAATAACAAGGCTATCTCTCGCTTCTCTCTATCTATGGTGTGTGGGCTATGCTTAGTGGGCAACTCTATGCTCAGAGGCCAACTATGCTTGGGTGCGAACCCTTTGCATGGGTGCTCCGGGGGGTTTATATAGGCCTACCCCCCGGGGGTACAATGGTAATCCGACTGGGAACTGGTCCCAGCCGTCAGTGTCTACGTTCGCCGGCTTCTCCGCCGGCTGGTGGGTCCCGCCGGCTGCCGGCTACTTGGTCGACAGGCCGGCCCCACCGCCTAGGGTCTTGTCGGCGGCTGCTTACTGTAGCCTTGCCTGTGATGACGAGGGCTTTGTCGAGGTAAGCGTGGCTACAGTGGGCCGCCTCGGGGGCTATCACTGTAGCCTTACCTCGTCTTGTCTCCTTAAGGGGGCTCCTGCTTCGAGGAAGGGAGTAGCCGGCTTCTGGAGGCCGGCTACGCTCTTGGCCGACTGGGAAAGGCTGGGCCGCCTTCACGCCTCTCTCTGGCCGAAGGGGCCCGCCGCCCACGGGCCATACGGGAGTCGGTCGTGGGTGACGTCGAGGCCAACATGGCTACAGTGCCGAGCCGCACGGGGGACGTCCGTCCCGTACGGCCTCCTGTAGCCACGCCCGCCTCGGGCTTCGGGGGTAGTGGGCCGCATTATGGCCACACCCCATCACATCGCCATTATGTGGGAGTGGTTTGGAGTGGTTGTGGTCTTGGCCGGCTCCTAGGAGTCGGCGTCCTTCTTGGCCGGCTTCTTGGAGTCGGCCACCCCGCAGTCGTCCTGGGGAGGAGTTGGTGAGGCTGGGTCGCCTTCCGGGAGTCGGCTTTAGTGGTAGCCGGCCAGGGAAGGCGGTCCAATGCTCGGAGTGCTTGGAGGCCCGAAGGCCTGATAATTTTTTCAGAAGAACCAGGGGCAGTCGGTTAGGCTACCCGTGGCCATTTACTCCGACACCACGTTAACGTCGGAGTTTAACGGTTGATGTAAGACTGGCATGCTTCAACAATACCATCTTGCCACCTTTCATGTTACCACATGATCAGGTTATCTCCCAATCCAGGAGATCACATCAATACTCGAAACATAGTGGTGGTTGCCTCGCATGCAACGTAATCACTCACTGGTGTATCCACAAAACTGCTATGCACTGCTACACCAGCAAACATGCAAAAACACTCATCATATCAAAGGTTCAAACATGCTTGCCTGGTTCGGAGAAGTCGGAGTCTAGCTCGGTGAAGTTCGCGGCTCCGTCACCTCCTCCGGTATCTACGGTATAAAGAAACCGTACACTAACGTGAATACCGTGTGGGTATAAAAATTTATTTCAAAAATTTTCCAAATAAATACTATAAAAAACTAGACAAAAATATAAGACTGACAAAAAAAATCAATCAAAAAGCATTTTTTATTTAAAAGATATAAGGGTTTTAGTCCAAGGACCAATCTGTGATGAAACAGAAAAGATCCAGGGGCTAGTTCGAAAAACCAGAAAACGCTTCGGTAGGAAATACGTCAGCCCAGAAGGAAAACACATTTTGCCCGAAGGCGCCTTCAGAAAACGGTTCGGAGGAAAGAAAGAGAGGCTGACGGGGGGGGGGGGGGGGGTCCCACCCGTCAAGTTCAAACTCCGAACGGAGCTCGCTGGCGCCCGAAGGCTGCGGTGGTCGCCGGCGTTGATCCACGACGAGGTAGGGGGATCGGAGGGTACCTACGGGTTCACCTTGTCTTTCTGCGTCGGTGGGTGGTGGACTTGACCGTCGGCGAGCACCACAGCAACGGTGGCCTTATCTCCGGCGGACGGTGGTTCGGGCGAGGATGAAGCTCTCCGGGGGGTGCTGCAAACCTCAAATTAGGGCGCGGGTTAGAGAGGTGGATGCACTAGGAGGCTACTGGCATGAGTTGAGCAGCGGGGGTGCACGCACTGGAGTGAATCTAGCCGGATCCCGAAGCGGGTTGAGGCGGCCGGAGTTGGGGAAGAAGACCTCCTCGAGGCCCTCCCAGTGGCTTGGCGTAGTTCTTGTGGGTAGGAGTGATTGTGCGTGGTCGAGATCGAGATCGGGACCTCCTTTTATAGACGATCCGAGGAGGTGGCCGTGAACGGGATAACGCCGGCGAGCAATTACGGCGAGGCAGAGGTCGGGCGGAGGTTTAGGTGACTTGGCATCTTCGTGGGGGTACACTGGCACCGTTTCTTAGCTAAAACCTCGACCGTACCTGGGTAATGCTTCGGCCCTCGACGGAACGGCCGTACGGGCACGTCGGCGGCAGGGAGCGCGCTCCGCGCCTTCTAGTTCACGACGACGGCTCTGCAGCATGCACAGGGGAGGGGACGGCCACGCGGTGGCCTCTGGTGGCTTGGGCGGTGCTGGACGGCGCCGTCCCTCGTTGCGCCTCTCTGGCAGCCGCAGCGGGCGCTGTTGCCACCGCTCACGGGGAGGCGCACCTCTGCCAGCTCGTCGCCGACGCCCGCAAGCGTCCAGGCGACCGTGCGGCGTGGTGGATAAGAAGGGGGACAGGGAGCAAGGCGCCACCGCGGCTACTGGCGAGATCGAGGAGCGGTTCTGAAGAAAACGACACTGGCTTCTGAAACTGTTTCACTGAACTCTGAGGTTTAACAGGAATAGTGCATGCCAGGAGTTCGACGATATGATTTGGGCACGAGAATTTTTTTTCTGGAGCTGGGGCTTGGTGAGGTGACCTCTTGATGCATCCAGAGGCTGCCTGAATTTTCTCAGATTTTTAGGAGGAGGAAACAAATGAATTTCATCAAATTTGACAAATATGGTCCAAACTTGCAGTAAGCACATTTTGAAAATTTTGAACTGGGGACCAGTGGATCTTCCTGGATCTTGGTTGAGGGTCCTAGGGACTAGCCAGGGAAATTTGTTTAGAGGCAAAACTCAAAGGAAAACTAGTGGTTCCTTTGTAAATTTCTAAAGGCTAAAATAGAAGGCAGAAAATATTTTTGATTAAAATAAATGGAGATAAAAATCATGGGGGAGTTAAACTTGCTGGATTTGAAGCTTGTATTGACACCAAGTGGGAAGATGGATTTTGGGAGGGGGATTTCAACTTAGGTTATGGCAAGAGGTAAATTTTGAAAGGGAAAAGATCACCCCATAAGCCATAGGGCTATTTATAAAAGAAAGGATTTTCACAAACTTTCGCAATGAGAAACATTTGTGTTGAGTCAACACAAGGTGAAAAACCTCCAAGGTCAAAGATCAAGTCTTGGATGAACCCAAACCAAATACTTGTCATAAAAGAAAATTTTTGAGAAGGGGAGTCTCTAAATTTTTTTTAAATAACCCCCTTCAAATCAAATAAAGATTTTGATAAAACCAAATAAAATTTTTGGGTGTCACAACACCTACCCCCTTAGGAAAAATCTCGTCCCCGAGATTTCAGCTGATCCTCAAATAGATGTGGGTACTCTGCCCGGAGGAAATCATCTCTTTCCCATGTTGCTTCATCCTCCGTGTGATTGCTCCCCTGAACCTTGAAAAATTTAATTGTTTTCTGTCGGGTCCTCCTTTCAGACTCTTCCAATATCTTTATTGGCCGCTCTCTATAGGTGAGGTCTGGTTGCATGTCAATGCTCTCATGAGATACATGTTTTTCCGGGTTGCTTACACATCTCCTCAACTGTGAAACGTGGAACACGTCGTGGATGTCTGACAGCTCTTTGGGTAGGTCTAGCTGGTAGGCTACTGTGCCTCTTCTTGCAACTACACAGAAGGGTCCAATAAATCTTGGGGCTAGCTTTCCTTTAATTTTGAACCGTTGCAGACCCCTCATAGGGGACACTCGTAGGTACACATATTCACCGGGTTCAAAGCTGACCTCACAATGTTTTCGATCGTAATAGCTCTTTTGTCGGCTTTGAGCTGTCTTGAGTCTGTCCCTGATCTGTTTAACTTTCTCCTCGGCTTCCTTGAGCATGTCTGGGCCGAAGATACGACTGTCACCTGTTTCTGACCAATTTAAAGGGGTACGACATCTCCGCCCGTACAATGCTTCAAAAGGTGCCATTTGTAGACTGGCTTGGTAACTGTTGTTGTAGGCGAACTCGGCATATGGCAAGCTTTCTTCCCAACTGGTCCCATAGGTGAGAACAGAGGCTCTCAGCATGTCCTCTAGGATTTGGTTCACGCGTTCAGTTTGTCCATCGGTTTGGGGGTGGTACGCTGTACTGAACGCTAGTTGAGTACCCAGAGCTTGTTGCAAATGATCCCAAAATCTAGAGACAAATTGAGTGCCCGGTCGGATATTATAGTCTTTGGGACTCCATGCAGACAAACTATACGGGAGAGATAAAGCTTAGCAAGCTTTTGAGTGGAGTAGGTGGTCTTTACGGGAATGAAATGCGCTACCTTGGTTAGTCTATTTGTGATGACCCATATGGCATCATTTCCGTGTTGTGACCGAGGTAGTCCGACGACAAAATCTATCCCAATTTCGTCCCATTTCCACTCAGGTATCCGGTTTGGCTGTAGCAGCCCTGCTGGTTTTTGGTGCTCGGCTTTAATGCGCTGACATGAATCACAACAAGCAATGAATGTGGCTATATCCCTTTTCATACCGTGCCACCAAAATCTTTCATGAATGTCCTTATACATTTTGGTTCCTCCAGGGTGGATTGAATACGGGGCGGTGTGGCCTTCGGTTAGGATTTGTTGTTTGAGGTCCTTAATGTTTGGTACGCAAAGTCTGTCCCCGTACCATAATACTCCCTCATTGTCTATGACGAACTCTGAAGCCTTGCCAAGACTCACTTTCCTCTTTATACCTTCGATGCTGGGATGTCCATGCTGAGCCTTCTTAATCTGTTCCATTATGGTGGGCTGTATCTCCAGATTTGATACGTTGCCCTCAGAGACTATCACCATGTTGAGTTTGGCGAACTCCTGCTGAAATTCAGGCCTCAAGTTCTGTAGACTGTCGTAGCCCGAGCTGGGGTTCTGACTAAGAGCGTATGCCACTACATTTGCTTTCCCTGGATGGTAGTGAATGCCGACATCATAGTCCTTGACTAATTCCAACCAGCATCGTTGTCGCAAGTTGAGTTCTGGTTGTGTGAAAATATATTTAAGGCTTTTATGATCCGTATATATTTCACAACAATTCCCCAGCAAAAAGTGCCTCCACTCTTTGAGTGCATGGATGACTGTTGCTAGCTCCAAGTCATGAGTGGGATAATTTTCTTCATGCTTCCGCAGTTGCCTGGAAGCATAGGCGACAACTTTGCCGTCCTGCATCAATACGCACCCGAGACCCTTCCGGGATGCATCACAATATACTTCAAAACTTTTGTGTATATCTGGTACAACCAAAACCGGTGCTGTTGTTAATTTCCTTTTGAGTTCTTGGAAGCTTTTCTCGCACGCTTCAGTCCATACAAATTTCTTTTCTTTCTTGAGTAAATGTGTCATTGGTTTTGTCACGGTGGAGAATCCCTCTATAAACCTTCGGTAATACCCAGCCATTCCTAGGAAACTCCGTACATCTGTTACGTTGGCTGGTGGTTTCCAGTCAAGTACGGCTTTGACTTTTTCTGGGTCTACGGCAACGCCCTCTTGGGTCAATACATGGCCTAGAAAACCAACCTGTCTTAGCCAAAATTCACATTTGCTAAATTTGGCGTACAATTGATGTTTCCTTAATTCTCCCAGTACAATTCTGAGATGTTCAGCATGTTCTTCCGGTGTCCTTGAGTATACCAGAATATCATCAATGAACACCACAACAAATTTGTCCATAAATTTCATAAACACTTTGTTCATGAGGTGGACAAAATATGCGGGGGCGTTCGTCAGTCCAAACGGCATTACTGTGAACTCATATAATCCGTATCTGGAGGTGAATGCTGTCTTAGGGATATCTTCTGTTCGTACCTTTAACTGATGATACCCTGATCTTAAATCAATTTTTGAGAACACCTTGGCTTGTGCGAGCTGGTCAAATAAGTCATTTATCCGTGGCATCGGATATTTGTTTTTGATGGTGACCATGTTGAGTGCTCGATAGTCTATACATAATCTCAGTGTCCCATCCTTTTTCTTGGCAAATAATACTGGTGAACCCCAAGGTGAGGAGCTGGCTCGAATAAATCCTTTGTCCAGTAATTCTTTTATTTGCTTCTTTAATTCTACCAACTCGGAGGGTGCCTTTCTATAGGGTTTCTTGTAAATGGGGGTGGTTCCAGGTGCTAGTTCAATGCTGAACTCTATTTCCCGGTCCGGTGGCATGCCTGGTAGCTCTTCGGGAAATACGTCGGGAAACTCACACACTACTGGAACTTTTCTCAATTCTGAAATGTCCACTTTGTTCAACTTTGGTTGCCGTGACCGTGGTCTCTCTTGAGCTGCAACTTTTATTGTCTTGCCATGATGATGAGTGAGAATCACAGTCCGATTTAAACAGTCGATAAATCCCTTGTTGGTGGTTAACCAGTCCATTCCTAGGATAACATCCAGTCCTTTATTTTCCAACACGATGAGATTCGCCTGAAACTTTAGCCTTATAAACTCAATGATCACACCTTGGCAATAACTCTGAGTGATTTGCTTATTTCCTGGGGACTTGATGATCATGGACTTTTCCAAAGGAAGTATCAGAAAACCATGTTGCAAAACAAAACTCTTCGAAATGAACGAGTGAGAAGCTCCAGAATCAAACAAAACCGTGGCAGGTATTGTGTTGACAGGAAACGTACCGAGCACGATGTCTGGGGCATTCTGTGCTTCCTCCTTGGTCACATGGTTCAGGTGACCCTTCTTGTGGCCGTTATTGGGGTTGAAGTTGTTACGCTTTGGAGCTGGATTATTCCCACCGTTGTTCGGCTTTGGGGCCGAGTTCCTTGGTTTTGGGCACTGTTTGGCATAGTGCCCTACCTCTCCACAAGCATAGCAAGTAACACCTGGGCGATACGTAAAGTCCTTGTCCCTTGAATGAAAATGTTTGGTTGGCCTTAGGACAGTGGCCGTGGATTTGCTCGCTTCATTTCTCTGAATATCGGCCTTGCTCCGGTTGTTGCGAGCATGAGTCGTCTTGTCCCGTTTGCGCTTGCGAATGTCCTCCAGACTGCGGCGCTCATTCTCCAACGTAATAGCCTTGTCAACCAGTGTTTTGAAATCTGGAAAGGAGTGTACGACCAGCTGGCATTTAAGTGCTGGCGCCAGACCGTCCAAGAATTTTTCCATCCTTCTATTTTCCGCCATATGTTCTTCGTAGGCATAACGAGATAATTGAGTAAACTGGCTATTGTACTCAGTTACTATCATGCCTCTCTGCTTGAGGCCATCAAACTCCCTTTTCTTGATCTTTATAATGCTCCTGGGAATGTGCGCCCCATGAAAACCTTCCTTAAACTCCTCCCAGGTGATGTCATTTTCATTTGGGTGCATGTGTAGAAAGTTTTCCCACCATGCTGCAGCTGCTCCAGTGAGGTAATGAGGTGCATAAAGCACCTTCTCACGGTCTGAACATTGTGCAATAATTAATTTCCTTTCGATGTCTCGAAGCCAATCATCGGCCTCAAGCGGCCTATCAGTGTGAGCGAACGTTGGAGGACGTGTCTTTTGTAGTTTAGACAGCTTGGAATGCGGCTGGTATGGTTTGCGGTGATTCCCCATATTGATAACCTGATTCATCAATTCTTGATGCTGCTGCTGGCTTTGCTCAAAAAGTCGGCATACTTGAGAAAATGCTGCTTCACTGCCCTGCTGACTAGACTGCCCTTGTGTAAAGTCGTTGCTTGTCTGGGTTCCATAAACTTCTTCCGGTGGATTTGGCATGGAACGAGTCCAGGGACGAGGCATTTTCCACTCTGGGGTATTTTTGCAAAGCTCATGAGAAAAACTGTGCGGCACAAGGAATAATTTTGTAAAGGTGAAATTTAAAAGACCCCCAAGATTTTTCAAGAAAGCTATTTGATTGCGCAGGGAGAAGGACTGCTCAGAACATATTTTACACGCGATTCGTAATTATACAATACATCACTCAGGATGTGCGTACACATTCCTGACATGTTATTTAGGCTAGTGCACTCCTCCGGGTTCCTACATGATGCGCACACAAACTACTACTCACCAAACCTATGTACATATAAAACATATCATACATGCTGGCACATCGCGCGGCTACTAGGCGCACTCAGTCGGAGATGGTGAAAATTTCCTTCTGCCTGCCGAGGGTAAGACCCAGTGGTGCAGGAGACTCAACCTCCTCCTCACGAATAGGCTCCAGGCGCGAAGTACTACGTTGAGGAGTTGGTGCGGGTGCGGTCGGTGGTGCAGCTCTGACTGGAGCAGGAGCAATGACCTGGTCAAACTCCTCAGTGGTAGGCAGACGGCGAGCGGTGGCCAAAATGGCTGGTGAATAGGATGCTGAGGACGAGACGAAAGTCAGTGGTGGAGCCATGTGGAGAAGCTCCCTCCTGTTGGCGGAACAGCCCTGAACTGAGTCCATACGGGCAACCACAAGGGCGTCCACGAGGTTGTCAAAAGCTGCCTCAAGAGCTTTGAGATATTCAACAAGCATCTCAATAGCCTCATCTCTTTCTCCCCTATGGCAAGCGAATGCGTAGTGACAAGTATACGGCACATGGCATGGGAGGTAGCGGTAACGACGAGTCTTCATCGCAGGAAGTACATCCCGAAGACGAGCTATTGCCTCACGGGCGGCCATCTGCATGGCATGCCTCTCCGTAGGCATGGCCCTTCCCACAAAACGGAAGTGGCGGGACGCAAAACGTCCTCCCTTGAATTGCACCACGGCCTGATGCATAGACACGTTGTCACTGATCTTGTGCTGGTATAGTGTGAACTCTGGACGAGTCGATGGCCCGATCGTGAGCTTGGTGATGGAGACGAGAAGCTTGACAAACCCCTCAGGCACATTGGCGAACACCTATGACTCGCAGTCGTTGCCAGCCATCTACAAAAGTAGGCAAAAATTCCGAAGAGTCAAATCATAAATTTATGATGACCAACAGAAATTAGCTACATTTGCACAATGCTGAAAAAGCACTAAAAACGCTAATAACCGATTAGCGATCGCACCTAGTGGCTTCCTACAGTCAGCCTGGCTCTGATACCAAGTTTGTCACGACCGGTTTTCCAATAAAATAATTATTGAGAAACCGGCCCCTTTAACGGACCAGTCTAGAAGAATCCTTCTTACTGGTAGACAAATACTTGATTACAGAAATCCAGAAGTACTAAATATAATACAAGGTTGAGCGGAGGCTGCTCAAAAATTTATTACAAGCACGCCGATATTATACATAAAGGCGGATATGACACAAGGGGTATGGTGGCATAACTACTGACTCGTAATAAAAGTGATGGTGGATATGTCACAGCGAAGTGGGTGACAGGACCCCTAAATCTTACAGCTCATCGAGCGTCGGGGTGAGGCTCGAGGGCTTTTATTCTGGGTAGCGGAAGCGTATATAATACATGAGACCAAATCCAGAATCGCACGGGACTGACTGGGACTCCTCTAGGCGTCGGACTCGCTATCGAACTCTTCATCCATAAGATCGCCTTCGTCAACATCTGGCCAAATCAACAAGCCAGGTGAGTACTATGAAAGTACTCGCAAGACAGTTTGGACATAAGATATAACAAATGCAAACATGATGCACATGAGCAGGTTGGTAATGCGCACTCAGATAATAAAATCTTGCACTGCATGACAAGTAAAAAGGAAGTCAGGCGGTAGTCCTCCCGAAATCCCAACAAAATACTGAGGGCCAATCGAGTGTCTGAAATGACGCCTCGAAAGGGTAAAAATAAATTAACAATGCCGCAGTCGGGCGTCAGGGCGACACCACATAAAGGGCTTATATTGGAATATAAATGACGGTGCGTGCCATAGTCGGATGTCTGAGCGACATCACATAAAGGGCTTATATCCAAGGTAAATAACAAGAGTACCACAGTCGGACGTCTGAGCGACATCACATACAGGGCTTATATCCAAAGTAAATAACAAGAGTGCCACAGTCGGACGTCTGAGCGACATCACATAAAGGGCTTCTATTCAAAGTGAATAACAAGAGTGCCACAGTCGGACGTCTGAGCGACATCACATAAAGGGCTTATATTCAAAGTGAATAACAAGAGTGCCACAGTCGGACGTCTGAGCGACATCACATAAGGGGCTTATATTTCATTACTCGAAATTCAAGTAGCTCATGAGTTTAAATCATCTCAGGGAAATACTCAGGTACGCAATAATACAAGGGTTAGTACATCCACAGGAATAACATTCAACTTGGTTTGCCGCTCATGTTTACTCAGCGGAGATTTTCACGGAGACTGACACAGAGACTGACATGGGTATTGATATAGATATGTTGACCAAGGTCCTTGACCATGGACACCATTACTCGGAAAGTTTTGACTCTGCAGAGTTTGTACTTTTAACCACAGCCAACGGATTTCGGTAGTCACAAAGGACTAGTTCCGTTTATGGTGTTTTAGGAGAAACACATCTAACCGGTACACACCCATTCCACATTCCGCTGCCAGGAATCACCCTAGACAGCGTTCAAGAAAAACTTTAAGACGGAGAGGCTACAACCTCGCGTAGCATGGGATCAAATTTATATCGGGCGTTCTAAGGGGTGCCCCCCTCTCGGTCCCAATCGGAAACACCCATGCCCCCTGACTGGATGACTGGCTTTAATCCAGGGCCATGGAACCCTCATCACGGCCTCTCTATTTGGTGTGTACATGGAAAGAGGTTTGCAACTTACTAAACCGTATTCTTTGCAGAAAACATGTGGTAGCACGAAAAAGGGGCGGACGGTAACGTGACTCGGTCCACGTTAACGTCGGAGTTTAACGGTTGATGTAAGACTGGCATGCTTCAACAATACCATCTTGCTAACTTTCATGTTACCACATGATCAGGTTATCTCCCAATCCAGGAGATCACATCAATACTCGAAACATAGTGGTGGTTGCCTCGCATGCAACGTAATCACTCACTGGTGTATCCACAAAACTGCTATGCACTGCTACACCAGCAAACATGCAAAAACACTCATCATATCAAAGGTTCAAACGTGCTTGCCTGGTTCGGAGAAGTCGGAGTCTAGCTCGGTGAAGTTCGCGGCTCCGTCACCTCCTCCGGTATCTACGGTATAAAGAAACCGTACACTAACGTGAATACCGTGTGGGTATAAAAATTTATTTCAAATTTTTTCCAAATAAATACTATAAAAAACTAGAAAAAAATATAATACTAACAAAAAAAATCAATCAAAAAGCATCTTTTATTTAAAAGATATAAGGGTTTTAGTCCAAGGACCAATCTGTGATGAAACAGAAAAGATCCAGGGGCTAGTTTGAAAAACCAGAAAATGCTTCGGTAGGAAATACGTCAGCCCAAAAGGAAAAGATCCAGGGGCTAGTTTGAAAAACCAGAAAATGGTTCGGAGGAAAGAAAGAGAGGCTGACGGGGGGGGTCCCACCCGTCAGGTTCAAACTCCGAACGGAGCTCGCCGGCGCCCGAAGGCTGCGGTGGTCGCCGTCGTTGATCCACGGCGAGGTAGGGGGATCGGAGGGTTCCTACGGGTTCACCGTGTCTTTCCGCGTCGGTGGGTGGTGAACTTGACCGTCGGCGAGCACCACGGCGACGGTGGCCTTATCTCCGGCGAACGGTGGTTCGGGCGAGGATGAAGCTCTCCGGGGGGTGCTGCAAACCTCAAATTAGGGTGCGGGTTAGAGAGGTGGATGCACTAGGAGGCTACTGGCATGAGTTGAGCAGCGGGGGTGCACGCACTGGAGTGAATCTAGCCGGATCCCGAAGCGGGTCGAGGCGGCCGGAGTTGTGGAAGAAGACCTCCTCGAGGCCCTCCCAGTGGCTTGGCGTAGTTCTTGTGGGTAGGAGTGATTGTGCGTGGTCGAGATCGAGCTCGTGACCTCCTTTTATAGACGATCCGAGGAGGTGGCCGTGAACGGGATAACGCCGGCAAGCAATTACGGCGAGGCAGAGGTCGGGCAGGAGGTTTAGGTGACTTGGCATCTTCGTGGTGGTACACTGGCACCGTTTCTTAGCTAAAACCTCGGCCGTACTTGGGTAATGCTTCGGCCCTCGACGGAACGGCCGTACGAGCACGCCGGCGGCAGGGAGCGCGCTCCGCGCCTTCCAGTTCACGACGACGGCTCTGCAGCGTGCACAGGGGAGGGGACGGCCACGCGGTGGCCTCTGGTGGCTTGGGCGGTGCTGGACGGCGCCGTCCCTCGCTGCGCCTCTCTGGCAGCCGCAGCGGGCGCTGCTGCCGCCGCTCACGGGGAGGCGCACCTCTGCCAGCTCGTCGCCGACGCCCGCAAGCGTCCAGGCGACCGTGCGGCGCGGTGGATAAGAAGGGGGAACATGGAGCAAGGCGCCACCACGGCTACTGGCGAGATCGAGGAGCGGTTCTGAAGAAGACGACACTGGCTTCTGAAACTGTTTCACTGAACTCTGAACTTTGACAGGAACAGTGCATGCCAGGAGTTCGACGATATGATTTGGGCACGAGAATTTTTTTCTGGAGCTGGGGCTTGGTGAGGTGACCTCTTGATGCATCCAGAGGCTGCCTGAATTTTCTCAGATTTTTAGGAGGAGGAAACAAATGAATTTCATCAAATTTGACAAATATGGTCCAAACTTGCAGTAAGCACATTTTGAAAATTTTGAACTCGGGACCAGTGGATCTTCCTGGATCTTGGTTGAGGGTCCTAGGGACTAGCCAGGGAAATTTGTTTGGAGGCAAAACTCAAAGGAAAACTAGTGGTTCCTTTGTAAATTTCTAAAGGCCAAAATAGAAGGCAGAAAATATTTTTGATTAAAATAAATGGAGATAAAAATCATGGGGGAGTTAAACTTGCTGGATTTGAAGCATGTATTGACACCAAGTGGGAAGATGGATTTTGGGAGGGGGATTTCAACTTAGGTTATGGCAAGAGGTAAATTTTGAAAGGGAAAAGATCACCCCATAAGCCATAGGGCTATTTATAAAAGAAAGGATTTTCACAAACTTTCCCAATGAGAAACATTTGTGTTGAGTCAACACAAGGTGAAAAACCTCCAAGGTCAAAGATCAAGTCTTGGATGAACCCAAACCAAATACTTGTCATAAAAGAAATTTTTTGAGAAGGGGAGTCTCTAAATTTTTTTTAAATAACCCCCTTCAAATCAAATAAAGATTTTGATAAAACCAAATAAAATTTTTGGGTGTCACATGAAGTCTTGCTATTAGTAGTCATTTGAATTTGGTATTCGTTCGATATTTTGATGAGATGTATGTTGTCTATCCTCTAGTGGGGTTATGTGGACATCGACTACATAACACTTCACCATTATGTGGGCCTAGAGGAAGGCATTGGGAAGTAATAAGTAGATGATGGGTTGCTAGAGTGACAGAAGCTTAAACCCTAGTTTATGCGTTGCTTCATAAGGGGCTGATTTGGATCCATATGTTTCATGCTATGGTTAGGTTTACCTTAATACTTTTGTTGTAGTTGCGGATGCTTGCAATAGAGGTTAATCATAAGTGGGATGCTTGTCCAAGTAAGGGCAGCACCCAAGCACTGGTCCACCCACATATCAAATTATCAAAGTACCGAACGCGAATCATATGAACGTGATGAAAACTAGCTTGACGATAATTCCCATGTGTCCTTGGGAGCGTTTTCCTTTATATAAGAGTTTGTCCAGGCTTGTCCTTTGCTACAATAAGGATTGGGCCACCTTGCTGCACTTTATTTACTTTTGTTACTTGTTGCTCGTTAGAAATTATCCTATCACAAAACTATCTGTTACCTATAATTTCAGTGCTTACAGAGAATACCTTGCTAAAACCGCTTATCATTTCCTTCTGCTCCTCGTTGGGTTCGACACTCTTACTTATCGAAAGGACTACGATAGATCCCCTATACTTGTGGGTCATCAAGACTCTTTTCTAGCGCCGTTGCCGGGGAGTGAAGCGCCTTTGGTAGGTGGAATTTTGTAAGGAAAAATTTATATAGTGTGCTGAAATTTACTGTCACTTGTTATTATGGAAAGTAATCCTCTGAGGGGCTTGTTCGGGGTATCTTCACCCCGGCCAGTAGAGCAAAGAGTTGCTCCTCAACCTACTGAAGATGAAAATGTCCACTTTGAGGTTCCTTCGGGTATGTTAGAAAAACTGCTAGCTAATCCTTATGTAGGAGATGGAACAAAGCATCCTGATGAGCACCTAATTTATGTGGATGAAGTTTGTGGATTATTTAAGCTTGCAGGTATACCCGGTGATTTTATTAAGAAGAAGGTCTTCCCTTTATCTTTGAACGGAGATGCATTGACATGGTATAGGCTATGTGATGATACGAGATCATGGAACTACAAACAATTGAAATTGGAATTTCATCAGAAATTTTATCCTATGCATCTTGTTCATCGTGATCGCAATTATATATATAATTTTTGGCCTCGCGAAGGAGAAAGCATCTCTCAAGCTTGGGGGAGGCTTAAATCAATGTTATATTCATGCCCCAATCATGAGCTTCCAAGAGAAATAATTATTCAAAGTTTTTATGCTCAGCTTTCTGATAACAATCGCACCATGCTCGATACTTCTTGTGCTGGCTCTTTTATGATTAAGACTATTGAATTCAAATGGTATTTATTGGATAGAATTAAACGCAACTCTGAAGATTGGGATCTCGACGAAGGTAAGGAGTCAGGTATGACACCTAAGTTTGATTGTGTTAAATCTTTTATGGATACAGATGTTTTCCGTAAGTTTAGCACTAAATATGGACTTGACTCTGAGATAGTAGCTTCTTTCTCTGAATCTTTTGCTGCTCACGTTGATCTCCCTAGGGAGAAGTGGTTTAAATATCATCCTCCCATAGAAGTAAAAGTAGCTGCACCTATTAAAGTTGAAGAAAAGGCTATCACTTATAATGATCCTATTGCTCCTACTGCTTATGTTGAGAAACCACCTTTTCCTGTTAGGATAAAGGATCACGCTAAAGCTTCAACTGTGGTTCGTAAAAGGAATATTAGAACTTATACACCTCCTGAGCAAGTTAAAGTTGAACCTAATATTGCTATTGTTAAAGATCTCTTGTCTGATAATATTGATGGGAATGTTATTTATTTCTGTGATGAAACTGCTAGAATTGCCAAACCTTGTGCTAAAGATAAACATAGACCTGTGGTAGGCATGCCTGTTATTTCGGTTAAAATAGGATATCATTGTTATCATGGCTTATGTGATATGGGTGCTAGTGCTAGTGCAATACCTATTGACTTATGCAAAGAAATTAAGCACGATATTGCACCTACTGAGTTAGAAGATATTGATGTCACAATTAAACTTGCCAATAGAGATACTATTTCACCAATGGGAATTGTTAGAGATGTTGAAGTCTTGTGTGGGAAAACTAAATATCCTGCTGATTTTCTTGTTCTTGGTTCCCCACAAGATAGCTTTTGTCCCATTATATTTGGTAGACCCTTCTTAAACACCATTAATGCTAGGATAGACTGCGAAAAGGATGTTGTTACTATTGGTTTGGGTGATATGTCTCATGAGTTTAATTTCTCTAAATTTCGTAGACAACACCGTGAAGAGGAATTACCTAGTAAGGATGAAATTATTGGTCTTGCTTCTATTGCCGTACCTCCTAGTGATCCTTTAGAACAATATTTGCTAGACCATGAAAATGATATGTTTATGAATGAAAGAAGGGAAATAGATGAAGTATTCTTTAAACAAGAACCCATCTTGAAACACAATTCGCCTGTTGAAATCCTAGGGGATCCTCCTCCACCCAAGGGTGATCCCGTGTTTGAGCTTAAATCGTTGCCTGATACTCTTAAATATGCTTATCTTGATGAGAAAAAGATATATCATGTTATTATTAGAGCTAACCTTTCAGAGCATGAAGAAGAGAGATTATTGAAAACTCTGAAGAAGCATCGCGCTGCTATTGGATATACTCTTGATGATCTTAAGGGCATTAGTACCACTTTATGCCAACACAAAATAAATTTGGAGAAAGATGCCAAACCAGTTCGTGATCATCAACGACGGCTGAATCCTAAGATGAAAGAAGTGGTAAGAAAGGAAATACTAAAGCTCCTTGAGGCAGGTATAATTTATCCCATTGCTGATAGTCAGTGGGTAAGTCCTGTCCATTGTGTCCCTAAGAAGGGAGGTATTACCGTAGTTCCTAATGATAAAGATGAATTGACCCCGCAAAGAATTATTACGGGTTATAGGATGGTAATTGATGTCCGCAAATTAAATAAGGCTACTAAAAAGGATCATTACCCCTTACCTTTTATCGATCAAATGCTAGAAAGATTATCCAAACATACACACTTTTGCTTTCTAGATGGTTATTCTGGTTTCTCTCAAATACCTGTGTCAGCCGATCATCAATCAAAGACCACTTTTACTTGCCCTTTTGGTACTTTTGCTTATAGACGTATGCCTTTTGGTTTATGTAATGCACCTGCTACCTTTCAAAGATGCATGATGGCTATATTCTCTGACTTTTGTGAAAAGATTTGTGAGGTTTTCATGGATGATTTTTCCGTCTATGGATCCTCTTTTGATGATTGCTTGAGCAACCTTGATCGAGTTTTGCAGAGATGTGAAGAAACTAATCTTGTCTTGAATTGGGAAAAGTGCCACTTTATGGTTAATGAAGGTATTGTCTTGGGGCATAAAGTTTCTGAAAGAGGTATTGAAGTTGATAAAGCCAAGGTTGATGCTATTGAAAAGATGCCATGTCCCAAGGACATCAAAGGTATAAGAAGTTTCCTTGGTCACGCCGGATTTTAGGAGGTTCATTAAGGACTTCTCAAAAATTTCTCGGCCTCTGACTAAATTATTACAAAAAGATATACCATTTGTCTTTGATGATGATTGTGTAGAAGCATTTGAAATACTTAAGAAAGCATTGATCTCTGCACCTATTGTTCAGCCACCTGATTGGAATTTACCCTTTGAAATTATGTGTGATGCTAGTGATTATGTTGTAGGTGTTGTTCTAGGGCAAAGAGTTGATAAGAAATTAAATGTTATTCAATATGCTAGTAAAACTCTAGACAATGCTCAAAGAAATTATGCTACTACTGAAAAAGAATTCCTAGCAGTTGTATTTGCTTTTGATAAGTTCAGGCCTTATATTGTTGATTCTAAAGTAACTATTCACACTGATCATGCTGCTATTAAATATCTTATGGAAAAGAAAGATGCTAAACCTAGACTTATTAGATGGGTTCTCTTGCTACAAGAATTTGATTTGCATATTATTGATAGAAAGGGAGCTGAGAACCCCATTGCAGACAACTTGTCTAGGTTAGAAAATGTTCTTGATGACCCACTACCTATCGATGATAGCTTTCCTGATGACCAATTAAATGTCATAAATGCTTCTCATACTACTCCATGGTATGTTGATTATGCTAATTACATCGTTGCTAAATTCATACCACCTAGTTTCACATACCAGCAAAAGAAAAAGTTTTTCTATGATTTGAGACATTACTTCTGGGATGACCCTCATCTTTATAAAGAAGGAGTAGATGGTGTTATTAGACGTTGTGTACCTGAGCATGAACAGGACCAGATCCTACGCAAGTGTCACTCCGAGGCTTATGGAGGACACCACGCTAGAGACAGAACTGCACATAGGGTATTGGAATCCGGTTTTTATTGGCCTACTCTCTTCAAGGATGCCCGTAAGTTTGTCTTGTCTTGTGATGAATGTCAAAGAATTGGTAATATTAGTAGACATCAAGAAATGCCTATGAATTATTCACTTGTTATTGAACCATTTGATGTTTGGGGCTTTGATTATATGGGACCTTTTCCTTCCTCTAATGGTTACACACATATTTTAGTTGTTGTTGATTACGTTACTAAGTGGGTAGAAGCTATTCCAACTAGTAGTGCTGATCATAACACTTCTATTAAAATGCTTAAAGAAGTTATTTTCCCGAGGTTTGGAGTCCCTAGATATTTAATGATGAATGGTGGTTCACATTTTATTCATGGTGCTTTCTGAAAAATGCTTGCTAAATATGATGTTAATCATAGAATTGCATCTCCTTATCACCCG
Organism: Aegilops tauschii subsp. strangulata; assembly: GCF_002575655.3. Classification (NCBI taxonomy): domain Eukaryota; kingdom Viridiplantae; phylum Streptophyta; class Magnoliopsida; order Poales; family Poaceae; genus Aegilops; species Aegilops tauschii. The sequence goes on from NC_053038.3 coordinate 96,518,818, forward strand.
CAGTCTAGCGGTCAAGTAGAATTGAGTAATAGAGAACTCAAATTAATTTTGCAAAAGACTGTTAATAGATCTAGAAAGAATTGGTCCAAGAAACTTGATGATGCATTATGGGCTTATAGAACTACATATAAAAATCCTATGGGTATGTCTCCATATATAATGGTTTATGGAAAAGCATGCCACTTACCTCTCGAACTAGAACATAAGGCATATTGGGCTATTAAAGAGCTCAATTATGATTTCAAACTTCCCGGTGAGAATAGGTTATTCGACATTACCTCACTTGATGAATGGAGAACCCAAGCCTATGAGAATGCCAAATTGTTTAAAGAAAAAGTTAAAAGATGGCACGACAAAAGGATACAAAAGCGTGAGTTTAGTGTAGGTGATTATGTATTGCTAAACAACTCTCATTTAAGATTTTTTGCAGGAAAACTTCTCTCTCAATGGGAAGGTCCTTACGTTATCGAGGAGGTCTATCATTCCGGTGCCATAAAAATCAACAACTTCGAAGGCACAAACCCGAAGGTGGTGAACGGTCAAAGAATTAAACATTATATCTCAGGTAACCCCATAAATGTTGAAACCAATATCATTGAAACCGTAACACCGGAGGAATACATAAGGGACACTTTTCGGAACGTTTCAGACTCCGAAAAGGAATAGGTATGTGGTACGGTAAGTAAACCGACTCCAAAACAGTTCTAATGGCAATATTTCTCCGTTTTGGAATATTTAGAAAAATAGAAAAATAAGAAGCAGTTCGGGAAGGACACGAGGGTAGAGGGCGCGCCCTACCCTACTGGGCGCGCCCCCCTGCCTCGTGGGCACCTCGTGCGCTCTCCGGACTCCGTTTTCTTGCACGATACGTATTTTGGTCGGTAAAAATTCATTATATAATCTCCCGAAGGTTTTGACCACGGTATCACGCAATTGTCTTCTGTTCTTGTTTCGAGTTGTTGCTGTTGCAGATTAGAGCAAGACGTCTTCTCAAGAGTCAGTCGGGGAGAGCCGGGTGTCTCATCCGGCATCGGGACCAAGGACAAACAGCGATGCTGACCACTTTGGGCCAGCAACGGAGGAAGAGATGGTGGCTGATTTGATGAGGATAGATGCCATAGAGGAGGATCAAGAAGTCACTTGTCGCTTCCGAGATGGATTCATGATGGGGGAACTACAGAGCTCAGCTATTCCAAACTCGGTTATCCCTTCCAATGTTAGATTTCTTTCTTATGAAAATATGAAGAAGAGTGTCACTTGTTCTCCCGCAGCTATGCAACACCCTTGGGTGAAAGGAGCCTTAGCCATTACAGGAAAGCTTCGTAAGGAAATAATGGACCTCAAGCCGCAAGTCAATAAGCTCGAGGAGGAGAATCGTATCCTGAGAAGCATCATCGCCAAGAATATTACACCATCACCGAAAAAGGAGACATAATCACATGGGTATGGGCACTCCCCTTGGCAACTGCCAAGCTTGGGGGAGATGCCCCGGTATCGTATCACCATCACACTCCTATCTTTACCATTTTTCTTAGTTCGCTCCTTTTAGTAGTATCTTGATCTAGTAGAATAAAAGTTTTGGTATGATCTAGTTTTGAGTTTTGCTTTATGATCTCTCTATGTAATCGAGTCCGTGAGCTATATATAATAAAGATTAGTGTTGAGTCAAGGGCATGATTATTTTGCCATGATCTTGAGTGAATAAAAGAAAAATAAAAGAATAAAAAGAAACAAAGAGATCATATTGATCTTATTGAGAGTAATGACTTCACATAGAAAGAGTATGATGATTAAATTGTTGAGAGTTGACAAACATAGCTTTGGTCATCGTTGCAATTAATTGGAAGTAATAAAGAAAGAGCGGTTTCACATATAAATATACTATCTTGGACATCTTTTATGATTGGGAGCACTCATTAAAATATGACATGCTAGAGAGTTGATGTTGGACAAGGAAGACAACGTAATGGATTATGTTTTCTTATATCTGAGATAAAGTATATTGTCATGGATCATCCAACATGTTGAGCTTGCCTTTCCCCCTCATGCTAGCCAAATTCTTTGCACCAAGTACAGATACTACTTGTGCTTCCAAAAACCCTTAAACCAGTTTTGCCATGAGAGTCCACCATATCTACCTATGGATTGAGTAAGATCCTTCAAGTAAGTTGTCATCGGTGCAAGCAATAAAAATTGCTCTTTAAATATGGATGATTGATTTGTGTGGAGGAAATAAGCTTTATACGATCTTGTGATGTGGAAGAAATAAAAGCGACGGACTACATAATAAAGGTTCATATCACAAGTGGCAATATAAAGTGACGTTCTTTCGCATTAAGATTTTGTGCATCCAACCCTGAAAGCGCATGGCAACCTCTGCTTCCCTCTGCGAAGGGCCTATCTGTTACTATTATCTTCTACCTTATGCAAGAGTCATGGTGATCTTCACCTTTCCTTTTTACATTTTATCCTTTGGCAAGCACAGGATGTTGGAAAGATCCTGATAGATATATCTAACTGGATGTAAGTTAGCATGAACTATTATTGTTGACATTACCCTTGAGGTAAAAGGTTGGGAGGCGAAACTATAAGCCCTATCTTTCTCTGTGTCCGATTAAAACTCCGTAACCACAAGTGTTGCGTGAGTGTTAGCAATTATGAAATACTAAATGATAGTTGAGTGTGTGGACTTGCTAGAAACCTCTGACATAGACTCTTTCTGATGTTATGATAAAATTGCAATTGCTTCAATGACTGAGATTATAGTTTGTTAGTTCTCAATAAAGTTTTTGATTCATACTTTGCATTGTGAATAGATTATTATTTGAGCATAAGAAATCATATGACAATATCCATATATGTTGCTGTTATGAGAATAATCATGATGCCCTCATGTCCGTATTTTATATTATCGACACCTCTACCCCTAAACATGTGGACATATTTATCGTTATCGGCTTTCGCTTGAGGACAAGCGAGGTCTAAGCTTGGGGGAGTTGATACGTCCATTTTGCATCATGCTTTTATATCGATATTTATTGCATTATGGGCTGTTATTACACATTATGTCACAATACTTATGCCTATTCTCTCTTATTTTACAAGGTTTACATAAGGAGGGAGAATGCCCGCAGCTGGAATTCTGGGCTGGAAAATGAGCAAATATTAGAGACCTATTCTGCACAACTCCAAAAGTCCTGAAACTCCACGAAAGTTATTTTTGGAAATAATAAAAAATATTGAGCGGAAGAAATACATCAGGGGGGCCTCCACCTGGCCACGAGGGTGGGGGGCGCGCCCTACCCCCCTGGGCGCGCCCCCCTGCTTCGTGGGCCCCCTGTTTGCCCTCCGGTGCCCATCTTCTGCTATATGAAGTCTTTCGTCCAAAGAAAAATCATAAGCAAGCTTTCGGGACGAGACTCCGCCGCCACTAGGCGGAACCTTGGCGGAACCAATCTAGGCTCCGGCAGAGCTGTTCTGCCAGGGACACTTCCCTCCGGGAGGGGGAAATCATCGCCATCGCCATCACCAACGCTCCTCTCATCGGGATAGGGCAATCTCCATCAACATCTTCACCAGCACCATCTCCTCTCAAACCCTAGTTCATCTCTTGTATCCAATTCTTGTCTCTAAGTCCGGGATTGGTACCTGTAGGTTGCTAGTAGTGTTGATTACTCCTTGTAGTTGATGCTAGAGATCATATTTTCAGATCCTATATGCATATTAATACTCCTCTGATTATGAACATGAATATGCTTTGTCAGTAGTTACGTTTGTTCCTGAGGACATGGGAGAAGTCTTGCTATTAGTAGTCATGTGAATTTGGTATTTGTTCGATATTTTGATGAGATGTATGTTATCTATCCTCTAGTGGGGTTATGTGAACGTCGACTACATAACACTTCACCATTATGTGGGCCTAGAGGAAGGCATTGGGAAGTAATAGGTAGATGATGGGTTGCTAGAGTGACAGAAGCTTAAACCCTAGTTTATGCGTTGCTTCGTAAGGGGCTGATTTGGATCCATATGTTTCATGCTATGGGTAGGTTTACCTTAATACTTATGTTGTAATTGTGCATGCTTGCAATAGAGGTTAATCATAAGTGGGATGCTTGTCCAAGTAAGGGCAGCACGTAAGCACTTGTCCACCCACATATCAAATTATCAAAGTACCGAACGCGAATCATATGAACGTGATGAAAACTAGCTTGACGATAATTCCCATGTGTCCTCGGGAGCGTTTTCCTTTATATAAGAGTTCTTCCAGGCTTGTCCTTTGCTACAAAAAGGATTGGGCCACCTTGCTGCACTTTATTTACTTTTGTTACTTGTTCCTCGTTACAAATTATCCTATCACAAAACTATCTGTTACCTATAATTTCAGTCCTTGCAGAGAATACCTTGCTGAAAACCGCTTATCATTTCCTTCTGCTCCTCATTGGGTTCGACACTCTTACTTTTCGAAAGGACAACGATAGATACCCTATGCTTGTGGGTCATCACCCGCCTTGAGGCAGGGCCTCGTGAGTCCCGCGTTGGCTTACGAGTGCCCAGACACACCTCGTCTGGCCCTGCCATGCAAGCCACGTGTCAGGGCGGGGCTGTACACGCCCCGGGGGCTCCACTCAAAGGGAGCCCTCACCCACGCGCCAGTGGAAGCACCATGCTCCGTGCTGGCAGTCGACACGGTCAAGGGGCGGCTATGCCCATGCAAGTGCAGAAGCACTATGCTCCGCGCTGGTGATAAACAACTGAGGGCGGCCCCATGGCCGTACCAACCTCAGGGATCCCCCGGGCTCGGTGTCCAGCCTCGTCGCAACACCTCCCCTCGAGAGAGTCGCGCGAGGGGGCTGGGCACGGGGGCTGCGCCCGGGTCACGCCCGAGCGTATGCCACCCTGCCAGGTCCTTCAGACCCGGCCGTCACACGTCCCTCCCGAGCGGAGGCTCGACGAAGGAAAAGGTATGAAGGTCGTTTGAGTGTCAAGGGGGACTCCTGAGCATCGCGACTCAGGAGCCTAACTGGCCACATAGCTCCTCACTCCTTGGTTCCGTCCTGGTGATCCGGACGGCCCAACGGCGGTCGAGGTATGTGCGGGGTCGGGCCCTGCCGACGTAGAACACTAAGGCCTACTCTCGCATCTCCTTTCCATAAGTTGTTTGCACGTCAAGGGGGACTCCTGAGCATCGCGACTCAGGAGACGAACTAGCCACGTAGCCCCTCACCCCTTGGTCTCGTCCTGGCGATCCGGACGACCCAATGGCGGCTGAGGTACGCGTGGGGTCGGGCCTCGCCGACGTAGAACGCCAAACAAATGGAAAGGAAAGCATGAAATCTTAAGCAAATATTACAGAGCATACTGTTCTTCAAATACCAAACGCAAGTTTAAACGCCTCCACAAGGCATGGTGCATGTTGCAAAGATAAAGCAGGAAAAGGAGCCGCCAGCAAGCCCCCTCGTCAGCCTTGGGCGCCGCCGTCACTCGCAAGGGGTGCCCCTTCGACGACGATGTTGCCCCCACCAGTGCCGCCCACCTGAGTTGCAGGTTCGGCAGTACCACCAGCTGAGGGAATGGGGTCGACGGCGAGGAACTTCTTCAGCAAGGCCTCCACCTGGCCCTTCACAGCTTTGGTGGCGGCTGCACAACGCTCCTTATCCACGGGGATCATCTTGATTCCTCGCAGGGAACAAAAGGAGAAGTTTTCTAGGGGCCCTATCTACGAGCGTCTCCGCCGACGCCATCATCAACAGTGGGCCACGGGAGGCCGACGCCAACCCCATCCAGATCAACGGCGGCGACGGGCGGACGCTGCTGCTGCACTCCGGGCACGGCGAGAGCTCGGGGACACGTAGCTATTGTCGCTCATCTCCGGTGTCTCGTAGGGCTCGTGAGAGTCGCCTGACTCCCAAGCACCGTCGCTACTGTCGGTGGAACTGCTAGCGATGCCAGCAGTGGGCCCAGCTCCTGCCGCAGTGCCGCCCCGACGGCCCCCTCCAAGGCAGCACTCCAGGCGGCGGCCTCCCTCGTCGAAGACCTTGAAGAACATCGTGGAGGCGCCGTCATATTCGAAATGGATGGCAAATGCGCCCTCCGTGCAGCAAGCTCGTGCGACCTCGCCCCATCCGCGGGTCATTAAGATCTTGCCCGGGGAGAAGACCTCGACCTCCGCCCCCGTCGCCCGGGCGTCGCACTCGGCATGTTGCAGCCACAGCTCGAGTGGCCCCCTCGGCGGCATCTCGGCGGAGAAGAACTGCGGGAAGCGAATCCAAGAGCGCGGTGGCATCACCGCCCACACCACAAGTTTACGTGAGGAGCTCTCGGCGTGGGTTCCTGGGGCGGAGGAGTGCACCACCGCGGCACGCCCACCACGGCCGCGGCGCAATCGGCGCCGATTGTCGCCTCTTCCTCTGTAGCCCTCTGCCTGGGCGTACACAGGCAGCGGATATCCGGGGGGAGGCCACTCATGCCAAGGCCTCGTCACCACCGGTCTCGCGACGACATCACGGGAGCGGGCCAGCCTCTTCTTCGGCGGGAGTGGCCCTGGCTCTTCGCGGGGGGTTTTCCACTTTTTAGCGGCGGAGAACCTCTAAATCGGCGCCATGGGCAGCGAAACAAGGAAGAAGAAGCAGGCGGAATGGAGGTAGAGATGGGCGACGGGGGCTCCGCCCCCTCCCCATTTATAGCCAGGAGAAGGCCAACCGGCGACCCCCACGATCGCAGGTAATGATGGCCTTTCTGCATGCACCAGGGACTCGTCAAGTCAGGCAGCTGCCGAGTCAACGTGGGGAAGCAGAGACACCCACGTCCTGTCAACCGCCACGTGTCAATCAAGGCCACCGACTATTGGGGCCCACGGCGCTCCGCACTTGACCCTTGGCGTCGCCTCGAAGTCAAGTCCGAGCATGCCTTGGGCCCGGGGGCTACTGTCGGCGTCCTGGGAACGGGGGTACCCAGACTTGCCTGCCTGCGGCCCAGGGTGTGGCTCCTCTAACGGCCTGGTACGGCCCATCTTCATTAGCGAAACGCACAAGACCCTCGCGAGGGGCCAAGCCTAGCGAGGCGGACGACACAAGACCTCCTCAGGGGCAGCCTCACTAGGCTGGCTCGCGAGGAGTGGAGAGATCAAGGCGAGGGGCACCTCGTGAGGTTTCCGTGACGTGAGCCATGACGACCAAGGCCAAGCGGGCGCCAGCGGGTGTAGAGTACTGGTTTCCTCTTTGGTGCTAAAGGGGCAGGTGCAAGCGAGGAGTCCCGAGGCATCAGGCAAAGGTTTCAATATCGGTGCAACGAGACCAAGACCAGCAGGACGGTAGGACGGAGGTCATCGCGGAGCCGACGACTGCGTCACCACCAGAGCCTTTGGCACGCGAAGACCACCTTTTGTCAGGATAGCTTGTACTAGCTGTCCCCCTTCAAATTGGCCGTTGTGGGATCCCTTCCTTCCTAAACATTTGGGAAGAGGACCAGGGCCTCTATAAATAGGACTAGCCACCACCATAAAGGGGGGACGACGGATTTGAGATCACCCGGATCATCTTGACACACACAAGCTCCTCGAGCTCGAGAACACCTCTCCTCAGGAGGTTGTTCTTCCTTTGTACTTGTTCATCCCCAGCCTATAAGGCAATCCACCACACCACACTGGAGTAGGGTATTACACCACATCGGTGGCCCGAACCAGTATAAATTCCTGTGTCTCGTGTTCCTTGGGTTCGGCGAGCTTGGCCTTGAGATCGTTGCGGGAGTGCGAGCTAGGGGGAGAGAAATCTTCATGCGCACCCCAGTGTTCGAACCTCTCCGACACAAAGGTTGTGACAAATCGTATGGACCGAACATCCATGGGACTGGAAATCCTGGTGGGTGCGATAAACCCTGCAATGCATACAATATTGGAGTGTAACAATAATTGATAAACCATCCTCACAAAAAAGATGATCTGGATACTTCAAAATATACAGTCTGAATTGAGTGGACAGACATTAACATAGACTGTTCTCAGGACTCACCACACACCAAAAGCGGCAGTACTAAATGTCGGATCACGGGTTCTGGCAAAACCCTCAAGGTTCGAACACAGGGGTGCATGCGGAGATTTCCTCTCTACCGATATACGCCCTAGCTCGCTAAGACCTCGCGGACGAACTCGACGAACTCGCAACACAAAGACACAAGATTTATACTGGTTCGGGCCACCGTTGTGGTGTAATACCCTACTCCAGTGTGGTGGTGGTGGAGTGCTTCTTGGGCTGATGACGAACAGTATAAAGGGAAGAACAACCTCCTGAGGTTGAGGTGTTCTTGTGCTTGGCGAACTTGTGTGGGTGAGATGCCTCTCAATGAGCTGTTTTTGAGATGCCTCTACTGTGGTGGCTAGTTCTACTTATATAGGCCCTGGTCCTCTCCCCTAATATTGAGCGGGAAGGGAGCCAACAACGGCCAATTTGAAAGGGGCAGCTAGTACAGCTTATCCTGACAAAAGCGGTCTTCGCCTGCGAAAGGCTCTGGTGGTGACACCGTCTTGGGCTCCATGATGACCTCCGTCCTATCGTCCTACTGGTCTTGGTCACGTTGCACTGGTATGGAAACCTTTGCTTGATGCCTCGGTACTCTGCGGCTGCGCTTGCCTCCTTAGCACCAAAGAGGAAACAAGGACGCTGCGCGCGCTGGCGCCCGCCTGGCTCCCGCCTGATCTTGATCGTCATGGCTCACGTCACGAGAGCCTCGCGAGGTTTGCCTTTCCTTGATTTCTCCGCTCCTCGCGAGGCATCCTGGTGAGGCCACTCCCGAGGAGGTCTTGCATCGTCCGCCTCGCGAGGCTTGGCCCCTCGCGAGGGTCTTGAATGCCTTGTTGATGAAGATGGGCCGTACAGGCCTGCAGCACAGCCACGCCGTGGGCCGCAGGCAGGCAAGTCTGGGGACCCCCGTTCCCAGAACGCCGACAGTAGCCCCCGGGCCAAAGGCGCGCTCGGGCATGGCTTCGAGGCGAAGCCAAAGGTCAAGCGAGCGCTGCGGGCCCCAAAATCCTGCGGCCTTGGTCGACGCGTGGCGGTTGATTGGACGTGGGCGTCTCTGCTTCCCCACGCTGCCTCGGCAACTACTCGACTTGACAAGTCCCTGCGTCATGCAAGGAAAACCACCATTACCTGTGATCGTGGGAGGCGTCGGTTCGCCTTCTTCCGCTATAAATGGGAAGGGGAGCAGAGCCCCCATCTCCCATATCTTCCTTGTTCGCTTGCTTCTTTCCTCCTCTGCTTCATTGCTAGTAGCAGCTCTGATGGCGCCGATACGAAGGTTCTCCGCTGACGAGAAAGGAAAGGCTCCCCGCGATGATCTAGGGCCACTCCCGCTAAAGAAGAGGTCGGCTCATCGTTGTGACGAGGTGACGATGCAGGTGGTCGCGAGGCCTTCGTGCGAGCAACCCCTCCAGGGTATCCTCTACCCTTGTACGCCCAAGCCGGGGGCGCAGGAGGAAGGAGCGACGAGTGGCACCTCCCGCGCCGCGTCCGTGGTCGCTGTGCGACGGCGACACGCACCGTTGCCCCTGGAATCCACGCCACGGATTCCTCGCGCGAGCTTGTGCTATAGGCGCCGGTGCCCCCAAGCTCTTGGATCCGCTTCCCGTGGTTCTCCTCTGTCGTGATACCGCCGAGGGGGCCCCTCGAGCTCTGGTTGTAGCATGCTGACTGCGATGCTTCGGCGACCGGAGCAGAGGTCGAAGCGGCTCCACCGGCAAGATCTTCATGACCCGCGACTGGGGCAAGATTGCGCGGGTTTGCCGTGCGAATGGCGCCCTCGCGATCCACTTCGACTATGATGGCGCCTCCACGCTTTTCTTCAAGGTCTTCGACGCGGAGGGCGCCGCTTGGAGTGTTCCCTGGAGGGGAGCGCCAGCATGATGCGCGCTCCACTCGTGGCTACTCCAGCAGCAGCGACCCATTGGAGTCCATCGGTTCTCCTGAGCTCTACGAGACTCCGGAGACGAGCGACGACAGCTACGTGCCCCCGAGCTCTCGCCGGGCTCGGAGCAGGGCTGCGGTGTCCAGCCGCCGCCACCGCTGATCTGGTTGGGGTTGACGCCGGCCTCCCGCGGCCCACTGTTGATGATGGCGTCAGCCGCAGGAGGGTGTAGATAGGATTCCCCTAGGTTCCCATCCCTTGTTCCCTGCGAGGAGCCAAGAAGTGCCCCATGGGGGCGTGTAAGGGTCTGTGATGTCTTTTGCGTATATCTTCCTTATTATGAAAATCTGCGAGCGCATGTCCTGTTAAGGCTCGGTTTCCCCTTTCCAACCTCGCGATAGCTTGTTGCTCCACGCTGACAGGTCCCGGTCCCCAGGCAGGCTGCAGCCGTCGCTGGTATGCCAGGTCGCGTGTCGTGGTCAAGGCCAGGAGGTGAGTGGCCCGAGGTCCAGTAAGAGCCCCTGAGGCGCGATGCCCAGGAGGTCCCCTTTAACGCTCAAGCAGTATGGCAAGGCAAGAAAGGGTGGCGACGTGGCCGCAACAGGGCCGCGGCGAGCGTAAACCCTAGGCTCCAACAATTAGTTAGCCCGAGCGCGGGACTTATCTTGATGGTTTGGGGCCGAGTCCTTGTGATGCGCCAGGCCCGTGCGCAAGCCTCCACAGCATAGCTAGGTCGGGCCCATACGAGTCTCCCTTCTCCCAGGTTCTCCTTAGTGCTCTACGTCCTCAGGTCCCGGCCCTCGAGCGAGCTCAGCCGCCGCTGGTATGCCAGGTTGCGTGCCGTGGTCAAGGCCAGGGGTGAGGGCTGGAGAGCCAGTAAGAGCTCCTGAGTCGCGATGCTCAGGAGCCCCCCTTATAACGCGTAAGCGGATTGCACGGGAGAAGAGGAAGCTCGCGGTGCCACCTGCTATCCTCCTCATGAGATCCATGCGAACCAGCACAAGGAGAAGCATGGTTTGCCATTATGGTTGTTAGTCCGCCCGGTTGCTTCGCGAGGAGGAGACGGCACTGAGGGCCTGGTGAGGTGACATGCGCGGGGTGTGCCGCGAGCCAGAGCTCGGCCGCTCAGATTTGTCGACGTTGCAGGGACGGACCCATGCACAAGCGCCGGGCCGGCGTGAGCGGCCCCCGTGGGAGGCGAGAGTCAGGCAGGTGACGGTGTAGATAGGTTAGACATGAAAGCAGCAGGCTTAAATAAACGCATGGGAGAAACATGCCGCTGGTTCAGGCCCGAGCGGCTTGGGGATGATGCAGCCCGAGGGGCGCTCCCAACATGGTAAGCTAAAGACATAAAAAGGGATACATGCCATAGGGACGGACCCATGCGGCCTGGGAATGATGCAGCCTGAGGGGCGCTCCCAGCTGAATTTACTTGGAAAATGTCACTTGGTTCTGTTGATGAAGGGTTGTCGGGGCAGCTGAAGGTACGCGGTGAAGGGATTGCTCCTCACGAGCCACCGGGGCTCTGAGCCTCGGGAGGCTCTGGGGGCTCGGGTGGTTCCCTTAGGACCGTCTCCATCTCTGCCAGGACGACGGGGTGCCTGGCCTCCTGAGCCGCCAGGACACGCCGCAGGTTGCGTTGATAGGCTGATGACACGCTCGGCAGGCCGAAAGGCATGCGAACGTAGCTGTGTGGTGGACCCTCGCAACGGCCCATGCACGAAGGCCAGAGAGGCTCCTGAGATGCGGCCCTGTTGAGCCCTGGGACGTCAATACAGACGCGCAGCCCGGCATCCTCGCCTGGATGGGGAGCTGCGCCTCGTGAGCAGCGGTTGCTGCGCATGGCCCTTGCGTCTTTCAGTTCCTGAGTGGTCTTGGTGATGAATTCCTGAGCGGTGGGCGCTCCTCGCCCTGTGTCCTCTTGAGGGAAACATGCCATGAAGCACGCCTCCAAGTGGTGCCCAAGCGCCTCCCTCGTGATGTTCGCAAGGTCTGAGGCCCTCCAGAAGAGAGCCCCCGAGCCCTGCCTGAGGAGGGCGTTGGGTGCGCCTTCCTATGTGACGGAGGGAGGCGCCCCTGGAGCGGGCGCTGATCCTGACGAGGTTCCAGCTGCGATGCCACCCTCCTGAGGTCCGGCACGGCGCAGCTGCTTCTTCTTCTTGGGGATGGCCTCCAGAGGGCCCTCGCCCTTGCTGTCGGGGTCGTCGATTGCTGCAGCTTGAAAGGCACGCTCGAGGGAGCACACCGCGTCTCTTTCTTCGCATGGGACCGTGATGATTCTGCCGCTTCCTGGCATCTTGAGGACGTTGTAGCCGTGGTGGGTCATCGCCATGAACTTGGCCGGGGCTGGATACCCGAGGATGGCGTTGTATGGAAAACGGATGTGCGCGACGTCGAAGTCGATGAGGTCGGTGCAGTAGTTCTTGCGTTCTCCGCAGGTGACATGGAGGCGGACCTTCCCTATCGGTGTGGTGGAACCGTCGGTCACTCTTGAGAAAGGCTTGGTAGGCTGAAGCTAGTCATATGGCACTTGGAGGTTGTCGAACGTGTCGACGGATAGGACGTTGAGCCCTGCGCCGCCGTCGATGAGGGTCTTGGTAACTTGCACGTTGCTGATGACTGGTGAACAAAGCATCGGGAGGGCGCCAGCGGTCGCTGCGCACTTGAGCGGATCTGCCGAGTTGAAGGTGATGGCGCACTGGAACCACTTGAGTTGGCGCGTGGCCTCAAGCTTGGGGAGGACTGCATTCACTTCACGAGCAAAATGTTTGAAGATACGCTGTGAGGCTGGGGCCTGGGCTCCGCCCAAGATGCAGGCGATAGCGCGCGGCTCCTAGAAGCCCCCAGCCCCCTTGTCCTGATGGTGGTCGTCATTCCTTCTTGGTGGTGGCGGTAGCGGGGGAAGACCGGCGTTGCCCTGAGGACGATCCTCGCGAGGTTGGTCCCTCCAGGCGCCCTCGCGAGGATGATCCTGCCAGCGGTCCTCACAAGGCCGGTCGAGCCACTCCTGGCCCGGGCCACCGTCGTTCCAGCGCCCGCCACCACGTCCTCCTCCTCGGCCGTAGCCTCGGCCACCGCGCTCGGGGCGTCGATCGTAGCGTCCTTCAGGAATGGCTCTAAACTCTTGACAGTCGCTGGTGTTGTGGGTATTCAGGTTGTGAAAGGCGCAGAACGGTCGGCTGCTCTTGGATGACTCGGGCTGGTCTCTGCCTCGCTTGTCCGGCTCCGCTGCGAGCACAGCTGCTCCCTTGCGCTTCACGACCTTGGCCTTGGCTTTCTTCTCCTTCGGGTCCGCAGCCGGCAGCTCGAGGAGGGAGAGGCGCCCTTCCTCAGCTCTTGCGCACTTGGTCGCCAGGTTGAACAACTCCTGAGATGTGCACAGCTCCTCGTGGATAGCGAGCTCTTCCTTCATCTTGATGTCGCGGACGCCATCAGAGAACGCGGAGATGATGGCCTCGTCCATCACCTTGGGGATCTTGAGACGAATGTTGTTGAAGTGCTGGATGAACTTTTGGAGGGTCTCTCCTGGTTGTTGCTTGACGCGGGGCAGGTCACCCGCGGCCGAGGGGGGGGGGCGGTCGCGAGTGCCCTGGAAGTTGGCAACGAAGCGGTCGCACATCTCGTCCCAGGAGGAGATCGAGCCTGGAGGCAGGTTCAGGAGCCACGAACGGGCGCCGTCTTTGAGTGCCATAGGGAACCAGTTCGCCATGACCTTTTCGTCGCCGTTGGCCGCCTCGATGCTCAGCTCGTAGAGCTGCAGGAACTCCGCGGGGTCGGGGGTGCCATCGTAGCGAGGAGGCAGATCTGGCTTGAACTTGCCCGGCCAGGCAACGCTATGCAGCTCCGGGGTGAAGGCGCGGCAGCCGGCCGTGGACGCCGGGGCCTGTCTTGGAGGTGGAGCTTGGCCTTGACGCCCACATGCCGACACAGCAAGCGTCGCGGGGCCCTGCCGCGGCAGACGATCCTGGTGCGACGGTGCGAGGAGTGGCAGAGCGTTCTCTTGCGGCGGAGGGACTTCTTGACAGCTTCTTTCTTCGCGCACGGGCGTGGGACGCGGCGGGTCGTGTCGTGGGGCTGCGCGCCTTGGCGCCAGGGCTCCGTCTTGGGGCAGAGGTGGTGGAGGCGCTCCGTGAGCTACGTCACCCGTAGCTGGCGGAGGGTGAGGCAGAGAGAGGGACGGCGCAGGGAAGCCCCCTGCGGCACGGAGGAGCTCAGCGATGCGGTCGAGCCAGTCCTCGTAGAGGTCATCAACCGGGCAGTAGCGCAGGAGCTTGTGCGCCATGAGGAGCGCGGACCGTGCGTCCATGGGAGTGCGACGCGCGTGGGACGAGGAACCGGCCGGGGTCAGTGATGGAATGGCGGTGCGGCCGTCCCGCCGCACCGAGGGGTGCAGCGAGGACGCTTGCTGCTCGTTCCCCGCCGGGCCGGTTGCAGCGTTGGCGGCAGGAGACGGAGAACGACGAGGTGGCCCACCGACGGGAGCCGTCTGAGCGATGCGGGTGGCTAGGCAGCCTGGCGCTCAGCACGAGCACGGCGAGCGTCCGCCATGGAGGCGATAGAGCAACTGGATGCGAGACGACGGAAAGGAAGCTCCGGCGCACCCTTAGCTGGCGCGCCAAATGTCGGATCACGGGTTCTGGCAAAACCCTCAAGGTTCGGACACTTGGGTGCGCGCGGAGATTTCCTCTCTACCGATCTACGCCCTAGCTCGCTAAGACCTCGCGGACGAACTCGACGAACTCGCAACACAAAGACACAAGATTTATATTGGTTCGGGCCACCATTGTCGTGTAATACCCTACTCCAGTGTGGTGGTGGTGGATTGCCTCTTGGGCTGATGACGAACGGTATAAAGGGAAGAACAGCCTCCTGAGGTTGAGGTGTTCTTGTGCTTGGCGAACTTGTGTGGGTGAGATGCCTCTCAATGAGCTGTTTTTGAGATGCCTCTACTGTGGTGGCTAGTTCTACCTATATAGGCCCTGGTCCTCTCCGCAAATATTGAGCAGGAAGGGAGCCAACAACGGCCAATTTGAAAGGGGACATCTAGTACAGCTTATCCTGACAAAAGCGGTCTTCGCCTGCGAAAGGCTCTGGTGGTGACGCCATCTTGGGCTCCATGGTGACCTCCGTCCTGCCGTCCTGCGGGTCTTGGTCTCGTTGCACTGATATGGAAACCTTTGCTGGATGCCTCGGTACTCTGCACCTGCGCTTGCCTCCTTAGCACCAAAGAGGAAACAAGGACGCTGCGCGCGCTGGCGCCCGCCTGGCGCCCGCCTGATCTTGATCGTCATGGCTCACATCACGAGAGCCTCGCGAGGTTTGCCTTGCCTTGATTTCTCCGCTCCTCGCGAGGCAGCTCTATGAGGCCGCTCCCGAGGAGGTCTTGCGTCGTCCGCCTCGCGAGGCTTGGCCCCTTGCGGGGTCTTGAATGCCTTGTTGATGAAGATGGGTCGTACAGGCATGCAGCACAGCCACGCCGTGGGCCGCATGCAGGCAAGTCTGGGGACCCCCATTCCCAGAACGCCGACACTAAACAATACAGGGTTCAGAAACACGAATCAAGTACTGAATAATAGTACTAACTACAGACAAGCAAACTTGCACTAATTAAACTCTGCAGACTATTTCTTGCCCCCGACCTACGGGATGAACCCCGCATAACCGACTACGCCATGGACTTCGTGAGAGATGTCTACCTGCACCATCACCATCTCGTCAACCTTGGAGAACCTAACAGAGTGGTCTTTCCACTCATAAACATGACGATGAAGACAGGCCGCATCAGATTTGTCGAGAAGCTTTACAAGAACCACGCCCTTCGTAATCGAAGGCACAAGCAGGAAATTGTTGTGGTCAAGTACAGCCTCGAGAACACACCTGACAACAATGCTACAGGAAAACACTAGTTCAGGACACGTGGCGACAAGGACACAACAGCTGGATAGTTTAGCAGTAGAACTCATCCTCAGGTCTTCTAGTTCACACGGCATGACTTTGAGAACTTCATCTCCATCGCGGACCTGGTTCTAATTCAAACAGAAACCAAATATTTTATTACTACCTCCGTTCATAAATATAAGACGATTTTCGATATTTCACTCCATATATGACTACATATACGCACAGAAATGAGTGAACAAAGACACTAGAACATGTCTTCAAAGGCATGAGAGCTGAGGGATTACTTGCAATATCCATAACACAAGTTACTGAGGCAAATATACCCTCTTCAAAGGTAGCATTGATGTTCATAAAGTAGTTGAAATTAATCTATAAGAAATCAGTGTCAACCTCTCGCATGTTTTTCTCAAAAGAGGAATTTAGAATCGTCATTTGGCACACAAAAATCGCATGCAAGATCACCCAGGAAGTTGTACTGCTAGTACTAGTACTGCATGTTAGATGAAAAAACACGATCAAGATCGAAAAAGATCGTCAAGAAGAGATATTGCCTGGACTTGCTTAATGAGGGATCCCGGAGAGGGGGGCTTGGACAGGGCGATGGCTTTGAGCTTGTCTGCGGTAGTCTCGACAGGGTGCTTGCGCGTCTTCGTACCATGAGCCTCGACGGTTTTGGCCAGAGCCATAGACATCACTTCGGCTGGTGCTCCAGCGTCCATTAAGAAATTGTCAAATAGAAATAAAAGAAAAGAAACCATAATCACAAACCAAAAAGAAGAACAGAGAGGGAGTTATAGGATCAGTCTTGGGGTTACAAGACCGGGCCTTGGCCAAAATCAACACCATTTATACGCTCACCTTTCCTTCTTTGGGAGAGAAGCACAATGGCAGAAGCAGGTCGGGGTTTTCTTGAAGAAATGAGGAACAAGATGAGGGAGAAGCGAGTGGGGGTTTTCTTCAAGAGAGGAAGCTGAGAGAGAAGAGTGAAATGATGGTTGCTTCGTCCGTCCAACTTACTGCTGGAAAGGAGGGGGTTTTGTGATTTGACGGCTCATTGGGCATTACTGCGGTGCTTCGATCGGGGTAGTGTACCATGCAGTTGGGCACTCTACTACGGAGTAATTTAGTGCATGGCTAGTGGACCCCGATGCTGGCTGTCCCACATGTTGGCGAAAGTGAGTAGCAAGGTTCCTGACGACTGTCGAGGAGGTTCCACACGGTAGAGCGTGTCCACTGTTTTTCTGAAGAAAAAAATGATTACAGCGAGCGTTTCCACTCTTACGACGCAGGAGTGGGAAACACGGTAGCCACTTGAACATACACAGTGCTCCTACTACTAGGCATGTGCAGTGGTTCATACGTCAGTACTACATAATCTTGTTGCTAGTGTAGTAAGATATGACGATAACAAATGATGTTGTGCGCATGTCAACTATATGAACAGTAATGTAACATAGTACCGCTTTTTCGACTGTCCGATCGAGAATTAACGGTGAGATCAATGTTAACAGAACTAGGTCTACAGCGCACGGAGAGTACGGTGCTACAGTACTCCACGAAACATGAACCATACGAAGCACGAATCAGTGTTAGGCAGGGTGTATGAAGGGTGCACGTGATGGGAGCAAAAGATCCCTTCTCGACCCACTTTTGGGTGTTTGGTAGAGTGCATGAAGGGTGCATGAGTCCACACTAGTAGGTTAACACAAATACACGAAGAGGGAACAACTATATTGAGATGAGAATGCAACCAAACACACCCACACGCTTTGTGCTACAGTGACTGATCTGCACCGTCTGAGTTTGATCCAACGGTCATGCTGCGCCGAGACATGGATATGCCATGCAGAGGACGCCTAAACACCACCAAAGTCCCTCTGCTTCTCGAGGCGCACGATGTTGGTGATGCAGGGTGCAACCGCCCGCAGAGCCCGCTCCGGTCGAAGAGAGCCAGCTCGTCAAAGACGGCATCCAATGGCACGAAGGGATTCCGGTGACGGAGCCCTGAGAGGACTCGTCCGGCAACGGCGACGACACCCTGCAACCCCTCCTTGTCCAGCTCCGCACCACCATCGCGCGGAGATGGCTCAGCTCCTCGGAGATATAGGTGAAGAAGGAGACCAGGTCAGGAAGCCGCAGCTCGTTGAAGTCGACGGGGTGGTCGAACGAGTTTAGCCCGCCGGCCGGCATGGTCGCGCTGGCACGACGGTAGGCATCGCGCAGCCGCAACACGTGCGTGGCAACTTGGTCCACCAAGTGGCTGAGGCGATCCTGGACTTCATCACACTCGGCCCACTCGCGCTCCAGCCGGCTCTCGTGGCGGCCTATCGTATCTCCTGCTTTCTGCAGCAACGCCGCCGATGCCTCGAGCATCTTTGTGGTGGACGCTGGCCGCTTTTGAAGCTCTGTGAACTCCCGCACATAACGGAGGAGCATGGCACTCCTCTCATCCTTGAGCTCACGGAGCTCCACGTCCTTGGCCCTGAGCTCCGCATCCTTGGCCTGGAGCTCCTGTGTCAGGCGCCTCACCTCAGACTCTGTGATCTGCTGTGCCGCCATGGCACCAGGTAGAAGCAATGGGGAGAGGAAGCAAAGGGGGCGAAACGGCTAAAAGGCAACGCAATCTACGGGAAGGCGGAGGGAGCCAGCCGAGGAGCAAGGTGAATCTTTTGGTTTTCACCATGGGAAAACACCAGTCGACAACTTTTCACATCAGGGAGCAGTGGGTTTTACAAGCAGAGTCATCGTGACTAATTGCTGCCGCGCCTGCTCCCGTCAATCAAAAAATTAAAAATCCTGACACGCCTGCCGCACCCAAACTCCAGAGCAATGCCGCGGTGGAGATTTAAATTTACCTGCCGGCAAGGAGCTAAAAAATGGGTGAAAAACAAATGTGGCGGCGGCCTAGCTAATCGGCCGCACTAGCCCAACTAGCTAGCCACCGTGCTTCACTGATGTACTCGGCGGCAAAGGTTGTCTTTCGTGATTTGGCGACTCATTTACTTGCTTCGGCACTACGACCGAGGAGGACCCGGAAAACGCGTGGTAGGGCGTCCCACGTCTCAGCAAGGAAGAATATATGCGTGCACCACCGGGAGGACCCCGAAACCACGCAGTAGGGTGTGCCACGTCTCGGCGCGGAAGAAAAAGGTGCGTGTAAAAATATACTGTATCAGACGTACTACCTATGGTTCGACCTCGGGACCCAGCCAGTCGGTCGAAAACACCCCACTGGCCACATAGCTTCATCATGCTAACGTGGCACAGAGGATAGGTGTGGTTAGCTCTGTCTTGACGAGCCACAACGTCTCTTGTTCTAGGCGGTTCTTCTATTTTCCAAGCTTTTTTTAGTTATAATAACACCACAGCAAGCTAGCGCCGCTCTTCGTGTGTGCCCGTGCGTCTAAGAGCAAGTATAATAAGGTGACGTAAGCGGGCTGTAAGGATTTAAATACTATATCTTTGCTGGCTTGGAAGAGAGAAAAGAGGAGAGAGAAGAGAAGCGGGCTGTAGACTTATTTTTTGTGAGGAAAGAGTGAATATATTAGCTAGCAATAGAGATACAATCGGTGTTCATAGCTATGGCAATTTCCTCAGGGAAATTTCTTAGCAAAACTGCAGTTTTCACCTGCTGTCTACCTACACTACAAAAAAGATACACTTCCATGATGATACGTGTTTGTCACAGTAGGTCGTGTTTTTTGTCATGCATGTACATCCATGACAAATTTATGACAGAATCAAGATAGTCATACCTGTGCTGTCGTAGAAGTGTTCCATGACATTACCAAAATTATCATCACGGAAGTGTCCACTTCCATGACGATAAATCGCGCATCACAGAAGTGCTTTCGTCAAGGGTGACCGACACGTGGCATCCACCGTAACGGAACGCCGTTAAGCTATCGGGTCGGGTTTTGGATCCGATAACCCGTTAACAGCCCCGACCAATGGGGATTTTCCACGTGTAAAATCATCATTGGCTGGAGGAGACACGTGTCAGGTCCGTGTTGCACAGGTGTCACTCATCCAATGGGCGAGACGCACCTATGATATGTTGACACGTGGACCGGCCCATCAAGTTTAAATGGGCCGGCCCAACTGAAGGCCCACAAGATTTTGCGGACCATAATGGGCTGGCCCAACTAAAGGCCCACGAGATTTTGCGGACCATAATGGGCTGGCCCAGCTAAAGGCCCACAAGATTTTGCGGGCCATAATGGGCCGGCCCAGGTAGAGGCCCACAAGATTTTTGTGTGCCATAATTGGCCGGCCCAGGTAAAGGCCCACAAGATTCTTGCGGATCATAATGGGTCGGCCCAGCTAAAGGTCCACGAGATTTCGCCGACATTAATGGGCCGGCCCAGCTATAGGCCCACAAGATTTTGAGGACCCTAGTAGGCCGGCCCATTAACTGGCTGCCATGTTTTGGGCCAAATGTCGGCCCATATTTGATCCGGTACATTAATGGCTTGCCACGCTCCGGGCCTAATAGTGGCCCATATGAGATCTGGCCCGTTAAAAGCCTACCACGTTCTGGGCCAAATTACGGCCCAGATCAGGTCCGGCCCTTTAAGAGGCTTTGGGCTCAATTATGGCCCATATCAGATTCGGCCCGTCAATTGGACACTATGCTTTTGGGCCCACTTGCTAAAGGCCCACTTAGTAATTCGGCCTGATATTAGTTTTGGCCCGTTAAGGGCCCGTTTAACATTTCGGCCCTATATTAATTTCGGCCTGTTAAAAGCCCGTCATATAGTTGGGCCTAACTACGGCCCGGTTTGCATCCGGCCTGCTCGTAGCCGATATCTGATTGGGCCAAACAAGGACCGAGACAATTTTGGCCTGTTAAAAGCCCGTGATTTGATTCGCACAATCATGGGTCGGGGTTCGTTTCGGGCTGCTGCCGGCCCGTGAGCTGTTCGGCACATTTCAGGCCCAACCTACATCATGATTGCATGACGGCCCGATTATGTACCGTAATTTTACGGTTTGGCCGGTTTACTGCGAAGACAGGATATATATACAGTAAAATAACTGCAGCATCGTGAATAAGAAAAAACCTAGAGTATACAATAAAGAAATTACGGCATATTACATCCACTGGGCATCAAAGTTCGCCACTATGATAATAAAGCACAAGCAGACAGCAGATTACATACACTGGGCATCAAAGATCATCACCAGTGCAAATAAACACGCTGACAAAATAATATAAAAACCCGACAGCACTTCAATAGAGTTCAAGAAAGGTTAGCCCTGCTGGGGAGCTACAGCGCAAGCAGCTGAGCAAGATGATGAGACTGCGCTTGTTCAACACTTATATCTTCCTCACTCTGAAAGATAAACAAGCAGAAAGATGACAGGTTTTGCACATAAAAGTATCAGTGCTGACAATTCATCACATTTCTTACTGACGAATAAAGTGACACAGTTTAAAATTGCATTAACACAATATGGTATTGTTCAGGTCAAGACATGGCAGGAAATGACATTGTGAAGGAGTTGGCAGCTTCACGACACCACTGGATTACAGATCAAGAACTCATAAGTATCAATGGTTAGTGTGCTGTCAATTTATACCATTTCAGATTGGCAAATAAAGAGATGGTTTAAATAATAGTAGAATGATATGACATTGTTCATAGTTAAGACATTGCAGAATATGACATTGTGCTGTAGTGGGTAGGTTCACCACACCACTGGATTACGGATGAAGAACAGAAGCATACAGGCAGTGCAAAAGAAGATCACTTGCTCTGTATAGTTTAATTTACATGGTATGAAGAAGGAACTTGGTTGTACAACTGAAAACTTAAATTGAGAAAGGACAAACTTTTGTTTATGAACTACATAATAAACTTTAAACAAGCAATTTGATGCAAACACCAAAAATAAACAGCTGTTGCAGTCATGCCTAACCAAATATATACAACAAAGTTTGAAGGGTTGAGATGGACAAACTTACATTATTGGTGAAGATAGGCTCTATAAAGGCCTTGTCCATGCTGATGGGGGGGGGGGGGCAATTCAAGAAGTTTACCACAGAATCTTCTTCAAAAGCATTGCCTTTATTCTACATTTTGTTAAGAGTAAATATAGATGTGATAATATACGAAAAAATGGAGAATATTTAAGATAAGATGAAGAGTGATGCTACATAACCAAGTTGCTATAAATGTAAGTGCAGCGATACAGGCAAAAGGTACAGCCAAGAGCAATGCACAGCTAAACTTCTTCAGTACCAACCTTATGGTAAGAGTAAATATAGATCTGATGTGTAGAAAATGGAGGGCAAAGGAAAATAAGCTGCAGAGTGATCGTACATGAACAACTACCTGTCATTATAAGTACACTGATAAAGGACAACATGTACTTACAAGAATAATGCAGAGCTAAAAAAACATTGGCATTGGATATATTCTGCACTAATGTAACCATTCATACAGATCAGATAATTTGGAGCGAACAATTGATAAGCAAGCTATCATGCATACTGCTGTCACATAATGAACCAGGTATGTATGCAAGTATAGTGATACAGGACAATAGGTACTAACAAGAGCAAAGCAACGGGCAGCATATTTGCGATATCCTGTCGTTCTTGTCAAACCGGAATTCTTCTTCGAGCAGATTTCCTGCAAAAAAGATCCGTAAGGCACATGCGGAAAAGTAGAAGTTCAAATTGTCATGTGATTTCATAGACAGTACCTCATCCTGGGAATGAGACCAGTGCATAACAAGGTTTTTCCATTCAATGTCTTCTAAATTTAGCACAGGAGACTTCACCGGAAATTCGTTTATAGACTTGCCATCAAAGTGTGATTTCCTCAGGTAACACCGATACTGCTACAATGCTTCCTTGAAAAGCACAAGCAAGCTTTGCTCATCATGACTATCCAGATTGACCCTCGCCTAGTTACAACAATGTAATGTAAATCATTGATGTGTTCAATCAGCAGAAAACAGGAAAATAATAACCATGAATAATAGCACTTACACGTAAGTTGGACAGGAAGATGTGAAAATGGTGTTTGTCTTCACAATAATCTTCCCATGATGGGAATATATGCACGTAGTCCCTAACAACATTGAAAACATTGTCCTTTAAACTGGGAATACATGGAATGGGGTTCCAATCTGCAGGAATTGGCCGTCTCTGCAGTTGGGATAGGTCTTCGGCCGGTGGACTTGCTGTACTTTTTCCTAGAGTGGGATTTCTCTGTGGTACAGCTGGTGCTATGGCAAATGAAATCGGTATACCTTTTGCTGGAGTGTAGGTCCTGTGTGGTGGGGCTAGTGATGTGGCCAGTGAAGTATGGGTACAGTCTGCTGGAGTCGGTCCTACGTTTTGTGTCACTGGTTGTACAACCAATATAAGTGCGGTGCTGTCTGATTTCTCCGGCACCATCACGTTTTTCAAGGACTTTGCTGGTGCTCCTTCAGGTTCGGCAATCACCCTCTTCCTTTTTGATGTCTGATGCACAAGAACAGCATTTGAGTGGAAAAACATGGTATGATGACAGATGGAATATGTATTGATAATGGATGGGCATGGCATCTTGACATATATGATGAGTAAACTAAGCAGATGGCGGTGCAACAAAGTAGAAGAAATGCAAGACAACACATGCAAGATACCCGCAATCAATAAAACATTGCCAAATTTGAACAGGCACCTTGATGGGTGAACAGGACAGGCCATCTGCCTTTGACTCCTCGAGGTTAGAATAGTAATTAGGATCATATTCTGAACAAGAATCAACAGGTGGGGAGCGTATGAGTTTCATTGCATCCAGAATGGCACTCAATGCCTTGGTGCCAATTTTGTAAGTCATTGCAGTGTTTAGCTTCAAGAGTGGACTGCTGCTAGTGCGACACAAAGCAGCTACACAGATCATAGTGTAGATATAACGGGAAAACCTTAAGCATCAGAGTAAAATCAGCAAAGTGGAACTTGCTGGAATATATGTCCTAGTATTGCCAGTACGGCTAGAAAGGCTTCGGATACCAGCTCTCTTCAAGTGAAGGTGCGGTACTGTTAATATCAGTGTAACTCTCAAAGGCGACACAGCTCCCCGCATTTCCTTGCTATTCTTATAGGATTCAAGTAGGCAGGCCACTACAAATCATATTCCTATGTTACAAGAACCTACGAATCAAAGAGGCTCAAAGTGTCCATCACAACCGACCGTATAGACCTCTACACTGCAAATGTGCCTGCTCATCTTCAGTACAAGGAACATACTGTACTACTATCATACTCCCTCCGTTCCAAAATATAAGTCTTGGTAGAGATTTCCACTATGGATCACATACAGATGTATCCAGATACATTTTAGAGTGTAGATTCACTCATTTTGCTCCATATGTAGTCCATGGTGGAATCTATACAAAGACTTGTATTTAGGAACGGAGAGAGTACATATTAAAGAAGAACGGAAGAGGAACATGGTAAAGAAGAGCAAGCAGATTTTGGATAATAAAATGTTGGTTGCGCAGTGCCCACACATGATGAACCAGAGTGCATTAAGAATGCAACTCCCAGCTGTCTCTCGACCATTTCAGGCGGTTGGATGAAGATCCTACGTCTCCTAACCCTTCTTCTTCCTCGTCTCTAATTCTTCCCATACAGAACACCGCATAGGCCGCCGGCCGGACCACCGGCCCCCACCGCCTGTGTTCCTCCGCAACCCCCACCCCCGCCCCAACCCCCACCCGCGTCGAGTTTTCTTTGTTCGGCGAGGCCCCACAACCACCCGAGCCCCTTCGATCGCAAGAGCGAACTCCGGCGAGCTCTGAAAAATCGACTGACCCAATTTTAAAATTTAGTCTACTGTGATTTAACTAGTGAGGAATATAAAAGGGGAAAACCATAAGCACTGGGAGTATAGTGTTGATCGTGCCATGGCGGATCTGAAGGTGCAAACCGGACAAAGGGAACTTCGCAACCAAGACAAGAAATCAGAGTAAAGCAGTGGCGATCTATTTTCTTGCTTGATAAATAAGTTGAGCAGATACGAAAGAGTACCGCCTCTGGTGCGGCGTCATGTACGCATCTGCTGAGAATTTGACGGTGCTGCGATAGCGATGGCTGTTGGCGGCGTGGAAGGAGATCTAGGAGGGTAGACGGTGGCGGCGAGGCGCGGTGGACAAGACGGTCGTAGGAGCGGCGCCGGCAAGGTGGACGACGGCGGGGATGAAGCGAGAGGACGGGATGCAAGGATCCCGGTCCGAAGCCGTGGATGAGAGAGGTCGATCTCTTGTAATGGATGGTGGCGTCGGGGTATCAGCTCCAGCATGGTGGAGGAGGACGGCGGTGGATGGGGTGGCAGACGGCGGTGGACGGAGGAGGGTGGGGTGGAGAGGGTGTTTTTGTGCCCACGGAGTACGAATGGGGAAAAGGGAGGTAGAAAGGAAGGGGGGAACCATGTATTCAGGGCGCGCTTGTCTCAAATGCGAGGAAATTTACAAACTTAGCCCCCATTTCAAATTTCTACTACATCACAGCAACATTAGTCGGTTGGGGATAGGACGGTAATCTCGCATACACCGAATATTTGCCGACGAGAGTTTGTTTTTGGCGCCCACCGTGTATGAATATGAATCGGGGAGGGAGTCGATTTCGGCCGAGGACACACTGTGTTTTGGCGCCCACCGTGTATGAATCCGGCTGAGAGGCGGTTATGTCACGTTTGGGTGAAATTACAAACCTACCCCTATCGAAACCTATAGAAATCCAGCAGATAGGCTTTGCGTGGCAGGGATAGGCAGTAGTGATTTCCATCTCGCAGATTTTGGTTTCGGGCGGTTACTGCGACTTGCCCCGCTTCGTTCAAATTTTGCAGAGTGCACGTTTACCGTGCCAACTCAATTCGAATCCTGTTTGTATTCTATTTTTTTCGGGCGGGATCCATTTTCAATTGGAATTACATTCTATATACATCATTTTTTATATATACTTTCAAAAGCACAACACCATTTATACATAAATATGGTTTACAAATGGCATGATCTCAGATTCATAAGGTTGTATCCATCAATTTGGATTTTCAAATATTTGAAACCACTTTATGTTGAAATCCAATGTATGCATTCCTTGCTAATTGTCTCCAATTAATGTGTGTTTCATGCGGGTTTTTTTACTTCTCAAACATGTATAATGTGTTTCACACACGCAACATATAGTGTAATCCCGTTTAGACATTAATTGCATATAAACCATGCATTGTTTGTAATTGAAGAATCTATGGATCACCAATATTGATAAACTATCACTACAAAAAAATACACTTCTGTGATGATACGTGTTTGTCACAGTAGGTCGCGTTTTTTGTCATGCACGTACATCCATGACAAATTTATGACAGAATCAAGATAGTCATACCTGTGCTGTCGTAGAAGTGTTCCATGACATACCAAAATTATCATCACGGAAATGTCCACTTCCATGACGATAAATCGCGCGTCACAGAAGTGCTTTCGTCAAGGGTGACCGACACGTGGCATCCACTGTAACGGAACGCCGTTAAGCTATCGGGTCGGGTTTTGGATCCGATAACCCGTTAACAGCCCCGACCAATGGGGATTTTCCACGTGTAAAATCGTCGTTGGCTGGAGGAAACACGTGTCGGCTCATCGCTGGGACAGATGTCATCCACTCATTGGACAGAAGGCGCCTATGATACGTCGACACGTGGCACGGCCCAACAGAGGCCCATTCCTGTGAAAAGGCCGGCCGTTTGACTTGGTCAAAAGGTGGCGGGCCGGCCCATGGAAAGCCTGTTAATGGCCTGTTCGCATATAGCCCATTTACAGCCCGCTAACCCAAGGCCCATTACGCCCTATTCGAATTAGGCCCAGTAGCGTCATCTGGGCCATCCAATATGATTCCAGCCTGTTTTCACTTCTGCCCCATGTATGGCCCATGACGTCTTTCGGCCCATATGAGGCCCTATGTAACTCTTGGCCTATTAACGGCCCATGGTGAAACTGGCCCGTAATGAATAGTGTATCACTTTACACCCATTAACGGCCCGTGGTGAAACTGGCCCGTAAAGAACAGTGTATCACTTTATGCCCATTAACGGCCCGTTATTCCGTTGGGCCGTTTCCAGCCCATGTTATCTTTCGGCCTTCTCAGAGCCCATTTATTCTTGGGCTATTTTCCAGCATTCGTTTACTTATGGCCCGTTACTGTCATTTTCTGCTTGTGGGCCAAATTCAGCCCGTGGTTACAGTCGGCCCGTTTGTGGTCCGTTAATACGTTGGGCCATTTTCATAGCGTCATCAAATACGGCGTATTAACGATGGAATTTTATGGTCGGCCCATGAACGGACGATTCCAACTCTAGCCCGTTTACGGCCAGAATGCGGTCTGTTTGGCCCATGTTTGGCCAACCGATCATACGACCCGTATAAGGCCCATTGATGATACGGCCCGTAGAAGGCCCACTGTTTCTACGGCCCGTAGAAGGCCCACTGTTTCTACGGCCCGTAGGAGGCCCAGTGTCACTACAGTAAATATTAGCCCATGGTTATTGTGGCCTAGTTTTAAAAAATAGGTTATTGCAGCCACTAGCAAACCGCAGAAAAAGAACTGCACTAACTACAAGCAAACAAATAAACAAGACAACAAGGAAATAAGTAAGCAAGCAACTTACACTAGGCTATCACGGCTATTACACATATTACATCCACTGGGCATCAAAGTTCGCCACCAGTGCAAATATAGGGAATACAACAGCATATAAACGCCGCAGCAAAACAAGTCCAGAACTGAAACCACTTCAGAAGAGCTCAAGAAACAATATCCTGGGTACCCATAATGCTGGCAAGATGCTTAGCAAGCTTATTAACTTTCTCTTGTTTGGCGCTTAAGTCCTCCAGTGCTTGCTGTTGCACTAGAAAGTATGCATCTGAATTCTGTAGGGACTTCCTCAGTCCTTCGGCTTCCTGTCGCATAACATCTGATCGATGTCTTTCAACTTGAAGTTGACACTCAAGAAGCCGAACTGATTCAGGCAACAAGTTCGAAGAGCTGGTGCCAGCAGTGGTAGCCAGTACCTCGAACACTACATCAAGACAGGACTTTGGGGTTGTCTCAGTGTCTTCAATATAGTTTTTATCAACTTTCTTGGAGACGAACATGGATGTCTCACTATCTTGAACCTTATCTGCATTACTTCCTTTGCCATTGCATAACAGGGTACTCTTCTCCAATATTTTATCCGCGTTCTAAAGGAGAAACAAACAAACACATCTCAGGTTTACAATGTAGTATATGAAACTCATTTTGGTAAACCAGTTCAGTAGTAAGGTGGACAGGATAACAGCATGAAACAAACATATATCTATGTACTATGGTCACTGTATGGTCTATATCATTCTAGTTTATGTTGCCAAATCAAGATAGATACAGTTCGAATCATATCTATTTAAGATAAAGCAGCATAGACAGAATATAAGTGTGGGAAACTACACAGCAATAACAACACTTGTAATGTGCATGGCATGAGAACATGACTATTTATTCAATTGAAACTGAAATCAACATAGAGCAAGTTACAACAGCAAATAGCCAAACACGTTGAAGAAACCGGTTTAAAACATACCTGTTGCGCCATTGGAGTTTCAATTGCATCCTTCAAATTTGAAATTAGTTGGTATCAGTAAATACAGTGATGCAAGAGCAAAGTAGTATGAACCATAGCTACGGAACCTGACCTGAGAACAATTCTTCTTCTGCTTTAAGCGTTGACTTCGGGTTCGGAGTGGTGGTCCTCGTGATTTGGGCACTGCAGTTGCCTTACTAACTGCTCGTGTTTGGGTGCTCTGTGGTGGAGACGGTGTTGTGTCTACGGGAACTGGGTGTCTATCTGCTGGGGTTGGGGTTAGAAGGGGTGTAGCTGGTTCTCTGTCCAACTGGGTAGGGGTACAATCTGCATGAGTGTGGGTTATGTGTGGTGGGGCTGGTTCTTGGGCAAGTACAACTGTGGTTCTATCTGCATCGACAGGTAGCACGATATTTTCTGAAGACCGTGTTTTTACTCCCACAGATACTGCCATCACTCCCTCCAATTGAAATGGCTGATAAACAAGAAAAGTAATTGAATGTACAGACATTGTAAGATAGACAGGTGCAATGGATAGTAGGGAAGAAAACAGGGCATGAAATAATTCACATTTATGTTGTCTAAGCAAACATAATAGCAGGACATAATTTCACATATATGATGGCTAATTAAACAGGATAGCATGACACAATTTCACATGTATGATGGCTAACTAAACAGGATAGAATGACATACTTCAAAATATGATGACTATGTAAACAGGATGACATGATATAACTATACGATGTGTCTATTAAAGTGGTTGGCATGCCATAAATCACAATCATGCCGTCGATGGAAACATGATGGCATGATATAATTCACGGATAGAATGACATAATTTAAAATATGATGACTATGTAAACAGGATGAGATTATATAACTATATTATGTCTTTAGAAAATGGGTTGGCATGCCATAATTCAGATACATGCTGTCTATGTAAACATCATGGCATGACATAATTCAAATATATGATTTATATACTAAGGAAGTGAGCAGAGGGCAATCGCATATATGATGTGTCAACTAAGGAGATGGCATTCAATATTGTGTATATGATGTAAAAACTAAGCATTGCAATACAACATATGCATTATATGAGTAATATAACCCTGCCAAGTTTGAGCATACACCTCAGGGGGTTAATAGGACTGGTCATCTGCCTCTGAATCCTCCTCTGAAGA
The DNA here is from genome assembly GCF_002575655.3 of Aegilops tauschii subsp. strangulata. Taxonomy (NCBI): domain Eukaryota; kingdom Viridiplantae; phylum Streptophyta; class Magnoliopsida; order Poales; family Poaceae; genus Aegilops; species Aegilops tauschii. The sequence goes on from NC_053038.3 coordinate 96,548,417, forward strand.
GCTATCTGTAACCAGCAAGATATCTGCTTCAGCAGGTAGCATTGTCTGCTCTGAAGACCTTGTTTTCACTCCAGATTTCTCCATCACCAATTCAAATGGCTGATGCACAGGAAGAGGAGTTGACTATACAAACATTGTCGACAAAAGCAATGAGAAATACAAAAAAAGGACGGCATGATATAATTCACATATATGACGCTTGCGTAAACAGCATGGCATTGCATAATTCACATACATAATGCCTTGCAACAAGATAACATTGCATAATTCACATATATAATGTCTTGCAACAAGATGGCATTGCATAATTCACATATATGGTAATTAGACACTAAACAAGTGGCATTCACACAAAGCATGTCTAAACTAAGCAAATGACATAGCAATGCAAGATACCATACACACGATATGAGCAACATAACCCTGCCAAGTTAGGGCATGCACCTGGGGGGGGGGGGGAATATGACTGGTCATCTGTCTCTGAATCCTCCTCTGAGGAGCTATCGGTAACCAGCAAGACATGCGCTTCGTCAGATAGCATTGTCTGCTCTGAAGACCTTGTTTCCACTCCATAATTTTCCATGACCGTGCCGAATGGCTGATGCACAGGAAGAGTAATTGAATGTACTAAAATTGTTGACAAATTTAACACGTAATAAAAAATGATGGCATGATATAATTCACATATAAGATGACTGGCTAACCAGGGTGGCATTGCAAAATTCACATATGTGATGCCTGGCTCGACAAGATGGCATTGCATGATTCACATATACGATAAAGAAACTAAACAGATGGCATTGACACAAAGCATGTCTAAACTAAGCAGATGACATCTTTAATGTATACAGTAACCAATGCAAGGCACCATATGCATGATATTACCAACATCAGCATGCCAAGTTAGAGCGAAGACTTCATGGGGTAAATAGGAGTGGTCTTCTCCTTCTGAATCCCCCTCAGAACAGTTATCTTCCTCTTGATTACGATTCGAAATGGGTGGAGGGGGGGCTGCCTTTGCGCCCACCATGGAACGACGTCTACATGAAATTTTATTGCCACGCAAGGCTCGTCTCTTTTGCTCTACATGATCAGTTCCATTGTGTACAATAACTGGCATGCATAGGAATAAAACATAGTGAGATTATGTAAGGAGTGCATGCACAAATCCAGAGTGATGGTAGCAAACTGTGGATAGACCCAAGACCAATGATAGCAGGCAGATAATATCTTTAGTTAAAAATACAGATAATGGCTCCTTTAATGTTTGTTTGCACCCAACATGAAACTCATAGTAGACACAAGAGATTAACCAGATAGTACTGATTGCTGCCCCAATATGTACCCCACAACCATTTAAAAACTCAAGTTTCAGCATTAGTTTGGACCTGACTCGGAGTCTGATAGGTGAACACGACGATAATGTAGCATGTCATCATATTAAGCGACGCATAATGTAAGCAGACACGGAAGAGTGCGACCTCTCTTGCGGACCCGTGTAGTCCTCAAGGTCATCTGCTTAGTTGATGATGGTAATGCAGTTGTCGTGGCTGCCGGCGGCGGGGAAGAAGATCTGAGGCGGCGAAAGACAGTCTCGAGAGCGGATCCCCGCTGTGGTGAACCCTTCCGTCGTTGGAGCAGCTGAGCTGGGGTGGAACACAGCGCCGCAGGAGCAGTACAAACCACACAAGGTTTTCTTTGACACATATCTGTAACAGAAGTAATTGAGTAAGGGCTTGTTTGAATTTGAGGATTCCAACAATGCAGGGATAGGAAATAGACAGGAATAGGATAGGAATGCACGTGCAAAACAGAGAATTTAAAACACAGGATTTCTGCCAATCTGGGTGTCTGATTCACAACAATTGGAAGATCACAGGATGCAAAAAAGCATGGTGAGATTAAGTCAAACCACTAGAAAATGTACGGTTATAATGCTATTATGCTACTATCTCTTAGTCTTGTGCTTGATGAATAGGAATATGAAAAGGAGGAGAAGTGGAAATTAGAATTCCTACGGTTTTTCTTTCAGGGAGACACTAAAGGAACAAATCCTACAGTTTTCCTTTGCTCCATTCCTTTGCACCAAATTCATGAAAAGTAGTACCATAGGAAACTTTCCAATTCCGATGTTTTTCATTCACTTTTCCTTTCAAGCACTGGCGATTCTAGTAGGCAGGCTTGAGCAAGGAAAATCCTACACTAAAAAAATGTTTTTGTGCTACTTCTATTACTTTGGACCCAGGCCACTGCCATACTAGCTCAACTCCCAGGCCCATCGACAAATGCACAGCTCAAACGCGCAGAGATAAATAATGATGGCGTTCAAGAGAGTCCATCACGGATAGCTAAGTTGCCCGGTACCTCACTGCTTGTCATATAGTAGGATAAAATAATCGTATTTCCCGTTACTACAAGTGCTCAGTGGACAATATATATAACATGTAGAGTAAAAAAGAGATGCAACAAGTGTACAACCTCTTTGGCGAAGCCATGTCGATCTCAGCGTGATTGGGTTGGCCGGTGAGGATGCTCCGGCTGACTTTGCTGTCAGAGGAGGGGAAGAAGATCTTAGGCGTCTGGAGATGGAGCCCGAGGTACTGCTCCGCTGTGATGGAGGGTTTCTTCGTTGGAGCAGCTCCGGTGAGTTGTACGATGTCGAGGCTAAAGCAGGACAAGAGAGACAACGAACAACGTTAACCTGAGTGGAATTCTAATAGCACCTCCAATACATGACGTAAAATACATAACCACAAAGTGCTAGATGTAAAATACATCAGCCGCTCATCTCTGAACTTAACTGTCGAAACTGAATTTAACTGTCGAAACTGAACTTAACTGTCGAAACTGAACTTAACTGTCGAAACTGAATTTTGCTGTCGAAACTGAATTTTGCTGTCGAAACTGAACACACTAGCAAGGTGAGGCTACACGTCGGTCGACTGACTTTTTCATCTCTGGTCAGTCGATTTTGCAGCCGTTGGATACGAAATCAAGGGCCTGCGGTTCATCTTCAACCTCCACCCCCCTGAGCCGCCAGCCACCACAGGCCAAACAGCAGCCCCCCGCCGCCCACGGCCGGCGGTGCGCCGCCCCGCCCGCCCCGAAAACACTCCCCAACGCCGGTCCGCCGCCGCCCCGGCCATCCCTCTAGGCCCCCCGTGCCGAGCTTTTTCTCCGGCGATCCCCACGCCACCGCCCCGCGAATGCCCCGCCACCGCCGGCGACCACCGTCCCCATCCTGAACCCTAAGATAGATAGTGGGGTACCTCTCCGGCGAGCCCCCCTCCCCGCTGCGGCTGGTTCTTCCTTCACCCCGGCAAGCCCCCCCACCCCCTGAAAATCGACTGACCCAAAAGTCGATTCAGTCGACTGAAGTGTAGCTAAATCGGAGCAGCATCGCAAGCAAGAGCAAGAGCGAGAGCAGCAGCGCGAGCAAGAGCAATAGCAAGAGCAGACCAGGCAGGGGACCGAGAGCAAGAGCAGAGCAGCAGCGCGAGCGAGAGCTAAAGCAGCAGCAGCTCCTACTGATGTTGACGTCGCCGCTGAGGGAGCGACGCCGTGGAGGAAGTGGCCGGCGACGCCGCCGTGGATGGAGCCGCGCCGTGTCGGCTCAGGACCGAGCGCCGGCAGCACCGTGAGATCGAATCAAGAAGAAAATGTGGCGATTAGTGTACAACCTCTTTGGTGGCGCTGATTAGGCCGCAGCTTCATCCGAGGAAACGGTGATGATGATGCTCTTCTGGTTGTGCAGGTGAAGACGGCGGTGTGGGAATGGAGGTGGCGCGAAAGATAAGTGGAACGTCGGGGCAGATCCTTGGAGGTGGAGGACAGGGTGGCTGAACCGGCGGGACGATGAGATCGACAACGGATCCTCATCCGGTACGATGGATGAGGGACGTCGAGGTGTTGCTGTGGACGACGTCGTCGGGGAAGAAGCTCCGGCTGGGTGGCGGACGGAGCAGGGTGTGGGGTTTTGTCGCGGGTTTTCGCGGCCTCGGTGTACGAATGGGTGGGCGGATGGGATGGCAGTGGGGAACCATGGCTTAGAGACGCGCTTGTCCAAAATGTGGGGTAAGTTATGAAAGTACCCCCACCGATTTGAGGCGGTTCTTTCGGTTCAGGGGTACCACGGGCATTTCGCGTGTCGGGATTTCACAGGAGGTGGGAGTTTTCACGCGCGTTGTAATTTCGGAATAGCAAGGCGCGGGTTGAGATGGAGGGAGTTGTCGGAGCACAACGAGACAAAGATATATCTTAAATATTTCGGGCTAACAAGGCGCGGGTTGAAGAGGCGGGAGTTTCGCAGCACGATAGACAGAGACGCTAGCCTGAATTTTTGGCATAACAAGGCGCGGCTTGAAATTTCGGAAGAACAAGCTTAACGTGTACCCAAAAAAAGACAATTTGCACCTCAACACGCACAACACACACACAAACACCATTTAGGCTAGAGTAAGGTACACGTGCATTGCACGCATGAGATTTGGCAACCAAATTATGAATAAATACCACATTATAGCATGCAAGCTTTGAGTCATATATGCATGATGTAGATGTTCGTTTAATTCTTATAGTTCATTTCATTCAAAATCATCTAGTTTTTATAAGAAAGCTAATCTATTTTAAGATTCATGGAATTGTGCGTCGTAAGACATAAAGTAAAAACAAATAATGGAAAATCATGTAGAAAAACATTTGGGCAATTCTGATATGGAAGATTCTAGAACAAATAAGAAGTGCTTGTGTTTTGATGTTTGTGCATTATGCTTAAGTTCAACCATGGAGTCTTCTAGATTATACATGTGGCGAAATCTGGTGGAATCTAGATGATATCCAACGGCCAGTAGTGCTCAAATTTGCCATCTATGGACCATCGGATTCGCCTGATCCAACGACCATCTTTCAAAGTTAAAGTTACCCGCACACAATATAAAACAATATAAAATATAATATATATAGGGGTATAGATATAGATATGTGATGCGAAAGCCGCCCATCATCTCCAATTAGAATAGTGTGTCCATGCACGGATGCGACGTGGCCAAATGATGTCTGCCATCGGTATCTCAAATTCAAATCAGTCTGACCTTGTTCAATGTGTATACATTACAACATGCTCGTTTCCAAACCACACGCGTAGATCTCCGTTATATTCATGCATGCATGGGTTTCAAACATCAGGATCTCTTATTCAAATATTTTAATTCAACTTTACATTGATTATGACCTCACCTATTCTTTTACACCCACACAGTAGTATTCTCTTTATAATTGTACCACTAACTTTCTCTCATGCATGCATGCACACACACTACCAGTCAGCATTATCCATCGCACGCATACAATCTTTTTCTTCAGGTCGGTCTCCCATGAAGGTACACACCCACACACATCCCCCTCTCCATCATATCGGGCATTCTTTATCTCTCACGCGTGCATGCGCAACGATCGATGTTCCTCTATGTATGTGTGTATATAGCTAGGTCTTTCATAGTTTTCCACACAAACCGATCAATCGATATATCCAGTGAGGTCTCACCCTCTTTTCCACGTCCACATCGATCAATCTATACCTCTCTATATAGGATTAACATATATAGCTAATACACCCACATTAATTATATATCCAACGTCCCCCTCTCATCATCCATGCCTTCCGCTTCATCTCTCAGACGCGTGCACAATGGCGAAGACAGGGGGCAGTAAGGGCCCTGCCCCCCTCCCCCCTAACATCACTATATATCGAGGCTAATATGAATGTGATCATTAGACAATTGCTGCTAAAAATAGTTTAAGTTCATGAATTGACCCTCCTCGTAAAGGATTAGCAATTCTTGGACCCCTAGCTTATTTATTTTTCATGGCTCCGCCACTGCGCGCAACAGCGCACGTGTTCGCCCCCTCTCTCTAAATATCGATCTCGCACTTGTGCATTCCTTCATAGTCTCCCTCCACTCGGCCCCTCGCACCATCTTCTAGCCCCCACCGGATTTTGCCACATGTACAATCTAGCAGACTCCATGAGTGAACTTAAGCATAATGCACAAACCTCAAAACAACAATGGTTCTCTTTTGTTCTAGAATCTTCCATATCATAACTGCCCAAACTTTTTTTCTAGTTAAATTGCCATTATTTGTTTTTACTTTATGCTTTACAACGCACAATTCCATGAATCATAAAATAGATTAAGGGCTTCTTTGATTCAAAGGATTCTCAAAGGAATTTTGGAGGATTCTAATCATTAGGAATTTTTCCTATCTTGGTTGTTTGATTCGTAGGATTGTAAACCATAGGGATTTTTCCATATGATTCATTTGCACTAGATTTGATAGGAAACATCCCATCCACTCAAACCTCTTTGAAAGAATTCTGCATTTTTTCTATGCACAATCAAACACTCGTACAATCCTGTAGGATTCAAGACGACATTCCACTATAATCCCATGTTTTTCCTATTCCCGCGTTCTTAGCTTTTTTATAAAAACTAATTGATTTTGAATGAGATGAACTATAAGAATTAAACGAAGGGCTACATCAGGCATATATGACTCAGAGCTTACATGCTATAGTGTGGTATTTATTCATAATTTGGTTGCAAAATCTGATGCATGCAATGCACGTGTACCTTACTAGTACTTCGAGTATGTGCAAAACACGTAAATTAGAATACCAATGGCACGCTACGCAGTGTCTCTCTTACAGTTCATGAAGCCACGTGGCACATGTGGAGGCGTTGTCGCGACCTCCTTGCGTGGATTGATCACAATGACGTGCTGCTAGTTCCAGAAGAATGTACTCGTCCTCCCTGAGCCATACTGGCGGTACATGCACGAAGCGAAGATGTGAACGCACGCCATGCACGCACTCATTCCCTCGCACGCACACGCGGGTACACGGGCAGACGCAATTTTGTACCAAGATCCACCCCATGTGATAATTTGACGCGTGTAAAGTCGTTCACTTCATTGATGGTCAATTAATACAGCGCATGCAAATTGAGTGGACGTGAGGGCGGAAGAAAGACATTATTACTCCACTGTGCGCATGCGAGTAGTTAAATCGTGGGTTGCTAGTAGTACTTCCATTGGTCTCCTTCGTATTTTGTGCCAATTTTTGACAGTAACATAATATTTACGCATTTGAGCAGTGTAGTACTTGAAATTTATGTTCCGCTAAACTCATCGGGAGCCGTTTCGGGCCTCGAAACCAAAACCATCAATTAATCTTTACCTTGTTCCCATCACATTCGAAAGCCTGCTCACACCTACTAGTACGTACCAAACCTGAACGTGTTCCCACTATGCAGGTATTAGTACTAGTGCTAGTACTTAGGTTATAAAAAGGGGAACTACCTAACCGAAAATTACTCTACCTTTCCTCCTCATAAGTGCTTCTTCTTCGTCCGTCGTTGCCATGGCCGGTGAGCAGAGCTCTAGGTCGAGAACTACTCGTAACAAGGGAGCGGCAACCAAGGCTGCAGAAAAAAAAAGAGAGGGCTCGCTGCCACGCAGAGACCTCGAAAGATCTCTCACGGGCAGGCGATGGCTCCCAGGAGCGCCCTAGCCGCGGAGGCGAACATGCCGAGCCGGCGGAGCTGGAGTCATTATGCCTCAACGGCATGCCCGATCAGCTCAATAAGCAGAAGGAGTTCATCCAAGGCTTGATGGAGTTGCTGAAGGAGAGCCTCGACGACATGCCCGCTGAGCTCAATCAGCAGGGGGAGTTGACCGCCGGCTTGGTGATGCTGCTGAAGAAGAGCATTGCCTCGGAGAAGAAGGCGACCGGCGAAATCCTGCGACTTCAGGAGGACAAGGCAAAGCTCTGCCATGAGATCGACCTGTTGAAGGAGAAGAATGCCGGCTGGAAGAAGCTGCATGAGAATAGTAGTTCCTCGATGAAGATGTTGCAGGCCCTCGTCTTGGAACAGAAGGAGGAGTTGGCGAAGCTCCGCATCGAGCACCCGGCTGCTGTCAAGGTACATAATGCGACCGTGGAACAGATGATGAAGGCTCGCGTCGAGAAATCCCGCGTCATGGACAGAATGAAGAAGATGGCGGAGGAGACGCGCAAGGAGATTGAGGTCGTGGAGGCGATGAAGAAGCAGTTACGACTCCGCGGCGAATTAGATCATTTGGGGTAATAATCTTCCTTCTTCTTTTGCTCCTGTGTTTCATCTTTTGCTTCGGGTGTTTCGCCGCACGTGTCACGTTCTCTGTGAGGCATGAATAGAACAATGTTTTTTTGAGGGAATGAATAGAGCAATGCTAACAATGAGATGACTAGCAAATTAGATCATTTTTTATCGCCATATGGCACTAGGCTGCCGTGTTTCGTGCTCCTCCGTCGCAGTACTACTCCAGTGGAAAACTTGAGTATACCGCACGGTTCTTTGCTCCTCCTCGATCAAGTCGTCGGCGCATTTATACGAGCAGTCAAATCACAAGGCCCTGCCTTTCCAGCAGTAATGAGCCGTCAAATCACAAAGGCCCTCGCCTCTCGTGAAACCGACCAAGCTAGACTGCCCCGCCCACTAGCCTTTTAAAAAATATATACTTTTGTACAGCAGTAGTATCGATGGATTGCGCCATGGAGCAAAACTTGAAATTAAGAAAAAGGTGGTACATATAGAGAGCGCTCGTCGCCAAATTATGCATATAGTACTATTAAAAAGGCTAGTCACAATAATGGTGTCCAGCACAACCCACCCCTCAAATAAAACTAAGAGGGTGCTTGGATACATTTTAGTCCCATGACTAGAAGTAGTGGGACTAAAACATTCTAGCCTCACCCATGCTTGGATCCAAATACTAAAAAGGCTAAAATCAAGTTAATGAGCATTTATTATCCTCCAAACCCTCCAATCCAGAACTCGCCTGTGTTAAATGAGTAGAGAGAGGACTAATCCACATTTTAGTAGGGGTACCCCTGACTAAAAATTTTTAGTCTCAAGACTAGTTTTAGCCCCTCTTTAGTCAGGGGTGCTTGGAACTTTAGCCTCTTAAAGAGATTATTTTTAGTCAGACTACAATAAGTCCCTTGGATCCAAGCACCCTCTAAGCATCCTGGAATTCTTTGACAAAACTAAGCACCCTGAAATTCTTTGACAACTAAACTGCTGGCTATATGATGTTGGCCATATATATTGTACGTATATAATGTGAAGAAACGAGTGGTAGTACTATACCAACTAAAAGATGAAATGTAAGAAATACTAGTATGTATGTACTGAAGAGTCAAAGTAACGAGAAGAAACATAACATAGTTCTGCTGGGGGCTCAACACAACACACCCCTCAAATTAAATTAAGCACACCTGAAATTAAACTTTGCAACTATTACGGTAGACATTGCATTAGAACCACCATGAGCAACAACACTGCCACCTTACTTGGAGTCCTTGTCCACGTCCTCGACTTCGTCCTTGTCCCTCTTCCTCTTGGTCGATACTTCTTTGCTTGAACCGCACACTTGGCTGTTGCTCTTCATCCAACCCTTGTAGATATTGAAGCAAAGGTAGCCATCCATTGCAGCGTAGTGGATGTGGTCTATATCTAGTACATTCCGCTGCCATGCATGACGATGAAACGTGTATGGAGGTTTCTCTATTACGAAGGATGAACCATGGCTCCTGCCAGGGTCAACACTGAAGGCTGACGAGAGGACACCAGCCAATTCTTCTGGAGGTCGAAGGTGTTGCCTACAACGAGGCCTATCTGACGCAGGACTTCTTTGTCGTTACCAAAGTCTACAGTAAGGAATTTGACTAGGTTGCTCTCGAGGAAGTCCTTAAAATCCTGGCACTCAACGTCGGCATGGCATATGTGGTAGACCAAGCATAAGTCATGCACGCAAACCTGGATCACGGCCGGCTTCTTCCTCTCTTCGTCCTTTAGATCCTTCTCTCGTCCCAGGACTGTGGTGTACTCAACATCTAGCCCAGCGACCCACTCATCATCTGAGTCTTCGAACATGCGTCTGAAGCGAGAAAGGCATCCTTTCACCGTCGCGGAAGAACGGGTGTAGATGACGTCGAACTCATCGCCGGTGATGGTTCTAACCTTGTACTCACCGCCTATCGTGGAGATTTGGGACTCCATGGATTTGGGAGGAGGGTTAGGATTAGTGGAACTGCCGTAATGTGAATGGACGGGACGACTAGGAGCAAACCGCCGTAGTATTGAAGGACATGCGGGGACGAGTAGGACCGAACTGCCAGCGTGCGAACGACAGGCTAGTGGCTTTCCATTCTCCCATGATATGGGCTTCCGAGAGCCCTTGGATCTGAGATCGAACGGTTGCATGGCGTGATTCTAGACCTATGGGTGAATATCCTATCCTGGAGGGTTATTCTGCAAATTTTCAGCAACTTAGCATGCGACCGTTTGATCTCAGATCCAAGGGCTGCCAGCAGCCCGTATCATGGTCGCGCCTACCACGACCGTCGCGTCGCTCGCGCGGTCGCGCCCTTGGAGATTTAACACGGTGCGTTAGGCTATCTGATGTTGGCATGTTATACATAGTCATCACTTAGTCACTCATACTACAATAAGGTTGGCTATAAGGTTGGCTATAAGTGTAAGTTTTTTTACTCCTCTCTATCTGTTTCTTCGTACTCCCTCCGTCCCATAAGATAAGAACGTTTTTGACACTAGTGTAGTGCCAAAAACATTCTTATATTATGGGACACAGGGAGTACTAGTATTTATTGCATTTGCCAAGGAGTGACCTCTTCCAATGAAATGGTGTTGCTAAGTTTGCTTCATTTAATTAGCTATAGACTCAAAATTGTCTTTTCACCTAGGTACACATGCTTAGCACTATTTCTTCCTTGGGTCACCAACTAGTCTCTCTCTTCTTGATTAACTTGCCACATCAGACTTTATGCCTATGTGGCAAGCTTAAGCACCTGTAGGAGCAAGTAAAAGTAAGTACAATAGTGCGCTTTACATGGCATTTTTGCATATGTGGAGGAAAGAGAGGCAAGGAAAAAGTGGAGAAGTGGGCTCTCATGCAAGAGCCAGCCTCTACTACATGGTGGAGCATTGGGAGAGGCACCTGTATGGAGGTGGTCAGGAATCGGGAGACTCACGCCGGTCGTAGCGCCGCAGTTAAAATGATAATGGCAAGTCAAATCACAGGGCCCCACCTGTCCAGCAGTAACTCGCTGTCAAATCACACAGCCCTACATTTGCAGCAGCCTACTCCCTCGTCTTCTTGCGTCTTTGTCGAACCGACTAGGCGGAACTGCCCCGCCTACCGCGCAGGAAAAGCCCCGCCCTCGACTTTTAAATACAACTACATCCGCTTAAGAATCCAATGATATACTTTTTGTGACATAGTAACTCATATTTAGTTAGTCAAATGGATGACCTAGAACTACGTGCAGGCCCTATAAACCGAGACGCCTAAAAAAACCGAGACCGAGAGGGTAGTTCAGCACGTATCTTTTTAGATCAATATAGTCGGGATTCACCAAGAGCAAAACCAAGTGGTAGGCTGCTCCTGTCGTGTTGGCGTAGCAACTCAAGCAGGGTCAGTCCGCACATGAAATGGCGACACACTTAACAGGACCCTTTGGCCGACATGTGGCTCATCCACCGTCTTGTTCCACGTGCGATGCACCAAATTACAGTTCGGTGCAGCGGTTGGAATTGGAGGCACCCCGGTCGTAGCGCCGCAGTAGTAGAAAATGAGCGATGAGGGGTCAAATCACAAAGCCCCACCTTTCCCGCATTAAGCTGGACGGACGAAGCAACCATCATTTCACTCTAGGGCGCAAGAGCATAAAGAAAAGAGAAAACAATGATGCGTGCGGCAGCTACCTAGGGCACCCTAGGGTAAGGGTCTCCCTCGTCTTCTCGTGTCTCTGTCGAACCGACTAGGCGGAACTGCCCCACCGCCTACCGCGCAGGAAAAGCCCCGCCCTCGACTTTTGAATAGTATATACTATACTAATTTTGTATCCATGGATTGCGCCCGCGCCATGGAGCAAAGCGTCTAGAAAACGGCGGTACACATGTACGGAGTATACAGTACGCCCGTCGCGTTCGCGTCGCACCCTAGATGGTCGGTCGGTCTGGCACACTGCTCTCTGAATGGAACGCGCGTCATATTGCATTTGCACACACATGTGGGACGGCAATTGAGAACCGACCATAGGCACACTCCCCGGCCCCGCAAGTCGGGTGACTTAATGGAGGAGGGAGACGAGCGATAGTACTAGAGAAGTGTTGTACTACGTTGGTGCCTGGACGATCCCTGCAAGACACGAAAGATCAGTTCGTCCATGCATGTGACCAGACTCCAGTAGGCACGCCTGGATTGGCTATCGTCTACATATCATGCAGGCTGTGTTGTACATGGCTATAGTTGTGGTGAGAAATCTAAAAACAGGTTTCTTGTCATCTCGCAAAATTAGGTGTCATGTGCTTCGGATCACTGCGAGGGTTAAACAGCGACAACTGAGTTGGGCTAGTCATTGGGGGCACATGCACGAACAGTGACTACTCGGCTGCCATCTAGGTCAAGCCGGCTATTTTAATTAGGACATCTATCGACGGACCCCTTTTCTATGAGTTTATCTTTAATTTGAGCTTTGTTCCTCGTCTAGTTTGTGCGTCGGGATTCATGTTGTCTCCTTTTTGGCAGTGAGGTTATGATTTCTTGTCATGTGGCATTTTTTCGTGTTATATGTTATAATCCGGCGCTTCAGATCAAAATGACGACAACTGCGCCTCCGGGCCACGTGCATGAAGACTTCTCGACAGTCATTGACGAGGTCAAGCCGGCTCCGGTAGACAAAAGAAAACTAGTACTACCCACTATATAGGCAGGAGCCTCCATGCTTGCTTGCTAGTGTTGCTCTCTCCACACTGTCTCGGCCTCTCCAGATCTAAACACGACAGCGGTGGCCACACACTCTCTCTCTGCTCACCGCTGGTCACAGATCCAGCCGGATCCTCTCCGCCGGAGAAGGTGAGAAGGTGCAATGTTCACGCGGTCGTCCTCGGCAACGGCTCTTACCCACTGCTGGGCACGTCCTGATCAGCCTGCCTTGTCATTCTCTCCCAAGCACCGCTGGCGAGGGAGGGCCTCCGACCCCTTCTTCCTCGCTGCCGTAGTATGGGCAGATCCGGCCTCCCGCCGCCCACCTAGCGACATCCTGGCAACCATCAGGTATAACTTCCTTCGAAACCGGCCTTGCTCTACTTCCCGAGCTCTTGACGTCGCTGCATTTGTATCTTTTACTATTTCTCATGCCCCCTCGTAGATAGGATCGATCGGCTGTTCGAAAACCACCTAATTTTTTTACGTTTAAGAGGTAAAACTAGTTCATGCACTCGAATCTAGTACTACTTGGTTCAAAGAAGGAAGAAAGGGGGTGGGGGTGGGGGAGGATTTGTTACCTGAATCTAGGACTTGGTCGAAAGAGGAAATAATGGGGGCGAAAAGTAGCAGAGACTGGCTATCCAACTGGTCTTGAGGTCTAATAGGGAAATAAAGGGAAACGCAGTACAAACTCAATATAAACCCGATCTATTGGTTGAAAAAGGAAAGAAAGTGGGGACTGGGGGACAAGTCAACAGAGTAAGTCCAGCACTAGATTTGCTAGCCTCACACAGTATAAGGTGGCTATACCGAATAAAAATGGGACCAACCCAGATATCCTGTTCTGATGTTTGTTGCCCCGAGCCACTCTTATATAATGCCACTGGTAAAATGTAGCAGTCGCACTGTTAAAAGTAAGGACATGTTAAACCAATGTTGTTTTCAATGTAATGCCTCCAGTAATATGAATCAATGGCACTTCTTTACATGTCCTGCTAAAATTTCCCATTAAGATAAGTTGGTTCTTTTCGTTAGAAATGCAACTGTCCTGGTCCGCCTACTCTGTCGTGCCCAAAGTAATGTCGTATTTAACGGTTGTCATAGTTAATCCTAATGCCCACACTAATATCTAGCAATGCCTGTGCTTTAGAAATTGCTACTGTCCTTGTAGGATTGCCATTCAGATAAGGAACATGCTTCTTTTCATTTGATGCATGTTTCATCACTTGTTAGTCACCCTCCTTTCCACCTTTTTTGTGCAAACAGAGATATACATTTCACGCTCGATCTTAGTTGAACTGCACAAATGATATCCAAATTATAGTTGAGCATTCCAGGAGCTTCACAACCAACCTTGATGTTGCTCAATTTTATTGCAATTAATGAAGAAGAAGCTCTGTGGGTTTCGTTTTCTGATGGAAATGGAACCGGGGCTGGAGCCCTTTTCTTTAAAAAAATTGAAGAAGAAGCTGCTGGCTCACGGGACATTGCTTCATTTTAGGTGAACTGCACCAAAAGGTCCCACGAATTGAATCATCCATGTTGGTGACTGAAAGAGCCAGCTTCAGCATCCCAGTCTAAGCACCCCCGGCCTCCATCCTTGCAACGCACAGTACACCTCGTTTGCCACCTGCTCGACCCTAGTGTCACTGATAAAATGAAGTAATAATACAGTTAAAATAGAGCGAGTGTCATCTCTATCATTTCATTTCCAATGTAGATAAAGAAAGTGCTTCTCTTTGTTAATGTATGTTTCATCAACTAGTCCCATTGTTAATGTTTAAGCGTTTCTGCAAACTGGGGTGCTTAATTTTAGTTGATATGTACAAAAATAGAGATTTGAATGTCTCAAGGCGCCTCCTTGTACTACCGCTGTACACTGATGTTCATCACTGGCAGAAGGTGTATCTCGGAGACTTGGGACGATGTCCAGTATGAGGCGTACCGTATGAGGCGTCGCAGGGCCCATCTCGCCCTCGCAGCATGGCATACTATGATACTATCGCAATATTTTCTTCCATTTATTTTGTGTGTTTCATCAACTAGTGCCACTATAATGTAATCACGCTTTTTCATTATCTATGCAAACAGGGTTATTCAGCTGCATTTTGGTGGAACTACACAAATGTACGTATGGAACCGGCATATATGCAGAGTGCGAGGTGTGCCAAGTAAAAATTACCGACACCAACCATGCCGCATGCACGCATTGGCATCCACCACCACCAGTGGGATGTGTGGCGCTCTCTGTGGACGGATCTTTCTCGGCAGCAAATCATCTAACCAAATACTAGTAGCTTATATTGGCAGTTTTCTAGGGAGTACTCTTTTCTGAAAGAAGCACCAATCTATTTTTCTTTATTTGTACATTGTGTCACAACTTTGACCCAAAAGTCCAGAGCTATTTTAGGGTGATTGGCGTAGTACTCGGAGACTGATTGTAAGCATGATTTTCATTAGCTGTCACACTGATTGTAAGCATGACCAGGTGGAAGATTAGGTTAGTGCGAAGCTTACCTTAAACCCTACCGCCGCCGTTGAAACGAGGCGAGCGTCGAGGGAACCGTGGAGAATGGGGGGGGGGAAGTGATGTCGCGCCATCCGGTCTCCTCTTGCGGTGGGAGAACGAATACTCCTGTGGCTCCGGCTGGCTCTGCACCCTCACGAACGGCACACCATACTCGATCGATTCGTTATCCTCTGGGTGCTCGACCTTCGACCTGTACGCCCACCACCTCCGCCTGACTGTCGCCTCGGGCGAATCTGTCTGCTCCATCACCCAGAGGAGATACTCGATGAACTCGGAGGACTGCGGCGTGACTGCCGCCGAGGAGTACATGTACATCGCCGCCCTCATCGCCGCCGTCTCGCTCTTTCGCATACATTGCCACATGGCCCGCACCGTCCTTGAAATCTCCCACTCATTGTCAAACCAACTAAGGATCTCCTTCAACCTGGCTAACTTTTCCTGGTCGCCGCCGGCGATCTGCCTGATTCGCTGCTGCATCCTCTCCATAGATGTCCCTCTGAGTGGTCCAGTGCTAGCTTTGGAAGATGGGAGGAGAGACGGTGGTCTTGCAATAGAGAAGAGGGAGAGGCGAGATGGTGGTTTTGGAATGGAGATGATGGAGAGGAGAGGAGGTGGTTTTGCAATGGAGAAGATCAGAAGAGGGAGAGGTGAGACGGTGGTTTTGGAATGGAGATGATGGAGAGGAGAGGAGGTGGTTTTGCAATGGAGAAGATCAGAAGAGGGAGAGGCGAGACGGTGGTTTTGGAATGCAGATGATGGAGAGGAGAGGAGGTGGTTTTGTAATGGAGAGGAGGGAGAGGAGCGTGCGGCAGCGGTTTAGGATTGGACGAGAGGGCCGGCGCGCTGTGACTGGATCAAAATTAAAATCAATTTACCCTTCAATTAAGAAAGCGACCCCACATTAACTAGTCTCCCTTTTATTCTGGGTCATAATTGACCATGATTTTTGCACATAAAATATATGTTATATGTTGCAAAAATAATATAATTTGAAAGTACATTCAGATACGAACCAAACGATACAATTTTTGGTGACATGCATTCACATTTTGCTTGTCAAATACAGTACGTGGTCAAACTTTGACCCAAAATACGCAAAACAACAAAAAATACTTCCAAGACCAGCGCCGCTCTTCCGCTCTTCTCCTCTTAAACCACCGCCGCTCCTCTCCTGTTCCAATCTAAATGCAGCGCCGCTCCTCTCCTCTTCCATTTCAAAACCACGGCCCCTCCTCTCCTGTTCCAGTCCAAAACCAGCGTCGCTCCTCTCCCGTTCTAATCCAAAACCAGCGCTGCTCCTCTCCTCTTCCATTCAAAAACCACCGCCGGCGAGTGAAGGTGCTGTGGAGAAGTAGGTCGATGGAGGAGTACAACCGATACGTGAGGATCGCAGACGCGACCCTGTGAAGCTAGCTAGGATGTTGGAGATACATTCTTGGTTTGACAACAAGGACCAACTAGCGGCGACAGCGACATCCATGGCCAAATATCTGCAACAGAGCGAAAAGGCGGCGATACTCCTGGAGGGAGTCGCGCCGGAGTACATAGAGCTGCTCCTCTGGGCCATGGAGCAAACAGATTCACCGAATCCGATCGTGAGGGAGCGGTGGTGGGAGTATCGATCCCAGATGGAGCATCCACCAGAGATTGAAGGGTCGAGCATCTCCAGGGTGTCGTTTGTGAGGGTGTCCTGCCAGAGCGAGCCGGTGGAGTCTTCGTTGACCGAACCCAACTGCAAGAGGAGAAAAGCAGTTGGCCCGACGACGCTTCCCCGCCATCGTCTCCCTCGTCGTTCACATCGTCTCACGGGGCGGCTGTCTGCCGCCAAGGAATAGGAGGGGGCTGCCCCCCCCCCCCCCAGCCCAATAGTCGGGCAGGTTGTGAATTGTCAGGAGGAGCTTAGGGTTGTCAGTATTTGCAGGTTGTGAATTGTGTTTTGTGTTGTGTATTTTGAGAGTACTTTCAGATATGAATGTCTTTTGAATTTCAGATTTGCAGTATTGAGCATATGAAGTATTTTATGAATTCTAGAGATCTATTTTTAGCACTTAAAAAAATGTAGTTTCATAGGAGTATAAAAGTGCAGACAATGTGATTCTTAGAGAAGAAACTGCAAGTTTCAGTTTCAGATAAGAAACTGCAAGTTGAGTTTCAAATAAGATACTGCAACTTTGAGAGGCAGAGCATTTATATTAACACGGCCTTTTCAAACAGGGTTAACATCATGTTGCAAGTTTTATTCATGGTCAAAAATGGAACTACCAGCCAGTTAACATCATGTTGATCAACATTCATGCATAGCACATCTTCATATGATGCACAGTCAAAATGCCCACACAATGTCGAGTGTGCGAAACACAGAGAAAACGAGGGACGAAGTTTTGGCAAGTGTTGGACGTGGTTTTGGGCTGCCCCCTCTAGGCCTGCTCCCTCCTCCCCGCGGCCGGCTCTGCTGCCGCGCAGGCCTCACCGCCCCACCGTACTCCCATCGCTGGCCTAGCCATCCCTCTACTCACCAACACCTGCTATTATTCTCCGGCGACGGCAGACGAACCAGTAAACCCTCGTACAGTCATACTCCCCTCCGCGTGGGAAACAACTGCCGAGTCTTCCCTGCCTCCGTGTCGTTCCCTTCCTAGGCCTCGCCGTCGTCCACTGCCCTGGTGCTCTCGGCGCGGCCTGGTCAACGTGGTCAATGACCGACATGCATCTGAAGTGGACTGTACATGGAGAGGCCGACAGCTGGGTCCACGGCCGCACGCAAGGAAATGCCTCCTTATTACGTGCAAAATAATGATTCCTCCACCTGACATCAGGGACCCACCGAAAGGGCCTCAGTATTTCGCGAAAAAAACATTACCGCCGCTGACAGCTCGGACCCACCAGCTATATCTTCGCACGCAAGGAAGTGCCTCCTTATTACGCACAAAAAATGAATACCCCCCTGCTAGCTGGGACCCACCATGGTGGAAGGCTGACTTGTGGGCCTACTAAGTTGACTGGGACGGGGGCCTTTGTCAACTTTAGTCAATATGAACGATTCTAGCTCCAGTGACCTAAGATGTCCATCCAATGGCCGTAGGGCTTCCTCAACCTCTGGTCTTCTTGCTCCAGCCGCCCAAAGCAGCGCCGGTCGTGCCGCATGCTCCTGCCTCCTGTGGCCGGCTGTGCTGCCGCGGAGGCCTCACCGCCCCCTACTATTCCCACCGCTGGCCAGGCCCTGCGGCGACGGCAGCCTCACACCGCAGCCGAACCAGTGAACCCTCGTACTCCTCTCCGCGCGGGCTTCCACTGCCGCGTCTTCCCCGGCTCCACGTCGTCCCCTTCCTAGGCCTCGCCGTCGTCCACCGCCGTGGTGCTCTCCGCGTGGCATGGTCAACGTGGTCAAGGAACGACTTCCATCGAAAGAGTACTGTACATGGAGAGGCTGACAGCTGGGTCCACGGCCACAGCCCAGTTTTTTGTGATTTGCCAAGTAAGTCGCTTTGTCAGGCCTGTTGGGCTGCAAATCTTTCAAGACGAGGAGAGCTTTCATTCGGCTGGCCGAGAAAATGGCCCATCAGTAATGAGAAATGGGTTGTACATTTTTAAAACACATCAAACCAGCCATTAGTTTCAAATATCTTTTTTCCTTTCGAGATTTTAAATTACATTAATTTTTATGCGTGGAGAATTTGTTGGATTTTATATTGATATACATTTATTTTTAAAATCAGTTTGAATGTGAGTCGAAATTTCGGGATTAAAAACAGTTCGGACCACACCGAAATATGCAAAATTTCGTATATTTTTTAACCGTGGCCACAATATGGGCTGTAATGCTAACAAAAAGAATATGGGCTCCAAAAAAACCTTTATAATTAGCAAATGGGCTGTAAATTATTAGAAATAATGGCAGATGGGCTGTATGCTGTTTTCCACAGATTTGAGGCTTTCCTAAAAAAGGTTGACTCACAAGCAGTGACTGTTGGATGGCCATCCAACGGCCGTCGTGCTTCTTCAATCTCTGCTCTTCCTGCTCCAGCCGCTCAAACAAGCGCCGGCGGGACTGCCTGCTCCCTCCTCCCTGCGGCCGGCTCTGCTGCCGCGCAGGCCTCATCGCCCCACCGTACTCCCATCGCTGGCCTAGCCATCCCTCTACTCACCCACACCTGCTGTTAAGGTGACGGCAGACGAACCAGTAAACCCTCATAAAGTCGTACTCCCCTCCGCGTGGGAAACAACTGCCGAGTCTTCCCTGCCTCCGTGTCGTTCCCTTGCTAGGCCTCGCCGTCGTCCACCGCCCTGGTGCTCTCGGCGCGGCCTGGTCAACATGGTCAACGACCGACATGCATCTGAAGTGGACTGTACGTGGAGAGGCCGACAGCTGGGTCCACGGCCGCATGCAAGGAAATGCCTCCTTATTACGCGCAAAATAATGATTCCTCCACCTGACATCAGGGACCCACCGAAAGGGCCTCTGTATTTCACAAAAAAAACGTTACCGCCGCTGATAGCTCGGACCCACCAGCTATATCTTCGCACGCAAGGAAGTGCCTCCTTATTACGCACAAAAAATGAATACTCCCCTGCTAGCTAGGACCCACCATGGTGGGAGGCTGACTTGTGGGCCTACTAAGTTGACTGGGACGGGGGCCTTTGTCAACTTTAGTCAATATGAATGATTCTAGCTCCAGTGACCGTACGATGTCCATCCAACGGCCGTAGTGCTTCTTCAACCTCTAGTCTTCTTGCTCCAGCCGCCCAAAGCAGCACCGGTCGTGCCGCATGCTCCTACCTCCCGTGGCCGGCTGTGCCGCCGCGGAGGCCTCACCGCCCCCTACTATTCCCACCGCTGGCCAGGCCCTGCGGCGACGGCAGCCTCACACCGCAGCCGAACCAGTGAACCCTCGTACTCCTCTCCGCGCGGGCTTCCACTGCCGCGTCTTCCCCGGCTCCCCGTCGTCCCCTTCCTAGGCCTCGCCGTCGTCCACCGCCCTGGTGCTCTCGGCGCGGCGTGGTCAACGTGGTCAAGGAACAACTTCCGTCGGACGTGGACTGTACGTGGAGAGGCTGACAGCTGGGTCCACGGCGCAGCAAGGAAGTGCCTCCTTATTACGCGGAAAATGATGATTCCTCCACCTGACAGCTATGACCCACCGGACGGGCCACTGTATTTCGCAAAAAAAATGTTTCCCCCTGACTGCTGGGACCCACCAGCTACATCTTCGCACGCAAGGAAGTGCGTCCGGGCAAAAAAAACGATTCGCCCCCTTGACTGCTGGGACCCACTAGCTACATCTTCGCAGGCAAGGAAGTGCCTGACAGTCGGGACCCACCTGGTCGAAGCGTACGTAGCGTTGTCATTCTGGTCGCGAACGTGTACGTACATATATACTGGTGGATGTAGAGGCGTGCACGTGTCATAGTAGAGGCGCGTACGTGTCGTAGTAGAGGCGCGTACATGTCGTAGTAGAGGCGCGCACGTAGCATGTACACGTACGTACAGCGGCCAGGGTGCAAGAAAGAAAATACGGCCATGTATGTGTACATACGGGCGGGGTCTCGAACGCCTACTCGCTCATACGTACGGCCAGGGCTCGTGTACATGGCTGGGTCGGAACGGAGAAAAGCGTCGTCGTCGTGTTCATGGGGAGGCAACGGAATGCGTCGTGTTCATCGGGAGGCAACGGAACGCGTGGGAGCCAACCGGCTGGGTCGGAACGGAATGCGTGGTCGTGTTCATCGGGAGGGCTTGGACGGAACAGGCGATGGAAACGAGGCCTGGCATACCGCACAACGGAGGAAACGGACCTCCTACGTTCGGAACGGGGTCCTGTTGATCGGGAGGGGTGTGGCGTACCACAAAATGGAGGAAACGGGCCTCCTACGGTCGAAACGGTGGTCCTGTTGATCGGGAGGGGTGTGGCATACAGCGAAACGGACGAAACGGACCTCCTACGGTCGAAACGGGGGTCCTGTTGATCGGGAGGGGTGTGGCGTACCGCAAAACGGACGAAACGGACCTCCTACGGTCAAAACGGGGGTCCTGTTCATCGGGAGGGCTGTGGCGTACCGCAAAACGGGACTCCACGGGATACTGTTCATCTCCACCGTCGACCTCCTCCAGCCTCCACGGGCTACCGTCGACCTCCTCCAGCCTCCACGGGCTCCTGTTCATCTAGCCTCCACCGCGCGCTACTCCACCGGCTACTGTTCAACCACCCCTCCACGGGCACCCCTCCACCGTCTACTGTTCATCCAGCCCTCCACACCACGGGGTCTTGTTCAACCACCCCTCCACGGGCACCCCTCCACCGTCTACTGTTCATCCAGCCCTCCACCACACCACGGGGTCCTGTACATCCAGAGGCAACGCCACCGCTCACTAATCATCCACCACCCCCCCCCCCCCGCAACACTCACTGTTCATCCCAAAGGCAGCATCGATCGGCTTCAGTTAGCAGTAGTAGCATAGGAATCGCTCGATCGGGTTCAGTTAACAGCCATCGATCGATCGCTCGGGTTCAGTAACGCGTAGCCTGCTGTGCAATCGCTCGGGTTCACTTAGAGCCCAACGCCTCGCTCGGGTTCAGTTAGAGCCAACGCCTCGCACACACGTGCGTACGTGTACGAGAGAAACGCGCATCGCTTGGCCCCCGACCTCCCACCGTAACCGGGAACTCCCCAAAATTTTCCTCGCCCTCACTTCTACCACGGTTTTTTCCGTCATGGACGGCCCAAAGAATGTCATGCAGCTTCGTCTCCGGCCCGCCCAGGACGAAAAGCCCATTTTCTGTCATGATTTTTTGTCATAAAAGTAGCAGCCCACCACATCTATGATGTACCGGGTTTTGTCACAATTATCGTCATAGAAGTGTCATATGTATGACAGAAAAAAAAATTTGTTCGGCCCAAAATGTCATGGATGTGTCTTTTTTTGTAGTGTATATAACATTACACGTGTGCCCAAAATCAAATGAATATGCATGTTTGATACACCAATTTGCGTTATGATATTATCGATGTTGTGATCTCCAGTTTAAATATTTGAATCCCCTTTAATCCAGATATTCGTCTCATATAGCTATCACTCATGCTTATATAGGACTATCTCTCTAGACCTATACGCGTTCATCGTCTCTCAGGTATCTCTCATGCTACATGTATGTCGACAATGATCTTTTATCTTTGTAACACACTGACGGTACTCTCTCCCTCGACCTTCATCACTCTATCTCTCTCCAAGTATATCTCGCTCCCTGCTATGTGTCTCTAACTATGATTCTCCATGTGGAATGTCTTTCTCTCACACAAACACAAAACTTTGTCTCCCGGGGTCTCATTTCTCTCTACTATTCCCATGAGCGCCACTCGCACACCCCTCATACAGAGATGTCTTTCGCTCCTTAGATATGAAAACCTATGACTCTTCCTCTTCAATATCTCTTTCTCACACACAAACACAAACTCTGTCTCCCAGGGTCTCATATTTCTCCATTGTTCTCTTCTATGTCGCTCACACACACCCTCTCTCCCTAGAGATATCTTGCGTTCCCTCGTATGTCTCTCTAGCTATCACTCTCGTTGTGAAATATCTTTCTCTCTCGCAGACACAAAACTCCGTCTCTCTGGATCTCATTTCTCTCTGTTATCTGTTTGTATGTGACTCACATGCACCCTCTCTCTACCTCTCTCACACCCACACACATAACCCAGCCTTCTGATCCACTCGACTCCTATCTCTAACACACACTAGCTAGCATCTTTATCTTTCTATTTATCTGTTTCTCCATCAACCTTCTTTCTTGCCCTCATTCTTGATTCCTATCACGCACACTACATATGTTTCTCTCAACATGCAGTCAAGTGCGCTCTCACACACATATATAACTTCACCCTTTGAACCACCCGACGGTCATCTCCAACACCCAAACTAGCGGATGTCCCTCTAGCGAGCATCTCCATCTCTGTATCTATCTGTAGTTTCTCCGTCAACATATCTTTCTCGCACGGAGTCTTGCTTCCTATCACCCACACCATATATGTCTCTCCATACATATGCATTTATAGGTTGGTCTCTTTTGCACAATCGTTGCGCCTCACTCGCTCTGCTCGCCATAGATGCATGCTCCAGCCCACGCCACTATCTGTTAAAGACAAAAACACATGCTCAATTGTCGGGCCTTCTTCCCTGCATTCTCACATGCATGCATATTGTCATACCGATCTGTCTCTCCCATGTCGTTGATCTTATGACTTATGTCTTCTTTCTTTTATCTCAATCATGCGCGCGCGCACACACACACACATCCCACGTATACATGTATACCTCTCACACATGCACGTTCAAGGTCTCTATGTCTCCATACGTAGTTAATTACCCTCAATCCTAACGCCACATCGAATCGTTCTCCTCTTTTGTGCACATAACTTCCGCCTGGATGGGTAAAACACACACTCACACTTAACAATCTCCTTCTAGCTACCCCCCGCCTCTCACTCTTCCCCTATATCCCCGAAACCAATAAGACCATCCCTTTGTTTAATTCCCGTCTACATGAACCATCGATATATAGTATTCTTCCTCGGTGTCTCTCGAACAAACACGTTCTCTCGATGTCGACTCCTCTCACGCGCACACACCTTCTCTTCCCTCTCTACGGGCATTTTCTCTCTCGCACCCCATCGTTGGTGGCCTCTGCCATACACATCACCTCTCTATGATGAAGCCATGCACACTTAAATTACATCCGCCACAGAGGACCCCGCGACACACACACACACACACACGCACGCACGCACGCACGCACCCCCCCCACACACACTAAGACTCCATCTCTCTCTCTCTCACACACACACAAACACACACACACACACACACATGCACGCACACCCCCCCACACACACTAAGACTCCATCTCTCTCTCTCTCACACACACAAAAACTAAGACTCCATCTCTCTCTCCTCTCTCTCTCTCTCTCTCACACACACACACCCCCCACACACACTAAGACTCCATCTCACACACACATGCTCTAGGCGGAGCATTTGTTCCTACCACCCTTCATCCAACCTTACCCGTATGATAAACAATCACCTTTATTTACTTGCATAACATGGACAAATTCCACTTTACTTTAGTAGTCAGCAAACTTATCATCTGTACCCTTATAAAAAAACGAGTTGGCGGTGATGGTGTGCCTGCCATCTTGTAATACAGACCATATGATCTATATCTGAGGATAGAAAGCAAACTATGCTAATTTTACAATAGATACTCGCACCTCTCTCCACATCATTATCTCCCGCAACCTCATTGCTCAGCAATTAAAAAAGGAATAAGTCTCTGGAACAATCTAGCATGCATGGTGGACGCTGCCGCCTGTCGGCGCCGTCCATCCCCATGCCTCCGCCCATTCCGACCACCAATCACCACCACGCATCACTCCTCCTCGCCTTATCTCTCATCTTTCATTTTTTCGATGACATTCTCGAGATACCAGTTTTCCGATAAAATTCTCAAGATATCATTAGTTTTTACACATGGGATTACTCCTGCATGGGTCAATCACAACAGGTGTTCTGTAAAAAATGCATATTGATGTTCCGTGCAATGCACGAGAATCTTGCTTGTAATTATATAACGCAAATCACGAGCAGGAAGTGACATTTTTTTGACACAACCACGTTAACATGGCCACGTAAATCACTAGCTAAAGTAAATACCATTATACTTATATCCCAATGCAAAAGGTTGAGTACATGTCCGAAGAGTAGAGTCGCACACACGCACTCTGTCTCTCAGAATCTCTCACACACACACACCAGTTATGTGACGCCCACTTAAGAAGACATGTATGTTACAATTTGTGCACCTGCGGGTACACGTGATGCTGCGCATTTATTTAAGCTAGAAGGCGAACCCAAACAGTAGCTGCATTCATTCCCCTCTCGCCGCCTCTTCTCTGGTCGCCGTCGCCCGGTAGCCATGGGCCGGCCGAAGGTAACAACATACGCCATACTCCCGCCGGAGCAGCGCTTTAATATGGAAATTTTAGTGGTCACGCATGCATCTTTTTGTTGTAGCACTCCTATATAAGGGTTGACCGGTCGCTTCCCGCGGACGTGCGCGGGCGGTGGAAGAGGAAGGAGAAGGGAAGCGGGCTGTGGAGTAACGTTTTTTTACCACAATTTCTTAGGAAACTGAGTGCAATAATTGAGTAGTTTTGCAAACTACCAGTACTACACCTGAAACGGTTCAAAACCTATACTCCCTTGCCAGCGCGCGCTTCCCGCGTGAAACGGTCAGCGTCGCCCTGGAGCGTCAGTGCCGCATTAATGCCCGGCCAGAGCGGAGGCGACCTCTCACTGGCGCCGGCTTTGAAGTGGCGCGACGGCCGA
Source organism: Aegilops tauschii subsp. strangulata (assembly GCF_002575655.3). NCBI lineage: Eukaryota > Viridiplantae > Streptophyta > Magnoliopsida > Poales > Poaceae > Aegilops > Aegilops tauschii. The sequence continues at coordinate 96,574,162 of NC_053038.3, forward strand.
GAGAGCGCCGCTTCCCGGTGCACGCGACTGCTCCGCGTCGAGACTAGCCATAGGCCCTGTTTGGATCCATTGGTTAGAGTTAGTTTGAGCTAGTTGGGGCTCAAATAGCCCTAAAGTATCCAAGCATGAGGGTTTAAATTGGAGCAAGTTGCACCGAACCCACCAAAAAAAACTATCCCACCCAAGAGATGCTAACTTGAGATAGTTCTCATTGGGACCACTGAAAAATCACTTTTCTCTCTCCATGAAGTGCATTTATTGTCAATCTAACCCTGTCACCCAAACACCTCTTTGGCTACTGTTAGTTCAGGGTTAGTCATGAGTTAGTCTAACCTCTAGCTAAGTTAGAGTATCAAACAGGAGCAGTATAGGACATGCAACTTGCTCAAAGCATACAGGCAAATTCGTACGTGAAAGGATTTTTTTCTTTTTGAAAACTGAACGTGAAAGGAATTTTTTTAGAATGCTCTTGGCATGTCGCTAACATGTGATAGTTAACCGACCTCAATAGACGGCAGAAACGCCAGCCCGCCGCACTTTGATAGAGACGAGGAGGGAGAAGCGATACGGGCTGCTGGATTACTAGAGATAGGTGTCGCACGGAAGCCAAGAAATATGGTGATAGCGTGGGTTAGCCATGTACTAGTATGATTTAACTACACTGGGCTGCCGTGTTTCGTACTCTTCCAGTCCACTGTGGAGATGATTGGTTAATTTTATATCGCTGAATAATATTAAATATTATGAGTGCTGACGCTCCACCACGAGTTTCCTTGCTCCTTCTCGGTCGTCCGGAATCTAGGTTCTTCCACTCTATTTTTTTACGTGAGCTTTGTTCATCCTTTTGCCAACACGCGAGACATCTAGCATCAAGGTGCACGTGTTCTGCAAGGATCGTTCCATCTATATGAAGAACACGTGGGACTGGAACTACGAGACGGACATGTACCCAGGAGTGGACGTACGAACCTGAGTAATGTAGCGCAGTAAGTGAAGTAGAAAGGCACAAATGGTATGAACATGCGTGGCATATAGGGTGTGTTTGGTTGCGTTCTCGTCTTAGCATAGTTGTTCCCTCTTCATGCATGCTCAACTCAACACGCTCTTCATGCATGCTCTCTTCATGCATGCTTCTAGTGTATTTGTGCTAAACTAGTGTGGACTCATGCACCCTCCATACACTCTACCAAACACCCAAAAGTAGGTCGAGAAGGGAACTCTTGGGCGGCATTTGTCCCTTACTATGTACTACCACTAAATGTTGTACGTGCAATGCACGGTGATGTTATGGAGTACGTGCTTAAGTACTGTACTACTACTATATTAGTTGGAGGCACATATTAACTTTTATATTTGTTTACGTGTATGCCCCGAGACCTTCCAACTAGACGTGTCTTTCTCTCCAGGTCGCACTTTGTATCGTTCATACCACTAAGTACTACTACGTGTGGTCTCCGACCCAGAAGTGGAAGAAGTGGAGACACTCTACCACGCTGTTTTTTTACGCTGGGCTCTACCACGCTGTTCATGTCCCACTCCTTTCGCTGACGTGTGGGACATCCAGCACGTGCCGTGTTTGGCACCCTTCGTTGTAAGAGTTGAAACGCTAGCATTCATCAGAAATAAAAAATAATTATAAATCGGGAGTGATACTATTTTTTTGCGAACCAATCAGCAGTGATACTATACCACGCGGTTTCCTTGCTCCTCGATATCGGAAAGAATACTTCCGTTCGCCAACATGTGGGACGTCGACCATCCTGGTCCACTTGCCATGCACGCAGAACTCCAAGGGAGAGTCACCCAGGTCGTCGCGCCGCAGTAACAATGACTAATGAGCGGTCAAATCACAGGCCCACTTCCCACTTTGAAGTTGCTCGGACGAAGGAACCATCATGACTTCGTTGAATTCCGCTTCTTGAAGAAAACTACTGTACCAGCAGTACTGCTAACTACAGTAGTTACTTCAACAGAGGCCTCCTTTCGTTCCTAGGATAGGAATATGAAAATCATAGGAAGTGAGATGACATGCATCTCAATTCCTATAGAGAAAGAGATGCCATTCGATGCTTAGGATAGGAGTTTTTCCATTTAGTCTAGGCTAATGTACTGGTAATTTGCTCTAAAAACTACAGTAGTAACTAGTAGTATTGGTACATGCTCGTACTCAGACACAGACACACACACTAACTACTAGTACTACTACTACTACTTCTCACATGCTGGCCAGACGCCGTCGTTCTCCTTCCCAGCTTTGTCGGCGACACCCCACCGTGCTTGGATCTCCGCCGACCTCTCCGCAGCAGCGCGTGCGTCCTTTTCTTTCTTGCGGCAGCGGGCCTCTCTTTTCTTGAGTGCTTTCTGAATTTTCCTCTCCCTCTGTGAGGCTTTGGCCGCCTCTTGCTCTACCACCCATTCGACCATGGCATCTTCAAATTCCTCCCACATAGTTGTGAGGTCGCGAGCGACGATGAACTCGGCATGGCGGGATGCCATCGCTTCCCTACCATTTTGTGTGCGGTCGTGGGCGGCGAGGAACTCGGCGTGGCGGGATGCCATCGCTGCCATACCGGTTAGTGTGCGGTGCGGTGGCATGAACGACGCTTGGTGAGAGTTCTGGGGTGGAGTGGCCGGACAACCGTATAGTGCATTGGTTTGTCAAGAGCTCAAGGACAGAAGACAAAGCAAATTTGGATTCCCCTTCAATCCTAGTCATTTATTACCGAGTAAAATGCATTGGCGGTCATCGAACTTGTCTTGATAGCTCACTTTGATCATTGTATACGAGATATGGTGATTATACGGTCATTGGCTCAGCGTATAGCTCCGTATTTGTCTGGTTGACCAGTCAAATAGTCCGCATGTGCCTCATCAGCTCGTGTTCTGTATCTATCTACGCGGGCCTACCTATCAATGGAGAAATAAATACTGTAAAAACCAAAATTATGCGTATGTGGGGAATCAAACCACGGACTCGTCGCTGCAAAGCACCCTCATCAGCCAAATGAAAATGAAATACTTCGCGTCAGACACTCACGCTCACGCTGTCAAAGCATACTAATGCATGCACGTCGCCCTCTAAATCAAAGTCCTGCGCGCCCCGGCGGTGCCTGACATTACTGTTTAGAGGTTTGATGGAGGCCTACGCGAACGCCGAGCATGTATTCACCTGGCTCAACACCAACGATCATACTCGGACCGCCTTGCTCATGTATATCGTCCATCACAACGACAATCTATAAAACAGCCTAAGCTAGAGAGGGTACTATGGTAGTATGGTACGGAGTATGTACTATCGTGAGCGACCGATCTTAGTGCCACTGCACACCGAAACCCCTTCCATCGCTAGCGCGCGCTTCCCGCCTGAAACGGTCACCGTCTCTCCAGAATGTCAATGCCGCATTCACCAGACTTAACTGCAGGTGCAATTGGTGTGTCACTGACATGCGGGCCAGATGCCCGTTGGGCCCACATGTCAGTAACCCAAACGCATCTGCAGTTAAGTCACTGAAGCAGCGTCCGCATTCACGCCCGACGAACCTACTCGGGCGCCGGTTGTCCATCCGTCTGTCGCGGCTCATTACCATTCACCCGCTATATTAACTTGAGCCCCAGCTCCCAGCCATAGCCAAAGATCCACACTTATTCTCCTCTGGTCCCTTCCTTCTGTCGGCACCACTTCAACCATGGCCTCCTGGCGCTCCGAAGCTCTCTTGGACGTACTGTCGCAGGAGCAGACGAGGGACATCGGCGGCTCCGCTCCGGGCGCGCTCCAAAGCTCTCTTCGACGTACTGTCGCAGGAGCAAACGAAGGAGATCGCCGGCACCCCCCCCGGCCGCCCTCCGCCACCACGACCACGAAGCCGGCGCGCGTGCGCGGCCGCAGCCGGCAGCGAGGAAAAGTAGTACACGGTAGGTCGCCGCTGCTCTGGTCCCGGGAAGGCCACCGCTACTCCACTCAGTCGACGCCAAGCTTGGTGGGGTAAACATCGGCGGCCGATTAGCCGCTTGACGGCGACGTGGAGGCGGAAATCTTCAGAACCTTGTGCACCGGAGGAGGAGGTTATCGAGGCGGATGAGGAGGAGGCAAAGGCAATGGCCGGCTTTCTCGGGTTCATGGCCGGACATGGTGGTCGGGCGCCGACGATCGTTTAGATTAGGTTTACAGTAGGTTTTAGTACGGTTTGTGCGAAATATGTAATGAATTTCGTCCAGTTTGTAGGAAAAGTTTTCGAAATGTAATGAATTTCATCCGGTTAATTTGAAATTTGCTTTGTTTGCACGAATTTCGTCCGGTTAATTCATATAGTTGTCGAAAGGTATGCGGGCAGCATCGGATGGCATCCATCAGTGTCCTCGGACAAATGCCGGTGTAAATTTGTGGGCCAGCGCTGGAGATGCCCTAACTATGATGCTATAATCGCTAACAATCCTCCATTATTTGGCAGGGAACAGTTATCCCTCGATCAAAATCAGATCCGCGGTGTTTCGCACTCCTCCCGCATAAGAGTGTAAACTCTTGCTTACATAAAAATGGAGCAAGTGGACGGCACTGTAGCCTGTCATATCACTCGAACTAGCCTGCCTAACGAGCGGGAAAGCACCGCCCTCGTCATTTTGTTCTGGATTTCTATCGATCGAGCGCGCGAAAATGTTACGCTTCGCAAGTTCTAAAGGAAAAGGCGGCACACTTACGACTCATACGCGTCGCAACCCCGACAGTCCGGCTCGCACGCCGCTCACCAGAGGGGACACGCGTTGTCTTGCAATTTCACTTACATGTGGGACCGTAATTGAATAAACCGTCGATAGACGAAATCTAATCGCTCGGCGGGCGTCGGCTGAGAAGAGAGAAAGGGGGGAGGGAGAAGAGATCACCCGCCCGCCGCGCACGGACTCCATGAAATATATGGTGATAATGTGAGGTGGGCCATGCTGGAGTCCGGACCGCTTCCGGAGCCCGCTCTCACCGCCCTGGCCCCTCAAGACGCCAGCTGCCCGCCGCATGCATGCTTAGCAAGTAGTACTCCTTATGTGGAGGAGAGAGAGGCATTGACAAAGTCAAGGAGTGGGCTCTGCAAGAGCCCGTCTCTACACGTGCTCCTAGGTATAAAAAATAATTCTAAAAAAGGCATAAAAAACAATTGTGTCTTAAAAAAAGAAAGGTAAAAAACATTTGAGAGGAAATAGATAGAGAGAAAGTGAGAAAAAGCTGTAACCTGGGCATTACATGAGGAAGGAGGGAGTGGTGCACATGCCAAGTTCACTGGGCTGCCGTGTTTCACACTCCTCCGCCGTAACAGTGGAGACAATAGCTTTCATAAAAAATAAACAATGAATACACGTTGCTCGTCCTCTATATTGGAAAGAATACTTTCATTCGCCGACATGTGGGACGTCGACCATCCTGGTCCAGCCGCCATGCACAAAATTATCCTGGTCTACCCCGGTCGTATCGCAGGCCCAACCTTTCCCACTGTAAGTTGTTCGGATGAAGGAACCATCATGACTTTGTTGAATTCCGCTTCTTCAAGAAAACTTACTGTACCCGCAATACTGCTACCACACGCGAAGACTGGACGGCACTGTACCACGTCATATCACTGAAACCCACTAGGCCAAACTAGCCCGCCTAGGTCATCTATTTTGGAACGGAGGGAGTACGTCTCTGCACTGCTATGATTTTGTGTTGCACGTTCTCTGTACTTTTGCTACGATTTTCCTACCCTATGAACCAAATGAGGCCTGAATGTATGTCCACTATTGTCTGATCGATCGCTAAGCCTACAATTTTAGGAGCTAGGGCTATTGGTCGATCGACGAGGGATAAGTATAAGCGTACCACGAGCTCATCAGCCCCAACGTTTCTCTTCGGTGAGTGTTTTGCAAGTACTATAGCTCGCACAGTAGCTAGCCTACTAACACCAAGAATCATCAAACAAGCCCTGCTAATATGATAAAAAGTTCAAACTTACATCTAAGCATGCCATATATTACATCAAAAGCTGGTGAGGATACATTTGTTTCCATAACTCGGAGAGGGTTCGCATGATTCACTCTCAAACAAAAGTAGCAAGATCCGCCCACACAAGACAGTGCACTAGCCCTAAGATGGTTTGATAACACGCATCATTCTGGTAATTAAACACAGGGCAATGCAAACTACCCTGAAGGATTAGCGTGACCAACTATTTCTTGTCATCGATCTCTCGGGCAATGACCACAGCACGGACAGCAGCATGGGAATCGATTTCTGGGGCGATGTCCACAGGACTGACCGCGACATCGGAATCGATCTCTGGGGCGATGTCCACAGGATGGACAGCGGCATCGGAATCAATCTCCGGGGCAATGCCAATAGGACGGGCCACGACATCGGAATCTTCAAGGACGTCCACCGGCACCTGCACAACCCTAACATATTAGCAAGCACATTGCAAATAATCAAAAACCACAACTATGGTAATAAGCCATTATTTTTACCTTGTGCAGCTCACCGGGGGATCTCATCCCTCCGGGGGCCATCTCCTCGTCCTCGATGGGGGCCATCACCTTGCCAGGGGAATACTGCTTCTCAACAGCGACTATCTCCTCAAACTCGGTCTTGAGCCTCACATAGGTGGCAATCAGAGTTCCTGGGGTAGGCATGGTGGGGCCCTTGGTGTTCTTCCAACTTTCTTTGAGGAGTTCGTCCGCCAACGTCCTCAACTCTTTGGCCAGTGCTTGTTTCTTGGAGTTCTTCGTGTCCATGGGTTGGCCCGCCAACATGGTCAACTCGTTGGTCGGTGCTCGCTGTCTCTAGTGGGTTGTCCGCCGGCAACTCTTTCCCTAGTGCTCCAGGATCCATCAATGAACTGACAAACAAAAAGCAATCAAAAGGAAACCACAATCGCAATGAAAACGGGAAAAGAATAGGATGTGAGAATCGGTCGGTGCTTCACAAAAAGAAGATTCTTGGAATGAAAATATAGCAGCATAACTGATTCGCCCACCTTTCCTTCGTCGGTATAGAAGAAAAATGGCAGAAGTGAGTAGCGTGGAGTGAGGTTTTCTTCAAGAAAGGGAAGAAAGGGCTTGAACGAGCGTTCCAGTGAAATGATGGTTGCTTCGTCCAGTCCAACTTGGAGGCCACCTTACCACTGCTGGTAAAGGTGTGGGTTTTGTGATATGACGGGTCATGACGGCCACACCGGGGTGACAGCTGAGTCTCGACTGTAGCACCTCGCTGTGATTTGGTGGATGGCATGCGGGCCCGGATGCTTTGAAATGTCCCGCATGTAGATAGAGCGGCTAGTCATATAGGAGTGCTCAATATTGTGCACCGCGACCAAGGCGGAGAGGAAAACGGGAGAACTACGTAATTAATGCATGAGTTTAATTAGGGTAGTTTTGTAAAGTACGAGATACATTCCTCCAATCGCAAAATGCCTTGGTTCATGAGATTTGAGATTTGAGCCCTATAAACCGGAAGGGAGGGAGTACTGCACACGGTGTAGTCTAGTCACTTGTTGAAATCTCTAGAAAGGCAAATACTCCTTTCCGGTTTACAGGGCTATACTACTCCCTCCGTCTAGGTGTGTAAGTCATCTTACGAAAACCAAATAGTCCCAAAACACTTAGGCGCGGTGCATTAACTTCTACCTTGTTTCTTGTTTCTTGACATATCAACCAATAAGAGATGAGAGGTGTGCATGCTTTTAATGACTTGCAATGGCTAGTTCATTGCATGCAATGCTATTAATTAGCAAATAAACATTTGTGACCCCAGGAGGAACGGTGCTAAGTGCGTGGACCTATGCAGAATGAGTATCAACCAATGGATAATGGAGTTTAATTGTTAAACAATAGCAATTTTGTCTCATGCAAGAGCCTGGCTAGTACTCCAAGGAACCGCACCACGCGAGCGTTCGCAACTGCCACATTCGGGTTGCGCTTGGCTCTTCGCCTCTTCGAGAAGATGAACAATGATGTTAATCCTACTTCTACAGTATCGAATCCACTGCTGCATGTCCGTCCACCTCGTGCGGGAGGGATAGCGTGTAGCGAAAGCTTCTACTTACTGCTCATGCCTTTGCGTCTATGACAGGTGGGCCCAACAGGTGGTTGGCCCTCCTGTCATGCAGCCAAAGGCAGGTGCAGTTAAGGCACTGGAGCTCAGTCCACGAGGGAGAGGGCATTGTAGTAATCAAATTTCTCGGTCTTGTACGAGTTGACGCGACACATCAAAGCACTGCACTCGATATAAGTCTTTTTACACATTTCAAATGGGCTACTTCGTATGTAGGAGTAGACATATTCTGCTTCGTATGTAGTCACTTGTTGCAATCTCTAAAAAGACTAATATTTGGAAACGGAGGGAGTACAACGCATGCATGCAAGCCGTGACTTTCCTTTTGATACTTGCATGTGTTGATTTGATGCACCTTGCCAAATTTTGACTATAAATTTAACTAACCAAATTTTCGTGCATGTCACAAAAAATTACGGGGCTGTTTGGATTGTGACTATGTTTGTCTTATGTTGCCACGTTATTTTTCCCACACTTGCCACACTTGCCTAACCTGAGTTGCTCAAATTGTTAGACACACTTTGGCTTGCCTAAGGGAATCTTGCCACAATTTTTGTGTCTATGCCATGTGGGGTTCACTTCCAATAAAAAAAATCTTGTCTTAGGTGAGGCTAATAAAAAAGACTTATATTTAGGAACGGAGGGAGTAGAAAATATAAATAATAATGCATGTTGGGGCAACCCACGTTTCCGCTAATTTTAGCCGTGGGCTTGTTCACAATTTTTACGAGGGGGTGGTTGTTCATTTAATGGAGGGACTTGTAGTACCAGACATGAACGATACAAAGTGCGACCTGGCACACCGTAACACCACTTGGAACAAGCGGGTAGCTATCTCAAAAAACAATCAACAACTAAAAAAACCGCGACCTGGCATGTAGTAGTACACAATTTTAAACGATTGTTTTGATGGAGTGAAAAAGGAAAACTACCCCACTACGTATATATAGGCCGGAGCCTCCGCGCTTGCTTGCTAGGGTTGCTCTATTCACACACTCTCATCCTCTCTAGATCTAAACAAGATAGGGGTAGTAACACTGTCTTTCTCCCTTCAAAAAACACTGGCTTTCTATCCTCATCGCTGGTTACAGATCCGGACGTATCCCCCTCCGCCAATGAAGGGGAGGAGGGGCAGCGTTTAGGCCGTCGTCGACAGTGAGGTAGGAGACCCACTGCCGGCCGCGCCGTTATCTCTGGTCGAGCACCGCGTGGGAGGCACTCCGATCCCTTCGTCGTTGCCTGTGGGCGGATCCGGCCTCCCGCCGCTCACCTATCCACATCCCGACGACCTTCAGGTATATCTTCGTTCGGAACCGCCTTAGCTCTACTTCTCCAGCTCGCTATGTCGCTGCATGTGCATCATTTTCTACCTCTCAGCCCCTCTCGGTCGGATGGTCCAACGTCACATTTTTTTTCTTCTATTGTTAGAGGTAAAGCTACTTCATGGAGTCGAATCTTGTACTCCCTCCGTCCGAAAATACTTGTCATTGAAATGGATGTATCTAGATGTATTTTAGTTCTAGACACATCCATTTTGATGACAAGTAATTCCGGACGGAGGGAGTACTTGGTTCAAACAAGAAATAAAGTGGGGGTGGGGGAATTTAGTATGTACATCGGACATGGTACAAACAGGAAGAAAGGGGGTGAAAGTAGTACAGAGTGGTCATCCAACCGGTCTCTTGGTCGAAAAGGGAAATATAGGGGTAACACTGTACACAGCGGTATGACCAGGACTAGATTTGCTATCCACACATAGGAGTAGGTGGCTAGAGTGAACAAAAATGGGACCAACCCAGATATGTTTCTTGGATGTTTGTTTCTTGGGGAAACAAACTATGAATCACCACTTTATGCCCATGTTTACGTACATGGTGCTGGACTGCTGGTGCACCCACTGTCCCATGCCCTTATACCAAATATTTAGGCTCCGTTCGGAATAAATGGGCAGAAAACATAGGTCTTGATGAAAATAGAGGAATAGGAAAGGAATGTAGGTATAAAACTATGGAACAGCGAACCGGAGGAAACTCTCAAGTGAATGTGTTCGGATGGACTACGAAATGTACAGATTTGTTTTTTTAGAGTAGCATGCTTGGCAGTATGAGATGCTATTTTTTTATTCAGCTGCACAGTGACTACTCTTGTCCTCACCTCACGTACCACACATAGGTTGATTTTTTTATTCCGGCAACACAGCGCAGCAACATGTCTAACGCATGGCAGCGAGCGCCTGCCTCGGGCTTCCGCCCAAAAAATGAGCAGCGTGTGGATGTTTCTAATCCTATGGAATCAGTACTACCAGACCAGCTTTCCTATGAAACACTATTCACCTTTCCCGTGTTCCGAACGGTTGGAAGGGAAAGAATACCGTAGGAATTGTGTTCCTACGAAAATCCTGCACCAAACCAGTGAACCGAACGCAGCCTTAGTTGTTCTTAATCTAATGTCCCTGGTAAAAATGAAGCCATGCCACTGTTATAAGCCATGACAAGTTTAGCCAAATGTTTTTTCCTGTAATTGTTTGAGACTCTGACTGTTTCCTCTGTGCATTTTTGTGCAAACAGGGATATCCAATTCACCTGGCTACTATTGTGACCTTTTGGTGCACTGCACAAAACTCTTCTTAAAAGAAGTGACTTTTGTGCTGTTTAACTGGAATGTCAGAATGGAACAGTTGGTTCATTTTGGTGGAACTGCACAAAGGGAGATCTGTGTTCCAATCCTCATCATCCATATTGGCGCCATAACCTTCCTTTAGGTAAGAATGATATTTAATGCATGTGTTCATCTCTATTTTCTGACTGCCATGAGAAAATAATGCTGTTTTTTACTTGTACACTTGTACTCCCTCACTGACAAAACCAATTCTGAATTAGAAGGTCAATCATGTACTTGGTTTCACCAACTGGTGAGGAGAAAGAGAAACAGAGCATGAAGAGGAAGAAGAAGAATAATAAACAGTGCCACGGCGATCTTGCTGAAGCCAGAGGCCCCAGTCGAGGCCATTCAAGGGCTCCGGCAACGACTACCTTACATGTGAGACGATCCTCCAGGGAGCCCTTCCACTTCTGCTGTCTCACTTAATTAATTAGGAGTACTTAAGTACCACTAATTTATTACTGCCTAATTTTCCTGTTGGAGTTAAACAAATCTTTAGTAGGACCCTATGCTGAATCATGTACGTGTGTATGTTTGTCTATGGAGGTGAATCATGTGGTGGAGTAGGGAGGGAATATTATTAGTGTCATGACATTATAGTGCTATTGTTTTGCATGTCAATTTATTGCCATTGGTTCAATGAGGCAATGTTTTGCGTATTGTCCATCATGAATTTGATGCTACTGTTTGAGTAATATGCTAATGTCTTCATATCCTTTCTCACTAAGCTAATGAAGGTTTCACCTTGTTCCTACTTGTGCAAACAGGGATCATGTTGTGCCAATCATACATTTTAGTGGAACTACACAAGACAATACAATGAACTGTATCCCAGCCAGTGCTTTAACTCTGCTGGAAGTTCTTGATAATCTTTCGATATAATCTCAGCACTGGTAAACAAGAGTGATTTCAATCATACATTTGAAGTGCACAAAAATATATACTATTGTGTGATTCCAGTGAGTGCTTTATCATCTCTTATGGGACTACACGAATAAGCTTTTTTTTCTCAGGTTGGTACGGGCCTAAGGCCTTCATCCATATTAGTTTGCTGTCATCTCTATTTGTATCGTGCTACTGTCATGAGAAACTCCTTCATCTTTGCACGTTAAAGTTTTGCAACCTATGATAAATGGCAATGCTTTGAGTGTTGAGTTGAGCTAATTGGCACTGATTAAATAAACTAATACCTTTCTTTAAGCAAGATTACTATGTTGCTAACTTTACCCATTAAGATAATGAGGGTGCTTCTATTTGTTAGTGTATGTTTCATCAACTAGTCCCACTATTACAGTAATCTCACTCTCTCAATATATGTGCCAACAGGGATGCTCGATTTTGGTGGAACTGCATGAAAACTTTGGGTGCTTCATTGCCTCGACAGCTTCCGTCCTTTCCTGTTAGTCGCTAATCTCCTCTTGCTTTCTTCCTTTGCTGTCAGTCGCTTGGCTTATCTCGGCTTCCAGTCAAAGGAAATAGTAATTGATATGCTACCTCACACAGGTTGGTACTGGTCTTTATCCTGATTATTGTGCCTGTCCTACGTATTGGTAATTTGGTATTGTGCTACTGTTTGCCGATTTCATAAAGGAGTAATTTGGAGCCTGAACTCGCAGGCAAATCATTACATCGGGTGATTTCAGTAGAACTGCACAAAATGATCAGATGGACGGGTACTTATGCTGCTGCTATGTACTCCAAAGTTCACTCAGAAAAGCATCGATGTTGACAAGAAGTGCCTATATTCATTCGAGTATCAACCAACGTCAACCAATTGTCAAACTCCAAGTATTAGGAGAGTGAACGCCAAAAATATTGCTTGGTGCATAGCCCAAAAACGCAGTCCAGTCTTTGGTCCCAACTTGTGCCTTTTGGTTATCGGCACATATGGTAGCGAACTATATGGCATGGAGTCTAAAGATTCCAGACAAGTTGGTTGACGCGTATATTCATCTGGCACTTAATCAGTCTGCATGCCAAGGATGCTCCATTTCAGTTGAACAGCACAAAAATTTTGGGTGGTTCATTTTCTCAACCGCCTCCTTTCTCATCTGCAATGTAGAATTTTGGCGAGATACAGGACCAAGATGAGCCAGTAAACTAGTTGGATGAAAGTAGTGGCCAAGTTGCTCAAACCTCCCTCGACACGAGGCCACTATTTGAGGATAAACCTACAAGCAAAGTTCAGATTGTCTGTGCCGCCTCTTATGTACTCGAAAGTTTACTCGTACAAGAACTAATTTTAGCAAGAAGTACCTCCGATTGAACACCATTTACCAGTCTGTACCCTATGTAATTAAAGTTCGTCCATGGATCATATTGGCTGTGATCTCAATCATTTGGATGCATAAACATACTGAACATGTGTACATCTGAATCTTTTTGTGAATTATGTATGAATATTGTCGTGTGATCTATCAATCATTTGGATGCATAGATATGCTGAGCTTGTGTATATATGAATCTTTTGAGTGGTTGATAGTGAATGTTGGCTATGAATATGAACGTGTCCTGTGAACCTGAGTTTGATATGAATGTTTACCTTTTCTGTTGTATTTGTGTGTGAACTTGTTAGTATGCCTACTGTGGGGTATAAAACGCAGGTCTCTTATAAAAGTAATGTTGTGTCCAATTTATGTTTTCCCTTCTAACCACATTATATATATTTATATTATTACTATTATCATATATTTTATAGAGACTTATATATACATTATAAAAACATCCCACATGTTATTCACTTATAAAAGTAAATGTTTAACGGAAGTTGACAAGGAAAATCCTGGTTGTTTTTGACTAACAGGCAAGGAAAATCCTGGTGATTACGTACAAAAGCTTGCGAAGATTTTAAGGACCAATTTAATAATAACGTGCTCATTTTTATTTTGAGCAATAACTCGCTAATTTCTTAATTATATATATATAATGTGCCTCTCCGGTTTATTCTTTGATATTAATTGCTCCTTCTAACATAACATTATATATATAACGAGCCCACCTAATACGTGTATTTCAAGGAAGTGCAAATGGGCTGGGATTTCTTAGAAAATATAAATGGGCCTGATTGACGCGAAATTATTTGTTCACCCAGCCCAGCAAATGGACTGTACATTCTAGAAAACATGGGTTAAATATATGCCACATTTTTGCAGGCTCACATGTGGGCCAATAGGTCGAAGCCTACGCAGGGCGTTGTCAACTTGATCAACAAATGATTGTGTCATCCACAGCCATTGGATTTATATCCAACGGCCGGCATGCACCTTCAATCTCTCGTCTTCTTCCTCCAGTGTCGCCAGGACCGCCTGGTCCGGCCTCCGGCGGCTAGCGGCTCTGCTTAGCACGCATCGCTGCAAAGCGCTACCCCGCCGCCGGCCAGGATATCCCTCCACCCCTCGACACCTCATGTTGTTCTCCACAGACTACAGCCCCACGCCGCAACAGAACCAGTTATAACCCTTCTCCTCCTCTCAATCTGCGACTCCACTGCCGCGTTTTCCCATCTCCGAGTTGTTCCCGTCCGGGGCCTCGCCATCGTCCACCGCCTCGCTGCGTTCGATGCGGCATGGTCAACAAACGAGAGTCATCGGAAGAGGACTGTACATGGAGAGCCTGACAGCTGGGACCCACGAGGTCCATGGTCGCACGCAAGGGAAGTTCCTCCTTATTAAGCTGAAAAAAATGTTTCCTCCACCTGACAGCCGGGACCCACCGGCTGTATCTTCGCACGGAAGGAAGTGCCTCCTTGTTTGCGAAAAATATTATTCATCCCATTGACAGCTGGGGACCCATCAGATTAGGTGACTGACTTGTGGGCCTACTAAGCGAACGTGTACGCACGGCTTTGTCAACTTAATCAACAAATGATTCTAGCAGCTGGACCGTTGGATGTTAATCCAACAACCGTGCTCCTTCTTCAACCTCTGTTCTTGCTCCTGTCTCCCGTGGGCGGCACCGCAGCTGTGCTGCCGCGCACCCGAACCAGTGAAGTTTCCAACTCCTCTCCATCTGCGACTCCACTGCCCCGTTTTGCCCATCTCCAGGTCGTTCTAGTCTGGGTGCGCTCGGCACGGTGTGGTCAGCGTGGTCAACAACCGAGAGTCATCGGAAGATGACTGTACATGAGAGGCTCACAGTGGGGACGCACCACGCCCATGGACGCATGCATGCTACGGAATGCGGCGAGGTCAACGTGGTCAAGGAATGACTTCCATCGGAAGTATACTCTACGTGGAGAGTCTCACCTGGGTCCACGGCCGCAGCAAGTAAGTGCCTCCTTATTACGCGGAAAATAATGATTCCTCCAACTGACAGCAGGGACCCACTGGACGGGCCACCGTGTTTTGTGAAAAAACGTTTGCCCCCTGACTGCTGGGACCCACCTGACGGGCCACCGTATTTCACGAAAAAAATGTTCCCCCCGCTGTCAGCTCGGACCCATCGGAAGTGCCTTCTTATTATGCACAAAAAAATGAATACTCCCCCGGCTAGCTGGGACCCACCTTGGTGGGAGGCTGACATGTGGGCCTACTAAGTTGACGGGGATGAAGGGCTTTGTCAACTTAGTCAATATGAACGATTCTAGCTCCAGTGACCGTACAATGTCCATCCAACGACCGTAGTGCTTCTTCAACCTCTGGTCTTCTTGCTCCAGCCGCCCAAAGCAGCGCCGGTCGTGCCGCATGCTCCTGCCTCCCGTGGCCGGCTGTGCTGCCGCGGAGGCCTCACCGCCCCCTACTATTCCCACCGCTGGCCCGGCCCTGCGGCGACAGCAGCCTCACACCACAGCCGAACCAGTGAACCCTCGTACTCCTCTCCGCGCGGGCTTCCACTGCCGCGTCTTCCCCGGTTCCGCGTCATCCCCTTCCTAGGCCTCGCCGTCGTCCACCGCCGTGGTGCTCTCCGTGCGGCGTGGTCAACGTGGTCAAGGAACGACTTCCATCGGAAGAGTACTGCACGTGGAGAGGCTGACAGCTGGGTCCACGGCCACAACCCAGTTTTTTTGTGATTTGCCAAGTAAGTCGCTTTGTCAGGCCTGTTGGGCTGCAAATATTTCAAGACGAGGAGAGCTTTCATTCGGCTGGCCGAGAAAATGGCCCATCAGTAATGAGAAATGGATTGTACATTTTTAAAACACATCAAACCGGCAATTAGTTTCAAATATCTTTTTTTCATTTCGAGATTTTAAATTACATTAATTTTTGTGCATGGAGAATTTGTTGGATTTTATATTGATATACATTTATTTTTAAAATCAGTTTGAATGTGAGTCGAAATTTCGCGATAAAAATAGTTCGGACCGCACCGAAATATGCAAAATTTCGTATAATTTTTTAACCGTGGCCACAATATGGGCTGTAATGCTAACAAAAAGAATATGGGCTCCAAAAAAACCTTAATAATTAGCAAATGGGCTGTAAATTATTAGAAATAATGGCAGATGGGCTGTATGCTGTTTTCCACAGATTTGAGGCTTTCCTAAAAAAAGGTTGACGCACAAGCAGTGACTGTTGGATGGCCATCCAACAGCCGTCGTGCTTCTTCAATCTCTGCTCTTCCTGCTCCAGCAGCTCAAACAAGCGTCGGCGGGACTGCCTGCTCCCTCCTCCCCGCGGCCGGCTCTGCTGTCGCGCAGGCCTCACCGCCCCACCGTACTCCCAACGCTGGCCTAGCCATCCCTCTACTCACCCACACCTGCTGTTATTCTACGGCGACGGCAGACGAACCAGTAAACCCTCGTATAGTCGTACTGCCCTCCGCGTGGGAAACAACTGCCGAGTCTTCCCTGCCTCCGTGTCGTTCCCTTCCTAGGCCTCGCCGTCGTCCACCGCTCTGGTGCTCTCTGCGCGGCCTGGTCAACATGGTCAACGACTGACATGCATCTGAAGTGGACTGTACGTGGAGAGGCCGACAGCTGGGTCCACGGCCGCACGCAAGGAAATGCCTCCATATTACGCGCAAAATAATGATTCCTCCACCTGACATCAGGGACCCACCGAAAGGGCCTGTGTATTTCGTGAAAAAAATGTTCCCACCGCTGGCAGCTCGGACCCACCAGCTGTATCTTCACACGCAAGGAAGTGCCTCCTTATTACGCACAAAAAAAATGAATACTCCCCCTGTTAGCTGGGACCCAGTATAGTGGCAGGCTGACTTGTGGGCCTACTAAGTTGACGGGGACGGAGGGCTTTGTCAACTTAGTAAATATGCACGATTCTAGATCCAGTGACCGTACGATGTCCATCCAACGACCGTAGTGCTTCTTCAACCTCTGGTCTTCTTGCTCCAGCCGCCCAAACCAGCGCCGGTCGTGCCTCGTGCTCCTGCCTCCCGTGGCCGGCTGCGATGCGGCGGAGGCCTCACCGCCCCCTACTACTCCCACCGCTGGCCAGGCCATCCCTCTACTCACCCACACCCCCTGTTATTCTGCGGCGACGGCAACCTCACATTGCAGCGAACCAGTGAACCCTCGTACTCCTCTACGCGTGGGCATCCACTGCTGCGTCTTCCCCGGCTCCGCGTCGTCCCCTTCCTAGGCCTCGCCGTCGTCCACCGCCCTGGTGCTCTCGGCGCGGCGTGGTCAACGTGGTCAAGGAACGGCTTCCATCGGACGTGGACTGTACGTGGAGAGGCTGACAGCTGGGTCCATGGCCGCATCAAGGAAGTGCCTCCTTATTACGTGCAAAATAATTATTCCTCCACCTGACAGCGGGGACCCACCGGACGGGCCACCGTATTTCGCGAAAAAACGTTTGCCCCTGACTGCTGGGACCCACCAGCTACATCTTCGCACGCAAGGAAGTGCGTCCGGGCAAAAAAAATGATTCGCCCCCTGACTGCTGGGACCCACCAGCTACATCTTCGCAGGCAAGGAAGTGCCTGACAGTCGGGACCCACCTGGTCGAAGCGTACGTAGTGTTGTCATTCTGGTCGCGAACGTGTACGTACATATATACTGGTGGATGTAGAGGCGCGCACATGTTGTAGTAGAGGCGTGTACGTGTCGTAGTAGAGGCGCGCACGTAGCATGTACACATACGTACAGCGGCCAGGGTGCAAGAAAGAAAATACGGCCACGTATGTGTACATACGGGCGGGGTCTCGAACGCCTACTCGCGCATACGTACGGCCAGGGCTCGTGTACATGGCTGGGTCGGAATGGAGAAACAACGTCGTCATCGTGTTCATGGGGAGGCAACGGAATGCGTCGTGTACATCGGGAGGCAACGGAACGCGTGGGAGCCAACCGGCTGGGTCGGAACGGAATGCGTGGTCGTGTTCATCGGGAGGGCTTGGACGGAACAGGCGATGGAAACGAGGCCTGGCGTACCGCACAACGGTGGAAACGGACCTCCTACATTCGGAACGGGGTCCTGTTGCTCGGGAGGGGTCTGGCGTACCGCAAAACGGAGGAAACGGACCTCCTACGGTCAAAACGGGGGTCCTGTTGATCGGGAGGGGTGTGGCATACCGCAAAACGGACGATACAGACATCCTACGGTCGAAACGGGGGTCCTGTTGATCGGGAGGGGTGTGGCGTACCGCAAAACGGATCAAACGGACCTCCTACGGTCGAAATGGGGGTCATGTTCATCGGGAGGGGTGTGGCGTACCGCAAAACGGGACTCCACGGGATACTGTTCATCTCCACCGTCGACCTCCTCCAGCCTCCACAGGCTCCTGTTCATCCAGCCTCCACCGCACACTACTCCACCGGCTACTGTTCAACCACCCCTCCACGGGCACCCCTCCACCGTCTACTGTTCATCCAGCCCTCCACACCACGGGGTCCTGTTCAACCACCCCTCCACGGGCACCCCTCCACCGTCTACTGGTCATCCAGCCCTACACCACACCACGGGGTCCTGTTCATCCAACCCCCCCCCCCCCGCAACACTCACTATTCATCCCAGAGGCAGCATCGATCGACTTCAGTTAGCAGCAGTAGCGAAGGAATCACTCGATCGGGTTCAGTTAACAGCCATCGATCGATTGCTCGGGTTCAGTAACGCGTAGCCTGCAGTGCAATCGCTCGGGTTCAGTTAGAGCCCAACGCCTCACTCGGGTTCAGTTAGAGCCAACGCCTCGCACACACGCGCGTACGTGTACGAGAGAAACGCGCATCGCTCGGCCCCCGACCTCCCACCGTAACCGGGAACTCCCCAAAATTTTCCTCGCCCTCGCTTCTACCACGGTTTTTTCGTCATGGACGGCCCAAAGAATGTCATGCAGCTGCGTCTCTGGCCCGACCAGGACGAAAAGCCCATTTTCTGTCATGATTTTTTATCATAGAAGTAGGAGCCCACCACATCTATGATGATACCGGGTTTTGTCACAATTATCATCATAGAAGTGTCATATGTATGACATAATTTTTTTTCGTTCGGCCCAAAATGTCACGGATGTGTCTTTTTTTGTAGTGCTAGCTATGCTAAGCCATGGCTCACAGAGTTTCCTTCACAACTGATTTTG
This sequence comes from Aegilops tauschii subsp. strangulata, assembly GCF_002575655.3. Taxonomy (NCBI): domain Eukaryota; kingdom Viridiplantae; phylum Streptophyta; class Magnoliopsida; order Poales; family Poaceae; genus Aegilops; species Aegilops tauschii. Next base: position 96,593,363 of record NC_053038.3, read on the forward strand.
ACGATCGAGACATCTCTTTCCTGAAGAAGTTCACGGATATTCTGCACACGCGACGTATACCGCGACATGTTGGGGATGGAGGATTTCACCAGCGCAACAGCTTCAGCACAGTCCGTCGCCACGGACACCGGAAGTGGCCACCACTGGAGGGCAAGGACCAGGCCCTCCTCCATTGCAGCAAGTTCTGCGTCCATGGCATCAGCGCATCCAAAGAGGTACCCGCATGCAATGAAGATCGAGGATCCAGCACTGTCACGAAGCGCCATGCCCGTTCCTGCTGACCCGTCTGGAATGAACGATCCATCCACATTGAGTTTGACCCGGTCAGCGGGCTGTAGACTTACAGCCGACTGTAGCACGTGCTCCAAGAAGCTATGTGAGACTGTATGGTGGGCCATATGATAGAAAAGTAGTACTTCCTTGTAGCTCACTACTATACGTGTTGGCTATTGTATTGACTATAGATGACATGGCGAGATGTTATAGCCAGCAACGGGCTATATTATTAACCATGTTCTAATGGTTAGACGATGGAGAGGAGAGAGAGATCGCAGACCTGGGACCCACCAGTAAGTGAGTCAATGGTCATGCACGTGCTGATGAGGCACCCCTCTACTCTACTGAACCTAATACTGTATAAAATCAAGTTATGGGACAAAGCCAACAACCATTATTGTTTCAGGCTATCGACTTACGCTTTGTAGTCCAGTTTGCCAGTTCGAATCTCGTCTTTCAAATTTGTTAGTTTTAGGTCCAAATTTGATCAATGACAAGTGGGACCCCCGTGTGTTGTTCCGATATTTCAGTGTAGGATGGTTTTTTTGAACAAACACTTTGCGCGGTTAGACAAGTAACGGCACGAGTTACACGTATTTTTCAAGTTTACGAACAAAAATGACAGCGGCATAGAATATCACATCCACCCCGCAGCTTAGATGCTATGGTGATACGAGTTTTTACATCATTGGAACTGAGATCCAATGGCTTCGGAGTAGTCTTTGTAATTATGCGCAATTTCCAAACTCTCCAAGGTTTTTTTGGCAAATAAAACATTCAGGCCTCATGTGTGCCGCTGCATCTTGGATCTAACGGCTCCCCATTGCTCATATTAGGTGCTCCCCGTAGCTTAATTAGCCGCTACGGTGATATGAGCATCTAGGTCGTATGATCTATGATCAGATGCCACATACGTAGTACTTGTACTTTCTGCGCAATTCCCAAACTCTCTCAGGCGTATATTGCAAAAACATTCAAACCTCCTACTGTGAGCCGTTAGATCTCCGTGAACTCGTATCACCATAGAATCTAAGGTGCGGGTGAGGGAGTCCTGGACTAAGGGGTCCTCGGGCGTCCGGCCTGTTAGCCATGGGCCGGATTGAGGGCTGTGAAGATATGAAGACCGAAGACTCTACCCGTGTCCGGATGGGACTCTCCTTGGCGTGGAAGGCAAGCTTGGCGATCAGATATGAAGATTCATTTCTCTGTAACCGACCTTGTACAACCCTAGTCCCCTCCGGTGTCTATATAAACCGGAGGGGTTAGTCCGTATAGATATACTCATTACCATAGTCATACAGGCTAGACTTCTAGGGTTTTAGCCATTACGATCTCGTGGTAGATCAACTCTTGTAATACTCATATTCATCAAGATCAATCAAGCAGGAAGTAGGGTATTACCTCCATAGAGAGGGCCCGAACCTGGGTAAACATTGTGTCCCCGTCTCCTGTTACCATCGACCTTAGACGCACAGTTCGGGACCCCCTACTCGAGATCCGCCGGTTTTGACACCGACATTGGTGCTTTCATTGAGAGTTCCGCTGTGACGTCGAAGATAGGATAGATGGCTGGCCTTGTTCTCAAGGACAACATCACCTCTGGAGGAGCACTGGCCCCAGGCCAAACCCTCCGGCTGGGCGGCTTTACCATGACCGCCCGTTCGGCCATTAAGCCGACGATGACCTCTCGGGTCATCGAAAATTCCCTTCGTATTGACTCCAAACACTCCAAGCTGATGGATCCGGCGGAGCTTTCATCTTTAAACGAGCTCCTAGATCGCATCGCCGCCCTGGGGGTCGCTACAAACTACGATCGAATTGGGCTTAAACCCGATCACCGAGAAATCAAATCTCCACCGATCACCCACCAGATAGCGGTAGTCGAGGAGCGAGACGATAACTCTTCCTCTATATTGAGGACGGACTACGTCCGGATCTCCGACCTCGAAAAGCCGGACACCCACTTGCGAAGAGATGCATCCTGCCCTACGAACATGGAATCGGACAACGAACCTAAGAAATCAGTTGATATCCCGGAGCCCGAACTGTTAAGTTCGGAAGATCTCCAGACTCCGGATCCAAAATTGGGTCAGGGTTCGGATTTAAATCCACCCACCCACCCACATATAAGCGCTCTCATGAGCATACAACAACAGTCTCAGGAAACAGTCCACCACTTCTGGGCCAGATTCCTCCTTGTCAAAGACAAGATTAAAGATTGCCGTGACGAAGACGTGATCTCAGCGTTCCGCAACAATTGCATGGACGAAGGAATCCTCAACGCCATCAACCACCGTCGCATATTACACTTCACTGACTTGGCAACTATCGTACAGAAGTACAGCGCAGTGGAAAGCGCCTGGAAAACTCAGGCAGCCCGTTGGGAGCCATCGGTCCCCACCCAACCCCTTGTTCAGACAAAAAGGGCGCACCCTCGTGGCACGCCCGGTCCAATAGTAAAGAAATATAAGCCCATTACGGGGCACGGAACCGTTCTGGAAGGATGGTGTGACGGGCCATGCAAAATAACACAACACCGGATAATATACCAACCCACAGCCTTAGACCATGTTGGATACTCCGGCAAGTGGCCAAGAGCGGCGAGGATATCCTCACCAAGATACCCCAGAACAACACCCCCAGAAGACGACGACCTCAAAGTGTTGACGGTCTTCGAGACATTCGCTTCAAACAATAGGCGCAAAAGGGCACTCCGCGAACTCGCCGAAGTCTGCCAAATCGCAGCAATAAACCCCCGGAATGACATGGCTATAACTTTTAATGCCGGTGACAAACCCAAATACAGGACAATCCGAGCACCAGCCGCCTTGGTCCTCAGTCCAATTTTGGACGGCTTTCGGCTCACCAAGGTTCTCATGGACGGCGGCAGTGGACTAAACCTCATCTACAAGGATACACTCCACAAAATGGAAATAGACAGGAGCCGCATCGAGCAAAGCAGCACAACCTTCCGAGGAATCATTCCCAGCCAGGAGGCGCGGTGCGCGGGAAAAATAACACTTGACGTGGTATTCGGCATGCCAGAGAATTATCGGTCCGAAGAGATAACCTTCCAAGTGGCCCCTTTCAACAGCGGATATCATGCCCTCTTGGGGCGGGAGGCATTTACACGCTTCCAAGCTATACCTCATTATGGGTACATGAAGCTTAAGATGCCCGGGCCCAACGACATAATCACTCTCGCTAGTAATCTAGACATAGCACTCCGCGCCGAAAATAAAACCACATCCCTGGCCCTTGAGGCATTATCTGAAGCCCTAGTGGCCAAAGAATTAACCGCAATGCACTCCACGATGGACAGGGACGATGTGATCCTAGACAAACGACCCAAATCCACTTCCTTCAAACCAGCAGAAGAAATAGTCAAATTCCAAGTCCATCCAACGGACCCCAAGAAGACAGCATCTATTGGAGCACTACTAGACACAACAGTTGACGCCGCGCTACCAGAGTTCCTGCGCGAGAACTGGGACATATTCGCCTGGCACCCTTCTGATGTGCCAGGAATCCCACGTAAGTTGGCTGAACACAGCCTCAATATATTGAAGGGATATAAACCGGTCAAACAAACACTGCGGCGCTTTTCCGAACCCAAACGTCAAGCTATGGGGGAGGAGCTAGCCAAGCTAATCGGGGCCGGATTCATTAGAGAAATAAAACACCCGGACTGGCTGGCAAACCTGGTGATGGTGCCAGAGAAGGACAAATCCTGGCGCCTGTGCGTCGATTTCAAAGACCTCAATAAGGCTTGCCCCAAGGATCCCTTCCCCCTCCCCCATATCGACCAGATCATTGATGCTACCGCAGGACATGACTCAATGTGCTTCCTCGACGCATATTCCGGATACCATCAAATTAAAATGAATGAGTCTGATCAAGCTGCAACAGCATTCATTACCCCATATGGGCCATCCTGCTTCAACACCATGCCCTTCGGGCTCAAAAACGCCGGCGCCACCTACCAAAGCATGATTCAGACATGCCTGGAGAAACAGATCGGCAAGACAGTTGAAGCATATGCGGATGACGTCGTCATCAAAACTAGACACGTCGAAACACTTATAGACGATTTATGTCTCACATTCGACAACCTCCGCGCATATGACATTAAGCTCAATCCGGAAAAGTGTGTATTTGGCGTCCCCGCTGGAAAACTGCTGGGCTTCATTGTTTCCAATAGAGGAATTGAAGCGAATCCAGCCAAATCCGAGCTTTTTCATAGTTGGCTACGCCAACGGACCTTAAACAGGTCTAAAACCTCGCCGGTTGCATGGCAGCTTTAAGCCGCTTTATCTCCAGATTGGGAGAAAAGGCATTGCCACTCTATCGCCTTCTATGGCGCACCGATCACTTCAAGTGGACGGATGCGGCAACGGCCGGACTGGAAGAAATAAAAGCCCTTCTAGCAAGCAACCCAATCCTGGGCGTACCAAGCGTCAGCGAACCCATGTTATTATACATATCGGCAACACACCAGGTGGTGAGCGTCGTGCTCGTTGTTGAACGAGAACAGGACGGACACAAATTCCCGCTGCAGAAGCCAGTATATTACGTATCCACTGTCCTCACACCATGCAAATCCCGGCACCCTCATTATCAAAAGATAGCATACGCAGTCTTCATGGCATCCCGGAAGCTACGACACTACTTCCAGGAGAGTTCGATCACGGTGGCTTCTGAAGTACCACTCAATGACATAATAAACAACTGCGGCGCTACGGGTCAGATTGCCAAATGGGCCATTGAGCTCCTTCCATTTGACATAACATATAAACCGCGTCGAGCCATTAAATCCCAAGTACTGGCTGACTTCGTCGCCGAATGGACAAAGGCCGAACTCCCTAAAGAGTACGACACATATTCCAACTGGGTTATGTATTTTGATGGTTCCAAAATGCTGGCAGGACTAGGAGCGGGCGTCGTTTTAACGTCCCCCACTGGAGACGTCGTCCAGTACGTACTCCAGATATTATACACAAACTCTAATAACGCAGCCGAATACGAGGCCTTATTGCATGGTCTTCGGATGGCTGTCTCCATGGGCATACAACGCCTGGAAGTGCGCGGGGACTCAAACCTCGCAATATCTCAAATAAATGGAGACTTTGATGCCAAAGATCCGAAGATGGCGGCTTATCGCAATGCCGTCCAAAAAATGTCAGCTCGGTTCGAGGGGCTCGAGTTTCATCACGTGGCCCGAGAAAGTAATCAAGCGGCAGACGTTCTTGCTCGCATCGGCGCCAAGCGCGACCCCGTCCCACCTAACATCTTTCTAGAAAGGCTTTTTAAGCCATCCGTTGTGTGGCAAGGGGAGAGGGGCAACACCAGTCCGGATCCGAACACAACCCCAGATCCTGAACACACTGATATCATCGGGGGCTCAGCCACCGAAATAACACCGTCGGCCCACCTCATTATGGCAGTCATTGCCCCATGGACCGAACCCTTCTTGGCCTACCTTAATAGGAAAGAACTCCCTGAGGATCAGAATGAGGCCCGCCGCACTGTCGGCGTTCGAAGGCCTACAAGGTTCAGGACGGAGAGCTCTACAAGAAAAGCGCTACCGGAGTCCTTCAAAGATTTATCTCCGAAGAAGAGGGGCGGCCTCTCCTGGCTGAAATTCTTGCCGGTCTCGGTGGGCACCACGCCGCAGCTCGGGCCCTTATTAGCAAGGCCTTCCGTATAGGGTTTTATTGGCCGACGGCCCGAGCAGATGCACATGACCTTGTCCAACGTTGCGTCGGATGCCAACTCTTTGCCAACCAAAGCCATATGCCCCCCACTGCCCTACAAACAATTCCCATCACTTGGCCTTTTGCGGTCTTGGGACTGGATATGGTTGGACCCTTAAAGGAGGAAGCCATAAGAAAAAATATCTGCTGGTCATGGTGGATAAATTCACTAAGTGGATACAGGCCAAACCAGTTAAAACGGCCGAGTCCGGGCCAGTGATAGAATTCATATCCAGCGTTGTACACCGTTATGGTGTTCCACACAGCATCATCACTGATAACGGCTCCAATTTCACAGCCGACGAGGTGAAAACCTGGTGCGCTAATCTGGGCATTAAGCTCGATTACGCCTCCGTCTATCACCCGCAAACAAACGGTCAAGTCGAACGAGCCAATGGTCTTATTATGAGCGGCATCAAGCCTAGACTAGTGCGTTCTTTGAAAGAATCAGACAAGCACTGGGTTGAGGAGCTCGACTCCGTACTCTGGGGTCTGCGGACCACGCCCAACCGAACCACCAGATACACACCTTCTTCGTGGTGTACGACGCAGAGGCAGTATTACCTTGCGACATTATTCATGACTCACCTCGAGTGCGCATGTATGAAGAGAGAGAGGCCAAGATTGATCGGCAGGACAGCTTAGACGCCTTGTAGGAGGAGCGCGACGTCACAAAGGCCCATTCCGCATTTTATCAATAGCAGGCTCGCAGGTACCAAAGCAGAAAAGTGCGGGCCAAGACTTACAATGTTGGCGAACTCGTTCTACGCCTGCCGGAGAAGAAAAAGGACAAACTCAAGCCCAAATGGGAGGGTCCCTTCATCATTGACGAAGTTCTCACTGGAGGAGCGTACCACCTGCGTGATGCGTCAGACAATCGCCTAGAACCGAACCCTTGGAACGCGGCCAGACTCCGAAGATTCTATGCCTAGCACCAAACTCTTTGTTCGTTTCCTTCTCCTTATTGTTCCCATTGCTTTTTCCTCTCTTTTCGCTTTTTACTTTTTTATTAGCCTTAAAGCTTTTCGTGCGGCTCAACCGTGCACCTGTGACATACACATACTCAAATATGTACGTCCATTATGCCTCGGGGCTTATTTGACAGAAGTTTGTTAATGTTGTTTTTTGAGCATCAAGCTCATCACATATGCGTGTTTTCCCCATATGTACCTTTTCTTCACCATTATATGCATCTATATGACTTCAGTTTTGGCCAAGCTGGGTTGCCTGGCTCCTGTGCTTATGCCCTACGTTCCCGTTAGTTCGGCTAGGGCATAAAGGGAGCACCTCTGCGATTGTTACTGCCGGGTCATCCAGACGTGTACCTCAGACTGGGTGAAGCCGAAAGCTAGCGTTCTTAAGGGAATATTTAGTCGGTGGATTAAATATGTTTTTGCTTTCACCCCATCGTGAACCCCTAGATGTTACTTATACTGCGATTGTTCCAATCACAGTCCGGACATGCATTTTTACGCATACACACCCAGGGAAAGGAACCCTTAACGGAACTATTCTCTCTGGAAGATGTTTCTTACAATCATAATGTAATATAACATAACTAGCCGGATACAACTTGTCTGTTCAAGCAACTATGACCCCTACGCCTGGTTTCCACGCATACACCGGTCTATTTTACCGCTTAGGTATTCGGAAACACTCTGCACCTTCGGGTCCAGAGGTCGAAGCGAAAAGATCTGCCATGACAATCGTTTTACAATTCAGCTAGAAGGAAAATACATAGTCACTTGGACTCAAAAATTTCCTCCTCTATACCGCTTAGCAGGTTGTCTAACTTACAATCTTGCTTGGAATACCGGGCGACTTCTTCTACTTGGTCATCCACCAAATTTACAGGAACTTCTTTCCCATCTGACCCTAGAGGTCCGACCTGGGCCATGCGATTCGGATCAAGCTTGGTATACCGTGTTTTCACCATGGCCCAGGCCTCTCGTGCACCCTCCCGGCAGGCCGATATTTTCCATAATCGGATACGCCGCCGAGCTCCCTTGAATAGCTCTACAAGCTCCTCCATACTTCCTGGAGGGGAGGCGGATGGCCATAAGGCCTTGGCAACACTCCGCATTGCCTGCCGAGCATGATCGTGCATTTGGGACAGCCCTTGCAGTAGATCGCTCGATGATCCGGATACCTCCTCTTCGGGACGGCTCGTTAGCATACCTACAAACATAGCTCTGTCAGATCCCTTCATCTCCGAATTACTATAAGGTAAAGTTCGGTCACATACTGAATATGCCGGCTTGCAGCCTTTTACTTTCTTTTACGAAGTCAGCCAGCTGGGCCCGCACATCTTTCAGCTCTTCGCCCAGCTGGGTGTTCAAATCTTGGAGCTTGTTTTTCTCCTCCCTGGCTCGGGTCAGCACTCGCTCGCCCGCGGCGTGTAGTCTTTTGGCCTCTTTCTCTCCCGCCTGTGCGGTTTTCAGCTTCTCCTCCAATTGATCTGACAATCCTGTCATGAGATAAGCAACAGTGTTAGAATAACTGGTACATAATTATTATTTCTCGATGGAGGGAAATATTACCAGAAGACGCCTTCTTGGACTTCTCCAGTTCGGCGGTAGTAGCAGTTAGCTGTGTCCGACGCTTTTCTAGCTCTTGGGCTAGTAGGATGTTCGTCTCTGTAAGAACCTGGTTGTATAACGATCCTTAAATCAGTTGGGCCAACTACTTCAAGTCTCGGGGGCTACTGGCATATGGTTAGCATATTCGGACAAAGTAAACTTACTTGCACATCTTTTAAATGTTGACTTGTGGCTCTGTTAAGCCCGTCTCGAGCAGCTCGGATGTATGCATCACCCCAGCTGAAGGCATTAAACGCCTCTTCTGAAAAGCTGGGGTCTCGTAAAACGGCCCTTCGGCACCGATGATTCATGGCGCTCTCCACTTCCGAGTTGGTGACAGATACATCATCCGAATCCTCGGCTAGAGGACAATCCGGCGTCACCCCCGTATCACCCCCGTCTTTACGGCAGGATCTGGATCCCGGCTGGGGGGAGTATGACCGGCCGGACCCCCGGACGTAGTCCGGCACACTCTTTTCCTGATAAAGGACAAACATAGAAGTCACAATTGGATGCGACTGCTGAAGAACATATTTGCAAATCCATACCTCTTCGATGACGGCTCGGCTGTATCTTCGTTTGCCTTCCTGTTCGAAGGCTTGCCCGGCGTGGGGGCCACTCTCTTGGGAGATGCCCCTGGGGCAGCATGGCGCGCCGAACACCTCCCCTTTTGATCACAGGACGGTGCGGTGGGTGAGGCAGAATGAGAGAACTCTTTCGGATGAGATGTCTCCTGATTACTTACGTGTGAAGCAGGGAGAAGACCGGGATAATCGGCGATGATGGCCACTTCTGTGCCATCGTAGCTCGCCTGGTAAAACACCCAGTCCTCGAGCACCACGAATATGTCCGGATCCTCTTCGAATCCAGGGTCGAGGTCCCGATTGTGGCCCTCGGGCTGCGGTGCGGGGCTGTGAAGCCCTTCGGAAATCTTTCGCCAGTGCTGTTATAAATGGATGGATTAATATTCATTGAAAATAGCTCAGGGGGTGGAGTAAGTAGAGGAGTGGGGACTTACCCAGCTAGGAGGACTGTACATGGAAAATCCATCTCTGCGCTTGATTCGTAGAAATTCCTCCTCCTCCGCTTTGAACAGTTCGGCTAACATTTTGGCCAGAGCAGCGGGGGTATCCGGACCCTTCCTGCCGCAGCGAGAGGCATCATCCTCCCCATTGTAGTGCCACATGGGAAGCGCTCTGTATTGGAGTGGCTGAACCCCCTGTACTATGGAAGTCGCCATTACTTTGACTATTGATAATCCGGCTGAGTGAGTGTCCTGATCTTGCTCATGAGTTGACGAACATCCGCACTATCATCCTCCTCGAGGCTTCGAGGGCGCCAGCTGTGGCGTTTCTTCAAAGGAACGCTTGTGAACTCGGGGAGACCCCTCCAAACTGGGTCTGGAAGTGCGACGTCCTCAATATAGAACCATTCGGAAGGCCACTCTTCGGATGCCTTCTTTGGTGTGCCGGATAAGTATCCGGTCTCGGCGATGTGCCTTATTTCGGCTCCGCCCACTTCAAATATTGATCCCTCGTGGTTACGTGGGACGAGGCAGAATAGCTTCCTCCACAATTCAAAGTGGGCATCACAACCTAGGAACAGCTCACAAAGAGCGATGTAACCCATGATATGCAGAATGGAGGCAGGAGTAAAGTTGTGCAGTTGGAGGCCGTAATACTCGAGAAGCCCTCGGAGGAACGGATGAATTAGAAATCCGATGCTTCTCAGCAGATAGGGGACGAAACAGACTTGTTCCCCCTTAGACGGATTGGGGAAATTCTCCGCCTGGGCCTCACCATTGAAGGAGGTCAACCTTGCTTGAACAGGGACCAGATCCGCAGGAGGAAGAAATCCCTGTGTTTGCAGCTTCTCCAGCTGACTATGGGGAATGGAGCACCTCTCCCACTCGCCTTTTCTGGGCCGCAGGGACGGGAAGAAGAGCTGGGAACGCTAGCCATGCTGGAATGGACTTCTCTGGCGAGGCTCTGAGGATTTTTTCTGTGTGGCCCTAAATGGATCTGAGATCCAATCTCTTTATAGATGCTTTTCTTACATGGCTGGGGTGTTATCTGTAAAAATACCCCGACCTCTCGCATTCGCTCAACACGTGGAGGCTGACGTTGCTGATGCACAGAAGCCGAGGGGTATGATATTAAATGGAAAGCCGAATACATCTCTTTAAAGTCATCGGAGGACGAACCCCCCTTGCAATGCTGAAGACAATCTGCGCGTCGGACACCTCGTCATTGAAGCCTGGTTCGAGGGCTACTGAGGGAGTCCTGGACTAAGGGGTCCTCGGGCGTCCGGCCTATTAGCCATGGGCCGGATTGATGGGATGTGAAGATACGAAGACCGAAGACTCTACCCGTGTCCGGATGGTACTCTCCTTGGCGTGGATGGTAAGCTTGGCGACCACATATGAAGATTCCTTTCTCTGTAACCGACCTTGTACAACCCTAGTCCCCTCCGGTGTCTATATAAACCGGAGGGGTTAGTCCGGATAGATATACTCATTACGATAGTCATACAGGCTAGACTTCTAGTTTTAGCCATTACGATCTTGTGGTAGATCAACTCTTGTAATACTCATATTCATCAAGATCAATCAAGCAGGAAGTAGGGTATTACCTCCATAGAGAGGGCCCGAACCTGGGTAAACATTGTGTCCCCCGTCTCTTGTTACCATCGACCTTAGACGCATAGTTCGGGACCCCCTACCCAAGATCCGCCGGTTTTGACACCGACAGCGGGATCACCTCATATTCTCCCGTGCGAGAAAACATCAGGTGCTCTCGCAGCTTGGATGCTATGGTGATACAAGCTTCGAGGTCGTTTGATCCGAGATCCAATGGCATCTGAGCAGTCTTTGTGCTTGTAAGCAGTGGCCGAACTCTTTGGGGGCTTTTCTGCAAAAAAACATTCGAACCACCGAGGAGTTATTGGGTCACAAATCCAACGGCCCCGAAGAGCTTGTATCACCAAAGCATCTAAGGTGTGGTAGCACATGATATTCTTACATACAGGAGGATATGATGTCCTCCTTCATCTTAGATGCCATACCGTTCATCTTTTAAATTTGAATTTGCAATGAAAAACTTACTAGGGATACCATGAAATGTGAAATCCATGTTGAGATCACTATATCACAAACTCACTCTAATTCAAGAACTCGTCATAAATCAATTACCATGTTGAGATTACTATTTGCAAGGAAAATACGGGCATTGTAATACACATAGATTCGATCAGCAATTTCAAAGATTCCTTTCGTATTCTCGAATGGTAGGACCCAACGGCGTACCAGCCAGACCCTGGCTCGTGTGGATCCTAAAAAAAACCGGGCTCGTGTCCTTCTGATGGCTTGCGTGGTACGTACATTAGCCAACCGCAACCTGTCGAGCCTCCGTGTTTCGAGTCAAAATATCTGGCGGCCAGAATTCCAGCCCTAGGAAATTCCCCTCATGTCCCCGGTCAATAATGACTATCGATGAACAATGGAGGGATGCTTTAGTAACTAGATGATGTTACCTACCATGCTGAGCACGGTTCAATTCCCTCGGTCACCGCTACCCAAGGTCACCCGTCAACTCCATTGCCTAGTACTAATAGGAGTACTACACCAGGATGAGCATAGAATTGAGCCTGTTTGTTCGTGCCTAGTACTTGTGTTAATATATCAGTCAATGCACTGGTACGGAGGGATTGTCCTTTTACTCTGCATATATAACTTGTCTGAAGTCTAACTAAGCAAAATGTTTGACCAAATCCTTTCTTAAGAAATACAACAGGAAAGATGTATCACTTAAAAATTTATTGCATGATGCAGGTTATGATATTGTTTCGAACCCTGGATTTTAAATTTTAGAAAATCCAAAAGTGCCCGGAAATTCATGAAACAAAGCATGGTCATGTGATATGGCACAAATATTCCTATGTAATTTTTTTCTTCAATTCGAGACAAGGTGCTTATGAGAAGTTGCACAAATGAAGAGCCAAGGTATTTTGGAACAAAGACCTGTCACGTTAAGCGAACAATTTCACTATTGAAACCGTGGGTGTTTACGTGCCGCCACGAGTCCCGCTTCTCATCAGCAGGTGCCATCCGAGCAAGCGTGTGAGTCGACGGGGGGCGTGCGAGCAGACCGCTGCGCCGGGTGACTGGGAGGCATGCGAGCAGACCGCTGTGCAGGCTCACCGGGAGGCGAGCCCTTTAACCAAGCTCCGCCGCCCACCTTCGTCCCAACTGCTCCCACTTTTAATGTCACCGGCACCGCAGTTTAAAATCAACCCCGCACTACCCGTACCGCTATAATCTTCTCTCTTCCTCTCCGATTCTCCTGTCGTCTACCTCCAACCAGCCTGACCTAACCGTATGCCATGCCGCATGACGATGGTCTGCCCTTAGTCTTCCAGTTTCCTGAGGAAGACACACAGCCGGAGTCTCAAGAACATAAGGCGCTTTGGGACGAGTTTGAACCGGCCTTGCGGGAAGACGCCGTGCCTGTCCCCGCTCCCGTTCTGGCTCCCGTTGCCCCGACTGCGCCAGCGCCCATCCTCGTGGCATTGATGGGTTGGGAGCCGCACATTGTTGCCGAGCTTGATGCCATGAGGTCCCCGCCGACTTTCACGCGCCCGTGCACCTGCCGGCGCATGCGCCTGCACGTGCACTGACGCGCGCGCCCGTGCCGGTGCGCATGCTGCTGCCAGCGCATGTGCCTGCGCGTGCACTCACGTCTGCGCCCGTTCCGGTGCCCATGCACACGAATGTCTCCACCGCGCCATTGCCAGCGCCTGTCCCCGTGCGGGTGCCAGTTCCCCCCTGAGTGGCATGGATGTGTCGGGGAAACGACACCTATGGGATCACAGGGAATCCCTACTACGGTTGGCGGGGTGCGGGGCTGCGGAAAGAGCGGGTTTAGAAGATCAACGCGGGGGAATTTTACCCAGGTTCGGGCCGCAAACAATGCGTAATACCCTAGTCCTGCTTGGGTGTATATTTGGTGTTCTTGAGATTTTGAACTAGCTGCGGTGCATGCCTAGTCCAAAAAGTCTGAATCCTTCCTCGGTACACCTCGGGCCTCCTATTATAGTCAAAAGGGGTTGCCAAAGTGGCACACAGAAGGTGGAAAGTATGTACAGTGTACAAGTCTATCGCCTGGCGCCGTAGGACAAACACATTTAATGCGCTGCCGACGTGCCCTCTCGCTTTATCGGGGATGGCAAGGAAGCTCCTCAAGTCTGTCGCCGCCTCGCCTCGCTCCGACACGCGTCCAACCTGATGAGGTGCATAGTGCCACGCTGGCTGGCTGGCTGCTGAGCTGGTGCGGTGGCAGAGTCTTCACGATGATCTGCATGCCACCACGCAGGTGCTTGGCTAGTCAGCCTAGAAGCTGCACGCTGCTACGCAGGCGCTCGCCTAGTTGGCGAGCTGATCGCCGTGTTGGAATGGCCGCGGGTCGGCGGAGCCTTGGTAGGTGTGGGCCTGGCTGTGGCCCTGCAGATGTCCCCTCGGCAAGGGTCTTGCCGGGGTCCCGGCAAGGGTCTTGTCGGGGTCTCACGGGCGTCCCCGGCAAGGGTCTTGCCGGGGGCCTTCATCTTCTGCTTCTCATCTAGTCTTGTGATACGTCTCCAACGTATCTATAATTTATGAAGTATTCATGCTATTATATTATCCATCTTGGATGTTTAATGGGCTTGACTATGCATTTTTATATTATTTTTGGGACTAACCTATTAACCCAGAGCCCAGTCCAGTTTCTGTTTTTCTCCTTGTTTCAGTGTTTCGCAGAAAAGGAATATCAAACGGAGTCCAAACGGAATGAAACCTTCGGGAGAGTTATTTTTGGAACGGAAGCAATCCAGAAGACTTGGAGTGTACGTAAGGGAAGCAACAAGGAAGGCACGAGGTAGGGGGCGTGCCCCCCCCCCCGGCGCGCCCTCCACCCTCGTGGGCCCCTCGTGGCTCCCCTGACCGACTTCTTTCACCTATATATGTCCATATACCCTAAAAACTTCGAGAAGCAGAATAGATCGGGTGTTCCGCCGCCGCAAGCCTCTGTAGCCACGAAAAACCAATCGGGGCCCTGTTTCGGCACCCTGCCGGAGGGGGATCCCTCACCGGTGGCCATCTTCATCATCCCGGCACTCTCCATGACGAGGAGGGAGTAGTTCACCCTCGGGGCTGAGGGTATGTACCAGTAGCTATGTGTTTGATCTCTCTCTCTCTCTCGTGTTCTTGATTTGGCACGATCTTGATGTATCGCGAGCTTTGCTATTATAGTTGGATCTTATGATGTTTCTCCCCCTCTACTCTCTTGTAATGGATTGAGTTTTCTCTTTGAAGTTATCTTATCGGATTGAGTCTTTAAGGATTTGAGAACACTTGATGTATGTCTTGCATGTGCTTATCTGTGGTGACAATGGGATATCACGTGATTCACTTGATGTATGTTTTAGTGATCAACTTGCGGGTTCAGTGACCTTGTGAACTTATGCATAGGGGTTGGCACACGTTTTCATCTTGACTCTTCGGTATAAACTTTGGGGCACTCTTTGAAGTACTTTGTGTTGGTTTGAATAGATGAATCTGAGATTGTGTGATACATATCGTATAATCATACCCACGGATACTTGAGGTGACATTGGAGTATCTAGGTGACATTAGGGTTTTGGTTGATTTGTGTCTTAAGGTGTTATTCTAGTACGAACTCTATGATAGATCGAATGGAAAGAATAGCTTTGTGTTATTTTACTACGGACTCTTGAATAGATAGATCCGAAAGAATAACTTTGAGGTGGTTTCGTACCCTACCATAATCTCTTCGTTTGTTCTCCGCTATTAGTGACTTTGGAGTGACTCTATGTTGCATGTTGAGGGATAGTTATATGATCCAATTATGTTATTATTGTTGAGAGAACTTGCACTAGTGAAAGTATGAACCCTAGGCCTTGTTTCCTAGCATTGCAATACCGTTTACGCTCACTTTTATCATTAGTTACCTTGCTGTTTTTATATTTTCATATTACAAAAACCTATATCTACCATCCATATTGGACTTGTATCACCATCTCTTCGCCGAACTAGTGCACCTATACAATTACCATTGTATTGGGTGTGTTGGGGACACAAGAGACTCTTTATTATTTGGTTGCAGGGTTGCTTGAGAGAGACCATCTTCATCCTATGCCTCCCACGGATTGATAAACATTAGGTCATCCACTTGAGGGAAATTTCTACTGTCCTACAAACCTCTGCACTTAGAGGCCCAACAACGTCTACAAGGAGAAGGTTGCGTAGTAGACATCAAGCTCTTTTCTGGCGCCATTGCCGGGGAGGTGAGTGCTTGAAGGTATATCTTTAGATCTTGCAATCGAAACTTTTATGTTCTTGTTTTATCACTAGTTTAATTTATAAAAGAAAACTACAAAGAAAAAATGGAATTAAGGTTGCCTCATATGCTTCATCTTTTTAATGTCTTTCGTGAAAATGATGGGAAGGAAAATTGTGCTCAAGTGCTAGAAGAAGAATTACATAGAATGCTTGGCATAAAATATGTGAATGATGAGCATGATTGCAATGTTATTAGTATGAATTCCTTGAATACCCATGATACTAATGATATGCAAAGCCACAGGCTTGGGGAAGCTACGTTTAATGAAGATGATATTTTTAGTCTCCCAAGTTTTGATATGCAAATTTATAATGATGATAGGATGCCTCTTACTTTTGATGATTATATTGATGAAAGTGGGTTTGGAAGAGTGTCAACTTTAGGAAGTAATGATCCCACTATTTTGGAGGATGTTGAATCTTATTATAATAATTATGAAAGTGGATTTGGAGAGGTCATGACTTTATTTAGTGATGAATACACTATTTCGGAAGAGGTTTCAATTGATTATGATGAGGACAAAGTTGCTACTTATGATGATTATTGTGATGAAACTTATGCTATAAAAAGTAGTGATGATTATATTTATAAAACTTGTCATGATTATGTAACCCTTTTTCTGAATATTACTCTTTTAATGTGGAAACCATTTATAGTATTCGAGTCTCTTATGATACTCCCACTATTCCGATTGAGAAGAATTTTGCTTATGTAGAGAGTAGTAAATTTTCTATGCTTGTAGATCATGAAAAGAATGCTTTAGGTGCTGGTTATATTGTTGAATTCATTCATGATGCTACTGAAAATTATTATGAGGGAGGAACATATGCTTGTAGGAATTGCAATAATAACAAGTTTCCTCTCTATGTGCTTAAGGTTTTGAAGTTATGCTTGTTTTGCCTTCCTATGCAAGTTGATTCTTGTTCCCATAAGTTGTTTACTCACAAAATCCCTATGCACAGGAAGTGGGTTAGACTTAAATGTGCTAGTCATATGCTTCATGATGCTCTCTTTATGTTTCAATTCTTATCTTTTATGTGAGCATCATTGAAATCATCATGCCTAGCTAGGGGCGTTAAACGTTAGGGCTTGTTGGGAGGCAACCCAATTTTATTTTAGTCTCTTGATTTTTGGTTCTGTTTAGTAATAAATAACCCATCTAGCTTCTGTTAAGATGTGGTTTTATGTTTTAATTAGTGTTTGTGCCAAGTAAGACCTATAGGATCTTCTTGGATGATAGTTATTTGATCTTGCTGAAAATTCCAGAAACTTTCTGTTCACGAAAACAATTGTTTAAAATCACCAGAATGTGATAAAATACTGATTCCAATTTTAGAAGATCAATAATCAAATTATCTAGGTCGTCCTATTTTGGTATAATTTTTTGAGTTCCAGAAGTTTGCGTTAGTTACAGATTACTACAGACTGTTCTGTTTTTGACAGATTGTGTTTTTCGTGTGTTGTTTGCTTATTTTGATGAATCTATGGCTAGTAAAATAGTTTATAAGCCATAGAGAAGTTGGAATACAGTAGATTTAACACCAATACAAATAAAGAATGAGTTCATTACAGTACCTTTAAGTGGTGTTTTGTTTTCTTTTGCTAACAGAGCTTACGAGTTTTCTGTTGAGTTTTGTGTTGTGAAGTTTTCAAGTTTTGGGTAAAGATTCGATGGACTATGGAATAAGGAGTGGCAAGAGCCTAAGCTTGGGGATACACAAGGCACCCCAAGGTAATATTCAAGGATAACTAAGAACCTAAGCTTGGGGATGCCCCGGATGGCATCCCCTCTTTCGTCTTCGTTCATCGGTAACTTTACTTGGAGCTATATTTTTATTCACCACATGATATGTGTTTTGCTTGGAGCGTCATTTTATTTTGTTAGTATTTGCTTTCTGTTATTTAGAATAATGTTTTGCATTTTTATTTTCAAAAAAAATATCAAGGATAGCCTTTACCATGCTTATTTTGCAAGTATACATGTTGCTGTTTCAAAACAGAAAGTTTACCGCTGTTGCAAAAATTCCCTAGAAAATTCAGAATATGATAAAATGTTGAAACCTTTTGCATAATAAGCTCTGATGAATTTAATACATTGAGAATTTTCTTTCATAATTTTTGGAGCTAGGGAAGTATGGATCTTGGTGCATTCTTTACAGACTGTACTGTTTTGGCAGATTGCTGTTATGTTTGCATTGTTTGCATATGTTTGCTTGTTTAATGATTCTATTTGAGGATAGGAGTATTAAATATGCAGAGGCATTTAGTATGCAATGTTGAATAATAATTTTAGTGATTTGTTACAGTAGAAAATGATAAGGTTTTTGCATTGGTTTATACTAACTTATCTCACGAGTTCTTGTTGAGTTTGGAGTGGATGAAGCTTTCGAGATTTAGGAAACCGTGATATAAAAGGAATTAAGGAAACACAAAAGTTCAAGCTTGGGTATTCCCAAGGCACCCCAAGATAATATTTCAATAAGTCTCAAGCATCTAAGCTTGGGGATGCCCCGGTAGGCATCCCACCTTTCTTCTTCAACAATTATCGGTTAGTATCGGTTGAGCCTAAGTTTTTGCTTCTTCACATGATGAGTGCTATCCTTGAAATGTTGTTTTATTTTGTTTTGCTTTCTGTATGAATAATATCCCAAGAAATGAAATTCTTAAATGAGAGAGAGTCTTCACATAGCTACATAATTATTTGACTACTCATTGATCTTCACTTATATCTTTTTGGAGTAGTTTGTCATTTACTCATGTGCTTCACTTATATCCTATGAGTAAATGGTTGAATAATTTGAATGTCATAAATCTGAAATTATATATGTTTCATATGCCTTTCCCATGGGGAGTAATGCCTTCACATATAAGAAGTAGAGGTGGTAAAATTTTTGAAGGTTAGCAAACATTGTATTGGTCACTTGAACAATTCATGAAAGAATATTGAAGGAAGAGAGATTTCACATATAAATATACCATCTTGGACATCTTTTGTAATTGTGAGCACTCATTAAAATATGACATGCTAAAAGGTTTAGGTTGGACAAGGAAGACAACGTAATGGGTTATGTTTTCTTATATCCGAAATAAAGAATATTGTCATGGATCGCCCAACACGTTGAGCTTGCCTTTCCCCCTCATGCTAGCCAAATTCTTTGCACCAAGTAGAGATACTACTTGTGCTTCCAAACATCTCTTAAACCAGTATTGCCATGAGAGTCCACCATACCTACCTATGGATTGAGTAAGATCCTTCAAGTAAGTTGTCATCGGTGCATGCAATAAAAATTGCTCTCTAAATATGTATGAACTATTAGTGTGGAGAAAATAAGCTTTATACGATCTTGTGATGTGGAAGCAATAAAAGCGACGGACTGCATAATAAAGGTCCCTATCACAAGTGGCAATATAAAGTGACGTTCTTTCGCATTAATATTTTGTGCATCCAACTATAAAAGCGCATGACAACCTCTGCTGCCCTCTGCGAAGGGCCTATCTTTTATTCTTGTCTTATACCTTATGCAAGAGTCATGGTGATCTTCACCTTTCCTTTTTACATTTTATCCTTTGGCAAGCACATTGTGTTGGAAAGATCCTGATATATATATATATATATATATATATATATATATATATATATATATATATATATATATATATATATATATATATATATATATATATCCAATTGGATGTAAGGCATCATGAACAATTATTGTTGACATTACCCTTGAGGTAAAAGGTTGGGAGGCGAATCTATAAGCCCCTATCTTTCTCTGTGTCTGATTAAAACTTTGAACCCATAAATATCGCATGACTGTTAGCAATTGTGAAAGATGAATTGTAATTGTTTGATGACTAAATGATAGTTGAGTATGTGGAGTTTGCTAAATCAAAGCTCTGACATAGACTCTTCCTGAAAATAAGATGAATTGTAATTGTTTGATGACTAATAACACGGTTTGTTAGTTTTCAAGAAAGTTTATGATCTATACTTTAACATGTGAATAGCTTGTTACTTGATCATGAAAAGTTCTATGAGTTGAGCTACTGTTATGACATATGATGATGCTAAAAAAGGTGATTGAAATTATCATTGATCAAACTTGTGCACCCGCTAGCATTCACACTTCATAAATTATTTCTTTTATCATTTACCTACTCGAGGACGAGCAGGAATTAAGCTTGGGGAAGCTGATACATCTCCAATGTATCTATAATTTATGAAGTATTCATGCTATTATATTATCCATCTTGGATGTTTAATGGGCTTGACTATGCACTTTTATATTATTTTTGGGACTAACCTATTAACCCAGAGCCCAGTGCCACTTTCTGTTTTTCTCCTTGTTTCAGTGTTTCGCAGAAAAGGAATATCAAACGGAGTCCAAACGGAATGAAACCTTCGGGAGAGTTATTTTTGGAACGGAAGCAATCCAGAAGACTTGGAGTATACGTAAGGGAAGCAACGAGGAAGGCACGAGGCAGGGGGGCGCCCACCCCCTGGGCGCGCCCTCAACCCTCATGGGCCCCTCGTGGCTCCCCTGACTGACTTCTTTCGCCTATATATGTCCATATACCCTAAAAACTTCGAGAAGCAGAATAGATCGGGAGTTCCGCCGCCGCAAGCCTCTGTAGCCACCAAAAACCAATCGGGACCCTGTCTCGGCACCCTGCCGGAGGGGGAAATCATCACCGGTGGCCATCTTCATCATCCCGACGATCTCCATGATGAGGAGGGAGTAGTTCACCCTCGGGGCTGAGGGTATGTACCAGTAGCTATGTGTTTGATCTCTCTCTCATGTTCTTGATTTGGCACGATCTTGATGTATCGCGATCTTTGCTATTCTAGTTGGATCTTATGATGTTTCTCCCCCTCTACCTTCTTGTAATGGATTGAGTTTTTCCTTTGAAGTTATCTTATCGGATTGAGTCTTTAAGGATTTGAGAACATTTGATGTATGTCTTGCATGTTCTTATCTATGGTGACAATGGAATATTCACGTGATCTACTTGATGTATGTTTTGGTGATCAACTTGCGGGTTCTGTTACCTTGTGAACTTATGCATAGGGCCTGGCACACGTTTTCGTCTTGACTCTCCGGTAGAAACTTTGGGGCACTCTTTGATGTACTTTGTGTTGGTTTGAATAGATGAATCTGAGATTGTGTGATGCATATCGTATAATCATATCCACGGATACTTGAGGTGACATTGGAGTATCTAGGTGACATTAGGGTTTTGGTTGATTTGTGTCTTAAGGTGTTATTCTAGTACAAACTCTATGATAGATCGAACGGAAAGAATAGCTTTGTGTTATTTAACTACGGACTCTTGAATAGATCGATCCGAAAGAATAACTTTGAGGTGGTTTCGTACCCTACCATAATCTCTTCGTTTGTTCTCTGCTATTAGTGACTTTGGAGTGACTCTCTGTTGCATGTTGAGGGATAGTTATATGATCCAATTATGTTATTATTGTTGAGAGAACTTGCACTAGTGAAAGTATGAATCCTAGGCCTTGTTTCCTAGCATTGCAATACCGTTTACGCTCACTTTTATCATTAGTTACCTTGCTGTTTTTATATTTCCAGATTACAAAAACCTATATCTACCATCCATATTGCACTTGTATCACCATCTCTTCGCCGAACTAGTGCACCTATACAATTTACCATTGTATTGGGTGTGTTGGGGACACAAGAGACTCTTTATTATTTGGTTGCAGGGTTGCTTGAGAGAGACCATCTTCATCCTACACCTCCCACGGATTGATAAACCTTAGGTCATCCACTTGAGGGAAATTTGCTACTGTCCTACAAACCTCTGCACTTGGAGGCCCAACAACGTCTACAAGGAGAAGGTTGTGTAGTAGACATCATCTTGCAGGCCCTTGGTCTTCATAAAGATCTGCATACCACCATGCAGGGTCTTGATGTTGTCGATGGTGTCACGACTCTTAGGGCCTGTTTGGATCCCAGCTGCGGGACGCCCTGCCAACTTTTTGGCGTTGACTGCTACCAGGGGCACTCGTTTGGATTAATGCCCATATTTCATAGCGACGCCAAATTTTTGGTAGGTCTGTTCAATTCCTATGCCCATGCGTTGGCAAGATCTTGGCGGCGAAATTGCTCACCAACTTTTTGGCGTGGCCGATTTTGGCGGGGCTGACTAGGGCGCATTCCAAACAGCCCCTTAGGCTCAAGGGTAGCGGCCTTGCTGGTGTTTGGGCAAGTTGCCCCGGCAAGGCTCTTGCCGGGGCTGTGTAGGCCGCCCCCGGTGTCAGCGTCCTGGGAACGGGGGTCCTCAGACTTGCCTACCTGCGGCCCACGGCGTGGCTCCACCAGCGGCCCTGTATGACCCATCTTTATCAGCAAATACTCAACACCCTCGCAAGGGGCCAAGCCTCATGAGGCGGACGATGCAAGACCTCCTCGGGGGCAGCCTCACTAGGCTGGCTCGCGAGGGGTGGAGAGATTAAGGCAAGGGGCACCTCGCGAGGTCCTGTGACGCAAGCCATGACAACCAAGGCAGGGCGGGCGCCAGCGTGCGCAGTGTACTCGTTTCCTGTTTGGTGCTAAAGAGGCAAGCGCAGGCGAGGAGTCCCGAGGCATCAGGCAAAGGTTGCCATATCAGTGCAACAAGACCAAGACCAGCCGGACGGCAGGACGGAGGTCACAGTGGAGCCTAGGACGGGGTCACCACCAGAGCCTTTGGCAGGCGAAGACCACCTTTAGTCAGGATAACTTGTACTGGTTGTCTCCCTTCAAATTTGGCCGTTGTTGGATCCCTCCCCGCCTACATTTGGGAAGAGGACCAGGGCCTCTATAAATAGGACTAGCCACCATAGTAGGAGGCAACTGATCTGGGGCCATTCATATCATCCTCAACCGCACAAGCTCACCGAGCTCAAGGATACCTCTCCTCGGGAGGCTGTTCTTCCTTTGTACTTGTTCATCCTCAGCCCAAGAGGTAATCCACCACACCTCACTGGAGTAGGGTATTACACCACATTGGTGGCCCGAACCAGTATAAACCCCGTGTCCCTTGTTCTGCGAGTTCGACATGCCGAGCTTTGAGATCGTTATGAGTGTGTGAGCTAGGGGGGAGATCTTCATGCGCACCCCAGTTTTCGAACCTCAAGGGTTTTGCCTGAACCCGTAATCCGACATTTGGTACGCCAGGTAGGGGTGCGCTGAAGCTTTCCTTCCGCTGATCCACGTTCCACCGCTCCACCGCAACCATGTCAGAAGCGCGTCGAGCCCGCGCCGAGCGCGGGGCCGCCCTCGCCACCCGTGTCGCTCAGACAGCTCCTGTCGGCGGGCCTCCCCATCGTTCTCCGTCACCCGCCACCAACGCCACCACCGGCCCGGCGGGTAACGAGCAGCAAGCTTCCTTGCCGCACCCCTTTGTGCGGTGGGACGGCCGCACCGCCACTCCATCGCTAACTCCGGCTGGCTCATCATCTCACGCTCGTCGCGCGCCCACGGACACGCAGGCCGCGCTGCTCATGGCACGCGAGCTCCTGCGCTAATGCCCGGTCGATGACCTCTACGAGGACTGGTTGGATCGCATCGCCGAGCTCGTCAGCGCCGCTGGGGGCTCTCCCGCACCATCCCTCTCGCTACTCGCCCTCCGCCAGCTGCGGGCGACGTGGCTCACGGAGCACCTCCACCACCTCCGCGCCAAGACGGTGCCCTGGCGCCAAGGCGCGCGGCCCCCAGGCGTGATCCACCGTGCCGGGCGCCCGCGCAAGAAGAAGGAAGCTGCCAAGAGGTTCCCCAACCGCAAGGAAACGCTCCCGCGCTCCGAGCACCACCACGACAAGACCGTGCGCCACCTGCGGTGGCGGTGCGCGGACATCACGGGCAGGCCCCACCTCTGCAAAGGGCCTCGGTGGCCACAGCAGGTTGCCGCGCCTTCACTCCGGAGCTGCATAGCGGTTTCTGGCCGGGCAAGTTCAAGCCAGACCTGCCTCCTCGCTAGGACGGCACCCCCGACCCCGCGGAGTTCTTGCAGCTCTACGAGATGAGCATCGAGGCGGCCAACGGCGACGAGAAATTCATGGCGAACTAGTTCCCCTTGGCTATCAAGGATGTTGCTCGCTCGTGGCTCCTGAACCTGCCCCCGGGCTCGATCTCTTCCTGGGGTGAGATGTGCGACCGCTTCGTCGCCAACTTCCAGGGCACTCGCGACCGCTGGCCGGCCGCGGGTGACCTACGCCACATCAAGCAGCAGCCAGGAGAGACCCTGCAGAAGTACATCCAGCGCTTCAACAACGTTCGCCTCAAGATCCCCAAGGTGACGGACGAGGCCATCATTTCAGCATTTTCCGATGGTGTCCGTGAAGTCAAGATGAAGGAGGAGCTCGCCATCCACGAGGAGCTATGCACGGCTCTGGAGTTGTTCAACATGGCGACCAAGTGTGCAAGAGCTGAGGAAGGGCGCCTTTCCCTCGCCGAGCTCCCTGCTACCGAATCAGAGGAGAAGAAAGCCAAGGACAAGGACGGGAAGCACAAGGGGGTGGCCGTGCTCGCGGCGGAGCCGGACACGAAGCGCGGCCGGGACCATCCCGAGTCGTCCAAGAGCAGTCATCCGTTCTACGCCTTCCACAACGTACACAACCACAACACCAATGACTGCCAAGAGCTCAGGGCCATTCGAGATGGACGCTTCGGTCGACACCCCGAGTGCAACAACCGGGGCTACGGCCGAGGAGGAGGACGAGGCAGAGGACGCTGGGACGATCGTGGCCCCCGCCAGGAGTGGCGCGACCGGCCTCGTGAGGACCGCTCGCAGGACCAGCCTCGTGAGGGTGCATAGAGGGATCAGCCTCGTGAGGACCGCCCTCAGGGCAATGCTGGTCTCCCTCCACTAACACCACCGCCAAGAAGGAACGACGACCAGCATCAGGACGAGGGGGCTGGGGGCTTCCAGGAGCCACGCGCTATTGCCTGCATCTTGGGCGGAGCTCAGGCCCCAGCATCCCAGTGCATCTTCAAGCACTTTGCTCGCGAGGTGAATGCAGCCCTTCCCAGGCTCAAGGCCACGCGCCCGCTCAGATGGTCCAAGTGCACCATCACCTTCAGCTCAGCGGATCAGCTCAAATGCGCGGCTACCGCCAGCGCCCACCCGATGCTGTGCTCGCCCGTCATCAGCAATGTCCAAGTCACCAAGACCCTCGTTGACGGTGGTGCAGGGCTTAATGTCCTGTCCGTCAAAACATTCGACAGCCTCCAAGTGCCATACGATCAGCTATAGCCTACCAAGCCCTTCTCAGGAGTGACCGACGGCTCCACCACCCCGATTGGTCAAGTCCGCCTCCCTGTCACCTTCGGCCAGCGCGACAACTACCGCACCGAGCTCATCGACTTCGACGTTGCCCACATCCGTCTGTCGTACAACACCGTCCTTGGGTATCCGGCATTAGCCAAATTCATGGCAGTAACCCACCACGGCTACAACGTCCTCAAGATGCCAGGAAGCGGCAGAATCATCACAGTCCCCTACGAAGAAAGAGATGCGGTGTGCTCCCTTGAGCGCGCCTTCCAAGCTGCATAATCGAAGACCCCGACAACCAAGGCACCATATACCCTCCTGAGGCCATCCCCAAGAAGAAGAAGCAACTACTCCGCAAAGGGCCTCAAGAGAGCGGCATATCCAGCGGGCCGCCTCAGGATCAGCGCCCGCACCTGGGGCGCCTCCCTCCCTCGCATAGGAAGGCGTGCCCGGCGCCCTCATTGGGCGAGGCTCGGGGGCTCTCTTTTGGAGGGCCTCACACCTAGCCAGTATCACGAGGGAGGCGCTCGGGCACCACATGGAGGCGTGCTTTACGACACGTTTCCCTCAAGAGGGCACCGGGCGAGGAGCGCCGGGCGCTCATGAGTTCATCGTCGAGGCTACCCAGGAGCTTCAAGAAGCAAGAGCCATGCGCGGCGACCGCCACCCACCACCCAGCGCAGCTCCCCGTCCAGGCGAGGATGGCGGGCTGCGCGTCTGCATCGACATCCCAGGGCTCAACAGAGCCGCGTCTCAGGAGCGCTTTTGGCCTTCGCGCGTTGGGCGGTGCGAGGGCCCACCTCACAACTACGTGTGCATGCCATTTGGGCTGCCGAACGTGGCGGTCGCCCACCAGCGCCACCTACGGAGCATCCTGGCAGCCCAGGAGGCCAGGCATCACGCAGTCCTGGTGGAGATGGAGACGGTCCTCAAGGAGCCACCCAAGCCCCCAGAGCCCACTGAGGCTCGGGGCCCTGATGGCTCGTGAGGAGCGACTCCTTCATCATGCGTCTTTGGCTACCTCAACACTCCTTCGACAATGAAACCAGGTGACATTTTCCAAGTTTATTTAGCTGGGAGCGCCCCTCGGGCTGCATTATTCCCAGGTCGCACGGGCCTGTCCCTGCGGCATGTATCCTTTGCATCTTTAGCTTACTCTGTTGGGGGTGCCCCTCGGGCTGCATCATGCCCAGGCCTCTCGGGTCCGTCCCAGTGGCATGTATCGTTCTCACATCTATCTAGGCTACTCCGCTTCCTCTCATGAATTATCTAAGGTTATTACTCGCCTGCCCGGTGCCTCGCCACCATGGGAGCCGCACGCCGATCGTCTTTTGAAAGCACAAGTGTTCCTTGGGGTGATTTTGGTAATTAATGTCAACATATCTCTTGTTGGACTAATGCTCCTACCTAGTATGTTTCAGATAAGTTCAACAATGGAGTGGCATGGACTAGAGGATGTGGAACCCCTTCAAGATGCTGAGGACAAAGGATTGGCTCAAGCTTAAAGCACAGGACTCTACATTTTCTATTTTAGTGGTCCAAGATCACATTGAGTCCATAGGAAAGCCAATACTATTAAGAAGGGATGAGGTGTTTCTTAATGGCTTGCTTGCTCAAAGTGCTTAGTGATATGCTCCAAAGCCCTCAACCACTTTCTCATATCCACATATGTCCCAAACCAAAAAGTCCAACTTGGCCCCACCGAAACTTTCTATCCGGTGCCACCGAGTTCAATTGACATAGCCACTGCCAGAAACCCTAATCAATTCGGTCCCACCGAGATGGGCTTGCAAACTCTATGTTGCCTATTGCAATAATTTCGGTCCCACCGAGATATGCAATCGGCCCCACCGAGTTTGCTTGGCCGACTCTCTGTTTCGCTTATTACCCAAATTGGTCCCACCGAGTTTGACTAATCGGTCAAACCGAGATGAGGATTTACCCTAACCCTAGCACATCGGTCCCACCGAGTTGATCCATTCGGTCCCACCGAAATGCCTAACGGTCGCATTATGAACCAAATCGGCCTGACCGAGTTTCATGATTCGGTCCCACCGAGTTTGGTGATTTGTGTGTAACGGTTAGATTTTGTGTGGAGGCTATATATACCCCTCCACCCACTCTTCATTGATGGAGAGAGCCATCAGAACATGCCTACACTTCCAACACATATTTTCTGAGAGAGAACCACCTACACTTGTGTTGAGGTCAAGATATCCCATTCCAACCACATAAATCTTGATCTCTAGCCTTCCCCAAGTTGCTTTCCACTCAAATCATCTTTCCACCAAATCCTATCCTATGAGAGAGAGTTGAGTGTCGGGGAGACTATCATTTGAAGCACAAGAGCAAGGAGTTCATCATCAACACACCATTTGTTACTTCTTGAAGAGTGGTGTCTCCTAGATTGGCTAGGTGTCACTTGGTGACCAAGGAGTTTGTAAGGGCAAGGAGATTTCCTACTTCGTGAAGATCTACCCAAGTGAGGCACGTCATTCATGGGCGACGGCCATGGTGGGATAGACAAGGTTGCTTCTTCGTGGACCCTTTGTGGGTGGAGCCCTCCGTGGACTCGCGCAACCGTTACCCTTCGTGGGTTGAAGACTCCATCAACGTGGATGTACGATAGCACCACCTATTGGAACCACGGATAAAAAATCTCCGTGTCTCCAAATTGCGTTTGCACACTCCAATCCCATCCCTTTACATTCTTGCAACTTGCATGCCTTACTTTCCGCTGCTCATATACTCTTGTCATGCTTGCTTCATATGTATTGTGGATGCTCAAACTTGTGCCAAAACTCCACTTCTACTTAAGGCAACTAAAAACTGCAACTTTTCTTGATTAGAGTCTATTCACCCCCCTCTAGACACCTCTTCTCGATCCTTTCATCTTTCTTCAGGATCCTTCGCATGAGAAGACTAGGCATGACGTCTGTGCTCGGGTCCGTCCCTGCAGCATCGATAAACCCAACGGCTGAGCTCTGTCTGGCGGGCCAGCCCCGTTCACGTCACCTCCTGGGGTCGTTGGTGCTTGGCCTTCTCGTGCCATAGCCTAAGGAGATCCGTTCGGCGCAGGTTGCCTAACCATCTTGCAGGACCACCACAGTCGTCAAGAACCAAGACCAGGCGCAACCCGCCTTGAGGTAGGGCCTCGTGAGTCCCGCGCTGGCTCATGAGTGCCGAGGCACACCTCGTCCAGCCCTGCCGTGCAAGCCACGTGTCATGGCAGGGCTGTACACGCCCCGGGGGCTCCACTCAGAGGGAGCCCTCACCCACGCACCAGTGGAAGAACCATGCTCCGTGCTGGCAGTCAACACGGTCGAGGAGTGGCTATGCCCGTGCAAGTGCGGAAGCGCTATGCTCCGCGCTGGTGATAAACTGCTGAGGGCGGCCCCATGGCTGTACAAACCTCAGGGAGCCACCCGGCTCAGTGTCCAGCTTCACCGCAACGCTTTCCCCTCGGGAGAGCCGCGCGAGGGGGCTGGGCACGGGGGCTTCGCTCGGGTCACGCCCAAGCGTACGCCGCCCTGCCAGGTCTCTCGGACCTGGTCGTCACGCGCCCTCCCGAGCGGAGCCAAGGTATGAAGGTCGTTTGGATGTCAAGGGGGACTCCTGAGCTTCGCGACTCAGGAGCCTAACTGGCCACGTAGCCCGTCACCCCTTGGTCTCATCCTGGTGATCCGGACGACCCAATGGTGGCTGAGGTATGCGCGGGGTCGGGCCCTGCCGACGTAGAACACTAGGCCTACTCCTGCATCTCCTTTCTGTAAGTTGTTTGCGCGTCAAGAGGGACTCCTGAGCATCGCGACTCAGGAGCCTAACTGGCCACATAGCCCCTCACCCCTTGGTCTCATCCTGGTGATCCGGACGACCCAACGGCGGCTGAGGTATGCGCGGGGTCGGGCCCTGCCGACGTAGAACATGAAGCAAACAGGAAGGAAATCGCGGAACTCAAATAAATATTACGAAACATACTGTTCTTTGAAATACCAAACACAAGTTTAACGCCTCCACGAGACATGGTACGTGTTGCAGAGGCAAGGAAAGGAGTCACCAGCAGGTCATCCCATCATCCCTAGACGCCACCGTCGCGCGCGAGAGGTGCCCCTTCGACGGAGAAGTTGCCCTCACCTGCGCCGCCCGCCGGAGTTGTAGGTTCAGTAGCACCACCAGTTGGGGGCGCAGGGTCGAGGGCGTGGAACTTCTTCAGCAAAGCCTCCACCTGGCCCTTCACGGCTTCGGCAGCAACTGCGCAGCGCTCGTCATCCACAGGCTCCAGCAGCTCGTCGAGGTTGGCGTCAGGATCATGAAGATGGAGGTGGCTGAAGACGCGCATCAGCGCGGCCGAGGAAAGCGTGCGGGCTTCTCCCTCTACCAAGGGGCCGATTCCGCCCACGACCTCCTCAAGCGCCTCGACCAGATGAGGAAGCAGCTGGGTGGGGCCCTTGTCATCTATAGCCAGCGGCTCCTCCAAGCCCTTCTCGTAGAGTGCCCGCAGCGCCACGCGGGACCTCTCCTCAAGGGACTTGAAGGCCGCGCGGTCCTCAGCCAGGATCTTCTCCTTGGCTTCCAGCTCGGCCTTCTTTGCCTCCATCTTCTGCTCCAGCTTCTCCAGCCGGCTGCGCTCCGTAGCCTGCGCCTTCGCCAACTGCTCCAGCTCGGCGTCACGATCCCTGTCGGCGTCCTCTCGGGCCTTCATCTTCTCCTCCTCCGCCTGGCGACCTCGAGCTTCATCCGCACGCTCCCTGCGCATGATCTCCAGCTCGGCCTCCAGCGACCCACAGCGGTCCTGGGCGGCCCCAGCGTCCTGCAGTGCCACCTCGCGAACTGTCGCGGCTTGGGCGACGGCCTGCTTGTTCTTCTCGGAGGCCGCCGCAGCCTGGCTCAGCGCCACCCGGACGGACGCAATGGAGTGAAGCTAGCCAGAAATCAACTCCAGGCGCCCGTCCACTAGGTGACGGTCGATGCCTTGAAGATCCTTCCGCAGCAGGGTCATCGCGGAAAGAGAGTGCTCCAGGACGTCAGGGGAGGCGGAAGGATCCAGGGTCAGCAGTGCGTCGGGGGAATTAGGAGGCAACGTCGTCACCATGGCCTGGGAGGCTGGGAGCTCCTGAGCCTTGGCGACCCCAGCAACCGAGCCGGACATTGGCACCTCCGGAGCCAGCGGGGCTACGGGGGCTGCCTCCTCCGGAGGACGCTCCCCCAAGTCTCGTGAGGATGATCGGGCCGGTGAAGCGCGGGCGCCGTCACTGCCTTTCCCCACGGAGGGGGGTGCGACCGCCGCAGGCGATTTGGTCCCGAGCAGTACCACCGCTTCCTCCTTCATTTTCTTTGCCACTGGCGTCGGCCTAATCGTGCAACAGAAAAGCACCAAGAATCAGCAGCGCCACAAATGGCATCACTCCAACATACGCCTCATAGTAGAAGGCGAAGATCGACAAGAGGAGGACGGAATTGGGATGAAGATGGAGGGCATGGACCTTATAATGGCTGAGGACGGAGTAGAAGAAGTCGGAGAAAGGGGGAACCAACCCGGCGACGATGCTGCTCATGAAGAAGGGGTAGAAAGTGTTGCCTGAGGCTTCCGGCTCGGCGGAGCCAACTCGGAGCATAGTCTTCCTCTTCTCATCACCCGCCACTGTCATCAGGAGCACGGTGGCAAGGTTCTTCTCCGAAACACTCAGCGCATCGAGCGCAGGCTCGTACCAAGACGGCGGAGGAGTGGCCCGAGCTTTCTTGGGCGCCATTGTCGGTAGGCTTAAAGGAGGATTTGGGCGGATCTAGAGTGCCTGTGAGCAAAAGAGCAAGAAAGGGGATCTGGAGCAAGACGAAGGAAAGCAATGAAGGCAAATGGAGCCCGCGCCAGCCTTTTGTCAGCCGGGCAGTTGTCGAGTCAGCATGGGGAAGCAGAGACGCCTACGTCTCATCAATCCCACGCATCAACCGAGGCCGCAGGCTGTTGGGGCTCGCGGCGCTCCGCACTTGCCCCTTGCCTTTGCCTCGAAGCCAAGTCCGAGCGCGCCTTGGGCCCGGGGGCTACTGTCAGCGTCCTCGGAACGGGGGTCCCCAGATTTGCCAGCCTGCAGCCCACGGCGTGGCTCCACTAGCGGCCCTGTACGGCCCATCTTCATCAGCAAACACTAAAGACCCTCACGAGGGGCCAAGCCTCGCGAGGCGGACGACGCAAGACCTCCTCGGGGGCAGCCTCACTAGGCTAGCTCGCGAGGGGAGGAGAGATAAAGTCAAGGGGCACCTCGCAATGTCCCTGTGATACAAGCCATGACGACCAAGGCCAGGCGGGCGCCGGCGCGCGCAGTGTACTCGATTCCTCTTTGGTGCTAAAGAGGCAAGCGCAGGCGAGGAGTCCCGAGGCATCAGGAAAAGGTTGCCATATCGGTGCAACAAGACCAAGACCAGCCGGACGGCAGGACGGAGGTCACCGTGGAGCCCAGGACGGCGTCACCACCATAGCCTTTGGCAGGCGAAGACCACCTTTAGTCAGGATAACTTGTACTAGTTGTCTCCCTTCAAATTTGGCCGTTGTTGGATCCCTCCCTGCCTACATTTGGGAAGAGGACCAGGGCCTCTATAAATAGGACTAGCCACCATAG
The DNA here is from genome assembly GCF_002575655.3 of Aegilops tauschii subsp. strangulata. NCBI lineage: Eukaryota > Viridiplantae > Streptophyta > Magnoliopsida > Poales > Poaceae > Aegilops > Aegilops tauschii. The sequence continues at coordinate 96,625,258 of NC_053038.3, forward strand.
TAGGAGGCAACTGATCTGGGGCCATTCAGATCATCCTCAATCGCACAAGCTCACCGAGCTCAAGGACACCTCTCCTCAGGAGGCTGTTCTTCCTTTGTACTTGTTCATCCTCAGCCCAAGAGGCAATCCACCACACCACACTGGAGTAGGGTATTACACCACAACGGTGGCCCGAACCAGTATAAACCATGTGTCCCTTGTTCTGCGAGTTTGACGTGCCGAGCTTTGAGATCGTGGTGAGTGTGTGAGCTAGGGGGGAGAGATCTTCGTGCGCACCCCAGTGTTCGAACCTCAAGGGTTTTGCCGGAACCCGTAATCCGACACCCAGCAAGGGCCTTGCTAGGGGAATCCACCTTGCCCCTTAGCTCTTCATGCTTCTGGCTTGAGTGCTGCCCCGGTAGTCTTGTATCTTTGCTTCCGCTGCCCCGCCAAGCATGGCCGCGGGTGTGGCTACAACTGCCCGTGCACAAGTAAAGGGGTACAGAAGGCCCCTACTTTTGTACACCGACAGGATGGCCGTCGTCGACCGCTTCCTTGCACCAACACCAATCGCCTCCTCTCGCCAGTTGACTCGCTCCTGGAGACCGAAGTCCGGAACATTTCGGCCTCTCTTGAAGCTAGGGCCAACGTCCAAGAGTACGCCAATAACAGCACAAGACGCCACCGTCGCCGTCGGTCAATGGCCTGAAGACACACAGAGCATGGCAGAGGAGCCGCTTCCCACCACAAGACGCCCCCGCCACCGCCGCGTAATCTAAATTTGGCATGAAAAACGTTCGGATTGCCATGCTTAAAATCCGAACGTTTATCATTTCCGTTTATTTTAGATCGATCGTCAGATGAATGTAAAGTCGGAGTTAGACTGAATGAAATCTATGGTTTGATCGATTGAATGTTCTGCTAGAGCCGTATCAAATTAAATGTAAAACATCATCAAGCCACATGTATTCCTTCTCATCCAACGACCTAGACTACTTCAATATCGAGCGCTCAACACGTTTAGCGTGCAGTTAATTTCATGCCAAAAATAGTGCTAATCACATAATAACACGCAAATAATATCCTACTTAATATCCGCATGCTCTTAATATACTTCCAAATTAACGTGCATTGCACGTACACATTGACTAGTACTACTAGTACGTGAAACTGATGCCATAACTTGTAAACGCGTCCAGATATGGTGTTTGCCCGTGCGTCTAAACGTGGAAGGGGAGGAGAGAGAGCACACATGGAACACACCAGTAAGTGAAGGCGAATAGTACGTGCTAATGAGCCGGTCCCACTAATGTACTAAAAATAATATTACATGTTATCCATTAAATAGGCTGTGGTAATATAAAAACATTATATGAACAAAGGGGGTACAACAAACATTGATGTTCTACGTATGTTGCCTATTGACGTGTGGCTTGAAGGCCCTGGTCGCATGTTCGATCCTCATCCTTTTTAATTTTTAATTTATATATGGGTCCAAATTTGTTTCATGACAGGTGGGCCCCTCGGTGTGTAGTTTGTAGCACTTTAATTTGTGGGTCGAAATTTGTTCCATTACAGGTGGACTATCGGTGTGTAGTTTTGTAGCTTATTTGTAATAATTAAAGAGAACAACAGAGTTTTTTGCAATAATACCATGGTGCGACGTTGAAGGCGAGAAAGGACGTGCGAGAGAGCGAGACCGAGCTAGAGGGAAATCAATTGGGGGAGGTGCGGAGGTTGCAACGATGTTTGGAGTAGTTGTGGGCTGAATGCTACAAAAATATAATCTAAACCCACGGGAATAAATGCCTACACAAATTAATCCAAGGTTGGAGTACCCCTCGCAATTTAAATAGCTCTGGCTTTGCGAGGGATGGAGAAGTAGCTTCAATGTGTGGAAGATACGGCGTGAGAAAGTGAGGTCAATCGAGACACATATAGATAGAGAGACAAAGTGAGTGTGGTCCGAAATTCATTGAAAAGATATATATGCTCTAGAGAGATATTGTCCGATTGAGCTTTTGGGAAGGGTTAGGGCTGTAAGATAGAGCTTGAGAGATGATCCAGTCACATACATGTAGATATATTTTGTGCGTGGGAGGAAGCAAGGTCAATCGATTACATATATAAAGGGAGAGAGATTGAGCGAATGTGGGTCGTTGTGCGATCGAAAGAGTGAGACGGGTTGGAGAGAGTGACCTAGATAGACAATGTGCGTGAGAGAGTATACAATATGAATATGTCGAATTAGGCTCAAACATGGAGATATATCGTTTGTGTCCGAGAAAGAGCGAGGTCAATCGAGACATACACACACACACACACACACAGAGAGAGAGAGAGAGAGAGAGAGAGAGAGAGATTGAGCGAGCGTGGCCCGCCATGAGGTCGAAAGAGTGAGGGCGGCTTGGATGGACTGACCTAGATAGACAATCGGCGTGAGAGAGTATAGAGTGTGTCGACCAAGGCCTGAATAGGGAGATATATCATTTGTGTGTGAAAGAAAACGAGGTTAATCGAGACTCAGATAAAGAGAGCGAGATTAAGCGAGTGTGGCCCGCCGTGCAGAAGAAAGAGTGAGACAGTCTCGAGGGAGTGACCTAGATAGACAACGTGCGTGCGTGCGCACGAGAGGTTGGGGGGCTAGATAGGCAATGCATGTATCTAGCGAGAGAGGGTGGAAGAGAGAGAGACAGAGAGCTCAGCATGGGGTGCAATGGCGGGTGTGTGAGGTAAATACATTTGGTAATATAGTGGAAAAAGGGGGTTGTGTAGTTGAGAGAGTTAGATATCGAAACATGGAGAGAAAGAATGAACGTGTGTCGGAAACCGATAGCTTCCTAAGGTGGTTAGGAGAGGAAGATTGACCAATACAGGAAGTATGTAGCTTGTGTGCCGAGGGGGGGGGGGCTAAAAACAACATTTGAATGTACATAGTACGAAACTTAATATCGATGTTTCAATTCGGTGTACATTGTAAGATTTGAACTGAGGACCATGCATATGGGTAATTATTTCAAATTCGTGCCATACTAGGTTTGGAAAAGTTGACATTGACTCGATTGTTGTGCTATTTTGTAGGTCATATGTTTGAATCCATCCAAAGTTTTCTCACTACCATGGTGTTCATCATACACATATGAATTTGTATTAAAAAAAGTAGCACGGATACCGTGAAATGCAAACTGCACGTTAGAATTGGAGATCGCCATGTGACACACACTCTAATTCAAATAACTAATTATGTGACACACACTCTAATCCACGTTAGCGTGGATACCGTTTCGATTTTTTTTCGAATAACTCCTCATTAATTAATTTATAGTATCTCGTTTCTAATGACTAATTATTTGCAAGGAAAACACGGGCATGGTAATACATACAGATTCGTTTGCAAATGAAAGAAGATTCGTTTGCATTCTCGAATATAGGCACACCAGGCAGACTAGGGTCGCGTCGTGGTGGTCGCGTGTGTCGTACGGACGCTTAGCACCCAGCCACCCACCCCCCCCCCCCCCCCCCGCCCCCCAAAAAAAGAACGACGACAAAATAAGTTCGCTCTTCCACGTTTCGGATTGAAATATCCGGCGGCCCCAATTCCAGCCATGCAAAATCTCCCTTCTCCCCTTCCACGCCCAGATTGCTCAAATCCCTAATTCGCAGCCAACCCAAGCAAAGTTCGAATCGCCCCTTGTCCCGTCTCTTTCCCCACCTCCATGCCGGATGACGACGACGAAGACGACGGTCGCGCTTCACCACCGCACTGGAGCTACCTCATCTATGCCCTCATCCACCGCACCGGGTGGTCCACCGACAACGTCGGCCGCGGCAACCGACGTGCCTCACAGACACCGACTTCCACCGCATCAAGTGCGCTTCACCGACGCCGTCTCCCACCTCACCGGGGCTACTTCACCGAGCACATCGTCGCACCTCCGCCCCCGAGGCCGTTGGGGCTTCACCAATGGTCTCGTCCACCGCATCGTAGCGCTCCGCTGCCGCTCAAGATCTGCATCCGTGTGCGGCCAGCCAACGCCAGCGCATCACCCTCAACGGCTCTGAAGTGACCCGCACTCTAGCTAGGCGACCATGCCCAAACGCCGGCCCGAACTAGGTATCCACACATCACACCATTGTCAACTGTTCCGACGATGTTTGGATATCCTTTCACTGCTGTCTTAGCTTACACGCCTATGCAACTCTGACTTTAACTCTTATTTCTTCTAGAGATACCATCTGAAACAAGCAAAACCATTTTTTAGCGAAGCATGACGACGCTACGGGAGTTGGTACACATCCTGCACACCCGTATAACCTTGTAAGTATCTGTCCTCCAGTACAACAGCAAGGTCGATTCCTCTTATTTGATCAACCATTTGCCGTGTCAAAAATGCAGAGGGGGATGCAAGGAGCACAAGGCCTGCACATCCAAGCAAGTGGTAACATGGACTTGTACATCGAACATCCCACGCCCAAGCAGAGCTGTAGTGAGCCTGTACAACGAGCTAGCGTAAGTCCCTGCATTTCATTTAATTCGTACTGGCCTGCATGTATGATTTGTGTGCAGTGGCGGATCCACGAATTCAAGTTACCAGGGGCGAACATTTAACTTAAAAAATACAAAGGCACTTGCACTCCGGAAATCAATATAACTTGAGAAATGTGAAGCTACATGCACTTTGAAAACCACCTAATGATCCAAAGTAGTTCAGATTATAAAACACAAAATGATGTAAGCACCAAAAAACACAAAATGCAACATGGTGTACAAGGACTACTAACATGGTTTGTACCTGCTTGAATTATTCGTTCTCTGGCTGAAAAAATCGAAGTGTAATTGCACCTATAACCAGTACGCAAACTGCATATCAATATATCTATCCTGCACAAGTATGCCAATAGTTTCAAACAACACATTAGAAAAGTATTTATGCTACATTGTCATGATAGAGGGACTTTCTGGTAGATGGCCTCGACGTTTCCTCAAGCCATGAAAATGTACTATAATTTGCTTGTCATCAATGCCTGCAAATCTCTATGTCTCTCTCAACATAGAAGATCATCATTAGACACTAAATCCTTCAATGGGAGCTTGCAAAGTGCTTGCATTAGATCCCTCATTAGACACTATATGTTCATCACCAGGAGCATGTAAAATGTTTGCATCAAATCCTTCATTAGCAGTCTGTTCATTAGACACTTCAGGCTCAAGAACAACATAAGCTTGTATGTTTGCACCGGAAACTTGTTTCGATACATCAGATTCAGTCAGTTCAGTATTGACTGGGGGAGTTATAAAATAAGCAGAAATTGGTTTCCTTTTCTCATAGATTCCCTACATACAAGCAGTTTTACAACACCGTCAGGTTTAACTATTGGCCAGAAATTGAACAGTTGAATTAGATATAATCAGGGATGTGATGTACCTGCTCGTTGCGCATGCTGCTCTTGCAAGCTGGGACTGTCCGTTTGCGCAAGCTCGATGCCATGCCCGTGCTGCCGCCGCTGCCTCCTACGCAGGCTACACCCAGGGTTGGATCTTCATCTTCTTGTCCTTCCATTTGCTTGAAGCCCGGCAACCGCCCTCCAACGAGGGCGTGACGAAGTGTTGTGTCAGTCTGTCCAGTGGCGGCTAGGTTAGGAGCAAACCTGACTGGAGGCTGGAGCGAATGAATTGGGATTTTTCCTGCTGTCGATCGATATGGGAGGCGCTCGTTTGGGCCGCGACCCTGCTATAGGGCCTGCCTTGCACTTACGTTATTGGCCCATCCAAATTGAAACCTTTTTCTTCATTTTTTACATTGCCTGCTCGTGCGTTGGGACGAACAAAACTAGCCTGGGCCAACCTGGACAACTCAAACTAGGTGCACACTTTCCAGCCACCCAAGGCGGCCGCCCATACCAGCCCCTACGGTGGCGTCGCCCCTTTTTGCGTGTATGATTGGGGTAGTGAAAAATATTCCAGTGGCGCTTTTGATTTACGAACAGAATGGTTGAATTGCTTGTTTCTATGAATTGAGTTCGCCAATAATGTGAAGGATGCCAGTCTTTTCATCCTATTGTAGATTTCTTAGATCTCGATATGCCAAATGTAATCGCATCAAATATACAGTAAAAGCCAGTGTGATGTGTGTGGCTACAACTAGTCTGACTACCCGTCCTCAAGGACGCACCATCTTACCAGATTAACCATTCGACTTACCAATGCAGTGTGGGAAGAAAGAAGTATTGGGACTGCGTATCCAAGCACTTGATGCCATGGAATCCTTCGTAGAACCTTGTAAGTGAAAAAGAAGTTGCAGTGTGCCTGTAGAAAGAGCTAGCGTAAGTTCAGTTACCTGCTTCTCAGAATTTAGGTAGCCACTTATTGCAAAATTGTTCAATTATGTTGCTTGGCTTAATTTAGTTTGCTACTGATTACATAATGCCATAGCCTGTTAATCCTATTATAGACTGCGCCTATCTATGTGTTTGATACTTACTGTTAAAAATTACCTGTTTGCCTATACTTAAATAGCTACTTAAGCACGTAGATAGCTGGTCATATGTACTTCTAGGGTGCAACCGAATTCACGTGTAATTTACGTTCTGATACCCTGTTTGTTTAAATGGTTTGTTGTTATCACTTGTAGCACTAGTAATGTTTGCACATTCATAGATAGACAACTGTCAAGTTTATATGAGGGACACCGTCTTTTTAACTTATATATGTGTTGGAATCATTTTGTTTACATCAAATAAATTTACATATGTCTGTGTTGCTGGTAAACGGTGCCGACTTGTTACTTTAATACGCTGCCAAGAACTTGTTAGTTTTACTAGTTCATGTGTAATTAAATACATTGCCAAAGCTGGTTAGTTTTACTAGTTTGATGTTAGTTTCTTATGGCTCTTGCCACACTTTATTTATGATTGCTAACATTCAAGTTTGCAGGATCCAACTGAAACTCCTTTGGCACAATAGGTATGTTTTCAGACACTTCCTTGTTTACCTGGTTTGCTGCTGTAACTTGTTGCTATAATCATCTTACCAATTTCGAGTTTTCAGGATCCAATTGGAAGTCCAATTGCACAGCAGGTACATTTTCAAAAAAATATTTGTGGAACAGGTTTGCTGCTGTAACTTGTTGCTCTAATCAAGTTACTGACTACTCAACTTTTCAGGATCCAAGAGAAACTCCAATGCCACAACAGGTTCCTTTTGCAAAACTTGTTTGTTCAACTACTTTGCTGCTGCAACCAGTTTCTCAAATCACGTTACTGGCTACTCAACTTTTCAGGATCCAAGAGAAACTCCAATGCCACAATAGGTACTTTTTGCAAAACTTGTTAGTTTAACTACTTTGCTGCTGCAACAACCGATTACAATGATGTTAATAACTACTTTTCAGCATCCAATTGAAACTCTTTAATTCCTTGTTTTTTTAACTGGTTTGCTGTTATAACTCCTAGTTGAGATGTTTTGCTAACTTCAACTTTTCGGTATCCAATCAGAACTTTAATGGCAAAACAGGTTAGCCCAAGATCAAAGAGCGAGGTCCCCACGGACGTTGTATCATCCCACAACAGTGGCACCGGCCCAATTGTGCATCATGAATTGCCAATTGCTGATGCTCTAGAGGGTAAACTATTGGTAGAAAGAGATTCTGCTTCTGCACTTAGAGATGAAGTTGACATGTTGAGGAAGCAAACACCACAATCACAAGCAGTACTCAAGACAACCATTAAATATTTGGTGGATTTCAAAACGAAGCAAGCTAAGACTGACCGCATTGTTAAGGTCCTGAAGGAAAAAAGGAAATTAAACTCCCACTTGGTAAATCATAGGTGAAATGTTCTTTCCATCGTTGAATAACCTTTGTGTTGTTTGTTCATGTAATCAACAAAACCATTTGTTTTAGAGATCATGTAATGATTGTTTTTTGTTTTTTGGTTTGTAATTTTTTTAGCACAAGTCTGTATTAATTGATAAGACTCGGAGACATTTCATTTTGATTGTTGTGCCAGACCTACAAATATGCCAATCGGGCTGAATATGCATTCAACAATAATAGTAGTAAAGATGGACCTTAAGTGGCACGCATCGGAAAGGGCCAAGATGGTGTACTAGCTTCGCTAAAAAAAGAATGATCTTCTAGCAAAAAAAGTACATCGGCCTGACTTATGTATGTTAGTTGATATTATGTCAGGACCCCGATTCCAAGTCACATCGATCTAGCCGGTAACACCTCATATCACTTTGCGGCCTCATGCACAGTATTCCCACGGGTGTCGCCTTACCATGGCCCGGGACCATTTGCGTCTTTTGGCTCACGTATATGATAGTGTCGCTAGCATCCATATGACAGAGAACCCGGGCCGACATGACTAGTCGTGAACCCAAACTGGCACTAACTTACGGGGACAGGCATACATGAATCAACATCGAGCATGTCGGTCAGCAGCGTGCGAATCCGGGCTGTAGCACTGGGCTAACAGGACTCCGGTGAACCGGGCTGTAGCAGGCTAGGCAGGACTCCGGATGTCACCGCGTGACATTTCCCCGAAGGGACAGACACAGGAACAAAGTGAATCACATGCCGGCCAGTCAAGTGTTCCGGAGCAGTAGTGCTGGGCTAGCAGGACTCCGGTGAACCGGGCTGTAGCGGACTACTATGGCTCATGGAAGCACAAGACTACATTTCCCCATAAGAGAGGCTACCAAGGATAAACAACTAGGTTGTCGGATCCCACACATACCAAGCATTTCAATCATACACACAATATGCTCGATACGTGCAAATACAACATGGCATCACAACAAGACTCTACGACTCAGAGTATTTATTCATTAGGCTCCGAAGAGCCAGATATTACAAACATGGGTCTCATGACCCAACATTTAGAGCATACAAGTCAAACACATGCGGAAGCTTAACATGTCTGAGTACAGACATCTATAAATGAAAAAGTCTGAGAAGCCTGACTATCTACCAGATCCTGCCGAGGGCACAAGATCGTAGCTGAGGTATCAAGCTAAACGTCGAAGTCCACACGGAACTACTAGCAAGACTGACGTCTCTCTACAAAACATAAAATAAGCAAACGTGAGTACAAATGTACCCAGCAAGACTTACATCAGAACTATCTACATATGCATCCGTATCAACAAAGGGGATGGTGGAGTTTAACTGCAGCAAGCCAGCTTTGACTCAGTGGCTAACCTGAACTACGACAGCAAGCAACTCTTTTGAGGTGGCGCACACGAGTCCACATATTCACCATATCAATACACCACTATGGATCCGCTCCCGTCTCCCTACGAGAACGCCATCCATGGCACTCACGCTTATCTTGCGCATTTTAGAGTATCCACTTTCACTTGTCTATGAACTGTACAGGCAACCCAGAAGTCCTTTTCCGCGGACACGGCTATTCGAATAGATCATATTAACCCTGCAGGGGTGTACTTCGTCACACACGCTCTCGCCACTTACCACCATGTACACGTCATGTACCTCGGCAACCTTCAAGCGGAAGCCTGGCGAGGGAGTCGGCCACGACCTGACTAACCACACAAGTCTCTAGTCCAGGTTTATCGCCTATTCGGGTTCCATCCGCAAGGAGATCCGGCCGGGGTGTCGCTCACGGCCCCAAACGATGTGTGCAGGGTTCCCGAGCCCACCATCCGGGTGCCACTCGGTACACCAGGCCACGTGTGCCTAGTCTGTCCCAAGCCCACCTTTACCCGGTGCCACTTGGTAGACTACTAACACTACCTACAAACACCAGAAACTAGTTGCAACTCCTGGACAGAGATCGGGTTGATTAATAAGTCGAGAGAGCTTGGAGCGCCCGGAGCCCAATGTGTGGTAGTAACTGTTCATGGATCACAAACACAGAACTCAGTTCCTGAGGACGGCTGCAATGAGACAACCCACCATGTACTCCTACATGGCCTCTCACCGCTACCTTTACCAAATCGTGTTCACACACTTAGCTCTCACACAGTAGGACATGTTCACAACTTTCCAATTCATTCCCGATGAATCAGACCTGACACAACTCTAAGCAATAGCAGGCATGACAAACAAGCATGAATGAGTAGGCACATCAGGGCTCAAACAACTCCTACTCATGCTTGTGGGTTTCATCTATTTACTGTGGCAATGACATGTCATGCAGAGGATAAAGGGGTTCAGCTACCGCAGCAAGTAACAGATGAATCGTTGTTGTCCTAATGCAGTAAAAGAGAGCAGGAGCGAGAGAGTGGGATTGTATCGGAATGAACAAGGGGGTTTGCTTGCCTGGCACTTCTGAAGATAGCATTGAGTCTTCACTAGTGTCAACGATCACAACGTCGAAGCAACGTCTACTGAGAGGGGACAGTTACCGGCAAACAGAGAGGAAACACAATCAATGCAATGCAACAATATGATGCATGAATGTGACATGGCAATATGAATGTGTTTTGAGCTAATGCAACTAGCAACATATTAAATGGAGTTGGTTTGAATCCAAGATTCAAATTCAAACTCCATATGTGAAAATTCAAATGCCATTTATATGATTTGTCCTAAACAGCAAGGTTAAGTTGCTCTAACATGCATGAAACCAGTGCAGATGGATAGATTGGATTTTTCTGATCATTTTTCATATATAATTTGTTTCATTTGGAGCTATGGTTGAATTTCTATCAATTTTAGAAGTTTATAGGATTTTCTGGAATTTCTGAATTGTTTTTAATCCAGAAAATGATTTTCTGCGTCAGCCTGACGTCAGTGTGACGTCAGCAGGTCAACTGACCCTGTCTAGGTCAAACCTGACGTGGGGGTCCGTGTCAACACCAGAAACTAGTTGCAACTCCTGGACAGAGATCGGGTTGATTAATAAGTCGAGAGAGCTTGGAGCGCCCGGAGCCCAATGTGTGGTAGTAACTGTTCATGGATCACAAACACAGAACTCAGTTCCTGAGGACGGCTGCAATGAGACAACCCACCATGTACTCCTACATGGCCTCTCACCGCTACCTTTACCAAATCGTGTTCACACACTTAGCTCTCACACATTGGACATGTTCACAACTTTCCAATTCATTCCCGATGAATCAGACCTGACACAACTCTAAGCAATAGCAGGCATGACAAACAAGCATGAATGTGTAGGCACATCAGGGCTCAAACAACTCCTACTCATGCTAGTGGGTTTCATCTATTTACTGTGGCAATGACAGGTCATGCAGAGGATAAAGGGGTTCAGCTACCGCAGCAAGTAACAGATGAATCGTTGTTGTCCTAATGCAGTAAAAGAGAGCAGGAGCGAGAGAGTGGGATTGTATCAGCATGAACAAGGGGGTTTGCTTGCCTGGCACTTCTGAAGATAGCATTGAGTCTTCATTAGTGTCAACGGTCACAACGTCGATGCAACGTCTACTGAGAGGGGACAATTACCGGCAAACAGAGAGGAAACACAATCAATGCAATGCAACAATATGATGCATGAATGTGACATGGCAATATGAATGTGTTTTGAGCTAATGCAACTAGCAACATATTAAATGGAGTTGGTTTGAATCCAAGATTCAAATTCAAACTCCATATGTGAAAATTCAAATGCCATTTATATGATTTGTCCTAAACAGCAAGGTTAAGTTGCTCTAACATGCATGAAACCAGTGCAGATGGATAGATTGGATTTTTCTGATCATTTTTCATATATAATTTGTTTCATTTGGAGCTACGGTTGAATTTCTATAAATTTTAGAAGTTTATAGGATTTTCTGGAATTTTTGAATTGTTCTTAATCCAGAAAATGATTTTCTGCGTCAGCCTGACGTCAGTGTGACGTCAGCAGGTCAACTGACCCTGTCTAGGTCAAACCTAATGTGGGGGTCCTACCTGTCATTGACACGGTGGCTAAACAGTGATTAATTAAACCTAACAAAACTAATTAGCAGGCACTAGGGCCCACTGTCAGTGACTCTAGGTGATTAATTAGGCGCTAATGACGGTGGCACGTCATCATCGCCGGACTCTGGCCGGCGGCGACCATTCCGCACGGCGGAGCTGCAGCTAGGCGGCGCTAGGGGCTTCGGTTAGGTACGGTGCGACCACCAGGAGGGAGCCCATGCTCGTCCGCATCCAACGGAGTAGGCAGCAGCGGCTGGGGTGCACTATACTCACCGGAGACGAGCTCGCGGCGGCGGCCGAAGCTCGGGTGAGCTCGGGCGGTGGCTGTAGGGCACATGGGAAGGATCTGGTGGTGGCTACGGCTCCTGGAGAGGTGAGGAGGATGACGACGCGTGCGGGAGCGGCTGGTTCGAGCTCTGGCCACGGCGGCGCCATGGCCGGCGACACGGAGCTCTCGGCTCGGGTGGCTAGGCAGGCTAGAGGAGGGGATTGACTGCGGGGATAGGGGGGAAACGCTCGGGGGCTCACAGCGGTGCCGTAGGGATGTCCAGCGTGCTCGGGGAAGCCCTGTGAACGACGAATCGGCGGCGACGATCTCCGGTGCCCGACGGTGAACACGACGATGCCGGAAACGTTTTCGGGGCTTCTGGCATTGGGAGGCTCGGTGAGGAGCAAGAGAGGAACGAGGCGGAGCTCGTGGGCAGCTCCAGGGGGCGTGGGAGAGGTGGTGGCCATGGATACGGCGAGCGGCGGCGGCGAACGCGCTCGGTGGTGCTGCGGGAGAGAGCAGAGGAGGGGGAGGGGGTCCAGGGAGAGAGCGAGGGTGTCGAGAGGGAGTGCGTGGCACTCGGGGCTGGCTCCAGAAGCGGCGGAAGCAGGAGGTGGCTCGGGCGTGTGCCCGCGCGCGGTGGCCACACGGAACGCGTCCTTCTGGCGCGAGGTGGGAGACGGTGGCAGCTCTGGTGGGCTGGGCTAGGTAAGTGGGCCGCCAGGTAGGTTTGGGGCCAGGTAGGTTTCCTGTTGCCTTTATTTTTCTTTCTATTTTCTATTTCTTTGCTCTGTTTTGATTTAGTAATAATACTAAACCATTTCATAAAATCCTGGAAATAATTATGGGTGACTTCTGAATTATTCCAGTGACCCTTAACTATTTCCAACATTTTTGGAGCATCTGAAATATGTATAGCATTCAAATAGCTCCAATTCAAATATGTTTGAATTAATTCAAAGACCATAAATGCCTTGGAAAAATGTGCATGATCTCTGGTAAAGGTTTTAACCTTTTTCCATAAATAATGAACATTTTTTAAGGGCATTTTGGGTTTAATGAAAATATTTTTATTTTGAACCTAGTTGAATTCATTTGGTGCTAGGGTTTGGTCATCCCCAATTCAAATTCATTTGAATTAAACATGATGACATGAATGCTTTCATGCAATTAACTACAAGCAATTCTAGGGCTGTGACAACTCACCCCCACTAAACAAGAATCTCGTCCCGAGATTCGAGATGTGAGGTAAGAAGACAGAGGGGACACAAGGCTAACACGATCTTCACGGTCCAACTTCCCTTCTCGAAGATGTTGATTCATTGCATCATCTTGATCTTGACATCTTTTCTTTCGAGAGCTTCATCCAACTATGATGACGGAAGAGAGGGAAAACTCTACAGGAATGATCTTCGCGAAGATCGAGCTATACAAGATCAACTCGTGGAATGCGATGCTGGAACATCTCGAGTTGAGACACAAAACACATCGAGAGGGATGGAAGAACAAACGATGAGGTTCAATTGGGTACACAAAATTCTATGCTGAAGAAGATGGTGCATGGCTCTAAGATAGCGATGACATAATTGCCATGATTCCATAACGGGGCACCTTAGGAAAGGTGACTCATAGAATTGTTCCCTTAAGTGGCAAAAGAATTACTTTTGATACAAAGATCGTTGAAACTCTTTATACCAGCCTAAGGCAATCACAAACAATCGTGTGAACGAATTCGAAAGAATGGCATACTCAATTTGGAAAGGAAACTATGGTTATAGAACAACTCGGCAAATGGAAGGCACATTCCAGTTGATACCAAGGATATAACCTAGCGACTGAGCGTGCTTTCAAGAACTTGAGCATTTCCATATTCATCAAGGTTTTACCAACATCCGTGCCGAGGATCCTGGCAACACATCATACTACCATGATGAACGGTGATGGAGGATGCAGGTGCGAAGGAGGACAACACTTTCTCAGATTTTTCCTTAGCAATGCCAAAGAAGCAAATCTAGATGATCGACCGAGAGACATTTAGCACTCCGCTTCTAATGTTCTCCTTGATGTTCTAGCTACCACGGTTATGCAAAAAAAACATCAACATGGCCATCAAGTAAAGGTCGGACTTCGGAAATATAAAAATCCATAAGGAACAACTAGGGAGCAAATCCTACGAAATCCTTATGGGGAGGTGGCCAACTTCCTCAATCAAGTTACTACAATAATAGGTCTTCCGGCTGGGTGTGTTGGCCACGACATCCACTTACCGGGTTACGAAGACCAATATTATAGCTATTGGGAGATGTTCCAACCATCATATCTGCCTGAGATTCAGATCTGGTTGGTAACAGGATATTTCAGACAGCATGTCCGGAAAAGGAAAGTTTGCAACACAAACCGACGAGATGGCATTGCGAGATTCTCGGGAGATGAACTTTGGTAGCAAGCTCCAAAACATGAGCTGGTTCTGCTACAAACATGTGAACACACTGTCCTAAACAAGCATGGCCACAGAGTAGTCTTGCAATAAAACACTACCGAGTTCTGGTTGGGAACCATCATTGAGGATAACGGAATCTTGTGCATTACCATGGATTAGCACTTAACTCCTTTTCCTCGAACAAATCAATAAGTGGCTTGGGGTGCTAGGGATACATATAGAATAAAGGTTGCAAGTCTCCAGACCACAGAATACTTCGCACATGTGCATGACTGACTTGGGATGATTCCAAAGGAAGAAAAAACAAGCTTTCTCGAATCCAGGGCGGCAACTTACATCAAATGCACGTGAAGTAGAGGAAGTCACTACTTTCATCCAAACATATCCTTCATGAGATAGCACGAAGAAAATGCTAGCACAAGTTTCCAACACTAACTTAATGTTCAACACGAGTCATGGAGAAGATAAGAATGTTGCCGATGGGCTCAACAACAATCCATCCAAGCTTCCATATAGATGAAATTCCACAATTAAGTGAACATGGTGATAGCATTGGTCAGACCCAAAAGATATAATGGTGTATGATCGAGGGATCAACCACGAGTAAGACAACATTATGAACATCGTTGGTTCTGATTTGATTTGATGATAGCCCATACTCAAATCAAAGTCTTGATACGACAATAGGTCCAACAACTGATCACAGGGACCAATCTATGAAGATATCATCTATCTTCAACACACGCAGATATATCCCTTGAAATGAACTAAGCTGGCAAGCTTTTATCTTCCAACTCTCCAAGTTGTTGTTTAGCTTGACCAACTAGCTCAGGGGTATCCAACACGGATTCTTGGAGAAGGGGTGGTTTACAGGAAACCAACTTGATCACGAATTCAACATAGCGGTCAGGTGACAACCTGGTGATACTTCCGAGAAGATATTCGGAAAATCATGAACCACCGATATGTTGCTAAGCTCGAGAACAATCTTGCTTCTCAGGGCAAGACGATATGACCGAATAAGCAAGGACTGACACTATCCTAACTCATTGATCGAAAAGTGCACCGGGAATAAGGACTGGGTAGCACGATCAACCTTAGGATGTGATTCAGTAACCAACACGCTAAGGATGAAATTATTGTCCTTTAACTACCAAGCAACACGGTTGCTAGGAGTATTGATTTCACACATCACAGTTCACTTGTCAGCATTCCAGTTACAACCAACACGGAGACCGAGAGATGAATAATGATGGCGAGAAGTATCACTACATCAAGAATTCATGAGAGATTGTGCAATTCTCACGTCATTCTTGATATGAAAGAGGGTGACATTCCAAGGTAGAACAGATCAAAGGCTAGATTGGCAATTTGATCTGCGGAATACAACTACTTTGACCCAATCCTAGATATGGACGAGGTTCTGGAGTTTGTTTCTCCTAGTCATTCTGAAATAGAACGGCTTGACGGACCACAAGAATAATAGGCATCGATAACCCAAATGCACAATTACTCCTGACTATCAATTGATAGACGAGGGCCAGAAAATAACTAAAGAGGGACAACCCAAAGTAACATATGTTTTTCTGAGTTCTGGATGCATGGATTAGTATGTCGAACAAATTCAACATATTTCTTCCGGATAACCCATGCAGAAGAGGAAGGACTGGCAGATTCACAATGTGAATGGAGTACTCCTCAAGAGCGCCCTGGTTGTGATCTTTTGGTTAAAAGAACTTCTGCCATAATGGTTCATGGTATTGGAGGAATGAAATACCACGGACCTCGAGGACTAATGCAAAGGTTACTAATATCCTAAAGGTACGAGCAACACTATCAACATGAAGTAATTAGGGTGAATCTCGGGTCAAGAACCCAGGAGTAGAATACCTACTACTAAATGGCATCACGGGATGCTTTCGAGAATAATGGCCAGAACCATCACACTGGGAATACAAAGCATTGCTAGATTACTAGGTGACTCCCTAAAACACCTAGGGTCATAATAATAACTCCAACATATATACCGAGGCAATAGAGTGCCTCAACGCACCGGTAGTGTGCTTAATCTGGCCCAAAGGGACGCAAACAGAGGGAAAGGATTTTGCAAATGCATCAGATTGTTTAGAAACCTGGGATGACTCGGACAACATAACGGTTGTAAATGCTCAAAAAGATTTGAGACATCCTGCAAAAATGGTGGGATAACCATTCAACATCACAATATAAACTTCCGGGATCAATGGTCAACATACGGAAGTAGTAGGAACTGAACTGAGGCCTGGAACCAACAATCCTACGAGTCTACGGATTAGTAACACGTGATCCTGATAGAAAGATGAGAAGCCTAGTTCTTAATCCCCGTAGAATGAGAAGAGAATGACTCAGATTAGAGGGCATAAGGTAAAGGAGTAAAAAGAGCCTTACGTTCCCTTCCACAATCAATTCCCTTATATAACTAAAGCATTTCTAGACTCAACTTCGACCTGTTTGGCTTGGTAATCCTACAGGCAGTCAGGCTCTGATACCAAAACTGTCAGGACCCCGATTCCAAGTCACATCGATCTAGCCGGTAACACCTCATATCACTTTGCGGCCTCACGCACGGTATTCCCACGGGTGTCGCCTTACCATGGCCCAGGACCGTTTGCGTCTTTTGGCTCACGTATATGATAGTGTCGCTAGCATCCATATTACAGAGAACCCGGGCCGACATGACTAGTCGTGAACCCAAAGTGGCACTAACTTACGCGGACAAGCATACATGAATCAACATCGAGCATGTCGGTCAGCAGTGTGCGAATCCGGGCTGTAGCACTGGGCTAACAGGACTCCGGTGAACCGGGCTGTAGCAGGCTAGGCAGGACTCCGGATATCACCGCGTGACATTCCCCCGAAGGGACAGACACAGGAACAAAGTGAATCACATGCCAGCCAGTCAAGTGTTCCGGAGCAGTAGTGCTGGGCTAGCAGGACTCCGGTGAACCGGGCTGTAGCGGACTATTATGGCTCATGGAAGCACAAGACTACATTTCCCCATAAGAGAGGCTACCAAGGATAAACAACTAGGTTGTCGGATCCCACACATACCAAGCATTTCAATCATACACACAATATGCTCGATATGTGCAAATACAACATGGCATCACAACAAGACTCTACGACTCAGAGTATTTATTCATTAGGCTCCGAAGAGCCAGATATTACAAACATGGGTCTCATGACCCAACATTCAGAGCATACAAGTCAAACACATGTGGAAGCTTAACATGTCTGAGTACAGACATCTATAAATGAAAAAGGCTAAGAAGCCTGACTATCTACCAGATCCTGCCGAGGGCACAAGATCGTAGCTGAGGTATCAAGCTAAACGTCGAAGTCCACACGGAACTACTAGCGAGACTGACGTCTCTCTACAAAACATAAAATAAGCAAACGTGAGTACAAATGTACCCAGCAAGACTTACATCAGAACTATCTACATATGCATCAGTATCAACAAAGGGGGTGGTGGAGTTTAACTGCAGCAAGCCAGCTTTGACTCAGTGGCTAACCTGAACTACGACAGCAAGCAACTCTTTTGAGGTGGCGCATACGAGTCCACATATTCACCATATCAATACACCACTATGGATCCGCTCCCGTCTCCCTACGAGAACGCCATCCATGGCACTCACGCTTATCTTGCGCATTTTAGAGTATCCACTTTCACTTGTCTACGAACTGTACAGGCAACCCAGAAGTCCTTTTCCGCGGACACGGCTATTCGAATAGATCATATTAACCCTGCAGGGGTGTACTTCGTCACACACGCTCTCGCCACTTACCACCATGTACACGTCATGTACCTCGGCAACCTTCAAGCGGAAGCCTGGCGAGGGAGTCGGCCACGACCTGACTAACCACACAAGTCTCTAGTCCAGGTTTATCGCCTATTCGGGTTCCATCCGCAAGGAGATCCGGCCGGGGTGTCGCTCACGGCCCCAAACGATGTGTGCAGGGTTCCCGAGCCCACCATCCGGGTGCCACTCGGTACACCAGGCCACGTGTGCCTAGTCTGTCCCAAGCCCACCTGTACCGGGTGCCACTTGGTAGACTACTAACACTACCTACAAACACCACAAACTAGTTGCAACTCCTGGACAGAGATCGGGTTGATTAATAAGTCGAGAGAGCTTGGAGCGCCCGGAGCCCAATGTGTGGTAGTAACTGTTCATGGATCACAAGCACAGAACTTAGTTCCTGAGGACGGCTGCAATGAGACAACCCACCATGTACTCCTACATGGCCTCTCACCTCTACCTTTACCAAATCGTGTTCACACACTTAGCTCTCACATAGTAGGACATGTTTACAACTTTCCAATTCATTCCCGATGAATCAGACCTGACACAACTCTAAGCAATAGCAGGCATGACAAACAAGCATGAATGAGTAGGCACATCAGGGCTCAAACAACTCCTACTCATGCTAGTGGGCTTCATCTATTTACTGTGGCAATGACAGGTCATGCAGAGGATAAAGGGGTTCAGCTACCGCAACAAGTAACAGATGAATCGTTGTTGTCCTAATGCAGTAAAAGAGAGCAGGAGCGAGAGAGTGGGATTGTATCGGAATGAACAAGGGGGTTTGCTTGCCTGGCACTTCTGAAGATAGCATTGAGTCTTCATTAGTGTCAACGATCACAACGTCGAAGCAACGTCTACTGAGAGGGGACAGTTACCGGCAAACAGAGAGGAAACACAATCAATGCAATGCAACAATATGATGCATGAATGTGACATGGCAATATGAATGTGTTTTGAGCTAATGCAACTAGCAACATATTAAATGGAGTTGGTTTGAATCCAAGATTCAAATTCAAACTCCATATGTGAAAATTCAAATGCCATTTATATGATTTGTCCTAAACAGCAAGGTTAAGTTGCTCTAACATGCATGAAACGAGTGCAGATGGATAGATTGGATTTTTCTGATCATTTTTCATATATAATTTGTTTCATTTGGAGCTACGGTTGAATTTCTATCAATTTTAGAAGTTTATAGGATTTTCTGGAATTTCTGAATTGTTTTTAATCCAGAAAATGATTTTCTGCGTCAGCCTGACGTCAGTGTGACGTCAGCAGGTCAACTGACCCTGTCTAGGTCAAACCTGACGTGGGGGTCCTATCTGTCATTGACACGGTGGCTAAACAGTGATTAATTAAACCTAACAAAACTAATTAGCAGGCACTAGGGCCCACTGTCAGTGACTCTAGGTGATTAATTAGGCGCTAATGACGGTGGCACGTCATCATCGCCGGACTCTGGCCGGCGGCGACCATTCCGCATGGCGGAGCTGCAGCTAGGCGGCGCTAGGGGCTTCGGTTAGGTGCGCTGCGACCACCAGGAGGGAGCCCATGCTCGTCCGCATCCAACGGAGTAGGCAGCAGCGGCTGGGGTGCGCTATACTCGCCGGAGACGAGCTCGCGGTGGCGGCCGAAGCTCGGGTGAGCTCAGGCGGTGGCTGTAGGGCACATGGGAAGGATCTGGTGGTGGCTACGGCTCGTGGAGAGGTGAGGAGGATAACGACGCGTGCGGGAGCGGCTGGTTCGGCCTCTGGCCACGGCGGCGCCATGGCCGGCGACACAGAGCTCTCGGCTCGAGTGGCTAGGCTGGCGAGAGGAGGGGATTGACTGCGGGGAGAGGGGGGAAACGCTCGGGGGCTCACAGTAGTGCCGTAGGGATGTCCAGCGTGCTCGGGGAAGCCCTGTGAACGACGAATCGGCGGCGACGATCTCCGGTGCCCGACGGTGAACACGACGATGCCGGCGACATTTTCGGGGCTTCTGGCGTTGGGAGGCTCGGTGAGGAGGAAGAGAGGAACGAGGCGGAGCTCGTGGGCAGCTCCAGGGGGCGTGGGAGAGGTGGTGGCCATGGCTACGGCGAGCGGCGACGGCGAACGCGCTCGGTGGTGCTGCGGGAGAGAGCAGAGGAGGGGGAGGGGGTCTAGGGAGAGAGCGAGGGTGTCGAGAGGGAGTGCGTGGCACTCGGGGCTGGCTCCAGAAGCGGCGGAAGCAGGAGGTGGCTCGGGCGCGTGCCCGCGCGCGGTGGCCACACGCCTCGCGTCCTTCTGGCGTGAGGTGGGAGACGGTGGCAGCTCTGGTGGGCTGGGCCAGGTAAGTGCGCCGCCAGGTAGGTTTGGGGCCAGGTAGGTTTCCTATTGCCTTTATTTTTCTTTCTATTTTCTATTTCTTTGCTCTGTTTTGATTTAGTAATAATACTAAACCATTTCATAAAAACCTGGAAATAATTATGGGTGACTTCTGAATTATTCCAGTGACCCTTAACAATTTCCAACATTTTTGGAGCATCTGAAATATGTATAGCATTCAAATAGCTCCAATTCAAATATGTTTGAATTAATTCAAAGACCATAAATGCCTTGGAAAAATGTGCATGACCTCTGGTAAAGGTTTTAACCTTTTTCCATAAATAATGAACATTTTTGAAGGGCATTTTGGGTTTAATAAAAATATTTTTATTTTGAACCTAGTTGAATTCATTTGGTGCTAGGGTTTGGTCATCCCCAATTCAAATTCGTTTGAATTAAACATGATGACATGAATGCTTTCATGCAATTAACTACAAGCAATTCTAGGGCTGTGACATATTATTGATCCATATACTCTATAAGTGTTTATATGTCTGTTAGTTTTGTTCATTATTGGTTGATTGACTCAGTATTTGAATCTTGATACATCGCTTGTGTACATATCTAAATGGGAGTACACATTATGCTGCGTGTGACACTTGAGTTGGACATAAAGTGGTTTCAAATATTCGAATTCACCTTAAACTCGATTCTAGCTTATGAATTCGAGTATCGGCAGTTGTAAATAATATTCATATATGACAGTGGAATACATCTTTGTCGTGCTTTTGAAGATATATAAAAACACATAGAATGATATATAAAGATTCGTATAGGAATACAAAATGGATTTGAATTTAGTTGCTAGGGTAAACGTGGATGCTTATTGTCCCAAAATTCAAAAGAAGCGGCAAAATGTACACTCCCATGTCGGCTGCCCGAAGCCAAGTGTTTGGGAGATGGAAATTACTGTCTACCCCTTACACGGACAATCCATCGGCCTGATTTCCACTGCCCTCAATAGGGGTAGGTTAGTAACTTCAATTAGACGTGACACGACCGCCTCTGAGCCCATTCAGAAACGGTGGGCGCCAAACATGGGCGGCAAAACACGCTTGATTCAAGCTCGTCTGAAAGACCTCTGTCTCTCCCCCCATTTTCTCATTCATAAACGGTGGGCGGCAAAACAAACTCGACTCGGCCGAAATCGATGTAGGCAAATATTTTCAGTAGGGGCAGGTTTGTAACTTCACTCAGATGTGACACAACCGCCCTACCTGTTAGCCCCTTTCATACATCGTGGGCGCCAAAAAACCCTCTCCTCGCCCGAAATCGCTCTGGGCAAATATTGGCGAGATGCGAGATTGCCTTCCTATCCCCAACCGACGAGACGTCCAAATTTTAAACGGGGGCTAATTTCGTAACTTTCCCATATTTCAGATAGGCGCGTCCCAAAAACATGGTTCCCTGTACCTCTCCCTCCATTTTCCCATTCATACATAATCCGCGCTAGAACACCATCCCCACACTAGCCTCCTCCATCCGCCACCCCATCCATCACCGCCGTCCTCCACCCCATCCATCGCTGCCGTCCTCCACCCCATCCATCGCCACCGTCCTCCACCATGCCGGAGCGCCTACTAAGACCGCGTCGTCCACTGCTAGAGATGGATGTTTCTCATCCACGGTGACGGACCAAGAGCCTTGCATCGCGTCCTCCCGTTTCATCGGCGCTGTTGTCCTCTTTGTCGGGGCCGCTCACATGGCCTTCTCTTCCACCGCAACGGGACTTATCCCCTGATGCACCCCCTACCGTCCCAGATCTGCTTCAACGCCACCGACAGCCATCGTACCTCCGATCCCTACACGGCGCCGCAAGAGAGGTGGTACTTCATATCTCCTCAACTTTTTGATCTCAACCAGAAAATAGATCATAACTTGGTTACTCTACCTTCTTTTCCGCTCTTAGAATTTAGTTCTTAGTTCGAAGCAAACAATGGATGCTAAATAGCATTTCTCCAGTTTGCAGCTTTAAATCTGCCATGGCAAAGTCATAATAGGGTTTAATTGATCATGCTTAGGGTTTAATTGATCATGTTAGTTCCGTGGTGGTTTCTTTAATAGAAATCGGAGGGGAAACCCTCTTTTGCTCAAAAAAATGCTTAGGGTTTCCCCCTTTTATGATCACTATACGATCAGCATACGTGCTTCGTGTAATAATAGCACTGCTCCACCCATCAAGCTAAACAAGCTTAGTTGTTCAAATACGAATCTGATATTATTAAAACAGAGTCGTTTAATTGGTCAGCTAAATGTTCCTAATTTAGTTTCGGAAATGCATGTTCGCCGCTTGGGTGTGTATCTCTACAGGGTGCCCACGGTGGGTCGCGGCCCACCCTGGGATTTTGGGTCGGCCTAGGCCCCGATTCCCCTCTGTTCTGCTGCGCGCTTCCGATGTCTACTCGCCCCCAGCCGCCTGCCTCGCCGGCAACTTGCCGTCCCCGGATGGCATGACTATATAGGAGGAGATGCCAGACTAACAGGAGGTCAGGAGCCGCTCGCCTAACTGCGTCACCGCTGCCCGGGCGCGCTGTCGTGCCTACCTTCCCAGTCCGTTCAGGGCCCAGGCGTGCAGCACCCACTAAGCCAACCTGATTTATCCTGAGATACGTCCTCCACACTCAACAGCCACTCCTCATCACCCATTTTCTAATTGATTCATTACTCATTAGGCAGGACTGTCATTATCATTAGGCAGGACTGTCATTAGGGTTTGTTGTGTGCTGAGTGCTACCTACACTTAATGGTTCAGATGTATTTTAGTAATCTTTAGTACCTGTAAAGTTCATAGGGTTTCAAAATTCCGGCCCTAGGAATAGGCACTAGTCATTTTGGATTGTTGGTGGTAGTGACATTGACCCAGATTACTACTGCAGGCCAGGTTTGTTGACAATTTTACTTGTCTTTCTTACTCATTCGATATGATATCCAATTATTCACGTCGATTAGTTGCAAACAATAAGTGCTAGACAAACTTCTTGATTCAGATTTTGGATGATCTCTTACTGCAGTTACAATTCTTCATACTTAGTCTAGTAAGGTCACAAGTAAATGATTGATTCACTACATGTATGCTTGCCTTGTCATATTTGTTGTCAATATTCTTTTAGGGTGGACCACCCTGTTTCAAAATACTGGAACCGCAGTCATGAGTGAATAGTATTTCTCTGTGTGATCTCTTCCATCATGTGTGGGCAACGAACACTGCATTGTATAAAAAGAAAGTGTCATTTCCAGCTTTTACATAGACTGCGATGTTTTACATGGAATACAATCTGTGTACTTGCTTTGTGTCGCACTACCAGCACTCCACCCTTGAAGCTAAACATTATCCCACTCATAATTCCTTAGTTTATTTGTTCAAATACGAATTTGATATGATTATAATGTTCCTACTTCAGTTTTTAAATGTGTGTCTACCTGTTATAGAGACATAAGAGGTTTGTATTTCTGTGTGTGGTCTGGTCAGCACGGTTGGGGGATGAACTTTGCATATGCAGGGGTTTATAGGGAGACACTCTTCGAGTTGATTCCGCAATGCATTCCATAGATAATCTGACTACTTTTCATGTTTTCATGAATCTCAGATTCTGAATAGCATCGTAATGATTATGAGCATGCACGCATGAAAAGAATAAAGCAGAACAATGCCATGGCTGTCAAACTTGGCATTAAGGGACTGAAATCAAGTCTGGATGCAATGCAATGCAAACGCTCTCCACCTACAGATTCATGCTCATAATATGATCCTAACAGTGATTCTGAGCTAGAAAGAGACCTAAGTCAATGTAGCTCCCTAGTGGAGGAGTCAGAGGCAGATGCCCTATCTTATTCACCCATCAAGGTGTTTGCTCTAACCTTCCAAGGTTATATTGGTCGCACATATCTTGCAACTGATGCTTTGCATTGCTTCTACTTTGTTGCACTGCCATTAGCTTAGTTTACACATCATATATGTGAAAACGCCCTGCCTATCCATTTTCACTACATATTCCATCTGTCATCATACCATATTTATCCATTCAAATGTTGTTCTTGTGTATCAGACGCTCAAAAGGAAGAGGGCGATTGCTAATGGCGAAGGAGAATGAGCAAAGTATTTGGAAAAGGTAGTGACACCTGATAAATCAAATAGCCCATTAGGTGTAGTTGCAATATCACCTGACCCACAAAACACGGCCCCAACTCTAGCAGACTCTAGCCGTAGTACACTGGTCATTTCTGATGCCCCAACTCAGCAGACCCCAACTGCAGCAAACAGTATGATGATGCCCGTTAACATAGCACCAGCTCTACGACACAAAACCCCCATTCCAGCAAAGAGTACACCAAATCCAGTTGCCAAATCCCGTTTCGAACCTGAGAGAGCCCCAATTGTAGCAAATAGGACCCCTGTTCCATTTCTTCCTAGTTTAAAAGACGAAGCTTATATTGTTGTCAGGAACTTTGTGCGCATCTTTCCTTCATGGAAAGATTATACCGCAGACACAGAACAATTTCCAGTCTTCCTCCGTAACTTACGCGTAAGTAATGTAATAATGTTATTCATGGTAATTATTGCATATGTTTTTGCTAACAGAAGACACAAGATTTCATTCTTTTAAATAGGCGAGGACCAAACTGGATTGTCAAGACGAGCAAGGGTTGGTTGCGCTTTTCAAGCACTCGTTGATGAAGTATCGTTCCTACCTGAGGCAAGCGCACTTCGATGGCAAGCCTCTAAATGAAAGTTTTGTAAAGTCTCCGGTGCTACATTTATCAGACAGTGCTGGAATAATCTTGTTACACATTGGTCTCGTCTGTAGCGTAAGGTACTGTCTATGATATCACATCACAATTTGAACTACATTTCTGCATTTGCCTTAACGTCTCACTTGTACGAAACTATTAGTAGAAGAACATTCATTCTCAAGGGACCACAGAATCTCGCAACTATACTGCACACTGCATTGCTCTTGTGAGTACCTCTTGCCCTGTATGACCATACTTACTTTCATAGCTGTTTGATTATGTAGCATCACTGCACATGTTAGCCTCGTTATCGTCCATTTGGTGGACATTATAAGATCCGTATGGACTCTTACATAAATTTAGAATCAACCCAATGCTTTTGAAGAGGTTTAGCTCTGCAGTCTTCTTGTAAGGACTGAACGTCATCTATCATTGTACTTGCATTAATAGCTACTCCCTCCGTCCCATAATATAAGAACGTTTTGTACAGTACACTAGTGTTCAAAACACTCTTGTATTATGGGAAGAGGGATTGGTTCATTGTGTAGCATTCTGCATCTTATCTCCCTCGCCCACCATTTACTAAAAAATATCATATCTATATTTAATCTTACCATAAAGTTGAATACACAGACAAATCCAGTGTAGAAGTGTAGCCCATTGCTCTTGTCAGTACATTTTGTCCTATAACGCTTGTACTTCCAGGGATTGGTAGTTGATTATGTAGCATCAATCTGCATCTTATCTTCATTATCCTCTATCACTTCCAGTATTATCATATCTATAATTAATCTCTACAAAATGTAGAGTACAGGCAATGCTTATGAAGAAGATTTTGTGCTGAAATTCTTGAGTTATCCTTCCCTTGACATGGAGAAGGGCATTATAAAGCCGGTGTTAACTGTTAATGTAAGTCAGTCCTTCTAAAGCCTTTATCCTCAACTGCTGTTTAATTTGCTCATACTCCCTATTGTTAAGTGCTGTTTAGTTTGCTGTTTCTATCAAAATGCATGTTCGCAACAACCGTAAGTTCCAAGTTTTAATTGTAAAACCAAATTCCTTATTCATACCATGCACATTACTCAATACTCCCTATATGTATGCTTGTTTTGTGGATCTATAATCCAGTGTGTGGTGAAGCAGCCCACGTTTGCACCTTGTCATCTCATGTTTTATCTTACTGATGTGGCTGATGATATGAACAACATGCCATGCACATTAACCAAAATAGATACAATGTTGTCTTTGCCCTTCTTCTATGCTTGTTATGTTGACATGGTAATCCAGTAGTGTGGTGAAGCTCCCCGGATTATGAACACTGCCAAATTATGCTATTGATATTTTGAACTTACTCTTTATTTTCTAATTTGAAATTGGATGGAATTGACAACACAGTTATCATCTTTGTTTATACACGTGCAAAACATGTCATCTCTCTGCTTGTTTCAGGGTGATATGCCTGATGGCATGCACAAGTCTGCTGAAGGCTGTGAGACAAACCCAACATATATTGCAGGAAAGAAGGCAAAACATCTTGAAGATAGCGAGACAACCCCAAACTCTTGTCTTGATGAAGTGTTCAAGTTACTTGAGACTAGCAGTCAGACATGCTCACAGAATTCGCTGTCTGAATCAGTTCGACTTCTTCAGTCCCAAGTTCTAGCAGAAAGGCATTCTACAACTCAACTTCGACTTGAAGTCCTATCTCTAAGAAAGATTGTGGAGAACACAAATGAGAACCTCATTGCTAAACAGCTACACCTGGAAGCTATGACCGACATGCTAGACCGGTCTCACAGCCTTGCTCAGCAGCTTGCGCAGCAGTTCCCGCGCAAGGCTAACATTTCTTGAACTGTCTTGGAAGTGGTCTCGGTTCAGTATTATTTTTTTACGCTGCAATGGTGCCCAGTTTTTGTAATCTGCTTCTTTGTTGCGCTTTATGATCACTAGTGGCGAACTTCGATGCCCAGTGGATGTAATATACCATAAATCCTTTATTGTATAGTGTAGGTTTATTCTAAGTTACTATGTCGTAATTTCTTTATTGTATAGAGTAGGTTTGTTCTTAATTCCTACTAGTTACTGCCATCATTCGCTATCTGAAAAAAAATCTGATGTAGTCGACCGGGCCGAAACATTCGCCTCTAACGGGCCTGGTTTTTAGCGAGCCACAATTGGGCCGACCCGCAACTTTCTTGGGCCTGAATGGCCATTGGGGCCTTCACACTTTGCGCCAGGCCCACAACTTACTCCGGCCTATATTCGGCCCAAATTTTAGTTGGGCCTTTTGTGGACCCAGCGCTTAGTTTGGCCCGTGTAGTTTTGGGCCATTAACAGGCTGAATATTCTGCTGGCCTGTTACGGCCAAGAAGAAACCATGGGCCTTTAGCAGGCCAAAATGCATGTTGGGCCTCAATTTTCACTAGTTGTCGACGGGCCTTCAGCAGGCTGAAATGTAGACCGGGCCTTTTTTGGCCCAGTTATATGATGGGCTATTACCAGGCCAAAACATATCTCGGGCCTTAATTGGCCCACTGATATCATGGGCCTTTAAGAGGTCGAAAGCTTAGTACAGGCACCAACGGGCCGAATTATACAACATGCCTTTAACAGGCCCAAAGTCATGTTGGGCTGAACTGTTGCCACCTTTATCACGGGCCGTTAGTGGGCCAGATGTCGCATCAGACCATATATGGCCCATGGGCAGCACGGGCCATTCCCAGGCCAAAAGACACACCGGGCTGAAATGGGCCCATGTACACATCGGGCCTCTAACAGGCCAAAAGTCACTGGGCCGTAATTGGGCCCAAATATTCGGCGAACAATTAACGGGCCAGATCTGGCTTCGGGCCATAAATGGGCCATTTTTAAACAGGCCGTTATTGGGCTAGCCCACTAGTACCTGAGTAAATACTACGAGCCTTTGATTGGGCCGGTCTTTTAACCTATATGGGCCTCTGTTGGGCCCTGCCACGTGTCGATGTATCATAGGCATGTCTCCTCCAATGGACGGACGACATCTGGCCCACCGAGGAGCAGACACGTGTTTCCTCCATCCAATGATGATTTTACACGTGGAAAATGCCCATTGATCCCGGCTGTTAACGGGTTATCCGGTCCAAACCGGAACCCGATAGCTTAACAGCGACCCGTTATGGTGGATTCCACGTGTCGGTCACCCTTGACGAAAGCACTTCTATGGCGCGTGATTTATCGTCATGCAAGTGGACACTTCCGTGATGATAATTCTGGTAATGTCATGGAACACTTCTACAACAGCACAGGTATGACTATCTTGATTCTGTCATAAAATCGTCATGGATGTACATGCATGACAAAAAACGTGACCTACTGTGACAAACATGTATCATCTCGGAAGTGTATTTTTTTGTAGTGAATGCCCATGCTTACCGTTAATGCATCTACCTATAAAGAGAGCAAAATAATGTATGGCAGGAAAGTGAATGCTCCCTATGGTAGCTTGTGTGATATTTCTAGTTTCACCCACAGTGATGCTAGCAAGGAAATCATTGTATTCAGATTTGTGAGGCTCACTAAGAAGTCCCCACTGTGGAATTTTGCAAGCAATATTAAAATCTTCAAGGTCCATGGTATATGATTCATCATAAAGATGAAATAAAACCGTATGGGTATTGCGCTTAGATGAAAATTCAGACCTCCGCACAAAGGAATCGGTGAGGTAATAGTATTGTCGGCACTTATCTGATACGAAGTCCTCAAGATCAGCATTACATACGTACGCGTCAAATTCATCTTGAAGCCTGCATGAACAATGAATTCATCCGATGGCCATTCACAAGGCCGCACTTGATCTTCCCTTGGTGGTTCAAGGTCCGGCTCACGTCTCACGAGCCTCGGTGCTTGCTTCCTCGAAGAACCACCTTGGTACATTTTCCTAGACATTTTTCTTCCTCTGAAAAATTTCTGAAATTTATAGTGACTCAAAATAAAAGTGAACCAAACTCAACAAGATTGATAGCAACTACTCCTACAAGTGCCTAGAGGCTATATCATGCATCAAAACTTCTTTGGATCAGATAAATTTGACATGCAAGCTCAAGAACAAGGTCACCACAGCAGCAAAAATTTGCAATAAATAAAGCACTAGAACAAAAACTAATTGGACCATTGGAGGAGTCACATACCGAAGAACAATCCACCAAAGCAGTTTTGCGAATGGAGCTTTGAGCAAGGAGATCGAAAATGGCAGCAAAATGAGCAAGAACACGGGTTTGAGCTATGGGATGATTTTTCTGAAGGAAGATGAAGTGGATGTGTGCTGGAATAAGTGGAGGGGACCCACAAGACAAGGGGCGCGCCCAGGGGGGTAGGGCGCGCCCTCCACCCTTGTGGTCCACTGGTGCATCCCCCTTGTGCAAGTTCAGTGCCAGAAATCCTCATCATCCTTTTTCTTGGATGGCTTAGGAGCAAAGGGCATGGGTTTCTGAACCCATGGTTCTCTTTCTCTACGATGTTTCCTAGCAACAAAGTCTCTCTTATCATAACGTTGATTCTTTGATTGTGGGTTATCAAGATCAACAGCAGGTTCAATCTATACATCAGTATCATTACTAGGTTGAGCATCAACATGAACATCATCATTAACATTATCACTAGGCGTTCATCACCAGATTGTGTTTCAGCATCAGAAATAGAAATATCATTAGGATTCTCAGGTGTATCTATAACAAGTTCACTAGAAGCATGCAAAGTCCTATCAGTTTTCTTTTTCTTTTTATTACTAGGACTAGGTGCATCAGTATTAATTCTATGAGAATCTTGCTCAACTCTCTTAGGATGGCTGATACGTCTCCAACGTATCTATAATTTTTGATTGTTCCATGCTATTATATATTCTGTTTTGGATGTTTAATGGGCTTTATTATACACTTTTATATTATTTTTGGGACTAACCTACTAACCCAAGGCCCAGTGCAAATTTCTGTTTTTTTTGCCTATTTCAGTGTTTCATAGAAAAGGAATATCAAACGGAGTCCAAACAGAATGAAACCTTCGGGAGAGTTATTTTTGGAACAAACGTGATCCAGAGGACTTGGAGTGGACGTCAAGAAACGAACGAGGAGGCCACGAGGCAGGGAGGCGCGACTGCCCCCTGGGCGCGCCCCCCACCCTCGTGGGCCCCTCGTAGCTCCACCGACCTACTTCTTCCTCCTATATATATATCCATATACCCCGAAAACATCCAGGAGCACCACGAAACCCTATTTCCACTGCCGCAACCTTCTGTACCCGTGAGATCCCATCTTGGGGCCTTTTCCGGCGCTCCGCCGGAGGGGGAATCGATCACGGAGGGCTTCTACGTCAACACCGTAGCCTCTCCGATGATGTGTGAGTAGTTTACCTCAGACCTTCGGGTCCATAGTTATTAGCTAGATGGCTTCTTCTCTCTCTTTGGATCTCAATACAAAGTTCACCTCGATCGTCTTGGAGATCTATTCGATGTAATTCTTTTTGCGGTGTGTTTGTCGAGATCTGATGAATTGTGGGTTTATGATCAAGATTATCTATGAACAATATTTGAATCTCCTCTGAATTCTTTTATGTATGATTGGTTATATTTGCAAGTCTCTTCGAATTATCAGTTTGGTTTGGCCTACTAGATTGATCTTTCTTGCAATGGGAGAAGTGCTTAGCTTTAGGTTCAATCATGCGGTGCTCAATCCCAGTGACAGAAGGGGAAACGACACGTATTGTATTGTTGCCATCAAGGATAAAAAGATGGGGTTTATATCATATTGCTTGAGTTTATCCCTCTACATCATGTCATCTTGCTTAATGCGTTACTCTGTTCTTATGAACTTAATACTCTAGATGCATGCTGGATAGCGGTCGATGTGTGGAGTAATAGTAGTAGATGCAGGCAGGAGTCGGTCTACTTGTTGCAGACGTGATGCCTATATACATGATCATGCCTAGATATTCTCATAACTATGCACTTTTTTTATCAATTTCTCGACAGCAATTTTTTCACCCACCGTAATACTTATGCTATCTTGAGAGAAGCCACTAATGAAACCTATGCCCCCCGGGTCTATTTTCCATCATACACGTTTCCAATCTATTTTTACTTTGCAATCTTTACGTTTAATCTTTATCATAAAAATACCAAAAATATTATCTTATCATCTCTATCAGATCTCACTTTTGCAAGTGGCCGTGAAGGGATTGACAACCCCTTTATCGCGTTGGTTGCAAGGTTCTTATTTGTTTGTGTAGGCACGAGGGACTTGCGTGTGGGCTCCTACTGGATTGATACCTTGGTTCTCAAAAACTGAGGGAAATACTTATGCTACTTTGCTGGATCACCCTTTCCTCTTCAAGGGAAAAACCAACGCATGCTCAACAGGTAGCAAGAAAGATTTCTCGCGCCGTTGCCGGGGAGGCTTACACCAAGTCAAGTCAAGATTTGATCTCCCGCCAACGTGTGATTTCTGGCGCCGTTGCCGGAGAGTCTACGCACAAGTCAAGACATACCAAGTACCCATCACAAACTCTTATCCCTCGCATTACATTATTTGCCATTTGCCTCTCGTTTTCCTCTCCCCCACTTCACCCTTGCCGTTTTATTTGCACTCTCTTTCCGTTCGCCTCTTTTTCGCTTGCTTCTTGTGTGCCTGTTTGCCCTGCCTAAAAACGTTGATCCTTACCATAAAAGGTTGGAAGAAATTGAAAACAACGTTAGAAGCTTTATGACTTTGCAATTTGAGCATAATAATTTCTTTAGAAACGAGCTTAAAGAACAAAAAAGTTTTATGGAGTACATGAATAAAGAGCTTGATGATATGTCTAAAGAATTTTATGGTTTGAAATCTTAGTTTGCTCATCTTGAAAAATTAATAGCCCAAATTTCGGATAAGCAGGCCACCTTAGTTAGTAAGATGGCCGCCAAACTGGAAGATCTAGAAGGTAATAAGGATGAAGATCTAAAAGTGATTGATGTGTCTCCTATTAAATCTTTGTTTTGCAATATGAATCTTGATAATGATGGGACTAGAGATGAGTCAACTTTAGTTAAAAGTCGTCCCAATGATTCGGAGGTTTTAGATCTTGATGAAAAAATTGGTAAAAGTGGGATTGAAGAGGTCAAAACTTTACATAGAAATGAACCCACTATTTTGGATTTCAAGGAATTTAAATATGATAATTGTTCTTTAATAGATTGTATTTCCTTGTTGCAATCCGCGCTAAATTCTCCGCATGCTTATAGTCAGAATAAGGCTTTTGCCAAACATATCGTTGATGCTTTAATGCAATACTATGAAGAAAAGCTTGAATTAGAAGTTTCTATCCCTAGAAAACTTTATGATGAGTGGGAACCTACTATTAAAATTAAAATTAAAGATCATGAATGCTATGCTTTGTGTGATTTGGGTGCTAGTGTTTCCACGATTCCAAAAACTTTGTGTGATATGTTAGGTTTCCGTGAATTTGACGATTATTCTTTAAACTTGCACCTCGCGGATTCCACCATTAAGAAACCTATGGGAAGGATTAATGATGTTCTTATTGTTTCAAATAGGAATTATGTGCCCGTAGATTTCATTGTTCTTGATATAGATTGCAATCCTTCATGTCCCATTATTCTTGCTAGACCTTTCCTTAGAATGATTGGTGCAATTATTGATATGAAAGAAGGAAATATTAGATTCCAATTTCCGTTAAGGAAAGGCATGGAACACTTTCATCGAAAGAAAATAAAATTACCTTATGAATCTATTATGAGATCCACTTATGGATTGTATGCCAAAGATGATAATACCTAGAGTTACCCTTGCCTTTATGCCTAGCTAGGGGCGTTAAACGATAGCGCTTGTTGGGAGGCAACCCAATTTTATTTTTGTTTCTTGCTTTTTGGTTCTGTTTAGTAATAAATAATTGATCTAGATTCTGGTTAGATGTGGTTTTATGTTTTAATTAGTGTTTGTGCCAAGTAAAGCCTATAGGATCTTCTTGGATGATAGTTATTTGATCTTGCTGAAAAAGTCAGAAACTTTCTGCTCACGAAAACAATTGTTAAAAATCACCAGAACGTGATAAAATACTGATTCCAATTGCAGTAGTTCAATAAACAAATTACCTAGGTCGTCCTATTTTGGTAGATGTTTCTAACTTCCAGAATTTTGCGTTAGATCCAGATTACTTCAGACTGTTCTGTTTTTGACAGATTCTGTTTTTCGTGTGTTGTTTGCTTATTTTGATGAATCTATGGCTAGTATCGGAGGTTATGAACCATAGAGAAGTTGGAATGCATTAGTTTTAACACCAATTTAAATAAAGAATGAGTTCATTACAGTAACTTGAAGTGGTGTTTTGTTTTCTTTCGCTAACGGAGCTCATGAGATTTTCTGTTGAGTTTTGTGTTGTGAAGTTTTCAAGTTTTTGGGTAAAGATTTGATAGATTATGGAACAAGGAGTGGCAAGAGCCTAAGCTTGGGGATAGGCACCCCAAGGTAAAATCCAAGGACAATCAAAATCCTAATCTTGGGGATGCCCCAGAAGGCATCCCCTCTTTCGTCTTCGTCCATCGGTAACTTTACTTGGAGCTATATTTTTATTCACCACATGATATGTGTTTTGCTTGGAGCGTCTTGTATGATTTGAGTCTTTGATTTTTAGTTCACCACAATCATCCTTGCTGTACAGACCTTTTGGGAGATACACACATGATTCGGAATTTATTAGAATACTCTTTGTGCTTCACTTATATCTTTTGAGCTAGAAAATTTTGCTCTAGTGCTTCACTTATATCTTTTAGAGCACGGTGGTGGTTATGTTTTATAGAAATTATTGATCTCTCATTATTCACTTATATTATTGTGAGATTCCTTTAGAACAGCATGGTAATTTGCTTTGGTTAAAATTTTAATCCTAAAGTGATAGGCATCCAAGATGGATATAAAAAAACATTCATATAAGTGCATTGAATACTAAGAGAAGTTTGATTCTTTCTGATTGTTTTGAGATATGAAGATGGTGATATTAGAGTCATGCTAGTTGAGTAGTTGTGAATGTGAGACATACTTATTCTAAAGTTTGTGATTCCCGTAGCATGCACGTATGGTGAACCGTTATGTGATGAAGTCGGAGCATGATTTATTTATTGATTGTCTTCCTTATGAGTGGCGGTCGGGGACGAGCGATGGTCTTTTCCTACCAATCTATCCCCCTAGGAGCATGCGCGTAGTACTTCGTTTCGATAACTAATATATTTTTGCAATAAGTATGTGAGTTCTTTATGACTAATGTTGAGTCCATGGATTATACGCACTCTCATCCTTCCACCATTGCTAGCCTCTCTAATACCGCGCACCTTTCGCCGGTATCATAAACCCACCATATATTTTCCTCAAAACAGCCACCATACCTACCTATTATGGCATTTCCATAGCCATTCCGAGATATATTGCCATGCAACTCACCACCGTTCCGTTTATTATGACACGCTTCATCATTGTCATATTGCTTTGCATGATCATGTAGTTCACATCGTATTTGTGGCAAAGCCACCATTCATAATTCTTTCATACATGTCACTCTTGATTCATTGCATATCCCGGTACCCCGCCGGAGGCATTCACATAGAGTCATATTTTGTTCTAAGTATTGAGTTGTAATTTTTGAGTTGTAAGTAAATAAAAGTGTGATGACCATCATTATTAGAGCATTGTCCCAAGTGAGGAAAGGATGATGGAGACTATGATTCTCCCACAAGTCGGGATGAGACTCCAGACGAAACAAAATAAAAAGAAAAGAGGCCATAATAAAAGAGAAGAAGGCCCAAACAAAAAAAATGAGAGAAAAAGAGAGAAGGGACAATGTTACTATCCTTTTACCACACTTGTGCTTCAAAGTAGCACCATGATCTTCATGATAGAGAGTCTCCTATGTTGTCACTTTCATATACTAGTGGGAATTTTACATTATAGAACTTGGCTTGTATATTCCAATGATGGGCTTCCTCAAAATGCCTTAGGTCTTCATGAGCAAGCGAGTTGGATGCACACCCACTTAGTTTATTTTGTTGAGCTTTCATACACTTTTTTTGCGAGGAAGCTTTCATACACTTATAGCTCTAGTGCATCCGTTGCATGGCAATCCCTACTCACTCGCATCGATATCTATTGATGGGCATCTCCATAGCCCATTAATACCCCTAGTTGATGTGAGACTATCTTCTCCTTTTTTGTCGTCTCCACAACCACCATTCTATTCCACATATAGTGCTATATCCATGGCTCACGCTCATGTATTGCATGAAGATTGAAAAAGTTTGAGAACATCAAAAGTATGAAACAATTTCAGGTTTCTATTTTTTTTCCTTTTTTTTGAGTTTCGCAGAAAAGGAATATCAAACGGAGTCCAATT
This sequence comes from Aegilops tauschii subsp. strangulata, assembly GCF_002575655.3. Taxonomy (NCBI): domain Eukaryota; kingdom Viridiplantae; phylum Streptophyta; class Magnoliopsida; order Poales; family Poaceae; genus Aegilops; species Aegilops tauschii. The sequence goes on from NC_053038.3 coordinate 96,661,164, forward strand.
GAGCTGAAAATTTACGGTGATTTTTTATGGACCAGAAGAAGCGCCCGAAACAAGAGAGTTGGGCCAGAACAGCCACGAAGCCTCCACAAGGGTGGAGGGCGCGCCCTACCCCCCCCTCCGGGCGCGCCCTTCGACCTTGTGGTTGACTCGTGGACCCCTCTGACGTGAAACCGACGCCAAAAATTCCTATAAATACGGAAACCCCCAGAAATAAACCTAGATCGAGAGTTCTGCCTCCGCAAGCCTCTGTAGCCACCAAAAACCAATCGGGACCCTGTCTCGGGACCCTGCCGGAGGGGGAAATCATCACCGGTGGCCATCTTCATCATCCCGGCGATCTCCATGACGAGGAGGGAGTAGTTCACCCTCGGGGCTGAGGGTATGTACCAGTAGCTATGTGTTTGATCTCTCTCTCTCTCTCATGTTCTTGATTTGGCACGATCTTGATGTATCGCGATCTTTGCTATTATAGTTGGATCTTATGATGTTTCTCCCCCTCTACCTTCTTGTAATGGATTGAGTTTTTCCTTTGAAGTCATCTTATCGGATTGAGTCTTTAAGGATATGAGAACACTTGATGTATGTCTTGCATGTTCTTATCTGTGGTGACAATGGAATATTCACGTGATCTACTTGATGTATGTTTTGGTGATCAACTTGTGGGTTCTGTGACCTTGTGAACTTATGCATAGGGGCTGGCACACATTTTTGTCTTGACTCTTCGGTAGAAACTTTGGGGCACTCTTTGAAGTTCTTTGTGTTGGTTTGAATAGATGAATCTGAGATTGTGTGATGCATATCGTATAATCAAACCCGCGAATACTTGTGGTGACATTGGAGTATCTAGGTTACATTAGGGTTTTGGTTGATGTGTGTCTTAAGGTGTTATTTTAGTACGAACTCTAGGGCTGTTTGTGACAATTATAGGAATAGCCCAATAGATCGATCAGAAAGAATAACTTTGAGGTGGTTTCGTACCCTACATTAATCTCTTCGTTTCTGCTATTAGTGACTTTGGAGTGACTCTTTGTTGCACGTTGAGGGATTGTTATATGATCTAATTATGTTATCATTGTTGAGAGAACTTGCACTAGTGAAAGTATGAACCCTAGATCTTGTTTCCAAGCATTGCAATACCGTTTTCGCTCACTTTTACCACTTGTTACCTTGCTATTTTTATACTTTCAAATTACAAAAACCTATATCTACCATCCATATTGCACTTGTATCACCATCTCTTCGCCGAACTAGTGCACCTATACAATTTACTATTGTATTGGGTGTGTTGGGGACACAAGAGACTCTTTGTTATTTGGTTGCAGGGTTGCTTCAAAGAGACCATCTTCAACCCACGCCTCCCATGGATTGATAAACCTTAGGTCATCCACTTGAGGGAAATTTGCTACTGTCCTACAAAACTCTGCACTTGGAGGCCCAACAACATCTACAAGGATAAAGTTGCGTAGTAGACATCAGATACCTATAACAAAATATGACTCTATATGAATGCCTCTGGCTGTGTACCAGGATGTGCAATGATCTAGCATAACATGTATGAAAAATGATGAACGGTGGCTGAGCCACAAATACTATGTCAACTATATGATCATGCAAAGCAATATGACAATGAATGCTGAAGTCATCAAACGGAAGCGGTGGAAGTTGCATGGCAATATATCTCAGGATGGCTATGGAAAGGCCATAATAGGCAGGTATCGTGGCTGTTTTGAGGAAGATATAATAAGGCTTATGTGTGATAGAGCGTATCATATCACGGGGTTTGGATGTACCTGCGAAGTTTGCACCACATCTCGAGGTGAGAAAGGGCAATGCACGGTACCGTAGAGGCTAGCAAATTGAGGAAAGGTAAGAGTGCGTATAATCCATGGATTCACATTAGTCATAAAGAACTCACATACTTATTGCAAAAGTTTATTAGCCCTCGAAGCAAAGTACTACTACACATGCCCCTAGGGGGATAGATTGGTAGGAAAAGATCATCTCTCATCGTCCCCGACCGCCATAAGGAAGACAATCAGTAATAAATCATGCTCCAACTTCATAGCATAACGAGAGACTATACGTGCATGCTTCGGGAATCACAAACCTTAACACCAATATTCGTATTAACCACAACCGTTTACTAGTACCTCCCACATATTCCATCTCTATATCGCAAAATTATTGCAAGGAATCAAACATATCATATTCAGTGGTCCATAAGTTTTATGTAGGATATTATGACTAACCATGCAAATGACCAATTCATGTTGACTCTCTAAATAGATATAAGTGAAGCATGAGAGTTTAATTATTTCTACAAAAGACCATACACTAATAATATATAAGTGAAGCAAAAGAGCATTCTACAAATAACGGTGTCGCAGGATATCCGCGGCCACCTATGGGACCGGGCGGCCCCTTGCTGGTTCGGCGGGGGACGTCGCATTACACAAAGAGCAGGTCAGTGCACAGCAGCACGACAGAGAGCACACAAGCAATTTACCCAGGTTCGGGACCGCTGTGAGGCGTAAGACCCTACTCCTGCTTTGGTGGATTGATGGTGGAAATGAACGTGGTGGTGCGGGGTACACTTGCCCGGCAAGGCCTGCCTCAGGGCTACGGTGACACACACGCGTATGGTGGCTGGGGTTTGTCAAGTTTCTAACCCTCTAACACCCTCCTACGATTGCCATGGGCCTCCTTTTATAGATTAAGGGGTCTCCACAGTGGCAAAGTAGTCATTACCCACTGATATGATAGCAAACAGTTCTATCATACCTAACTCTACGGGCTGACAGGGTGCATTAAATGCACCGCTCTGTGTCACATCACTAGCTGCCAGGCAAGGCCTGCCGGGCTTATCTTGCCAGCTCCGCATCTGTTCTCTTGACACGTCGCTGGACGGGTGTCATCTGTGGGCTTCTTCTGTAGGAGGTGGCTGCCATGTGGCAAATGCTGCCACTTAACCATCTTGCGGCTTGACACCGCACTGATTAACGACGTGGGTCGTACTTGCGCAGTTGACGGGGTGGTTCAGGCCCTGCAAGGCCCGGCAGGCCCTGCCGGGGGTCTTGGTTGCTTGCTTCTGGTGGTGGCCTGGCCCCTTGCCGGGCTCGCCTTCCCAGCAAGGGAGGCCCTTCTCTTGCCGATATCATGTTCCTTTGGCTCGATCTCGATCTCTCTGAGCTACATGTTGGTTCTTCGAGTCTCTTTGCTCTTCGACCTCTGACTTAAGCTGGTGCTCCAATCTTGATCTTGTGCCTGTGCATAGTTGGGCAACAGACCCAGGGTTTGTTGCACCGACAGAAGCCCCCGGGCCTGCCCCGAACGTGCTGCTGAGCATCATCGAGGTAGGGCCTAATAAGTGCATAGGCAGAATTGCTAAAGGGGTTGGCCCCTTGAGGTTTTTCTTCGCTGCTTCATTAGCCTTGATCTTGGGGCCGGTTTTCAATTCCCCCGCGCGTGGTGTGCGGTGTTGTGGAAAAACTTGGAACGCTATCCGCGGATTCTCCTCGCCCCATGATCACGGGGCAAAAAATTGCCATCCCACTAGCCCCCATCCCGCATGCACCTCTCCACGTGCTCCGCATGCATTGGGCGTGGTAGGTGGTGGATGCGGAGGGCACGGGGAGGAGCGTTGTAGCTGAAACCCGAGCATCGGTGGTTGGGGCAGAGGGGCGGCCTCGGCCCTCAGAGCCATAGCGGGTGCAAAGAGGCTGCATTGGAGGAGAGGGGCGGCCGTCTCCCGTAGGAGGGGTGAGCCCCTTGCCCGTTTCCCTATAAAAAAGGGCCCGGGGCAATTTTCTTTAGCACACACTCCTCCTTCTCTTCTGTGATCCTTCTTATCTAGCCATGGTGCGAGGGCGTGGGCATGGTGGAGCTCTGGTGGCGGCGACGAGGGCTTCTTCTCGACAGCGCGCCCCTCCTCCCCCGGACCCTGAGGCAGCGGAGCCGTCCGTAAGGAGGGGAGGAAGGGGGCATGGTCGTGGTCGCCGCGATGCTCGAGGAGGAGGAAGCGCGCCCCTCCTCCCCCGAACCCTGAGGTAGCGGAGCCGTCCATAAGGAGGGGAGGAAGGGGGCGTGGTCGTGGTCACCACGATGCTCGAGGAGGAGGACGGGGTGGTGCCCGGATGGCGCTTCCACCGGCGGCTCTACCCCCGATGGAAGGCCACGTTGGGGACTAGCCTTGAGAGTTCGTCATCAGGCTATACAAGCCTTTGCGCAGTCGCCTTCGTCTCCCAGCCTTCTTCGCGCGGGAGATGGAGCTCGAGCAACCGCGTGCCCTGAGGCTACATATGAGGGGCTGCGGGGATGGGAGCACGAGGGTTGATGTCGACTTCCCCGCCCCTCATGTAATGTACCTCCATCGGGCTGGAAGACCTTCGCCCGTGCTCACAGCTTTTCGGAGGGGCACATTCTCCATTTCATATTAATGGAGAGAGGCCTGCTCTCCGTCAATATCTTTGGGCGCACGGGAGGCCGCTTAGGGTGCTGTGTGGAGAGCTCGACCGACGACGAAAGCTCCTCCTCGAGCAAAAGCGATGAGGAGGACAGTGACAGCGATGACGACGGCAGCAGGCGGAGGGGCGACGACTCTGACTCCGGCTGATCGTAGCCCGCACCATCTTCATCAGGCTGCAGCACCATCATCTGCATCTGCATCTCCTCCCGGCAATGTGATTTGCTGGGGAGTTGGATGCAGAGGTGTGGATGGTGCTACAGGGCTCCTCCAGCAGCCTTCCAGCTGGACCTCGGCAGGGTTCCTCTCGGGCTGCAACTTCGCTAGCCCTGCCGAGGCCTGCTGGCCCTGGTGAAGGTGGTTGACGGGGCCGCCTTCCGCCGTGCTCTCCATCGAGGCATTCCCTCGCGCTTCCGCTTCCCCTGTGCTACCTCTCCTGGAGCCCAATGAGAGCGGGCCGGGCCTTCGCCTTGGTGCTTGTCGGGTGGTAGGTGCGACATATGCCAACGGGTGGCTTATCATTGTGGGTGCCAATAAGACGTCGCCGGTGCCTGGAAACGGGATGAGGCGAAGACATGCACGCCGGTGGATCTTACCCAGGTTCGGGGCTCTCCGAGGAGATAACACCCCTAGTCCTACTCTGCGGGGTCTCCGCATGATCACTAGATCAGGAAAGGTAGCTACAATCGCTCCTAGAGCTGTTGGGTTCAAGGGAGAAGAAGAACAAGGCTAGCTCTCACTTCTCTCTCTCTATGGTGTGTGTGCTATGCTTAGAAGCCAACCCTTTGCATGGGTGTTCCGGGGGGTTTATATAGGCCTATCCCCCGGGGGTACAATGGTAATCCGGCTGGGCACTGGTCCCAGCCGCCAGTGTCTAAGCTCGCCGGCTTCTCCGCCGGCCGTTGGCGCCCGCCGACTGGTGGGTCCCGCCGGCTGCCGGCCTCTTGGTCGACAGGCCGGCCCCACCGCCTAGGGTCTTGTCGGCGGCTGCTTACTGTAGCCTCGCCTCTGATGACGAGGGCTTCGTCGAGGTAAGCGTGGCTACAGTGTGCCGCCGCGAGGGCTCTCACTGTAGCCTTACCTCGTCTTGTCTCCTTAATGTGGCTCCTACTTCGAGGAAGGGAGTAGCTGGCTTCTGGGGGCCGACTACACCCTTGGCCGACTGGGGGAGGCCGGGCCGCCTCCGCGCTTCTCTCTGGCCGAGGGGACCTTCCGCCCGTGGGCCGTACGGGAGTCCGTCGTGGATGACGTTGAGGCTGGCATGGCTACAGTGCAGAGCCGAACGGGAGACGGCCGTCCCGTACGGCCTCCTGTGGCCATGCCTGCCTCGGGCTTCGGGGGTAGTGGGCTGCACTGTGGCCACACCGCGTCTTGTCACCGTTATGTGGGTGTAGCTTTGGTGGTTGCGGTCTTGGCCGGCTTCTTGGAGTCGGCGCTTCTTCGAGGCCGGCTTCCTGGAGTCGGCCACCCCGCGGATATCCTGGGGGGGAGGTTGCTGAGGCTGGGCCGCCTCCCGTGAGTCGGCTTCGGGGGTAGCCGGCCAGGGGAAGTGGTCCAGTGCTTGGAGTGCTTGGAGGCCCAAAGGCCTGATAATTTTTCAGAAGAACCAGGGGCAGTCAGTTAGGCTACCCGTGGCCATTTACTCCGACAGTAGTCCCCGAAGCTGATTGGGCTTCGAGGTTGGGTAGGAGTTGAGAAGCTCGATCAGCTTCCTATCTTGACAAGCCGGTAGCTGGGAACCGGCTTTGGTTAGGCGTGCCGCCTTGGTCGAAAACTCCAGAGTCGGAGGGCGGGAACTGGCCAGTGCGTGCACCGGGCCGCGGGCCGGCCACTTGCCGTCTGCGAACCACGTGGCCCCTCTTGGCCGGAAAGCCTGCCAGCCCACGCGCGCGACGGGACGTCGCTGCAGGGCGGGGGCCCGCCACGTCCACGCCCGGGCCCAGGCGCGGATTCTCTGCATCCCGAAACCGCCCGCACGTCTTCTTGCGGAAGTTTCGGCTCGCCTTTAGGGCGTAATAATCGCGAGGCGTGGGGGAGTGGGTGCAGTTAATCCCACGTCCCGCCCCACGTCCGGCCTCCCCGGCCTTAACTCGCGAAGCTATAAGTAGGGGGAGAGGGAGAGCGGCAGGCTCTCGCACGCTCCTCCTCCTTCCACCATCCTCTTTCTCTTGTCGTTTCTTGCGACAGCGCCTCGCCACCGCGCTCTTCCACCGCTCGTTCCTCCGCTGCTGCGCTTGTTTTCACCATGCCTCCCGCCGCGGAGCAATACGGCGGGGATTGGGACGGCTCCAATGTCCACGAAGATCACATCGAGTTCCTCCGCCAGACGCGGCGGCTGCCCGACGCGGACAAGGTGGAGGTCCGTCTCGCACCGGCGAGGGAAATTACGCCGGAGCCGTGGGAGGGCGAGCGGGTGGTCTTCCGCTCGCATTTCTTGCGCGGCATCGGCCTGCCAGTGAGCGCCTTCTTCCGCTCCTGGCTCGATTTCTACCAGCTCCAGCCGCACCACCTCACCCCAAATGCGGTGGTGCTACTGTCAGCCTTCGTCACCCTGTGCGAAGGCTACCTCGGCGTCCTCCCTACCCTCGAGCTCTGGGGGGAGTTCTTCCAGTCCAAGCTGGGCACGCGCATGCAGGGCGTGCTGGCTCAGACTGGCGCCTTCATCGCGTCGCGGAGGTCGGTCGCCGACAACCCCTTCCCCGTCATCACGCTGATCCAATCGGTGAAGAAGTGGCAAAAGTCGTACTTCTACGTGCGGAACATCGCCCCACGGGGCAACTACATCAACCTGCCGGCTTACGTAGCCGGCCCACCGGCGGGCAGGCGGCCCCAGTGGTCCTTCCGGGCCGTGACTCTGACGCCAGCTGGGTCCGCAGCCGTCGCCCGAGTGCGAGTGATGACCCAGTCGGAGGGCCTGACGGGGCCCGACCTTCTGGCCGCCTTCATCACGTGCCGGGTTCTTCCGCTCCAGAGCCGTCCTCATCTGATCTGTCAGATGAGCGGCGAGCTCGATCCAAGCCGGATGTGCACCTAGGACATGCCGCACGAGGAGGTCGCCTATATGCTGAACTACCTCGCGAACTGCAAATTCTCCGAAGAGTGGCAGTTCGGCAAGGAGCCATACAGCCGAGCCAATCCACCGCCCACAGTATGCTCTCCTTGTTTCTTCTTTTTCTCTTAACTTTGTTGCCGAGTTCCTCTTGGCCGACTCTAACTTAGTCGGCTTGTTTTTCGACAGAGCCCTCTTCTTCGGCCGGCCGGCGGGTCCGACACGGAGCGTCGATTCGTCCCCGACCGGATGGAACACGATCTGGAGGACCCCGACTTGGGGGCGGCCGCTATGGATGACAACATCGAGCCGGGTGGTGGCCAAGCCAGCGGCGAAGCAGGCGGCTCCGGGCACAGAGTCACCTTCGACGACTGGCCGGACGACGATGAGGCCGAAGTCGCCCCGCGCCGCCGGCCGGCATCTGGACGCGTCGTGGGTTCCTCCGCTGCACCGCCTACTCGGGGCGGAGGGCAGAAGCGTCGCGCCGCCCAGGGTTTGTTCGGCAGTCGGATGAAGAATCCCAGGGGCGGGGCGGCAGCAACCAGGCAGGAGGAGGCGGCCGCGAAGGCGGCTCGCTTTCGCAAGATGGTGAAGCAACCGCAGACTGTGTCGGCGTAAGTTCACATTCTTTCGTATACACTTTTTTCTTTCTTTTCTCTGGTGGTTCCTGAACCCTTGTCTTTTTCTCAAATGACCAGAGCTCCGTTGTCGCTTGAGCGGGCGGCTGCCGCCTCCATCGTCGAGTCGCCGAGGGGGTCTGGGAGTACCACTCGCCACGTGGACCCCCGTGCCGACCTTCAAGAAGCGACAGAACGGAATGTGCGGGAGGCGCGGGAGGAACGGGAGGCGCGAGAGGCGGAGGCACGGAGGGCGGCCGCCGCCCAGGCGGCGCGGGAGGAGGAGGCGGCGAAGGCGCTCGCCGACGCCGCAACCAGGGCCCAAGCGGAGGCTGCAGCTGCAGCGGCGGCGGGGGAGGTCTTGATGGTCACCCCGCTGCGCGTCGCGGCGCCTGGGCCATGGAGCCCTTGCCAGAAGGAGCCAGCGATGACCAGCCAGGGCTGGAGAGGGACGACGACGTCGTTGTCCTGGAGAGGGCGCCGGTGCCGACCCCGCCAACTGGGGCGGCTCAAGGCGGCCGGCCTGATCTGCCGCCTGCACAGTCGGCGGGGGGCGAGCCAGCCGCGAGGACTGAGATGACGGTCCAGATACCGTCGAGCCGGCGCACGGGGAAGGCTGCGTCGGAGCCACAGAAGGCCGCATCAGAGCCGCAGCCGGCCGTGGGCTCCAGCTCGTTGGCCCAGGATGCGGAAGCGGCCAGCGCTAGCTCGGGGTGGACGCCAGACGGAGGGACGACCGTGATGAACGTGGCTGCGCAGGACGTCCGGACCCGGCTCCAGGGCCAGGCTACGGCGCTGAGGCAGTTCACCGACGAGTTCCTTGCGACGCGGGCGGCCATCCGGGTTAGTCTTCCTATCTTGCTTTATCTTCGTCTTGATTTCTTCCATGGGGGCGCGTCAGCGCACCCACTGGGTGTAGTCCCCGAGTTCCGAGTCGGCTGCTGAGCAGGCGGCTTGGAACTTCTTAGTGGATTTGTCTTTGCTATTCTTGTTCTTACTTCGATCTTCTGTCTATCTTGCAGGACTACCACAATCTTCGTGCGGCCGCCTTCAACTCCCAGGCTCAGGAGCTGACCCAGAAGACCGCCGACCTTACTGAGAGCCGAGGTACGTGCTTTGTTCTTTATCTCATGTGGGGGCGCGTCAGCGCACCCACTGGGTGTAGTTCCCGAGATTCGGGCCGACTGCTGAGCAGTCGGGTCGGATCTTCCTTGACGACTTCCTCTTACTGTTCTTTCTTTTTCTGCCGTCTCTGCAGCGGCCAACGCCGGTCTGAGGGCACAGCTGGGGGAGTCTCAGACTGCCCTTCGTGCCAAGGATGCCGAGCTCGCCGCCTTGGTGCAGGAACGCGACCGCCTGGCCAAGAAGTTGGCCGACCAGGAGGAAGGCCACAAGGCGGCTCTGAAGGCGGTGCAGGACCACGAAGCCGCCCTCCAGGCCGAGTACGAGACGGAGGCGGCTGGCTGGGCTGAGGCCAGGCAAACTCTGATCTCTGGCTATGGTCAGATCGAAGATCTGGTTGACGGTAAGCCGCCTACCTCTTCGTCCTTTCTTGCCATCTGCCACTTTTGGCTCGTTTTCTGACTTGGTGCTCTTTTCTTCTTTTCTTCTTCTTTCTTGCGCAGAATATTTCCCTGGCTATTCTACCACCGCCAACCAGACCATCGAGGCCCGCCGCCAGGCGCGGAGGCAGGCTGGCTTCGAGATTTCGCCAACCGCCGGCCGTTCGCTGGAGGAGCAGCTTTTGGCGATCCAGGCCCGCATCCAGCCGGCTCACCGACTGCTCCGCCGGCTTCAGCGTGCCGGGGCGCAAGTCTTGGCCGCCCTCTGGCCCGGCCAAGTGGTTCCTCGCACCCCCAGTCGGACTGCCGACTGGCTAGAGGTGGCAGTCGGCCGCTTCGAAGCCTGGAAGGCCTCGGCGGCTCGCTCCGGCGCCAGGCGGGCGCTGGAGTTCGTCAAGGCCTGGTATCCCGGCCTGAGCCTGGATCAGCTGGCTACCTGGCGGCAACAAGCCGACACGAAGCTGGAGCCGGCGCGGCCGGCTATCATCCGGCGGGCTTCGACGATCGCCAACTACACCGACACCAGCATCTTCGCCCCCGAGGTAGACGACAACGGTGTCGCCCAGCCGGAGGAGTGGTTCGGGCTGAACCCGGCAGACGGTGAAGACTCGGCGGAGGAGATCGACTCCAGCGACGAGGGCAAAGAGGAGGAGGAGGAGGGTGAAGACGCCGAGCTGGCTGGTGGAGCAGCCGACCAGCCTCAGCCTGACCGCGTCTCCAGCACTACGTCACGCGCGAGTGCGTCGCCCGCGACTGGTGGTGACCAGGCCGAGACCCGCTAGGCGGCCACTCCTTCAGCCGGCGATGCCGTCTCCACCGACCAACCTGACTCCCGCACTGCGCCCTAGTCTAGTCTGCCGTCTTTTATTTTTCTGTCCTGTTACTTTTGGAACAATACTTTGTTAAGTCTACACAATTCCACCCACTGGGGGTGTATTCGAACCATGTTGATAGCCAACCTGTTGGGGGCCTTATATGTATATATAACTTATGCATGCATTTGGCCTTTCCTCGTACTTTGCTTTTTATCCTTCCGCTGTTTCTTTTGCCGCCCTCCCTTGGTTGCCGCCTCCCCAGTCCAACAGTTGCTCTGCAATCTGTAGCTGGAGGAGTGCTTGGCCAATTGGGGGGGAGTACTCTAGCTTTGCTGGACTAAAGCTAAGTGTTGAGGAAGCCGGCCAGCCGGCTGTTCTGACAGCCGGCAGGCATGTTTGGAGGCCGTCTTTTTGCTATATAGGTTTGTTGTTCCTTAGCCATTTTTCGTGTGGGCATCCTTTCTGCCTTGCCTCTTGCTAGTCGGACAGTCGGTTCTTCGACCTACGACTTTCAACAAGAGAGGACTCGGGAGCCGGCACACTACTTTTCTGACTTCAGGTAGAACTTTTAATATAGCTCAAGGCGGCCAGTCCCCGGGCCGACTAGTCGAACCCGGTGCCAGACAAGAAATCAAATGTAATAACACATTCATGGGTATGACACTTGTCATTCATAAATAAAGGCAGTCCCCGAGTGCTCCTCGGGGAGCCTGTTGGTTCGTACTTAATACAAAAGGGTAGCATGATACATACTGCTTTCAACTGTAAAATCTTCTCAAGAGGTTCGCGTTCCATGGTCGCTCCGACTCCTTGCCGGAGTCATCTCTCTTGCGTGCTCTTGGTTTTTGCGCGTCGATCAAGTAGTAGGAGTCATTGCCGAGTGCCTTGCTGATGACGAAGGGGCCTTCCCAAGGGGCTGAGAGCTTGTGCTGGCCGGCTGTTCGCTGGATCAGCCGGAGCACAAGGTCGCCCTCTTGGAAGGATCTTGGCTTGACCTTGCGGTTGTAGTAGCGGCGCAGCCCTTGCTGGTAGATGGCGGACCGGCTGAGTGCTAACAGCCGGCCTTCTTCAAGTAGGTCGACGCCGTCTTCTCTTGCTTCTTTGGCCTCCTCCTCCGTGTACATGGTGATCGAGGCGAGTCGAACTCGATGTCTGTTGGGATGACAGCCTCGGCACCGTACACGAGGAAAAATGGAGTAAAGCCGGTTGACTTGTTGGGTGTAGTGCGCAGACTCCAGAGGACAGCCGGCAGCTCATCGAGCCAGCAGCCGGCCGATCGCTCCAGTGGTACAACCAGTCGGGGCTTGATGCCGGAGAGGATGAGTCCGTTTGCTCGCTCGACCTGGCCGTTTGACTGCGGGTGGGCAACGGATGCTAGGTCCAGTCAGATGCCCTGCGTCGCGCAGAAACATGCCAGTGCTCCTTTGGCGAAGTTCGTGCCGTTGTCGGTGATGATGTTGTGCGGCATGCCGTACCGAGTAGTGATGTCAGTGATGAATGTCACGGCAGTCGGCCCGTTCAGCTTCTTAAACGGCTTTGCTTCGATCCACTTTGTAACTTGTCCACAGCGACAAGTAGAGGCGTCAAGCTGCCGCGGGCTGTCTTGAAAGGGCCCACCATGTCCTGTCCCCAGACGGCAAAAGGCCAGGTGAGGGGAATGGTCTTGAGTGCAGAAGCCGGCAGGTGTTGCTTGGAACTAAAAACTTGGCATCCTCTGCAGCTCTTGACTATTTCTTTAGCATCCTCCAAGGCAGTCGGCCAGAAGAAACCATGGCGGAAAGCCTTGGCCACAAGTGATCTTGAGGCTGCGTGGTGGCCGCATTCGCCTTGGTGGATGTCCTTGAGGATTGCCACTCCTTTTTCTGGCTCGACACAACGCTGGAAGACTCCAGTGACGCTGCGCTTCACAAGCTCTCTGTTGATTATTGCGTATGCTGCGGCTCGTCATTGTACTAGTCTTGCTGAGATCTCATCAGCCGGCAGCTCTCTGCTGACTAGGAACTTGAGGATGGGCTGGGCCCATGACGGAGCTGTGACTTCTTCTTCTGTTAATGTAGCCACCATGACTCGGGTGGGTGGGTTGGGTGGCGTGGAATTGGAGTTGGCCACCGCTTCTTGTGTCGTTGCAGTCCCCGGGCTGACTGCTGCAGTCCCCGGGCCGGGTTCTGAAGTCTCCGGGCCGGGTGTGACTACGGAAGTCCCCGAGCCAGTTGTTGAAGTCCCCGTGCCGCCTGCGGGTTTTCTCCAGTCGGATCCGGCTGCATCTGGCGCAGGCGGTACGAAGATAGAGTCCGACTCTGGAGACGGCTTGATGGACGGCTTGAGGAGGCGCTGGAGGGAGACGCCAGTCGGTATGGCTTGTTGGGTGGAGCCTATTCGTGCTAGGGCATCTGCTTGGTCGTTGTCGGCCCTTGGCACGTGAAGGAACTCGCACCCTTCAAAGTATCCGCTGATCTGCTGGACGAGGAATCGATAGCTCGCCATGTTCGCGTCCTTGGCGTCCCAGTCGCTAGACGACTGCTGGACCACCAAGTCTGAGTCGCCGTAACACAGGATTCGGCGTATGCCAAGCTCTTTGGCTAGCCGGAGCCCATGTACGAGCGCCTTGTACTCGGCCACGTTGTTGGAGGCGGCGAAGTGGATCTGCAGCGTGTACTTGAGCTTGTCGCCTTTGGGAGAGGTGAGGATGATGCCGGCTCCCAAGCCGGTGCGCATCTTGGACCCGTCAAAGTGCATCCGCCAATGGGTAGAGTCGGGAGCCGGCGGTAGGTATTGGGTCTCGGCCCAGTCGACGAGGAAGTCGGCCAACGCTTGGGACTTGATGGCGGTGCGGGGTTGGTAGAAGATCGTGTAGGGCGCCAATGCAATGGCCCATTTAGCCACCCGGTCGGATGCATCCCGGCTGCCTATGATCTCGGCGAGCGGGGCGGTGCACACGACCGTGATGGGGTGCTCTTGGAAGTAGGGCTTCAGTTTCTTGGCAGCGAAGTACACCCCATAGCACATCTTCTGGTAGTGCGGGTAGTTTTGCTTTGAGCTGGATAGCACTTCGCTGAGATAGTACACCGGCCTCTGGACTAGCTGGGCTCGGCCTTCTTCCGGGCGCTGGACCACAACAACAGTACTGACGACTCGGCTAGTCGCGGCGATGGAGAGGAGCATGGGCTCCTTCTTGGTCGGCGCTGCCAGGACATGTGGAGTGGTCAGCATTTTCTTCAACTCATGGAAGGCTTGGTCGGCTTGGTCGTTCCACTCGAAGTGAGTGGACTTCTTCATGAGTCGGTACAGGGGGAGAGCCTTCTCTCCTAGTCGGCTGATAAAACGATTCAGGGAGGCTAAGCAGCCGGTGAACTTCTGCACATCTCGGAGCTTGGTGGGAATCTCCATCCTCTCGATGGCCTTGATCTTGACAGGGTTGCATTCGATGCCGCGTTCGGAGACCAGGAAGCCTAGCAGCTGGCCGGCTGGCACTCCGAACACGCACTTCTCGGGGTTGAGCTTGATTTGGAATCGGCGCAAGTTGGCGAATGTTTCTTTCAGGTCTTCCAGCAAGGTACCGCGCTTCTCTGTCTTCACCACAATGTCGTCTACATAGATGTGGGCATTTCTGCCGAGTTGTTTCAAGAGGCATTTCTGCATGCAACGCTGAAAAGTGCCACCGGCATTCCTCAAGCCGAATGTCATAGTCAGGTAGCAGAAAGCTCCAAAGGGTGTGATGAAGGCAGTCTTCAGGCGGTCAGCTGGGTCCAACTTGATCTGATGGTACCCTGAGTACGCATCCAAAAAACTTAACAGCTCGCATCCGGCTGTGGAGTCTATCACTTGGTCAATCCGTGGCAGAGCAAACGGATCCTTTGGGCAGGCCTTGTTCAGGCTGGTGTAGTCTATACACATACACCACTTGTTATTCTTCTTCAGAACCAGAACTGGGTTGGCAAGCCATTCTGGAAAGAACACTTCCATGATAAAGCCAGCGGCAAGGAGCCGGGCTATCTCTTCTCCCACAATTCTTTGCTTCTCTTCTGACAGTCGGCGGAGGGGTTGCTTGACCGGCTTCGCGTCAGCGCGGACATGTAATTTGTGCTCGGCGAAATCCTTCGGGACACCCGGCATGTCCTTTGGGGACCATGCAAAAATGTCTCGATTCTCACGGAGGAAGTCGACGAGCTCGCCTTCCTATTTACTGTCCAAGTTCGCCCCAATGACAGTGAACCTCTCCGGGTTCTCCGGGTCCAGGGGTATCTTCTTCGTCTCTTTGGCAGGCTGGAAGGAGCCCTGCGCATCACAATCTTTGGGGTTGGGGGACAGGGCCGGCTGCTTCAGGTTAAGCTTCAGGTTGATCTTGCATAAATTAGCAAATGTCTCCTCCAAATCCTGGATAAGGGTGGCCTTATCCTTGGTCTTGACCACAATGTCATCCATATCGGCTTCTATATTTCTGTGTAGTTGTGGATCAAAACCAATCTGGACTGCTCTTGCAAAGGTAGACCCGGCACTCTTTAATCCGAAAGGCATGCGGACAAAACAGTATGTACCACATGGAGTGATGAATGATGTTTTCTCCTCGTCTTCTTTGGACATGAAGATCTGGTGATATCCGGAGTAAGCATCCAAAAAGGAGAGCAATCACAACCTGAAGTGGAATCCACAATCTGATCAATGCCCGGCAAGGGGAACGGGTCCTTTGGGCAAGCCTTATTGAGATCTGTGAAATCAATGCAAAGCCTCCATTTCCCATTCGCCTTCCGAACTACCATTGGGTTCGCCAACCATGTAGGGTGCAGTACTCCTCTGACCAATCCAGTTGCCTCTAACTTCTTGATTTCCTCGGGAATGAACTGTTGTCGCTCCAAGGCTTGCTTCCTAACTTTCTGCTTGAGGGGTCGGGCATGTGGGCAGGCAGCAAGGTGGTGCTCGATTACCTCCCTGGGAACACTGGGAATATCAGATGGTTGCCAGGCAAACACATCGATATTCGCCCGCAGGAAGGCAACGAGCGCGCTTTCCTATTTGTCATCAAGGGTGGTGCTGATGGTGAAAGTACCATCAACACCAGCCAGCCCTGCCAGGACCTTCTTCACTTGGGGTGCTGCAACCTTGGACCTTTTGTTGTTGGAACACTCCGTCACGTCGTCAACGGGTGTCGTGCACTCGGAGGGGGCACGCTTCCTGGACTCCTTACCGGAGGTCCTATAGTCCCTCTGCTTTCCTTTGCTTTCCTTGGTGGGGACCGTTGCTGCCGCAACCTCTGCTGCAACGGCATCCCGATACATCCTGTCCACAAACATAATCGCGTCCTTCTCATCTGATGGGATGGTGATGACTCCCAACGGCCCAGGCATGTTCAAAGTGTTGTAAGCATAGTGGGATGCTGCCATGAACTTGGCCGAGGCCGGTCGTCCCAGAATCCCATTATACGGCAGGGGGAGCTCAACCACATCAAACACAATTTTCTCAGTCCTATAGTTCAGCTCTCCCCCAAACGTCATCGACAACGTAATCTTTCCCTTGGGACAGCTCCTGCCGAGATTGACTCCTTGAAACATGTCGGTAACCTCCAGCCTTTCCTCTCCTATCTGAAGCATGTTAATGACTGGTGGGGAAATTAGATTCAACCCGGCCCCGCCATCCACTAACATCTTTGTGACCTTGAGGTTGCGAATTGTTGGGGAGACCAACAACGGCAAACACCCTACCACGGTGGTGCGGCAAGGGTGGTCCTCCTCATCCAACATGATGGGCGTGCGGGACCATTTGAGCGGCTTCCGGGCCTCTGGCGCTGGCACCACAACATTGACCTCTCGTGCCCATCGCTTGAGTTGGCGATGGGAGGAGTGCAAAGACGCACCCCCGTCAATGCATAGGGCGTCAGTGGCCCTCTGAAATTCCTGCTCACTGGTTTCCTCTTCATTCCCTCGACCACCCAAATCATCACAGGTTTCCTTCTCTTGGCCCCTGGCGGGTTTCCCTTGGTTCCGAAAGGGTTTGCCGGGGCGGTTTGCTTCACCGCCTCGGCCCTTTTCGCCTGCAGCATTCTGACCTTTCTCCTTATCACGCATATCATACTCTGCTCTCTGTCTCTTGACAAGCTGCTCCACTTGATAACAGTCATGGAGGTCGTGGCCCTTGGTCCGGTGGATCTTGCAGTACGGCCCATCACCTTTCCCGGCTTTTTCCGCAGCAGCGGCGTCCCGGCAGATAGTGCACGCGACAACTTCCTTGCCAGGGGCCTCAGCCTTGGCCTTCTTGCCGGTACTAGGCGTGCTAGAACCTTCCATAGTCATCACTGTCTTATCTCTTGGCTTCTTGTTACGCTTCTTGCCCTTTCTCTGACCAGTTGATTCATCTTCATCCTCTGAATCAACATTGATGCAATCCTCCTCTCCGGGCAACTTCCTTCCTTCCTCTATCCAAGCACACTTATCCACTAGGGTGTATAGCTCCTTCATAGTCTTGGGCAACCGTACATTCATCTTAGAACGAATGCGACGGTTGCGCACATTGGACTGGAAGGCTGCTATAATAGCTGCTGGATGGATATTTGGAATATTCCTATGGACTTTACTGAATCTTTGTAAATACTTACGGAGAGTTTCTCCTTCCTTCTGCTGGAGAAGTTGTAGGTCGCTGGGCCTACCGGGCTCCTGGTGGCCACCGGTGAAGGCACTGATATACTCGTGGCACAGGTCTGCCCATGACGAAATGGAGTTCTCCGGCAGGTGCATGAGCGAAGATCTCACGTTGGACTTGAGAGCCAACGGGAAGTAGTTGGTGAACACCTTCTCGTCTCTTCCCCCGGCAGCCTGAACAACGATGGTGTAGATGCTCAGGAACTCTGCTGGGTTTAGTCTCCCATCGTACTTCTTGGGGATCTCCGGCTTGAACGTGCGAACGGATGGCCAACGGACTTCCGCAGCTCGCGTGTAAAGGCAGGGCAGCCGACCTCGAAAGTTAGGCACCCGCCAACACCGAACGCAGGCTCGTCGATGTTGGGGCCGCCGCACCCGTCGGTCTGGCGGGGGTCGTCAAGAGGCCATCCTATGATGACGCGCGCATATCCCCGCCGCCTATCCTCTGGGGTTCGCCGTTGGCCCGGACGTGCTCGAGGGTCGGAAGAGGCGATCGAGACATCGTCGGGATCTTGATCTTGCTGCGCCCACGCCTACTGCCGTGGTGGGGACTGCACGGTGGGGATGGCCCCCTCCATTCGGCCAGCAGTATGGGCAGTCGTTGTCACTTGGGGAGCTCGTGGCGGGCCAGCGCGCCGTGAGCCCCGAGCCTCAGCGAAACCGAGCAGACTCTGGATGGTGGCACGCCATTCATCCATTTGCTCGGCTGCTGGCGGGAACCTTAGTAGCAGCTGGGCCCGCGCCATAGCCTCCGTGGTTGTGCTCGGCATGGAAGTTGATGATCTCGACCGCACCGTCTCCTGGCTCCTGACGGTGCCCGCGGCGGCGGCGGTGGCGCGCCCGCGCTGCAGTGGGGCGGCCACCTGGGCAGCGGGGTCGCGCGGTGATGGCGCTCGAGGGTCCGCGGCTCCGCCGGGTGCAGTGGTTGAGTCGGCGCGCCCGGGAGGAGACACACGCGCCATGACCACCCCCGTAGCAGGGACGGCCGGAGGGCGTTGGCTCACCCCGGACCGAGCGCCGTTGTTGTGGCTGCGCACGCTAGTCGGACAAGGGGTGCAAGCGGAGTCACCCTCCCGTCCGCACCTTGTGGAGCTTGACCGTCGAAACATTGGTGAAGCTGTTCTCCTCCGACGCCTTCAGCCCCTATGTCGACTCCAGGAGGAGTGGTGATGATGCCACCTGCTCCTGCCACACCCCCAGCAGCGCTCAGGTCCTTGTCCGTCCCCGCATCCCCCGCGGCATCTGAGGCCGTGGGTGGCGGAGCCTTCGAGGTGGATGGCTGGGACGAAGGGCCGGACTTCTTCTTCTTGGGCGCCATGGTCGATGGCGTCGTCGAAGATGATGATGGCGATGAAGATGACGCGCTGCGCACGCTTTCAGGTTTGCACAAGCGAGCCCCCTACCTGGTTCGGCGGGGGACGTCGCGTTGCATAAAGAGCAGATCAGCGCATGGCAACATAGCAGAGAGCACACATGTAATTTACCCAGGTTCGGGCCGCCGCGAGGTGTAAGACCCTACTCCTGCTGTGGTGGATTGATGGTGGAAATGAACGTGGTGGTGCGTGGTACACTTGCCCGACAAGGCCTGCCTCAGGGCTACGGTGACACACACGCGTATGGTGGCTGGGGTTTGTCAAGTTTCTAACCCCCTCCTACGATTGCCATGGGCCTCCTTTTATACATTAAGGGGTCACCACAGTGGCAAAACAGTCATTACCCACTGATATACTAGCAAACAGTGCTATCATACCTAACTCTACGGGCTGACAGGGTGCATTAAATGCACCACTCTGTGTCACATCACTAGCTGCTCGGCAAGGCCTGCTGGGCTTATCTTGCCAGCTCCGCATCTGTTCTCTTGACACGTCGCTGGACGGGTGTCATCCGTGGGCTTCTTCAGTAGGAGGCGGCTGCCATGTGGCAAATGCTGCCACTTAATCATCTTGCAGCTTGACACCGCACTGATTGACGACGTGGGTCGTACTTGCGCGGTTCGCGGGGTGGTTCAGCCCCCGCAAGCCCCGGCAGGCCCTACCGGGGGTCTTGGTTGCTTGCTTCTGGTGGTGGCCTGGCCCCTTGCTGGGCTCGCCTGCCCAGTAAGGAAGGCCCTTTTCTTGCCGATATCCTGTTCCTTTGGCTCGATCTCGATCTCTCTGAGCTACATGTTGGTTCTTCGAGTCTCTTGGCTCTTCGACCTCTGACTTAAGCTGGTGCTCCAATCTTGATCTTGTGCCTGTGCACAGTTAGGCAACAGACCCAGGGTTTGTTGCACCGACAAAAGGTTTTCTATGTGAAGAGAAACAGGCAATCCAAAGTTCAACTGATATAAGTGAAGCACATGAAATCATGGACTATCTCATATAAATATAAGTGAAGTGCAATGAGAATTATATAAATCAACCATGGACTATCTCATACCATCATGGTGTTTAAAATAAAAATGAAAACTAAACAAAAAAGATGCTCCAAGATTTACGCATATCACGTGAACGAAACGAAGACGAGAACATACCGATACTTGTTGATGAAAGATGGTGTGCCTTCCGGGGCATCCCCAAGCTTAGACGCTTGAGTCTTCTTGAATATTTACTTGGGGTGCCTTGGGCATCCCCAAGCTTGGTCTCTTGCCTCTCCTCCTTCTTCTTATATCGAGACCTCCTCGATCTTTGATCACTTCATCCACACAAAACTTAACAGAAAACTCGGTAAGATCCGTTAGTACAATAAAGCAAATCACTACTTTAAGTACTGTTCCAAACCAATTAATATTTTGTTTTTGCATTGCAGCTACTATATTATAACTTTTCCATGGCTTGTACCACCGATAAAAATCGATAGTTTCATCAAAACGAGAAAAACAATGCATCAAAAATAGAATTTGTCTTAAACATGACAGTCTGTAGCGATCTGAACATCTTCCATACTTCTGGTACTCCAAAAATTCTGCAAAATTAGGAAAAAATAAAAAAATTCTATAGCAATACTATGCAAAAAGTTTCTGAAAATTTCGGCGTTCTAGTAAAAAAATGTGAAATCATGCACTACAGCCAAAGTTTCTGTTTTTGCACCGCACATACCAACAAGCAATCTAATCATCCTAAAGGTAAATCTCGGCACATTATTTTTATAATACAATGGATTTTTACAAGGGGATAATTACTTTTTTTTAAACGTTTCTGTAATCGAGATTCATGAAGTTTCCATGGGCATGAACAAAGTTCAAGGACGTCCCCCACTTCAACAGTGTTCGTCTTTCTCACTTTCACTTTTCTTTTTGTGAAGTTCCAAGTTCCCCTCTATATTTTTTTGTTTTTAAGCTTTATAAAAGCACTCAACAGAATAAAATGACTCTCTAAAACTTCCAGGTTGTCTCCCTGGCAGCACTTTCTTTAAATCCATTAAGTTAGGCATAAAGTGCTCAAGTAGTGGATCCACCCGGATTCCAAGGTATATCAAAGCCAATTTTAATTAACAATGATTTGGCATTTAGTAGTGAGCACAAAGAAACATATATAATGCAATGACGAAGTCTAACTCTCTTCCTATGCATCGGCATGTCATACATGAACAATTCATGCACATCAAGTAAAGGCCAATACATAGCATAAGCAGTTTCTTGGAATTTTATCATGTTGAAGACATAAAGAGGTGGAGATATAGTTCCTCTCTCATAATAATTGCAAGTAGGATCAGCAAGCACATGCATATTATATTCATCAAAATCATCATGTGTAGTGGTAGAACACAACCCGTCAATATAATCCTTAATAAGTGCAAACTTCTCCGATATAGTGTAGTTTGAAGAATTCAAAAAGATAATAGGACTATCATGTGTGGATGCAATAGCAATAACTTCATTCTTAACATCAGGAATAATAGCAAGTTCATCTCCATAAGCATAATTCATATTGGCATCATGGCCACAAGCATAGCAAGCATCAAGTTCATCAAAAAGGGATATTTCAAAAGAATCAACGGGATCATACGAATTATCATAGCATTCATCCTTCGGTAAGAACGAAGGGACATTAAACAATGTATGAGTTGGAGGGTTACTCTCATTAGAAGGTGGGCACGGGTAGCTAATCCGCTCTTCCTCCTTTTGTTCTTCGCTCTCCTCATCATCTTTTTCATCCAATGAGCTCACAATTTCATCAATTTCTTCTTCCATAGACTCCTGCAAAATATTAGTCTCTTCTTGGACAGCGGAAAAGTCCTCAATATATGGTTTAATATAAGCATTAGAAGAATAATTTTCATAGCAATATTTAAGTATGGCAAAAATTTCAGATTTGTAAAGAGTAGTATCATACTTTTCAATCAAAGAAGCAATTTCATAAGCATCCTTAAAAGCAACAAATCCTTCAATTTGTTCAACATCATAGTAATTATAAACACCCTTAGCATAAGAAGATAAATCCATTATCTCTAAACTCACATTGATAATGAAGGTGTTTCTTAGGGTCTTGAGAACAAACTAAAATCATGTATTTCACATAAATTCCAAGCATAGCATTGCATAGTATTAATTTGATGCGGTAAAAGTTTCCCTTTTTGAGATAAACGGTGTTGCACAAAATGACCATGCTCATCTAATGATTTGCCCTCAACTAAGCTAGTTGGGGTTTCAGCACGAGGACATAGGGATCGAAGATGATCCAAGTAGAAAGCTCCAGTAGTATGATAGATTTTGGGTGGTTCTTCAACAATTGGTTTAGTAGGTACAGCTAACTTTTTTGGTATTTTGCTTTTCCCTACCCATAACTAAAGATAGAAAACAAGAGCAAAAAATAAAAAAAACTTAGTGATAAAGCAAACAAGCACACATGAGAATATCCACCCCACGCTATTGCTCCCTGGCAACGGCGCCAGAAAAAGGTCTTGATAACCCATAAGTATAGGGGGATCGTTTGTAGCCTTTGATAAATAAGATTGTCGAACCCAACGAGGAGCTAAACACTAGTGCGCGTCGGTCCTAAACAAACGGTTTAAACCCCTTTCCGCGACGGCATTTGGAACCGTTGCCAAGTGAGTGTGGGCGATAGGGGGGTCCTTCCCACACGACCCAGAAACCGTCGGGGATAGGGCCCCTACAGTACTCCTACTCGTTTCTGCTCGCATTGCCATCGCAGTCGGTATTCTGTGGTGCTACGTTTATGATGCGCGGCCCATCACAAACGGTTCACTATTATAGAACGTGTATGATGCATGGCCCATCACAAACGGTTCACCATTAAGAAGATTAGCTAATCGTTGTACGAGTGTCGGACAGGATTACGAAACGTCGGACCGTCGTAACATCGTCGTACACGACAACTATCACACACGCTATTCTGTGGTGCAACGTTTATGATGCATACTTCATCAGAAACAGTTCATGGTTGCGAATCGTGTACGATAAGGCAACTAACACAAACGTTTAGTTTGCCCGCCATTTGTGATATTGTCTGACATCACACACGCTTTGCAAACAGCTATTGTGTCCATGCTTGCACACGTTTCCTCTCTGTGAACCGTCTCGGATTATGGTGCATATCGCAAACGTTTGTGTTTTACCAATCGTGTGTGCCGCAACAACCTGGAGAGCGTAATTTCACCGTAATTTAATTGCTGCTTTTCCAAATTGTACCGGATTTGGATTTGAATTTGAATGTATGCTACAGCTTTATTCATATCCATCAGGTTCAAACAACCAATGCATTATTCAATTCATAGGTACATATGTTCAAGAATTACATAAGAACCAAATAAAGAATGATGAACCACAGTTGTATACTTGTACTATTAAAGACGGTAAAGAAAGGGGCGAAATATATTCTGGTTGCTGAACAAGGTGAAGCGGAATGCCCATGCAGAAGGCACACACGACTCTAGTCCAACCCCTTGTGATGGCCGACCGCCCATCCTTCACAGTCTTCATGAAAACATCTAGATAATCACCGTGTTCTAGTAGAAATACTTTAATATTTGCATGCCCACCAATCATGTAGTTTGAGAGGTAATCTTGAGTAAACTACTTTGGCAACCACTGCAAAGGAATAAGATTTCAGACATTGTCATCTAACACAACTCATTATGGGCAGTAAAAAGAAGGCTGCAGAGTTCTTACTTACCATCATGTAGTTCGATGTTGTCTGGGATAAAGTGTGAACAAATAGTTTAATTGCCATCTTTGGACCAATTTTACTAACAATCTTTATCAGCTTCCTCACTTGATGTTGGTTCATCGATATCTCATTGCCCCATACGCAGAAAGGGTCGAAACGCGGATCTTTACCAATGACATATGTACCTAAAAGCACCAAGTTAATATTAGAAGCTAAACAGCAATGGCACAATGATGTAGTACAACACTCTTTTACAATATGTCTATATACATCCATATGTGGTAGTCCATTTGAAATCTCTAAAAAGACAAATATTTAGGAACAGAGGGAGTATCTTATAACATCCAATATACTCACATATTAGATGAATTAACATCTTATATTATGGGTCGGAAGCAGTTTAGTTCGTTCTTAAAAATTATCTGCTGCTGTATCCACGGGTTAAAGTTAGTTTGAGCTAGTTCGGACTCAAATAGCCCTAAAGTATATCTAAACATGAGGGCTAGTTTGAGCTAGTTGCGTCTATAACCCACCGAAAAAACTAGTATCCAACCCAAGAGGTGCTCATTGGAGCTAGTTCTCCTAGTGCATTTATTGTCAATCTAACCCTGCCATCCAAACAACTCTTTGGATGGAGTTAGTTCAGGGTTAGTAATGAGCTAGAAACTAACTCTAACCTCTAGCTAAGTTGAGTATCCAAACAGGGCTGTGTTGTTGCTGTTGCTGCTGCTGCTCTTCTACGTATATCTAGACATCATTAGAACATTAATGTAACACTCTTCCTTGTTGCTATGTAGCCTAGGATTGCATATTTAGACATTAAGTACAGTGCATGTTGCTATGTAGCCTCAGATATATTACATATGGCCCTAGTTAACCTAAGGAAAAATGGGTTACAGATATATTCAGTTAAAAGTCCGATTCACCGATTAGTCCCTTATCAGACGCCGGCCTATATGGTACCAGCTACGGATATCCTGAACAGTGAGCAGACATAAGCCATGGGATGAAACTAACCTCGATGGAAAACAGCAGTTGTTCCCAAAATTGTCATGTGTAGGTACATCAAGAAGCATGATAAGCACAACAGGCTAAACATCAACCAAAATTACACATGGCAGACAAAATAATCTCCAAAAGATAGTTTCAGTGTGCAGGTTTAAGCACGCTAGTAAAGCAAAACAAGTGGAAAGGTGTGCTAACTGCAACATGCCTAACATTTAACAACAAGCAAACATGGTCATTCAAACTAGTATTGTGCCGGTCTAAGTACACTGGTTATGGTTAAATAAAAATGGAAAGGCGTGTTAACTACAAGATGCAGCAACCAAATGTAGTCATTCATAGTGGTATTGTTGAAACTGGTACTGATGAAATTGAACTGCACAGTTCATACCTACACATATAGAACATCACGTTGTGAATAACTGGAATAAACAAGGCATACTACGAACAACCAAAGATAGCATTTGAAAATCAACATATGCTAACTACAAACAACCAAACAATCAAAAAACTTTAAGAGAGGCATATGCTAGCTATAACAGGCTTAACAACAAGCAAATATATGCATTCCTATCGGTATGTTTAAAACTGGATTGATGAAATGTATTGCATAGTAAATAATTGCACATATAGAGCTTCACATTGTGAACAACTGAAATAAACAAATCATGGGTTTCCTCACTTGTCACAGAGGGGCTCGTTCCCGTGGGAAGAGCACGGACCCTGGATGTGCTCCATGTTGTCGCAGATGGGCTCCTTCCCCTTGGAAGAGCACGGCTGTAGGGTGCCCTCCCTGATGTCGCAAATGGGCACTTTCCCCTTGGAAGAGCTGATGGGCTCTTTCCCCTTGGAAGAGCCGAAGAGGGTGCCCTCCTCGTGGTTGCCGTCAATGAGGTCTGACTTGGAAGCTATGGATCCCAAGCCAGCGTCGCAGAACGTGTCCTTCAGAAATGACAAAAGGAGCTCGATGGCGATGTAGAATGGCAAATTGTTGATAGCGAGCCAAAGGAGATCAGCGGAGGGGCCATGGATGAGATCGACGGCGGTTGAACCCGAGGGGTTAGGGTGGGCCACTTAACCTGTGACATGGCCCGCCTCAGGGCGTTGCTATCGATGACCTCGATGTCATAGCCAGCGGACGAGACATGCCCGCATACTCTAGCCCACTGCTTGAGTGCCTGTCACCAGTAATGGTCGTCAGCTTCCTCGGCGACGTCGGGCGAAGAGACAGCTATACACCTCTTTTGGGCCAGTCGCTCCTCGAGCTCCACGGGAAGCGTACCCGGGCTTAGGCTGCGACGCTCTAGAGTGGGGTATGGGGATGGGGATGGGGATATGTGGGAAAGGGGGCGTTTGGCAGGCGTCATCTAAGAAACTCAGGGAGGCCTAGGTATGGAGATCGATGGGTAAGCTGCACGGACAAACCGGCAGATGTTGACAATGGAGGCCTTGCGGCGGCGGCAGCGGCGGCGGGGACTTTGCTAGGGATTCGAGCCAGGGAGTGTGTGTGTGTGTGTATGTGTGCACGCGCGCACGCCCGAGGAGGTTTTGGTGTGTGTGTGTGTGTGTGGAGGGGGGCGCGGGATGTTTGAAGAAATGACACGGGTACTGAAAATTTTACTACGCGGGAGTGAAATGCCGGGCTATTGAAAATTTTGATGATAGTGTATCGCACACGGTCCGGAGATAACAACCGTGTGTTATGAAAAAGAAAAAACCTCGAGGCGGGCAGATATTTTCAATGCAGGTGGGATTGGGAACAAGAAACATCACACACGGTCCGGAGATAACAACTGTGTGTTATGAAACAGAAAAACCCTCGAGGCGGGCAGATATTTTTGAGAGGGGGAGCCTCGTGGAGCCCAATGTACTGTGAGGATGTGTGCGTGACAGGTGCACCGGCGTGGCACACGGTTAGTTTGAGTGAACCGTGTCTGTTGCGTCATCCGACTTGTCTAATGTTCATAAATTTGGCAAAAATGACGCGTGAGAGGGTCAAATACCAAATGCAACTTCGATGTGGCACCTCTCTCGCAAAGCGCACGGTATTGCTTGCTCCCACCCTCTCATGTCGGCACGAAGGGAATCCTAAGCTTTGAATGCATGCCCCCTCCCCCTCAACCGAGGTTCACCTAGCAAAGTGCGAAGTAGCTAGCAGCCCCCCTCCTCCCTCGTGTCGGCACGAAGGGAATCCGAAGCTATATATGAATGCATGCCCCCTCCCCCTCAACCGAGGTTCACCTAGCAAAGTGCGAAGTAGCTAGCAGCCCCCCTCGTCCCTCGTGTCGCCACGAAGGGAATCCTAAGCTATATATGAATGCATGCCCCCCAACCGAGGTTCACCGTAGCAAAGTGCGAAGTAGCTAGCAGCCCCCTCCCTCGTGTCGGCACGAAGGGAATCCTAAGCTATGAATGCATGCCCCCCAACCGAGGTTCACCTAGCAAAGTGTGAAGTAGAGCTAGCAGCCCCCCCTCCCTCGTGTTGGCATGAAGGGATTCCTAAGCTATGAATGCATGCCCCCCCAACCAAGGTTCACCTAGCAATGTGCGAAGTAGCTAGCAGCCCCCCTTCCTCGTGCAGGCACGAAGGGAATGTACGCTTGAGTATGCTTAATGACGGTTGAACTATGTACTTATGGTTGAACTATGCTTATGTACGTGTACGCTTATTATCTATGTCTGAGTATGTTAAATATTTCGCCAAATTTTGGTAAAAATTACAACGGGGGACCAATAAACCAGGACGGAGGTAGTACGTCAATCACACATGGTTCCCAAAATTGGAACCATGTGCAATGACTATCATTTTGCCTACTGCATCAATCACACACGGTTCGCTCTAGCAAGCGGTCGCCCCCAAAATTGTTTGTGGGACCCTCACCACCCAATTCAAAAAAGAGAAAAGAAAACCCTCACCATCCCCACGTCACAAAAACCCTCACCCCGACCTCCACCCACATCGGCCCCTCCGGTACGTTCCCCATTCACACCTGCACAAGCTCCTCCGCGTCTATGCCATGGCACCGCCTATCGTGGCGGTAAACACTTAGCTCGACGCCGGCCGCCGCCGCCAGGCTGCCGGCAAAGCCTACCGCATTTCGGCACTTCCGCTTGCCGCTACCTATCGCCATCGACTTTCTCGATGCTGCTCGCGGTCGACCCAGCTCCGCTCGGTTGGGGAATCTGTCATACTGAGGGTTCTTTCTCATGGATGACAAGGTAACTAATTTAACGAGATATTATCTCATCTCTTATCCTAGTTCATCTGCCTCCTTTAATCACCTGGCGGAGCTCGCCGTGAATTCATTTTTATTCGAGCTGATTTGAGGGTTTTCTTTCATTCATAGAATGTACAGTTCGCCGATACTTCAGGACTTGGCGACCGCCGCCAGAGATTCCATCTCATCGTACCAGATAACTTGAGGACGCACGCGGTATGTTCAATCTTACCCTAAATCGGTTGGCATGGCCTACTTTCCTGAACATATTCTAAATATTGCTACATTTGGATAAAAGGTGACACATGCACCATATACATCAAAGGGGATTTTCCCCCTCTTCTTTCTATATTAGGCAAATTAATGATGTATTGTTCTTTCGATTACTCTCATATTTCCATGACATCATGTTTACCCTATCTGTTTAATTATAGACTTTTGTCCTTCGATTTCAACTGTTGTACGGTTCTTTCAATTTGTGCCCATATTTGCATCTTACCATATTTTCTTTAACAACCCTACCATTTTCTGCAGGACATCCCTCGCTATCCAACAGATTATGTAGTGCACAATTTTTCCCTTTACATACATCAAGGCTCCACGAATGTCATACTGCACACAAACCATGGTTTTACAATCGTTGCTACTGTAAGACTTGATGAACGTGGTGACTCCTATTTTGGCACTGGCTTTTGGAATGAAATTGCAAAGTTTTATGTACTGAAAGCTGGCACTAAAATTGCACTGCACATAGAAGGGCCTGGTCATGAGATATGTGCTAACTTCCCCAACAAAATCATCCGTCTAGACTTTGTTCGAAGTAAGTTTTCTTTTAAACTATCTGCATATGTTGACTTACCCAGCAATGTAAAATGAATT
The DNA here is from genome assembly GCF_002575655.3 of Aegilops tauschii subsp. strangulata. Lineage (NCBI taxonomy): Eukaryota > Viridiplantae > Streptophyta > Magnoliopsida > Poales > Poaceae > Aegilops > Aegilops tauschii. The sequence continues at coordinate 96,689,507 of NC_053038.3, forward strand.
GTGTAGTATTTAAGCAACCAATTATTATTCCCTTATCTTACTATATTCCTACCTAATAACTTCTAGTTACCAATACACTTTTCTATTGCCCTATTTTAACTCAATATTCCCTGTACTCCCATTACTATCAGAAAGCGCCGCTGACAAGGAGACTCCAGAGGTGGAGAACGGGGCTGCCAACAAGCAGAGGTGGGGCGAGCTAGAACCGCAAGCGACTCCAGCAGGCCTAGACTTAATCAGCAGCCTCCCCGATGATATGTTGAGAGTCATCATCTTCCTCCTCCCAATCAAATATGGGGCACGGACAACCCTCCTTACCCGGCGGTGGCGCCCCCTATGGAACTCCAGCCCTCTCGAACTCATCGACACCCACGAGATCTGCCATGGCTATCGCAAAAGCTTGGATGCGTTCTCCAAGATCCTCGGCAGTCACCTTGGCCCAACCAAAGGCCTTAGAATGGGCAAGTTCCGTTCCAATGGCAAGGACCGAGCCAAGCTTGACGACTGGTTCCGATCCCCCGCCCTAGATCAGCTCGAGGAGCTCACTTTTGATGACGGGCATATGCGGTCGCTGCCAACGTCCACACTCCGCCTCGCACCCACGCTGCGCATTGCCAAGTTCAGGAACTGCCATTTGCCTCCCCTTACTGACACGCCCGCTCTTATTCTACCATGACTGAAGCACCTTGAGCTCATCATCGTGTGCCTCTCAAAGGGTGACATGGAGCGCCTGCTCCGTGGCTGTACTGCACTCGAGTACCTTCATCTTCAGGCGATCAATGGGTTGAGTACCTTCCACATCACCTCCATGACTCTCCGGACTATTTATGTGTGTTGCTGGTGCGACAGGAAGATATCACAAAAGGTGGACCATGGTATGGTCATCCAGGACACACCTGCACTAGAGAGATTACTTGTAGTTGATCAAGAAGGTCCAACAAGAATCAATGTCATTTCTGCGCCGAAATTGACAGTGGTGGGCTACTCGTCTGACAAATACTCCGAACTTGTTATTGGATCCACACTCGTTCAGGTACAACAGCCGCCTTCTACCTCTCCTTCTACAAATTAACATTATTTCTAATTTTGAAGATGTTTGTTCGTCTGTCATTCAGAAAATGATTCCGGCAAGCTTGACCCCGAAACTGCGCACAGTGAAGGTCTTAGCACTAGAATCTATCGGGCCCGACCTGGAGCAAGTTGTCAGTTTCCTGAGATGCTTTTCGTGCCTGGAGAAGCTATATATCGAGGTGATGTTCCTTTCCTGTTAAATTTTAACCATAAGGGAGTTCAATTTGTGACACCTTTTCCCAAGTTTACAATGACAATGTACTATGATTTCTGAAGGTTCTTTTGGAGGATTTCAGTACATACATGCCCCCCCCCGCCCATATTGGTTGCTTGATCCATATGGTTACAATCAATAAGCATTTCTCCTTTGGATTCATCTGTACTAGTTTTCTTAGGGGACTTTTCATCCACTCCAACCTCTTGTGAAGAAGGCTACATTTTTCTAGAATGTAATCAAATGCCCATGTTAATCATGTCAGATCGAAGATGGCATGTTAGTGCATTTTACAAATCTTGCAAACCAAATAGCTAGTCCTGGAGTAATGTTCAAAACTACATGTAGGCACTAACACGTTTTCTTCTTTTGCAGATAAGATTAGGCCCAGCGGTGGATAATGTGATAGAATATAACAATCACGTCGAATGCCTAGATCTGCATCTCTCAAAAATTACTTTGAACTCCTACCGAGGGACCTTACCAGAGATTATATTCGCCAGGTTCTTTGTTCTCAGAGCAAGGGTGCTGAAGGAAATGCGGTTTGCCCTACATTTATTTCGCAAAAATGAATGGTCTGTGGATCAGCGCTGGCGCCTGTGGCAGAATGGAGTAGGCTCCAAAAATGCTGAATTTCATTTTGGAACTTCAGATGACAGAGTAATCGGAAGTCATCGGGTCAACCCCATACATGACTTCTCAGTGGCTGACCCCTTTGCAAAAATTGTGAGGTTTCGAAGCCAGACTTAGAAGCGATGATATTAGTTTGAACCTCTCTGATATCCATGTTCAGCGCATCAGCGCGAGCGTTTGCAACTCATGAGCTGAATTTCATTTCTAATATCAGTTTGAACCTTGTAATCTTCGAATTTGAGCCATATAACTCTGGAATTTGAACCTTGTAACATTTCGAGCTTTTGTGGTACAATCATTGAAATGGCATCGTATGAAAATCGTATATTGCTAGCACTATTTTGACCTTAATATGCAATGGTCTTAGATTTTATTAACCATTCTCGAATCATTTTACCTTGTCGATCTCACAGCACACGATCTGTATAGCTAACTCGACTGCGATCTTTGACATTATTGCACACAGTTGGTTTCTTCCACCGTGTGCACTGTAGAGCGCAGAATTAATTATCGCACTCGAGTGTCCATGCCTAGTGTGCGGTGTTGTCAAGCGTGCACTGGATTCTGGAATCCTCCACTATGAACGCCGTGACAAGACGTGACGATTACAGGCTGGCCGGCCCCCATTTATTATTACAACGGCCATTTAACCTACCCTTGTGTCTCTTCAACCTTTCGATCGCGCCCCACTATTGCAAGAAGCACACCCACCACGAGAAATTCTTAGAGGGTATCCTGCGTGGCTCCAATGATGCTCTGAGCGGGTGTCAACGACAAGCAGCAGTTCACCATGCGTGCCGTGGTGGACACCCACAGAAGTTTCATGGACCTCTCGGTGGTGTACACCAATGACCCGGTCTGGGCGGAGCACTCCATCCACATCATGGAGTTGTTGCTTGCCGAGGAGAAGTACAAGGTGGTCGGGTTCGACCTCGAGTACACCCGCAATCGTGCCGGGTCTCGTCCCAAGGTCGTCGTCGCCCAGATGTGCGTGCGCCACTACGTCCTCGTCTACCACTACTGCCTGGCCACAAGGTCTTGCGAGCGTTTCGCCAGGTTTGTCAACAGCCCCCACTACATGTCGCTATGGTGGACATCACCAACGATGTAAAGGCACTCGAGAGTTCGGGCATCACCTGCCAGAATCTTGTCGACATCCAGGGCCAATACAATATCTGGGGCAGCAAGGAGCATGAGAAGGACTCACTCGTTCACCTCGCTGAGGCCATCATCGACCCCTACTACAAAGACATGAAGGATTCGTGCAACAAGGACAAGCGTGCCTGGCACTCGGCCTGGATGGAGAAACTCGACAAAGCTCACATCGTGTACGCGACCAATGAGGCGTACACGAGCTACGACATGTACCGGCGGATCGTTGACATGAGGAAGTCCCTCCTTCCCCAAAACGTCCAGGGGTCCAGCCGAAAGCAGAGCAATGGCAAGCGTCGTTGCAACAATAAGTAGATGATTAGATCCTCGTTTCTCCTACTTTAGTATGCATGTACTTGCTTACTTTGGTGTGTGCAAATGTTATGTGTGTAGTCACTTGTGTAATTGTATGCTTAATTTGGTTATGCAATGTTGTCTTTTTAAGTATATATGTTGATGCTCTGTAGACAGAGCGTAGATGGTGTGCGGACAAAGAAAATCACATCGCAGACGGACTAAACAATGAAACCCGTCAGTGATGTTTTCAAATCACTCACAATTGTATACCAGCAATCGTTTGCTCACAACACACACGTCTTATTAGCAGCAACCGTCTGTGTTCTTATCGGTCTTCAGACATTTCTGATTACAGACCTGTTTGCCGCATATCACACACATCTTGTTAAGTTGAACCATTTCTGTTCTCATGTCTCAATGCAAACAGTTCATCTGAGTGAACCGCATGTCGTATATCGCACACACCTTTGATTTGGCTGACTATTTCCTTTGTGTTACCTAATCACAAACAGTTCATCTGAGTGAACCGTATGCCGTGTATCGCACACGCCTCCATCTGGCTGCCCGTTTCTTTTGTTCCTCCTCATCACAAACAGTTCATTGAACTGAACCGTATGCCCTTCATCGCACACGCAACTAAAACCTGAACCGTGTTTGATGCATCCGTCATCGCAAATGTTTTACACATTCCTGACGGTTTTCATACAGCACCGTTTGCGATTATGGCATCCCACACAGTTTCTCGAAGGGTCTCTGATTGTAGTGTCACGTTAGCAGCATCCTACAGTAGTGAAAGGTAGAACAAATATTCCCTCAAGTTCTATCGACCACCAATACAACTCTACGCACACTTGACGTTTGCTTTACCTAAAACAAGTATGGAACTATTTTGCAAGATTAAAACTACGAGTACTTTGTGAGAATAAAACTATGAATAAATTACACGTTTATAAAAGTAGATAGATTTTGTCAACAAGAAAGGCATTTGTCCCTAGGCAATCGATAACAAGTACCGGTAATCATTCTTGTAATTTTCTGAGGGAGAGGCATGAGCTAACATACTTTCTCTACTTGGATCATATGCACTTATGATTGGACCCCTAGCAAGCATCCACAACTACTAAAGATCATTAAGGTCATGAAACCCAACCATAGCATTAATTATCAAGTCCTCTTTACTCCCATACGCCATAACCCACTTATCCGCGTTTAGGTCGCTGTCACCCCGCAACACTGACAATAACAAACCATGAACATATTGCAACACCCTACAGTGGGGGCCCCCTCCGTTTGCATGACACGGAGGGCACCGTAGGATAGCACCATAAATAAAATATACAATCATACCAACCAAGATCACGATTAACTCATAGGACAAAACGGATCTACTCAAACATAATAGGATAACCATAGATCATTGGGAAATAATATATGGAGTTGAGCACCATGTTTAAGTAGAGATTACAGCGGGGAGAAGAGGTGTTACACCACTACATAGAGGGGGAGAAAGTTGGTGTTGATGGTAGCAAGATTGTTCATGTAGATCGCTGTCACGATCCTTGCCCCGGCGGCACTCCGGCGCCACAGGGAGAGCGGGGAGAGAGCCCACCTCCTTCTTCTTCTTCTTCCTTGGCCTCCCCCTAGATGGGAGGAGAGTTCCCCCTTTGGTCCATGGCCTCCATGGCGGCAGAGGGGCGGGAGCCCCTCCGAGATTGGATCTCCCTCTCTGTTCCCTCATGTTTTGCGTTCCTCAGATCCGGCCCTTCACGGTTTCTTAAATTCCCGAAGACCCGTAATTCCAATTGCGCTGAAATTTTTACACAATTTTTTTCCATAGATTATCTTTCTTGCGCCCGAAGAAGGGCCCCAACCGACTTACGATGAGGGCATAAGACACCTGGGTGCGCCAGGGAGTGCCAGGCACGCCCTGGTGGGTTGTCGTCACTATGGGCCCCATTTGCGTTGATTCCAATTCCCAAAATCACATATATTCCAAAATAATTCTCCGTAAATTTTTATCACGTTTGGACTTTGTTTTATATGGATTTTATGCAAAAGAAAAAAAACTTGCAACAAACAGGAACTGGCACTGGGCACTGGATTAATAGGTTGTCCAAAAATCATATAAAATGTTGCCAAAAGTATGTGAAAGTTGTATAATATTGGCATGAAACAATCAGAAATTATAGATACGTGTAACATCCCAAATTTTCAATTTGGAATGGTATACATTATATCATCATTGCATATCATATTTTATTGCATTTTCAGCTTGGTCCTAGAAATTCTACGCAACTCAAGGACCCACGGAGAGAGTTGGGGATTTCGTTATTTTCATATTTGAGTTTTCTCAAATTTTGAGAAGAGGATCGTTCGATTTTAATTATTTTCTCTTCGAATATTTCTTTTATGAAAATAAAAGAGAGGGGATAAAATGACTTCACCAAATAAAGAAATATTGCAGATTTAATAATAAAATCAAATAAGATTTTATTCAGAGTTTTTAACGCTATTTTATTTGAATTAGGAAAATATGCGTTTTCCAAAATTGCATTTGAGGCCCAAATAAATGTTCACCTTCTCCGGTAGATTTTTAGAGGACGGGGAAAATTTAATTTAGGATTTTTGTAGTCCGGTTAGTATTTCTTTTCTTCGTTTTTCTGCGCGGATTTATTATTAAAAAATAAAAGTCAACCGACCTAACCGGGCCGTGACCGCCTGGGACACTAGCCCGGCCGGCCTTTAAAGCCGCGGGGGCCCGAGCCGCCAGTGCCCTGCCCAAAACCCTAGCGCCGCCACCTGAACCGCCCCGCCGCTGCCGGTTCCGCGCTGCCGCTGCCGCCGCGTCGCCCTCGTCTCCTTGCAGCGCCGCCGCCCCGGAGCCGCCGTCGCCCCGTTCCGCCACCCCGCCGCCGGATCCCCTCGCCGCCGTCGCCGCCAGCCCCGTCGGAGTCGCCGCCGACCTCGCTGGACCTCGCTGAGGTAGCCCACCGCCGCAACCGGTTTTCGTTAGGAAACCGTATGGTTTTTTCTTTTCGAAAACCCTAGTTTTTTTATTTAGATCGGTTTTATTTTTTTCCCTGGTTTAGTTATTTAGCGAACGCCCGTTCGTACGTTCGTTTTAACGAACGGTTTTCACCCGTTAGCCGCAGACAGCGAACGTTCGTTCGTTAGCCTGTTCGTCAGTTTTCTTTTTCCACGGTTTTTCCGTGATTATTTTCGATCGCGATTTCTGCCCTAATCTTCGTTCTAGTATAACTTTTTGCTCGTTTATCGGAATCAGGCTATTCAAGCGCCTAGATCTTCGTCTCGAAACCCTCTTTCTGTTTAACCAACTTGAGCGAGATTTTGCTACTGTAAAATTTGACTTTAGTCCAGATTAGTAAATGGATCTTGTTTCTTTCGCAGTTTGAGTTCCGTTGCTTCGTTTGGTTTGTTTGTTTTTGCAAACCGGAGTTCTTAAGTTGAACTTTCTGGTTAGATTTCTTATTTGAGTTTTATCTGTGCTTCTAGTTGTGTGCTTATTGTATGCTTGTTTGTTTGCGATAGAGTACCCGGAGTGCGAAGCGTGCTACTACGAGTCTCTAGGTTTCGCGGATCATCAGCAAGGCAAGTAACACTTTGATCATACCTCTTTACTATCCCGTTTTATTTGCATTAGATCAATCCTCAAACAATTGCATGGTTAGGATCTGATTAAATTGGGTGTTTTGGGAAGTAGATGAGGTAGTACCTATTCACCTGTTTATTATCAATCCTTTGGGAGTTACTTCTACGTGGCTTATATTGCTATGCTATGCTCGTAGATGTGGATTGGGTTTGAGTGTATCCATGACAGATGTGAGTTTATTAATTAATGGTTCAACTTAAGGTGGCAACTTAAATACACATCTGGGTGGATTGCTTGTGGGCACCTGGAGAATCCAGTGTTGTCCTAGGATATCCCGGAGGACCCGTGTGATCATCCTACGGCCCGCCACCCAGGCTCAAAGGGATCATAAGATTATTCATGCTAGAAACTTCCGTGTGCAGCCACAAGCCATTATGGGCTCTGGCATAGTTGAGTATGTTGTGTGACCTCTTTCAGTGGTAGGCTAGCAGATGTAGGGGATGTAGGTGGTACTGTCTACCCAGAGTAAAGAGTTAATGCTTCTGAAAGACTGTGTCTCGGTCATCCGTTTCTCAAACATCATGAAGTGCGAGAAATCCAACGGAGGTTATCGAGTCTTGTGGGGAAAAGTGCGCAAACCTCTGCAGAGTGTATAAACTAATCATGGTTAGTCGTGTCCCCGGTTATGGACATCTTGAGTATCTAGTTCTTGGATTATCATGTTGATCTCATCACTATTAATATAATTTGATTGGGTAATGATGATGCTTAATTGGGATTGAGTTGGAGGAACCTTCTCAATGTTTAACAACCACCATGATAGTTAAATAAAATATATTCCTTTGTTGTAGGGAAAATTGGCTTTTCGCAAAACATATTAACCATACAGCCTCCACCAGCCAAATATGCATGTAGTGATAGCATTTATTCTGTTCATTACTCTATGTGTTACATTGCCAGCATATTCCATGTGCTGACCCGTTTTGGGCTGCAACGTTCATGTTGTAGGCTTTTCAGACAAAGAGTAAGGAGCCATAGGTCGTTGTCTTTCACTCAGGGAGCCACCCGGCTCAGTGTCCAGGTTCACCGCAACACTTTCCCCTCGGGAGAGCCGCGCGAGGGGGTTGGGCACGGGGGCTTCGCTCGGGTCACCCCCAAGCGTATGCCGCCCTGCCAGGTCTCTCGGACCTAGTCGTCACGCGCCCTCCCGAGCGGAGCCAAGGTATGAAGGTCGTTTGGACGTCAAGGGGGACTCCTGAGCTTCGCGACTCAGGAGCCTAACTGGCCACGTAGCCCGTCACCCCTTGGTCTCGTCCTGGTGATCCGGACGACCCAATGGCGGCTGAGGTATGCGCGGGGTCGGGCCCTGCCGACGTAGAACACTAGGCCTACTCCTGCATCTCCTTTCTATAAGTTGTTTGCGCGTCAAGAGGGACTCCTGACCATCGCGACTCAGGAGCCTAACTGGCCACATAGCCCCTCACCCTTTGGTCTCGTCCTGGTGATCCGGACGACCCAACGGCGACTGAGGTATGCGCGGGGTCGAGCCCTACCGACGTAGAACATGAAGCAAACAGGAAGGAAATCGCGGAACTCAAATAAATATTACGAAACATACTGTTCTTTGAAATACCAAACACAAGTTTAACGCCTCCACGAGACATGGTACGTGTTGCTGAGGCAAGGAAAGGAGTCACCAGCAGGTCATCCCATCATCCCTGGACGCCGCCGTCGCGCGCGAGAGGTGCCCCTTCGACAGAGATGTTGCCCTCACCTGCGCCGCTCGCCGGAGTTGTAGGTTCAGTAGTACCACCAGTTGGGGGCGTAGGGTCGAGGGCGTGGAACTTCTTTAGCAAAGCCTTCACCTGGCCCTTCACGGCTTCGGCAGCAACTGCGCAGCGCTCGTCATCCACAGGCTCCAGCAGCTCGTCAAGGTTGGCGTCAGGATCACGAAGATGGAGGTGGCTGAAGACGCGCATCAGCATGGCCGAGGAAAGCGTGCGGGCTTCTCCCTCTACCAAGGGGCCGATTCCACCCACGACCTCCTCAAGCGCCTCGACCAGATGAGGAAGCAGCTGGGTGGGGCCCTTGTCATCTATAGCCAGCGGCTCCTCCAAGCCCTTCTCGTAGAGTGCCCGCAGCGCCACGCGGGACCTCTCCTCAAGGGACTTGAAGGCCGCGCGGTCCTCAGCCAGGATCTTCTGCTTGGCTTCCAGCTCGGCCTTCTTTGCCTCCATCTTTTGCTGCAGCTTCTCCAGCCGGCTGCGCTCCGTACCCTGCGCCTTTGCCAACTGCTCCAGCTCGGCGTCACGATCCCTGTCGGCGTCCTCTCCGGCCTTCATCTTCTCCTCCTCCGCCTGGCGACCTCGAGCTTCGTCCGCACGCTCCCTGCGCATGATCTCCAGCTCGGCCTCCAGCGACCGACAGCGGTCCTGGGCGGCCCCGGCGTCCTGCAGCGCCACCTCGCGAGCTGTCGCGGCTTGGGCGACGGCCTGCTTGTTCTTCTCGGAGGCCGCCGCAGCCTGGCTCAGCGCCACCCGGACGGACGCATCGGAGTGAAGCTAGCCAGAAATCAACTCCAGGCGCCCCGTCCACCAGGTGATGGTCGATGCCTTGAAGATCCTTCCGCAGCAGGGTCATCGCGGAAAGAGCGTGCTCCAGGACGTCAGGGGAGGCGGAAGGATCCAGGGTCAGCAGTGCGTCGGGGGAAGTAGGAGGCAACGTCGTCACCATGGCCTGGGAGGCTGGGAGCTCCTGAGCCTTGGCGACCCCAGCAACCGAGCCGGACGTTGGCACCTCCGGAGCCAGCGGGGCTACGGGGGCTGCCTCCTCCGGAGGACGCTCCCCCAAGTCTCGTGAGGACGATCGGGCCGGTGAAGCACGGGCGCCGTCACTGCCTTTCCCCATGGAGGGGGGTGCGACCGCCGCAGGCGATTTGGTCCCGAGCAGTACCACCGCTTCCTCCTTCCTTTTCTTCGCCGCGGGCGTCGGCCTAATCGTGCAACAGAAAAGCACCAAGAATCAGCAGCGCCACAAACGGCATCACTCCAACATATGCCTCATAGTAGAAGGCGAAGATCGACAAGAGGAGGACGGAATTGGGATGAAGATGGAGGGCATGGATCTTATAATGGCTGAGGACGGAGTAGAAGAAGTCGGAGAAAGGGGGAACCAACCCGGCGACGATGCTGCTCATGAAGAAGGGGTAGAAAGTGTTGCCTGAGGCTTCCGGTTTGGCGGAGCCAACCCGGAGCATAGTCTTCCTCTTCTCATCACCCTCCACTATCATCAGGAGCACGGTGGCAAGGTTCTTCTCCGAAACACTCAGCGCATAGACGGCGGAGGAGTGGCCCGAGCTTTCTTGGGCGCCATTGTCGGTAGGCTTAAAGGAGGATTTGGGCGGATCTGGAGTGCCTGTGAGCAAAAGAGCAAGAAAGGGGATCTAGAGCAAGACGAAGGAAAGCAATGAAGGCAAATGGAGCCCGCGCCAGCCTTTTGTCAGCCGGGCAGTTGTCGAGTCAGCATGGGGAAGCGGAGACGCCTACGTCTCATCAATCCCACGCATCAACCGAGGCCGCAGGCTGTTGGGGCTCGCGGCGCTCCGCACTTGCCCCTTGGCTTTGCCTCAAAGCCAAGTCCGAGCGCGCCTTGGGCCCGGGGGCTACTGTCAGCGTCCTGGGAACGGGGGTCCCCAGACTTGCCTGCCTGTAGCCCACGGTGTGGCTCCACCAGCGGCCCTGTACGGCCCATCTTCATCAGCAAACACTCAAGACCCTCACGAGGGGCCAAGCCTTGCGAGGCGGACGACGCAAGACCTCCTCGGGGGCAGCCACACTAGGCTAGCTCGCGAGGGGCGGAGAGATAAAGGCAAGGGGCACCTTGCGAAGTCCCTGTGATGCAAGCCATGACAACCAAGGCCAGGCGGGCGCCAGCGCGCGCAGTGTACTCGTTTCCTCTTTGGTGCTAAAGAGGCAAGCGCAGGCGAGGAGTCTCGAGGCATCAGGCAAAGGTTGCCATATCGGTGCAACAAGACCAAGACCAGCCGGACGGCAGGACAGAGGTCACCGTGGAGCCCAGGACGGCGTCACCACCAGAGCCTTTGGCAGGCGAAGACCACCTTTAGTCAGGATAACTTGTACTAGTTGTCTCCCTTCAAATTTGGCCGTTGTTGGATCCCTCCCTGCCTACATTTGGGAAGAGGACCAGGGCCTCTATAAATAGGACTAGCCACCATAGTAGGAGGCAACTGATCTGGGGCCATTCAGATCATCCTCAACCGCACAAGCTCACCGAGCTCAAGGACACCTCTCCTCAGGAGGCTCTTCTTCCTTTGTACTTGTTCATCCTCAGCCCAAGAGGCAATCCACCACACCACACTGGAGTAGGGTATTACACCACAACGGTGGCCCGAACTAGTATAAACCTTGTGTCCCTTGTTCTGCGAGTTCGACGTGCCGAGCTTTGAGATCGTGGTGAGTGTGTGAGCTAGGGGGAGAGATCTTCGTGCGCACCCCAGTGTTCGAACCTCAAGGGTTTTTCGGAACCCGTAATCCGACACCCAGCAAGGGCCTTGCCGGGGGAATCCACCTTGCCCCTTAGCTCTTCATGCTTCTGGCTTGAGCGCTGCCCCGGTAGTCTTGTATCTTTGCTTCCGCTGCCCCGCCAAGCATGGCCGCGGGTGTGGCTACAACTGCCCGTGCCCAAGTAAAGGGGTACAGAAGGCCCCTACTTTTGTACACCGACAGGATGGCCGTCGTCGACCGCTTCCTTGCACCAACACCAATCGCCTCCTCTCACCAGTTAACTCGCTCCTGGAGACCGAAGTCCGGAACATTGCGGCCTCTCTTGAAGCTAGGGCCAACGTCCAAGAGTACGCCAACAACAGCACAAGACGCCGCCGTCGCCGTCGGTCAATGGCCCGAAGACACACAGAGCATGGCAGAGGAGCCGCTTCCCACCACAAGACGCCCCCGCCACCGCCGCGTAATCTAAATTTGCCATGAAAAAGTTCGGATTGCCATGCTTAAAATCCAAACGTTTATCATTTCCGTTTATTTTAGATCGATCATCATATGAATGTAAAGTCGGAGTTAGACTGAATGAAATCTATGGTTTGATCGATTGAATGTTCTGCTAGAGCCGTATCAAATTAAATGTAAAACGTCATCAAGCCACATGTATTCCTTCTCATCCAACGACCTAGACTGCTTCAATATCGAGCGCTCAACACGTTTAGCGTGCAGTTAATTTCATGCCAAAAATAGTGCTAATCACATAATAACACGCAAATAATATCCTACTTAATATCTGCATGCACTTAATATAATTCCAAATTAACGTGCATTGCACGTACACATTGACTAGTACTACTAGTACGTGAAACTGATGCCGTAACTTGTGAACGCCCCAGATATGGTGTTTGCCCGTGCGTCTAAACATGGAAGGGGAGGAGAGAGAGCACACATGGAACGCACCAGTAAGTGAAGGCGAATAGTACGTGCTAATGAGTCGGTCCCACTAATGTACTAAAAATAATATTACATGTTATCCATTAAATAGGCTGTGGTAATATAAAAACATTATATGAACAAAGGGGGTACAACAAACATTGATGTTCTACGTATGTTGCCTATTGACGTGCGGCTTGAAGGCCCTGGTCGCATGTTCGATCCTCATCCTTTTTAATTTTTAATTTATATATGGGTCCAAATTTGTTTCATGAAGGTGGGCCCCTCGGTGTGTAGTTTGTAGCACTTTAATTTGTGGGTCAAAATTTGTTCCATTACAGGTGGACTATCGGTGTGTAGTTTTGTAGCTTATTTGTAATAATTAAAGAGAACAACAGAGTTTTTTGCAATAATACCATGGTGCGACGTTGAAGGCGAGAAAGGACGTGCGAGAGAGCGAGACCGAGCTAGAGGGAAATCAATTGGGGGAGGTGCGGAGGTTGCAACGGTGTTTGGAGTAGTTGTGGGCTGAATGCTACAAAAATATAATCTAAACCCACTGGAATAAATGCCTACACAAATTAATCCAAGGTTGGAGTCCCCCTCGCAATGTAAATAGCTCCGGCTTTGCGAGGGATGGAGAGGTAGCTTCAATGTGTGGAAGATACGGCGTGAGAAAGCGAGGTCAATCGAGACACATATAGATAGAGAGACAAAGTGAGTGTGGTCCGAAATTCATTGAAAAGATATATATGCTCTAGAGAGATATTGTCCGATTGAGCTTTTGGGAAGGGTTAGGGCTGTAAGATAGAGCTTGAGAGATGATCCAGTCACATGCATGTAGATATATTTTGTGCGTGGGAGGAAGCAAGGTCAATCAATTACATATATAAAGGGAGAGAGATTGAGCGAATGTGGGTCGTTGTGCGATCGAAAGAGTGAGACTGGTTGGAGAGAGTGACCTAGATAGACAATGTGCGTGAGAGAGTATACAATATGAATATGTCGAATTAGGCTCAAACATGGAGATATATGGTTTGTGTCCGAGAAAGAGCGAGGTCAATCGAGACATACACACACACACACACACAGACAGAGAGAGAGAGAGAGATTGAGCGAGCGTGGCCCGCCATGAGGTCGAAAGAGTGAGGGTGGCTTGGATGGACTGACCTAGATAGACAATCGGCGTGAGAGAGTATAGAGTGTGTCGAACAAGGCCCGAATAGGGAGATATATCATTTGTGTGTGAAAGAAAACGAGGTTAATCGAGACTCAGATAAAGAGAGCGAGATTAAGCGAGTGTGGCCCGCCGTGCAGAAGAAAGAGTGAGACAGTCTCGAGGGAGTGACCTAGATAGACAACGTGCGTGCGTGTGCACAAGAGGTTGGGGGGCTAGATAGGCAATGCATGTATCTAGCGAGAGAGGGTGGGAGAGAGAGAGAGACAGAGAGCTCAGCATGGGGTGCAATGGCGGGTGTGTGAGGTAAATACATTTGGTAATATAGTGGAAAAAGGGGGTTGTGTAGTTGAGAGAGTTAGAGATCGAAACATGGAGAGAAAGAATGAACGTGTGTCGGAAACCGATAGCTTCCTAAGGTGGTCAGGAGGGGAAGATTGACCAATACAGGAAGTATGTAGCTTGTGTGCCGAGGGGGGGGGGGGCTAAAAACAACATTTGAATGTAGATAGTACGAAACTTAATATCGATGTTTCAATTCGGTGTACATTGTAAGATTTGAACTGAGGACCATGCATATGGGTAATTATTTCAAATTCGTGCCATACTAGGTTTGGAAAAGTTGACATTGACTCAATTGTTGTGTTATTTTGGAGGTCATATGTTTGAATCCATCCAAAGTTTTCTCACTACCATGGTGTTCATCATACACATATGAATTTGTATTAAAAAAAGTAGCACGGATACCGTGAAATGCAAACTCCACGTTAGAATTGGAGATCGCCATGTGACACACACTCTAATTCAAATAACTAATTATGTGACACACACTCTAATCCACGTTAGCGTGGATACCGTTTTGATTTTTTTCAAATAACTCCTCATTAATTAATTTATAGTATCTCGTTTCTAATGACTAATTATTTGCAAGGAAAACACGGGCATGGTAATACATACAGATTCGTTTGCAAATGAAAGAAGATTCGTTTGCATTCTCGAATATAGGCACACCAGGCAGACTAGGGTCGCGTCGTGGTGGTCGCGTGTGTCGTACGGACGCTTAGCACCCAGCCACCCACCCCCCCCCCCCCCCCCGCCCCCCAAAAAAGAAGGACGACAAAATAAGTTCGCGCTTCCACGTTTCGGATTGAAATATCTGGCGGCCCCAATTCCAGCCATGCAAAATCTCCCTTCTCCCCTTCCACGCCCAGATTGCTCAAATCCCTAATTCGCAGCCAACCCAAGCAAAGTTCGAATCGCCCCTCGTCCCGTCTCTTTCCCCACCTCTATGCCGGATGACGACGACGAAGACGACGGTCGCGCTTCACCACCGCACTGGAGCTACCTCATCTATGCCCTCATCCACCGCACCGGGTGGTCCACCGACAACGTCGGCCGCGGCAACCGACGTGCCTCACAGACACCGACTTCCACCGCATCAAGTGCGCTTCACCGACGCCGTCTCCCACCTCACCGGGGCTACTTCACCGAGCACATCGTCGCACCTCCGCCCCCGAGGCCGTTGGGGCTTCACCAATGGTCTCGTCCACCGCATCGTAGCGCTCCGCTGCCGCTCAAGATCTCCATCCGTGTGCGGCCAGCCAACGCCAGCGCATCACCCTCAACGGCTCTGAAGTGACCCGCACTCTAGCTAGGTGACCATGCCCAAACGCCGGCCCGAACTAGGTATCCACACATCACACCATTGTGCACTGTTCCGATGATGTTTGGATATCCTTTCACTGCTGTCTTAGCTTACACGCCTATGCAACTCTGACTTTAACTCTTATTTCTTCTAGAGATACCATCTGAAACAAGCAAAACCATTTTTTAGCGAAGCATGACGACGCTACGGGAGCTGGTACACATCCTGCACACCCGTATAACCTTGTAAGTATATGTCCTCCAGTACAACAGCAAGGTCGATTCCTCTTATTTGATCAACCATTTGCCGTGTCAAAAATGCAGAGGGGGATGCAAGGAGCACAAGGCCTGCACATCCAAGCAAGTGGTAACATGGACTTGTACATCGAACATCCCAAGCCCAAGCAGAGCTGTAGTGAGCCTGTACAACAAGCTGGCGTAAGTCCCTGCATTTCATTTAATTCATACTGGCCTGCATGTATGATTTGTGTGCAGTGGCGGATCCACGAATTCAAGTTACCAGGGGCGAACATTTAACTTAAAAAATACAAAGGCACTTGCACTCCGGAAATCAACATAACTTGAGAAATGTGAAGCTACATGCACTTTGAAAACCACCTAATGATCCAAAGTAGTTCAGATTATAAAACACTAATGATGTAAGCACCAAAAAACACAAAATGCAACATGGTGTACAAGGACTACTAACATGGTTTGTACCTTCTTGAATTATTCGTTCTCTGGCTGAAAAAATCGAAGTGTAATTGCACCTATAACCAGTACGCAAACTGCATATCAATATATCTATCCTGCACAAGTATGCCAATAGTTTCAAACAACACATTAGAAAAGTATTTATGCTACATTGTCATGATACGGGGACTTTCTGGTATATGGCCTCAACGTTTCCTCAAGCCATGAAAATGTACTATAATTTGCTTGTCATCAATGCCTGCAAAGCTCTATGTCTCTCTCAACATAGAAGATCATCATTAGACACTAAATCCTTCAATGGGAGCTTGCAAAATGCTTGCATTAGATCCCTCATTAGACACTATATGTTCATCACCAGGAGCATGTAAAATGTTTGCATCAAATCCTTCATTAGCAGTCTGTTCATTAGACACTTTAGGCTCAAAAACAACATAAGCTTGTATGTTTGCACCGGAAACTTGTTTCGATACATCAGATTTAGTCAGTTCAGTATTGACTGGGGGAGTTATAAAATAAGCAGAAATTGGTTTCATTTTCTCATAGATTCCCTACATACAAGCAGTTTTACAACACCGTCAGGTTTAACTATTGGCCAGAAATTGAACAGTTGAATTAGATATAATCAGGGATGTGATGTACCTGCTCGTTGCGCATGCTGCTCTTGCAAGCTGGGACTGTCCGTTTGCGCAAGCTCGATGCCATGCCTGTGCTGCCGCCGCTGCCTCCCACGCAGGCTACACCCAGGGTTGGATCTTCATCTTCTTGTCCTTCCATTTGCTTGAAGCCCGGCAACCGCCCTCCAACGAGGGCGTGAGGAAGTGTTGTGTCAGCCTGTCCAGTGGCGGCTAGGTTAGGAGCAAACCAGACTGGAGGCTGGAGCGAATGAATTGGGATTTTTCCTGCTGTCGATCGATATGGGAGGCGCTCATTTGGGCCGCGACCCTGCTATAGGGCCTGCCTTGCACTTACGTTATTGGCCCATCCAAATTGAAACCTTTTTCTTCATTTTTTACATTGCCTGCTCGTGCGTTGGGACGAACAAAACTAGCCTGGGCCAACCTGGACAACTCAAACTAGGTGCACACTTTCCAGCCACCCAAGGCGGCCGCCCATACCAGCCCCTACGGTGGCGTCGCCCCTTTTTGCGTGTATGATTGGGGTAGTGAAAAATATTCCAGTGGCCCTTTTGATTTACGAACAGAATGGTTGAATTGCTTGTTTCTATGAATTGAGTTTGCCAATAATGTGAAGGATGCCAGTCTTTTCATCCTATTGTAGATTTCTTAGATCTCGATATGCCAAATGTAATCGCATGAAATATACAGTAAAAGCCAGTGTGATGTGTGTGGCTACAACTAGTCTGACTACCCGTCCTCAAGGACGCACCATCTTACCAGATTAACCATTCGACTTACCAATGCAGTGTGGGAAGAAAGAAGTATTGGGACTGCGTATCCAAGCACTTGATGCCATGGACTCCTTCGTAGAACCTTGTAAGCGAAAAAGAAGTTGCAGTGTGCCTGTAGAAAGAGCTAGCGTAAGTTCAGTTACCTGCTTCTTGGAATTTAGGTAGCCACTTATTGCAAAATTGTTCAATTATGTTGCTTGGCTTAATTTAGTTTGCTACTGATTACATAATGCCGTAGCCTGTTAATCCTATTATAGACTGCGCCTATCTATGTGTTTGATAGTTACTGTTAAAAATTACCTGTTTGCCTATACTTAAATAGCTACTTAAGCACGTAGATAGCTGGTCATATGTACTTCTAGGGTGCAACCGAATTCACGTGTAATTTACGTTCTGATACCCTATTTGTTTAAATGGTTTGTTGTTATCACTTGTAGCACTAGTAATGTTTGCACGTTCATAGATAGACAACTGTCAGGTTTATATGAGGGACACCGTATTTTTAACTTATATATGTGTTGGAATCATTTTGTTTACATCAAAGAAATTTACATATGTCTGTGTTGCTAGTAAACAGTACCGACTTGTTACTTTAATACGCTGCCAAGAACTTGTTAGTTTTACTAGTTCATGTGTAATTAAATACGTTGCCAAAGCTAGTTAGTTTTAGTAGTTTGATGTTAGTTTCTTATGGCTCTTGCCACACTTTATTTATGATTGCTAACATTCAAGTTTGCAGGATCCAACTGAAACTCTGTTGGCACAACAGGTATGTTTTCAGACACTTCCTTGTTTACCTGGTTTGCTGCTGTAACTTGTTGCTATAATCATCTTACCAATTTCGAGTTTTCAGGATCCAATTGGAAGTCCAATTGCACATCAGGTACATTTTCAAAAATATATTTGTGTAACAGGTTTGCTGCTGTAACTTGTTGCTCTAATCAAGTTACTGACTACTCAACTTTTCAGGATCCAAGAGAAACTCCAATGCCACAACAGGTTCCTTTTGCAAAACTTGTTTGTTTAACTACTTTGCTGCTGCAACCGGTTTCTCTAATCACGTTACTGGCTACTCAACTTTTCAGGATCCAAGAGAAACTCCAATGCCACAATAGGAACTTTTTGCAAAACTTGTTTGTTTAACTACTTTGCTGCTGCAACAACCGATTACAATGATGTTAATAACTACTTTTCAGCATCCAATTGAAACTCTTTAATTCCTTGTTTGTTTAACTGGTATGCTGTTATAACTCCTAGCTCAGATGTTTTGCTAACTTCAACTTTTCGGAATCCAATCGGAACTTTAATGGCAAAACAGGTTAGCCCAAGATCAAAGAGCGAGGTCCCCATGGAAATTGTATCATCCCACAACAGTGGCACCGGCCCAATTGTGCATCATGAATTGCCAATTGCTGATGCTCTAGAGGGTAAACTATTGGTAGAAAGAGATTCTGCTTCTGCACTTAGAGATGAAGTTGACATGTTGAGGAAGCAAACACCACAATCACAAGCAGTACTCAAGACAACCATTAAATATTTGGTGGATTTCAAAACGAAGCAAGCTAAGACTGACCGCATTGTTAAGGTCCTGAAGGAAAAAAGGAAATTAAACTCCCACTTGGTAAATCATAGGTGAAATGTTCTTTCCATCGTTGAATAAGCTTTGTGTTGTTTGTTCATGTAATCAATCAAACCATTTGTTTTAGAGATCATATAATGATTGTTTTTTGTTTTTTGGTTTGTAATTTTTTTTAGCACAAGTCTGTATTAATTGATAAGACTCGGAGACATTTCATTTTGATTGCTGTGCCAGACCTACAAATATGCCAATCGGGCTGAATATGCATTCAACAATAATAGTAGTAAAGATGGACCTTAAGTGGCACGCATCGGAAAGGGCCAAGATGATGTACTAGCTTCGCTAAAAAAAAGGATGCTCTTCTAGCAAAAAAAGTACATCAGCCTGACTTATGTATGTTAGTTGATATTATTGATCCATATACTCTATAAGTGTTTATATGTCTGTTAGTTTTGTTCATTATTGATTGATTGACTCAGTATTTGAATCTTGATACATCGCTTGTGTACATATCTAAATGGGAGTACACATTATGCTGCGTGTGACACTTGAGTTGGACATAAAGTGGTTTCAAATATTTGAATTCACCTTAAACTCGATTCTAGCTTATGAATTCGAGTATCGGCATTTGTAAATAATATTCATATATGACAGTGGAATACATCTTTGTCGTGCTTTTGAATATATATAAAAACACATAGAATGATATATAAAGATCCGTATAGGAATACAAAATGGATTCGAATTTAGTTGCTAGGGTAAACGTGGATGCTTATTATCCCAAAATTCAAAAGAAGCGGCAAAATGTACACTCCCATGTCGCCTGCCCGAAGCCAATTGTTTGGGAGATGGAAATTACTGTCTACCCCTTACACGGACAATCCATCGGCCCGATTTCCACTGCTCTCAATAGGGGTAGGTTAGTAACTTTAATTAGACGTGACACGACCGCCTCTGAGCCCATTCAGAAACGGTGGGCGCCAAACATGGGCGGCAAAACACGCTTGATTAAGGCTCGTCCGAAAGACCTCTGTCTCTCCCTCCATTTTCTCATTCATAAACGGTGGGCGGCAAAACAAACTCGACTCGGCCGAAATCGATGTAGGCAAATATTTTCAGTAGGGGCAGGTTTGTAACTTCACTCAGATGTGACACAACCGCCCTACCTGTTAGCCCCATTCATACATCGTGGGCGCCAACCATGGGCGCCAAAAAACCCTCTCCTCGCCCGAAATCGCTCTGGGCAAATGTTGGCGAGATGCGAGATTGCCTTCCTATCCCCAACCGACGAGACGTCCAAATTTTAAACGGGGGCTAATTTCGTAACTTTCCCATATTTCAGATAGGCGCGTCCCAAAAACATGGTTCTCTATACCTCTCCCTCCATTTTCCCATTCATACATAATCTGCGCTAGAACACCATCCCCACACCAGCCTCCTCCATCCGCCACCCCATCCATCACCGCCGTCCTCCACCCCATCCATCGCTGCCGTCCTCCACCCCATCCATCGCCACCGTCCTCCACCATGCCGGAGCGCCTACCAAGACCGCGTCGTCCACTGCTAGAGATGGACGTTTCTCATCCACGGCGACGGACCAAGAGCCTTGCATCGCGTCCTCTCGTTTCATCGGCGCCGTTGTCCTCTTTGTCGGGGCCGCTCACATGGCCTTCTCTTCCACCGCAACGGGACTTATCCCCTAATGCACCCCCTATCGTCGCAGATCTGCATAATGCCACCGACAGCCATCGTACCTCCGATCCCTACACGGCGCCGCAAGAGAGGTGGTACTTCATATCTCCTCAACTTTTTGATCTCAACCAGAAAATAGATCGTAACTTGGTTACTCTAATTTCTTTTCAGCTCTTAGAATTTAGTTCTTAGTTCGAAGCAAACAATGGATGCTAAATAGCATTTCTCCAGTTTGCAGCTTTAAATCTGCCATGGAAAAGTCATAATAGGGTTTAATTGATCATGCTTAGGGTTTAATTGACCATGTTAGTTCCGTGGTGGTTTCTTTAATAGAAATCGGAGGGGAAACCCTCTTTTGCTCAAAAAATGCTTAGGGTTTCCCCCTTTTATGATCACTATACGATCAACATACGTGCTTCGTGTAATAATAGCACTGCTCCACCCATCAAGCTAAACAAGCTTAGTTGTTCAAATACGAATCTGATATTATTAAAACAGAGTCGTTTAATTGGTCAGCTAAATGTTCCTAATTTAGTTTCGAAAATGCATGTTCGCCGCTTGGGTGTGTATCTCTAAAGGGTGCCCACGGTGGGCCGCGGCCCACCCTGGGATTTTGGGTCGGCCTAGGCCCCGATTCCCCTCTGTTCTGCTGCGCGCTTCCGATCTCTACTCGCCCCCAGCCGCCTGCCTCGCCGGCAACTTGCCGTCCCCGGACGGCATGACTATATAGGAGGAGATGCCAGACTAACAGGAGGTCAGGAGCCGCTCGCCTAACTGCGTCATCGCTGCCCGGGCGCGCTGTCGTCCCTACCTTCCCAGTCCGTTCAGGGCTGAGGCGTGCAGCACCCACTAAGCCAACCTGATTTATCCTGAGATACGTCCTCAACACTCAACAGCCACTCCTCATCACCCATTTTCTAATTGATTCATTACTCATTAGGCAGGACTGTCATTAGGGTTTGTTGTGTGCTGAGTGCTACCTACACTTAATGGTTCAGATGTATTTTAGTAATCTTTAGTACCTGTAAAGTTCATAGGGTTTCAAAATTCCGGCCCTAGGAACAGGCACTAGTCATTTTGGATTGTTGGTCGTAGTGACATTGACCCAGATTACTACTGCAGGCCAGGTTTGTTGACAATTTTACTTGTCTTTCTTACTCATTCGATATGATATCCAATTATTCACGTCGATTAGTTGCAAACAATATGTGCTAGACAAACTTCTTGATTCAGATTTTGGATGATCTCTTACTGCAGTTACAATTCTTCATACTTATCCTAGTAAGGTCACAAGTAAATGATTGATTCACTACATGTATGCTTGCCTTGTCATATTTGTTGTCAATATTCTTTTAGGGTGGACCACCCTGTTTCAAAATACTGGAACCGCAGTCATGAGTGAATAGTATTTCTCTGTGTGATCTCTTCCATCATGTGTGGGCAACGAACACTGCATTGTATAGAAAGAAAGTGTCATTTCCAGCTTTTACATAGACTGCGATCTTTTACATGGAATACAATCTGCCTACTTGCTTTGTGTCGCACTACCAGCACTCCACCCTTGAAGCTAAACATTATGCCACTCATAATTCCTTAGTTTATTTGTTCAAATACGAATTTGATATGATTTAATGTTCCTACTTCAGTTTTTAAATGTGTGTCTACATGTTATAGAGACATAAGAGGTTTGTATTTCTGTGTGTGGTCTGGTCAGCACGGTTGGGGGATGAACTTTGCATATGCAGGGGTTTATAGGGAGACACTCTTCGAGTTGAATCCGCAATGCATTCCATAGATAATCTGACTACTTTTCATGTTTTCATGAATCTTAGATTCTGAACAGCATCATAATGATTATGAGCTTGCGCGCATGAAAAGAATAAAGCAGAACAATGCCATGGCTGTCAAACTTGGCATTAAGGGACTGAAATCAAGTCTGGATGCAATGCAATGCAATGCAATGCAATGCAAACACTCTCCACCTATAGATTCATGCTCATAATATGATCCTAACAGTGATTCTGAGCTAGAGAGAGACCTAAGTCAATGTAGCTCCCTAGTAGAGGAGTCAGAGGCAGATGCCCTATCTTATTCACCCATCAAGGTGTTTGCTCTAACCTTCCAAGGTTATATTGGTCGCACATATCTTGCAACTGATGCTTTGCATTGCTTCTACTTTGTTGCACTGCCATTAGCTTAGTTTACACATCGTGTATGTGAATACGCCCTGCCTATCCATTTTCACTACATATTCCATCTGTCATCATACCATATTTATCCATTCAAATGTTGTTCTTGTGTATCAGACGCTCAAAAGGAAGAGGGCGATTGCTAATCGCGAAGGAGAATGAGCAAAGTATTTGGAAAAGGTAGTGACACCTGATAAATCAAATAGCCCATTAGGTGTAGTTGCAATATCACCTGACCCACAAAACACGGCCCCAGCTCTAGCAGACTCTAGCCCTAGTACACTGGTCATTTCTGATGCCCCAACTCAGCAGACCCCAACTGCAGCAAACAGTATGATGATGCCCGTTAACATAGCACCAGCTCTACGACGCAAAACCCCCATTCCAGCAAAGAGTACACCAAATCCAGTTGCCAAATCCCTTTTCGAACCAGAGAGAGCCCCAATTGTAGCAAATAGGACCCCTATTCCATTTCTTCCTAGTTTAAAAGACGAAGCTTATATTGTTGTCAGGAACTTTGTGCGCATCTTTCCTTCATGGAAAGATTATACCGCAGACACAGAACAATTTCCAGTCTTCCTCTGTAACTTACGCGTAAGTAATGTAATAATGTTATTCATGGTAATTATTGCATATGTTTTTGCTAACAAAAGACACAAGATTTCATTCTTTTAAATAGGCGAGGACCAAACTGGATTTTCAAGACGAGCAAGGGTTGGTTGCGCTTTTCAAGCACTCGTTGATGAAGTATCGTTCCTACCTGAGGCAAGCGCACTTCGATGGCAAGCCTCTAAATGAAATTTTTGTAAAGTCTCCGGTGCTACATTTATCAGACAGTGCTGGAATAATCTTGTTACACATTGGTCTCGTCTGCAACGTAAGGTATTGTCTATGATATCACATCGCAATTTGAACTACATTTCTGCATTTGCCTTAACGTCTCACTTGTATGAAACTATTAGTAGAAGAACATTCTTTCTCAAGGGACCATAGAATCTCGCAACTATACTGCACACTGCATTGCTCTTGTGAGTACCTCTTGCCCTGTATGACCATACTTACTTTCATAGCTGTTTGATTATGTAGCATCACTGCACATGTTAGCCTCGTTATCGTCCATTTGGTGGACATTATAAGATCCATATGGACTCTTACATAAATTTAGAATCAACCCAATGCTTTTGAAGAGGTTTAGCTCTGCAGTCCTCTTGTAAGGACTGAACGTCATCTATCATTGTGCTTGCATTAACAGCTACTCCCTTCGTCCCATAATATAAGAACGTTTTGTACAGTACACTAGTGTTCAAAACACTCTTGTATTATGGGAAGAGGGATTGGTTCATTGTGTAGCATTCTGCATCTTATCTCCCTCGCCCACCATTTACTAAAAAATATCATATCTATATTTAATCTTACCATAAAGTTGAATACACAGACAAATCCAGTGCAGAAGTGTAGCCCATTGCTCTTGTCAGTACATTTTGTCCTATAACACTTGTACTTCCAGGGATTGGTAGTTGATTATGTAGCATCAATCTGCATCTTATCTTCATTATCCTCTATCACTTCCAGTATTATCATATCTATAATTAATCTCTACAAAATGTAGAGTACAGGCAATGCTTATGAAGAATATTTTGTGCTGAAATTCTTGAGTTATCCTTCCCTTGACATGGAGAAGGGCATTATAAAGCCGGTGTTAACTGTTAATGTAAGTCAGTCCTTCTAAAGCCTTTATCCTCAACTGCTGTTTAATTTGCTCATACTCGCTATCGTTAAGTGCTGTTTAGTTTGCTGTTTCTATCAAAATGCATGTTCGCAACAACCGTAAGTTCCAAGTTTTAATTGTAAAACCAAATTCCTTATTCATACCATGCACATTACTCAATACTCCCTATATGTATGCTTGTTTTGTGGATCTATAATCCAGTGTGTGGTGAAGCAGCCCACGTTTGCACCTTGTCATCTCATGTTTTATCTTACTGATGTGGCTGATGATATGAACAACATGCCATGCACATTAACCAAAATAGATACAATGATTGTCTTTGCCCTTCTTCTATGCTTGTTATGTTGACATGGTAATCCAGTAGTGTGGTGAAGCTCCCCGGATTATGAACACTGCCAAATTATGCTATTGATATTTTGAACTTACTCTTTATTTTCTAATTTGAAATTGGATGGAATTGACAACACAGTTATCATCTTTGTTTATACACGTGCAAAACATGTCATCTCTCTGCTTGTTTCAGGGTGATATGCCTGATGGCATGCACAAGTCTGCTGAAGGCTGTGAGACAAACCCAACATATATTGCAGGAAAGAAGGCAAAACATCTTGAAGATAGCGAGACAACCCCAAACTCTTGTCTTGATGAAGTGTTCAAGTTACTTGAGACTAGCAGTCAGACAAGCTCACAGAATTCACTGTCTGAATTAGTTCAACTTCTTCAGTCCCAAGTTCTAGCAGAAAGGCATTCTACAACTCAACTTCGACTTGAAGTCCTATCTCTAAGAAAGATTGTGGAGAACACCAATGAGAACCTAATTGCTAAACAGCTACACCTGGAAGCTATGACCGACATGCTAGAACGGTCTCACAGCCTTGCTCAGCAGCTTGCGCAGCAGTTCCCACGCAAGGCTAACCTTTCTTGAACTGTCTTGGAAGTGGTCTTGGTTCAGTATTATTTTTTTACGCTGCAATGGTGCCCAGTTTTTGTAATCTGCTTCTTTGTTGCACTTTATGATCACTAGTGGCGAACTTCGATGCCAAGTGGATGTAATATACCATAAATCCTTTATTGTATAGTGTAGGTTTATTCTAAGTTACTATGTCGTAATTTCTTTATTGTATAGAGTAGGTTTGTTCTTAATTCCTACTAGTTACTGCCATCATTCGTTGTCTGAAAAAAAATCTGATGTAGTCGACCGGACCGAAACATTCGCCTCTAACGGGCCTGGTTTTTAGCGAGCCACAATTGGGCCGACCTGCAACTTTCTTGGGCCTGAATGGCCATTGGGGCCTTCACACTTTGCGCCAGGCCCACAACTTACTCCGGCCTATATTCGGCCCAAATTTTAGTTGGGCCTTTTGTGGACCCAGCGCTTAGTTTGGCCCGTGTAGTTTTGGGCCATTAACAGGCTGGATATTTTGCTGGCCTGTTACGGCCAAGAAGAAACCATGGGCCTTTAGCAGGCCAAAATGCATGTTGGGCCTCAATTTTCACTAGTCGTCGACGGGCCTTCAGCAGGCTGAAATGTAGACCGGGCCTTTTTTGGCCCAGTTATATGACGGGCCGTTACCAAGCCAAAACATATCTCGGGCCTTAGTTGGCCCAGTGATATCATGGTTTAAGAGGTCGAAAGCTTAGTACAGGCATCAACGGGCCGAATTAGACAACAGGCCTTTAACAGGCCCAAAGTCATGTTGGGCTGAACTGTTGCCACCTTTATCACGGGCCGTTAGTGGGCCGGATGTCGCATCGGACCATATATGGCCCATGGGCAGCACGGGCCATTCCCAGGCCAAAAGACACACCGGGCTGAAATGGGCCCATGTACACATCGGGCCTCTAACAGGCCGAAAGTCATTGGGCCGTAATTGGGCCCAAATATTCGGCGAACAATTAACGGGCCAGATCTGGCTTTGGGCCATAAATGGGCCATTTTTAAACAGGCTGTTATTGGGCTGGCCCACTAGTACCTGAGTAAGTACTACGGGCCTTTGATTGGGCCGGCCTTTTTAACCTATATGGGCCTCTGTTGGGCCCTGCCACGTGTCGACGTATCATAGGCATGTCTCCTCCAATGGACGGACGACATCTGGCCCACCGAGGAGCAGACACGTGTTTCCTCCATCCAATGATGATTTAAAATGCCCATTGATCCCGGCTGTTAACGGGTTATCGGATCCAAACCGGAACCCGATAGCTTAACGGCGACCCGTTATGGTGGATTCCACGTGTCGGTCACCCTTGACGAAAGCACTTCTATGGCGCGTGATTTATCGTCATGGAAGTGGACACTTCTGGGATGATAATTCTGGTAATGTCATGGAACACTTCTACGACAGCACAGGTATGACTATCTTGATTCTGTCATAAAATCGTCATGGATGTACATGCACGACAAAAAATGTGACCTACTGTGACAAACATGTATCATCTCGGAAGTGTATTTTTTTGTAGTGAATGCCCATTCTTACCGTTAATGCATCTACCTATAAAGAGAGCAAAATAATTTATGGCAGGAAAGTGAATGCTCCCTATGGTAGCTTGTGTGATATTTCTAGTTTCACCCACAGTGATGCTAGCAAGGAAATCATTGTATTCAAATTTGTGAGGCTCACTAAGAAGTCCCCACTGTGGAATTTTGCAAGCAATATTAAAATCTTCAAGGTCCATGGTATATGATTCATCATAAAGATCAAATAAAACCGTATGGGTATTGCGCTTAGACGAAAATTCAGACCTCCGCACAAAGGAATCGGTGAGGTAATAGTATTGTCGGCACTTATCTGATACGAAGTCCTCAAGATCAGCATTACATACGTACGCGTCAAATTCATCCTTGAAGCCTGCATGAACAATGAATTCATCCGATGGATTCACAAGGCCGCACTTGATCTTCCCTTGGTGGTTCAAGGTCCGGCTCACGTATCACGAGCCTCGGTGCTTGCTTCCTCGAAGAACCACCTTGGTACATTTTCCTAGACATTTTTCTTCCTCTGAAAAATTTCTGAAATTTATAGTGACTCAAAATAAAAGTGAACCAAACTCAACAAGATTGATAGAAACTACTCCTACAAGTGCCTAGAGGCTATATCATGCATAAAAACTTCTTTGGATCATATAAATTTGACATGCAAGCTCAAGAACAAGGTCACCACAGCAGCAAAAATTTGCAATAAATAAAGCACTAGAACAAAAACTAATTGGACCATTGGAGGAGTCACATACCGAAGAACAATCCACCAAAGCAGTTTTGCGAATGGAGCTTTGAGCAAGTAGATTGAAAATGGCAGCAAAATGAGCAAGAACACGGGTTTGAGCTATGGGATGATTTTTCTGAAGGAAGATGAAGTGGATGTGTGCTGGAATAAGTGGAGGGGACCCACAAGACAGGGGGCGCGCCCAGGGGGGTAGGGCGCGCCCTCCACCCTTGTGGTCCACTGGTGCATTCCCCTTGTGCAAGTTCAGTGCCAGAAATCCTCTTCATCCTTTTTCTTGGATGGCTTAGGAGGAAAGGGCATGGGTTTCTGAACCCATGGTTCTCTTTCTCTATGATGTTTCCAAGCAACAAAGTCTCTCTTATCATAACGTTGATTCTTTGATTGTGGGTTATCAAGATCAACAGCAGGTTCAATCTATACATCAGTATCATTACTAGGTTGAGCATCAACATGAACATCATCATTAACATTATCACTAGGCGTTCATCACCAGATTGTGTTTCAGTATCAAAAATAGAAATATCATTAGGATTCTCAGGTGTATCTATAACAAGTTCAATAGAAGCATGCAAAGTCCTATCAGTTTTCTTTTTCTTTTTATTACTAGGACTAGGTGCATCAGTATTAATTCTATGAGAATCTTGCTCAACTCTCTTAGGATGGCTGATACGTCTCCAACGTATCTATAATTTTTGATTGTTCCATGCTATTATATATTCTGTTTTGGATGTTTAATGGGCTTTATTATACACTTTTATATTATTTTTGGGACTAACCTACTAACCCAAGGCCCAGTGCAAATTTCTGTTTTTTTTCCTATTTCAGTGTTTCGTAGAAAAGGAATATCAAACGGAGTCCAAACGGAATGAAACCTTCGGGAGAGTTATTTTTGGAACAAAAGTGATCCAGAGGACTTGGAGTGGACATCAAGAAACGAACGAGGAGGCCACGAGGCAGGGAGGCGCGACTGCCCCCTGGGCGCGCCCCCACCCTCATGGGCCCCTCGTAGCTCCACCAACCTACTTCTTCCTCCTATATATATCCATATACCCCGAAAACATCCAGGAGCACCACGAAACCCTATTTCCACCGCTGCAACCTTCTGTACCCGTGAGATCCCATCTTGGGGCCTTTTCGGGCGCTCCGCCGGAGGGGGAATTGATCACGGAGGGCTTCTACATCAACACCATAGCCTCTCCCATGATGTGTGAGTAGTTTACCTCAGACCTTCGGGTCCATAGTTATTAGCTAGATGGCTTCTTCTCTCTCTTTGGATCTCAATACAAAGTTCTCCTCGATCGTCTTGGAGATCTATTCGATGTAATTCTTTTTGCGGTGTATTTGTCGAGATCTGATGAATTGTGGGTTTATGATCAAGATTATCTATGAACAATATTTGAATCTCCTCTGAATTCTTTTATGTATGATCGGTTATATTTGCAAGTCTCTTCGAATTATCAGTTTGGTTTGGCCTACTAGATTGATCTTTCTTGCAATGGGAGAAGTGCTTAGCTTTAGGTTCAATCATGCGGTGCTCGATCCCAGTGACAGAAGGGGAAACGGCATGTATTGTATTGTTGCCATCAAGGATAAAAAGATGGGGTTTATATCATATTGCTTGAGTTTATCCCTCTACATCATGTCATCTTGTTTAATGCGTTACTCTGTTCTTATGAACTTAATACTCTAGATGCATGCTGGATAGCGGTCGATGTGTGGAGTAATAGTAGTAGATGCACGCAGGAGTCGGTCTACTTGTTGCAGACGTGATGCCTATATACATGATCATGCCTAGATATTCTCATAACTATGCACTTTTCTATCAATTGCTCGACAGTAATTTGTTCACCCACCGTAATACTTATGCTATCTTGAGAGAAGCCACTAGTGAAACCTATGGCCCCCGGGTCTATTTTCCATCATATACGTTTCCAATCTATTTTTACTTTGCAATCTTTACGTTTAATCTTTATCATAAAAATACCAAAAATATTATCTTATCATCTCTATCAGATCTCACTTTTGCAAGTGGCCGTGAAGGGATTGACAACCCCTTTATCGCGTTGGTTGCAAGGTTCTTATTTGTTTGTGTAGGCATGAGGGACTTGCGTGTGGGCTCCTACTGGATTGATACCTTGGTTCTCAAAAACGGAGGGAAATACTTATGCTACTTTGCTGGATCACCCTTTCCTCTTCAAGGGAAAAACCAACGCATGCTCAAGAGGTAGCAAGAAGGATTTCTCGCGCCGTTGCCGGGGAGGCTTACACCAAGTCAAGTCAAGATTTGATCTCCCGCCAACGTGTGATTTCTGGCGCCGTTGCCGGAGAGTCTACGCACAAGTCAAGACATACCAAGTACCCATCACAAACTCATATCCCTCGCATTACATTATTTGCCATTTGCCTCTCGTTTTCCTCTCCCCCACTTCACCCTTGCCGTTTTATTCCCCCTCTCTTTCCGTTCGCCTCTTTTTTGCTTGCTTCTTGTGTGCCTGTTTGCCCTAATGGCCCTGCCTAAAAACGTTGATCCTTACCTTAAAAGGTTGGAAGAAATTGAAAACAACGTTAGAAGCTTTATGACTTTGCAATTTGAGCATAATAATTTCTTTAGAAACGAGCTTAAAGAACAAAAAAGTTTTATGGAGTACATGAATAAAGACCTTGATGATATGTATAAAGAATTTTATGGTTTGAAATCTCAGTTTTCTCATCTTGAAAAATTAATAGCCCAAATTTCGGATAAGCAGGCCACCTTAGTTAGTAAGATGGCCGCCAAACTGGAAGATCTAGAAGGTAATAAGGATGAAGATCTAAAAGTGATTGATGTGTCTCCTATTAAATCTTTGTTTTGCAATATGAATCTTGATAACGATGGGACTGGAGATGAGTCAACTTTAGTTAAAAGGCGTCCCAATGATTCGGAGGTTTTAGATCTTGATGCAAAAATTCGTAAAAGTGGGATTGAAGAGGTCAAAACTTTACATAGAAATGAACCCACTATTTTGGATTTCAAGGAATTTAAATATGATAATTGTTCTTTAATAGATTGTATTTCCTTGTTGCAATCCGCGCTAAATTCTCCGCATGCTGATAGTCAGAATAAGGCTTTTACCAAACATATCGTTGATGCTTTAATGCAATCCTATGAAGAAAAGCTTGAATTAGAAGTTTCTATCGCTAGAAAACTTTATGATGAGTGGGAACCTACAATTAAAATTAAAATTAAAGATCATGAATGCTATGCTTTGTGTGATTTGGGTGCTAGTGTTTCCACGATTCCAAAAACTTTGTGTGATATGTTGGGTTTCCGTGAATTTGACGATTGTTCTTTAAACTTGCACCTCGCGGATTCCACCATTAAGAAACCTATGGGAAGGATTAATGATGTTCTTATTGTTTCAAATAGGAATTATGTGCCCGTAGATTTCATTGTTCTTGATATAGATTGCAATCCTTCTTGTCCAATTATTCTTGGTAGACCTTTCCTTAGAACGATTGGTGCAATTATTGATATGAAAGAAGGAAATATTAGATTCCAATTTCCGTTAAGGAAAGGCATGGAACACTTTCATAGAAAGAAAATAAAATTACCTTATGAATCTATTATGAGATCCACTTATGGATTGTATGCCAAAGATGATAATACCTAGAGTTATCCTTGCCTTTATGCCTAGCTAGGGGCGTTAAACGATAGCGCTTGTTGGGAGGCAACCCAATTTTATTTTTGTTTCTTGCTTTTTGGTTCTGTTTAGTAATAAATAATTGATCTAGATTCTGGTTAGATGTGGTTTTATGTTTTAATTAGTGTTTGTGCCAAGTAAAGCCTATAGGATCTTCTTGGATGATAGTTATTTGATCTTGCTGAAAAAGTCAGAAACTTTCTGCTCACGAAAACAATTGTTAAAAATCACCAGAACGTGATAAAATACTGATTCCAATTGCAGTAGTTCAATAAACAAATTAACTAGGTCTTCCTATTTTGGTAGATGTTTCTAAGTTCCAGAAGTTTGCGTTAGATCCAGATTACTACAGACTGTTCTGTTTTTGACAGATTCTGTTTTTCGTGTGTTGTTTGCTTATTTTGATGAATCTATGGCTAGTATCGGAGGTTATGAACCATAGAGAAGTTGGAATACATTAGTTTTAACACCAATTTAAATAAATAATGAGTTCATTACAGTAACTTGAAGTGGTGTTTTGTTTTCTTTCGCTAACGGAGCTCATGAGATTTTCTGTTGAGTTTTGTGTTGTGAAGTTTTCAAGTTTTTGGGTAAAGATTTGATAGATTATGGAACAAGGAGTGGAAAGAGCCTAAGCTTGGGGATAGGCACCCCAAGGTAAAATCCAAGGACAATCAAAATCCTAATCTTGGGGATGCCCCAGAAGGCATCCCCTCTTTCGTCTTCGTCCATCGGTAACTTTACTTGGAGCTATATTTTTATTCACCACATGATATGTGTTTTGCTTGGAGCGTCTTGTATGATTTGAGTCTTTGATTTTTATTTCACCACAATCATCCTTGCTGTACAGACCTTTTGGGAGATACACACATGATTCAGAATTTATTATAATACTCTTTGTGCTTCACTTATATCTTTTGAGCTAGAAAATTTTGCTCTAGTGCTTCACTTATATCTTTTAGAGCACGGTGGTGGTTATGTTTTATAGAAATTATTGATCTCTCATTCTTCACTTATATTATTGTGAGAGTCCTTTTGAACAGCATGGTAATTTTCTTTGGTTAAAATTTTAATCCTAAAGTGATAGGCATCCAAGATGGATATAATAAAATCTTTCATATAAGTGCATTGAATACTAAGAGAAGTTTGATTCTTTCTGATTGTTTTGAGATATGAAGATGGTGATATTAGAGTCATGCTAGTTGAGTAGTTGTGAATTTGAGACATACTTGTTCTAAAGTTTGTGATTCCCGTAGCATGCACGTATGGTGAACCGTTATGTGATGAAGTCGGAGCATGATTTATTTATTGATTGTCTTCCTTATGAGTGGCGGTCGGGGATGAGCAATGGTCTTTTCCTACCAATATATCCCCCTAGGAGCATGCGCATAGTACTTCGTTTCGATAACTAATATATTTTTGCAATAAGTATGTGAGTTCTTTATGACTAATGTTGAGTCCATGGATTATACGCACTCTCATCCTTCCACCATTGCTAGCCTCTCTAATACCGCGCACCTTTCGCCGGTATCATAAACCCACCATATACCTTCCTCAAAACAGCCACCATACCTACCTATTATGGCATTTCCATAGCCATTCCGAGATATATTGCCATGCAACTCACCACCGTTCCGTTTATTATGACACGCTTCATCATTGTCATATTGCTTTGCATGATCATGTAGTTCACATCGTATTTGTGGCAAAGCCACCATTCATAATTCTTTCATACATGTCACTCTTGATTCATTGCATATCCCGGTACCCCGCTGGAGGCATTCACATAGAGTCATATTTTGTTCTAAG
Source organism: Aegilops tauschii subsp. strangulata (assembly GCF_002575655.3). Classification (NCBI taxonomy): domain Eukaryota; kingdom Viridiplantae; phylum Streptophyta; class Magnoliopsida; order Poales; family Poaceae; genus Aegilops; species Aegilops tauschii. The sequence continues at coordinate 96,722,773 of NC_053038.3, forward strand.
TATTGAGTTGTAATTTTTGAGTTGTAAGTAAATAAAAGTGTGATGACCATCATTATTAGAGCATTGTCCCAAGTGAGGAAAGGATGATGAAGACTATGATTCTCCCACAAGTCGGGATGAGACTCCGGACGAAACAAAATAAAAAGAAAAGAGGCCATAAAAAAAGAAGAAGGCCCAAACAAAAAAATGAGAGAAAAAGAGAGAAGGGACAATGTTACTATCCTTTTACCACACTTGTGCTTCAAAGTAGCACCATGATCTTCATGATAGAGAGTCTCCTATGTTGTCACTTTCATATACTAGTGGGAATTTTACATTATAGAACTTGGCTTGTATATTCCAATGATGGGCTTCCTCAAAATGCCTTAGGTCTTCATGAGCAAGCGAGTTGGATGCACACCCACTTAGTTTATTTTGTTGAGCTTTCATACACTTTTTTTGCGAGGAAGCTTTCATACACTTATAGCTCTAGTGCATCCGTTGCATGGCAATCCCTACTCACTCGCATCGATATCTATTGATGGGCATCTCCATAGCCCATTAATACCCCTAGTTGATGTGAGACTATCTTCTCCTTTTTTTGTCTTCTCCACAACCACCATTCTATTCCACATATAGTGCTATATCCATGGCTCACGCTCATGTATTGCGTGAAGATTGAAAAAGTTTGAGAACATCAAAAGTATGAAACAATTGCTTGGCTTGTCATCGGGGTTGTGCATGATTAAATACTTTGTGTGATGAAGATAGAGCATAGCCAGACTATATGATTTTGTAGGGATAACTTTCTTTGGCCATGTTATTTTGAGAAGACGTGATTGCTTTGTTAGTATGCTTGAAGTATTATTGTTTTTATGTCAATATTAAACTTTTATCTTGAATCTATCAGATCTGAACATTCATGCCACAATAAAGAAAATTACATTGAGAAATATGCTAGGTAGCATTCCACATCAAAAATTCTGTTTTTATCATTTACCTACTCGAGGACGAGCAGGAATTAAGCTTGGGGATGCTTGATACGTCTCCAACGTATCTATAATTTTTTATTGTTCCATGCTATTATATATTCTGTTTTGGATGTTTAATGGGCTTTATTATACACTTTTATATTATTTTTGGGACTAACCTACTAACCCAAGGCCTAGTGCAAATTGCTGTTTTTTTGCCTATTTCAGTGTTTCGCAAAAAAGGAATATCAAACGGAGTCAAAACTAATGAAACCTTTGGGAGAGTTATTTTTGGAACAAACGTGATCCAGAGGACTTGGAGTGGACGTCAAGAACGAACGAGGAGGCCACGAGGCAGGGAGGCGCGCCTGCCCCCCTGGGCGCGCCCCACCCTCGTGGGCCCCTCGTAGCTCCACCGACCTACTTCTTCCTCCTATATATATCCATATACCCTGAAAACATCCAGGAGCACCACGAAACCCTATTTCCACCGCCGCAACCTTCTGTACCCATGAGATCCCATCTCGGGGCCTTTTCCGGCGCTCCGCCGGAGGGGGAATCGATCACGAAGGGCTTCTACATCAACACCATAGCCTCTCCGATGATGTGTGAGTAGTTTACCTCAGACCTTCGGGTCCATATTTATTAGCTAGATGGCTTCTTCTCTCTTTTTGGATCTCAATACAAAGTTCTCCTCCATCTTCTTGGAGATCTATTCGATGTAATTCTTTTTGCGGTGTGTTTGTCGAGATCCGATGAATTGTGGGTTTATGATCAAGATTATCTATGAACAATATTTGAATCTCATCTGAATTCTTTTACGTATGATTGGTTATATTTGCAAGTCTCTTCGAATTATCAGTTTGGTTTGGCCTACTAGATTGATCTTTCTTGCAATGGGAGAAGTGCTTAGCTTTGGGTTCAATCATGCGGTGCTCGATCCCAGTGACAGAAGGGGAAACGACACGTATTATATTGTTGCCATCGAGGATAAAAAAGATGGGGTTTATATCATATTGCTTGAGTTTATACCTCTACATCATGTCATCTTGCTTAATGCGTTACTCTGTTCTTATGAACTTAATACTCTAGATGCATGCTGGATAGCGGTCGATGTGTGGAGTAATAGTAGTAGATGTAGGCAGGAGTCAGTCTACTTGTTGCGGACGTGATGCCTATATACATGATCATGTCTAGATATTCTCATAACTATGCACTTTTCTATCAATTGCTCGACAGTAATTTGTTCACCCACCATAATACTTATGCTATCTTGAGAGAAGCCACTAGTGAAACCTATGGCCCCCGGGTCTATTTTCCATCATATACGTTTCCAATCTATTTTTACTTTGCAATCTTTACTTTTAATCTTTATCATAAAAATACCAAAAATATTATCTTATCATCTCTATCAGATCTCACTTTTGCAAGTGGCCGTGAAGGGATTGACAACCCCTTTATCGCCTTGGTTGCAATGTTCTTATTTGTTTGTGTAGGCACGAGGGACTTGCGTGTGGCCTACTACTGGATTGATACCTTGGTTCTAAAAAACTGAGAGAAATACTTACGCTACTTTGCTTCATCACCCTTTCCTCTTCAAGGGAAAATCCAACGCATGCTCAAGAGGTAGCAAGAAGGATTTCTCGCGCCGTTGCCGGGGAGGCTTACACCAAGTCAAGTCAAGATTTGATCTCCCGCCAACATGTGATTTCTGGCGCCGTTTCCAGGGAGTCTACGCACAAGTCAAGACATACCAAGTACCCATCACAAACTCTTATCCCTCGCATTACATTATTTGCCATTTGCCTCTCGTTTTCCTCTCCCCCACTTCACCCTTGCCGTTTTATTCGCCCTCTCTTTCCGTTCGCCTCTTTTTCGCTTGCTTCTTGTGTGCCTGTTTTCCCAAATGGCCCTGCCTAAAAACGTTGATCCTTACCTTAAAAGGTTGGAAGAAATTGAAAACAATGTTAGAAGCTTTATGACTTTGCAATTTGAGCATAATAATTTCTTTAGAAACGAGCTTAAAGAACAAAAAAGTTTTATGGAGTACATGAATAAAGAGCTTGATGATATGTCTAAAGAATTTTATGGTTTGAAATCTCAGTTTGCTCATCTTGAAAAATTAATAGCCCAAATTTCGGATAAGCAGGCCACCTTAGTTAGTAAGATGGCCGCCAAACCGGAAGATCTAGAAGGTAATAAGGATGAAGATCTAAAAGTGATTGATGTGTCTCCTATTAAATCTTTGTTTTGCAATATGAATCTTGATAATGATGGGACTGGAGATGAGCCAACTTTAGTTAAAAGGCGTCCCAATGATTCAGAGGTTTTAGATCTTGATGCAAAAATTGGTAAAAGTGGGATTGAAGAGGTCAAAACTTACATGGCAATGAACCCACTATTTTGGATTTCAAGGAATTTAATTATGATAATTGTTCTTTAATAGATTGTATTTCCTTGTTGCAATCCGCGCTAAATTCTCCGCATGCTTATAGTCAGAATAAGGCTTTTACCAAACATATCGTTGACGCTTTAATGCAATCCTATGAAGAAAATCTTGAATTAGAAGTTTCTATCCCTAGAAAACTTTATGATGAGTGGGAACCTACTATTAAAATTAAAATTAAAGATCATGAATGCTATGCTTTGTGTGATTTGGGTGCTAGTGTTTCCACGATTCCAAAAACTTTGTGTGATATGTTAGGTTTCCGTGAATTTGATGATTGTTCTTTAAACTTCCACCTCGCGGATTCCACCATTAAGAAACCTATGGGAAGGATTAATGATGTTCTTATTGTTGCAAATAGGAATTATGTGCTCGTAGAATTCATCGTTCTTGATATAGATTGCAATCCCTCATGTCCCATTATTAGGAGGGCACCCGTGAATTCGGCTAGCCATGTCTTGTGATTGTATGGTTGAGGGAAAGTGTTGAGGATATAGACCTTAGAGTCACCCGCCAGGAGGGGCCGGGTTACTCTAATGGTCATTGCCAGAAGCCCGGAGCCAAGTTTTAAGACGATGGGCCAGAGATGGGCTGAGACCCGGATGTAGTTTAGGGCCTGTAGTTACAATCATTATTATAGTAGACTTGTAGTGTAAGGCAAGTATAGTTTAGAGTCCGAGCCGGATGCTCTTATGAGCCGGCCGGGACTCTAAGGGCTGCTGGGCGTCAGCCTCCCTATATAAAGGGACGACCCGGCAGCGGTTCAAGGGGACAACAATCTCATCGAGAGCCGGGCATAGCTGTTTAGCTCCCTGGCAATCGTAACCCTAATCAGTAACACCTCAAACTGGACGTAGGCTTTTACCTTCACCGTAAGGGGCCGAACCAGTATAAACCCTCGTGTTCCTTGTCCCGCATAACCCCTTCAAGCTTCCTAGTTGCGATGGCTCCACGACTAAGTCCTAGCTCGAGGACATCTGCCGTGACAACTCCACGACAGTTGGCGCCCACCGTGGGGCACGCGCACGGTGGATCTGAGTTCTTGAAGGGCAGCTTCGAAGGGCTCAAGGGATACGCTATGGGCCGGATGACCAAGAGTCGTCGCGGCAACCTCTACATCGACGATGCGGACTGGGGCCCCGACGCCGGCTCAATTGAGTACGGGTACCGAGTCCCCTTTGGCGGAATTCATGTCTTCATTGGCAAGATTGGCGAGCCGGGCCCCGAGCCGGATCTCTGCGCCGATCTCATCGAAACGGCTCAGCGTGCATGACCCGCCCGGGCCCGGCCTGCCTTAAGGCATGCTTTTGTGGGGTGTATCCATGGAGGACTCGCCGATCGATCTGGATCCGGCGATGAGACGGCCGCCGGCTCCGACGGCGAGTCGGCCACCGATGAATCAAACTCACTGTACCAACTTCAAGATGGCAGGCTCATGGGTTGTTCCGACGGCGACAGTATTCCGGACCTCTTTGAGCCGCCAAGTCAGGTTGGAGTTTTTATGGCTGGTGCGCCGCCTGTTCAGAACCCCGCTGCTGGATCGGGAAACCCGGTGCCTTCTCCGGCTCAGGTGCTGATGGATCTCACGGACAAGATGACGGCCCTGTTAACCGCCACGGTTGACCTGGCGAATCAAGCTCAGCATGATGCGGAGGTGGCACAGTTAAAATCGGATTTGATAAAAGCCAAAGAGGATCTTGCAGCGGAAGGGATCAGGCTGGCTGCGGAGCGGGCGGCTCTCGACGCCCGGACTCAGCTGATTCAGGCGCAGTCCTTCCAACTCACGATGGATCAGAACGCGGCCAACGAGGTCATGAGAAGGAGGCATCAGAAGGCCCAGTCTCGACTCCCGCCGGTTTACGATCCACGCAATCTCTTCAACACGCCGGGTGCAGGTCTAGTAACCCGCCAGGGGTCATTGCGCCCGGGTCTGGACCCCTTATTCAGCCACGAGTGATGGGGCCTCCCCAGGTGCCCCCTGCCCCGCCTCAGTATGTGCCAATACCCCCGGGTCATTATGATAACCCGCTGGAAAACATGGTAGCTGCGGCAGCACGGCTGGCGGCTCTCCCCGTTGACGGCGACTCTCCGGCGGCCATCGAAACCCGCCGGGTCAGGGAACTCCTGCAGACGGCACTAGCGCAGCAAGAGGCGTACTCCTACAGCCGTGACAGGATCCACTCGACCCCTCGTCCAGGCCAGAGCCCGAGTTACAGCCGGCACATGGTCTCCGCAACCGGTTCAAGTAATGTCCGACGCCATGACCCGCCCCCTGGCCATGGCCCGGCTCATAATGGAGCCTTCTACGCAACAGACCAAGCGCGGCAAGAGGTGGAGCAGGCGCCTCAATTGACGGCTTATCAGACCCCCCCCCCCCCGGCTTATCCGACGACGTCCGTTGATGTGGGTATTTCTACCAGGACCGGGGGTGTCCCTTGTTTGGTACCAGCCATCCGTAATGAACGTCTGCCTAAGGACTTCAAGGGCCCTAGGAAGGTGCCTAACTATACAGCGGACTTACAGCCTGCAGCCTGGATTGAGAGTTATGAGATGGCTATGGAATTGCTGGAGGTCAGTGAGGCGGCCATGGCCAAATATTTCACCATGATGTTAGATGGAACTGCCCGCACGTGGTTGAAAGGGTTACCGCCGAACTCCATTGGGTCTTGGGCTGAGCTGAAAGCCCGGTTCATTCAAAACTTCAAAGATACCTGCAGGCAATCTATGTCAATTGTGGATTTGACTAACTGTAAGCAGCAGGAGGGTGAGTCCACGACCCATTGGGTTCGCCGGGTCAAGGAGATCATACATTCATCAGATAAGATGGATGCCGGTTCTGCAGTCTTAATGTTGGAACAGAACTGTCGCTTTGTGCCCCTTAAGATGAAGCTCGGGCGGCTCAAGCGCGACTGCACCGATATGGGTACCCTAATGGCGGCTCTTGTCAAGTACGCCGATTCCGATGGTACCAAGGATCCCCCTTCAGACGATGAAAGGGCAGGGAAGGGAAAGAAGAATGGCAACGGCAAGGGTCCTCAGTTTAACCCGGGGAATCATGGAGGAGGCAAGCGTAAGGCCGATGGCAGCCTAGAGTTTGTAGCCAACGCCAACTCCCAAGGTAATAACCAGCGACGCAAGGGGAGACCCCCTCCCCGAGGCGGCGGGTCAGGTCCAACACTGGAGCAGCTGTTAAATGAACCTTGTCCAAGGCATGGCTCTAGAGAGAAGCCAGTGACTCATCTATGGAAGGATTGCGCGATCATGAAGGCCTTTAAGAGTTACAATGGCCCGGGTGGCGGCTCAGGCGCCGGCGGCTTTCATGGCCCGGGCGGCGGCTCAAATTCCGGTCCTCAGAACGGTCAAGGGGGCTTTAATCAACAGTCTGGTCAGGGTCATCAACAGCAGCAGGGGGGTTATCAGACCAACCCAAATCATCTTAGCGGTGGACAGTATCATGTGTTCACCACTAGTTTGTGCAAACGAGACGAGAAGCTTCACAAGAGGGCTGTTAATGCTGTTGAGCCGGCGGTTCCACGCTACTTGCGGTGGTCTGAGCAGCCTATAGTGTGGAGTAGGGAGGATCACCCTCCCCGGGTGGATAACCCGGGCCACTTGGCCTTAGTGGTAGCTCCTCAGGTGGGAGGTTATAAGTTCACAAAGGTACTCATGGACGGAGGTAGCAGCATCAACATCCTCTATTATGAGACTTTTCGCCGTATGGGGCTGGTTGATAAGAACCTCAGCCAGTCAAACACTATCTTCCATGGTGTGGTACCTGGTAAGTCGGCTTATCCAGTCGGCAAGATCGAACTAGAAGTGGCTTTTGGTGATGAGAACAACTACAGGGTGGAGAAATTGACCTTTGAGGTGGTCAAGATAAGAAGTCCATACCATGCTATATTTGGACGGCCGGCTTATGCCAAGTTCATGGCACGGCCGTGTTACGTGTACTTACAGCTCAAGATGACGGGTCACAATGGGACCATCATGGTTCACGGCAGCCGGAAAGTGGCTCTCGAGTGTGAGGAAGGTGATGCAGCTTATGCAGAGTCTGTTTGTGCAACAGAGGAGTTGAAGTTTTACAAAGACAATGTTGACCCAACAGACATGACTTCTTTAAAGAAGCCGACTACGGAGGCTGAGCCGGCGATGAAATTTAAGTCGGCTGATGAAACTAAGCTTGTTGATTTTGTTCCAAGGGATTCATCTCAGCAGTTTAGCATCAGTGCCAATCTGGATCCAAAATAGGAAAGCGCGCTCATCGAGTTCATCCGTGAGAATAGGGACATCTTCGCATGGAAGCCTTCTGACATGCCAGGTGTACCTAGAGAACTCGCTGAGCATACTCTCAATATTGATCTGAAGTTTAAGCCAGTTAGACAATTCCTTCGACGGTTTAATGAGGAGAGGCGGAAAGCCATTGGTGAGGAAGTGGCCCGGCTCTTGGCGGCCGGGTTTATTGTTGAAGTTTTTCACCCAGAATGGTTGGCTAACCCGGTGCTTGTGCTCAAGAAGAACGGCACCTGGCGGATGTGTGTGGACTACACGGATTTGAACAAGGCGTGTCCGGCTGATCCTTTTGCTCTCCCCCGTATTGATCAAATCATTGATGCTATGGCAGGTTGTGCACGCTTAAGTTTCTTGGATGCTTATTTCATCAGATTAAGATGGCAGTTAAGGACCAGGAGAAGACGGCATTCATCACTCCCTTTGGAGCCTTCTGCTATGTTTCTATGCCCTTTGGACTCAAGTGTGCACAGGCGACTTACCAGCGTTGTGTACAGAATTGTCTTCATAAGCAGATCGGGCGCAATGTTCACGCTTACGTAGACGATATTGTGGTTAAATCCGTCAAGGAGGAAACCCTGATAGATGACTTGAGGGAAACCTTCGATAATCTCCGGGTCTACAAGATGATGCTTAACCCGGCCAAGTGTGTTTTTGGTGTTCCTGCAGGCAAACTATTGGGCTTCTTGGTTTCTGATAGAGGCATTGAGGCTAACCCGGAGAAGATCAAGGCTATCACCTCCCTAGCTAAGCAGGCATGTATAAATGACGTTCAGCGTTTGGCGGGTCGCATCGCTGCTTTAAGCCGGTTTATAAGCCGTTTGGGTGAGAAGGCTATGCCCCTATATCAGTTGATGAAGAAAACTGATAACTTTGTCTGGAATGATGCAGCTAATACCGCTTTTGAGGATTTGAAAAAGCAACTGGCAGAGCCCCCCGTCCTTGCTGCTCCAGTTGATAAGGAGCCCTTGCTACTGTATGTGGCGGCAAACGCACGAGCCGTCAGCGTGGCTATTGTGGTGGAGCACAAGGAGGCGGGTAAGGAGCATCCGGTTCAGCGGCCGGTTTATTATGTCAGCGAGGTGCTCATTGAGTCCAAGCAGCGGTACCCGCATTGGCAGAAGCTCGTATATGGTGTGTTCATGGCGAGCCGGAAGCTCAAGCATTATTTTCAGGGTCATCCCATCACTGTGGTCAGTTCTGCCCCTCTTGGTGATATTATCCAGAACAGAGAGGCTACAGGGAGAATTGCTAAGTGGGCTATAGAACTTGGACCTCATGGCCTCAAATATGTGCCACACACTGCTGTTAAATCTCAGGCTTTGGTGGATTTCATCAATGATTGGACGGAGTCTCAAGTGCCTGAGCAAAAGCCGGATAACACTTATTGGACTATCCACTTCGATGGGTCCAGACAGTTGGAGGGCTCGGGGGCTGGTGTTGTATTGGCTTCCCCTAAAGGTGACAAGTTCCATTATGTGCTACGGTTGATGTTTCCTTGCACTAACAATGCGGCTGAATACGAGGCTTTGCTCCACGGTCTTCGGGTGGCTAAGGAGATGAGCTTAAGCCGGGTAAGGTGCTTTGGTGACTCAGACTTGGTGGCTCAACAAGTATCGGGCACCTGGGATTCTAAGGATCCTCTCATGGCGGCTTATCGCCACGAGGTTGATGCCATTGCTGGGCACTTTCAGGGATACCAAGTGGAGCACATTGATCGCAGGAAGAACGAGGCGGCTGATGCTTTAAGCCGGCTAGGCTCCCAGCGAAAACCGGTGCCGCCTAACACTTTCTTGGATGTCCTGTATAACCCTTCGGTTCGGTTGCCTACAGAGGAGGACTTGGCTATCCCTGACCCGGAGGCACGACTGGTGGCGGCTCTTCATGTCATACCAGACTGGACAATGCCATATCTGGCTTATATAACCCGGGGAGAGTTGCCTGAGGATGAAACTCTGGCCAGGCAAATAACCCGGCGGGCTAAGTCAATGATTGTTATCGATGGCGAGTTGCATCATCGCAGTGTTTCAGGGGCATTTCAGCGTTGTATCTCCCCAGAGGAAGGTCAAGAGATCTTGCGCGAGATCCATGAAGGGGATTGTGGCCATCATGCCGGTTCAAAATCTCTTGTGGCCAAGGCTTTCCGTCATGGTTTTTATTGGCTGATGGCTCACGCTGATGCAGAGGACTTGGTCAGTAAATGTGATGGTTGCCAAAGGTTCTCACGACGGGCTCATGTGCCGGCTCAGGAGTTGAGGATGATCCCAATCACTTGGCCCTTTGCGGTCTGGGGGCTTGATATGGTTGGGCCCTTTAAACGGTCCAAGGATAAGAAGACCCACCTCTTGGTGGCAGTTGACAAATTCACGAAGTGGGTGGAGGCTGAGCTAGTTAGCAAGTGCGATGCAGCCACGGCGGTTCAATTTATGAAAAAGGTGATTTTCCGCTTCGGCTTTCCGCACAGCATCATAACTGACAATGGCACCAATCTATCCAAGGGCGCTATGGAAGAGTTTTGTCAACGAGAGCATATCCGACTTAATGTTTCCTCAGTGGCTCATCCCCAATCCAATGGTCAAGCTGAGAGAGCTAACCAGGAGATTCTGAAGGGCATCAAGCCCCGGCTTTTGGTCCCTTTGCAACGAATGCCGGGTTGTTGGGTGGAGGAGTTGCCTTCCGTCTTATGGAGCATCAACACTACTCCTAACAGGTCTACAGGCTTCACGCCTTTCTTCATGGTTTATGGAGCAGAAGCAGTCCTCCCCAGTGACATCCGTCACGATTCACCTCGCGTGGCGGCTTATGTTGAGACGGATAATGAACAGGCGCGTCAAGATGCTCTGGATTTGTTGGACGAATAGCGTGATGTGGCAGCAGCCCGTTCAGCGATTTACCAACAAGACCTGCGCCGTTATCATAGCCGCCGGGTCAAATCCCGGGTCTTCCAGGAAGGCGACCTTGTGCTCCGGCTCATCCAGGATCAAACAGATGCACACAAGTTATCCCCACCTTGGCAAGGGCCCTTTGTGGTCAGCAAGAACTTGCACAACGGGTCATATTACCTCATTGATATTCGGGAGCATAAAGATTCGCGTAAATCTGAGGAGGAGACCCGTCGGCCGTGGAATATAGCTCAGCTTCGGCCTTACTACACTTGAGCTACCGGCTCTCGTGGTGTACATATTTATCTCAGACATGTATATATTATGATAAGTAATAAAGCAGGACCTCTGTCCTTTTTTCTCCTCCAAATATGCGTGTGTTGCTTTTTTACATGCTGACTTAAAGGAGGATCCGGCTTATGATCGTATTCGAATCTAGCCGTAAGCAGTAAGGTCACTTGGGGGCTTCCTGTTCAAACATGGGTCGTATTCGAACCAAAGAGAACATAGCTGTCGATACCCACTTGATTGGCAAAGTGCCGAGCTCATTGGGAGTTACCTTTGGTCATATTTGACTCATAGTTTAACCCTCTGAGAACCGACGTGGATCGTATTCGAATCAGCGTCGTTAAACAATTTTGAGAATCACTTGGGGGCTTCCTGTTCAAACATGGGTCGTATTCGAACCAAAGAGAACATAGCTGTCGGTACCCTTTTGATTGGCATCGCCACACCCACTGGGGGCTATACGATCGTATCCGAATCTTAGCTTAACCCTTTGGGGCCGGGTCTTTGGTCGTATTCGAACCGGAAGCCCCTAAGTTCTTCTGCTTTTTCACAAATTTATTTTGAGGTATGCATGGCCGGGTCTCATTTGCCGGCTTAACTTTGGTTTACAGTGTTAGTTGCACGTCATGGGTGTCATTAAAGCAAGTAAATCAGAGTTAAGGTATCAACCTTACTGCCCGGGTTATTTAAACCGAAAGATGCACACAGGTTGTTCAATGTGTTATTTTGGCTCTGTTCAGAGTATAATTAAGGACCAGTCTTTTTTGATTCATCTTCCGGGTTATTTATCTCAAACACCTGATTCTCAGGGCGGTAAGCCGCTTCGAGACTTGTGATTTACCTTTTTTAGGCGGATACTTCAAGGTACCTTTTGAGGTTGAGAAGAACAAAGGGATGATTATGACCCGGAAAAACATCAAAGAGATAAATTCAAAGGACTTTCGCATTTAAAAACGTGCACGATGGCACGGCAGAGATAAACTGTTGCACCTACTCTATTACAATAATTCTTCAAGTCTAAAAGATGGAACAATGTTTGATAAGCCGCCCGCTAACTTATGACGCCTGCTGAGTCGAAGTCCCCGGCTCATTCCTGTCTTCTCCTCCGGCTGATCCCAAGACCTCGAAGGTTGATGATTTCCAGTTGATGCCGCTGAGAGCTTCGAACTGGGCTTCTTCGTCAATTAACCCGGCCGGGTCAATCTTCGGGGCGAAGGTGTGCTGACGAGCCGGAGGGATCAGATTGAGGGCTTCATAGCGAGGGGTTGGAATCCTCTGATTCTCCGCATCATAACCCGGCTGGTACTTGGTTAAGTCGGTGTCGTTTCCGATGAGGGTGGCCACCGGGCGTACAGCCTTCACACATGCCGCGAAGTCGTTCTGGTCGAAGGCTGAGCCGTCTTCCTTCAGGCTTGGGTAACCCAGGGCGATGTCTGCCGGGTCTAGCTCCGGCAGGAATGCTTTCGCCCGGCTCAGCGCGGCAATTGCTCCGGCTCTTGCGGAGGCTCGGCGTAGCTCCTGGATCCGCTGCGGCAGAACAGCGAGCCGACGCAGAACTTCGGCCAGATGGGTTGGCACCTCGTTGGATAGGGCCACCACAGCTAAGGCGCGCTGTGACCCGGTGTAGAGTTGTTCCACCAGGGTGTACACGGCCTTTAACTTGGTGACCACGCTCTGGTTGAGGTTGGCACTCCTGGGACCTGTTTAACAAGATCAGATAAGCCGGTGACAAGGTGAATCATGACATATACAGACTTGATGAAAGCCGGTGAGGCGACTTACCGAAGATGGCGGCTACCATTTGGGAAACCTGGCGCTTTAGGCCGGAGAGCTCGGCGGTTTTCTCAGAGAGCGCCTTCTCCGCCTGTTCCGCCCGGGTCACCAGTGCGGCCTTCTCCTCAGCTCAGGCCTTCCGCTCAGCGTCAAACTCGGTCTTTAGATTCTCTTGAGCGGCGATGCTGGAGACAAACTTGGCGTTTGCCTTCCGGGTCTCCATCTCCTGTGTCTTCAGCCGGCTCTTAAGATCCGCAAGGTCCGCCTCTAGTTTCTTGCCAACAGCCTACATGTGTTTCCGGGTTAAGTAACAGTTGTTACATAAGTCCCAAGCGCTTTCCAAGCAAAGGCACTTGGCACTTGGGGGCTAATGCATATTGAACGTATCTATCTACGTACTACTGGCTCAGTTGCGTAAGCCGGAACTTAAAGTCTACAACATATTCAAGTATAAGTCATCGACTTGGGGGCTAGCATGGCAAAGGTAACTATGCAGAAAAGTAAGAAGACAGCAGAAGGGTACCTCGGACTTTTGCTGGATCTGGTTGACCATGGCAACCTCGGCGTCCCGGCTCTTGTGGACTTGGTTGATGTAGCCAGAAACGAGCTCTCCAATGCTCAAGTCGGTGTAGCCGGAGAGGTCCAGGTTCACCCGGTGGGGCTGCAGTAACTCCCCCTTCGCGGAACATTTGGCCAACGCGGTCGGTCTCCCCGGCTCAACGAATTCCGTCCGGGTGATTACCATGTCCGGGTCGTCTGCTGGTGGAGCTGAGCCGGAGGCCTCCGGGTTAGCCGAAGCTTCGGTCGTTGTCTTGGTAGTCGGGGCACGGGCCTCAGGCGCCGTGTCCATTGGAGTGGTGGCTTCGGGGGCGGAGGCAGCTGGCGGCTCTTGAGCCGTCGCCTCCGGCTCAGGCAAGACTGGCACTCCGGCTGAACTGGTCTTCTTTGCTCTTTTGGTGAGCTTTGCCCGGGCACTGAAAAGGCAGAAGTGTTAGGCATACAAAGAGTAAATACAGACAGATAATGTAAGGAGATTGTTATTACCCGGGTGCAGTCTTGAAGGCCGGCAGACTCGACTGCATGGAGTCACCCGAAGAGGGGGAGGTCTCCTGATAATTGGAGTCAGAAGAGTTGAGTGGCTGACGGATGACACCCGCCAACGGATGAAAAGGGTACAGGTGAGAAAAAACCTCAGTGCGACGCTTCCTTGTTGCGTCGGGTAACCCGGCGGAGAGGTCGGTGTCCTTGCGGGCCCGGGTGTGACGCCGGCTTTCGTGAACCTGCTGCTTCAAAAGAAATTGAGGGTCTTGATGAGCTAATGGATGTGAAAAGCTTACTTTCCGGGTTACTCTTCGGACTTTCAGCTGTGGCAAAGGCTCCGAGTCGGAGGAAAGTGACATTACCTCTTCAACCACCGGGTTACTAGCGCCGGTGTCATCCTGTCAATAAGCAAAGTGTTGATAAGGCGGACAGCAACAAACGACAAATATAGCAAGACTTTAAAGGTTTAAGGATTACCTCTGACTCAGAGCTGTCGCTTAATTGCAGTAGCTCCGAAGCAGTGGGTCTGCTTCCCTTTTTGCGAGGAGCGGTTTTCTTGGCGGCTTTCTTCGCCTTCCTGGCCTTCTTGGCCGCCTCATGGTCATACTTGACCCGCCAGAATTTATCATCAGCCTGAGAAATACAGCAAGGAATTCTTAAAATGGTTCAGATCGAGGTGACATGCAAAAGAAGTTGAAAGGTTAAAGTCAGCGGCTTACCGCTGGGGCTGGATTGATCTTGCAGAAGGGGGCTAGCCCGGTTCTTCCGCAATCTGCCAAGCTCTCGTTTAGAAGAGCCTTGGTCTCTTCCTCGGCAACGTCTTCTGGAAGATCATTGCGACTGTGCCTCTGCGGGTCATCCTTTCGCCCGGTGTACTCACACATTAAGCCGGGGCGGCGGCTTAATGGGATCACCCGCCATGAGATCCAGACCCGGACCAGATCAATTCCGTTCAGACCGTTGCCTAGCAGGGCCTTGATCTTATTGATCGTTGGAAGCAGAGGCTGGCGTTCCGCGGAAGTCAGTTTGTCGGATAGCGGATGAGTCGGCTCTAGGCGCATTGGGCGAAAGCCGGGCAGCGGGTTCTCATCTGCCGGGGACGTATCTTGGCAGTAGAACCAAGTCATATTCCAGTCCTTAGGGTGGCTCGGTGGCTCTGCGTAAGGGAACAGACAGTCCCTACGCTGCTGGATGGAGATGCCGCCTAATTCCAGACTTGGCCCGTTGGCACACTCATTTTGGCGGTTTAAATAAAACAGCTCTCTGAAGAGCAGCAGACTCGGCTCTTCTCCAAGATACACTTCACAAAAGACTTGGAAGTTGCAGATGTTGGATACGGAGTTAGGTCCTATATCCTGAGGCCGAAGGTCAAAGAAGTTGAGCACGTCCCGGAAGAATTTTGAGCCGGGCGGTGCGAAGCCCCAGCTCATATGGTCTGCAAAGATCACTACCTCCCCGTCCCTCGGCTGTGGTCTTTCTTCTAACGGATCAGGGGCACGGTAGGACATCACTTCCTTCTTGGGCAGATATCCGGACTTAACGAAGTTGGCCAGGGTCTCGTCAGTGACGTTGGATCTCATCCAGTTGCAAGTGATGGGAGCCTTGGGAGGCATGGTGAAGGTTGGTGGTCTATGATAAAGAGAAAAGTGTCCGGGTTAATTGTAAGCCGGAGATTATCATTCAAACTAAGATGGCGGCTTATGAAGGGGACTAATGATATATATTCAGATACGGTGGGTTATTTAAGCCGCAGGGGGTTCGGAGTAAATTGGTTATTTACGGCTTTAATACAGTTAAGCCGGAGGATTTTACAGAGCATGGTTCTCTTTAAACCAGGAGGTTCTACGGCGCGTGTTTTTCTTTAAACCGGAAATGTAAGCCGCCAAGATTCAAGGGCTATAGTTTTTACTAAGTGTGGTAAAACAGGTTTCACATTTTGCAGTAACTTTTTTGGATCAAAATGGTCGGGTGAAATGCAAATTTTCTAGACCTAAAAAACAGAGGCAGGAGAAGTTCTTGAGGTTGAACACGGTTCTTATGCAATTAAAGGAGGGTTTCTTGCAGGTGAAATGGGTCTCAAACCTCTATCGCAGTGGTTCTACGCAGAGTTAAGATCAAGAGAAGGGTGGTAAAAAATAAAACTACCGCAGGCCGCAACGAACTATGAAGAACTGGAGGAACCCTACTGTAGATCTACTCTACGGGGTGGTGAGAACTTACTGGAGCTGAAGAGGTGCGGGAGTCGCCGCCGTTTGTCTGGTCCGGGTCAGGGTGATGCAGCGGCCAAGGTTGACGAAGGTCGGAGGAGAGACGACGGCGGCGGAGCACGAGCTCGGGCAGAGGAGCGACGGCGCGAGGAGGAAGAAAGGGAGCGTGAGAAGAGCACGTTGGGCTGGCCTATTTATAAGGCGAAGTCATAAGTGGGCGCGAGATTCAAGGAGACCGTGGCGTGATTATCTCCCCCCCACGACGCCTCGATTCTCGGAATGACAGTAAAGCAAAGATCCGTTGCGGATCTGGCGGAGTGAAAAACGGACTTAATGGAGGATGACGTCATGGCGGATTATCCGGAGTCCAGAGGATCACGTCACTCCGGGTTATGGCCTTCACATGAATGGTAAGCCGGAGACTTTTTCTGTCAGAAGAGTTGAAGATTGACATGAGCCGGCTCAAATCAATCTGGGGCCTAATGTTGAGGATATAGACCTTAGAGTCACCCGCCAGGAGGGACCGGGTTACTCTAATGGTCATTGCCAGAAGCCCGGAGCCAAGTTTTAAGATGATGGGCCAGAGATGGGCTGAGACCCGGATGTAGTTTAGGGCCTGTAGTTACAATCATTATTATAGTAGACTTGTAGTGTAAGGCAAGTATAGTTTAGAGTCCGAGTCGGACGCTCTTATGAGCCGGCCGTGACTCTAAGGGCTGCTGGGCGTCAGCCTCCCTATATAAAGGGACGACCCGGCAGCGGTTCAAGGGGACAACAATCTCATCGAGAGCCGGGCATAGCTGTTTAGCTCCCTGGCAATCGTAACCCTAATCAGTAACACCTCAAACTGGACGTAGGCTTTTACCTTCACCGTAAGGGGCCGAACCAGTATAAACCCTCATGTTCCTTGTCCCGCATACCCCCTTCAAGCTTCCTAGTTGCGATGGCTCCACGACTAAGTCCTAGCTCGAGGACATCTGCCGTGACAACTCCACGACAGAAAGGAAACTTTTCATTTCACATGGGAACCGCCAATAATGTGTTTAGCATGGAAGATATTGAATACCTTCACTGGTACAGCGAGGTGCTATACAAATGGTTTTAACCCCTTTCCGCGACGGCATTTGGAACTGTCGCCAAGTGAGTGTGGGTGATAGGGGGGTCCTTCCCGCACAACCCAGAAACCGTCGGGGATAAGCCCTCCTCGCACACACGCTCGACAAAATGAGGTCGTGTGCGACGGGTGAGTGACGAAATATGATTATACAGGCCCAATCGGTTCCGGTCGTAAGTACATCCCACACAGTCAGTCCCAAACAAACGTTTTTGTTTGTTATTTACATTCCACACAGTCAATCCAAGGAATACGTTTCCGTTCTTATGTACATCTCACACAGTCAATCCAGGAAAAACGTTTCCGTTCGTATGGACATCCACAGCCAATCGTGGGAAATTTTTTCCGTTCGTATATACATCCCACGCAGTTTTCTGTATAGCTCGTGTGTGATAGGTGTAACTATCACACACACTCTGCTTCGATTAACCGTTTGCTTTTATTAAAATACATCACACACGATTTGATGAAGAAAACTGTATGGCATTGGGCTATCCATCACAAGCACTTTTACTGCTAGAACCATTTGCAAAGTTCCTTGACCCATTTAGCAGGTTTATTAGTTTATAGTTAATAATTCCAGTATTACGCAAATTCACATTTCATATCGAACAGCTGTTTGCCAATTTCATATCAGGCACATAAATATATTTAACATCACAGTACGATAGCTACCTGCAACAGCAAAGTACAACATATAGCTAGTTCACCTTCATAAGAACAATATTAGAACAATATATTCATTTCCCTAATCGAGATCATCTAGGCTCGTCTTATCCACCTCTGCTTTCAGTTCAGTAAGAACCTGTTTTGCACTGGCCAACTGGGAAAGTGTCTCCTCCTTCGCCAACACCATCTTAGCAAACTCTGATTTAAAAATCTAAGCTCATTCTCCATCTTCCTCCTTTTATCCCGCATCTTCAAATATTCTTCAGCGTTGACAACACTTTCTCAAAGAATACCTCTGTTCTCTTCCTCATACAAGCTCCAGAGCTTTGATAGGCACATCTTCAAAGACTGTGGCCACTCTTGATCAACCCACTCCAGGTAAGAACACTTCCGTTCATCATATAATATTTAAAACTAGATCAGTAAGAATTTTAGGGGAAATGGGTTTCTAGCAACATAGTAAACCACCAAATACATATTTTGAAAAACTGAAGAAACGGGTTAATTATGACATATTGATGTCTACTACGCAACCTTCTTCTTGTAGACGTTGTTGGGCCTCCAAGTGCAGAGATTTGTAGCATAGTAGCAAATTTCCCTCAAGTGGATGACCTAAGGTTTATCAATCCGAGGGAGGCGTAGGATGAAGATGCTCTCTCTCAAGCAACCCTGCAACCAAATAACAAAGAGTCTCTTGTGTCCCCAACACACCCAATACAATAGTAAATTGTATAGGTGCACTAGTTCGGCGAAGAGATGGTGATACAAGTGCAATATGGATGGTAGATATACGTTTTTGTAATCTGAAAGTATAAAAATAGCAAGGTAACAAGTGGTAAAAGTGAGCGAAAACGGTATTGCAATGCTTGGAAACAAGACCTAGGGTTCATACTTTCAATAGTGCAAGTTCTCTCAACAATAATAACATAACTCGATCATATAACTATCCCTCAACATGCGGCAAAGAGTCACTCCAAAGTCGCTAATAGCGGAGAACAAAAAAAGAGATTATTGTAGGGTACGAAACCACCTCAAAGTTATCCTTTCTGATCGATCTATTCAAGAGTCCATAGTAAAATAACACGAAGCTATTCTTTCCGTACGATCTATCCTAGAGTTCGTACGAGAATAACACCTTAAGACACAAATCAACCAAAACCCTAATGTCACCTAGATACTCCAATGT
The DNA here is from genome assembly GCF_002575655.3 of Aegilops tauschii subsp. strangulata. Classification (NCBI taxonomy): domain Eukaryota; kingdom Viridiplantae; phylum Streptophyta; class Magnoliopsida; order Poales; family Poaceae; genus Aegilops; species Aegilops tauschii. Next base: position 96,741,616 of record NC_053038.3, read on the forward strand.
CACCTCAAGTATCCGTGGGTATGATTATACGATATGCATCACACAATCTCAGATTCATCTATTCAACCAACACAAAGAACTTCAAAGAGCGCCCCAAAGTTTCTACCGGAGAGTCAAGACGAAAACGTGTGCCAACCCCTATGCATAAGTTCACAAGGTCACTGAACCCACAAGTTGATCACCAAAACATACATCAAGTAGATCACGTGACTATCCCATTGTCACCACAGATAAGCACATGCAAGACATACATCAAGTGTTCTCAAATCCTTAAAGACTCAATCCGATAAGATAACTTCAAAGGGAAAACTCAGTCCATTACAAGAGAGTAGAGGGGGAGAAACATCATAAGATCCAACTATAATAGCAAAGCTCGCAATACATCAAGATCGTGCCACATCAAGAACACGAGAGAGAGAGAGAGAGAGAGATCAAACACATAGCTACTGGTACATACCCTCAGCCCCGAGGGTGAACTACTCCCTCCTCGTCATGGAGAGCGTCGGGATGATGAAGATGGCCACCGGTGAGGGATCCCCCCTCCGGTAGGATGCAGGAACAGGGTCCCGATTGGTTTTTGGTGGCTATAGACGCTTGCGGCGGCGGAGCTCCTGATCTAGGTTATTTTCTGGAGGTTTCTGTATTTATAGGAATTTTTGGTGTAGGTCTCACGTCAGGGGGGTCTCCGAGTCGTCCACGAGATAGGGGGACGCGCCCAGGGGGTAGGGCGCGCCCCCCACCCACGTGGGCGGCCCGGGACTCTTATGGCCCAAATCTTTTACTCCAGGGGCTTCTTTTGGTCCATAAAAAATCATCAAAAATTGGCATGTCAACTGGACTCCGTTTGGTATTCCCTTTCTGTAACACTCAAAAACAAGGAAAAAAACAAAAACTGGCACTGGGCTCTAGGTTAATAGGTTAGAACCAAAAATCTTATAAAATAGCATATAAAACATCCAAGATGGATAATATAATAGCATGAAACAATCAAAAATTATAGATACGTTGGAGACGTATCAAGCATCCCCAAGCTTAATTCATGCTCATCCTCGAGTAGGTAAATGATAAAAACGGAATTTTTGATGTGGAATGCTACCTAACATATTTTTCAATGTAATTTTATTTATTGTGGCATGAATGTTCAGATCCGAAAGATTCAAGACAAAACTTTAATATTGACATAAAAATAAGAATACTTCAAGCATACTAACCAAGAAATTATGTCCTCTCAAAATAACATAGCCAAAGAAAGCTCATCCCTACAAAACATATAGTTTGGCCATGCTTCATTTTCGTCACACAAAATGCTCCCGTCTTGCACAACCCCGATGACAAGCCAAGCAATTGTTTCATACTTTAGTATTCTCAAACTTTTTCAACTTTCACGCAATATATGAGCACGAGCCATGGACATAGCACTATAGGTGGAATAGAATGGTGGTTGTGGAGAAGACAAAAAGGAGAAAGATAGTCTCACATCAATTAGGCGTATTAATGGGCTATGGAGATGCCCATCAATAGATATCAATGTGAGCGAGTAGGGATTGCCATGCAACGGATGCACTAGAGCTATAAATGTATGAAAGCTCAACAAAAGAAACTAAGTGGGTGTATATCCAACTTGCATGCTCACGAAGACCTAGGGCATTTTGAGGAAGCCCATCATTGGAATATACAAGCCAAGTTCTATAACGAAAATTCCCACTAGTATATGAAAGTGACAACATAAGAGAATCTCTATCATGAAGATCATGGTGCTACTTTGAAGCACAAGTGTGGAAAAAGGATAGTAACATTACCCCTTCTCTCTTTTTCTCTCATTTTTTGTTTGGGCCTTCTCTTTTTTTTATATGGCCTCTTTTTTTCGCCCAGAGTCTCATCCCGAGTTGTGGGGGAATCATAGTCTCCATCATCCTTTCCTCACTGGGGCAATGCTCTAATAATGATAATCATCACACTTTTATTTACTTACAACTCAATATTACAACTCGATACTTAGAATAAAATATGACTCTATGTGAATGCCTTCGGCGGTGTACCGGGATGTGCAATGAATCAAGAGTGACATGTATGAAAAATTATGAATGGTGGCCTTGCCACAAATACGATGTCAACTGCATGATCATGCAAGGCAACATGACAATGATGAAGCATGTCATAATAAAAGGAACGGTGGAAAGTTGCATGGCAATATATCTCGGAATGGCTATGTAAATGCCATAATAGGTAGGTATGGTGGTTGTTTTGAGGAAGATATAAGGAGGCTTATGTGTGATAGAGCATATCATATCACGGGGTTTGGATGCATCGGCGAAGTTTGCACCAACTCTCGAGGTGAGAAAGGGCAATGCACGGTACCGAAGAGGCTAGCAATGATGGAAGGGTGAGAGTGCGTATAATCCATCTACTCAACATTAGTCATAAAGAACTCACATACTTATTGCAAAAATCTACAAGTCATCAAAACCAAGCACTACGCGCATGCTCCTAGGGGGATAGATTGGGAGGAAAGACCATCGCTTGTCCCCGACCGCCACTCATAAGGAAGACAATCAAAGAAACACCTCATGCTTCAAATTTGTTACACAACGGTTACCATACGTGCATGCTACGGGACTTGCAAACCTCAACACAAGTATTTCTCAAATCCACAACTACTCCACTAGCATGACTCTAATATCACCATCTTCATATCTCAAAACAATGATAAAGAATCAAACTTCTCATAGTATTCAATGCACTTTATATGAAAGTTTTTATTATACCCATCTTGAATGCCCATCATATTAGGACTAATTTTAAAACCAAAGCAAATTACCATGTTGTTCTAAAAGACTCTCAAAATAATATAAGTGAAGCATGAGAGATCAATAATTTCTATAAAATAAAACCACCACCGTGCTCTAAAAAGATATAAGTGAAGCACTAGAGCAAACGACAAACTACTCCGAAAGATATAAGTGAAGATCAATGAGTAGTTGAATAATTATGTAACTATGTGAAGACTCTCTAACATTTAAGAATTTCAGATCTTGGTATTTTATTCAAACAGCAAGCAAAACAAAAGAAAATAAAATGACGCTCCAAGAAAAACACATATCATGTGGTGAATAAAAATATAGCTCCAAGTAAAGTTACCGATGAACGAAGACGAAAGAGAGGATGCCATACGGGGCATCCCCAAGCTTAGGCTCTTGCCACTCCTTATTCCATAGTCCATCGAATCTTTACCCAAAACTTGAAAACTTCACAACACAAAACTTAACAGAAAACTCGTAAGCTCCGTTAGTATAAGAAAATAAATCACCACTTAGGTACTGTTGTGAACTCATTCTTAAATTCATATTGGTGTAATATGTACTGTATTACAACTTCTCTATGGTTCATAGCCTCCGATACTACTCATAGGTTCATCAAAATAAGCAAACAACACAATGAAAACAGAATCTGTCAAAACCAGAACAGTATGTAGTAATATGTATCATTCGAATACTTATGTAACTCCAAAAAATCTGAAATAAACTGGTGGACCTGAGGAATTTGTCTATTAATCATCTGCAAAAAGAATCAACCTAAAATCACTCTCCAGTAAAAAATGGCAGCTAATCTCGTGAGCGCAAAAGTTTCTGTTTTTTTACAGCAAGATCGCAAAGACTTCACCCAAGTCTTCCCAAAGGTTCTACTTGGCACAAACACTAATTAAAACAATAAAACCACATCTAAACAGAGGCTAGATTAATTATTTATTACTAAACAGGAGCAAAAAGCAAAGAACAAAAATAAAATTGGGTTGCCTCCCAACAAGCGCTAACGTTTAACACCACTAGCTAGGCATGATGATTTCAATGATGCTCACATAAAAGATAAGAATTGAAACGCAAAGAGAGCATCATGAAAAATATGACTAGCACATTTAAGTCTAACCCACTTCCTATTCATAGGGATTTTGTGAGCAAAGAACTTATGGGAACAATAATCAACTAGCATACGAAGGCAAAACAAGCATAACTTCAAAACTTTAAGCACATAGAGAGGAAACTTGATATTATTGCAATTCCTACAAGCATATATTCCTCCCTCATAATAATTTTCAGTAGAATCATGAATGAATTCAACAATATAACCATCACATAAAGCATTATTTTCATGATGCACAAGCATAGAAATTGTACTACTCTCCACATAAGCAAATTTATTCTCATGAATAGTAGTGGGAGCAAACTCAACAAAATAACTATCATGTGAAGCATATTCCAATTGAAAATTAAAATCATGATGACAAGTTTCATGGTTGTCTTTATTCTTTATAGCATACGTGTCATCACAATAATCATCATAAATAGGAGGCATGCTTTAATCATAATAAATTTGTTCATCAAAACTTGGGGGACTAAGCATATCATCTTCATCAAACATAGCATCCCCAAGCTTGTGGCTTTGCATATCATTAGCATCATGGGTATTCAAAGAATTAATACTAACAACATTGAAATCATGCTCATCATTCACATATTTTATGCCAATCATTCTATGTAATTATTCTTCTAGTACTTGAGCACAATTTTCCTTTCCATCATTTTCACAAAAGATATTAGAAAGATGAAGCAAATGAGGCAACCTCAATTCCATTTTTTGTAGTTTTCTTTTATAAACTAAACTAGTGATTAAACAAGAAACTAAAAGATTCGATGCAAGATCTAAAGATATACCTTCAAGCACTCACCTCCCCGGCAACGGCGCCAGAAATTGCTTGATGTCTACTACGCAACCTTCTTCTTGTAGACGTTGTTGGGCCTCCAAGTGCAGAGGATTGTAGGACAGTAGAAAATTTCCCTCAAGTGGATGGCCTAAGGTTTATCAATCCATGGGAGGCGTAGGATGAAGATGGTCTCTCTCAATCAACCCTGCAACCAAAAAACAAAGAGTCTCTTGTGTCCCCAACACACCCAATACAATGGTAAATTGTATAGGTGCACTAGTTCGGCGAAGAGATGGTGATACAAGTGCAATATGGATGGTAGATACAGGTTTTTGTAATCTGAAAATATAAAAACAGCAAGGTAAATATTGATAAAAGTGAGCACAAACGGTATTGCAATGCGTTGAAACAAGGCCTAGGGTTCATACTTTCACTAGTGCAAGTTCTCTCAACAATAATAACATAATTGGATCATATAAGTATCCCTCAACATGCGACAAAGAGTCACTCCAAAGTCACTACTAGTGGAGAACAAACGAAGAGATTATTGTAGGGTACGAAACCACCTCAAAGTTATCCTTTCTGATCGATCTATTCAAGAGTCCATAGTAAAATAACACGAAGCTATTCTTTCCGTTCGATCTATCCTAGAGTTCGTACTAGAATAACACCTTTAGACACAAATCAACCAAAACCCTAATGTCACCTAGATACTCCAATGTCACCTCGAGTATCCGTGGGTATGATTAAACGATATGCATCACACAATCTCAGATTCACCTATTCAACCAACACAAAGAACTTCAAAGAGTGCCCCAAAGTTTCTACCGGAGAGTCAAGACGAAAACGTGTGCCAACCCCTGTGCATAAGTTCACAAGGTCACTGAACCCGCAAGTTGATCACCAAAACATACATCAAGTAGATCACATGAATATCCCATTGTCACCACAGATAAGCACATGCAAGACATACATCAAGTGTTCCCAAATCCTTAAAGACTCAATCCGATAAGATAACTTCAAAGGGAAAACTAAATCCATTACAAGAGAGTAGAGGGACATCATGAGATCCAACTATAATAGCAAAGCTCGCGATACATCAAGATCGTGCCACATCAAGAACACAATAGAGAGAGAGAGATCAAACACATAGCTACTGGTACATACCCTCAGCCCCGAGGGTGAACTACTCCCTCCTCGCCATGGAGAGCCCCGGGATGATGAAGATGGCCACCGGTGAGGGATACCCCCTCCGGCAGGATGCCGGAACAGGGTCCCGATATGTTTTTTGTGGCTACAGAGGCTTGCAACGGCGGAGCTATCGATCTGGGTTATTTTCTGGAGGTTTCTGTATTTATAGGAATTTTTGGTGTAGGTCTCACGTCAGGGGGGTCTCCTAGTCGTCCACGAGATAGGGGGATGCGCCCAGGGGGGTAGGGCGTGCCCCCCACCCTCGTGGATGGCCCAGGACTCTTCTGGCCCAACTCTTTTACTCCGGGGGCTTCTTTTGGTCCATAAAAATCATCAAAAATTGGCACGTCAATTGGACTCCGTTTGGTATTCCTTTTCTGTAAAATTCAAAAACAAGGAAAAAAAGAAACTGGCACTGTGCTCTAGGTTAATAGGTTAGTCCCAAAAATCATATAAAATAGCATATAAATGCATATAAAACATCCAAGATGGATAATATAATAGCATGGAACAATCAAAATTATAGATACGTTGGAGATGTATCACATATCTCCTAAAAAAGATCAATGTGCAAATGAATTAATTGCTACTGAGGCAACAACCAAATTCTGAAACATCAGAAGCTATAATTAACTACGACAACGCTACAAGTTCTTAGTCATGTACTATCAATAACAAATTCAACATTTTATGAAGAAGCTAAATATAACTGCAACAGCATAGCGACAGTGTTTGGATGACAGCAAATTGACACTAACAGGTGTGTACATGCACAAATTTAGTAACATAGAACTAATAGCACTAAGGTCGTCCACTATGTATGCAAAAACCGGTGTAAAGACAACTGTTGCTACATTTGGCACCGGTGCCCTGCACTGGCGAGCTGATGCAGTGGAAAAAAATCAAGGACTCGGACTCCGTAGCACCTAGTTGCTCTGATGCCCAGTTCCTTCGTGCCATAAAGATTTAGTATTTTACTGCTTGGTTGCTCGGATGTCTGGACCAAAGTTGGCTGCACAAACTGCTGAAGCAGTGCCAAATAAATTTCTAATGGCACCACTGATGAGATGGCAACATTTTTAGATACTAGGTACAAACTGTGACACTGTCTTAACATCCAGAATAACATAGCGCAGTGACAGTGTCCAAATCACATCTAACAAATGATTTGTAACAACGAAAGTGGGCTAACCTTCTCTGCACATGCCAGAAACTTCCTCCCATTGTCCACAGATTCAAACGCAACTAGCTTCACGCATCGAGATTGATGGTGACAACAAGCAGGCAGATCTTCAGCCACCCCGCTCCATTCGTTGCAATTGATGGTCCTAGGGAGCTACAAGAGGAAGAAATGAATCAAATCAACCGTCGGGTTAAAATCCTTCATTACAAGTCATAACCCGAGAGAGAGAAGAGAGGCATACCCGGGTGGTGAAGGAGTCATCGTCAGAGGAGGAACCGCTGGAGAGGTCTTTGAAGAAGACCATGGCGACCCCGGCAGTAGGATGCGAGACAGCGAGAGTGGGGAAGCAAGCGAGGAAGCGGCTATAGCTTCGGCGGGAAGGAAGGAGGAAACCGGGGAAATGTTACTTGTGGTCGGGGAGAAAGGGGGTGGGGAAGGGGGGTGGGGTAGATATTTCAGCGGTAGGCCAAAATTTTCGAAATGTGGAGGGAAACTTTGCGCGCTGTGCTGCCGGACACCATTCACTTTGAACGATTGTGTGCATTGCAAATGATTCTTCTGCTTTATGTGCATGGGATGAGTTTGATAATTCAAATTTTGGTGGAAATTTCCCTGGGTACTTCCTCATCCATGTCATTGCATAATTTAACGTTGCTTGCTAATTTGGGCACACAAAAGAGCGTACAGCACACAGACCGCACTTACTAAATCGAGCAATTTTAGTAATTAAACAGAGCCAGTTGACCTAAACATTGCTCTAACAAAATACCAGCATTAAAAATAAAGCCTAAGTATGCATAATTTAACAAAGCCGCCACCGTGCCGGCCTATGCATCGCCGGCGTGAGATGAGACATCGATGACTTGTCCTGGCGACATGCCGCCGTTGGTGGACTCCACGCCCCCCCTGCTGAAATCGACCGCGTCCTCGTCCTCGACGCCGCCCTCAAGGTTGTAGTACTCGTAGTAGTTGCTATGCCAGAGCTCGCGTTGGTACTCCACCGCCGATTCCTCGACGGACAAACTCTTCTCTACCTCGACCTCGGCCACGCGCAACTCCTCCTCCCGGCGCTCCTCGATCTCTACCGCCTCCTGCATCTCCATCTCCAGCTCGGCGATCTCATGAGGAAGCAAGTGCTCCATGGCCACCGCCGCCTTTTCGGATTTGGATTGCATGCTCGATTCCGAGGTGGCCTAGAATATCTTGGCGTGTGCGTCCTCGATCTTGGCGTGGATGGCCTCGACCCGGGCCAGGGCGACATCGGTGGCATGGATGGCAGCTCGAGCGCTCTCGGTGTTTGTAGCAGCTGCTGCAGCTGCCATGTCGGCTACTGTAGACACTCTCTCAGTGGATGCGGCCATGCTCAATGCGGATGCGGCGGCACTCTCGGCGTAGGTGGACGTGCTCTCGGCGCAGGCGGCGGCGCTCGGGGAGGACGCGACCACCGTACGGGCCCTCATGAAGCTATTCCATGGTTTAATCTTTGTAAGAAGGGGTTGCGGGAACGGGGATCGGGATTCATGCATTCGGGGGTTGCCGGCACTGGACCGGACGAGCAGGCGAAGCTTAAGGAGGAAGACTTTAATAGACCCTTGAATTTGCATTGCAAACAGTTCCTACAAAACAATTGTGTGTGATGTTGTTGATATTTCTTTATTAGCTGTGAAAGACGAATTTGGAGTAAAGTGGCAACGAATGGTGTTTTAAATGTACGAGAAAATTTGTGGTACTAATACAACTGTCATTTGAAAATTTGGAAAATTCCAAGGGTCATTTGACCTTTTAAGACATTTAAGTGATTTTCTAGCGATTTAATGACCGTAATTCAAATTTCAACTACGTGTACTTGCAACAGCTAACCATAACGGTTTGAAAAGTCATATTTGTGCACTTGAGTTAATTCCATGTGCAGTAAATTGGAAGGAGTTTTCCAACATATTGGTCTCACGGCTATGACAAAAAGCAAGGAGTGCCATGGCATTTAAATTCCAAAAAAGTTAAGAAAAAGATCAGAAACACATGAAACCTTGCTTGATGTAATTTCATGCCACCAAGATGATGTGGTAAAAAAGTCGGCATGTTTGACAAAAGTTTGGATACACACCCCTCACAAACCGGAGCAACTCCCTAGAAGGCTCGTGGTTCCGAGAGGGAACAATGCATGTTTGATGATGAACGGGCGATAGCTTCCTGTTACGGCCTTAAAAAAATTCTACAGTTAACATGCACTAATACAACTGTCATTTGAAAATTTGGAAAATTCCAGGGGTCGTTTGACCTTTTAAAGACATCTAAGTGATTTTCTAGCCATTTAATGACCGTAATTCAAATTTGAACTACATCTACATGCAATAGCTAACCATAACGGTTTGAAAAATCGTATTTGTGTACTTGTGTGCGAGTTAATTCCATGTGCAGTTAATTGGAAGAAATTTTCAAACATATTGGTGTCACGGCCTGTACACATGCATGGAGTGCCATGGCATTTAAATTTCAAAAAGTAAAAAAAAAAGATCAGAAACACATGAAACCTTGCTTGATGTAATGTCATGCCACCAAGATGATGTGGTAAATTTTTTGGCATGTTTGACGAAAGTTTGGACACACACCCCTCACAAACCGGAGCGACTCACTAGAAGGCTTGTGGTTCCGAGAGGGGACAATGAATGTTTGATGACGAACGGGCAATAGCTTCCTCTTACGGCCTTCAAAAAATTTCTACAGTTAATGTGCACTAATACAACTGTCATTTAAAATTTTGGAAAATTCCAGGGGTCATTTGACCTTTTAAAAACATTTAAGTGATTTTCTAGCCATTTAATGACCGTAATTCAAATTTGAACTACATCTACATGCAACGGCTAACTATAACGGTTTGAAAAATCATATTTGTGTACTTGTGTGCGAATTAATTCCATGTGTAGTAAATTGGAAAGGAATTTTCAAACATATTGGTGTCACGGCCTGGACACATGCATGGAGTGCCATGGCATTTAAATTCCAAAAAATTAAAAAGAGATCAGAAACACATGAAACCTTGCTTTGATGTAATGTCATGCCACCAAGATGATGTGGTAAAATAATTGGCCTGTTTGATGAAAGTTTGGACACACAACCCTCACAAACTAGAGCAACTCATTAGAAGGCTCGTGGTTCCAAGAGGGAACAATGCATGTTTGATGTCGAACGGGAGATAGCTTCCTCCTATAGGCTTCAAAAAATTTCTAAAGTTAACATGCACTAATACAACTAACATGTGAAAAGTTGGAAAATTCTAGAGGTCATTTGACCTTTTAAAGACATTTAAATGATTTTCTAGCCATTTAATGACCGTAATTCAAATTTGAACTACATCTATATGCAACGGCTAACCATAACGGTTTGAAAAATCATATTTTTGTGTACTTGTGTACGAGTTAATTCCATGTGCAGTAAATTGGAAGGTTTTTTCAAACATATTGGTGTCACGGCCTAGACACATGCATGGAGTGACATGCCATTTAAATTCCAAAAAATTAAAAATGATCAGAAACACATGAAACATTGCTTGACGTAATGTAAAGATGATGTGGTAAAAAAATTGGCCTGTTTGACGAAAGTTTGGACACACACCCCTCACAAACCGGAGCAACTCACTAGAAGGCTCGTGGTTCCGAGAGGGAACAATGCATGTTTGATGATGAACCAACGATAGCTTCCTCTTATGGGCTTCAGAAAATTCCTACAGTTAACGTGCACTAATACAACTGTCATGTCAAAATTTGGAAAATTTCAGGGGTCGTTTGACTTTTTTAAGATATTTAAGTGATTTTCTAGCCATTTAATGTCCGTAATACAAATTTGAACTATGTCTACATGCACCAGCTAACCATGATAGTTTGAAATAAAATATTTATGTACTTGTGTGCGAGTTAATTCCATGTGTAGTAAATTGGAACAAATTTTCAAACATATTGGTGTCACGGCTTGGACACATGCATGGAGTGCCATGGCATTTAAATTCCAAAAAATTAAAAAATGATCAGACGATGTAAATATATGGTGTTCAAAAAAGAAAATGTAAAGATCTGGCAAGACCACCGCGCCCCACACGATTGGCACTCTATTTCGCGCCTCGAGCTTTGGAAGGTGAGTGGCACGGGTTATTAATCAGACACGGTTCTATATTGGAAACCATCAGCTATTAAGTTCACACACGACTTTTGCTGCAGGAATCGTGTGTACTTCAAACTATCGTACTCGTATATTCTGGTGACCGGCATGTATACTGTTCCCGTCGATCTAGATTCTGGCCGCCAATAAATTCTACCTTGCTCACGTTGTCCCGTCTACATTCTCATCTACATCCTCCCCTCGCTCGCCCTATCTCTCTCTCTCTCTCAAATCTTTGCCATGGCGCCACCGATCTGCCCATGCGTTGACGAGGAGGCGCCGCCCCCCGAAGTCGCTCAGTTGAAGAGCAACGACGACGAGGACCCCTGTGCGCCCCCGGACAAGGTTGCGCCGGACCCCCCAACTTTGGAGTGGTTTTGGGGCCAGTACAATCTTTGTCTGTGGAAGTTGCTGCCGCCGGCTGAGAAAGCCAGGCAAGTGGCGTTCAAGAAGGAGATGGCGGAGGAGGAAGCCAGGTACCAGGAGGCCTGTGAAGCCCGTGATGCCGCCTAGAAAAGGAGGCGATGGAGCTTTGGGGGGGTGTCATCGTGCGGAGGAGGTGTACGAAGATGGGTACTTCGCGAGGAAGGTCAAAGCCGCTAGGCGCCGCATCGCTGCATGGAGATGGGCCGGTAAGCTCCAACGTGCCACCGACGAGGAGCTCCGGTGGGCGCCCAACGAAATGGCAAGATTGTTTGCGCTCGTCCGCCAACAAGAGGCAGATCGGTACGTCAAGCGCTGCGAGGCGGAGGAGGCGAAGTACTGCCTCCACGCTGGGAAGACGCCGCACACCAGGGAGCTGCTATCGAGGGGCTGCTGGAATACTGCCCCTGGGAGGGATTATTAGTTTTAGTATTATTCGTTTTCAATTTTATGCTTTGTACCTAGTAGTTAAGTATCATCACGTATATGTGATGATATTATATATATTCTATGATGAACTAATGAACAATTAATATATATTATGAATTCCATTTTGTATATGTTTTCGTATACTAATTTGTATCTAGCTGTTATCATCCACATATACAGAATGGAAAGCAAATACACACACATTGAAACAAAACATATAAGAACGGAAAACAGAGTACACACATTGAAACAGAGCAATATTATGATTGTTGTGAATACATAGCAATCCACGTCGAAACGACTCGACAAAATAAAACGCGTCCATGAGACCATGACCAGCAACCCTTGCCTATGGTAGCTCTTGGCTCTGCCTAAACTCGTGCAGTCGTTCATCCAAGCGGTCGACATGCTCGCGGTACATCTAGAGCGCGATCTCGAGCTCCAAAGTTGGCTATTTCATCGGAGATCACCAGCTCGAGGATGCGATGGCCATGTTCCTCTACTGCACCCAGGTGGACACCTGGGCCAAGGAGGTGGTCGAGCCTAGCGACCAGCGCGTTGGCATCGAGCGGGCCGCGGACAAGGCGAACAGTGCGACCCATGCGAACGGCGCGGCAGGCTTCCGGTGCAAGTATGGTGCGGCCGGCCTCTGGTGCAAGTACAGCGCAGACGGCCTCTGCCCACTCCTAGCGAGGAATGGGGTTACAGACGGGACGTGTACTGATAACCCACAAGTATAGGGGATCGTTTGTAGCCTTCTTCGATAAATAAGAGTGTCGAACCCAACGAGGAGCTAAAGGTAGAACAAATATTCCCTCAAGTTCTATCGACCACCGATACAACTCTACGCACACTTGACGTTTGCTTTACCTAAAACAGGTATGAAACTATTTTGCAAGAATAAAACTATGAGTACTTTGCGAGAATAAAACTACGAATAAATTGCAAGGTAATAAAATTAGATAGCTTTTGTCAACAAGAAATTCATTTGTCCCTAGGCAATCGATAACAAGTATCGGTAATCATTCTTGTAATTTTATATGAGGGAGAGGCATGAGCTAACATACTTTCTCAACTTGGATCATATGCACTTATGATTGGACCCCTAGCAAGCATCCGCAACTACTAAAGATCATTAAGGTCGTGAAACCCAACCATAGCATTAAGTATCAAGTCCTCTTTACTCCCATACGCCATAACCCACTTATCCGCGTTTAGGCTGCAGTCACCCCCGCAATACTGAGAATAAGCAAACCATGAACATATTGCAACACCCAAGATCACGATTAACCCATAGGATAAAACGGATCTACTCAAACATCATAGGATAACTATAAATCATTGGGAAACAATATATGGAGTTGAGCACCATGTTTAAGTAGAGATTACAATGGGGAGAAGAGGTGTTACATCGGTGCATAGTGGGGGAGAAAGTTGGTGTTGACAGTAGCAAGATTGTTGATGTAGAACGCCATCACGATCCTTGCCCCGGCGGCACTCCGACGCCACTAGGACAGAGGGGGAGAGAGCCCCTCTCCTTCTTATTCTTCCTTGCCCCCCCCCTAGATGGGAGGAGAGTTCCCCCTCTGGTCCATGGCCTCCATGGCGGTGGAGGGGCGGGAGCCCCTCCGAGATTGGATCTCCCTCTCTGTTCCCTTCTATTTCGCGTTCCCCACATCTGGCCCCTCACGGTTTCTTAAATTCCTGGAGATCCGTAACTCCGATTGCGCTGAAATTTTTACACGATTTTTTTCCATAAATTATATTTCTTGCACCCGAAGAAGGGCCCCAACCGACTTAAGAGGAGGGCATAAGACACCTGGGCACGCCAGGGGGTGCTCGGCGCGCCCTGGTGGGTTGTGGTCACTGTGGGTCCCCGTTTGCGTTGATTGCAAGTCCCAAAAATCACATATATTCCAAAATAATTCTCCATCAATTTTTATCGCGTTTGGACTTTGTTTGATATGGATATTTTGCGAAACAAATAAACATGCAACAAACAGGAACTGGCACTAGGCACTGGATCAATAGGTTAGTCCAATAAATCATATAAATGTTGCCAAAAGTATGTGAAAGTTGTATAATATTGGACTGAAACAATAAAAAATTATAGATACGACGGAGACGTATCAGCATCTCCAAGCTTAATTCCTGCTCGTTCTTGAGTAGGTAAATGATAAAAAAGATAATTTTTTATGTGGAATGATACCTAGCATAAACTGATCATATATCTAATCATGGCATGAATATTAAGACATAAGTGATTCAAAGCAATAGTCTATAATTTGACGTAAAGACGTTAATACTCAGGCATCCCAACAAACAATCATGTCTTTCAAAATATCAATGCTAAAGAAAGCTATCCCTACAAAATCATATAGTCTTGTCATGCTCTGTCTTCTTAACACAAAGTATTTGTCATGCACAACCCCGATGACAAGCCGAGCAATTGGTTCATACTTCTTAACGCACTTCAGCTTTTTCAACCCTCACGCAATACATGAGCGCGAGCCATGGATATAGCACTACGGGTGGAATAGAGTATGATGATGGGGGTAAATATAGACAAGACAAAAAGGTAAGAAAGTTTCACATCGACGCGGCTAACCAACGGGCTATGGACATGCCCATCAATCGATATCAATGCGAGGAGTAGGGATTGCCATGCAATGAATGCACTAAGAGCTATAATTGTATGAAAGCTAAGTGGGTGTGCATCTAATCCTATAATGAAAAATTCCCACTAGTATATGAAAGTGACGACATAGGAGACTCTCCATATGAAAAACATGGTGCTACTTTGAAGCACAAGTGTGGAACTAGCCCAGAGTCTCATCCCGACTTGTGGGGGAATCGTAGTTTCCATCATCCTTTCCTCACTGGGGCAATGCTCTAATAATGAAAATTGATGATCATCACACTTCTATTTACTTACAACTCAACATTACAACTCGATACTGATACGTCTCCAACGTATCTATAATTTTTGATTGTTCCATGCTATTATATTATCTATCTTGGATGTTTTATATGCACTTATATGCTATTTTATATGATTTTTGGGACTAACCTACTAACCTAGAGCCCAGTGCCGGTTTCTATTTTTTCCTTTTTTTGAGTTTCGCAGAAAAGGAATATCAAACGGAGTCCAATTGAGCTGAAAATTTACGGTGGTTTTTTATGGACCAGAAGAAGCGCCCGAAACAAGAGAGTTGGGCCAGAACAGCCATGAAGCCTCCACAAGGGTGGAGGGCGCGCCCTACCCCCCCCCCCTCTGGGCGCGCCCTTCGACCTTGTGGTTGACTCGTGGACCCCTCTGACGTGAAACCGACGCCAAAAATTCCTATAAATACAGAAACCCCCAGAAATAAACCTAGATCGGGAGTTCTGCCTCCGCAAGCCTCTATAGCCACCAAAAACCAATCAGGACCCTGTCTCGGCACCCTGCCGGAGGGGCAAATCATCACCGGTGGACATCTTCATCATCCCGGCGATTTCCATGACGATGAGGGAGTAGTTCACCCTCGGGGCTGAGGGTATGTACCAGTAGCTATGTGTTTGATCTCTCTCTCTCTCCTGTTCTTGATTTGGCACGATCTTGATGTATCGCAAGCTTTGCTATTATAGTTGGATCTTATGATGTTTCTCCCCCTCTACCTTCTTGTAATGGATTGAGTTTTTCCTTTGAAGTTATCTTATCGGATTTAGTCTTTAAGGATTTGAGAACACTTGATGTATGTCTTGCATGTTCTTATCTCTGGTGACAATGGAATATTCACGTGATCTACTTGATGTATGTTTTGGTGATCAACTTGTGGGTTCTGTGACCTTGTGAACTTATGCATAGGGGCTGGCACACATTTTCGTCTTGACTCTCCGGTAGAAACTTTGGGGCACTCTTTGAAGTTCTTTGTGTTGGTTTGAATAGATGAATCTGAGATTGTGTCATGCATATCGTATAATCAAACCCGCGAATACTTGTGGTGACATTGGAGTATCTAGGTTACATTAGGGTTTTGGTTGATGTGTGTCTTAAGGTGTTATTTTAGTACGAACTCTAGGGCTGTTTGTGACAATTATAGGAATAGCGCAATAGATCGATCAGAAAGAATAACTTTGAGGTGGTTTCGTACCCTACAATAATCTCTTCGTTTGTTCTCTGCTATTAGTGACTTTGGAGTGACTCTTTGTTGCACATTGAGGGATTGTTATATGATCTAATTATGTTATCATTGTTGAGAGAACTTGCACTAGTGAAAGTATGAACCCTAGGTCTTGTTTCCAAGCATTGCAATACCGTTTTCGCTCACTTTTACCACTTGTTACCTTGCTATTTTTATACTTTCAGATTACAAAAACCTATATCTACCATCCATATTGCACTTGTATCACCATCTCTTCGCCGAACTAGTGCACCTATACAATTTAACATTGTATTGGGTGTGTTGGGGACACAAGAGACTCTTTGTTATTTGGTTGCAGGGTTGCTTGAAAGAGACCATCTTCAACCCACGCCTCCCATGGATTGATAAACCTTGGTCATCCACTTGAGGGAAATTTGCTGCTGTCCTACAAAACTCTGCACTTGGAGGCCCAACAACATCTATAAGGATAAAGTTGCGTAGTAGACATCAGATACCTATAACAAAATATGACTCTATATGAATGCCTCTGGCTATGTACCAGGATATGCAATGATCTAGCATAACATTTATGAAAAATGATGAACGGTGGCTGAGCCACAAATACTATGTCAACTATATGATCATGCAAAGCAATATGACAATGAATGCTCAAGTCATCAAACGGAAGCGGTGGAAGTTGCATGGCAATATATCTCGGAATGGCTATGGAAAGGCCATAATAGGTAGGTATCGTGGCTGTTTTGAGGAAGATATAATAAGGCTTATGTGTGATAGAGCGTATCATATCACGGGGTTTGGATGTACCTGCGAAGTTTGCACCACATCTCGAGGTGAGAAAGGGCAATGCACGGTACCGTAGAGGCTAGCAAATTGAGGAAAGGTAAGAGTGCATATAATCCATGGATTCACATTAGTCATAAAGAACTCACATACTTATTGCAAAAGTTTATTAGCCCTCGAAGCAAAGTACTACTACACATGCCCCTAGGGGGATAGATTGGTAGGAAAAGATCATCTCTCATCGTCCCCGACCGCCACTCATAAGGAAGACAATCAATAATAAATCATGCTCCAACTTCATAGCATAATGAGAGACTATACGTGCCTGCTTCGGGAATCACAAACCTTAACACCAATATTCGTATTAACCACAACCGTTTACTAGTACCTCCCACATATTCCATCTCTATATCACAAAACTATTGCAAGGAATCAAACATATCATATTCAGTGGTCCATAAGTTTTATGTAGGATTTTATGACTAACCATGCAAATGACCAATTCATGTTGACTCTCTAAATAGATATAAGTGAAGCATGAGAGTTTAATTATTTCTACAAAAGACCATACACTAATAAATATAAGTGAAGCAAAAGAGCATTCTACAAATAACGGTGTCGCGGGATATCCGCGGCCACCTATGGGACCGGGCGGCCCCTTGCTGGTTCGGCGGGGGACGTCGCATTACACAAAGAGCAGATCAGTGCACGGCAGCACGACAGAGAGCACACACGCAATTTACCCAGGTTCGGGACCGCTGTGAGGCGTAAGACCCTACTCCTGCTTTGGTGGATTGATGGTGGAAATGAACGTGGTGGTGCGTGGTACACTTGTCCGGCAAGGCCCGCCTCAGGGCTACGGTGACACACACGCGTATGGTGGCTGGGGTTTGTCAAGTTTCTAACCCTCTAACACCCTCCTACAATTGCCATGGGCCTCCTTTTATAGATTAAGGGGTCTCCACAGTGGCAAAATAGTCATTACCCACTGATATGATAGCAAACAGTTCTATCATACCTAACTCTGCGGGCTGACAGGGTGCATTAAATGCACCGCGCTGTGTCACATCACTAGCTGCCAGGCAAGGCCTGCCAGGCTTATCTTGCCAGCTCCGCATCTGTTCTCTTGACACATCGCTGGACGGGTGTCATCCGTGGGCTTCTTCTGTAGGAGGCGGCTGCCATGTGGCAAATGCTGCCACTTAACCATCTTGCGGCTTGACACCGCACTGATTAATGACATGGGTCGTACTTGCGTAGTTGACGGGGTGGTTCAGGCCCCGCAAGCCCCGGCAGGCCCTGCCGGGGGTCTTGGTTGCTTGCTTCTGGTGGTGGCCTGGCCCCTTGCCGGGCTCGCCTTCCCAGCAAGGGAGGCCCTTCTCTTGCCGATATCATGTTCCTTTGGCTCGATCTCGATCTCTCTGAGCTGCATGTTGGTTCTTCGAGTCTCTTGGCTCTTCGACCTCTGACCTAAGCTGGTGCTCCAATCTTGATCTTGTGCCTGTGCACAGTTGGGCAACAGACCCAGGGTTTGTTGCACCGACAGAAGCCCCCGGGCCTGCCCCGAATGAGCTGCTGAGCATCATCAGGGTAGGGCCTAATAAGTGCATAGGCAGAATTGCTAAAGGGGTTGACCCCTTGAGGTTTTTCTTCGCTGCTTCATTAGCCTTGATCTTGGGGCCGGTTTTCGATTCCCCCGCGCGTGGTGTGCGGTGTTGTGGAAAAACTTGGAACGCGATCCGCGGATTCTCCTCGCCCCATGATCACGGGGCAGAAAATTGCCATCCCACTAGCCCCCCATCCCGCATGCACCTCTCCACGTGCTCAGCATGCATTGGGCGTGGTAGGTGGTGGATGCGGAGGGCACGGGGAGGAGCGTTGTAGCTGAAACCCGAGCATCGGTGGTTGGGGCAGAGGGGCGGCCTCGGCCCTCAGAGCCATAGTGGGTGCAAAGAGGCCGCATTGGAGGAGAGGGGCGGCCGTCTCCCGCAGGAGGGGTCAGCCCCTTGCCCGTTTCCCTATAAAAAGGGCCCGGGGCAATGTTCTTTAGCACACACTCCTCCTTCTCTTCTGTGATCCTTCTTATCTAGCCATGGTGCGAGGGCGATGGCATGGTGGAGCTCTGGTGGCGGCGACGAGGGCTTCTTCTCGACAGCGCGCCCCTCCTCCCCCGGACCCTGAGGCAGCGAAGCCGTCCGTAAGGAGGGGAGGAAGGGGGCATGGTCGTGGTCGCCGCGATGCTCGAGGAGGACGACGCGCGCCCCTCCTCCCTCGGACCCTGAGGTAGCGGAGCCGTCCGTAAGGAGGGGAGGAAGGGGGCGTGGTCGTGGTCGCCATGATGCTCGAGGAGGAGGACGGGGTGGTGCCCGGATGGCGCTTCCACTGGCGGCTCTACCCCCGATGGAAGGCCACGTCAGGGACCAACCTTGAGAGTTCGTCATTAGGCTGTACAAGCCTTTGCGCAGTCGCCTTCGTCTCCCAGCCTTCTTCGCGCGGGAGATGGAGCTCGAGCAACCGCGTGCCCTGAGGCTACATATGAGGGGCTGCGGGGATGGGAGCACGAGGGTTGATGTCGACTTCCCCGCCCCTCATGTAATGTACCTCCATCGGGCTGGAAGACCTTCGCCCGTGCTCACAGCTTTTCGGAGGGGCACATTCTCCATTTCATATTAAAGGAGAGAGGCCTGCTCTCCGTCAATATCTTCGGGCGCACGGGAGGCCGCTTAGGGTGCTGGGTGGAGAGCTCGACCGACGACGAAAGCTCCTGCTCGAGCGAAAGCGATGAGGAGGACAGTGACGGCGATGACGACGGCAGCAGGCGGAGGGGCGACGACTCTGACTCCGGCTGATCGTCGCCCGCACCATCTTCATCAGGCGGCAGCACCATCATCTGCATCTGCATCTCCTCCCGGCAATTTGATTTGCCGGGGAGTTGGATGCAGAGGTGTGGATGGTGCTACAGGGCTCCTCCAGCAGCCTTCCAGCTGGACCTCGGCAGGCTTCCTTTCGGGCTGCAGCTTCGCTAGCCCTGCCGAGGCCTGCTGGCCCTGGTGAAGGAGGTTGACGGGGCCGCCTTCCGCCGTGCTCTCCATCGAGGCGTTCCCTCGTGCTTCCGCTTCCCCTGAGCTACCTCTCCTGGAACCCGATGAGAGCGGGCCGGGCCTTCGCCTTGGCGCTCATTTTGCGCTCCTCGCCTTCAACGGCTGCACCTAGGAGGAGAGGGACAAGAAAGGGCATCACGGAGCACTTATCTTTTTTCAATCTTAAATTTGTAGGCAACCACCAAATTTTGATTCAAATAATGTAATCTCTCGAGTCTATCTTTGTATTCTGTAATGCTTGTACTTGTAACTACATATGAATGAAAAAGATGAATCTTGTCGGGAACTCGTGCATGTGTATGTCCATGCAGAGGCAAAGTGCCTCTTTAATAGAATAAACGAGTTTTCCCGGCAGGATATCCTGCCGGCACCCTCTGTGTCTGCCGGAGAACTACGTCTATCGGGGAACAGACAGAGGGGCCAGCCCCCCGCCAAATCCTTTTTCCCAAAGGCCACTGTGACCACCCTGACGAAAGCAGCATTCGATTCATGGATGGGAGCACCTAAGTTTCAAAGAGAGAGAGGCGAGGTTTTCTCATGCAAAGTTGTAGCTTTACAGAATACTAATGGACAAGAGGTGAACTTATCTGTTTGGCTTGTCGGGGATCGCCGTGTGCAATCTTCTCGTCCTTTGTTGAAGCCAGGTTCACGGCAAGAACCTGCAACTCCATGTAGATGAGAATGAATGCAGGATGCAATCCTATCTATATGCATATGCAAATGCTCATGAAGTGCTTATGCAATGATCTGGGTGTGCTTGTGCATGCATGCAATCTTAGTTGGGGCCCCCTACATCGCTTCTTTATTTTCTCTTGCACGGGGTCATCGCCCCGGCTTGTACAAGGGGTTACATGCAACTTCGGCAATGCCATGTACAATGGGTGGCTGCCGGACAGGGCCCGGCAGCCTCTGCGCCTTACGGGTAGAACTTACGGAGATGCTCAATGTTCCATGAGTTTTGCAATGGTGTGCCATCTCCGGTCTCCAGACGGACTGCGCCGGGTCTAGAGACTCGTACTACCCGGTAAGGGCCTTCCCACTTCGGTGATAACTTGTGTGTACCCTTGGCGGACTTAACGCGCCTAAGGAGAAGGTCACCTTCCTCAAAACTCCAGGCATGAACCCTGCGGCTGTGATAGCGATGCGGGGCTTGCTGATAGCGTGCAGCACGCGTAGCGGCCCGGAGACGGTTCTCCTCGAGTAGCACAGCGTCGTCACACCGGTGCTGATCTTGCGCTACTTCATCATAGGCGAGCATCTGAGGAGACCCGTAAATGAGTTCTGTGGGGATAACTGCCTCTGCCCCGTAGACCAGGGAGAAGGGAGTCTGCAAGGTAGCTCGATTAGGTGTCGTTCTGAGGGACCAGAGAACTACCGGCAGCTCCTCGATCCACCGCCTGTCGTGCTTCTGCAGCGTATCGAAAGTCCTTGTCTTGAGTCCACGAAGCACTTCAGCGTTCACCCTCTCAGCTTGTCCATTGCTCCGGGGTGTGCCACAGAGGCAAATGAGATCTTGCATCCGAGGGTTTGAACATATTGCATGAAGGCGTGGCTCATGAATTGGGTGCCGTTGTCAGTGATGATCCTTGCGGAACTTCGAAATGACACACCAATTCTTTCAAGAACTTGATAGCTGACTAAGCAGTCACCTTCCTCACGGCAGTCACTTCCGGCCACTTTGTAAACTTGTCGATGGTGACGAACAAGAATTCAAAGCCCCCGATTGCTCGAGGGAAGGGGCCGAGGATATCGAGCCCCCAGACCAAAAATGTCCATGACAGAGGGATTGTCTAAAGAGCTTGGGCAGGCAGGTGTGCTTTCTTGGAATGAAATTGACAGGCTTCACAAGTCGTGACGAGCTCAATTGCGTCTTGGAGGTCTGTGGGCCAATAGAATCCTTGCCGGAATGCTTTCCCAACTAATGCCCTTGATCCAATGTGTGAGCCACACATTTCTCTGTGAATCTTAACCAACGGTTCCTTTCCGTCCTCCCGGAAGACATACTTCAATTTCACACCGTTGATCCTCCTTCTATATAGAGTGTCATTGACAAACTGATACATACTGGCCCTCCGGGCTACTTTCTCAGCTTCATCTGGGTCGCCGGGGAGTTCTCCAGTTTGGAGGAAGTGGATGATGTGCCTTGCTCAAGTTGAAGCCTGAGGCTCGGCAACAAGGACTAGAGGCACCTCCTCGGCTGCGGGAGCACCAGCCTCATTCACAGGGTCCATAGGCCCGGCTGGAGGGGGTGGTCCAGCAGGCTGTGAGGAGTTGTTTCAAGCAGGGTCTCTGCTGGGAGCGGATGGCTCGATCGGGAGAGGCTCACTGTAGTCGAACTTTCTCCTTTTTTGGGCCATTTTGGTTGGTGATACGGAGGGTTGAGAGAGGTGGAGAACAAAAGTTCCTGGTTCCACAGGAAGCTTCTGCGCAGCACACTTTGACAGGTGATCAACTATGCTGTTTTCCGCATGGGGTACGTGCTCTGTTTGCAACCCGTCAAAGCGCTCCTCCAACCTCCTTACTTCCTCAACATACGCTTCCATCAATGGGCTTTGGTAATACTTGTTGACTTCTCTCACCACTAACTGTGAATCTCCTCGAATGATCAGCTTCTTGATTCCCAATTCTGCTGCAATCCTGAGCCCGGCAAGGAGCCCTTCATACTCAGCTGTATTGTTGGTGGCTTCTTCCCGGGCAAAGTGCATTTGGACGACGTACTTCAGGTGCTCCCCGAAGGGGGCAACAAGAAGCACGCCATCTCCTGCACCTTGTAGGGAAAAAGCACCATCAAAATACATAATCCATTCTTGGGGGGGGGGTTCCTTGCCAGGGAGAGTTGTTTTTGTTGCTTCCTCGTCAGGGGTTGGCGTCCATTCTGCAATAAACTCTGCCAGTGCCCTGCTCTGAATGGTTGAAGTACTCTCAAACTTCAAAACAAAGCTGGATAACTCCAAAGCCCACTCCACTATTCTGCCAGTAGCCTCGGGGTTTTGGAGTATCCTCTGCAACGAAAAACGAGTAACAACCGTGATCTCATGGGCTTGGAAGTAGTGGTGCAGTTTCCTTGAGGCCATGACGAGGCCAAAGATCAACTTTTGCACACCAGAGTACCTCGATCTAGACCCTTGTAACAAGGACTTGATGAAGTAAACTGGGCGCTGCACCACTTTCTTCCTTGCCGCGTCCTTGGGGTTGCACTCGTTGTCGTGCTTACTGCTGTTCTGATCCTCTTCTGACTCTGCTGTGATCTGGTCACTCTCTGCTTCATCTACTTCTCGTTGTGCTACCAAGGCTACACTTACCACTTGGTTGGTTGCTGCCAAGTAAAGCAATAACGGCTCTTGAGGTTTGGGCGCAACCAAGGTGGGCACAGATGGCAGGTAAGCCTTCAACTCTTGCAAGGCTGTTTCTGCTTCCGGGGTCCATTTCATTGGCCCTGCCTTCTTCAAAATTTTGAAGAACGGCAGGGCACGTTTGGCGGATTTGAGATGAATCTACTCAGCGTGGCAACGCATCCCGTCAAGCGCCTTACATCCTTGACTGTCTTTGGCACTTGGATCTGCTCAATGGCCTTGATCTTGTCGGAGTTGGCTTCAATCCCCCGGTGGGACACGAAGAATCCAAGTAGCTTGCTAGAGGGAACACCGAATACGCACTTCTCCGGGATAAGCTTCAGGTTGATCTTGCGTAAATTAGCAAATGTCTCCTCCAAATCCTGGATAAGGGTGGCCTTATCCTTGGTCTTGACCACAATGTCATCCATATCGGATTCTATATTTCTGTGTAGTTGTCGCTCAAAACCAATCTGGACTGCTCTTGCAAAGGTAGACCCGGCACTCTTTAATCCGAAAGGCATGCGGACAAAACAGTATGTACCACATGGAGTGATGAATGATGTTTTCTCCTCATCTTCTTTGGACATGAAGATCTGGTGATATCCGGAGTAAGCATCCAAAAAGGAGAGCAGATCACAACCTGAAGTGGAATCCACAATCCGATCAATGCGCGGCAAGGGGAACGGGTCCTTTGGGCAAGCCTTATTGAGATCTGTGAAATCAATGCAAAGCCTCCATTTCCCATTCGCCTTCCGAACTACCACTGGGTTCGCCAACCATGTAGGGTGCAGTACTCCTCTGACCAATCCAGCTGCCTCTAACTTCTTGATTTCCTCGGGAATGAACCGTTGTCGCTCCAAGGCTTGCTTCCTAACTTTCTGCTTGAGGGGTCGGGCATGTGGGCAGACAGCAAGGTGGTGCTCGATTACCTCCCTGGGAACACCGGGAATATCAGATGGTTGCCAAGCAAACACATCGATATTCGCCCGCAGGAAGGCAACGAGCGCGCTTTCCTATTTGTCGTCAAGGGTGGCGCTGATGGTGAAAGTACCATCAACACCAGCCAGCCCTGCCGGGACCTTCTTCACTTGGGGTGCTGCAACCTTGGACCTTTTGTTGTTGGAACACTCCGTCACGTCGTCAACGGGTGTCGTGCACTCGGAGGGGGCACGCTTCCTGGACTCCTTACCGGAGGTCCTACAGTCCCTCTTCTTTCCTTTGCTTTCCTTGGTGGGGACCGTTGCTGCCGCAGCCTCTGCTGCGACGGCATCCCGATACATCCTGTCCACAAAGATAATCGCGTCCTTCTCATCTGATGGGATGGTGATGACTCCCAACGGCCCAGGCATGTTCAGAGTGTTGTAAGCATAGTGGGATGCTGCCATGAACTTGGCCGAGGCCGGTCGTCCCAGAATCCCATTATACGGCAGGGGGAGCTCAACCACATCAAACACAATTTTCTCAGTCCTATAGTTCAGCTCTCTCTCAAACGTCACCGACAACGTAATCTTGCCCTTGGGACAGCTCCTGCCGAGATTGACTCCTTGAAACATGTCGGTAACCTCCAGCTTTTCCTCTCCTATCTGAAGCATGTTAATGACTGCTGGGGAAATTAGATTCAACCCGGCCCCGCCATCCACTAACATCTTTGTGACCTTGAGGTTGCGAATTGTTGGGGAGACCAACAACGGCAAACACCCTACCAAGGTGGTGCGTCAAGGGTGGTCCTCCTCATCCAACATGATGGGCGTGCGGGACCATTTGAGCGGCTTCCGGGCCTCTGGCGCTGGCACCACAACATTGACCTCTCGTGCCCATCGCTTGAGTTGGCGATGGGAGGAGTGCAAAGACGCACCCCAGTCAATGCATAGGGCGTTAGTGGCCCTCTGAAATTCCTGCTCACTGGTTTCCTCTTCATTCCCTCCACCGCTCAAATCATCACAGGTTTCCTTCTCTTGGCCCCTGGCGGGTTTCCCTTGGTTCCGAAAGGGTTTGCCGGGGCGGTTTGCTTCACCACCTCGGCCCTTTTCGCTAGCAGCATTCTGACCTTTCTCCTTATCACGCTTATCATACTCTACTCTCTGTCTCTTGACAAGCTGCTCCACTTGATAACAGTCATGGAGGTTGTGGCCCTTGGTCTGGTGGATCTTGCAGTACGGCCCATCACCTTTCCCGGCTTTTTCCGCAGCAGCGGCGTCCCGGCAGGCAGTGCACGCGGCAACTTCCTTGCCAAGGGCCTCAGCCTTGGCCTTCTTGCCGGTACTAGGCGTGCCAGAACATTCCATAGTCATCACTGTCTTATCTCTTGGCTTCTTGTTACCTTCTTGCCCTTTCTCTGACCAGTTGATTCATCTTCATCCTCTGAATCAACATTGATGTAATCCTCCTCTCTGGGCAACTTCCTTCCTTCCTCTATCCAAGAACACTTATCCACTAGGGTGTATAGCTCCTTCATAGTCTTGGGCAACCGTACATTCATCTTAGAACGAATGCGACGGTTGCGCACATTGGACTGGAAGGCTGCTATAACAGCTGCTGGATGGATATTTGGAATATTCTATGGACTTTACCGAATCTTTGCAAATACTTACGGAGAGTTTCTCCTTCCTTCTGCTGGAGAAGCTGTAGGTTGCTGGGCCTGCCGGGCTCTTGGTGGCCACCGATGAAGGCACCGATGAACTCGTGGCACAGGTCTGCCCATGACGAAATGGAGTTCTCCGGCAGGTGCATGAGCCAAGATCTCACGTTGGACTTGAGAGCCAACGGGAAGTAGTTGGTGAACACCTTCTCGTCTCTTCCCCCGGCAGCCTGAACAGCGATGGTGTAGATGCTTAGGAAATCTGCCGGGTTCAGTCTCCCGTCGTACTTCTCGGGGATCTCCGGCTTGAACGTGCGAACAGACGGCCAACGGACTTGCCGCAGCTCGCCTGTAAAGGCAGGGCAGCCGACCTCGAAAGTTAGGCACCCGTCAACACCGAACGCAGGCTCGTCGATGTTGGGGCCGCCGCACCCGTCGGTCTGGCGGGGGTCGTCAAGAGGCCGTCCTATGATGACGCGCGCATCTCCCCGCCGCCTATCCTCTGGGGTTCGCCGTTGGCCCGGACGTGCTCGAGGGTCGGAAGAGGCCATCGAGACATCGTCGGGATCTTGATCTTGCTGCGCCCACGCCTACTGCCGTGGTGGGGACTGCACGGTGGGGACGGCCCCCTCCATTCGGCCAGTAGTATGGGCAGTCGTTGTCACTTGGGGAGGTCGTGGCGGGCCAGCGCGCCGTGAGCCCCCAGCCTCAGCGAAACCGAGCAGACTCTGGATGGTGGCACGCCATTCATCCATTTGCTCGGCTGCTGGCGGGAACCTTAGTAGCAGCTGGGCCCGCGCCATAGCCTCCATGGTTGTGCTCGGCATGGAAGTTGATGATCTCGACCGCACCGTCTCCTGGCTCCTGACGGTGCCCGCGGCGGCGGCGGTGGCGCGCCCGCGCTGTAGTGGGGCGGCCACCTGGGCAGCGGGGTCGCGCGGTGATGGCGCTCGAGGGTCCGCGGCTCCGCCGGGTGCAGTGGTTGAGTCGGCGCGCCCGGGAGGAGACACACGCGCCATGACCACCCCCGTAGCAGGGACGGCCGGAGGGCGGTGGCTCACCCTGGACCGAGCGCCGTTGTTGTGGCTGCGCCCGCTGGTGGGATAAGGGGGTGCAAGCGGAGTCACCCTCCCGTCCGCACCTTGTGGAGCTTGACCGTCAAAACGTTGCCGAAGCTGTTCTCCTCTGTCGCCTTCAGCACCTATGTCGACTGCAGGAGGAGTGCTGATGATGCCACCTGCTCCTGCCACAGCCCCAGCGGCGCTTAGGTCCTTGCCCGTCCCCGCATCCCCCGCGGCATCTGAGGCCATGGGTGGCGGAGCCTTTGAGGTGGATGGCTGGGCGAAGGGCCGGACTTCTTCTTCTTGGGCGCCATGGTCGATGGCGTCGTCCAAGATGATGATGGCGATGAAGATGTCGTGCTGCGCACGCTTTCAGGTTTGCACAAGCGAGCCCCCTACCTGGCGCGCCAAAGATGTCGCGGGATATCCGCGGCCACCTATGGGACCGGGCAGCCCCTTGCTGGTTCGGCGGGGGGCGGCGCGTTGCACAAAGAGCAGATCAGCGCATGGCAACATAGCAGAGAGCACACATGCAATTTACCCAGGTTCGGGCCGCCGCGAGGCGTAAGACCCTACTCCTGCTTTGGTGGATTGATGGTGGAAATGAACGTGGTGGTGCATGGTACACTTGCCCGACAAGGCCTGCCTCAGGGCTACGGTGACACACACGCGTATGGTGGCTGGGGTTTGTCAAGTTTCTAACCCCCTCCTACGATTGCCATGGGCCTCCTTTTATACATTAAGGGGTCACCACAGTGGCAAAACAGTCATTACCCACTGATATACTAGCAAACATTGGTATCATACCTAACTCTCCGGGCTGACAGGGTGCATTAAATGCACCGCTCTGTGTCACATCACTAGCTGCCCGGCAAGGCCTACTGGGCTTATCTTGCCAGCTCCGCATCTGTTCTCTTGACACGTCGCTGGACGGGTGTCATCCGTGGGCTTCTTCTGTAGGAGGCGGCTGCCATGTGGCAAATGCTGCCACTTAATCATCTTGCAGCTTGAGACCGCATTGATTGACGACGTGGGTCGTACTTGCGCGGTTGGCGGGGTGGTTCAGCCCCCGCAAGCCCCGGCAGGCCCTACCGGGGGTCTTGGTTGCTTGCTTCTGGTGGTGGGCTCGCCCCTTGCCGGGCTCGCCTGCCCAGTAAGGAAGGCCCTTTTCTTGCCGATATCCTGTTCCTTTGGCTCGATCTCGATCTCTCTGAGCTGCATGTTGGTTCTTCGAGTCTCTTGGCTCTTCGACCTCTGACTTAAGCTGGTGCTCCAATCTTGATCTTGTGCCTGTGCACAGTTAGGCAACAGACCCAGGGTTTGTTGCACCGACAAAAGGTTTTCTATGTGAAGAGAAACAGGCAATCCAAAGTTGAACTGATATAAGTGAAGCACATGAAATCATGGACTATCTCATATACATATAAGTGAAGTGCAATGAGAATTATATAAATCAACCATGGACTATCTCATACCATCATGGTGTATAAAATAAAAATGAAAACTAAACAAAAAAGATGCTCCAAGATTTACGCATATCACGTGAACGAAACGAAGACGAGAACATACCGATACTTGTTGATGAAAGATGGGATGCCTTCCAGGGCATCCCCAAGCTTAGACGCTTGACTCTTCTTGAATATTTACTTGGGGTGCCTTGGGCATCCCCAAGCTTGGTCTCTTGCCTCTCCTCCTTCTTCTTATATCGAGACCTCCTCGATCTTTGATCACTTCATCCACACAAAACTTAACAGAAAACTCGGTAAGATCCGTTAGTACAATAAAGCAAATCACTACTCTAAGTACTGTTCCAAACCAATTAATATTTTGTTCTTGCATTGTAGCTACTATATTATAACTTTTCCATGGCTTGTACCACCGATAAAAATCGATAGTTTCATCAAAACGAGAAAAACAATGCATCAAAAATAGAATTTGTCTTAAACATGACAGTCTGAAGCGATCTGAACATCTTCCATACTTCTGGTACTCCAAAAATTCTGCAAAATTAGGCAAAAATAAAAAAATTCTATAGCAATACTGTTGAGGATATAAACCTTAGAGTCACCCGCCAGAAGGGGTCGGGTTACTCATAATGGTCATCGCCTGAAGCCCGGTGCCAAGCTTGAAGACGGCGGGCCAAAGATGGGCTTAAGAACCGGATATGGCTTAAGGCCCATAGTTACAACCATCATTATGGTAGAACTTGTAGTGTAAGGCAAGAATAGTTGAGAGTCCGAGCCGGACACTCTTATGAGCCGGCCGGGACTCTGAGAGCTGCTGGGCGTCAACCTCTCTATATAAAGGGACGACCCGGCAGCGGTTTAGGGACAGAAAAGATCTCATCGAGAGCCAGACATAGCGGTTAAGCTCCCTGGTCATCGAAACCCTAATCAATACCACCTCAACTGGACATAGGATTTTACCTTCACCGTAAGGGGCCGAACCAGTATAAACCCTCGTGTTCCTTGTCCCGTTTAACCCCTTCAAGCTTCCTAGTGGCGATGGCTCCACGACTAAGTCCTAGCTTGAGGACATCTGCCGTGACAATTCCACGACAGTTGGCGCCCACCGTGGGGCCAGCGCACGGTGAATTCGAGTTCTTGAAGGGCAGCTTCGAAGGGCTCAAGGGATACGCCGTGGGCCGGATGACCAAGAGTCGTCGTGGCAAGCTCTACATCGACGATGCAAACTGGGGCCTCGACGCTGGCTCAGTTGAGTACGGATACCGGGTCCCCTTCGGCGGAATTCATGTTTTCATTGGCAATATTGGTGAGCCGGGCCTTGAGCCGGATCTCTGCGCCGATCTCATCGAGACGGCTCAGCGCGCACGACCCGCCCGGGCCCTGCCTGCCTTGAAGCATGCTTTTGTGGGATGTGTCCATGGAGGGCACCCTGATAGATCTGGATCTGGTGATGAGACGGCCGCCGGCTCTGACGGCGAGTCGTCCACAGATGAGTCAACCTCGTTGTATCAACTTCAAGATGGTAGGCTCATGGGTTGTTCCGATGGTGACAGTATTCCGGACCTGTTTGAGCCGCTGAGCCGGGTCGGAATCTTCATGGCCGGTGCGCAGCCTGTTCAGAACCCTGCTGCTGGGGCAGGAAACCTGGTGCCTTCGCCGGCTCAGGTGCTGATGGATCTCACAGACAAGATGACGGCCCTGTTGACCGCCGTGGTTGACCCGGCGGATCAATCTCAGCATGACGCGGAGGTGGCGCAGTTAAAGTTAGATCTAGTGAAAGCCAAAGAGGATCTGGCAGCAGAAGGGATCAGGATGGCTGCGGAGAGGGCGGCTCTCGACGCCCAAACTCAGTTGATTCAGGCGCAGTCCTTCCGGCTCACGATGGATCAGAACGCGTCCAATGAGGTCATGAGAAGGAGGCATCAAAAGGCCCAATCTCGACTCCCTCCGGTTTACGATCCTCGAAACCTCTTCAACACGCCAGGCGCAGGGTCTAGTAACCTGCCAGGGAACATAGTGCCCGGGTCTGGGACCCCTGTTCAGCCACAAGTGATGGGGCCTCCCCGGGTGAACCCTGCCCCGCCTCAGTATGTGCCAATACCACCGGGTCATTATGCTAACCCACTGGAGAACATGGTCGCCGCAGCAGCACGGCTAGCGGCCCTCCCAATTGACGGCGACTCTCCGACGGCTATTGAAACCCGCCGGGTCAGGGTACTCCTTCAGACAGCGTTGGCGCAGCAAGAGGCGTACTCTTACAGCCGGGACAGGATCCACTCGACCCCTCGTCCAGGCCGGAGCCCAAGTTACAGCAGACACATGGTCTCAGCGACCGGCTCAAGTAATGTCCGACGCCATGACCCGCCCCCTGGCCATGGCCCGGTTCATAACGGAGCCTTCCACGCAGCAGACCAAGACAGAGCGCGGTAAGAGGCGGAGCAGATGCCTCAGTTGATGGCTTACCAGACTCCCCCGGCTTATCCTTCGACTTCCGTCGACGTGGGTATCTCTACCAGGACCGGAGGTGTCCCTTGTTTAGTGCCGGCTCTCCGCAATGAACGTCTACCCAAGGACTTCAAAGGGCCTAGGAAGGTGCCTAATTACACGGCTGACTTACAACCCGGAGCCTGGATCGAGAGTTACGAGATGGCCATGGAATTACTAGAGGTCAGCGAAGCGGCAATGGCCAAGTACTTCACCATGATGTTGGATGGGACTGCCTGCACTTGGTTGAAAGGGCTACCACCGAATTCCATCGGGTCTTGGGCTGAGCTGAAAGCCCGGTTCATCCAAAATTTCAAGGATACCTGTAGGCAGTCTATGTCAATTGTGGATTTGACTAACTGTAAGCAGCAGGAGGGTGAGTCTACGATACATTGGGTTCGTCGGGTTAAGGAGATAATACATTCATCTGATAAGATGGATGCCGGCTCTGCAGTTTTAATGTTGGAACAGAATTGTCGTTTTCTGCCCCTGAAGATGAAACTTGGGCGGCTCAAGCGTGATTTTAATGATATGGGTACGCTGATGGCGGCTCTCATCAAGTATGCCGACTCTGATAGTACCAAGGACCCCGCTTCAGATGATGAAAGGACAGGGAAGGGAAAGAAGAACGACAATGGCAAGGGTCCTCAGCATAACCCGGGGAACCAAGGAGGTGGCAAGCGCAAGGCCGATGGCAGCCTAGAGTTCGTGGCCAACGCCAGCTCACAGGGTAATAACCAGCGACGCAAGGGGAGGCCACCTCCCCGAGCCGGCGGGTCAGGCCCGACGCTGGAGCAGTTGTTGAATGAGCCCTGTCCAAGGCATGGCTCTAGAGAGAAGCCAGCTACTCATCTATGGAAGGATTGTGCAATCATGAAGGCCTTTAAGAATTCCAACGCCTTCAACGGCAACAATGGCCCGGGCGGCGGCTCAGGCGCCGGCGGCTTTCATGGCCCGGGCGGCGGCTCAAATTTTAATCCTCAGAATGGTCAAGGGGGCTTTAATCATCAGTCTGGCCAGGGTCATCAACAGCAGCAGGGGGGTTATCAGACCAATCCAAAGCAACTTAGCGGTGGACAGTATCATGTATTTACCACCAGTCTGTGTAAGCGAGATCAGAAGCTTCATAAGAGGGCTGTGATTGCTGTTGAGCCGGCGGTTCCACGCTATTTACGATGGTCTGAGCAGCCTATAGTATGGAGTAGGGAGGATCACCCTCCTCGGGTAGATAACCCGGGTCACTTGGCCTTGGTGGTGGCTCCTCAGGTGGGAGGATATAAGTTCACTAAGGTGCTCATGGATGGAGGCAGCAGCATCAACATCCTCTATTATGAGACTTTCCGTCGTATGTGATTGATTGATAAGAACCTCAGCCAGTCAAACACTATTTTCCATGGTGTGGTACCCGGTAACTCGGCTTATCCAGCCGGAAAGATCGAGTTGGAAGTGGCCTTTGGAGACGAGCACAACTACAGGGTGGAAAAATTGACCTTTGAGGTGGTCAAGATAAGAAGTCCGTACCATGCCATATTTGGGCGGCCGGCTTACGCCAAGTTCATGGCACGGCCGTGTTACGTGTATTTACAGCTCAAGATGCCGGGTCATAATGGGACCATTACGGTTCACGGCAGCCGGAAGGTGGCCTTGGAGTGTGAGGAAGGTGATGTAGCTTATGCAGAATCTGTTTGCGCAACAGAGGAGTTGAAGTTTTACAAGGACAATGTTGACCCAACAGATATGACCTCTCTGAAAAAGCCAACCACGGAGCATGAACCGGCAATGAAATTTAAGTCGGTTGATGAGACTAAACTTGTTGATTTCGTTCCAGGTGATTCATCTCAGCAGTTTAGCATCAGTGCCAATCTGGATCCAAAATAGGAAAGCGCGCTCATCGAGTTCATCCGTGAGAATAGGGACATTTTTGCGTGGAAACCTTCTGACATGCCAGGTGTACCTAGAGAACTCGCTGAGCACACTCTCAATGTTGATCCGAAATTTAAGCCGGTCAGGCAATTCCTTCGGCGTTTTAATGAAGAGAGGCGGAAAGCTATTGGTGAAGAGGTGGCCCGGCTCTTCGCGGCCGGGTTTATTGTTGAAGTCTTTCACCTAGAGTGGTTAGCTAACCCGGTGCTTGTGCTCAAGAAGAACGGCACCTGTCGGATGTGTGTGGACTACACGGACTTAAACAAGGCGTGTCCGGCTGATCCTTTTGCCCTTCCCCGTATTGATCAAATCATTGATGCTACGGCGGGTTGTGAGCGCTGAAGTTTCCTGGATGCTTATTCTGGATATCATCAGATTAAAATGGCAGTTAAGGATCAGGAGAAGACGGCATTCATCACTCCCTTTGGAGCCTTTTGCTATGTGTCTATGCCCTTTGGACTCAAGAGTGCACAGGCGACTTACCAGCGTTGCGTGCAGAACTGTCTTCATAACCAGATTGGGCGCAATGTTCATGATTATGTGGATGATATCGTGGTTAAGTCCAGGGAGGAGAAAAACTTGATAGATGATTTGAGAGAAACCTTTGATAATCTCCGGGTCTACAAGATGATGCTTAACCCGGCCAAGTGTGTTTTTGTTGTTCCTGCAGGCAAGCTCTTGGGTTTCTTGGTTTCTAACAGAGGTATTGAAGCTAACCCGGAGAAGATCAAGGCGATCACCTCTCTGGCTAAACCGGCGTGCATAAACGACGTCCAGCGCTTGGCGGGTCGTATTGCTACTTTAAGCCGTTTTATAAGCCGTTTGGGTGAGAAGGCCATGCCATTGTACCAGTTGATGAAGAAAACTGATGACTTTATTTGGAATGATGCAGCTAGCAGAGCCCCCAGTCCTTGCTGCTCCGGTTGACAAGGAGCCTTTATTGCTATATGTGGCTGCTAACACACGAGCCGTCAGTGTGGCTATGGTGGTGGAGCGCAAGGAAGAGGGTAAGGAGCATCCGGTTCAGCGGCCGATTTATTACGTCAGTGAAGTGCTCATCGAGTCCAAACAACGGTATCCACATTGGCAGAAGCTTGTTTATGGTGTGTTCATGGCAAGCCGGAAGCTTAAGCATTATTTCCAGGGTCACCCCATTACTGTGGCCAGTTCTGCCCCCCTTGGAGATATCATTCAAAACAGAGAGGCCACAAGGAGAGTGGCTAAGTGGGCTATAGAGCTCGGACCTCATGGCCTGAAATACGTACCACGCACTGCTGTTAAATCTCAGGCCTTGGTGGATTTCATCAATGATTGGACAGAGCTACAAGTGCCTGAACAAAAGCCGGATAACACATATTGGACTATTCACTTCGATGGGTCCAGGCAATTGGAGGGCTCGGGGCTAGAGTTGTATTGGCTTCCCCTAAAGGTGACAAGTTCCATTATGTGCTACAATTGATGTTTCCTTGCACTAACAATGCGGTGAGTACGAGGCTTTGCTCCATGGTCTCCGGATGGCTAAGGAGATGAGCTTCAGCCGGGTAAGGTGCTTCGGCGACTCAGACTTGGTGGCTCAACAAGTATCAGGCAAGTGGGACTCCAGGGACCCTCTCATGGCGGCTTATCGCCGTGAGGTTGATGCCATTGCTGGGCACTTTCAGGGTTACCAAGTAGAGCACATCGATCGCAGGAAGAATGAGGCGGCTGATGCTTTAAGCCGGCTGGGCTCTCAGCGAAAACCGGTGCCGCCTAATATTTTCCTGGACGTCTTGCATAACCCTTCTGTTAAGTTACCTACAGAGGAAGACTTGGTTATCCCTGACCCGGAGGCACGACTGGTAGCGGCTCTCCACATCATCCCGTACTGGACAGTGCCCTATCTGGCTTACATGACCCGGGGAGAGTTGCCTGAGGATGAAACTTTGGCCAGACAAATAACCCGGCGGTCTAAGTCAATGGTTGTTATCAATGGTGAGCTGCATCGCCGCAGTGTTACAGGAGCGTTCCAGCGTTGTGTTTCCCCTGAGGAAGGTCAAGAAATCTTGCGTGAGATTCACGAAGGGGATTGTGGCCATCATGCTGGCTCAAAATCTCTTGTGGCCAAGGCTTTTCATCATGGTTTTTATTGGCTGACGGCTCATGCTGATGCGGAGGACTTGGTCAGTAAATGTGATGGTTGTTAGAGGTTCTCGCGACGGGCTCATGTGCCGGCTCAGGAGCTGAGGATGATCCCAATTACTTGGCCCTTTGCGGTCTGGGGGCTTGATATGGTTGGGCCTTTTAAAAGGTCCAAGGATAAGAAGACCCACCTCTTGGTGGCAGTTGACAAATTTACCAAGTAGGTTGAAGCGGAGCCAGTTAGCAAGTGTGATGCAGCCACGGCAGTTCAGTTTATGAAAAAGGTGATCTTTCGCTTTGGCTTTCCACACAGCATTATAACTGACAATGTGTAACACCCCGCATGTAACTTGCCATATTTGTAACTCTGACTCTTGCCATTTCCGGCTATGTGTTATGATTTTCCATCCGTTGTCGGGTTTTGTCTTTCGTTTTGTATTTTGTCATGTCATGCATTTTCATATCATGTCATCATGTGCATTGCATTTGCATACGTGTTCGTCTCATGCATCCGAGTATTTTCCCCGTTGTCCGTTTTCCAATCCGGCGCTCCTATCTCCTCCGGTGCACCCCTCTTGTTTTCTTTCGTGTGCGTGTGTCAAACTTTCTCGGAATGGACCGAGGCTTGTCAAGTGGCCTTATTATACCACCCGGAGACCACCGGTCAAGTTTCGTTCCATTTGGAGGTCGTTTGGTACTCCAACGGTTAACCGGGCATCCGCAATGTCCACTTGAGTGTCCAGCAAAAACCCCCTCTAAAACCAGCCTAAAACCCACCAAACTCTCTTCCATGCTCTAGGTCGTTCGATCACGATCGTGTGGGCGAAAACCGCACCTCATTTGGAGCCTCCTAGCTCCCTCTACCTATTTATATGCGGGCATCCCGAAAAACGGAATCGCAGACGAAACCCTAGTTTCTCCACCGCGCGCCGCCGGACGAAATCGTCTGCCGACGGACACGTCCACCCGCCTGCGCCGCCGCCACGTGGCCCGCCTCCGGCCTCCCGCCGCCGCGGCCCGCAGGCCCGACCGCGGCCCTCCCGGGCCCGAGCCGTCCGCCTCCTCCCGGCCCGCGCACCAGCGCACCCGCGCGTCGCCGCCGGCCGGCGCCACCCCGCCGCGGTCGCCCGTCTCCGCCTCGCCGCCGGCGCCACGCCGCCCCGCCCGACGCCGGCGACCGCCGACCTCCGGTCTCCCTCTCCTCCGCCGGCGCCGCCATCCCTCTCCCTCCTTCCTCTCCGGCCGGCGAGCACCCGAGCGCCGTCGAGCCCGAGCTAGCCCTCGATCCGATCTGGAGGTTACTGTCCCCGTTGACTTTTTCCCCGTGCCGATTTTCTGTAAGTCCTCTATATTCTTCAGCATCTTGTCATGTTCGTGATGCCATAACTCTGTGCATGTAGCTCCGATTTGCGCGTGTAATATGTCAATTTGTTCGCTCGTGACGCTCTTCATTTTGTTCAATTGCACCATGTTCATTAAAGGTCATCTTGATGCCCAAATCTCTATTGGAAGAGGGCTAGTTGCTGTTATTCTCTGGTTCTTACAAGAACTTGGAGATTTGTCATTTTTGTACCATTTAATCTGTGCATCTTTTGAGCATGAGCTCTACATGTGTTTTGAAGTATGCCATGCCATCCTTCCAGTGGTGTAGTCCATGTATTTTTGTGATCTCTGTGGTGACTAGCACAAGCATGCAAAGTAGGCCCCGTAATATTTCTGATTTCAGGGACTTGGTGAATTCTCGAAGTCCTTGTCTGCTGTAATTTTATTGCCATGTAAACTTGATGCTACAGAGAGATCCATGCATATTTTGGAGATGTTCAGTAAGGATGTTTTGTAGCTCTAGTTGTAATTGATCCATGCCTGCAATTGTTTGCAATTATGGAGTGCTATAGCATGACTCAATCTTGCTCTACTTTTGCTATAAAATATCTGGCAGATTCTTAACATGATATGCAATTTTGCCAAGCTTATTGTAGTTGATACATACATGCTATGCTATTGTTCTTGTCATGGATAGCTTCATAAACATGCCATATTGCTGTAGGTATGCTTGGTTTGTCATGCATTGCTCTCTAGTGAGTGCATCAAGCTCACAAAGAGGCCTATATATTATTATTTCTGCCATGCTCTGTTTTCTGCTAAGTCTGAAACCTGATAACGAAACTTGCTATGTTTACATGCTTGCCATCATATCTTCTTGTCCTTTTTGGCTTGTGGTCAGTAAGGGACTTTTGTCAGGTGCATCCGGTAGAACACTTTCATGCCTTGTTTTGCTATGGTAAGTTCCTACAGCATGTTGATTTCGTGCTCTGAACATTGCTACCTGATGCTGTTTTCTGCCATGTCCAGTTTTTCACCAAGTCTGTGAACCCGTAATCTTTTGCACTTTTGCCATGCTTGCTTGAGCTTGATATGTTGTGAACTAGCCGTAGCCCAGTGTTCATCTTTTGTCAAGCATCTCTTGTAGATTACTGCCATGTGCTTTGTTCCTATGTTGGGGTGCTGTAGCATTGTTGCTTGTTGCATTTTAAGTGATATCATGTTGTTAATCGCAGTTTCGCGTCATTCTTGTTTTGCTTGCCATTTGCAAACCGTGCATCCGATTCCGGTGATCTTTATATCGATTTCGACCGAAATAATCTCATATTTCCAGTGGCATCCTTGGTTTGCCAAGTTACTGCCATGTTCATCATTTTCCTTCCGGAGCACGCATATGCATCGCATACCATATCTCGCATATCATACATGTTTTGCATCATGTTGCGTGTGCATTCCTCGTGATTGATTGTGGTTCCGTTTGCTTGTGTTCTTGTCATGGGTAGAGCCGGGAGACGAGTTCGTGAACGAGGAACCTGTTGTGTACGCTTATGAGGATCAAGCTCTCGACAACTCTGAGAACCTTGCAGGCAAGATGACCACCCCTCGAAATCACTTCTATCTTTGCTATGCTAGTTGTTCAATCTATTGCCATGCTCCGCTACCTATTACTTGCTATATCATGTCTCCCATTTTAGCCATGTCAGCCTCTAACCATCCTTTCCTAGCAAACCATTGTTTGGCTAAGTTACCGCTTTTGCTCAGCCCCTCTTATAGCGTTACTAGTTGCAGGTGAAGTTGAAGTTTGTTCCATGTTGGAACAGGGATATGTTGGGATATCACAATATCTCTTATTTAATTAATGCATCTGTATATATTTGGTAAAGGGTGGAAGGCTCGGCCTTATGCCTGGTGTTTTGTTCCACTCTTGCCGCCCTAGTTACTGTTATGCCGGGATTATGTTCCTTGAGTTTGCGTTCCTTACGCGGTCGGGTGATTTATGGGACCCCCTTGACAGTTCGCCTTGAATAAAACTCCTCCAGCAAGGCCCAACCTTGGTTTTACCATTTGCTACCTAAGCCTTTTTCCCCCGGGTTTTCGCGAGCACGAGGGTCATCTTATTTTAACCCCCCCGGGCCAGTGCTCCTTCGAGTGTTGGTCCGAACTGAGCAGACTGCGGGGCCCCCTCCTGTAAACTCGAGGTCTGGTTTTACTCGTAGGATGTCTCATCCGGTGTGCCCTGAGCACGAGATATGTGCAGCTCCTATCGGGATTTGTCGGCACATTCAGGTGGCTTTGCTGGTCTTGTTTTACCATTGTCGAGATGTCTTGTAAACCGGGATTCCGAGACTGATCGGGTCTTTCCGGGAGAAGGTTTATCCTTCGTTGACCGTGATAGCTTATGATGGGCTAAGTTGGGACACCCCTGCAGGGTATTATCTTTCGAAAGCCGTGCCCGCGGTTATGAGGCAGATGGGAATTTGTTAATGTCCGGTTGTAGATAACTTGTCACTTGACCCAATTAAAATACATCAACTGCGTGTGTAGCCGTGATGGTCTCTTCTCGGCGGAGCCCGGGAAGTGAACACGGTCTGTGTTATGAATGACGTAAGTAGGTGTTCAGGATCACTTCTTGGTCAATGCTAGATGACGTATGTTCCGTTGCTTCTCTTCTCGCACTCATTTGCCCAAGTTAGCCACCGTATATGCTTTTACCGCTGCAGCTCCACCTCATTACTCCATCCTTTCCTACTAGCTTAAATAGTCTTGATCTCGCGGGTGTGAGATTGCTGAGTCCTCGTGACTCACAGATTCTACCAAAACAGTTACAGGTGCCGACGATGCCAGTGCAGATGATGGCGTCGATCTCAAGTGGGAGTTCGACGAGGAACGTGGTCGTTACTATGTGCCTTTTCCTGATGATCAGTAGTGGAGCCTAGTTGGGACGATCGGGGATCTAGCATTTGGGGTTGTCTTATTTTCATCTGGATTTTGACCGTAGTCGGTCTATATGCTTGTATTTTGGATGATGTATGAATAATATTTATGTATTGTGTGAAGTGGCGATTGTAAGCCAACTCTTTATCCCATTCTTGTTCATTACATGGGATTGTGTGAAGATGACCCTCCTTGCGACAAAACCACTATGCGGTTATGCCTCTAAGTCGTGCCTCGACACGTGGGAGATATAGCCGCATCGTGGGTGTTACAAGTTGGTAATCAGAGCCATCCCCGACTTAGGAGCCCCCTGCTTGATCGAATCGCTGGCGTTGTTGAGTCTAGAACAAAAATGTTTTTAGTCTTAGGATTATATATATCGGAGAGTAGGATTCTTTTTACTCCTCAGTCCCTTCGTCGCTCTGGTGAGGTCTCCTGACGTAGAAGTTTTGACTATTCTCTCCTCAAATTTCACTAAAAAAAATTTAGGATCACACGGGTATCTTGGAATCGTTCTGATGGTTTTGTGACGAGAACATTGTTCTTGGTGCCTCCTGACATTTAGGGGTTGTGGCAGTGTCCCGGGGAGTTGAGCTCCGAGGTGTTGTCGTCACAATTTTATCGTTGCAGTTCTGGAATACCTGAGTTTCGCCGACATCGAAATCTCTTTTATGCAGTTGTTGGTGAGATCACCTCGACGCCTCCCAGCACTGGGGCGGGAGTTCGGGAGTATTGCCATAACTTGTATAACCGATGTTTTTCGAAGGTTGAGGTAAACGATTTCCGAAGGTTTCTTGGTTATGTGTTGACGGATGGATACAACTGGATCTAGGGATTGTTAGTTTGGGTGATATATTTTGTGTCCCCTACACCAGATTGCATAACCAGAAAGTTTCGGGAGTTTATAAGTGGGAATTCAAGTAGCCTTAGGATATCTTTCCGACAGACGCATGATATGAGATTGGGGTTCGACGTCTAGTGGTCCGCCTTTCCACGGTTGATTTTACAGTGGTCTCGTAGCGTCTTAAAGAGTCCATGGCTTTGCCGACTCGGGGACGCTTCGTATGTCATGTGCACAGCCTTGTACATGATGGTGTTGTACGATTGAGCCCGTGTGGGCCCCACCACGAAAACTTCGAACGAAATATCTATCATATGTTTGTTCCGGCTTATTCTGCAAGCCAATACTTTGTTTTATTTTGTATTGTGGTATTCGAGTTGCTTCGAATTCATATGTTCATTCCATATCTTTTTCTAAGTGGCTTCTCAACTTATGGAAGTGTGATGATTTACTACGGAATTCATTCGTTCATCTTCGTTCGAATGTTTATTGTGAAGACTATATGTTGCAATTTCTGTCCATTGATTCTACTTATCTATTTGTCTATCAAGATGCTAACGGATGTCACCCTCTTCAGGATGGCTCCGCCAACGCGTCAGAATCCGGATCGCAATGAAGGGAGT
The DNA here is from genome assembly GCF_002575655.3 of Aegilops tauschii subsp. strangulata. Classification (NCBI taxonomy): domain Eukaryota; kingdom Viridiplantae; phylum Streptophyta; class Magnoliopsida; order Poales; family Poaceae; genus Aegilops; species Aegilops tauschii. The sequence continues at coordinate 96,782,405 of NC_053038.3, forward strand.
CAAGCGAACCCTCCGCCACCACCTCCACCTCCGGAGGCATGGCAAGCAATCATGGCAGCCACCAACGCCAATGCTCAGATGATTCTGCAACTCTTGCAAGAACGTACTCAAGGGCAAGGCAATCAAGGCAATCAAGGTCAAGGCAACAATCAGTTTCACTTTGCCACTCTCAACCAGTTTCTCGCAAATCAGCCCAAGTCTTTCAGCTACTGTGTCGAGGCCACGGATGCCGATGATTGGCTCGTGGATATCAACAAGCATTTTGAATGTAGCAATGTCAGGCCTGAGGACTTTGTCAAGTTCGCTTCTTTCCAGCTCAAGGACCAAGCTGCTGATTGGTTTCAGCAATACAAAGATTCCAGAGGAGGTCGTGTGATCCCTTGGACTGACTTCTGTCGGGACTTCAAAGCGCACCACATTCCACAAAGTGTTGTTGAGAGCAAGCGTGAGGAGTTCCGCAATCTCAAGCAAGGCAACATGTCTGTGTATCAATACAACATTCAGTTTTAGAAACTTGCTCGCTTTGCTAAACAAGACGTTCCTGATGAAAAGAGCATGATCTATCACTTCAGAGGTGGCCTTAAAGAGGATCTGCAGTTAGCTCTCGTTCTTGTTGAGCCTACTCACTTTGATCAATTCTACAATATGGCACTGAAGCAAGAGGCTGCTCAGCTCAAGTGTGAGGCTTCTAAGAAGAGAGTTAGAGACGCAGTTCAGTCTTCTTCTTCCTCACTTGTGACAGCTAAGCAACAGAAGTTCTGGTTGCCTCCTCCTCCTCCGTTTCGTCAGCCTTATCAGGAGAAGAACAAAGGTGGCCATGGTTCTTCCAACTCTTTCAACTCTGGCTATCAGAACAAGTCTCAGAATCAAGCTCCCAAGTCCAATGCTCCTTATCACCGTCCACTCTCAGAGGTGACTTGCAACAAATGTCAGCAGAAAGGTCACTATGCTAACAAGTGCTTCAACCAAAGGCGTCTTCCTCCTCCTCCTCCTCCTGTCAGATCTTCCAGCAATGCAGTGGTCAGGCATAATCCAAAGTCTGCAAAGGTGAACATGATGAATGCAGCTCAAGCGGAGGAATCTACTGATGTGATAATGGGTAATCTCTCAGTTAATGATATTCCTGCAAAAGTTCTTTTTGATACTGGTGCATCGCATTCTTTCTTGTCATACCCATTTGCATCGAAGCACAATGTTGACACAGAGATTTTATCCAAAGTTATGCAAGTTGTTTCTCAGGGTAAGCTTTTGTCTTCTAGTTTGGTTGCTCCCGATGTTTCCATCAAGATGGGCGACTATAAATTTCAGTCTTCCAATTGTTCTTGGTGACTCGGATATTGATCTAATTCTTGGGATGGACTGGCTTTCTAAGCACAAGGCTCAACTTGATTGTGCTGCCAGGGAAATTCAATTGACACACTCTTCTAAGGATGTGATTATTTTTGCCGCTCGTGCTGAAACCATTCGGTTTTTCTCTCTCAATGAGAAGGGCGAGTTGAATGCCATCTCCCAAATTCCAGTCGTTTGTGAGTATCAAGATGTCTTTCCAGAAGAGCTTCCGGGTATGCCTCCTCATCGGCCAGTTGAGTTCGTTATCGAACTAGAGCCTGGCACTGAACCCGTTTGCAAGCATCCATACAAGCTTGGACCTAACGAGCTGAACGAATTGAAGAAACAGCTCGATGAACAAGAACGTCTGGGTTTGATCAGACCGAGTTCTTCTCCATGGGGTTGTGGTGTTCTTTTTGTCAAGAAGAAGGATGGCACGGACCGACTTTGTGTCGACTACCGTCCATTGAACAAGAAGACAATCAAGAACAAGTATCCACTTCCCAACATCAATGAGCTATTTGAGCAACTCAAAGGGGCTAAAGTATTCTCGAAGCTTGATCTTCGTATGGGTTATCATCAGATTCGCATTCGTGAAGAAGATATTCCCAAGACAGCATTCAGAACAAGCTTTGGTTCTTATGAATATACTGTCGTGTCTTTCGGCCTTGTCAATGCTCCTCCAGTGTTCTCTCGGATGATGAATTTCATCTTCAACCCCTATACCAATGAACTCGTTCTGGTGTATCTCGATGATATCTTGGTCTTCTCCAAGAATAAGCAGGACCATGCCAAACATTTGCGATTGGTGCTCGACAAGCTCAGAGAGTATCAATTCTATGCGAAGTTCTCCAAATGTGAGTTTTGGCTCGATGAAGTTCTTTTCCTTGGTCACATCATCTCTGCCAAGGGCATCGCTGTTAACCCCGAGAAGGTGTCCGCAGTTGTGGATTGGGAACCTCCTCAAAATGTCAAGCAGCTTCGCAGTTTTCTGGGTCTTGCAAGCTATTGCCGAAGATTCGTTGAGAATTTCTCCAAGATTGCAAAGCCTCTTTCCAGCCTCCTACAGAAGCATGTGAAATATGTCTGGTCTCCTGAGTGTGACGTTGCTTTCAACACTCTCAAAGAGAAAGTAGTCACAGCTCCTGTCTTGACTCCTCCTGATGAATCCAAGCCATATGAAGTTTTCTGTGATGCTTCTCTCCAAGGTCTCGGTGCTGTGTTAATGCAAGAGAAGAAAGTTGTGGCCTATACCTCTCGTCAGTTGAAGCCCAACGAGAAGAACTACCCCACTCACGATCTTGAGTTGGCGGCAGTTGTCCATGCATTAATAACGTGGAGACATCTCTTGTTGGGAAGACAAGTGGACATTTTCACCGATCACAAGAGTCTCAAGTATATCTTCACTCAGCCCAACCTCAACCTCAGACAGACTCGATGGGCCGAAATGATTCAAGAGTACAATCCGAGTATTGAATATACTCCAGGCAAAGCAAATGTCATTGCAGATGCTTTAAGCAGGAAGGCTTATTGCAACAGCTTAATTCTCAAGCCTTTCCAACCGGATCTTTGTGAAGCTTTCCGCAAGCTGAATCTCCAAGTTGTTCCTCAAGGCTTTCTTGCCAACCTCATAGTCTCTCCTACTTTGGAAGATCAAATTCGTGAGGCACAACTCCTTGATGCCATGGTGAAGAAGGTGAAACGTGGTATCGATAAGGGCCTTTCCAAATACAAGTGCTATCGCATTGATGACAGAGACACTTTATTCTTTGAGGACCGGATTGTGGTTCCTAAAGGTGATCTACGTAAAGTCATAATGAACGAGGCGCACAATTCTCTCCTTTCCATTCATCCTGGAAGTACGAAGATGTATCATGACCTCAAGCAGTCGTATTGGTGGACTCGAATGAAGCGAGAAATTGCTCAATTCGTGAATGAATGTGATGTCTGTCGAAGAGTGAAAGCAGAACACCAACGACCAGCTGGTCTCCTCCAACCTCTTGCTATCCCAGAATGGAAGTTTGATCATATCGAAATGGACTTCGTGACTGGATTTCCCATGTCCAAGCGCGGAAATGATGTTATCTTCGTTGTCATAGACAAGCTTTCTACAGTGGCTCATTTCCTTCCTATCAAAGAATCCATCACATCAGCTCAGCTGGCAGAGCTCTACACCTCCAGAATTGTCTCCTTGCATGGCATTCCACAATTGATTTCTTCTGATCGTGGAAGCATCGTCACCTCTATGTTCTGGGACTCCTTCCAGAAGGCCATGGGCACTAACATTCGTTTCAGCACAGCTTTCCATCCTCAAACTAGTGGCCAAGTCGAGCGAGTCAATCAAATTCTTGAAGATATGCTCAGGGCTTGTGTCATTTCCTTTGGCATGAAATGGGAAGATTGTCTTCCATATGCTGAATTCTCCTACAACAACAGCTTCCAAGCGAGTTCGGGCAAGGCCCCATTCGAAATTCTCTATGGCAGAAAGTGTCGTACGCCTCTCAATTGGTCAGAGACTGGTGAACGCCAACTTCTTGGCAATGACTTAATCACTGAAGCTGAAGAAATGTGTAAAGTCATCCGTGATAATCTCAAAGCCGCGCAATCGCGTCAGAAGAGCTACTATGATAGTAAGCATCGTGATTTGGCTTTCGAGATCGGAGACCATGTCTACCTCCGCGTCTCTCCAATGAAAGGCACTCGTCGCTTCGGTATCAAAGGGAAGCTTGCCCCTAGATACAAGGGTCCTTTCAAGATCATTGGCAAAAGAGGCAACCTTGCCCATCAACTTGAGCTTCCTTCCAACTTCGCGAACGTGCACGATGTGTTCCACGTATCACAGCTCCGCAAGTGCTTCAAGACGCCTGAGCGCACTATCAACTTCGAAGAGATTGACCTCCAAGAAGATTTGTCTTATCATGAGCACCCCGTTGCTATTCTTGAAGAAACTGAGCGCAAGACTCGCAACAAGTCCATCAAATTTCTGAAAGTGAAGTGGTCGCACCATTCCGACCGGGAAGCCACCTGGGAACGCGAGGACCATCTCCGTTCCGAATATCCGGAGTTCTTTCAGTCCTAGATCTCGGGACGAGATCCTCTCGTAGTGGTGGAGTGTTGTAACACCCCGCATGTAACTTGCCATATTTGTAACTCCGACTCTTGCCATTTCCGGCTATGTGTTATGATTTTCCCTCCGTTGTCGGGTTTTGTCTTTCGTTTTGTATTTTTTCATGTCATGCATTTTCATATCATGTCATCATGTGCATTGCATTTGCATACGTGTTCGTCTCATGCATCCGAGTATTTTCCCTGTTGTCCGTTATCCAATCCGGCGCTCCTATCTCCTCCGGTGCACCCCTCTTGTTTTCTTTCGTGTGCGTGTGTCAAACTTTCTCGGAATGGACCGAGTCTTGTCAAGTGGCCTTATTATACCACCCGGAGACCACCGGTCAAGTTTCGTTCCATTTGGAGGTCGTTTGGTACTCCAACGGTTAACCGGGCATACGCAATGTCCACTTGAGTGTCCAGCAAAAAACCCCTCTAAAACCAGCCCAAAACCCACCAAACTCTCTTCCATGCTCTAGGTCATTCGATCACGATCGTGTGGGCGAAAACCGCACCTCATTTGGAGCCTCCTAGCTCCCTCTACCTATTTATATGTGGGCATCCCGAAAAACGGAATCGCAGACGAAACCCTAGTTTCTCCACCGCGCGCCGCCGGACGAAATCGTCTGCTGACGGACACGTCCGCCCGCCTGCGCCGCCGCCACGTGGCTCGCCTTCGGTCTCCCGCCGCCGCGGCCCGCAGGCCCGACCGCGGCCCTCCCGGGCCCGAGCCGTCCGCCTTCTCCCGGCCCGCGCACCCGCGCGTCGCCGCCGGCCGGCGCCGCCCCGCCGCGGCCGCCCGTCTCCGCCTCGCCGCCGGCGCCACGCCGCCCTGCCCGACGCCGGCGACCGCCGCCCTCCGGTCTCCCTCTCCTCCGCCGGCGCCGCCATCCCTCTCCCTCCTTCCTCTCCGGCCGGCGAGCACCCGAGCGCCGTCGAGCCCGAACTAGCCCTCGATCCGATCTGGAGGTTACTGTCCCCGTTGACTTTTTCCCCGTGCCGATTTTCTCTAAGTCCTCTATATTCTTCAGCATCTTGTCATGTTCGTGATGCCATAACTCTGTGCATGTAGCTCCGATTTGCGCGTGTAATATGTCAATTTGTTCGTCTCGTGATGCTCTTCATTTTGTTCAATTGCACCATGTTTGTCGTGGAATTGTCACGCCAGATGTGCTCGGGTTAGGACTTAGTCGTGGAGCCATCGCAATTGGGAAGCTTGAAGGTGTTAAGTGGGACAAGGAACACGGGGGTTTATACTGGTTCGGCCCCTTACGGTGAAGGTAAAAGCCTACGTCCAGTTCGAGGTGTTATTGATTAGGGTTTTGATAACCAGGGAGCTAAACAGCTTTGCCCGGCTCTCGATCAGATTGTTGTCCCTAAACCGCTGCCGGGTCCTCCCTTTATATAGGGAGGCTGACACCCAGCAGCCCTTATAGTCCCGGCCGGCTCATAAGAGTGTCCGGCTCGGACTCTAAACAATACTTGCCTTACACTACAAGTCTACTATAACAATAAAGATTGTACTATGGGCTTTAAGCCATCGCCGGGTCTCAGCCCATCTCTGGCCCATTATCTTGACACTTAGCTCCGGGCTTCTGGCAATGACCCTTAGTGTAACCCGGCCCCTCCTGGTGGGTGACTCTAAGGTCTATATCCTCAACATTAGGCCCCAGATTGACTTGAGCCGGCTCTTGTCAATCTTCAGTTCTGCAGACAGAAAAAATCTCCGGCTTATCATTCTTGTGAAGGTCATAACCCGGAGTGACGTCATCCCCCGGACTCCGGATAATCCGCCGTGACGTCATCCTCCATTAAGTCCGTTTTTTACTTGGCCAGATCCGCAACGGATCTTTGCTTTTACTGTCATTCCGAGAATCGAGGCACCGTGAGGGGGAGATAACCACGCCGTGGCCTCCTTGAATCCCGCGCCCACTTATGACTCCACCTTATAAATAGGCCGGCCCAACGCTCTCTTCTCACACTCTCCTTCTTCTTCCTCGCGCTGTCGCTCCTCTGCCCGAGCTTCTGCCGCTGCCGCCGCCGTCGCACCCCTGACCTTCATCGACCCGGCCGCTGCATCACCCTGACTCGGACCAGATAACGGCGGCGACCTCCTCTCTTCCTCAATTCCGGTGAGTCTCCTCCGCCTTACTAGAACAGATCTGCAGTAGGGTTCCTTCAGTTCTTCGTGTTTGTCACCGTTGCCTACAAACTCGGTAGTTCTTGTTGCCACCGTAGTTGGTTGATCCTTAACCTCGCGTAGAACCACTGCGGTAGAGGTTTGAGACCCATTTCGTATGTAAGAAACCCTCTTTTTACTGCATAAGAACTGTGTTCCACCTTAAGAATTTCTCCTGTTTCTGTTTCTGTTTCTGTTTCTTTTAGGTCTAGCCGGAGCACAAGGTCGCCTTCCTGGAAGACCCGGGTTTTGACCCGGCGGCTATGATAACGACGCAGGTCTTGTTGGTAAATCGCTGAACGGGCTGCTGCCACATCACGCTGTTCATCCAACAAGTCCAGAGCAACTTGGCGCGCCTGTTCATTGTCCGTCTCAACATAAGCCGCCACACGAGGTGAATCGTGACGGATGTCGCTAGGGAGGACCGCTTCTGCCCCATAAACCATGAAGAAAGGTGTGAAGCCAGTAGACCTGTTAGGAGTAGTGTTGATGCTCCATAAGACGGAGGGCAACTCCTCCACCCAACAACCCGGCGTCCGTTGCAAAGGGACCAAAAGCCGGGGTTTGATGCCCTTCAAAATCTCCTGGTTAGCTCTCTCAGCTTGACCATTGGACTGGGGATGAGCCACTGAAGAAACATCAAGCCGGATATGCTCTCGTTGACAAAACTCCTCCATAGCGCCTTTGGACAGATTAGTGCCATTGCCTGTTATGATGCTGTGCGGAAAGCCGAAGCGGAAGATCACCTTTTTCATAAATTGAACCGCCGTGGCTGCATCACACTTGCTAACTGGCTCAGCTTCCACCCACTTCGTGAATTTGTCCACTGCCACCAAGAGGTGGGTCTTCTTATCCTTGGACCGTTTAAAAGGCCCGACCATATCAAGCCCCCAGACCGCAAAGGGCCAAGTGATCGGGATCATCCTCAATTCCTGAGCCGGCACATGAGCCTGTCGGGAGAACCTCTGACAACCATCACACTTACTGACCAAGTCCTCCGCATCAGCATGAGCCGTCAACCAATAAAAACCATGACGGAATGCCTTGGCCACAAGGGATTTTGAGCCGGCATGATGGCCGCAATCCCCCTCATGGATCTCGCGCAAGATCTCTTGACCTTCCTCAGGGGAAATACAACGCTGAAATACCCCTGAAACACTGCGATGATGCAACTCGCCGTTGATAACAATCATTGACTTGGCCCGCCGGATTATTTGCCTGGCCAAAGTTTCATCCTCAGGCAACTCTCCCCGGGTTATATAAACCAAGTACGGCATTGTCCAGTCTGGTATGACATGAAGAGCTGCCACCAGTCGTGCCTCCGGGTCAGGGATAGCCAAGTCCTCCTCTGTAGGCAACTTAACCGAAGGGTTATATAGGACATCCAGGAAAGTGTTAGGCGGCACCGGCTTTCGCTGAGAGCCGAGCCGGCTTAAAGCATCAGCCGCCTCGTTCTTCCTGCGATCAATGTGCTCCACTTGATATCCCTGAAAGTGCCCAGCAATGGCATCAACCTCGCGGCGATAAGCCGCCATGAGGGGATCCTTAGAATCCCAAGTGCCTGATACTTGTTGAACCACCAAATCTGAGTCCCCAAAGCACCGTACCCGGCTTAAGCTCATCTCCTTAGCCACCCGAAGACCGTGGAGTAAGGCCTCGTATTCAGCCGCATTGTTAGTGCAAGGAAACATCAATTGTAGCACATACTGGAACTTGTCACCCCTAGGGGAAGCCAGTACAACACCAGCCCCCGAGCCCTCCAGCTGCCTGGACCCATCAAAGTGGATAGTCCAATAGGTGTTATCCGGCTTCTGATCAGGCACTTGCGACTCTGTCCAATCATTAATAAAATCCACCAAAGCCTGAGACTTAACAGCGGTGCGTGGCACATATTTGAGGCCATGAGGCCCAAGCTCAATAGCCCACTTAGCAATTCTCCCTGTAGCCTCTCGGTTCTGGATAATATCCCCAAGAGGGGCAGAACTGACCACAGTGATGGGATGACCCTGAAAATAATGCCTGAGTTTCCGGCTCGCCATGAACACACCATATATAAGCTTCTGCCAGTGCGGGTATCGCTGCTTGGACTCAATAAGCACCTCACTGACATAATAAACTTGCCGCTGAACCGGATGCTCCTTACGCTCTACCACCATCGCCACACTGACAGCTCGTGTGTTTGCCGCCACATACAGTAGCAAGGGCTCCTTATCAACCGGAGCAGCAAGGACGGGGGGGCTCTGCCAGCTGCTTTTTCAAATCCTCAAAGGCGGTATTAGCTGCGTCATTCCAGACAAAGTTATCAGTTTTCTTCATCAACTGATATAAGGGCATAGCCTTCTCACCCAAGCGGCTTATGAACCGGCTTAAAGCAGCGATACGACCCGCCAAACGCTGAACATCATTTATACATGCCGGTTTAGCTAGAGAAGTGATAGCTTTGATCTTCTCCGGGTTAGCTTCAATTCCTCTGTCGGAAACCAAGAAGCCCAATAGCTTGCCTGCAGGAACACCAAAAACACATTTGGCCGGGTTAAGCATCATCTTGTAGACCCGGAGATTATCGAAGGTTTCCCTTAAGTCATCTATTAGGGTTTCCTCCTTGATGGACTTAACCACAATATCGTCCACGTAAGCGTGAACATTGCGCCCGATCTGTTTATGGAGACAATTCTGTACACAACGCTGGTAAGTCGCTTGCGCACACTTGAGCCCAACGGGCATAGACACATAGCAGAAGGCTCCAAAGGGAGTGATGAACGCCGTCTTCTCCTGGTCCTTAACTGCCATCTTAATCTGATGATACCCGGAATAGGCGTCCAAGAAACTTAAGCGTGCACAACCTGCCGTAGCATCAATGATTTGATCAATACGGGGGAGAGCAAAAGGATCAGCCGGGCACGCCTTGTTCAAGTCCGTGTAGTCCACACACATCCGCCAGGTGCCGTTCTTCTTAAGTACGAGCACCGGGTTAGCCAACCACTCTGGGTGAAAAACCTCAACAATGAACCCGGCCGCCAAAAGCCGGGCCACTTCTTCACCAATAGCTTTCCGCCTCTCTTCGTTAAACCGTCGAAGGAACTGTCGGACCGGCTTAAATTTTGGATCAACATTGAGAGTGTGCTCAGCGAGTTCTCTAGGTACACCTGGCATGTCAGAAGGTTTCCACGCGAAGATGTCCCTATTCTCACGGATGAACTCGATGACCGCGCTTTCCTATTTCGGGTCCAGATTTGCACTGATGCTGAACTGCTGAGACGAGTCACCTGGAACAAAATCAACAAGTTTAGTCTCATCAGCCGACTTAAACTTCATTGCTGGTTCATTCTCCGTGGTTGGCTTTTTCAGAGAGGTCATATCTGTTGGGTCAACATTGTCTTTATAAAATTTCAACTCTTCTGTGGCACAAACAGACTCTGCATAAGCCGCGTCACCTTCCTCACACTCCAGAGCCACTTTCCGGCTGCCGTGAACCGTAATGGTCCCGTTGTGACCCGGCATCTTGAGTTGTAAGTACACATAACACGGCCGTGCCATGAACTTGGCGTAAGCCGGCCGTCCAAATATGGCGTGGTAAGGACTTCTTATCTTGACCACCTCAAAGGTCAACTTCTCCACCCTGTAGTTGTTCTCATCACCGAAGGCCACTTCCAGTTCGATCTTGCCAACTGGATAAGCCGATTTACCGGGTATCACACCATGGAAAATAGTATTTGACTGGCTGAGGTTCTTATCAACTAGCCCCATACGACGGAAAGTCTCATAATAGAGGATGTTGATGCTGCTGCCTCCATCCATGAGTACTTTTGTGAACTTATAGCCTCCCACTTGAGGAGCCACCACTAAGGCCAGGTGGCCCGGGTTATCCACTCGGGGAGGGTGATCCTCCCTACTCCACACTATGGGCTGCTCCGACCACCGTAAGTAGCGTGGAACCGCCGGCTCGACAGCATTAACAGCCCTCTTGTGAAGCTTCTCGTCTCGTTTGCACAAACTAGTGGTGAACACGTGATACTGTCCACCGCTAAGCTGCTTTGGGTTGGTCTGATAGCCCCCCTGTTGCTGTTGATGACCCTGACCAGACTGTTGATTAAAGCCCCCTTGACCGTTCTGAGGACCGGAATTTGACCCACCGCCCGGGCCATGAAAGCCGCCGGCGCCTGAACCGCCACCCGGACCATTGTAGTTTTTAAAGGCCTTCATGATAGCACAATCCTTCCACAGATGAGTCGCCGGCTTATCTCTAGAGCCGTGCCTCGGACAAGGCTCATTCAACAGCTGCTCCAGTGAAGGCCCTGACCCGCTGCCTCGGGGAGGGGGCCGCTGATTATTACCTTGGGAGTTGGCGTTGGCTACAAACTCTAGGCTGCTGTCGGCCTTGCGCTTGCCTCCTCCTTGGTTCCCCGTGTTAAACTGAGGACCTTTGCCATTGCCGTTCTTCCTTCCCTTCCCTGTCCTGTCATCATCTGAAGGGGGATCCTTGGTACCATCGGAATCGGCGTACTTGACAAGAGCCGCCATCAGTGTACCCATATCAGTACAGTCACGTTTAAGCCGCCCGAGTTTCATCTTCAGGGGCACAAAGCGATAGTTTTGTTCCAACATTAAGACTGCAGAGCCAGCATCCATCTTATCCGACGAATGTATGATCTCCTTGACCCGGCAAACCCAATGGGTCGTGGATTCACCCTCCTGCTGCTTACAGTTAGTCAGATCCACAATTGACATAGACTGCCTACAGGTATATTTGAAGTTTTGGATAAACCGGGCTTTCAGCTCAGCCCAAGACCCAATGGAATTCGGTGGTAGCCCTTTCAACCACGTGCGGGCAGTCCCATCTAACATCATGGTGAAATACTTGGCCATAGCCGCCTCACTGACCTCCAGCAGCTCCATAGCCATCTCATAACTCTCAATCCAGGCCGCGGGTTGTAAGTCAGCCGTATAGTTAGGCACCTTCCTAGGTCCCTTGAAGCCCTTGGGTAGACGTTCATTACGGATAGCTGGCACCAAACACGGGACACCCCCGGTTCTAGTAGGGATACCCGCGTCAACGGACATCGTCGGATAAGCCGGGGGGGTCTGGTAAGCCGTCACTTGAGGCGCCTGCTCCGCCTCCTGGCGTGCTTGGTCTGCTACGTAGAAGGCTCCATTATGAGCCGGGCCATGACCAGGGGGCGGGTCATGGCGTCGGACATTACTTGAGCCGGTCGCCGAGACCATGTGCCGGCTGTAACTCGGGCTCTGCCCTGGACAAGGGGTTGAATGGATCCTATCCCGGCTGTAGGAGTACGCCTCTTGCTGCGCCAGCGCTGTCTGGAGGAGTTCTCTGATCCGGCGGGTCTCAATAGCCGTCGGAGAGTCGCCCTCAACGGGCAGAGCCGCCAACCGTGCCGCTGCGGCGACCATGTTCTCCAGCGGGTTATTATAATGGCCCGGGGGTATTGGCACATACTGAGGCGGGGCGGGGGGCCCCTGGGGAGGCCCCATCACTCGTGGTTGAACAAGGGGTCCAGACCCGGGTGCTACGACCCCTGGCGGGTGACTGGACCCTGCACCTGGCGTGTTGAAGAGGTTGCGCGGATCGTAGACCGGCGGGAGTCGAGATTGAGCCTTTTGATGCCTCCTTCTCATGACCTCATTGGCCGCGTTCTGATCCATCGTGAGTTGGAAGGACTGCGCCTGAATCAGCTGAGTCTCGGCATCGAGAGCCGCCCGCTCCGCAGCCAGCCTGATTCCTTCTGCTGCCAGGTCCTCCTTAGCTTTTATCAGATCCAATTTTAGCTGTGCCACCGCCGCATCATACTGTACTTGATCCGCCGGGTCGACCGTGGCGGTTAACAGGGCCGTCATCTTATCCGTGAGATCCATCAGCACCTGAGCCGGGGAAGGCACCGGGTTTTCCGATCCGGTAGCGGGGTTCTGAACAGGCTGCGCACCAGCCATAAAAACTCCGACCTGACTTGGCGGCTCAAAAAGGTCCGGAATACTGTTGCCATCGGAATAACTCATGAGCCTGCCATCTTGAAGTTGGTACAACGAGTTTGACTCATCAGCGGCCGACTCGCCGTCAGAGCCGGCGGCCGCCTCATCCCCAGACCCAGATGGATCAGAGGGCCCTCCGTGGACGCATCCCACAAAAGCGCGTTTTAAGGCAGGCCGGGCCCGGGCGGGTCGTGCGCGCTGAGCCGTTTCGACGAGACCGGCGCGGAGATCCTGCTCGGGGCCCGGCTCCCCAATCTTGCTGATGAAGACATGAATTCCACCGAAGGGGACCCGGTACCCGTACTCCACTGAGCCGGCGTCGGGGCCCCAGTCCGCATCGTCGATGTAGAGCTTGCCGCGACGACTCTTGGTCATCCGGCCCACAGCATATCCCTTGAGCCCTTCAAAGCTGCCCTTCAAGAACTCAAATCCACCGTGCGCGAGCCCCACGGTGGGCGCCAACTGTCGTGGAATTGTCACGCCAGATGTCCTCGGGTTAGGACTTAGTCGTGGAGCCATCGCAATTGGGAAGCTTGAAGGGGTTAAGTGGGACAAGGAACACGGGGGTTTATACTGGTTCGACCCCTTACGGTGAAGGTAAAAGCCTACGTCCAGTTCGAGGTGTTATTGATTAGGGTTTCGATAACCAGGGAGCTAAACAGCTTTGCCCGGCTCTCGATCAGATTGTTGTCCCTAAACCGCTGCCGGGTCCTCCCTTTATATAGGGAGGCTGACACCCAGCAGCCCTTATAGTCCCGGCCGGCTCATAAGAGTGTCCGGCTCGGACTCTAAACAATACTTGCCTTACACTACAAGTCTACTATAACAATAAAGATTGTACTACGGGCTTTAAGCCATCGCCGGGTCTCAGCCCATCTCTGGCCCATTATCTTGACACTTAGCTCCGGGCTTCTGGCAATGACCCTTAGTGTAACCCGGCCCCTCCTGGTGGGTGACTCTAAGGTCTATATCCTCAAAAATGTTCATTAGAGGTCATCTTGATGCCCAAATCTCTGTTGGAAGAGGGCTAGTTGCTGTTATTCTCTGGTTCTTATCAGAACTTGGAGATTTGTCATTTTTGTACCATTTAATCTGTGCATCTTTTGAGCATGAGCTCTACATGCGTTTTGAAGTATGCCATGCCATATTTCCAGTGGTGTAGTCCATGTATTTTTGTGATCTCTGTGATGACTAGCACAAGCATGCAAAGTAGGCCCCGTAATAATTCTGATTTCAGGGACTTAGTCAATTCTCTAAGTCCTTGTCTGCTGTAATTTTGTTGCCATGTAAACTTGATGCTACAGAGAGATCCATGCATATTTTGGAGCAGTTCACTAAGGATGTTTTGTAGCTATAGTTGTAATAGATCCATTCCTGCAATTGTTTGCAATTATGGAGTGCCATAGCATGACTCAATCTTGCTCTACTTTTGCTATAAAATATTTCTGGCAGATTCCTAACATGATATGCAATTTTGCCAAGCTTATTGTAGTTGATACATACATGCTATGCTATTGTTCTTGTCATGGATAGCTTCATAAACTTGCCATCTTGCTGTAGGTATGCTTGGTTGGTCATGCCTTGCTCTGTAGTGAGTGCATCAAGCTCACAAAGAGGCCTATATATTATTATTTCTGCCATGCTCTGTTTTCTGCTAAGTCTGAAACCTGATAACGAAACTTGCTATGTTTACATGCTTGCCATCATATCTTCTGGTCCTTTTTGGCTTATGGTCATTAAGGAGCTTTTGTCATGTGCATCTAGTAGAACACTGCCATGCCTTGTTTTGCTATGTTAAGTTCCTGGAGCATGTTGATTTCGTGCTCTGAACATTGCTACCTGATGCTGTTTTCTGCCATGTCCAGTTTTTCACTAAGTCTGTGAACCTGTAATCTTTTGCACTTTTGCCATGCTTGCTTGAGCTTGATATGTTGTGAACTAGCCGTTGCCCAGTGTTCATCTTTTGTCAAGCATCTCCTATAGATTACTGCCATGTGCTTTGTTGCATTTTAAGTGCTATCATGCTGTTAATCGCAGTTTCGCGTCATTCTTGTTTTGCTTGCCATTTGCAAACCGTGCATCCGATTCCGGTGATCTTTATATCGATTTCGACCGAAATCATCTCATCTTTCTAGTGGCATGCTTGGTTTGCCAAGTTACTTCCATGTTCATCATTTTCCTTCCGGAGCACGCATATGCATCGCAAACCATATCTCGTATATCATCCATGTTTTGCATCATGTTGCTTGTGCATTCCTCGTGATTGATTGTGGTTCCGTTTGCTTGTGTTCTTGTCATGGGTAGAGCCGGGAGACGAGTTCGTGAACGAGGAACCTGTTGTGTACGCTTACGAGGATCAAGCTCTCGACAACTCTGAGAACCTTGCAGGCAAGATGACCACCCCTCGAAATCACTTCTATCTTTGCTATGCTAGTTGTTCGCTCTATTGCCATGCTCCGCTACCTATCACTTGCTATATCATGTCTCCCATTTTAGCCATGTCAGCTCTAACCATCCTTTCCTAGCAAACCATTGTTTGGCTAAGTTACCGCTTTTGCTCAACCCCTCTTATAGCGTTACTAGTTGCAGGTGAAGTTGAAGTTTGTTCCATGTTGGAACAGGGATATGTTGGGATATCACAATATCTCTTATTTAATTAATGCATCTATATATATTTGGTAAAGGGTGGAAGGCTCGGCCTTATGCCTGGTGTTTTGTTCCACTCTTGCCGCCCTAGTTACTGTTATGCCGGGATTATGTTCCTTGAGTTTGCGTTCCTTACGCGGTCGGGTGATTTATGGGACCCCCTTGACATTTCGCCTTGAATAAAACTCCTCCAGCAAGGCCCAACCTTGGTTTTACCATTTGCTACCTAAGCCTTTTTCCCCCGGGTTTTCGCGAGCCCGAGGGTCATCTTATTTTAACCCCCCCGGGCCAGTGCTCCTTCGAGTGTTGGTCCGAACTGAGCAGACTGCGGGGCCCCCTCCTGGAAACTCGAGGTCTGGTTTTACCCGTAGGATGTCTCATCCGGTGTGCCCTGAGAACGAGATATGTGCAGCTCCTATCGGGATTTGTCGGCACATTCGGGTGGCTTTGCTGGTCTTGTTTTACCATTGTTGAGATGTCTTGTAAACCGGGATTCCGAGACTGATCGGGTCTTTCCGGGAGAAGGTTTATCCTTCGTTGACCGTGAGAGCTTATGATGGGCTAAGTTGGGACACCCCTGCAGGGTATTATCTTTTGAAAGCCGTGCCCGCGGTTATGAGGCAGATGGGAATTTGTTAATGTCCGGTTGTAGATAACTTGTCACTTGACCCAATTAAAATATAACAACTGCGTGTGTAGCCGTGATGGTCTCTTCTCGGCGGAGCCCGGGAAGTGAACACGGTCTGTGTTATGAATGACGTAAGTAGGTGTTCAGGATCACTTCTTGGTCAATGCTAGATGACGTCCGTTTCGTTGCTTCTCTTCTCGCACTCATTTGCGCAAGTTAGCCACCATATATGCTTTTACCGCTGCAGCTCCACCTCATTACTCCATCCTTTCCTACTAGCTTAAATAGTCTTGATCTCGCGGGTGTGAGATTGCTGAGTCCTCGTGACTCACAGATTCTACCAAAACAGTTACAGGTGCCGACGATGCCAGTGCAGATGATGGCGTCGATCTCAAGTGGGAGTTCGACGAGGAACGTGGTCGTTACTATGTGTCTTTTCCTGATGATCAGTAGTGGAGCCCAGTTGGGACGATCGGGGATCTAGCATTTGGGGTTGTCTTATTTTCATCTGGATTTTGACCGTAGTCGGTCTATATGCTTGTATTTTGGATGATGTATGAATAATATTTATGTATTGTGTGAAGTGGCGATTGTAAGCCAACTCTTTATCCCATTCTTGTTCATTACATGGGATTGTGTGAAGATGACCCTTCTTGCGACAAAACCACTATGCGGTTATGCCTCTAAGTCGTGCCTCGACACGTGGGAGATATAGCCGCATCGTGGGCGTTACAAGTTGGTAATTAGAGCCATCCCCGACTTAGGAGCCCCCTGCTTGATCGAATCGCTGGCGTTGTTGAGTCTAGAACAAAAATGTTTTTAGTCTTAGGATTATATATATCGGAGAGTAGGATTCTTTTTACTCCTCAGTCCCTTCGTCGCTCTGGTGAGGTCTCCTGACGTAGAAGTTTTGACTATTCTCTCCTCAAATTTCACTAAAAAAAATTTAGGATCACGCGGGTATCTTGGAATCGTTCTGATGGTTTTGTGATGAGAACATTGTTCTTGGTGCCTCCTGACATTTAGGGGTTGTGGCAGTGTCCCGGGGAGTTGAGCTCCGAGGTGTTGTCGTCACAATTTTATCGTTGCAGTTCTGGAATACCTGAGTTTCGCCGACATCGAAATCTCTTTTATGCAGTTGTTGGTGAGATCACCTCGACGCCACCCAGGACTGGGGCGGGAGTTCGGGAGTATTGCCATAACTTGTATAACGGATGTTTTTCGAAGGTTGAGGTAAACGATTTCCGAAGGTTTCTTGGTTATGTGTTGACGGATGGATACAGCTGGATCTAGGGATTGTTAGTTTGGGTGATTTTACAGTGGTCTCGTAGCGTCTTAAAGAGTCCATGGCTTTGCCGACTCGGGGACGCTTCGTATGTCATGTGCACAGCCTTGTACATGATGGTGTTGTACGATTGAGCCCGTGTGGGCCCCACCACGAAAACTTCGAACGAAATATCTATCATATGTTTGTTCCGGCTTATTCTGCAAGCCAATACTTTGTTTTATTTTGTATTGTGGTATTCGAGTTGCTTCGAATTCATATGTTCATTCCATATATTTTTCTAAGTGGCTTCTCAACTTATGGAAGTGTGATGATTTACTACGGAATTCATTCGTTCATCTTCGTTCAAATGTTTATTGTGAAGACTATATGTTGCAATTTCTATCCGTTGATTCTACTTATCTATTTGTCTATCAAGATGCTAATGTATGTCACCCTCTTCAGGATGGCTCCGCCAACGCGTCAGAATCCGGATCGCAATGAAGGGAGTCAAGCGAACCCTCCGCCACCACCTCCACCTCCGGAGGCATGGCAAGCAATCATGGCAGCCACCAACGCCAATGCTCAAATGATTCTGCAACTCTTGCAAGAACATACTCAAGGGCAAGGCAATCAAGGCAATAGAGGTCAAGGCAACAATCAGTTTCACTTTGCCACTCTCAACCAGTTTCTCGCAAATCAGCCCAAGTCTTTCAGCTACTGTGCCGAGGCCACGGATGCCGATGATTGGCTCGTGGACATCAACAAGCATTTTGAATGTAGCAATGTCAGGCCTGAGGACTTTGTCAAGTTCGCTTCTTTCCAGCTCAAGGACCAAGCTGCTGATTGGTTTCAGCAATACAAAAATTCCAGAGGAGGTCGTGTGATCACTTGGACTGACTTCTGTCGGGACTTCAAAGCGCACCACATTCCACAAAGTGTTGTTGAGAGCAAGCGTGAGGAGTTCCGCAATCTCAAGCAAGGCAACATGTCTGTGTATCAATACAACATTCAGTTTCAGAAACTTGCTCGCTTTGCTAAACAAGACGTTCCTGATGAAAAGAGCATGATCTATCACTTCAGAGGTGGCCTTAAAGAGGATCTGCAGTTAGCTCTCGTTCTTGTTGAGCCTACTCACTTTGATCAATTCTACAATATGGCACTGAAGCAAGAGGCTGCTCAGCTCAAGTGTGAGGCTTCTAAGAAGAGAGTCAGAGACGCAGTTCAGTCTTCTTCTTCCTCACTTGTGACAGCTAAGCAACAGAAGTTCTGGTTGCCTCCTCCTCCTCCGTTTCGTCAGCCTTATCAGCAGAAGAACAAAGGTGGCCATGGTTCTTCCAACTCTTCCAACTCTGGCTATCAGAACAAGTCTCAGAATGAAGCTCCCAAGTCCAATGCTCCTTATCACCGTCCACTCTCAGAGGTGACTTGCAACAAATGTCAGCAGAAAGGTCACTATGCTAACAAGTGCTTCAACCAAAGGCGTCTTCCTCCTCCTCCTCCTCCTGTCAGATCTTCCAGCAATGCAGTGGTCAGGCATAATCCAAAGTCTACAAAGGTGAACATGATGAATGCAGCTCAAGCGGAGGAATCTACTGATGTGATAATGGGTAATCTCTCAGTTAATGATATTCCTGCAAAAGTTCTTTTTGATACTGGTGCATCGCATTCTTTCTTGTCATACCCATTTGCATCGAAGCACAATGTTGACACAGAGATTTTATCCAAAGTTATGCAAGTTGTTTCTCCGGGTAAGCTTTTGTGTTCTAGTTTGGTTGCTCCCGATGTTTCCATCAAGATGGGCGACTATAAATTTCAGTCTTCTCCAATTGTTCTTGGTGACTCGGATATTGATCTAATTCTTGGGATGGACTGGCTTTCTAAGCACAAGGCTCAACTTGATTGTGCTGCCAGGGAAATTCAATTGACACACTCTTCTGAGGATGTGATTATTTTTGCCGCTCGTGCTGAAACCATTCGGTTTTTCTCTCTCAATGAGAAGGGCGAGTTGAATGCCATCTCTCAAATTCCAGTCGTTTGTGAGTATCAAGATGTCTTTCCAGAAGAGCTTCCGGGTATGCCTCCTCATCGGCCAGTTGAGTTCGTTATCGAACTAGAGCCTGGCACTGAACCCGTTTGCAAGCATCCATACAAGCTTGGACCTAACGAGCTGAACGAATTGAAGAAACAGCTCGATGAACAAGAACGTCTGGGTTTGATCAGACCGAGTTCTTCTCCATGGGGTTGTGGTGTTCTTTTTGTCAAGAAGAAGGATGGCACGGACCGACTTTGTGTCGACTACCGTCCATTGAACAAGAAGACAATCAAGAACAAGTATCCACTTCCCAACATCAATGAGCTATTTGAGCAACTCAAAGGGGCTAAAGTATTCTCGAAGCTTGATCTTCGTATGGGTTATCATCAGATTCGCATTCGTGAAGAAGATATTCCCAAGACAGCATTCAGAACAAGCTTTGGTTCTTATGAATATACTGTCGTGTCTTTCGGCCTTGTCAATGCTCCTCCAGTGTTCTCTCGGATGATGAATTTCATCTTCAACCCCTATACCAATGAATTCGTTCTGGTGTATCTCGATGATATCTTGGTCTTCTCCAAGAATAAGCAGGACCATGCCAAACATTTGCGATTGGTGCTCGACAAGCTCAGAGAGTATCAATTCTATGCGAAGTTCTCCAAATGTGAGTTTTGGCTCGATGAAGTTCTTTTCCTTGGTCACATCATCTCTGCCAAGGGCATCGCTGTTAACCCCGAGAAGGTGTCCGCAGTTGTGGATTGGGAACCTCCTCAAAATGTCAAGCAGCTTCGCAGTTTTCTGGGTCTTGCAAGCTATTGCCGAAGATTCGTTGAGAATTTCTCCAAGATTGCAAAGCCTCTTTCCAACCTCCTACAGAAGCATGTGAAATATGTCTGGTCTCCTGAGTGTGACGTTGCTTTCAACACTCTCAAAGAGAAAGTAGTCACAGCTCCTGTCTTGACTCCTCCTGATGAATCCAAGCCATATGAAGTTTTCTGTGATGCTTCTCTCCAAGGTCTCGGTGCTGTGTTAATGCAAGAGAAGAAAGTTGTGGCCTATACCTCTCGTCAGTTGAAGCCCAACGAGAAGAACTACCCCACTCACGATCTTGAGTTGGCGGCAGTTGTCCATGCATTAATAACGTGGAGACATCTCTTGTTGGGAAGACAAGTGGACATTTTCACCGATCACAAGAGTCTCAAGTATATCTTCACTCAGCCCAACCTCAACCTCAGACAGACTCGATGGGCCGAAATGATTCAAGAGTACAATCCGAGTATTGAATATACTCCAGGCAAAGCAAATGTCATTGCAGATGCTTTAAGCAGGAAGGCTTATTGCAACAGCTTAATTCTCAAGCCTTTCCAACCGGATCTTTGTGAAGCTTTCCGCAAGCTGAATCTCCAAGTTGTTCCTCAAGGCTTTCTTGCCAACCTCATAGTCTCTCCTACTTTGGAAGATCAAATTCGTGAGGCACAACTCCTTGATGCCATGGTGAAGAAGGTGAAACGTGGTATCGATAAGGGCCTTTCCAAATACAAGTGCTATCGCATTGATGACAGAGACACTTTATTCTTCGAGGACCGGATTGTGGTTCCTAAAGGTGATCTACGGAAAGTCATAATGAACGAGGCGCACAATTCTCTCCTTTCCATTCATCCTGGAAGTACGAAGATGTATCATGACCTCAAGCAGTCGTATTGGTGGACTCGAATGAAGCGAGAAATTGCTCAATTCGTGAATGAATGTGATGTCTGTCGAAGAGTGAAAGCAGAACACCAACGACCAGCTGGTCTCCTCCAACCTCTTGCTATCCCAGAATGGAAGTTTGATCATATCGAAATGGACTTCGTGACTGGATTTCCCAAGTCCAAGCGCGGAAATGATGCTATCTTCGTTGTCATTGACAAGCTTTCTAAAGTGCTCATTTCCTTCCTATCAAAGAATCCATCACAGCAGCTCAGCTGGCAGAGCTCTACACCTCCAGAATTGTCTCCTT
This sequence comes from Aegilops tauschii subsp. strangulata, assembly GCF_002575655.3. Classification (NCBI taxonomy): domain Eukaryota; kingdom Viridiplantae; phylum Streptophyta; class Magnoliopsida; order Poales; family Poaceae; genus Aegilops; species Aegilops tauschii. The sequence continues at coordinate 96,803,575 of NC_053038.3, forward strand.
GCACGGCATTCCACAATTGATTTCTTCTGATCGTGAAAGCATCTTCACCTCTAAGTTCTGGGACTCCTTCCAGAAGGCCATGGGCACTAACATTCGTTTCAGCACAGCTTTCCATCCTCAAACTAGTGGCCAAGTCGAGCGAGTCAATCAAATTCTTGAAGATATGCTCAGGGCTTGTGTCATTTCCTTTGGCATGAAATGGGAAGATTGTCTTCCATATGCTGAATTCTCCTACAACAACAGCTTCCAAGCGAGTTCGGGCAAGGCCCCATTCGAAATTCTCTATGGCAGAAACTGCCGTACTCCTCTCAATTGGTCAGAGATTGGTGAACGCCAACTTCTTGGCAATGACTTAATCACTGAAGCTGAAGAAATGTGTAAAGTCATCCGTGATAATCTCAAAGGCGCGCAATCGCGTCAGAAGAGCTACTATGATAGTAAGCATCGTGATTTGGCTTTCGAGATCGGAGACCATGTCTACCTCCGCGTCTCTCCAATGAAAGGCACTCGTCGCTTCGGTATCAAAGGGAAGCTTGCCCCTAGATACGTGGGTCCTTTCAAGATCATTGGCAAAAGAGGTGACCTCACCTATCAACTTGAGCTTCCTTCCAACTTCGCGAACGTGCACGATGTGTTCCACGTGTCACAGGTCCGCAAGTGCTTCAAGATGCCTGAGCGCACTATCAACTTCGAAGAGATTGACCTCCAAGAAGATTTGTCTTACCATGAGCACCCCGTTGCTATTCTTGAAGAAACTGAGCGCAAGACTCGCAACAAGTCCATCAAATTTCTGAAAGTGAAGTGGTCGCACCATTCCGACCGGGAAGCCACCTGGGAATGCGAGGACCATCTCCGTTCCGAATATCCAGAGTTCTTTCAGTCCTAGATCTCGGGACGAGATCCTCTCGTAGTGGTGGAGTGTTGTAACACCCCGCATGTAACTTGCCATATTTGTAACTCCGACTCTTGCCATTTCCGGCTATGTGTTATGATTTTCCCTCCGTTGTCGGGTTTTGTCTTTCGTTTTGTATTTTGTCATGTCATGCATTTTCATATCATGTCATCATGTGCATTGCATTTGCATACGTGTTCGTCTCATGCATCCGAGTATTTTCCCCATTGTCCGTTTTCCAATCCGGCGCTCCTATCTCCTCCGGTGCACCCCTCTTGTTTTCTTTCGTGTGCGTGTGTCAAACTTTCTCGGAATGGACCGAGGCTTGTCAAGTGGCCTTATTATACCACCCGGAGACCACCGGTCAAGTTTCGTTCCATTTGGAGGTCGTTTGGTACTCCAACGGTTAATCGGGCATCCGCAATGTCCACTTGAGTGTCCAGCAAAAAACCCCTCTAAAACCAGCCCAAAACCCACCAAACTCTCTTCCATGCTCTAGGTCGTTCGATCACGATCGTGTGGGCGAAAACCGCACCTCATTTGGACCCTCCTAGCTCCCTCTACCTATTTATATGTGGGCATCCCGAAAAACGGAATCGCACACGAAACCCTAGTTTCTCCACCGCGCCCCGCCGGACGAAATCGTCTGCCGACGGACACGTCCGCCCGCCTGCGCCGCCGCCACGTGGCCCGCCTCCGGCCTCCCGCTGCCGCGGCCCGCAGGCCCGACCGCGGCCCTCCCGGGCCCGAGCCATCCGCCTCCTCCCGGCCCGCGCACCCGCGCGTCGCCGCCGGCCGGCGCCCCGCCGCGGCCGCCCGTCTCCGCCTCGCCGCCCCGCCCGACGCCGGCGACCGCCGCCCTCCGGTCTCCCTGTCCTCCGCGCCGCCATTCCTCTCCCTCCTTCCTCTCCGGCCGGCGAGCACCCGAGCGCCGTCGAGCCCGAGCTAGCCCTCGATCCGATCTGGAGGTTACTGTTCCCGTTGACTTTTTCCCCGTGCCGATTTTCTCTAAGTCCTCTATATTCTTCAGCATCTTGTCATGTTCGTGATGCCATAACTCTGTGCATGTAGCTTCGATTTGCGCGTGTAATATGTCAATTTGTTCGTCTCGTGATGCTCTTCATTTTGTTCAATTGCACCATGTTCATTAGAGGTCATCTTGATGCCCAAATCTCTGTTGGAAGAGGGCTAGTTGCTGTTATTCTCTGGTTCTTATCAGAACTTGGAGATTTGTCATTTTTGTACCATTTAATCTGTGCATCTTTTGAGCATGAGATCTATATGTGTTTTGAAGTATGCCATGCCATCTTTCCAGTGGTGTAGTCCATGTATTTTTGTGATCTCTGTGGTGACTAGCACATGCATGCAAAGTAGGCCCCGTAATATTTCTGATTTCAGGGACTTGGTGAATTCTCTCCCATCTTTCTCAAAAAGGAAGAGAGGGTGCGCCCCCCCCAGAGAGAACCCCATTCTTTCAAGAAAGTTTATCTTTTTTTCACTTTTTGAGGTGTTTTGCCTAGTCTGGGCAGAATAGCAACAGTGAGGAAGCATACCACCCAAAGCAAGACGTTCCGAAGGGATGCAATTTTGTCCTAATCATCGAGAAAGATGAAATAAGTTGATAGCGCGAAAGCTAGCTAAAGTGGGTTCTAGACAAAGTTCTCCTAAGCAGGGCGGAAGGAAAAACAAGAGGTACTGCAGAAAAAAGAACTGCAAAATCCGATCCAATTTTTCGTAAGTCCTTGTCTTCTGTAATTTTGTTGCCATGTAAACTTGATGCTACAGAGAGATCCATGCATATTTTGCAGATGTTCAGTAAGGATGTTTTGTATCTATAGTTGTAATTGATCCATTCCTTCAATTGTTTGCAATTATGGAGTGCCGTAGCATGACTCAATCTTGCTCTACTTTTGCTATAAAATATTTCTGGCAGATTCTTAACATGATATGCAATATTTCCAAGCTTATTGTAGTTGATGCATACATGCTATGCTATTGTTCTTGTCATGGATAGCTTCAGAAACATGCCATCTTGCTGTAGGTATGCCTGGTTTGTCATGCATTGCTCTGTAGTGAGTGCACCAAGCTCACAAAGAGGCCTATATATTATTATTTCTGCCATGCTCTGTTTTCTGCTAAGTCTGAAACCTGATAACGAAACTTGCTTTGTTTACATGCTTGCCATCATATCTTCTGGTCCTTTTTGGCTTATGTTCAGTAAGGGACTTTTGTCATGTGCATCTAGTAGAACACTGCCATGCCTTGTTTTGCTATGTTAAGTTCCTGTAGCATGTTGATTTCGTGCTCTGAACATTGCTACCTGATGCTGTTTTCTGCCATGTCCAGTTTTTCACAAAGTCTGTGAACCTGTAATCTTTTGCACTTTTGCCATGCTTGCTTGAGCTTGATATGTTGTGAACTAGCCGTAGCCCAGTGTTCATCTTTTGTCAAGCATCTCCTGTAGATTACTGCCATGTGCTTTGTTGCTATGTTGGGGTGCTGTAGCATTGTTGCATGTTGCATTTTAAGTGCTATCATGCTGTTAATCGCAGTTTCGCGTCATTCTTGTTTTGCTTGCCATTTGCAAATCGTGCATCCAATTCCGGTGATCTTTATATCGATTTCGACCGAAATCATCTCATCTTTCCAGTGGCTTGCTTGGTTTTCCAAGTTACTGCCATGTTCATCATTTTCCTTGCGGAGCACGCATATGCATCGCATACCATATCTCGCATATCATACATGTTTTGCATCATGTTGCTTGTGCATTCCTCGTGATTGATTGTGGTTCCGTTTGCTTGTGTTCTTGTCATGGGTAGAGCCGGGAGACGATTTCGTGAATGAGGAACATGTTGAGTACGCTTACGAGGATCAAGCTTTCGACAACTCTGAGAACCTTGCAGGCAAGATGACCACCCCTCGAAATCACTTCTATCTTTGCTATGCTAGTTGTTCGCTCTATTGCCATGCTCCGCTACCTATCACTTGCTATATCATGTCTCCCATTTTAGCCATGTCAGCCTCTAACCATCCTTTCATAGCAAACCATTGTTTGGCTAAGTTATCGCTTTTGCTCAGCCCTTCTTATAGCGTTACTAGTTGCAGGTGAAGTTGAAGTTTGTTCCATGTTGGAACAGCGATATGTTGGGATATCACAATATCTCTTATTTAATTAATGCATCTATATATATTTGGTAAAGGGTGGAAGGCTCGGCCTTATGCCTGGTGTTTTGTTCCACTCTTGCCGCCCTAGTTACTGTTATGCCGGGATTATGTTCCTTGAGTTTGCGTTCCTTACGCGGTCGGGTGATTTATGGGACCCCCTTGACAGTTCGCCTTGAATAAAACTCCTCCAGCAAGGCCCAACCTTGGTTTTACCATTTGCTACCTAAGCCTTTTTCCCCCGGGTTTTCGCGAGCCCGAGGGTCATCTTATTTTAACCCCCCCGGGCCAGTGCTCCTTCGAGTGTTGGTCCGAACTGAGCAGACTGCGGGGCCCCCTCCTAGAAACTCGAGGTCTGGTTTTACCCGTAGGATGTCTCATCCGGTGTGCCCTGAGAACAAGATATGTGCAGCTCCTATCGGGATTTGTCGGCACATTCGGGTGGCTTTGCTGGTCTTGTTTTACCATTGTCGAGATGTCTTGTAAACCGGGATTCCGAGACTGATCGGGTCTTTCCGGGAGAAGGTTTATCCTTCGTTGACCGTGAGAGCTTATGATGGGCTAAGTTGGGACACCCCTGCAGGGTATTATCTTTCGAAAGCCGTGCCCGCAGTTATGAGGCAGATGGGAATTTGTTAATGTCCGGTTGTAGATAACTTGTCACTTGACCCAATTAAAATACATCAACTGCGTGTGTAGCCGTGATGGTCTCTTCTCGGCGGAGCCCGGGAAGTGAACACGGTCTGTGTTATGAATGACGTAAGTAGGTGTTCAGGATCACTTCTTGGTCAATGCTAGATGACGTCTGTTCCGTTGCTTCTCTTCTCGCACTCATTTGCGCAAGTTAGCCACCATATATGCTTTTACCGCTGCAGCTCCACCTCATTACTCCATCCTTTCCTACTAGCTTAAATAGTCTTGATCCCGCCGGTGTGAGATTGCTGAGTCCTCGTGACTCACAGATTCTACCAAAACAGTTGCAGGTGCCGACGATGCCAGTGCAGATGATGGCGTCGATCTCAAGTGGGAGTTCGATGAGGAACGTGGTCGTTACTATGTGTCTTTTCCTGATGATCAGTAGTGGAGCCCAGTTGGGACGATCGGGGATCTAGCATTTGGGGTTGTCTTATTTTCATCTGGATTTTGACCGTAGTCGGTCTATATGCTTGTATTTTGGATGATGTATGAATAATATTTATGTATTGTGTGAAGTGGCGATTGTAAGCCAACTCTTTATCCCATTCTTGTTCATTACATGGGATTGTGTGAAGATGACCCTTCTTGCGACAAAACCACTATGCGGTTATGCCTCTAAGTCGTGCCTCGACACGTGGGAGATATAGCCGCATCGTGGGCGTTACAAGTTGGTAATCAGAGCCATCCCCGACTTAGGAGCCCCTTGCTTGATCGAATCGCTGGCGTTGTTGAGTCTAGAACAAAAATGTTTTGAGTCTTAGGATTATATATATCGGAGAGTAGGATTCTTTTTACTCCTCAGTCCCTTCGTCGCTCTGGTGAGGTCTCCTGACGTAGAAGTTTTGACTATTCTCTCCTCAAATTTCACTAAAAAAAAATTTAGGATCACGCGGGTATCTTGGAATCGTTCTGATGGTTTTGTGACGAGAACATTGTTCTTGGTGCCTCCTGACATTTAGGGGTTGTGGCAGTGTCCCGAGGAGTTGAGCTCCGAGGTGTTGTCGTCACAATTTTATCGTTGCAGTTCTGGAATACCTGAGTTTCGCCAACATCGAAATCTCTTTTATGCAGTTGTTGGTGAGATCACCTCGACGCCACCCAGTACTGGGGCGGGAGTTCGGGAGTATTGCCATAACTTGTATAACGGATGTTTTTCAAAGGTTGAGGTAAACGATTTCCGAAGGTTTCTTGGTTATGTGTTGACGGATGGATACAGCTGGATCTAGGGATTGTTAGTTTGGGTGATATATTTTGTCAATGGGAGCATATTCGACTTGATGTTTCATCAGTGGCCCACCCTCAATCCAATGGTCAAGCTGAGAGGGCTAATCAGGAGATCCTGAAGGGCATCAAGCCCCGGCTTTTGGTCCCTTTGCAACGGACGCCGGGTTGTTGGGTGGAAGAGTTACCCTCCGTGTTATGGAGCATAAACACCACTCCTAACAGGTCTACAGGTTTCACGCCTTTCATCATGGTTTATGGAGCGGAAGCAGTCCTCCCCAGTGGCATCCGTCATGACTCACCTCGAGTGGCGGCTTATGTGGAGGTGGATAAAGAACAGGCACGCCAAGATGCTCTTGACTTGTTGGATGAACAGCGTGATGTGGCAGCAGCTCGTTCAGCGATTTACCAACAAGACCTGCGCCGTTATCACAGTCGCCGAGTTAAATCCCGGGTCTTCCAGGAAGGCGATCTGGTGCTCCGGCTCATCCAAGATCAAACAGATGTGCACAAGCTATCCCCGCCTTGGGAAGGGCCCTTTGTGGTCAGCAAGAATTTGCATAATGGGTCATATTACCTCATTGACATTCGGGAGCACAAAGATTCACGTAAGTCGGAGGAAGAGACCCGTCGACCGTGGAACATAGCTCAGCTTCGGCCTTATTACACTTGAGCCACCGGCTCTCATAATGTACATATTTCTCTAAGCCATGTATATATTATGATAAGCAATAAAGCAGGACCTCTGTCCTTTTTCCTCCTCCAAAGGTGAACGTGTTGTTTTTCAGTACAAGATCACATGATAACTTGAAGGAGGATCCGGCTTATGATCGTATTCGAATCTAGCCATACACAACATAGTCACTTGGGGGCTTCCTGTTCAAACATAGGTCGTATTCGAACCAAAGAGAACATAGCTGTTGATACCCATTTGATTGGCAAAGTGCCGAGCTCATTGGGGAGTTTTCTTTGATCATATTTGAATCATAGTTTAACCCCTTTGGGAACCGACATGGATCGTATTTGAATCAGCGTCGTTAAACAACTCCTGAAGTCATTTGGGGGCTTCCTGTTCAAACATGGGTCATATACGAACCAAAGAGAACATAGCTGTCGGTACCCTCTTGATTGGCATCGCCACACCCACTGGGGGCTATATGATCGCATTCGAATCTTAGCATAACCCCTTTGGGACGGGTCTCTGGTCGTATTCGAACCGGAAACCCCTAAGCTTTTCTGAGTTATGAAAAGTTCTTCTGATTATTTCAAAGGTGTGCACAGCGGGTATCACTTTGTCGGCTGAACTTTGATTCACAGTGCTAATCAGCGTTATTAAGACTGGTAAACCGGAATTGAGGTACCAACCTTGCTATTCCGGGTTATATAAACCGGAAAGGTACTTGAAGGCCGGTAAGTGTGTTGTTACGGTTATATCAAAGACATAATTGAGGACCAGTCTTTTGTGATTCATATTCCGGGTTATATGTATAAGACTATGATTCTCAGTGCGGTAAGCCGCCTAGAGACTTGTGGTTTATTCTTCTATGCAGGATAGTTAAAGACAACTCTTTGAGCTTAAGGAACATGAAGGATCATTTATGACCCGGAGGAATATAAGGAAACTTCAATGGAATTAAGCATTTAGCGCATGCACGATGGCACGACAAAGTTAAAATGTTGGTCCTATTCTGTTACAAGACTCATCGAGTCCAAAAGGGTGAAGCATTGTCTAAATAAGCCGCCTGCAGAGTTACGATGCTTGCTGGGTTGAAGCTTCCGGTTCATCCCTCTCCGCTCCTCCGGCTGTTCCCAAGACCTCGAAAGTTGACGATTTCCAGTCAATGCCGCTCAGAGCTTCAAATTGAGCTTCCTCGTCAATTAACCCGGCCGGGTCAATCTCCGGGGCAAAGGTGTGCTTACGAGTCGGCGGGACTAAGCTGATGGCTTCATAACGCGGAGTGGGAATCCTCTGATTTTCTGCGTCGTAACCCGGCTGATACTTGGTCAGATCCGTGTCGTTTCCTATTAGAGTGGCCACCGGGCATACGATCTTCACGCAGGCTGCAAAGTCCCTTTGGTCGAAGGGGGTGCCGTCTTCCTTCAAACTGGGATAGCCAAGGGCAATGTCCACCGGGTCTAGTTCTAGAAGGAACGCCTTGGCCCGGCTCAGAGCAGCTATGGCTCCGGCTCTTGCAGAGGCCCGTTGCAGCTCTTGGACCCGCTGAGGAAGAACGGCAAGCCGGCGAAGAACTTCCGCCAGGTGAGTCGGCACCTCATTGGATAGGGCCACCACGGCCAAGGCGCGCTGTGACCCGGTGTAGAGTTGTTCCACCAAGGTGTACACGGCCTTCAGTTTGGTCACCACACTTTGGTTCAGGTTGGCGCTTCTGGGACCTGTTTAACAGAGTAAGATAAGCCGCCGGCAATGATGGATTACGAGGCATAAAAATTATAAACTGGACGAAAGCCGGTGGAATAACTTACCGAAGATTGCGGCAACCATCTGGGACACTTGGCGCTTTAAGCCGGAGAGTTCGGCGGTTCTCTCCGTTAGAGCCTTTTCCGCCTGTTCGGCCCGGCTCACCAGATTAGCCTTCTCTTCGGCCCAAGCTTTCCGTTCAGCTTCAAAGTCCTTTTTCAGCTTCTCTTGGGCAGCAATACTGGACACAAATTTGGCGTTGGCCTTCCGGGTCTCAGTTTCCTGCGTCCTCAGGCGGGTCTTCAGATCGGAGATGTCAGCTTCAAACTTCTTGCCAGCAGCCTGCATAATTTCCGGGTTATAGTATGAACAATTATTCTATAATTTTAAAAGTCGCAAGCACTTTCCAAGCAAAGACACTTGGCACTTGGGGGCTAATGCATGTTGAAACTTTCTACAAATTACCGGTTCAAGTGAGTAAGCCGGAACTTAAGTCTACAACATATTCTATCATAAGTAGTAGACTTGGGGGCTAGAGTATGGTAAGGATAACAAGATAACTATGCAGTAAGTAAGAAGAAAGAAGAGTGGTACCTCAGACTTCTGCTGAATCTGGTTTACCATGCTGATCTCTACATCCCGGCTCTTGTGCACCTGACTGACATAGCCGGAGACGATCTCTCCGATGCTCAGATTGGTGTAGTCGGTGAGGTCCAGATTAGCCCGGCGGCGCTCTAGCAACTCCTCCTTGGCGGAGCACTTGGCCAGCGCAGTAGGTCTCGCCGGCTCAACAAATTCCGTCCGGGTGATTACCACATCCGGTTCGTCGGCCGGCTGAGCCGAGCTGGAGGCCTCCGGGTTAGCAGAAGTTTCTGCGATTGGCTTGTCAGTTGGAGCAGTGGCTGTAGGAGCAGAGGCAACTGGCGGTTCTTGAACTGCGACCTCTGGTTCAGGCAAGTCCGGCTCTTCGACCGGCTTGTTCTTTTTTGCCCTCTTACTGAGCTTTGCCTGGGCACTGAAAGGACAAAGAGGTTAGTACAAAAGTATAAGTAAAGATAAGCACAATAAGAGATGATCATCATTACCCGGGGACAGTCTTGAAGGCCGGCAGGTTTGATTGCATTGAGTCACCATAGGAGGGTGAGGTTCCCTGATAGTTTGAATCAGAAGAATTGAGCGGTTGACGTATAACACCCGCCAAAGGATGAAAAGGGTACAAGTTTGAGATAACCTCGGTCCGGCGTTTCCTCGACGCGTCAGGTAAGCCGGAGGAGAGGTCAGCGTCCTTGTTGGTCCGGGTGTGCCGCCGGCTCTCGTGAATCTGTCGCTTCAAAAGAAATTGAGGATCTTGATAAGCTAAAGGATGTGAAAATCTTACTTTCCGGGTTACCCTTCGGACTTTCAGCCTTGGCAAGGGCTCCGAGTCGGAGGAAAGTGTCATTACCTATTCAACCACCGGGTTACTGGCTCCGGTGTCATCCTGTTGATGAGCAGTCTTGATAAGGTGAACAAAAATAAAATAACAAGTACAACAAGAGCTTACAGGTTTAGGGGTTACCTCTGACTCGGAGCTGTCGCTTAGTTGCAGCAGCTCTGAAGCAGTAGGCCTACTTCCCTTCTTGCGGGGAGCGGCTCTCTTGGCGGCTTTCTTGGCCTTCCTGGCCTTCTTGGCCGCCTCATGGTCATATTTGACCTTCCAGAATTTGTCATCAGCCTGAACAATATAAGGACAATTTCTTAAGGTTCAGAGGAAAGCTATTTGCAGAAGAAAATAAGGTGTTCAGGTCAGCGGCTTACCACTGGGGCCGGGTTGGTCTTGCAGAAGGGGCTTAAGCCGGTCCTCCCGCAGTCTGCCAAGCTCTCGTTCAAGAGAGCCTTGGTCATGTCCTCGGCGACGTCTTCAGGAAGATCGTTGCGGCTGTGTCGCAGAGGGTCATCTTTCCGGCCTGTGTATTCACACATTAAGCCGGGGCGGCGGCTCAAGGGGATCACCCGCCACGAGATCCAGACCCGGACCAGATCAATTCCATTGAGACCATTGCCCAGGAGAGCCTTGATCTTGTTGATGGTGGGGAGTAGAGGTTGGCGCTCCGCTTGAGTTAGCTTGTCTGACAGAGGGTGTGTTGGTTCCAGACGCGAGGGACGAAAGCCGGGCAGTGGGCTCTCGTCAGCCGGCGACGTGTCTTGGCAGTAGAACCACGTCTGGTTCTAGTCCTTTGGGTGGCTTGGCGGCTCGGCGTAAGGGAAAAGGCAGTCTCTCCGTCGCTGAATGGAGATTCCACCGAGTTCCAAGCTTGGCCCGTTGGCACACTCGTTCTGGCGGTTCAGGTAGAAGAGCTCTCTGAAGAGCAGCAGGCTGGGCTCTTCTCCAAGGTAGACTTCACAGAACACTTGGAAGTTGCATATGTTGGACACAGAATTGGGTCCTATGTCTTGTGGCCGCAGGTCAAAGAAATTCAGCACATCTCTGAAGAACTTTGAGCCGGGCGGTGCGAAGCCCCGGCTCATATGATCCGCAAAAACTACCACCTCCCCGTCCCTTGGCTGTGGTCTCTCCTCTGATGGGTCAGGGGCACGGTAGGACATGACGTCCTTCTTGGGCAGGTAACCCGACTTTACAAAGTCCGCTAAGGTCTCGTCGGTGACGTTGGACCTCATCCAATTGCATGTGATGGATGCTTTGGGAGCTTTGGGAGGCATGGTGAAAGTCGGAAGCCTATGATGAAAGGAAACATCCAGTTTAATTATAAGCCGGAGGAAATTTACAGTTCAGTGTTAAAATGGCGGCTTATGGAGGGGCCTAATGACATATATCTAATTGCATTGGATTATCTAAGCCGCTGGAGGTGATGAGAGTGATTCAATTGTTTATCATTTCATCATAAGCCGGAAATTTCATGGCGCGTGGTTTCTTTGAGCCGGAAATGTAAGCCGCCATAGCTCAGCAGAAGCAGTTTTTTTACTAAGTATGGTGAAAACAAGTTTCACAGATCGCAGTGAAAATTTCGGATCAAAATGGTCGACTAAAGGGAAAAATTCCTAGACCTAAAGCAGACGCAGGAGAAGTTCGCAGGCTCACACAGGGATTCTATGCAGTAAAGAGAGATATATTTGCATTTGAAATGGGTGCCAAATAGCTACCGCGGCAGGTCTATACAGTTCTAAGATCAAGAAGGGCAGTAAAAATAAAAACTACCAAGAGCTCGTGGGCGACGGCGAAGAACACGGAAGAACAGGATGAACCCTACCGCAGATCTGTTCTACGGGGCAGCCAGGACTTACAGGTGCTGGTGAGTCACGGAGGTCGCCGCCGTTCTCTCTGGACACAACAGGTTGATGCAGCGGCCGGAGTTGGTGAGGAGGAGGAGACCTGCGGCGGCGACAGCAACAGAGCTCGAGCGAAGGAGTAGTGGCGCGAGGAGGAAGACGGGCTGCTGGAGGCTCAACGGGCCGGGCTATTTATAAGGCCAGACTCATAAGTGGGCGCGAGAAATGAGGAGGCCACGGCGCGGTTATCTCACCATAAAATGCCTCGATTCTCGGGATGACAGTAAAGATAAAGATCCGTTGCGGATATGGCAGAGTAAAAAATGGACTTAATGGAAGATGACGTCACGGAGGATTACCCGGAATCCAGAGGATGACGTCACGCCAGGTTATGGCCTTCGCACAATTGTAAGCCGGAGTTATTTCTGTCGAAAGAATTGAAGATTGACATGAGCCGGCTCAAATCAATCTGGGGCCTAATGTTGAGGATATAAACCTTAGAGTCACCCGCCAGAAGGGGCCGGGTACTCACAATGGTCATCGCCTGAAGCCCGGTGCCAAGCTTGAAGACGGCGGGCCAAAGATGGGCTTAAGACCCGGATATGGCTTAAGGCCCGTAGTTACAACCATCATTATGGTAGAACTTGTAGTGTAAGGCAAGAATAGTTGAGAGTCCGAGCCGGACACTCTTATGAGCCGGCCGGGACTCTGAGAGCTGCTGGGCGTCAACCTCTCTATATAAAGGGACGACCCGGCAGCGGTTTAGGGACAGAAAAGATCTCATCGAGAGCCAGGCATAGCGGTTAAGCTCCCTAGTCATCGAAACCCTAATCAATACCACCTCAACTGGACGTAGGCTTTTACCTTCACCGTAAGGGGCCGAACCAGTATAAACCCTCGTGTTCCTTGTCCCATTTAACCCCTTCAAGCTTCCTAGCAGCGATGGCTCCACGACTAAGTCCTAGCTTGAGGACATCTGCCGTGACAATTCCACGACAAATACTATGCAAAAAGTTTCAGAAAATTTCGACGTTCTAGTAAAAAATGTGAAATCATTCTCTACAGCCAAAGTTTCTGTTTTTGCACCGCACATACCAACAAGCAATCTAATCATCCTAAAGGTAAATCTCGGCACATTATTTTTATAATACAATGGATTTTTAAAAGGGGATAATTACTTTTTTTAAACGTTTCTGTAATCGAGATTCACGAAGTTTCCATGGGCATGAACAAAGTTCAAGGACGTCCCCCACTTCAACAGGGTTCGTCTTTCTCACTTTCACTTTTCTTTTTGTGAAGTTCCAAGTTCCCCTCTATATTTTTTTTGTTTTTAAACTTTATAAAAGCACTCAACAGAATAAAATGACTCTCTAAAACTTCCAGGTTGTCTCCCTGGCAGCACTTTCTTTAAAGCCATTAAGTTAGGCATAAAGTGCTCAAGTAGTGGATCCACCCGGATTCCAAGGTATATCAAAGCCAATTTTAATTAACAATGATTTGGCATTTAGTAGTGAGCACAAAGAAACATATATAATGCAATGACGAAGTCTAACTCTCTTCCTATGCATCGGCATGTCATACATGAACAATTCATGCACATCAAGTAAAGGCCAATACATAGCATAAGCAGTTTCTTGCAATTTTATCATGTTGAAGACATAAAGAGGTGGAGATATAGTTCCTCTCTCATAATAATTGCAAGTAGGATCAGCAAGCACATGCATATTATATTCATCAAAATCATCATGTGTAGTGGTAGAACGCAACCCGTCAATATAATCCTTAATAAGTGCAAACTTCTCCGATATAGTGTAGTTTGAAGAATTCAAAAAGATAATAGGACTATCATGTGTGGATGCAATAGCAATAACTTCATTCTTAACATAAGGAATAATAGCAAGTTCATCTCCATAAGCATAATTCATATTGGCATCATGGCCACAAGCATAGCAAGCATCAAGTTCATCAAAAATGGATATTTCAAAAGAATCAACGGGATCATAGCAATTATAATAGCATTCATCCTTCGGTAAGAACGAAGGGACATTAAACAATGTATGAGTTGGAGGGTTGCTCTCATCAGAAGGTGGGCACGGGTAGCTAATCCGCTCTTCCTCCTTTTGTTCTTCGCTCTCCTCATCATCTTTTCCATCCAATGAGCTCACAATTTCATCAATTTCTTCTTCCATAGACTCCTGCAAAATATTAGTCTCTTCTTGGACAGCGAAGAAGTCCTCAATATATGGTTTAATATAAGCATTAGAAGAATAATTTTCATAGCAATATTTAAGTATGGCAAAAATTTCAGATTTGTAAAGAGTAGTATCATACTTTTCAATCAAAGAAGCAATTTCATAAGCACCCTTAAAAGCAACAAATCCTTCAATTTGTTCAACATCATAGTAATTATAAACACCCTTAGCATAAGAAGATAACTCCATTATCTCTAAACTCACATTGATAATGAAGGTGTTTCTTAGGGTCTTGAGAACAAACTAAAATCATGTATTTCACATAAATTCCAAGCATAGCATTGCATAGTATTAATTTGATGCGGTAAAAGTTTCCCTTTTTGAGATAAACGGTGTTGCACAAAATGACCATGCGCATCTAATGATTTGCCCTCAACTAAGCTAGTTAGGGTTTCAGCACGAGGACATAGGGATCGAAGATGATCCAAGTAGAAAGCTTCAGTAGTATGATAGATTTTGGGTGGTTCTTCAACAATTGGTTTAGTAGGTACAGCTAACTTTTTTGGTATTTTGCTTTTCCCTGCCCATAACTAAAGATAGAAAACAAGAGCACAAAATAAAAACAACTTAGTGATAAAGCAAACAAGCACACATGAGAATATTCACCCCACGCTATTGCTCCCTGGAAACGGCGCCAGAAAAAGGTCTTGATAACCCATAAGTATAGGGGGGTCGTTTGTAGCCTTCTTCGATAAATAAGAGTGTCGAACCCAACGAGGAGCTAAACACTAGTGCGCGTCGGTCCTAAACAAACGGTTTAAACCCCTTTCCGCGACGGCATTTGGAACCGTTGCCAAGTGAGTGTGGGCAATAGGGGGGTCCTTCCCACACGACCCGGAAACCGTCGGGGATAGGGCCCCTACAGTACTCCTACTCGTTTCTGCTCGCATTGCCATCGCAGTCGGTATTCTGTGGTGCTACATTTATGATGCGCGGCCCATCACAAACGGTTCACTATTATAGAACATGTATGATGCATGGCCCATCACAAACGGTTCACCATTAAGAAGATTAGCTAATCGTCGTATGAGTGTCGGACAGGATTACGAAACGTCGGACCGTCGTAACATCGTCGTACACGACAACTATCGCACACGCTATTCTGTGGTGCAACATTTATGATGCATACTTCATCAGAAACAGTTCATGGTTGCGAATCGTGTACGATAAGGCAACTAACACAAACGTTTAGTTTGCCCGCCGTTTGTGATATTGTCTGACATCGCACACGCTTTGCAAACGTCAATTGTGTCCATGCTTGCACACGTTTGCTCTCTGTGAACCGTCTCGGATTATGGTGCATATCGCAAACGTTTGTGTTTTACCAATCATGTGTGCCGTAACAACCTGGAGAGCGTAATTTCACCGTAATTTAATTGCTGCTTTTCCAAATTGTACCGGATTTGGATTTGAATTTGAATGTATGCTACAGCTTTATTCATATCCATCAGGTTCAAACAACCAATGCATTATTCAATTCATAGGTACATATGTTCAAGAATTACATAAGAACCAAATAAAGAATGATGAACCACAGTTGTATACTTGTACTATTAAAGACGGTAAAGAAAGGGGCGAAATATATTCTGGTTGCTGAACAAGGTGAAGCGGAATGCCCATATTGTGCCCTCCTCCATGCAGAAGGCACACACGACTCTAGTCCAACCCCTTGTGATGGCCGACCGCCCATCCTTCACAGTCTTCATGAAAACATCTAGATAATCACCGTGTTCTGGTAGAAATACTTTAATATTTGCATGCCCACCAATCATGTAGTTTGAGAGGTAATCTTGAGTAAACTGCTTTGGCAACCACTGCAAAGGAATAAGATTTCAGACATTGTCATCTAACACAACTCATTATGGGCAGTAAAAAGAAGGCTGCAGAGTTCTTACTTACCCTCCTGTAGTTCGATGTTGTCTTGGATAAAGTGTGAACAAATAGTTTAATTGCCATCTTTGGACCAATTTTACTAACAATCTTTATCAGCTTCCTCACTTGATGTTGGTTCATCGATATCTCATTGCCCCATACGCAGAAAGGGTCGAAACGCGGATCTTTACCAATGACATATGTACCTAAAAGCACCAAGTTAATATTAGAGGCTAAACAGCAATGGCACAATGATGTAGTACAGCACTCTTTTACAATATGTCTATATACATCCGTATGTGGTAGTCCATTTGAAATCTCTAGAAAGACAAATATTTAGGAACGGAGGGAGTATCTTATAACATCCAATATACTCACATATTAGATGAATTAACATCATATATTATGGGTCGGAAGGAGTTTAGTTCGTTCTTAAAAATTATCTGCTGCTGTATCCACGGGTTGAAGTTAGTTTGAGCTAGTTCGGGCTCAAATAGCCCTAAAGTATATCTAAACATGAGGGCTAGTTTGAGCTAGTTGCATCTATAACCCACCCAAAAAAACTAGTATCCAACCCAAGAGGTGCTCATTGGAGCTAGTTCTCCTAGTGCATTTATTGTCAATCTAACCCTGCCATCCAAACAACTCTTTGGATGGAGTTAGTTCAGGGTTAGTAATGAGCTAGAAACTAACTCTAACCTCTAGCTAAGTTGAGTATCCAAACAGGGCTGTGTTGTTGCTATTGCTGCTGCTGCTCTTCTACGTATATCTAGACATCATTAGAACATTAATGTAACACTCTTCCTTGTTGCTATGTAGCCTAGGATTGCATATTTAGACATTAAGTACAGTGCATGTTGCTATGTAGCCTCAAATATATTACATATGGCCCTAGTTAACCTAAGGAAAAATGGGTTGCAAATATATTCAGTTAAAAGTCCGATTCACCTATTAGTCCCTTATCAGACGCCGGCCTATATGGTACCAGCTATGGATATCCTGAATAGTGAGCAGACATAAGACATGGGATGAAACTAACCTTGATGGAAAATAGCGGTTGTTCCCAAAATTTTCATGTGTAGGTACATCAAGAAGCATGTTAAGCACAACAGGCTAAACATCAACCAAAATTACACATGGCAGACAAAATAATCTCCAAAAGATAGTTTCAGTGTGCAGGTTTAAGCATGCTAGTAAAGCAAAACAAGTGGAAAGGTGTGCTAACTGCAATAGGCCTAACATTTAACAACAAGCAAACATGGTCATTCAAACTAGTATTGTGCCGGTCTAAGTACACTGGTTATGGTTAAATAAAAATGGAAAGGCGTGTTAACTACAAGATGCAGCAACCAAATGTAGTCATTCATAGTGGTATTGTTGAAACTGGTACTGATGAAATTGAACTGCACAGTTCATACTTGCACATATAGAACATCACGTTGTGAATAACTGGAATAAACAAGGCATACTACGAACAACCAAAGATAGCATTTGAAAATCAACATATGCTAACTACAAACAACCGAACAATCAAAAAACTTTAAGAGAGGCATATGCTAGCTATAACAGGCTTAACAACAAGCAAATATATGCATTCCTATCGGTATGTTTAAAACTGGATTGATGAAATGTATTGCATAGTAAATAATTGCACATATAGAGCTTCACATTGTGAACAACTGAAATAAACAAATCATGGGTTTCCTCACTTGTCACAGAGGGGCTCGTTGCCATGGGAAGAGCACGGACCCTGGATGCGCTCCATGTTGTCGCAGATGGGCTCCTTCCCCTTGGAAGAGCACAGCTGTAGGGTGCCCTCCCTGATGTCGCAAATGGGCACTTTCCCCTTGGAAGAGCTGATGGGCTCTTTCCCCTTGGAAGAGCCGAAGAGGGTGCCCTCCTCGTGGTTGCCGTCAATGAGGTCTGACTTGGAAGCTGTGGATCCCAAGCCAGCGTCGCAGAACGTGTCCTTCAGAAATGACAAAAGGGGCTCGATGGCGATGAGGAATAGCAAATTGTTGATAGCGAGCCAGAGGAGATCAGCGGCGGGGCCATGGATGAGATCGACGGCGGTTGAACCCGAGGGGTTGGGGTGGGCCACTTAATCTGTGACATAGCCCGCCTCAGGGCGTTGCTATCGATGACCTCGATGTCGTAGCCGGCGGACGAGACATGCCCGCATACTCTAGCCCACTGCTTGAGTGTTTGTCACCAGTAATGGTCGTCAGCTTCCTCGGCGACGTCGGACGAAGAGACAGCTATACACCTCTTTTGGGCCAGTCGCTCCTCGAGCTCCACGGGAAGCGTACCCGGGCTTAGGCTGCGACGCTCTAGAATGGGGTATGGGGATGGGGATGGGGATATGTGGGAAAGGGGGAGTTTGGCAGGCGTCATCTAAGAAACTCAGGGAGGCCTAGGTATGGAGATCGGTGGGTAAGCTGCATGGACAAACCGGCAGATGTTGACAATGGAGGCCTTGCGGCGGCGGCAGCGGCGGCGGGGACTTTACTAGGGTTTCGAGCCAGGGAATGTGTGTGTGTGTGTGTGTGTGCACGCGCGCACGCCCGAGGAGGTTTTGGTGTGTGTGTGTGTGGAGGGGGGGCGCGGGATGTTTGAAGAAATGACACGGGTACTGAAAATTTTACTACGCGGGAGTGAAATGCCGGGCTATTGAAAATTTTGATGATAGTGTATCGCACACAGTCCGGAGATAACAACCGTGTGTTATGAAAAAGAAAAAACCTCGAGGCGGGCAGATATTTTCGATGCAGGCGGGATTGGGAACAAGAAACATCACACACGGTCCGGAGATAACAACTGTGTGTTATGAAACAGAAAAACCCTTGAGGCGGGCAGATATTTTTGAGAGGGGGAGCCTCGTGGAGCCCAATGTACTGTGAGGATGTGTGCGTGACAGGTGCACCGGCGTGGCACACGGTTAGTTTGAGTGAACGGTGTCTGTTGCGTCATCCGACTTGTCTAATGTTCATAAATTTGGCGAAAAATGATGCGGGAGAGGGTCAAATACCAAATGCAACTTCGATGTGGCACCTCTCTCGCAAAGCGCATGGTATTGCTTGCTCCCACCCTCTCGTGTCGGCACGAAGGGAATCCTAAGCTATGAATGCATGCCCCCTCCCCCTCAACCGAGGTTCACCTAGCAAAGTGCAAAGTAGCTAGCAGCCCCCCTCCTCCCTCGTGTCGGCACGAAGGGAATCCGAAGCTATATATGAATGCATGCCCCCTCCCCCTCAACCGAGGTTCACCTAGCAAAGTGCGAAGTATCTAGCAGCCCCCCTCCTTCCTCGTGTCGGCACGAAGGGAATCCTAAGCTATATATGAATGCATGCCCCCCCCCAACCGAGGTTCACCGTAGCAAAGTGCGAAGTAGCTAGCAGCCCCCCTCCCTCGTGTCGGCACGAAGGGAATCCTAAGCTATGAATGCATGCCCCCCAACCGAGGTTCACCTAGCAAAGTGTGAAGTAGAGCTAGCAGCCCCCCCCTCCCTCGTGTCGGCATGAAGGGATTCCTAAGCTATGAATGCATGCCCCCCAACCAAGGTTCACCTAGCAATGTGCGAAGTAGCTAGCAGCCCCCCTCCCTCGTGCAGGCACGAAGGGAATGTACGCTTGAGTATGCTTAATGACGGTTGAACTATGTACTTATGGTTGAACTATGCTTATGTACGTGTACGCTTATTATCTATGTCTGAGTATGTTAAATATTTCGCCAAATTTTGGTAAAAATTACAATGGGGGACCAATAAACCAGGACGGAGGTAGTACGTCAATCACACATGGTTCCCAAAATTGGAACCATGTGCAATGACTATCATTTTGCCTACTGCGTCAATCACACACGGTTCGCTCTAGCAAGCTGTCGCCCCCAAAATTGTTTGTGGGACCCTCACCACCCAATTCAAAAAAGAGAAAAGAAAACCCTCACCATCCCCACGTCATAAAAACCCTCACCCCGCCCTCCACCCACCTCGGCCCCTCCGGTACGTTCCCCATTCACACCTGCACAAGCTCCTCCGCCTCTATGCCATGGCACCGCCTATCGCGGCGGTAAACACTTAGCTCGACGCCTGCCGCCGCCGCCAGGCTGTCGGCAAAGCCCACAGCATTTCGCCACTTCCGCTTGCCGCCGCCTATCGCCATCGACTTTCTCGACGCTGCTCGCGGTCGACCCAGCTCCGCTCGGTTGGGGAATCTGTCGTACTGAGGGTTCTTTCTCATGGATGATAAGGTAACTAATTTAACGAGATATTATCTCATCTCTTATCCTAGTTCATCTGCCTCCTTTAATCACCCGGCGGAGATCGCCGTGAATTCATTTTTATTCGAGCTGATTTGAGGGTTTTCTTTCATTCATAGAATGTACAGTTCGCCGATACTTCAGGACTTGGCGACCGCCGCCAGAGATTCCATCTCATCCTACCAGATAACTTGAGGACGCGCGCGGTATGTTCAATCTCACCCTAAATCGGTTGGCATGGCCTACTTTCCTGAACATATTCTAAATATTGCTACATTTGGATAAAAGGTGACACATGCACCATATACATCAAAGGGGATTTTTTCCCTCTTCTTTCTATATTAGGCAAATTAATGATGTATTGTTCTTTCGATTACTCTCATATTTCCATGGCATCATGTTTACCCTATCTGTTTAATTATAGACTTTTGTCCTTCGATTTCAATTGTTGTACGGTTCTTTCAATTTGGGCCCATATTTGCATGTTACCATATTTTCTTTAACAACCCTACCATTTTCTGCAGGACATCCCTCGCTATGCAACCGATTATGTAGTGCCCAATTTTTCCCTTTACATACATCATGGCTCCACGAATGTCATACTGCACACAAACCATGGATTTACAATCGTTGCTACTGTATGACTTGATGAACGTGGTGACTCCTATTTTCGCACTGGCTTTTGGAATGAAATTGCAAAGTTTTATGTACTGAAAGCTGGCACTAAAATTGCACTGCACATAGAAGGGCCTGGTCATGAGATATATGCTAACTTCCCCAACAAAATCATCCGTCCAGACTTTGTCCGAAGTAAGTTTTCTTTTAAACTATCTGCATATGTTGACTTACCCAGCAATGTAAAATGAATTGTGTAGTATTTAAGCAACCAATTATTATTCCCTTATCTTACTATATTCCTACCTAATAACTTGTAGTTACCAATACACTTTTCTATTGCCCTGTTTTAACTAAATATTCCCTGTACTCCCATTTCTATCAGAAAGTGCCGCTGACAAGGAGACTCCAGAGGTGGAGAACGGGGCTGCCAACAAGCGGAGGTGGGGCGAGTTAGAACCGCAAGCGACTCCAGCAGGCCTAGACTTAATCAGCAGCCTCCCCGGTGATATGTTGAGAGTCATCATCTCCCTCCTCCCAATCAAATATGGGGCACGGACAACCCTCCTTACCCGGCGGTGGCGCCCCCTATGGAACTCCTGCCCTCTCGAACTCATCGACACCCACGAGATCTGCCGTGGCTATCGCAAAAGCTTGGATGCGTTCTCCAAGATCCTCGGCAGTCACCTTGGCCCAACCAAAGGCCTTAGAATGGGCAAGTTCCGTTCCAATGGCAAGGACCGAGCCAAGCTTGATGACTGGTTCCGATCCCCCGCCCTAGATCAGCTCGAGGAGCTCACTTTTGATGACGGGCATATGCGGTCAAAGCCAACGTCCACACTCCGCCTCGCACCCACGCTGCGCGTCGCCAAGTTCAGGAACTGCCATTTCCCTCCCCTTAATGACACGCCCGCTCTTATTCTACCATGACTGAAGCACCTTGAGCTCATCATCGTCTGCCTCTCAAAGGGAGACATGGAGCGCCTACTCCGTGGCTGTACTGCACTCGAGTACCTTCGTCTTCAGGCGATCAATGGGTTGAGTACCTTCCACATCACCTCCATGACTCTCCGGACTATTTATGTGTGTTGCTGGTGCGACAGGAAGACATCACAAAAGGTGGACCACGGTATGGTCATCCAGGACACACCTGCACTAGAGAGATTACTTGTAGTTGATCAAGAAGGTCCAACAAGAATCAATGTCATTTCTGCGCCGAAATTGACAGTGGTGGGCTACTCGTCTGACAAATACTCCGAACTTGTTACTGGATCCACACCCGTTCAGGTACAACAGCCGCCTTCTACCTCTCCTTCTACAAATTAACATTATTTCTAATTTTGAAGATGTTTGTTCGTCTGTCATTCAGAAAATGATTCCGGCAAGCTTGACCCCGAAACTGCGCACAGTGAAGGTCTTAGCACTAGAATCTATCGGGCCCGACCTAGAGCAAGTTGTCAGTTCCCTGAGATGCTTTTCGTGCCTGGAGAAGCTATATATCGAGGTGATGTTCCTTTCCTGTTAAATGTTAACCATAAGGGAGTTCAATTTGTGACACCTTTTTCCAAGTTTACAATGGCAATGTACTACGATTTTTGAAGGTTCTTTTGTAGGATTTCAGTACATACATGCCCCCCCATATTGGTTGCTTGATCCATATAGTTACAATCAAAAAGCATTTCTCCTTTGGATTCATCTGTACTAGTTTTCTTAGGGAACTTTTCATCCACTCCAACCTCTTGTGAAGAAGGCTACATTTTTCTAGAATGTAATCAAATGCCCATGTTAATCATGTCAGATCGAAGATGGCATGTTAGTGCTTTTTACAAATCCTGCAAACCAAATAGCTAGTCCTGGAGTAATGTCCAAAACTACATGTAGGCACTAACACGTTTTCTTCTTTTGCAGATAAGATTAGGCCCAGTGGTGGATAATGTGATACAATATAACAATCACGTCGAATGCCTAGATCTGCATCTCTCAAAAATTACTTTGAACTCCTACCGAGGGACCTTACCAGAGATTATATTCGCCAGGTTCTTTGTTCTCAGAGCAAGGGTGCTGAAGGAAATGAGGTTTGCCCTACATTTATTTCGCAAAAATGAATGGTCTGTTGATCAGCGCCGGCGCCTGTGGCGGAATGGAGTAGGCTCCAAAAATGCTGAATTTCATTTTGGAACTTCAGATGACAGAGTAATCGGAAGTCATCGGGTCAACCCCATACATGACTTCTCAGTTGCTGACCCCTTTGCAAAAATTGTGAGGTTTCGAAGCCAGACTTAGAAGCGATGATATTAGTTTGAACCTCTCTGATATCCATGTTCAGCGCATCAGCGCGAGCGTTTGCAACTGATGAGCTGAATTTCATTTCTAATATCAGTTTGAACCTTGTAATCTTCGAATTTGAGCCATATAACTCTGGAATTTGAACCTTGTAACATTTCGAGCTTTTGTGGTACAATCGTTGAAATGGCATCGTATGAAACTCATATATTGCTAGCACTATTTTGACCTTAATATGCAATGGTCTTAGATTTTATTAACCATTCTCGAATCAGTTTACCTTGTCGATCTCACAGCACATGATCTGTATAGCTAAGTCGACTGCGATCTTTGACATTATTGCACACAGTTGCTTTCTTCCACCGTGTGCACTGTAGAGCGCAGAATTAATTATCACACTCGAGTGTCCACGCCTGGGGTGCGGTGTTGTCAAGCGTGCACTGGATTCTGGAATCCTCCACTATGAACGCCGTGACAAGACGTGACGATTACAGGCTGGCCGGCCCCCATTTATTATTACAGCGGCCATTTAACCTACCCTTGTGTCTCTTCAACCTTTCGATCGCGCCCCACCATTGCAAGAAGCACACCCACCACGAGAAATTCTTAGAGGGTATCCTGCGTGGCTCCAATGGCGCTCCGAGCGGCTGTCAACGACAAGCAGCAGTTCACCATGCGTGCCGTGGTGGACACCCACAGAAGTTTCATGGACCTCTCGGTGGTGTACACCAACGACCCGGTCTGGGCGGAGCACTCCATCCACATCATGGAGCTGTTGCTTGCCGAGGAGAAGTACAAGGTGGTCGGGTTCGACCTCGAGTACACCCGCGCTCGTGCCGGGTCTCGTCCCAAGGTCGTCGTCGCCCAGATGTGCGTGCGCCACCACGTCCTCGTCTACCACTACTGCCTAGCCACAAGGTCTTGCGAGCGTTTCGCCAGGTTTGTCAACAGCCCCCACTACATGTCGCTACGGTGGACATCACCAACGATGTAAAGGCGCTCGAGAGTTCGGGCATCACCTGCCAGAATCTTGTCGACATCCAGGGCCAATACAAGATCTGGGGCAGCAAGGAGCATGAGAAGGACTCACTCGTTCACCTCGCTGAGGCCATCATCGACCCCTACCAGAAAGACATAAAGGATTCGTGCAACAAGGACAAGCGTGCCTGGCACTCAGCCTGGATGGAGAAACTCGACAAAGCTCACATCGTGTACGCAGCCAAGGAGGCGTACACGAGCTACGACATGTACTGGCGGATCGTTGACATGAGGAAGTCCCTCCTTCCCCAAAACGGCCAGGGGTCCAGCCGGAAGCAGAGCAATGGCAAGCGTCGTTGCAACAATAAGTAGATGATTAGATCCTCGTTTCTCCTACTTTAGTATGAATGTACTTGCTTACTTTGGTGTGTGCAAATGTTATGTGTGTAGTCACTTGTGTAATTGTATGCTTAATTTGGTTATGCAATGTTGTCTTTTTAAGTATATATGTTGATGCTCTGTAGGCAGAGCGTAGATGGTGTGCGAACAAAGAAAATCACATCGCAGACGGACTAAACAATGAAACCCGTCAGTGATGTTTTCAAATTACTCACAATTGTATACCAGCAACCGTTTGCTCACAACACACACGTCTTATTAGCAGCAACCGTCTGTGTTCTTATCGGTCTTCAGACATTTCTGATTACAGACCTGTTTGCCGCGTATCACACACATCTTGTTAAGTTGAACCGTTTCTGTTCTCATGTCTCAATGCAAACAGTTCATCCGAGTGAACCGCGTGTCGTATATCGCACACACCTTTGATCTGGCTGACTGTTTCCTTTGTGTTACCTAATCACAAACAGTTCATCTGAGTGAACCGTATGCTGTGTATCGCACACGCCTCCATCTGGCTGCCCGTTTCTTTTGTTCCTCCTCATCACAAACAGTTCATTGAACTGAACCGTATGGCCTTCATCGCACACGCAACTAAAACCTGAACCGTGTTTGATGCATCCGTCATCGCAAATGTTTTACACATTCCTGACGGTTTTCATACAGCACCGTTTGCGATTATGGCATCCCACACAGTTTCTCGAAGGGTCTCTGATTGTAGTGTCACGTTAGCAGCATCCTACAGTAGTGAAAGGTAGAACAAATATTCCCTCAAGTTCTATCGACCACCGATACAACTCTACGCACACTTGATGTTTGCTTTACCTAAAACAAGTATGGAACTATTTTGCAAGAATAAAACTACGAGTACTTTGTGAGAATAAAACTACGAATAAATTGCACGTTTATAAAAGTAGATAGCTTTTGTCAACAAGAAAGGCATTTGTCCCTAGGCAATCGATAACAAGTACCGGTAATCATTCTTGTAATTTTATGAGGGAGAGGCATGAGCTAACATACTTTCTCTACTTGGATCATATGCACTTATGATTGGACCCCTAGCAAGCATCCACAACTACTAAAGATCATTAAGGTCGTGAAACCCAACCATAGCATTAATTATCAAGTCCTCTTTACTCCCATACGCCATAACCCACTTATCCGTGTTTAGGTCGCTGTCACCCCCGCAACACTGACAATAACAAACCATGAACATATTGCAACACCCTACAGTGGGGCCCCCTCCGTTTGCATGACACGGAGGGCACCGTACGATAGCACCAAAAATAAAATATACAATCATACCAACCAAGATCACGATTAACCCATAGGACAAAACGGATCTACTCAAACATCATAGGATAACCATAGATCATTGGGAAATAATATATGGAGTTGAGCACCATGTTTAAGTAGAGATTACAGTGGGGAGAACAGGTGTTACACCACTACATAGAGGGGGAGAAAGTTGGTGTTGATGGTAGCAAGATTGTTCATGTAGATCGCTGTCACGATCCTTGCCCCGGCGGCACTCCAGCGCCACAGGGAGAGCGGGGAGAGAGCCCACCTCCTTCTTCTTCTTCCTTGGCCTCCCCCTAGATGGGAGGAGAGTTCCCCCTTTGGTCCATGGCCTCCATGGCGGCAGAGGGGCGGGAGCCCCTCCGAGATTGGATCTCCCTCTCTGTTCCCTTATGCTACGCGTTCCCCAGATCCGGCCCTTCACGGTTTCTTAAATTCCCGAAGACCCGTAACTCCAATTGCGCTGAAATTTTTACACGATTTTTTTCCATAAATTATCTTTCTTCCGCCCGAAGAAGGGCCCCAACCGACTTACGAGGAGGGCATAAGACACCTGGGTGCGCCAGGGAGTGCCCAGCGCGCCCTGGTGGGTTGTCGTCACTATGGGCCCCATTTGCGTTGATTCCAAGTCCCAAAATCACATATATTCCAAAATAATTCTCCGTAAATTTTTATCACGTTTGGACTTTGTTTTATATGGATTTTATGCAAAAGAAAAAAACTTGCAACAAACAGGAACTGGCACTGGGCACTGGATTAATAGGTTAGTCCAAAAATCATATAAAATGTTGCCAAAAGTATGTGAAAGTTGTATAATATTGGCATGAAACAATCAGAAATTATAGATACGTGTAACATCCCAAATTTTCAATTTGGAATGTTATACATCAGATCATCATTGCATATCATATTTTATTGCATTTTCAGCTTGATCCTAGAAATTCTACGCAACTCAAGGACCCACGGAGAGAGTTGGGAATTTCGTTATTTTCATATTTGAGTTTTCTCAAATTTTGAGAAGAGGATCGTTTGATTTTAATTATTTTCTCTTCGAATATTTCTTTTATGAAAATAAAAGAGAGGGGATAAAATGACTTCGCCAAAATAAAGAAATATTGGAGATTTAATAATAAAATCAAATAAGATTTTATTTGGAGTTTTTAACGCTATTTTATATGAATTAGGAAAATATGCGTTTTTCAAAATTGCATTCGAGGCCCAAATAAATGTTCACCTTGTCCGGTAGATTTTTAGAGGACGGGGAAAATTTAATTTAGGATTTTTGTAGTCCGGTTAGTATTTCTTTTATTCGTTTTCTGCGCGGAATTATTATTAAAAAATAAAAGTCAACCGACCTAACCGGGCCGTGACCGCCTGGGACACTAGCCCGGCCGGCCTTTAAAGCCACGGGGGCCCGAGCCGCCAGTGCCCCGCCCAAAACCCTAGTGCCGCCGCCTGAACCGCCCCGCCGCTGCCGGTTCCGCGCTGCCGCCGCCGCCGCGTCGCCCTCGCCTCCTCGCAGCGCCGCCGCCCCGGAGCCGCCGTCGCCCCGTTCCGCCACCCCGCCGCCGGATGCCCTCGCCGCCGTCGCCGCCAGCCCCGTCGGAGTCGCCGCCGACCTCGCTAGACCTCGCTGAGGTAGCCCACCCCCGCAACCGGTTTTCGTTAGGAAACCGTACGGTTTTTTCTTTTCGAAAACCCTAGTTTTTTTATTTAGATCGGTTTTATTTTTTTCCCCAGTTTAGTTATTTAGCGAACGCCCGTTCGTACGTTCGTTTTAACGAACGGTTTTCACCCGTTAGCCGCAGACAGCGAGCGTTCGTTCGTTAGAATGTTCGTCAGTTTTCTTTTTCCACGGTTTTTCCGCGATTATTTTCGATCGCGATTTCTGCCCTAATCTTCGTTCTAGTATAACTTTTTGCTCATTTATCGGAATCAGGCTATTCAAGCGCCTAGATCTTCGTCTCGAAACCCTCTTTCTGTTTAACCAACTTGAGCGAGATTTTGCTACTGTAAAATTTGACTTTAGTCCAGATTAGTAAACGGATCTTGTTTCTTTCGCAGTTTGAGTTCCGTTGCTTCGTTTGGTTTGTTTGTTTTTGCAAACCGGAGTTCTTAAGTTGAACTTTCTGGTTAGATTTCTTATTTGAGTTTTATCTGTGCTTCTAGTTGTGTGCTTATTGTATGCTTGTTTGTTTGCGATAGAGTACCCGGAGTGCGAAGCGTGCTACTACGAGTCTCTAGGTTTCGCGGATCATCAGCAAGGCAAGTAACACTTTGATCATACCTCTTTACTATCTAGTTTTGTTTGCATTAGATCAATCCTCAAACAATTGCATGGTTAGGATCTGATTAAATTGTGTGTTTTGGGAAGTAGATGAGGTAGTACCTATTCACCTGTTTATTATCAAACATTTGGGAGTTACTTCTACGTGGCTTATATTGCTATGCTATGCTCGTAGATGTAGATTGGGTTTGAGTGTATCCATGACAGATGTGAGTTTATTAATTAATCGTTCAACTTAAGGTGGCAACTTAAATACACATCTGGGTGGATTGCTTGTGGGCACCTGGAGAATCCAGTGTTGTCCTAGGATATCCCGGAGGACCCGTGTGATCATCCTACGGCCCGCCACCCAGGCTCAAAGGGATCATAAGATTATTCATGCTAGAAACTTCCGTGTGCAGCCACAAGCCATTATGGGCTCTGGCATAGTTGAGTATGTTGTGTGACCTCTTTTAGTGGTAGGCTAGCAGATGTAGGGGATGTAGGTGGTACTGTCTACCCAGAGTAAAGAGTTAATGCTTCTGAAAGACTGTATCTCGGTCATCCGTTTCTCAAACATCATGAAGTGCGAGAAATCCAATGGAGGTTATCGAGTCTTGTGGGGAAAAGTGCGCAAACCTCTGCAGAGTGTATAAACTAATCATGGTTAGCCGCGTCCCCGGTTATGGACATCTTGAGTATCTAGTTCTTGGATTATCATGTTGATCTCATCACTATTAATATAATTTGATTGGGTAATGATGATGCTTAATTGGGATTGAGTTGGAGGAACCTTCTCAATGTTTAACAACCACCATGATAGTTAAATAAAATATATTCCTTTGTTGTAGGGAAAAATTGGCTTTTTGCAAAACATATTAACCATACAGCCTCCACCAGCCAAATATGCATGTAGTGATAGCATTTATTCTGTTCATTACTCTATGTGTTACATTGCCAGCATATTCAATGTGCTGACCCATTTTGGGCTGCGACGTTCATGTTGCAGGCTTTTCAGACAAAGAGTAAGGAGCCATAGGTCGTTGTCTTTCACTCAATGATGCCGTTGGAGTTGATGGACTCACTTTATCTTCCAAGCCTTCCGCTGTTATCGATTTTAGATGGCCTTAAGCCATATTTATTGTGTTAAGTTCTCTTTTGAGACATTCGATGTAATAAGTGTGTGATTGCTACTCTGTTATAAATCCTCAAGTACTGTGTGTGTCAGCATTACCGATCCAGGGATGACACTGATGCACAGAGATCAGACTGTTTGAGGTCTGGTCGCTACAAGTTGGTATCAGAGCACACGCTGACTGTAGGACACGACCACTAAGCTAAAACCCTAGATCACTACTCTCTTCTCATTTTTGACTCCTCTCCATTTTCTACTCTTTAGGATGGCGGATGCAAGGAAGAAGTTCACTCAACCGGATGAAGATACACCTTTTGGACGGCACTTGAAGGAACTCACTAGGTACCTGAACATCGGAATACCAAGCTTCACCAGGACCTACAACGCCACTTTATCAGAAGAGGAGCGCTGGATGATTCAAGTTCAAGTTCCAGGAAGGACGTTCATGCCAGTTACTGAGCCCATAGAGTTTTCCTTTGATGCACCCACCTGGAGTCTAGGCAAGAGCATGGCAGCCCACATCACCATGGGACGCATTGGAAAAGTTTACCACAAGGATCTCAAGGATACTATCTACTAGGTTTGTGGGCGCCGAGATGAGCAATGGGAGATGATCAGCACCAGGAAGGATATATCTATTGCAGCTTTCATCCAGGAGTTTAACCAGCACATTCGT
The DNA here is from genome assembly GCF_002575655.3 of Aegilops tauschii subsp. strangulata. Lineage (NCBI taxonomy): Eukaryota > Viridiplantae > Streptophyta > Magnoliopsida > Poales > Poaceae > Aegilops > Aegilops tauschii. Next base: position 96,833,261 of record NC_053038.3, read on the forward strand.
CACCAGGAGAACCAGATGTGCGCAGGCATGATAGATCTAAAGAAGGCAATGACCAGGATCACGCAGCTGGAGGAAGAACTCAAGTCTACACGCGATGGATACGAGGAGGAAATGACGATACTCGTGGAGAAGAATGACGATCTGACAAGGAAGCTGGGAGTATTCATGGGAGACCCCGCGTTAGGAGGAGAAGACGACGATTCCACTTGCCCGGAGAACTACATCATCATCGACGACACCGACTCGGACCCCGACGATAGCGATGATGACTTTGTTGATGAAGCTGGAGCAGATATTATGGAGTCTTCCACCGATCAATTTTTCTAGACGACCACCATATCAGTAGTAGAATTCCCCCATGTATATAGTATAGTCCGAGCACTTTTGTAATGATAGTCAGACCGATTGTATGCCCTTGTTTGAATTGATTGAAGTGATATGATTGTGTTTGTCTCATGTGCATATGGGTAGTGTTTTCCCCCTAGACCTCATTCTACTCTGTTTTCTCACCTTTTCTAAATCCAGCAGATGCCTCCGAGACGCGACAATGGATTTGCTTTCCCGCCGGAGCTCACTCAGTTGATCCAGCAGCAGAATGCATTGATGCAGATACTAGTCCAGAATCAGAATCAGGGGAATAACAACAACAACCCACCACCACCACCACTTGTTGATCACTTAGCCCGTTTTCTAAGGCTGAACCCGCCGGTGTTCTCCAGTAGCACCGAGCCGATAGTTGCAGATGATTGGCTCCGCAAGATTGGAAGGTAGTTGACCACTGCAGGATGCACAGATGCGGAGAGAGTGTGTTTTGCCGCACATCAACTTGATGGACCCGCAGCATCATGGTGGGAGAATTTCACAGCCACTTACCCCATCGACACTGTTACATGGGACCAGTTTCAGCAAGCTTTTCGCACTGCCCATGTATCAGCAGGAGCTATGGCCATGAAGAAGCGCGAGTTTTGCAACTTACGCCAAGGAGGACGCACCGTCGGCCAGTATGTGGATGATTTTAGTAAGCAAGCACGTTATGCCCCACATGACGTCGCTACGGATGCAGCAAAATAGGAGAAATTTCTGGAAGGACTGAATGATGCGCTGAGCATGCAGTTGATGGTGGCAACTTTCAATAACTACCAGGAGTTGGTAGATAGAGCTCTCATGATTGAAGGGAAGCAGCAGCAGATTGACAACCGCAAGAGGAAGTATGGACAAGGGAAGTACAATTCTGGAGCTCAGCAGAGACCCCGTTTTACCCCGAACTCGGGAGGACCCCTTCAGCATAACCATGGAGGTCACAATCACAATGGAGGGATGTAGCACAACCATAGTGGCCCCAAGAACGGGAATGGTAATGGAGGAAGCAACGGACATAACCGTTCCAACCTAGCAACGCCCGCCAAGAAGGAACTAAGTCACATTACTTGTTTCAAGTGCGGGAAGAATGGACATTATGCCACTGAGTGTTCTGAAGCAAAGAATGGGAATGGCAATGGAAGCTCTGGGAAGAAGCCCAACCCTTTCAACAGGGGACAAGTGAACCAAGTTAGCGTGGAGGAGGTTGAAGCGCAACCCGATGCAGTAATAGGTAAGTTTATGGTTAAGTCATTTACTGCAATCGTTCTTTTTGATACTGGTGCATCGCATTCATACATATCAAGGGGATTTGTGGATAAGTTTAAACTGCCAACCCAAGCCCTTAGGTCACCCATGTTAGTAACCTCGCCAGGAGCAGAGTATATGGCTAGCCTATGGTGTGATCGGCTACCATTAAGGATTGGTAACTACATGTTTCCCTCGGACCTAATAGTATTGGAGTCACAAGGACTGGATGTGATATTAGGCATGGATTGGTTATCCAAGTATGGAGGGAACATTGACTGCGCCAATAAGTCAATTTTGCTTACCACCCCAGAAGGAAGAAGGATCAAGTATGTATCCCGGCATGTGCCGAATAGGACTCAAGTAAATTCCTTATCAGGAGTTGTACAGGAGGAAGTACGAGTGGTGAAGGATTTCCCGGATGTATTTCTAGAAGAGTTGCCAGGCATGCCACCGGATAGAGACATTGAGTTTTTGATCGAGCTTTTGCCCGTCACAGGGCCAATATCTAAGAGACCGTACAGGATGCCCGCAAAGGATTTAGAGGAAATTAAGAAGAAGATTAAGGAGTTACTGGATAAAGGCTATATTCGCCCAAGCTCGTCACCTTGGGGATCACCAGTGCTTCTAGTGGAGAAGAAGGATGGATCGTTGAGGATGGTTGTTGATTATCGAGGATTGAATGAGGTAACGATCAAGAACAAGTAACCACTGCCGATGATCAATGATTTGTTTGACCAGCTGCAAGGAGCTAAGGTGTTTTCCAAGATCGATTTGCGATCAGGGTACCACCAACTAAAGATTCGAGAGCAGGATATACCTAAGACAGCTTTTACCACAAGGTACGGGCTATATGAGTACACTGTTATGTCATTCGGTCTGACTAACGCACCTGCCTATTTTATGAACATGATGAACAAAGTGTTTATGGATTTTATGGATAAGTTCGTCATGGTGTTCATTGATGATATTTTGGTCTACTCGAAGAACGAAGATGAGCATAAGGAGCATTTGCATCTGGTACTTGGGAAGCTCAGAGAACACTAGTTATATGCCAAGTTCAGCAAGTGTGAGTTTTGGTTGAAGGAAGTTGGATTCCTCGGACATGTTATATCCATAGAAGGAATAGCAGTAGACCCTACCAAGGTTGTCACTGTGACAAATTGGGAAGCACCCACGTCAGTTGGAGAGATCCGGAGTTTTCTTGGACTCGCAGGATACTACCGGAGGTTCATTGAAAATTTCTCAAAGATTGCAAAACCCATGATGGAGTTGTTGAAGAAGGACACCAAGTTCAAATGGACTGAGGAATGTGAGGCCAGTTTTCAGGAGTTGAAGAAACGCTTGGTAACAGCTCCAGTGTTGATTCTTCGAGATCAACGCAAGGATTACCAGGTGTATTGCGACGCTTCTTGTCGAGGACTTGGAGCAGTGCTTATGCAGGAGGGAAGAGTTGTTTCATATGCCTCACGACACTTAAACCCCATGAGTTGAATTATGCTACCCATGATTTGGAGTTAGCAGCCGTAGTGCATGAGTTGAAGACATGGAGACATTTTCTCATCGGAAACCATTATGAGGTGTACACGGACCACAAGAGTTTGAAGTATATCTTCACGCAGAAGGAGTTGAATCTCAGGCAGAGGAGATGGTTGGAGCTCATTAAAGATTATGATATGAAATTGCATTATCATCCTGGAAAGGCTAACGTAGTAGCCGATGCGTTGAGCTGCAAGAGTCATGTCAACACACTCATGACCGGAGAGTTACCCAAAGAGTTAGCATAGGATCTTCGTGAGCTATGTTTGGAAATAGTTCCGAGAGGTTATGTAGCAGCATTGGAGATTCAGTCTACTTTGATAGATAAGATCAGGGAAGCTCAGAAGACGGACAAGGAGATTGCTGAGATAAAGCAGAAGATGAGCAAAGGAAAAGCTAAGGGATTTCGTGAGGATGAGCACGATACCCTATGGTTTGAGGACCGCGTTTATGTGCCAAATGATCCGGAGATCAGGAAGCTGATTCTGCAAGAGGCCCATGATTCGCCGTATTCGATTCACCCAGGAAATACCAAGATGTCTCTAGATTTGAAGGATAGCTTCTGGTGGACTGGAATGAAGAAGGATATTGCGGAGTATGTAGAAGTTTGTGATGTATGTCAGAGAGTGAAGGCAGAACATCAGAAGCCAGCTGGATTGCTACAGCCATTGCCGATACTCGAATGGAAGTGGGATAAACTAGGCATGGACTTTATCACGGGATTGCCTAGGACTCATTCAGGCTATGACTCGATATGGGTTGTAGTCGATCGTTTGACGAAGGTAGCTCATTTCCTCACAGTGAAGACCACTTACACCAGTGCTAAGTTGGCGAAGATATACATGACCAGGATCGTATGTCTACATGGAGTTCCGAGGACCATTGAATCAGATAGAGGCACCCAGTTTACCTCAAAGTTTTGGAATCAGTTGCATGAGACTTTGGGAACCAGGCTAGAGTTCAGTACAGCTTTTCACCCGCAGACAGATGGACAGACTGAGAGAGTCAATCAGATTTTGGAGGACATGTTGAGATCTTGTGCGCTAGACTATGGATCTAGTTGGAACGACAATTTGCCTTATGAAGAGTTCTCTTACAACAACAACTATCAAGCCAGTTTGAAGATGGCCCCTCTCGAAGCATTGTACGGAAGGAGGTGCAGGACACCATTGTTGTGGGATGAAGTTGGAGACCGTCAGTTGTTTGGACCAGATTTGATTAAAGAGTCTGAAGAGAAGGCTAAGTTGATACGCGATAGACTCATGGTAGCCCAATCCAGGCAGAAGAGCTATGCGGATTCTAAACGCAAGGAGACAGTTTACGAAGTCGGAGACAGAGTGTATCTTCGTGTATCACCACTTCGAGGACTGAAGCGTTTTGGAGTTAAGGGAAAGTTAGCACCACGTTTTGTGGGACCCTACCAGGTTTTGGAACGTATGGGAGAAGTTGCTTACAAGTTGGAATTACCCGAAGGATTGTTAGGAGTTCACGACGTGTTCCATGTTTCTCAGTTGAAGAAGTGCCACACAGAGATGGCTGAGATTCCCCTGAGAGATACAGTGCCACTGGAAGCGATTCAGTTGGAAACCGACTTGACCTACGAGGAGAAACCAGTCAAGATTCTTGAGTTTGCCAGCCGAGTCACACGCAGTAAGGTTATCAAGTTCTGTGAAGTTTAGTGGAGCCACCATACGGAGGATGAAGCCACCTGGGAATGAGAGGAAGGCCTATGGAAGGATCACTCTCACCTATTTTCTAGCCAACCCGAATCTCGAGGGCGAGATTCATCTTAAGGGGGGGTAGGTTTGTAACATCCCAAATTTTCAATTTGGAATGTTATACATTAGATCATCATTGCATATCATATTTTATTACATTTTTGGCTTGATCCTAGAAATTCTACGCAACTCAAGGACCCACGGAGAGAGTTGGGGATTTCGTTACTTTCATATTTGAGCTTTCTCAAATTTTGAGAAGAGGATCGTTTGATTTTAATTATTTTCTCTTCAAATATTTCTTTTATGAAAATAAAAGAGAGGGGGTAAAATGACTTCCCCAAAATAAAGAAATATTGGAGATTTAATAATAAAATCAAATAAGATTTTATTCGGAGTTTTTAATGCTATTTTATTTGAATTAGGAAAAATATGCGTTTTTGAAAATTGCATTAGAGGCCCAAATAAATGTTCACCTTGTCCGGTAGATTTTTAGAGGACGGAGAAAATTTACTTTAGGATTTTTAAAGTCCGTTTAGTATTTGTTTTCTCCATTTTTCTACACGGAATTATTATTTAAGAAAAAAGTCAACCGATCTAACCGGGCCGTGTCCGCCTGGGACACTAGCCCGGCCCGCCTTTAAAGCCGCGGGGGGGCGAGCCGCCAGTGCCCTGCCTGAAACCCTAGCGCCGCCGCCCGAACCGCCCTGCCGCCGCCGGTTCCGCGTTGCCCTCGCCTCCTCGCAGCGCCGCCGCCGCCCCGTTCCGCCACCCCGCCGCCGGATCCACTCGCCGCCGTTGCCGCCAGCTCCACCGGAGTCGCCGCCAACCTCGCCGGACCTCGCTGAGGTAGCCCGCCGCCGCAGCCGGTTTTCGTTAGGAAACCGTCCGTTTTTTGGAAACCCTAGTTTTTTTTATTTAGATCGGTTTTATTGTTTTCCCGGTTCAGTTATTTAGCGAGCGCCCGTTCGTACATTCGTTTTAATGAACGGTTTTCACCCGTTAGCCGCAGACAGCGAACGTTTGTTCGTTAGCCTGTTCGTCGGTTTTCTTTTTCCAGGGTTTTTCCGCGATTATTTTTTATCGCGATTTCTGCCCTAATCTTCGTTCTAGTATAACTTTTTGCTCGTTTATCGGAATCAGGCGATTCAAGCGCCTAGATCTTCGTCTCGAAACTCCCTTTCTGTTTAACCAACTTAAACAAGATTTTGCTACTGTAAAATTTGACTTTAGTCCAGATTAGTAAACGGATTTTGTTTCTTTCACAGTTTGAGTTTCGTTGCTTCGTTTGGTTTGTTTCTTTTTGCAAACCGGAGTTCTTATGTTGAACTTTCTGGTTAGATTTCTTATTTGAGTTTTACCTATGCTTCTAGTTGTGTGCTTATTGTATGCTTGTTTGTTTGCGATAGAGTACCCTGAGTGCGAAGCGTGCTACTACGAGTCTCTAGGTTTCGCGGATCATCAGCCAGGCAAGTAACACTTTGATCATACCTCTTTACTATCTAGTTTTATTTGCATTAAATCAATCCTCAAACAATTGCATGGTTAGGATCTGATTAAATTGTGTGTTTTGGGAAGTAGATGAGGTAGTACCTATTCACCTGTTTATTATCAAACCTTTGGGAGTTACTTCTACGTGGCTTATATTGCTATGCTATGCTCGTAGACGTGTATTGGGTTTGAGTGTATCCATGACAGATGTGAGTTTATTAATTAATCGTTCAACTTAAGGTGGCAACTTAAATACACATCTGGGTGGATTGCTTGTGGGCACCTGGAGAATCCAGTGTTGTCCTAGGATATCCCGGAGGACCCGTGTGATCATCCTACGGCCCGCCACCCAGGCTCAAAGGGATCATAAGATTATTCATGCTAGAAACTTCCGTGTGCAGCCACAAGCCATTATGGGCTCTGGCTTAGTTGAGTATGTTGTGTGACCTCTTTCAGTGGTAGGCTAGCAGATGTAGGGGATGTAGGTGGTACTGTCTACCCAGAGTAAAGAGTTAATGCTTCTGAAAGACTGTGTCTCGGTCATCCGTTTCTCAAACATCATGAAGTGCGAGAAATCCAACGGAGGTTATCGAGTCTTGTGGGGAAAAGTGTGCAAACCTCTGCAGAGTGTATAAACTAATCATGGTTACCCGTGTCCCCGGTTATGGACATCTTGAGTATCTAGTTCTTGGATTATCATGTTGATCTCATCACTATTAATATAATTTGATTGGGTAATGATGATGCTTAATTGGGATTGAGTTGGAGGAACCTTCTCAATGTTTAACAACCATCATGATAGTTAAATAAAATATATTCCTTTGTTGTAGGGAAAAATTGGCTTTTCGCAAAACATATTAACCATACAGCCTCCACCAGCCAAATATGCATGTAGTGATAGCATTTATTCTGTTCATTACTCTATGTGTTACATTGCCAGCATATTCCATGTGCTGACCCGTTTCGGGCTGCAACGTTCATGTTGCAGACTTTTCAGACGACAAGTAAGGAGCCATAGGTCGTTGTCTTTCACTCAGTGATGCCGTTGGAGTTGATGGACTCACTTTATCTTCCAAGCCTTCCGCTGTTATCGATTTTAGATGGCCTTAAGCCATATTTATTGTGTTAAGTTCTCTTTTGAGACATTTGATGTAATAAGTGTGTGATTGCTACTCTGTTATAAATCCTCAAGTACTGTGCGTGTCAGCATTACCGATCCAGGGATGACACTGATGCACAGAGATCAGACTGTCTGAGGTCTGGTCGCTACAATACGACGGAGACGTATCATGTACCCAGCTGCGACGCCCAGTCGACAGATCCGCTCTTGCTGTGCGGCACGCCGTGCCTCTCGCTCTGCGGCACTCCAACGGTCTCGCTGTGCAGCGAGCCGCAACCTATCGGCGCGGGCGCGCCTAGCTTGCTCTGTGGCGTGCCATCGATCATGTTGTGTAGCGAGATGCGGCCTCTCGGCACTGACATGACTATCTTGATCCGCGGCACTGAAGCGCCATGCGCCAAGGGTCTGCTCAACCCTGGCGATGACGCACATCACGGCGTCGTCCATCACGTTGCCGGGGAGCGCCTCAGCCTCGACGGGCCGTGTCGCCTTCTCTTTTTCCTCGTCGAGGAGGTTGATGGCAGAGGCGGCGCTTTGGAGGGTTGGCATGCTTGGAAAAGGTGGATGTGCTACAGGCAGCACTTGTTTCCCCCGTGCGTCGCACGCCGCCTAGGTTTATGCGCAATATCGCTGGGTGGCGGTGGGAAACCGGTGAGGAAATGGCGGAAAACGGTGGCGTGTTCATAAAACGCCATCAATTAATGGAAACTGTCGGCGTCCTGCGAACGGGGGTCCCAAGACTTGCCTGCCTGCAGCCCATGGCGTGGCTAAGTCAGCAGGTCGTACGGCCCATCTTAATTAACAAGGCATCCAAGACCCTCGCGAGGGGCCAAGCCTCGTGAGGCGGATGATGCAAGACCTCCTCAGGAGTGGCCTAGTCAGGCAGGCTCGCGAGGAGCGGAGATATCAAGGCGGGGCGGACCTCACGAGGCTCTCGTGACGTGAGCCATGACGATCGACACCAGGCGGGCGCCAGGGCGCTGCATCCTTGTTTCCTCCTTGGTGCTAAGGAGGCCAGCGCAGGCGAGGAGTACCGAGGTATCAGGCAAAGGTTGCTATATCGGTGCAACGAGACCAAGACCAGGAGGACGGCAAGACGGAGGTCATCGTGGAGCCCAAGACGGCGTCACCACCAGAGCCTTTTGCAGGTGAAGACCGCTTTTGTCAGGATAGCTTGTACTAGCTGTCCCCCTTCAAATTTGCCCGCCGTTGTTGCCTCCCTTCCCGCTCAATATTTGGGAAGAGGACCAGGGCCTATATATGTAGAACTAGCCACCACAGTAGGGGCATCGAGCAGTTCACCTAGCTCTCACCCGCCAAGACACCAAGCACAAGAACACCTCAAACCTCAGGAGGCTGTTCTTCCCCTTGTACTGTTCTTCATCGGCCCAAGAGGCAATCCACCACCACCACACCGGAGTAGGGTATTATACCACAACGGTGGCCCGAACCAGTATAAATCCCGTGTCTTTCTATCTTGCGAGTTCGACGAGTTTGTCCGCGAGATCCTAGCGAGCTAGAGCGTAGATTGGTAGGAGGGAAAGACTTCGCACGCACCCCAGTTTTTGAACCTTAAGGGTTTGCCGGAACCCCACATCTAACATTTGGCGCGCCAGGTAGGGGTGCGCCGTAGCTTCCCTCCCATCAGTTCGTTGCTCCGTCGCTCCGTCGTCTCCATGGCAGATGCTCGCCGTGCTCGAGCTGAGCGTACGGCTGCCCTCACCGCCCGCGTTGCTCAGACGGCTCCCATCGGCGGGCCACCTCGTCGTTCTCCGTCTCCCGCCACCAACGCTACCACTGGCCCGGCGGGGAACGAGCAGCAGGCGTCCTTGCTGCATCCTTCGGTGCGGCAGGACGGCCGCATCGCCACTCCATCGCTGACCCCGGCCGGTTCCTCGTCTCACGCACGCCGCGCTCCCATGGAGGCGCGGGCCGCACTCCTCGCCGCAAACGAACTCATGCGCTACCGCCCTGTCGACGACCTCTACGAGGAGTGGCTCAACCGCGTCGCCGAGCTCGTCCGCGCCGCAGAGGGCTCCCCAGTGCCGTCCCTCTCTCTACCTCACCCTCAACTAGCCACGGGCGATGAGGCTCATGGCGCACCTCCACCACATCTGCCCCAAGACGGTGCCTTGGCACCAAGGCGCGCGGCCCCACGGCGTGATCCGCCACGCCTGGTGCCCGCGCGCGAAGAGAGAAGCTGCCAAGAAATCCCTCGGCCGTGAGAAGCTGCACCCGCGCTTCCCGCGTCGCCTTCTGAAGACCGCACACCGCCCGTGGCGGGGCCGCGCGGACCTCATCAAGACCAAGCTCCACCTCCGAAGCGGGCCCCAGCAACCACGGTCGGCTGCTGCGCCTTCACCCCCGAGCTGCGTAGCGTCGCCTGGCCAGGCAAGTTCAAGCCGGATCTGCCACCTCGCTACGACGGCCCCGCCGACCCCACGGAGTTTCTGCAGCTCTATGAGCTGAGCATCGAAGCGGCCAACGGCGATGAGAAATTCACGGCGAACTGGTTTCCCATGGCTCTCAAGGATGGAGCCCGCTCCTGGCTCCTGAACCTGCAGCACGGCTCGATCTCCTCCTGGGACGAGATGCGCGACCGCTTCGTTGCCAACTTCCAGGGCACTCGCAACCGCCCTCCGGCCGGAGGTAACCTGCGCCGCATCAAGCAACAACCAGGAGAGACCCTCCAGAAGTACATCCAGCGCTTCAACAACACCCGCCTCAAGATCCCCAAGGTCACGGACGAGGCCATCATCTCCGCGTTCTCTGACGGCGTCCGCGACGTCAAGATGAAGGAAGAGCTCGCTATCCACGAGGAGCTCTGCACATCTCAGGAGCTGTTCAACCTGGCGACCAAGTGCGCAAGAGCTGAGGAGGGGTGCCTCTCCCTCCTCAAGCTGCCAGCTGCGGGCACAGAGGAGAAGAAAGCCAAAGCCAAGGACATGGAGCGCAAGGAAGCAGCAGTGCTAGCAGCGGAGCCCGACACCAAGCGGGGCAGAGATCAGCCCGAGTCATCCAAGAACAGCTGACCGTTCTGCGCCTTCCACAACCTGAACACCCACAACACCAGCGACTGTCAAGAGCTCAGAGCCATACGAGAAGGACGCTTCAGTTGACGCCCTGAGCGCAGCGACCGGGGCTACAGCCGTGGAGGAGGACGTGGAGGCGGACGTTGGGATGACCGTGGCGACAGGCCTCGTGAGGACCGCTGGTAGGACCATCCTCGCGAGGGCGCCTGGTGGGACCAGCCTCTTGAGGATCGCCCCCAAGGCAACACCGGTCTTCCCCCGCTGCTGCCACCAAGAAGGAACGACGACCACCATCAGGACGAGGGGGCTGGGGGCTTCTAGGAGCCGCGCGCAATCGCCTGCATCTTGGGCGGCGCCCAGGCACTCTCAGCGCATCTTCAAACAGTTCGCTCACGAGGTGAACGCGGTGCTCCCCAAGCTCGAGGCCACGCACCCGCTCAAGTGGTCCCAATGCGCCATCACTTTCAACTCGGCAGATCAGCTCAAGTGCGCGGCCACTGCCGGCGCCCTCCCGATGTTGTGTTCCCCAGTCATCAGCAATGTGCAGGTTACCAAGACCCTCATCGACGGCAGCGCAGGGCTCAATGTCCTATCAGTCGACACGTTTGACAACCTCCAAGTGCCATACGAGCAGCTCCAGCCTACCAAACCTTTCTCAGGAGTGACCGACGGCTCCACCACACCGATAGGGCAAGTCCGCCTGCCTGTCACCTTCGGAGAACGCAAGAACTACCGCACCGAGCTCATCCACTTCGACGTCGCGCACATCCGCCTACCGTACAATGCCATCCTCGGGTATCCGGCCCTGGCCAAGTTCATGGCAGTCACCCACCACGGCTACAACGTTCTCAAGATGCCGGGAAGTGCAGGAATCATCACGGTCCCGTGTGAAAAGAGAGATGCGGTGTGCTCCCTTCAGTGCGCCTTCCAAGCTGCAGCAATCGACGACCCCGACAGCAGAAGTGAGGGCCCTCCGGAGGCCATCCCCAAGAAGAAGCAGTTGCGCCACGCAGGACCTCAGGAGGATGGCGACGCGGCAGGAGCCTCATCAGGATCAGTGCCCGTCCCAGGGGCGCCTCCCTCCATCGCGTAGGAAGGCGCGCCCGGCGCCCTCCTCGGACAGGGCTCGGGGGCTCTCTTCTGGAGGGCCTCAGACCTTGCCAACCTCACGAGGGAGGCGTTTGGGCACCACTTGGAGGCGTGCTTCGCGACACGTGTCTCTCAGGAGAGCACAGGGCAAGGAGTGCCCACCACTCAGGAGTTCGTCACCAAGACCACTCAGGAACTGCAAGACGCAAGAGCCATGCGCGGCGACAGCCGCTCACGAGGTGCAGCTCCCCATCCCGGCGTGGATGCAGGGCTGTGTGTCTGCATCGACGTCCCCGGGCTCAACAGGGCCGCATCTCAGGAGCGCTTCTGGCCTTCGCGTGTGGGCCGCTGCGAGGGCCTGACACACAGCTACGTTCGCATGCCCTTCGGCTTGCCGATCGTGGCGTCAACCTATCAGCGCAACATGCGGTGAGTCCTGGCAGCTCAGGAGGCCAGGTACCACTCCGTCCTGGAGGTAATGGAGACGGTGTTCAGGGAACCTCCCGAGCCCCCAGAGCCTCCCGAGGCTCAGGGCTCCAGTGGCTCAAGAGGAGTCATTTCTTCGGCGTATGCCTTCAGCTGCACCAACTCTACTTCATCTACAGAACCAAGTGACATCTTCCAAGCTCGTTTAGCTGGGAGCGCCCCTCGGGCTGCATTATTCCCAGGCCATGTGGGTCCGTCCCTGCGGCATGTATCCCTTTTGCTTATGTCTTTATCTTACCTTGCTGGGGGCGCCCCTCGGGCTGCATCATCCCCAAGCCGCTCGGGCCGGACCCAGTGGCATGTATCTTCCTGCATTTACCCAAGTTGAGTTGCTTTCCATGCTTAACCTGCTTACGGTTATCGCCTGCTCGATCGCCACCTGCCACGGGTCCGTTCACCCTGTGCAATCCACTTGCGCGTTAAAAGGGGGGCTCCTGAGCATCGCGACTCACGAGCTCTTACTGGCTCTCCAGCCCTCACCCCCTGGCCTTGACAACGGCATCGCGACCTGGCATACCAGCGGCAGCTGAGCTCGCTCGAGGGTCGGGACCTGAGGACGTAGAGTGCTTGCACCTAACCGCCTTGCAGGAACTCACAGTCACCAAGACTCAAGACCAGGCGCAACCCGCCTTGAGGTAGGGCCTCGTGAGTCCCGGGCTGGCTCACGAGTGCCCAGATACACCTCGCAGCCCTGCCGTGCAAAGCACGTGTTAGGGCAGGGCTGTACACGCCCCGGGGGCTCCTCCCAGAGGGGGGCCCCCATCCCACGCACAAGTGGAAGCACCATGCTCCGCGCTGGCCGTCGACACTGCTAAGGAGCGGCTATGCCCGTGCACAAGCGGAAGCACTATGCTCTGCGCTGGTGATAAACAACTGAGGGCGGCCCCACGGTCGTACCAACCTCAGGGAGCCCAGAGCTCAATGTCCAGCCTCACCGCAATGCCTCCCCTCGGGAGAGCCATGCGAGGGGGCTGCGCACGGGTCGCACCCGCTTGGGTCGCACCCAAGCGCACGCCACCCAACCAGGTCTCCCAGACCTGGGCGTCACGCGCCCCTCCCGAGGCCTCGGCGAGGGCAGGTATGGAAATTGTTTGCACGTCAAGGGGGACTCCTGAGCATCGCGACTCAGGAGCCTAACTGGTCACATAGCCCCTCACTCCTTGGTCCGTCCTGGTCTCCGGTCGGCCCAATGGCGGTTGAGGTATGCGCGGGGCCGGGCTCTGCCGACATAGAACATTAATCTATCCTCGCGAACTCTCCCTATAAGCTGTTTGAGCGTCAAGGGGGACTCCTGAGCATTGCGACTCAGGAGCCTAACTGGTCACGTAGCCCCTCACTCCTTGGTCCGTCCTGGTCTCCGGTAGGCCCAATGGCGGTTGAGGTATGTGCGGGGTCGGGCTCTGCCGACGCAGAACGCAAAGCAAATAGGAAGGAAATCGCAAAATCTCGAAGAAAATATTACAAACACATTGTTCTCATGATAACAAATGAAAAGTCTAAATGCCTCCACGAGGCCTAATGCATGTTGTAGGAACAAAACGGGGGAATAGCCGCAGGTCACTCCCGGGCACCGCCATCACCTGCGGAAGGTGCTACTTCGCGAGCGACGCTGTCTTCCCCTTCACCACCAGCCGCAGGATCGGGGACATTGCCGGTCAGAGGAGAGGAGACAAAGCCGCGGAAATTCTTCAGCAAGGCCTCCACTTGACCTTGCACGGCTGCGGCAGCGGCCTCGTGTTGATCTTCGGCCACAGGCTCCAGCAGCTCGTCAAGACAAGCGTTGGGGTCGCGAAGGTGCAGGTGGCTGAAGATGCGGGTCAATGCAGCTGAAGACAGGACACGAGCTTCCGCCTCCGCCATGGGACCAACGCCATCGACGACTTCCTCGAGCGCCTCCACCAGGAGAGGAAGCAGCCGGGCGGGGCCGTCCTCATCAGTGGCCAGCGACTTCTCCAGGCCGTGCTCGTATAGCGTCTTCAGTGCCTCGCGAGATCTCTTCTCGAGGTCGGCAAAAGCCGCGCAGTCTTCGGTCAGGACTCGCGCCTTGGCATCGAGATCGGCCTCCCTCGTCTTCACCTTCCGCTCCAACTCTTCCAACCGGTTGCGCTCAGTGGCCTACGCCCTCCCCAACTCCGCCAGCTCAGCATCATGGTTCTTGATGGCATCCTCCCGGGCCTTCATTTCCTCCTCCTTCGCTTGATGGCAGCGCGTTTCTTCGGCGTGCTTGTCGCGCAGGCTCTGCAACTCGTCCTCCAGCACCTGGCAGCGGTCACGGGCGGCCTTGGCGTCTTTCAACGCCGTCTCACGATCGGCTGCGGCGTTGGCGGCACTCTGCTTCTCCTTCTCAGAAGCCGCAGCGGCCTGGCCCAGCACGGCGCGGACATCCAACTCGGAGTGGAGCCAGCCTGAGGCCAGCTCCAGGCGCCCGGCCACAAGGCATGGGTCCGCGCTCAGGAGATCCACCTGCAGCTGGGTCATCTCCGAAAGAGCATGTTCCAGAGGAGAAGCAGGAGCAGAAGAACCAAGGAGCGGAGGTGCAGCAGTGGGAGGAAGCGACATCGTCACCAGGGCTTGGGAGATCGCGGGTTCTGGAGCAGCTGGGGCCTCATCAGCCGCGCCAGACGCCGGCACCTCAGGAGCCAGAGGGGCCATGGGGGCTAACTCCCCACGGCGATGCTCTTCTTGGCCTCGCGAGGGCGACCGGGTTGGGGAAGTGTGAGTGCTGCTGCCTCCCTTCTCCATGGAAGGAGGCACGGCCGCCGTGTCCTCTTTCCTCTTCTTCGCCAAGGGCGTCGGCCTGGTCAACCAAGGGTGAACGTCAGGAAATAACAAGAACAAGCGAGGACAAGACGAAGCTCAAGGCACTTACCGATCCATCGCGACGTATTCCACCTTCCGCTTGGGGAGCTTGAAGCCCGAAAGTTGTGGAGCCCGGGAAGTAGGCGCGCGGATCCCGGGGGCAGAAGACGGCGTAGCAGGACGGCTGGAGGTAGCTTCAGGCGGCGTCAAGACAGGGCAGCATCCCGAGGGACCAGCGACGACCTGCTCCTCGTCGGGATGAGGGGCTGCTCCCTCTCCCCTTGGCGGGCATCGGCCTCGGCATCGTCAGTAAGGGCGCGGAGGATGTCGGCCTCGTTCAGAGGGGAAGTCTCCCCCACCTCTTCCAGAGTCTTCTCCGAGTCCACCTCCTCTTCCCCTTCCCCGCGGGACTCGTCAGAAGACACCTCCACCAGTTTCGGTGCCGCAGGGGCTCCTGGGAGCGCCGGCGGCACCAGCCCACGCGCGTCAAAGGTCGGCCTGGAGGCGACAAATTCCTCCTGATCCCTACGCTGGAACAGGGGAACGAAGGCGCTTGGTGGGTACTCCTGGTTGTCCCCAACTATGAGGCGCAGAACAGCGGCCAGTTCATCGTCAGGCAGGGCCCCCGGCCTCAGGCGGGCCTTGTTTCCCTCTTCTTCAAGCTCCCATAGGGGGGGGGGCACGCGCACCTGGAGCAGGGCTACTCGCAGCGTCAAGAACTCCCTCAGGAGCATGACCCCCGTCACCTTGGCCGCCCTCGCATTGCCCGGCTTCAGGTCGGTCACCATCTGCCCCAACACTAACGATGCCCGCTCATCGACAAGCTCCGCCTTGGGCCACTCCTCGTTGGAAGAGGGCGCCACCGTCGGCAACACCAGACGCGGATCGGCGCTCTTGGCGTCCATCATGACCCATTTGGACCGAATGTTGTCAGCCCTCTTCCCGGTGCTCGATATCGAGTTGGCCTTGCTGGCTGCGACGAAGTTAGCGCATCCGAAGATGTGACCCTCGCTGACACGAAGGAAGAAGAAATGGCGCAGTAGCGCCACGAACGGCATCACGCCCAGCTACGTCTCACAGTAGTAGGCGAAGATGGACAGCAGGAGGACAGAGTTGGGATGAAGATGCAACGCCTGCAGCCCGTAGTGGTCGAGGACTTCATAAAAGAAATCCGAGAAGGGAGGAACCAACCCGATAGCGACGCTACTGGAGAAGAAGAGGAGAAGGTGCTGTCCTCGGGCTCCGGCACGTCGGAGGCAAGCCGGAGCTCGGTCTCCCCCCACTCATTGCTCTCGCCCACCGTCAGCAGGCGCACGGAGGCGAGGCTCTTCTCCGTGACGGTGGGTGCCTCGAGGGCCGGCTCATACCAAGCCGGTGCTGAGGAAGTCTTGACCTTGCGCGGCACCATGGATGACGGATGCAGGATGAGATTGGAGCGGATCTGGAGGTAGCGGTGGCGAGGAGCAAGAAAGGGGATCTGGAGCGAGGCGAGGAAGAAGCAATGAAGGCAAGTGCTGCCCGCGCCAGTCTTTTGTCAGGTCAAGCGGTTGCCGAGGCAGCATGGGGAAGCGGAGACGCCCACGTCCAATCAACCGCCATGCGTCAACTGAGGCCGCAGGCTTTTGGGGCCCGCCGTGCTCCGTACTTGGCCCTTGGCTTCACCGCGAAGCCAAGCCCGAGCGCACCTTGGGCCCGGGGGCTACTGTCGGCGTTCTGGGAACGCGGGTCCCCAGACTTGCCTGCCTGCGGCCCACAGCGTGGCTAAGTCAGCAGGTCGTACGGCCCATCTTCATCAACAAGGCATCCAAGACCCTCGCGAGGGGCCAAGCCTCGCGAGGCGGACGACGCAAGACCTCCTCAGGAGTGGCCTAGTCAGGCAGGCTCGCGAGGAGCGGAGATATCAAGGTAGGGCGAACCTCATGAGGCTCTCGTGACGTGAGCCATGACGATCGACACAAGGCGGGCGCCAGCGCGCGCAGCGTCCTTGTTTCCTCTTTGGTGCTAAGCAGGCCAGCGCAGGCGAGGAGTACCGAGGCATCAAGCAAAGGTTGCTATATTGGTGCAACGAGACCAAGACCAGGAGGACGGCAAGACGGAGGTCATCGTGGAGCCCAAGATGGCGTCAGCACCAGAGCCTTTTGCAGGCGAAGACCGCTTTTGTCAGGATAGCTTGTACTAGCTGTCCCCCTTCAAATTTGCCCGCCGTTGTTGGCTCCCTTCCCGCTCAATATTTGGGAAGAGGACCAGGGCCTATATAAGTAGAACTAGCCACCACAGTAGGGGCATCGAGCAGTTCATCCAGCTCTCACCCGCTAAGTCACCAAGCACAAGAACACCTCAACCTCAGGAGGCTGTTCTTCCCTCTGTATTGTTCATCATCAGCCCAAGAGGCAATCCACCACCACCACACTGGAGTAGGGTATTACACCACAACGGTGGCCCGAACCAGTATAAATCCCGTGTCTTTCTGTCTTGCGAGTTCGACGAGTTCGTCCGCAAGATCCTAGCGAGCTAGAGCGTAGATTGGTAGGAGGGAAAGACTTCGCATGCACCCCAGTGTTCGAACCTTAAGGGTTTGCCGGAACCCCACATGCGACAACGATCGGCACCAGGCGGGCGCCAGCGCGCGCAGCGTCCTTGTTTCCTCTTTGGTGCTAAGAGGGCCAGCGCAGGCCAGGAGTACCGAGGCATCAGGCAAAGGTTGCTATATCGGTGCAACGAGACCAAGACCAGGAGGACGGCAAGACGGAGGTCATCGTGGAGCCCAAGACAGCGTCACCACCAGAGCCTTTTGCAGGCGAAGACCACTTTTGTCAGGATAGGTTGTACTAGCTGTCCCCCTTCAAATTTGCCCGCCGTTGTTGGCTCCCTTCCCGCTCAGTATTTGGGAAGAGGACCAGGGCCTATATAAGGGGAACTAGCCACCACCGTAGGGGCATCGAGCAGTTCATCCAGCTCTCACCCGCTAAGTCACCAAGCACAAGAACACCTCAACCTCAGGAGGCTGTTCTTCCCTCTGTACTGTTCATCATCATCCCAAGAGGCAATCCACCACCACCACACTGGAGTAGGGTATTACACCACAACGGTGGCCCGAACCAGTATAAACCCCGTGTCTCTTTGCGTTGCGAGTTCGTCAAGTTCGTCCATAAGATCTTAGCGAGCAAGGGTGCAGATCGGTAGGAGGGAAAGACTTCACGTGCACCCCAGTGTTTGAACCTTAAGGGTTTGCCGGAACCCCACATCCGACATTTAGCGCGCCAGGTAGGGGTGCGCCGGAGCTCCTCTCCACCAACCTGCACCCCGTGCCGCCGCACTTCGCCCCCATGGCAGGTGCCCCGCCATCCACCTCTGCGGCCGACACCAACAGCGGAGCGTCTGGGTACCGAGCCCTAGCCCCCGCCCTACGGCGAGCGCAGTGGCCAACCAAGTTCAAGCCGGAGATGCCGCCACGTTATGACGACGCGGCAAATCCGACGCCGTTCCTGCTGGCGTACGAGGAGGCTGTCCTCGAAGCCGGACGTGACGACAAGATTATGGCCAACTGGTTCCCCATGGCCCTCGTCGGCGGGCCGCGCGCCTGGCTGCTCAACCTCCCGGGATCGACGGTGGCCTCCTGGGGGAACTCCGCGACCTCTTCTCCGCTTGCTACGCGGTGCCGGCGCACCACACAGTCGCGGCCCTGCTGGGCGGCTCTCAAGCACCACCTTCAGACCGCCACGTCAAGCCGTTCCTCCATCAGATCGGGGCCGCATCCAAGCGCCCGGGGGCTCCGTCGGGTTGGGCCGCGCCAG
This sequence comes from Aegilops tauschii subsp. strangulata, assembly GCF_002575655.3. Lineage (NCBI taxonomy): Eukaryota > Viridiplantae > Streptophyta > Magnoliopsida > Poales > Poaceae > Aegilops > Aegilops tauschii. The sequence goes on from NC_053038.3 coordinate 96,851,931, forward strand.
AGGCCGACCTCACCTTCGGGTCAGAAGACCACCCCAACTCCACCGCCGACTCCGGAATGCTCCCGATGCTCTGCACGCCCACCATCTGCAACATGGCCGTTACCAAGACCTTCATCGACGGCGGTGTTGGCCTCAACTTGCTCTCCGTAGAAGCCTTCAGCCTTCTTCACGTGCCGCTTGAGCGGCTCGGCCTCAGCAAGCCCTTCTCGCGAGTGGGTGGTGGAGCTGCTCACTCTCTGGGGCAGATCCGCCTCCCTGTCACCTTCGGCACACACGACAACTACCGCACCGAGCTGGTGGACTTCGACATCGCCCGCATCGGCTTCCCGTACAACGCCATCCTCGGGTACCTGGATCTCGCTCAGTTCATGGCGGCGACTCACCCGGCCTACAACCTCATGAAGATGCTAGGGAGCAAGGGCGTCCTCACCATCAAGGGGGACACTAAGGAGGCCGTGACGGCACTCAGGCTCGCCTTCAAGACCGCGGCAGCAGCACTGCCCGCCGGCGCCGGTACCCCCGAGGCCAAGGAGGCCGGGTATACCAAGAAGAAGCAGATGTTCACCCAAGACAAGGCGGAAACCAAGCAGGTGCCGGTCAACGAGGAAGGGTCTTCAGGAGCCACCTTTACCATAGGAGCCGGCCTCGACCCGGAACAAGAAGAAGCCCTGGTGAGGTTCTTGCGCGCGAACAAGGAGATATTCGCGTGGGAGCCTAATCAGCTGGTAGGGGTCCCGAGGGAGGTGATCCAGCATCATCTAAGGGTGAGCCCCAATATACGCCCCGTGAAGCAGCGAGCAAGACGACAGTCCACTGAAAAGCAAGCCTTCATCGTCCAAGAGACTCGCAAGCTGGAGGCGGCGGGTGCCATCCGAGAAGTTCGATATCCCGAATGGCTGGCGAACCCCGTCGTAGTGCCGAAGAAAGGCGGAAAGGAACGGATGTGCATCGACTTCACCAACCTCAACAAAGCCTGCCCCCAAGATCCATTCCCACTCCCGCGCATCGACCAGATTGTCGACTCCACCGCCGAGTGTGACCTGCTGTGCTTCCTGGACGCGTTCTCAGGGTATCATCAGATCAAGATGGCGGTGGAAGATGTGGAGAAGACAGCCTTCCTGACACCATGTGGGGTGTACCGCTACACCTGCATGCCCTTCGGGCTGCGCAACGCGGGCGCGACCTTTCAGCGGTTGATGCACATCGCCCTGGGCGGCAGTTCGGGAGAAACACAGAGGCCTACGTCGATGACATAGTGGTAAAGCCTTGCGAGGCGAGGACATTGATTCAAGACTTGGAGGAGACCTTCGAGAGCCTGCGCCAAGTGAACTTGAGGCTTAACCCGGAGAAGGAAGAGGACGCGGAGCGCGTGGCCCGGCAAGCCACGGCATACTGTATCCAAGACGGCGAGTTATACAGGAAACGACCGAACGATGTCACGCTGCGCTGCATCTCCAGCGATCAAGGAAGGGAGTTGCTGATTGACATACACGGTGGGCACTGCGGACACCACTCGGTCGTCACAGATCCTCGTCGGCAAGGTATTTCGCAGTGGATTCTACTGGCCAACAGCACTCAACGACGCAGCCGAGCTGGTGAAGTCCTGCGAAGCTTGCCAATTCCAGGCCAAGCAAATCCATCAGCCTGCTCAGGGCCTCCAAACCATCCCGCTCACATGGCCGTTCGCGGTCTGGGGGCTGGACATCCTAGGCCCATTCCCTCGGGCGCCAGGGGGCTACCGCTATCTCTACGTCGCCATCGACAAGTTCACCAAGTGGGCGGAAGTGGATGCCGTCCGTACCATCCCAGCCGGCTCTGCTGTCAAGTTCATCAAAGGCCTCGTGAGCCGCTTCGGGGTCCCCAACCGCATCATCACAGATAACGGCTCGCAGTTTACTAGTAACCTCTTCAAAACCTACTGGGCTAATCTTGGAACGCAGATCTGCTACGCTTCGGTAGCGCACCCCAGGAGCAATGGCCAGGCCAAATGCGCCAACGCGGAGGTCCTGAGGGGCCTCAAGACCAGGACCTTCAAGAAGAAGCTGGAGGCCTGCGGCAGGGGCTAGCACGATGAGCTCCAGTCCGTGCTGTGGTCCATCCGCACCACCGCCACCAAGCCAACGGGCGAGACTCCATTCTTCCTCGTCTACGGAGCTGAAGCAGTCCTCCCTCACGAGGTCAAGCATCACTCCGCACGGGTCCTGGCGTTCGACGAAACGCAGCAGGACGCCACGCGGGGGATGGATCTCGTGCTGGGGGAGGAACGCCATCACGAAGTTGCGTTAAGGGCGGCAAGGTACCAACAAGCGCTGCGGCGATACCACTTCTGCAACGTCCGCTCCAGGACGCTCGAGGTGGGCGACCTCGTCCTGAGGCGGGTCCTCTCCAGGGAAGGGCTGCATAAGCTTTCACCAATGTGGGAGGGCCCGTTCAAGGTCGTCCACATCTCCAGGCCTGGCGTCGTGCAACTGGAGACACAAGACGAGGTGCCTATCCAAAACGCCTGGAACACCCAGCACCTCCGGAAGTTCTACCCATGAAGCAAGGCCCAGAGCCTGTGAAGAAAGGCCCAGAGCCAGTGAAGAAGGCCCGGTGCCTGTGAAGAATCGCCGCCCGTGACACTCTCACGTAATGATGAGTTGGGGATGTACACGCCCCGGAGTCTCAGGAGCACCGGCCTCAGGCCCTGGGGCTCCCGCCCACGCCTAGTGGCAGCACTTAGCTCCGCGCTGGTGAGAAGACTTGAAGACTAGATTAGGTGCCGGACGCTGTCGGCGTTCTGGGAATGGGGGTCCCCAGACTTGCCTGCCTGCGGCCCACAGCATGGCCAAGCAGCAGGCCGTACAGCCCATCTTCGTCGACAAGGCACCCAAGACCCTCGCGAGGGGCCAAGCCTCGCGAGGCGGACGACGCGAGACCTCCAATGGAGTGGCCTAGTCAAGCAGGCTCACGAGGAGCAGAGATATCAAGGCGAGGCAAACCTCACGAGGCTCTCATGACGTGAGCCACGACGTACGGTACCAGGCGGGCGCCAGTGCGCGCAGCGTCCCTATTTCCTCTTTGGTGCTAAGGAGGCCAGCGCAGGCGAAGAGTACCGAGGCATCAGGCAAAGGTTGCCATATTGGTGCAACAAGACCAAGACCAGGAGGACGGTAAGGCGGAGGTCATCGTGGAGCCCAAGACGGCGTCACCCCAGAGCTTTTCGCAGGCGAAGACCGCTTTTGTCAGGATAGCTTGTACTAGCTGTCCCCCTTCAAATTTGCCCACCGTTGTTGGCTCCCTTACCGCTCGATATTTGGGAAGAGGACCAGGGCCTATATAAGTAGAGCTAGCCACCACAGTAGAGGCATCGAATCCTCACGCCACAAGTTCATACGCACAAGAACGCCTCAACCTCGGGAGGCTGTTCTTCCCTTGTACTATTCATCATCAGCCCAAGAGGCAATCCACCACCACCACACTAGAGTAGGGTATTACACCACAACGGTCGCCCGAACCAGTATAAACCTCGTGTCTTTCTGTGTTGCGAGTTCGTCGAGTTTGTCCGCAAGATCTTAGCGAGCTAGAGCGTAGATCGGTAGGAGGGAGAGACTTCGCGCGCACCCCAGTGTTCAAACCTTAAGGGTTTGCCGGAACCCCACATCTGACATTTGGCGCGCCAGGTAGGGGTGCGCTGTAATTTCCCTTCCATCAGTTCGTTGCTCCATCGCTCCGTCGTTTCCATGGCGGACGCTCGCCGAGCTTGAGCTGAGCGTCGGGCTGCCCTCTCCGCCCGCGTCGCTCAGACGGCTCCCGTAGGCGGGCCACCTCGTCGTTCTTCGTCTCCCGCCGCCAACGCTGCCACTTGCCCGGCGGGGAATGAGCAGCAGGCGTCCTCGCTCCATCCTTCGGTGCGGCAGGACGGCCACACCGCTACTCCGTCACTGACCCCTGCTGGTTCTTCGTCTCATGCGCACCGCGCTCCCATGGAGGCATGGGTCGCGCTCATCGCAGCGAACGAGCTCCTGCGTTAGCGCCCCGTCGACGACCTCTATGATAAGTGGCTCGACCGCGTCGCCGAGCTCGTCCGCGCCGCAGGGGGCTCTCCGGCGCCGTCCCACTCTCTGCCTCCCCCTCAACCAGCCGCGGGCGACGGGGCTCATGGCATGCCTCCACCACCTCAACCCCAAAGCGCGCGCCTCCGCGGTGTGATCCCCCGCGCCCGGCGCCCGCGCGTGAAGAAAGAAGCTGTCAAGAAATCCCGCGGCCGCGAGAAGCTGCACCGGCGCTCCCCGCGTCACCTCGTCAAGACCGCGTGCTGCCTGCAGTGACGCAGCACGGACCTCGCCAAGACCAAGCTCCACCTCAGAAGCGGGCCCCGGCGACCATGGCTGGCTGCCGCGCCTTCACCCCCGAACTGCGTAGCGTCGCTTGGCCAGGCAAGTTCAAGCCAGACCTGCCTCCTCGCTACGACGGCACCGCCGACCCCGCGGAGTTCCTGCAGCTCTATGAGCTGAGCATCGAAGCGGCCAACGGCGACGAAAAAGTCATGGCGAACTGGTTTCCCATGGCTCTAAACGATGGGGCCCGCTCCTGTCTCCTGAACCTGCAGCACGGCTCGATCTCCTCCTGGGACGAGATGCGCGACCGCTTCGTCGCCAACTTCCAGGGCACTCGCGACCGCCCACCGGTCGCGGGTGATCTACGCCGCATCAAGCAACAGCCAGGAGAGACCCTCCAGAAGTACATCCAGCGCTTCAACAACACCCGCCTCAAGATCCCCAAGGTCACGGACGAAGCCATCATCTCCGCGTTCTCGGACGGCGTCCGTGACGTCAAGATGAAGGAAGAGCTCGCTATCCATAAGGAGCTTTGCACATCTCAGGAGCTGTTCCACCTGGCGACCAAGTGCGCAAGAGCTGAGGAGGGGCGCCTCTCTCTCCTCGAGCTGCCAGCTGCAGGAGCGTAGGAGAAGAAGGCCAATGCCAAGGACGTGAAGCGCAAAGAGGCAGTAGTGCTCACAGCAGAGCCCGACACCAAGCGAGGCACAGATCAGCCCGAGTCATCCAAGAACGGCCGACCGTTCTGCGCTTTCCACAACCTGAACACCCACAACACCAGCGACTGCCAAGAGCTCAGAGCCATACGGGAAGGGCGCTACGATCGATGCCCCGAGCGCAACGACCGGGGCTACGGCCGCGGAGGTGGACGTTGGGACGACCGTGGCCCGCGCCAGGAGTGGCGCGACCGGCCTCGTGAGGACCACTGGCAGGACCAACCTCGCGAGGGCGCCTGGAGGGACCCGCCTCGTGAGGATCGCCCCCAGGGCAACGCCGGTCTTCCCCCGCTGCCGCCACCAAGAAGGAACGACCACCACCACCAGGACAAGGGGGCTGGGGGGTTCAGGAGCCGCGTGCGATCGCCTGCATCTTGGGCGGTGCCCAGGCCCCAGCCTCTCAGCGCATCTTCAAACAGTTCGCTCGCGAGGTGAACGCGGTGCTCCCCAAGCTCGAGGCTACGCGCCCGCTCAGGTGGTCCCAATGTGCCATCACCTTCAACTCGGCAGATCAACTCAAGTGCGCAGCCACCGCCGGCACCCTCCCTATGTTGTGCTCCCCAGTCATCAGCAATGTGCAAGTCACCAAGACTCTCATCGACGGCGGCGCAGGGCTCAACGTCCTGTCCGTCGACACGTTCGACAACCTCCAAGTGTCATATGAGCAGCTCCAGCCAACCAAGCCTTTCTCAGGAGTGACCGACGGTTCCACCACAACAATAGGGAAGGTCCGCCTGCCAGTCACCTTCGGGGAGCGCAAGAACTATCGCACCGAGCTCATCGACTTCGACGTCGCGCACATCCGCCTGCCGTATAATGCCATCCTCGGGTATCCAGCCCTGGCCAAGTTCATGGCGGTCACTCATCATGGCTACAACGTTCTCAAGATGTCAGGAAGTGGAGGAATCATCACAGTCCCGTGTGAGGAGATGGATGCGGTGTACTCCCTCGAGCGCGCCATTCAAGCTGCAGCAATCGACGACCCCGACAGCAGAAGTGAAGGCCCTCCGGAGGCCATTCCCAAGAAGAAGCAGCCGCGCCGCGCAGGACCTCAGGAGAATGGCACCGCGGCAGGAGCCTCATCAGGATCTGCGCCCATCCCAGGGGTGCCTCCCTCCATCGCATAGGAAAGCGCGCCCGGCGCCCTCCTCAGGCAGGGCTCGGGGGCTCCCTTATGGAGAGCCTCAGACCTTGCCAACCTCACGAGGGAGGCGCTTGGGCACCACTTGGAAGCGTGCCTCACGACACACCTTCCTCAGGAGAGCACAGGGCAAGGAGTGCCCACCACCCAGGAGTTCATCACCAAGACCACCCAGGAACTGCAAGAAGCAAGAGCCATGCGCGGCCACAGCCGCTCACAAGGCGCAGCTCCCCATCCAGGCGAGGATGTCGGGCTGCGTGTCTGTGTCGACGTCCCAGGGCTCAACGGGGCCGCATCTCAGGAGCGCTTCTGTCCATCGCGTGTGGGCCGCTGCGAGGGCCCACCACACAGCTACGTTTGCATGCCCTTCGGCTTGCCGAGCGTGGCGTCGGCCTATCAGCGCAATCTACGGCGTATCCTGACAGCTCAGGAGGCCAGGTACCACGCCGTCCTGGAGGAGATGGAGATGGTCTTCAGGGAACCTCCTGAACCTCCAGAGCCTCCCGAGGCTCAGGGTCCCGGTGGCTCATGAGGAGCCATTCCTTCAGCGCGCGGCTTCAGCTGCACCAACTCTACTTCGTCTACAGAACCAGGTGACATCTTCTAAGTTCATTTAAGCTGGGAGCGCCCCTCGGGCTGCATTATTCCTAGGCCACATGGGTCCGTCCCTGTGGCATGTATCCCTTTTGCTTAAGTCTTTAGCTTACCTTGCTGGGGGCGCCCCTCGGGCTGCATCATCCCCAAGCCGCTCGGGCCAGACCCAGTGGCATGTATCGTCCTCCATTTATCCAAGTTGATCTGCTCTTCATGCTTAACCTGCCAACGTCTATCACCTGCTCGAGCATCGCCTCCCCCGGGGCCTTCACACAGGCACGGCGCTGGTGCATGGGTCCGTCCCTGCCACACCGACAAATCTGAGTGGTCGAGCTCTGGCTCGCGGCACGCGCCGCGCACGTCACCTCATCAGGCCCTCAGTGTCTTCACCTCACCCAGAGCAACCAGCGGCAGGCTAACAGCTGTAACGGCAAACCATGTTTCTTCTTGTGCCTGCTCACAAGGATCCCGAGGGAAGGATAGCTAGCGGCACTGCGAGTCTCTTTTCTCTCGTGCAATTCGCTTGCGCGTTAAAAGGGGGCTCCTGAGCATTGCGACACAGGAGCTCTTGCTGGCTCTCCAGCCCTCACCCCCTGGCCTTGACCACGGCATCGCGACCTGGCATACCAGCGGCGGCTGAGCTCGCTCGAGGGCCGGGACCTGAGGACGTAGAGCACTAACGAGAGCATGAGGGGAGGGGAACTCGTATGGGCCGACCTGGCTATGCCGCACGAGTTGGCGCACATCCCAAGCATGACATCAGGAATCGCCGCGAAGTCAGCAAGATAAGTTTCGCCCTAGGATCAGCTAAATATCTGGGCCTAATGGTCACTCACGCCATGCCGCGGCCCCGTTGCGGCCAAGTCATTTTCCTTTCTTGCCTTACCATGGCTGCTTGAGCGCTAAGGGGGACCTCCTGAGCATCGCGCCTCAGGGGCTCTTACTGGACTCGGGCCGCACCTCCTGGCCTTGACCACGGCACGCGACCTGGCATACCAGCGTCGGCTGTAGCCTGCCTGGGGACCGGGACCTGTTAGCGTAGAGCAACAAGCCATCGCGAGGAAAGAAAGGGGGACCAAGCCTTAACGGGACATGCACTCACCAAGTTTTCATAACAAGGAAGATGAGCACCAAAGACATTACAGACCCTTACATGCCCCCACAGGGTGATTCATGATCCTTCGAAGGAAACAAAAGCTGATACTAAGGGGAATCCTATCTACACCCTTCCGTGGCAGACACCATCATCAACAGTGGGCCACGGGAGGCCGGCGCCAACCCTATCCAGATCAGCAGCGGCGACGGCCGGACACCGCAGCCCTGCTCCGAGCGCGGTGAGAGCTCGGGGGCACGAAGCTGTCGTCGCTCATCTCCGGAGTCTCGTAAAGCTCAAGAGAGATGCCGGACTTCAAAGAGCTGCTGTTGCTGGAGTAGCCGCGATCGGAGCGCACGACGGCCTGGCGCTCCTCTCCAGGGCAGCACTCCAGGCGGCGGCCCTCGGCGTCGAAGACCTTGAAGAAGAGCGTGGAGGCGCCATCGTACTCTAAGTGGATCCCGAGGGCTCCCCTCGCACGGCAGACCCGCGCGATCTCGCCCCAGCCGCGAGTCATGAAGATCTTGCCGGTGGGGACAGCTTCGATCTCCGCTCCGGTCGCCGGAGCGCTCCAGTCGGCATGCTGCAGCCAGAGCTCGAGAGGCCCCCTCGGCGGCATCGCGTCGGAGAAGAACCACGGGAAGCGGATCCAGGAGCTTGGAGGCATCAGCGTCCACAGCACCAACTCATGCGAGGAGTCCGCGGCATGGACCCCAGGGGCGACGGCACGTGACGCCGTGGCACGACGGCCCCAGACGCGGCGCGGGCGGCGCTGCTCGTCGCTCCAACCTCCCGAGCCCTCGGCTCGGGCATACAAGGGTAGCGGGTACCCCGGAGGAGGCCGCTCGCACCAAGGCCTCGTCACCACCTGCATCGCCGCTTCATCATGGCGATGGATCGACCTCTTCTTCGGTGGAAGTGGCCCCGAATCGTTACGGGGAGCTTTTCCTTTCTCTTCGGCGGAAAACCTTCTGATGGGCGCCATTGATGTCAGCAGTGGAGCAAGGAAGAAGAAAGCAAGTGAGGAAGAGATGGGCAATGGAGGCTCCGCCCCCCTCCCCATTTATAGCAAGAGAAGGCCAACCGGCGTCTCCCACGATCGCAGGTAATGATGGTTTTCCTTGCATGTCGCAGGGACTTGTCAAGTCGTGCAGTTGCCGAGGCAGCGTAGGGAAGCGGAGACGCCCACGCCCAATCAACCGCCACGCGTCGACCGAGGCCGCAGGCTTTTGGGGCACGCGGTGCTCCGAACTTGACCCTTGGCTTCGCCGCGAAGCCAAGCCCGAGTGCACCTTGGGCCCGGGGGCTACTGTCGGCGTTCTGGGAACGGGGGTCCCCAGACTTGCCTGCCTACGGCCCACAGCGTGGCCAAGCAGCAGGCCGTACGGCCCATCTTCGTCAACAAGGCACCCAAGACCCTCGCGAGGGGCCAAGCCTCGCGAGGCAGACGACGCAAGACCTCCTCTGGAGTGGCCTAGTCAAGAAGGCTCACGAGGAGCGGAGATATCAAGGCAAGGCAAAACTCATGAGGCTCTCGTGACGTGAGCCACGACGAACGGTACCAGGCGGGTGCCAGGCGGGCGCCAGTGCGCGCAGCGTCCCTATTTCCTCTTTAGTGCTAAGGAGGCCAGCGCAGGCGAAGAGTACCGAGGCATCAGGCAAAGGTTGTCATATTGGTGCAACGAGACCAAGACCAGGAGGACGGTAAGGCGGAGGTCATCGTGGAGCCCAAGACAACGTCACCCCAGAGCTTTCCGCAGGCGAAGACGCTTTTGTCAGGATAGCTTGTACTAGCTGTCCCCCTTCAAATTTGCCCGCCGTTGTTGGCTCCCTTCCCGCTCGATATTTGGGAAGAGGACCAGGGCCTATATAAGTAGAGCTAGCCACCATAGTAGAGGCATCGAATCCTCATGCCACAAGTCCATACGCACAAGAACGCCTCAACCTCGGGAGGCTGTTCTTCCCTTGTATGTTCATCATCAGCCCAAGAGGCAATCCACCACCACCACACTAGAGTAGGGTATTACACCACAACGGTGGCCCGAACCAGTATAAACCTCGTGTCTTTCTGTGTTGCGAGTTCGTCGAGTTTGTCCGCAAGATCTTAGCGAGCTAGAGCGTAGATCGGTAGGAGGGAGGGACTTCGCGCGCACCCCAGTGTTCGAACCTTAAGGGTTTGCCGGAACCCCACATCCGACAGACGCGGCTTTTCATTTGCTTTCCGTAGTTGGCTCGCTTTTCCTTAATCGAAGTTGCTTTTGGTGTTCCTTGCTGATTTGATTCCCTCGCCTCTTACCGTATTTTCTGGCTCTGGTTGGCTCGTGTTCTCTCTCTCGCATACCTCGCGAAGGGGCTAGGCAGGTGCCCTCGCGAGCATTTTTCTCCTCTCTGTCTTCTCGCCAGCCACCCTCGTTCGAGCCCAAAAGTTGGCGCACCTCTCCTAGTCCGTGCCCCTCGGGTACCGCGATACAAACCGCCAGGTCAGGGCCAGGGTGGACGGCAAGTCTTTTAACGCACTTCCTAACGAGTTCGTGCGGTTCCTGAGCGAATGCATGCCACCAAGGCAAGATGGACACGAGGAAATAAGCGCCCCATAAGGAGGAGGGCATCCTGAACGCACCAGGTTAAGTTATCTTTGCGCAAAATAACAACACGGCACGGGAATAACACGCACGGTGCAATAACCAAGGAACCACAGTTCGATACACGCTCCTCTGGGCCCATACTGGTTTCATTTTTTGATGCAGGAAAAAAGAGCAAAACAAAGCGGCGTTGCGGGGATCCGCGGAGGCAGGCCCCTAGCAACGCCCCGAGCCTTGCCAGACCCTTCCTCGCGCTTCACGGAGGCGCGGCTGCGAGATGACCCGCTGCCGCCTTCGAAGCGGGCGCGGCGGCTGGTCGTAGCCACCACCGTTGGAGCTGTCGCCGGAGGAAGAGCCGCCGTAGCTGGAAGAGGCACGGTCGCCGCCGAGGGCAGGCTCGCCTTTGTCCTCGCCGCGACCGTCAACAAGGCCGAGAACCTCCTCACCGTCGTTCGTCTCGAGGCAGCACCCGGCGCGGCGACCATCTTCCCCAAACACCCTCACATAGAGGGTCGATCCACCATCGTACTTGAAGTGGAGGGTGCACCGCCTGCCCAGGCCGCACACGCGGGCGAACATCTGCCAGCCGCGGGCCAGGGCTATGTTGCTCGCGGCGGAAGTCTCGACCGCGACCCAAGAGGCCTTGCTGCAGCAACCATCCGCCTACAACCAGAGTCCACCTGGACCAGGGGCTGGCAGCTCGTTGACGAAGAAGCGCGGAAGCTGGAGCCAGCTGTCGGCAGGGTTCTCCGACCAGACGACGAACTCCAGCGACACCTTTGCTGAATGGAAGCGCGGACGGGGAGGCCGCGCCACCATAGCGCGCCTCCCCTCGTCAATTGGATCGCCATGGCTAGGACGACCCCCTCTGCGTGCCACGGCACCGCCTTAACAGTGGGCCACGTCGGGGGACGCGACGTGCTTGCGCGGGCGGCCGCGCCCGCGCTTGGGCGCCGGGGAGCCGGGTCCCTCGCGAGGGGCCTTTCCCTTCTCGGCGGCAGAGAACTTCCTTCGCGGCGCCATTGCTGGCACTGCGAGCAATGGAGCGAGGAAGAAGAAGCAAGCAAGCAAGGAAGAGATGGGCGACGGGGGCTCCGCCCCCCCCCATTTATAGCAAGAGAAGGCCAATCGACGCCTCCCACGATCGCAGGTAATGATAGTTTTCCTTGCATGTCGCAGGGACTTGTCAAGTCGAGCACTTGCCGAGGTAGCATGGGGAAGTGGAGACGCCCACGTCCAGTCAACCGCCACGCGTCAACCAAGGCCGCAGGCTTTTGGGGCCCGCGGTGCTCCGTACTTGACCCTTGGCTTCGCCGCGGAGCCAAGCCCGAGCGCACCTTGGGCCCGGGGCCTACTGTCGGCGTCCTAGGAATGGGGGTCCCCAGACTTGCCTGCCTGCGGCCCACGGCGTGGCTAAGCCAGCAGGCCGTACGGCCCATCTTCATCAACAAGGCATCCAAGACCCTCGCGAGGGGCCAAGCCTCGCGAGGCGGACGACGCAAGACCTCCTCAGGAGTGGCCTAGTCAGGCAGGCTCACGAGGAGCGGAGATATGAAGGCAGGGCAAACCTCACGAGGTTCTCATGACGTGAGCCATGACGATCGACACCAGGCAGGCGCCAGGAGGGCGCAGCGTCCTTGTTTCCTCTTTGGTGCTAAGAGGGCCAGCGCAGGCAAGGAGTACCGAGGCATCAGGCAAAGGTTGCTATATCGGTGCAACGAGACCAAGACCAGGAGGACGGCAAGACGGAGGTCATCGTGGAGCCCAAGACGGCGTCACCACCAGAGCCTTTTGCAGGCGAAGACCACTTTTGCCAGGATAGCTTGTACTAGCTGCCCCCTTCAAATTAGCCCGCCGTTGTTGGCTCCCTTCCCGCTCAGTATTTGGGAAGAGGACCAGGGCATGTATAAGGGGAACTAGCCACCACCGTAGGGGCATCGAGCAGTTCATCCAGCTCTCACCCGCTAAGTCACCAAGCACAAGAACACCTCAACCTCAGGAGGCTGTTCTTCCCTCTGTATTGTTCATCATCAGCCCAAGAGGCAATCCACCACCACCACACTGGAGTAGGGTATTACACCACAACGGTGGCCCGAACCAGTATAAACCCCGTGTCTCTTTGCGTTGCGAGTTCGTCGAGTTCGTCCGTAAGATCTTAGCGAGCTAGGGCGCAGATCGGTAGGAGGGAAAGACTTCGCGCGCACCCCAGTGTTCGAACCTTAAGGGTTTGCCGGAACCCCACATCCGACAGAAACTTAGCATAGAAGAAACATCGAGCTAGCACAACGCATGCGGGCACATTGCTCGCCCAAGGCTATGATCCATATACTTGTGTGCCCAACAGAGCACACTATTCACAGTAAAGAATATTGTTCTGTTTATCCTAGTAGATCAGTGGCGGCAAGCGTCACAAGAAGTAGATGATGATCAGATGATCGTTTATCCTAGTTAATTATGCATGTAATAGTTTACTTTGGTGTGTGGAAATGTCATGTGTGTACTAGCCACCTATGTAATTGGTTGTTTCTGTTGCGTTGCCTAATCGGAAACAGTTCATCCGAGTGAACCGTATGCCATATATCGCACACACCTTGATCTGGCTGACCATTTCTTTTGTGTTGCCTAATAAAAAACAGTTCATTCGAGTGAACTGTATGCCGTATATTGCACACACCTTCATCTGGCTGCCCGTTTTTGTTGTTCCATCTCATCACAAATAGTTTATCCGAGGGAATTGTATGTCGTCAATCGCACACGCCTTGATCTGGCTCCCCATTTCTGTTCTTCTGCCTCATCGCAAACAGTTCATTGAACTGAACCGTATGCCCCGCATCGCACATGCAACTAAAATCTGAACCATGTTTGAAGTATCCTTCATCGCAAACGTTTTGCATCTTTTTTGATGGGGTTTTTACATCACCGTTTGCGATTAATGCATCTCACATAGTTTCTTCGAAGGGTCTCTGATCGTAGTGTCGCGTTAGCAGCATCCTAAAGTAGTGCTTAGTTGTGACGTTGACAGGAAAAGCACACCACTCAAAATGTATTCATCTCTGTTTTAAGCAATGAGCCCCGACACCTTTGCAAATCCATGCTTCCCTCTACGAAGGGCTTATCTTTTACTTTTTCTGTTTTTTTTTGTTGAGTCAATTTCTTATTCCAACCTATTCTTTAGTTGGCAAGCATCAGGTGTTGGGGAAAGATCCAGGCACATATGGCTATTCAAATATATTTGATCATGAACTATTATTGTTGACAATTATCTCTATGATAAATGAGTTGGGAGGCGAAACATTAAGCCCCTATCTTTCTCTCTGTTCGATGGATGCTATTTGTTCTAAAAATATGCTTTGAGTACTAGCGATCATAGAAGACTATATGATAATTGAGTATGAGTAGCTTTTACTTAGACTTTGTTGAAAATAAGGTGCATTGAAATTGTATGGTGACTAAGAACATAGCTTGTTAAGTTTTCAGATAATATATTGTTTAAACCATAACATGTGAATTGATTGCTACTTGATCATGACGAGTTTTATGAGAGAGAGTTGTTGTTTATGATTCTAGGAAAAGTTATTGAAATTATCATTAATCAAACTTATGCACTATGCTAGCATTCACACTTCATAACTTATTTGTTTTATCAATTACCTACTCGAGGGCGAGAAGGAATTAAGCTTGGGGATGCTGATACGTCTTCAACGTATCTATAATTTATGAAGTATTCATGTCATGTTTATAACAATTTTATATGGTTTTGATATGATTTGAATAGAACTAACCCGGACTGACGCTATTTTCAGCAGAACTACAATGGTGTTGTTTTTTGTGCAGAAATAAAAGTTCTCGGAATGGGCTAAAAATTTACGGTGATTTTTTATGGACCAAAAGAGACCCATGGAGCACCGAAGATGGACCAGGGAGTGGTAGAGGGAGCCACAAGCCTGGGGCGCCCCCCAGGGCACGCCCCCCGAGCTTGTGGGACCCTCAGTCACCCCTCGGACGTGAAACCGACGCTGAAAGATCCTATATATTGAGAAACCTCCGAAACTTAACCTAGATGAGTTGTTCCGCCACCGCAACCCTCTATACCGAAGTTATCTCCATTGGAGCCCTCTTCCGGCACCCTGCCGGAGGGGGAAATTATCACCGGAGGCCATCTTCATCATCCCGGCGGTCTCCATGACGAGGAGGGAGTACTTCACCCTCGAGGATGAGGGTATGCACCAGTAGCTATGTGTTTGATCTCTCCCTCTTTCTCTCTCTCTCTCTCTCTCTCTCTCTCTCTCGTGTTCTTGATCCGACACGATCTTGATGTAACCATGGGCTTTGTTAATATAGCTGGATCATATGGTGTTTCTCCCTCTCTATCTTGTTATGATGAATTGAGTTTTTACCTTTGAGGTTTCACTAGTATACGATTGAATACTTTTTGGATTTGAGAACACTAGTTGTATGCCTTGCATGTGGATACTCGTGGTGACAATGGGTGTTATATTGATTCACTTGATATATGTTTTGGTATTCAACTTGCAGATTATCGTGACATTAGGGTAATCTATGCATAGGGGTCGATACACATTTTAGTCCTACATTCTCTGGTAGAAACTTTGGGGCACTCTTTGAGGTTCTTTGTGTTGGATTGAATATTATGAATCTGGGATTGTTTGATGCATATCGAATAATCAACTCACGGATACTTGTGGTGACATTGGAGCATATAGGTGACATTAGAGTTGGTTGATGCGTATCATATGGTGTTATTTTAGTACAAACTCTAGGGTTGTTTGTGACACTTATAGGGATGGCTCAATAGATTGATCGGAAAAGATAACTTTAAGGTGGTTTCATACCTACAACAATTTTATCTTATGTTCTCTGCTAGATAAGAACTTTGGAGTGACTCTTTGTCGCACGTTGAGGGATTGTTATATGATTTAATTATATTAGCACTGTTGAGATATTGTACTAGTGAAAATATGAACCCTAGGCCTTGTTTCTAAGCATTGCAATACTATTTGTGCTCCATTTTATCACTTGATACCTTACTATTTTTATATTTTCATATTACAAAAACCTATATCTATTATCCATACTACACTTGTATCACCATCTCTTCGCCGAACTAGTGCACCTGTATAATTTTCCATTGTATTGGGTGTGTTGGGGACACAAGAGATTTCTTGTATTTGATTGCAGGGTTATTTGAGAGAGACCATCTTCATCCTACGCCTCCCACAGATTGATAAACCTTAGGTCATCCACTTGAGGAAAATTGGTTGTTGTCCTACAAAACTCTGCACTTGGAGGCCCAACAACGTCTACAAGAATAAAAGTTACGTAGTTGACATCACCTGCGTGCAGCTCCATGAAGACTGCATAGTCCACTCCTCCCCCACTATGTCCCCTTCGCCCACCGGCCACTGCTCCACAAGAGCAGCGGTGGGTGCTAGTCCCCGCTCCACCGACTCGGACAAGCACACCAAAATCAGAGGCGTGCGCCGCCCGCCGCAAGAGGTAGCGGGCAAGGGAGAGGGACCCAGTAGAGCAATCCGTGTGCCGTCGCCGTAGGCTGCCGGCGGTGCCGACGAGAATGATCGGCTCCTTGCTTGGGTCAATGATACGTCTCCAACGTATCTATAATTTATGAAATATTCATGCCATGTTTACAACAATTTTATGTGGTTTTGGTATGATTTGAATGGAACTAACTGAAAGTGTGTTATATCAACTAGAGGGGGGTGAATAGGATATTTTTACAAATTCTTCACTGAGGAAATACTACTTGAGGAATTTGCTAAGTGACGAACTACAAGCAGCGGAATAAGTACTCAGGTGCATGCATAACAAGACAGTAGCATAGTCATCATGATGAAATGAAACATACACAGAGCACAGGTAGCATGTAAACAGGATAAGCATGCAGAATACAAGACGACTGAAGAAATAGGATTGGGGAAATTGAGAAAGTCTTCAGTCAAAGTCTTCAAACAGTAACGATCAATTTCATCAACACATAAGCAAGGAAATGAAAGGGCTGAGGAAATAGAACCAGTAGCTCGGTGAAGACAGTGATTTGGTAGACTAGTTCCAACTGTTGTGACAGTTGTACGTCTGGTTGGAGCGGCTTGGTATTTAAACCAAAGGACACACAGTCCTTACTGTATTCTTCTTGAGCTAAGGTCACACAGACCTTGCCCAATCACTCGTGGTAAGTCTTCAGGTGACTTCCAAACCTTCACAGACTTGGTCACTCAGGGATCCACAATTCATCTTGGATGCTCTAGACCTTGATGCCTAACCGTTTGGAAGATGCACAGTCTTCAAAGGTAACAAGTGTCGATTCCACACAGGAACAATCTCTTCAGTGATGCTCGATCACTTTGGGTTTTAGGTGTTTGGGTTTTGGGTTTTTCCTCACTGATGATTTTCTCTCAAAGTCCTTGGAGGATGGGATGCTCGAAATGACAAGTGATAGTTTCTCTCGGAGCAGCCAACCAGCTATTGGTAGAAGGGGGTGTCTATTTATAGTCAGGGAACAACCCAACATGATAAGACCTAAATGCCCCTAATGATATGACAGTTATGTGGATAAGATATTTGGGACAGCTGGCGCGAAGCACAGCAATGGTCGGAAATTTGAGCTCTCAAATTCCTCAAGGCTATCATGTTCCTCACTGTAGGCAATTAGCACTGGCGAATTCCTAACTCCCCAGTCAGAATTAATTCCTCAGAGACCAGAAGATCTTCGTCTTTGTCACTAAAGAAATTGACTTAACTGTATGAGATCTCCAAAGGCTTCACTCGAAGGATTGGGTATGTGTAGGCTTTGAGATGAGCATCACTTGGAAATTTTTCCTTATTATTACCTCGACCCCCTTTAACAGTACGGTGTTTCCTATGACTCAAAGAAAGTAAAATGAAACTATGAAAACAAAAGTCTTCACGCTTCATAGTCCTCGCATCAATATCAATATCTTCAAGGTCACTCCAATTTTCTCATTTTCAAAGTCTTCAAGAAAACCAAAGGCTTCAAATGAAGACATTCATTTTTGGGGGTTGACTTTGTTCGGAAATATCAAACTCCTCAAAGACTTATAGAACCTGAGTACACTCATAAACACAAGTCCCATAACCTATAAGTCTTCAGTACACCAAAATCACTAAGGGGCACTAGATGCATTTACACTAACCCGGACTGACGATGTTTTCAGCAGAACTACCGTGGTGTTGTTTTTTGTGCAAAAATAAAAGTTCTCGGAATTGGACGAAAATTTTTGATGATTTTTTTGGAAGACAAGAAAATACTGGAGCAAAGAACCACTAGAGGGGGGGCCCTTGCTGCCCACAAGACACCAGGGCGCGCAACCCCCTGGCGTGCCCTGGTGGGTGGTGGGCCCCCTGAGGCCCATCTTCGCGTGAAACCGATGCCAAAAAATGCTATAAATACAGAAACCCCCAGAAATAACCCTAGATCAGAAGTTCCGCCGCCGCAAGCCTCTATAGCCACGAAAAACCAATCTGGACCCTGTTCCGGCACCCTGCCGGAGAGAAAAATCATCACCGAAGGCCATCTTCATCATCCCGGCAGCCACAATGTCACCTTGAGTGCCAAAACACACATCAATTTGGCACGATATTGATTCATTTGATGTGTGTTTTGGCACTCAAGGTGACATTGGGGTAATCTATGCATAGGGGCTGATGCACGTTTCTCGTCTTTGTTACTCCGGTAGAAATCTTGGGGCACTCTTTGAGGTTCTTCGTGTTGGATTGAGTATTATGAATCTGAAATTGTTCGATGCATATCATATAATTGTTGGGGAACGTAGTAATTTCAAAAAAATTCCTACGCACACGCAAGATCATGGTGATGCATAGCAACGAGAGGGGAGAGTGTTGTCCACGTACCCTCGTAGACCGACAGCGGAAGCGTTATCACAACGCGGTTGATGTAGTCGTACGTCTTCACGATCCGACCGATCAAGTACCGAACGTACGGCACCTCCGAGTTCTACACACGTTCAGCTCGATGACGTCCCTCGAACTCTGATCCAGCCGAGTATAGAGGGAGAGTTTCGTCAGCACGATGGCGTGGTGACGATGATGATGTTCCACCGACGCAGGGTTTCGCCTAAGCTCCGCAACGGTATTATCGAGGTGTAATATGGTGGAGGGGGGCACCGCACACGACTAAGAGATCTCAAGGATCAATTGTTGTGTCTCTGGGGTGCCCCCCTGCCCCCGTATATAAAGGAACAAGGGGGAGGCAGCCGGCCAAGGGGAGAGGCGCGCCATAGGGGGGAGTCCTACTCCCACCGGGAGTAGGACTCCTCCTTTCCTTGTGGGAGTAGGAGAAGGGAAGGGGGAAGGAGAAAGAAGGAAGGGTGCGCCCCCCTTCCCTAGTCCAATTCGGACCAGACCATGGAGAGGGGTGCGGCCACCTTTTGAGGCCTTTCTCTCCTTTCCCATATGGCCCATTAAGGCCCAATACGAATTCCCGTAACTCTCCGGTACTCCGAAAAATACCCGAATCACTCGGAACCTTTCCGAAGTCCGAATATAGTCGTCCAATATATCGATTTTTACGTCTCGACCATTTCGAGACTCCTCGTCATATCGCCGATCTCATCCGGGACTCCAAACTCCTTCGGTACATCAAAACTCAATAAAACTGTCATCGTAACGTTAAGCGTGCGGACCCTACGGGTTCGAGAACTATGTAGACATGACCGAGATACTTCTCCGGTCAATAACCAATAGCGGGACCTGGATGCCCATATTGGCTCCCACATATTCTACAAAGATGTTTATCGGTCAGACCGCATAACAACATACGTTGTTCCCTTTGTCACCGGTATGTTACTTGCCCGAGATTTGATCGTCGGTATCTCGATACCTAGTTCAATCTCGTTACCGGCAAGTCTCTTTACTCTTTCCGTAACACATCATCCCGCAACTAACTCATTAGTCACAATGCTTGCAAGGCTTATAGTGATGTGCATTACCGAGTGGGCCCAGAGATACCTCTCCGACAATTGGAGTGACAAATCCTAATCTCGAAATACGCCAACCCAACAAGTACCTTTGGAAACACCTGTAGAGCACCTTTATAATCACCCATTTACGTTGTGACGTTTGGTAGCACACAAAGTGTTCCTCCGGTAAACGGGAGTTGCATAATCTCATAGTCATAGGAACATGTATAAGTCATGAAGAAAGCAATAGCAACATACTAAACGATCGGGTGCTAAGGTAACGGAATGGGTCAATTCAATCATGTCATTCTCCTAATGAGGTGATCCCGTTAATCAAATGACAACTCATGTCTATGGCTAGGAAACATAACCATCTTTGATTAACGAGCTAGTCAAGTAGAGGCATACTAGTGACACTCTGTTTGTCTATGTATTCACACATGTATTATGTTTCCGGTTAATACAATTCTAGCATGAATAATAAACATTTATCATGATATAAGGAAATATATAATACTTTATTATTGCCTCTAGGGCATATTTCCTTCAGTCTCCCACTTGCACTAGAGTCAATAATCTAGTTCACATCGCCATGTGATTTAACATCAATAATTCACATCACCATGTGATTAACACCCATAGTTCACATTGTCATGTGACCAACACCCAAAGGCTTTACTAGAGTCAATAATCTAGTTCACATCGCTATGTGATTAACACCCAAAGAGTACTAAGGTGTGATCATGTTTTGATTGTGAGATAATTTTAGTCAACGGGTCTGTCACATTCAGATCCGTAAGTATTTTGCAAATTTCTATGTCTACAATGCTCTGTACGGAGCTACTCTAGCTAATTGCTCCCACTTTCAATATGTATCTAGACCGAGACTTTAGAGTCATCTAGATCAGTGTCAAAACTTGCATCGACGTAACCCTTTACGATGAACCTTTTGTCACTTCCATAATCGAGAAACAGTTCCTTATTCCACTAAGGATAATTTTGACCGCTGTCCAGTGATCTACTCCTAGATCACTATTGTACTCCCTTGCCAAAATCAGTGTAGGGTATACAATAGATCTGGTACACAGCATGGCATACTTTATAGAACCTATGGCCAAGGCATAGGGAATGACTTTCATTCTCTTTCTATCTTCTGTCGTGGTCTTGCTTTGAGTCTTACTCAATTTCACACCTTGTAACACATGCAAGAACTTTTTCTTTGACTGTTCCATTTTGAACTACTTCAAAATCTTGTTTAAGGTATGTACTCATTGAAAAAACTTATCAAGCGTCTTGATCTATCTCTATAGATCTTGATGCTCAATATGCAAGCAGCTTCACCGAGGTCTTTCTTTTGAAAAACTCCTTTAAAACACTCCTTTATGCTTTGCAGAATAATTCTACATTATTTCCGATCAACAATATGTCATTCACATATACCTATCAGAAATGTTGTAGTGCTCCCACTCACTTTCTTGTAAATACAGGCTTCATCGCAAGTCTGTATAAAACTATAAACTTTGATCAACTTATCAAAGCGTATATTCCAACTCCGAGATGCTTGCACCAGTCCATAGATGGATCGCTGGAGCTTGCATATTTTGTTAGCACCTTTAGGATTGACAAAACCTTCTGGTTGCATCATATCTCTTCTTTAATAAATCCATTAAGGAATGCAGTTTTGTTTATCCATTTGCCAGATTTCATAAAATGCGGCAATTGCTAACATGATTCGGACAGACTTAAGCATAGATACGAGTGAGAAACTCTCATCATAGTCAACATCTTGAACTTGTCGAAAACCTTTTTGCGACAATTCTAGCTTTGTAGATAGTAACACTACTATCAGCGTCCGTCTTCCTCTTGAAGATCCATTTAATCTCAATGGCTCGCCGATCATTGGGCAAGTCAATCAAAGTCCATACTTTGTTCTCATACATGGATCTCATCTCAGATTTCATGGCTTCAAGCCATTTTGCGGAATCTGGGCTCACCATCGCTTCTTCATAGTTCGTAGGTTTGTCATGGTCTAGTAACATAACCTCCAGAACAGGATTACCGTACCACTCTGGTGCGGATCTTACTCTGGTTGACCTACAAGGTTTAGTAACAACTTGATCTGAAGTTTCATGATCATCATCATTAACTTCCTCACTAATTGGTGTAGGTGTCTCAGAAACTAGTTTCTGTGATGAACTACTTTCCAATAAGGGAGCAGGTATAGTTACCTCATCAAGTTCTACTTTCCTCCCACTCACTTCTTTCGAGAGAAACTCCTTCTCTAGAAAGGATCCATACTAAGCAACGAATGTCTTGCCTTCGGATATGTGATAGAAGGTGTACCCAACTGTCTCCTTTGGGTATCCTATGAAGACACATTTCTCCGATTTGGGTTTGAGCTTATCAGGATGAAAACTTTTTCACATAAGCATCGCAACCCCAAAATTTTAAGAAACGACAACTTTGGTTTCTTGCTAAACCTCAGTTCATAAGGCGTCGTCTCAACGGATTTTAATGGTGCCCTATTTAACGTGAATGCAGCTGTCTCTAATGCATAACCCCAAAACAATAGTGGTAAATTGGTAAGAGACATCATAGATTGCACTATATCCAATAAAGTACGGTTATGACGTTCGGACACACCATTACACTGTGGTGTTCCAGGTGGCGTGAGTAGTGAAACTATTTCACATTGTTTTAACTGAAGGCCAAATTCGTAACTCAAATACTCTTCTCCACGATCAGATCGTAGAAACTTTATTTTCTTGTTATGATGATTTTCCGCTTCACTCTGAAATTATATGAACTTTTCAAATGTTTCAAACTTCTGTTTCATTAAGTAGATATACCCATATCTGCTCAAATCATTTGTGAAGGTCAGAAAATAATGATACCTGCTACGAGCCTCAATATTCATCGGACCACATACATCTGTATGTATGACTTCCAACAAATCTGTTGCTCTCTCCATAGTTCCGGAGAACGGCGTTTTAGTCATCTTGCCCATGAGGCACGGTTCGCAAGCATCAAGTGATTCCAAAATCCCATCAGTATGGAGTTTCTTCATGCGCTTTACACCAATATGACCAAAACGGCAGTGCCACAAATAATTTGCACTATCATTATTAACTTTGCATCTTTTGGCTTCAATATTATGATTATGTGTATCACTACGATCGAGATCCAACAAACCATTTTCGTTGGTGTGTATGACCATAGAAGGTTTTTATTCATGTAAACAGAACAACAATTGTTCTCTAACTTAAATGAATAACCGTATTGCAATAAACATGATCAAATCATATTCATGCTCAACGCAAACACCAAATAACACTTATTTAGTTTCAAAACTAATCCCGAAAGTATAGGGAGTGTGCGATGATGATCATATCAATCTTGGAACTACTTCCAACACACATCGTCACCTCTCCTTTTACTAGTCTCTGTTTATTCTGCAACTCCCGTTCCGAGTTACTACTCTTTAGCAACTGAACCAGTATCAAATACTGAGGGGTTGCTATAAACACTAGTAAGTACACATCAATAACATGTATATCCAATATACCTTTGTTCACTTTGCCATCCTTCTTATCCACCAAATACTTGGGGTAGTTCCGCTTCCAGTGACCAGTCCCTTTGCAGTAGAAGCACTTAGTCTCAGGCTTAGGACCAGACTTAGGCTTCTTCACTTGAGCAGCAACTTGCTTGCCATTCTTCTTGAAGTCCCCCTTCTATCCCTTTGCCCTTTTCTTGAAACTAGTGGTCTTGTTAACCATCAACACTTGATGCTCTTTCTTGATTTCTACCTTCGTCGATTTCAGCATCACGAAAAGCTCGGGAATTACTTTCGTCATCCCTTGCATACTATAGTTCATCACGAAGTTCTACTAACTTGGTGATGGTGACTAGAGAATTCTGTCAATCACTATTTTATCTGGAAGATTAACTCCCACTTGATTCAAGCGATTGTAGTACCCAGACAATCTGAGCACATGCTCACTAGTTGAGCGATTCTCCTCCATCTTTTAGCTATAGAACTTGTTGGAGACTTCATATCTCTCAACTCGGGTATTTTTCTTGAAATATTAACTTCAACTCCTGGAACATCTCATATGGTCCATGACGTTCAAAACGTCTTTGAAGTCCTGATTCTAAGCCGTTAAGCATGGTGCACTAAACTATCAAGTAGTCATCATATTGAGCTAGCCAAACGTTCATAACGTCTGCATCTGCTCCTGCAATAGGTCTGTCACCTAGCGGTGCATCAAGGACATAATTTTTCTGTGCAGCAATGAGGATAATCCTCAGATCACGGATCCAATCCGCATCTTTGCTACTAACATCTTTCAACATAATTTTTCTCTAGGAACATATCAAAAATAAACACAGGGAAGCAACAACGCGAGCTATTGATCTACAACATAATTTGCAAAATACTATCAGGACTAAGTTCATGATAAATTTAAGTTCAATTAATCATATTACTTAAGAACTCCCACTTAGATAGACATCCCTCTAATCCTCTAAGTGATCACGTGATCCATATCAACTAAACCATGTCCGATCATCACGTGAGATGGAGTAGTTTCAATGGTGAACATCACTATGTTGATCATATCTACTATATGATTCACGCTCGACCTTTCGGTCTCCGTGTTCCGAGGCCATATCTGTTATATGCTAGGCTCGTCAAGTTTAACCTGAGTATTCCGCGTGTGCAACTGTTTTGCACCCGTTGTATTTGAACGTAGAGCCTATCACACCCGATCATCACGTGGTGTCTCAGCACGAAGAACTTTCGCAACGGTGCATACTCAGGGAGAACACTTATACTTTGATAATTTAGTGAAGGATCATCTTATAATGCTACCGTCAAACAAAGCAAGATAAGATGCATAAAGGATTAACATCACATGCAATCAATATAAGTGATATGATATGGCCATCATCATCTTGTGCTTGTGATCTCCATCTCCGAAGCACCGTGCTTGTGATCTCCATCTCCGAAGCACCGTCATGATCACCATCGTCACCGGCGCGACACCTTGATCGCCATCGTAGCATCGTTGTCGTCTCGTCAATCTTATGCTTCTACGACTATCGCTACCGCTTAGTGATAAAGTAAAGCATTACATGGCGATTGCATTGCATACAATAAAACGACAAAGATATGGCTCCTGCCAGTTGCCGATAACTCGGTTACAAAACATGATCATCTCATACAACAAATTATATCACATCATGTCTTGACCATATCACATCACAACATGCCCTGCAAAAACAAGTTAGACGTCCTCTACTTTGTTATTGCAAGTTTTACGTGGCTGCTACGGGCTTAGCAAGAACCGTTCTTACCTACGCATCAAAACCACAACGATAGTTTGTCAAGTTGGTGCTGTTTTAACCTTTGCAAGGACCGGGCGTAGCCACACTCGGTTCAACTAAAGTGAGAGAGACAGACACCCGCCAGTCACCTTTAAGCAACGAGTGCTCGCAACGGTGAAACCAGTCTCGCGTAAGCGTACGCGTAATGTCGGTCCGGGCCGCTTCATCTCACAATACCGCTGAACCAAAGTATGACATGCTGGTAAGCAGTATGACTTATATCGCCCACAACTCACTTGTGTTCTACTCGTGCATAGCATCAACGCATAAAACCAGGCTCGGATGCCACTGTTGGGGAACGTAGTAATTTCAAAAAATTTCCTACGCACATGCAAGATCATGGTGATGCATAGCAATGAGAGGGGAGAGTGTTGTCCACGTACCCTCGTAGACCGACAGTGGAAGCGTTATCACAACGCGGTTGATGTAGTCGTACGTCTTCACGATCCGACCGATCAAGTACCGAACGTACGGCACCTCCGAGTTCTACACACGTTCAGCTCGATGACGTCCCTCGAACTCCGATCCAGCCGAGTGTTGAGGGAGAGTTTCGTCAGCACGACGGCGTGGTGACGATGATGATGTTCCACCGACGCAGGGCTTCGCCTAAGCTCCGCAACGGTATTATCGAGGTGTAATATGATGGAGGGGGGCACCGCACACGGCTAAGAGATCTCAAGGATCAATTGTTGTGTCTCTGGGGTGCCCCCCTGCCCCTGTATATAAAGGAGGAAGGGGGAGGCAGCCGGCCAAGGGGAGAGGCGCGCCATAGGGGGGAGTCCTACTCCCACCGGGAGTAGGACTCCTCCTTTCCTTGTGGGAGTAGGAGAAGGGAAGGGGGAAGGAGAAAGAAGGAAGGGTGCGCCCCCCTTCCCTAGTCCAATTCGGACCAGACCATGGAGAGGGGTGCGGCCACCTTTTGAGGCCTTTCTCTCCTTTCCCATATGGCCCATTAAGGCCCAATACGAATTCCCGTAACTCTCCGGTACTCCGAAAAATACCCGAATCACTCGGAACCTTTCCGAAGTCCGAATATAGTCGTCCAATATATCGATTTTTACGTCTCGACCATTTCGAGACTCCTCGTCATATCGCCGATCTCATCCGGGACTCCAAACTCCTTCGGTACATCAAAACTCAATAAAACTGTCATCGTAACGTTAAGCGTGCGGACCCTACGGGTTCGAGAACTATGTAGACATGACCGAGATACTTCTCCGGTCAATAACCAATAGCGGGACCTGGATGCCCATATTGGCTCCCACATATTCTACAAAGATGTTTATCGGTCAGACCGCATAACAACATACGTTGTTCCCTTTGTCACCGGTATGTTACTTGCCCGAGATTTGATCGTCGGTATCTCGATACCTAGTTCAATCTCGTTACCGGCAAGTCTCTTTACTCGTTCCGTAACACATCATCCCGCAACTAACTCATTAGTCACAATGCTTGCAAGGCTTATAGTGATGTGCATTACCGAGTGGGCCCAGAGATACCTCTCCGACAATTGGAGTGACAAATCCTAATCTCGAAATACGCCAACCCAACAAGTACCTTTGGAAACACCTGTAGAGCACCTTTATAATCACCCATTTACGTTGTGACGTTTGGTAGCACACAAAGTGTTCCTCCGGTAAACGGGAGTTGCATAATCTCATAGTCATAGGAACATGTATAAGTCTTGAAGAAAGCAATAGCAACATACTAAACGATCGGGTGCTAAGGTAACGGAATGGGTCAAGTCAATCACGTCATTCTCCTAATGAGGTGATCCCGTTAATCAAATGACAACTCATGTCTATGGCTAGGAAACATAACCATCTTTGATTAACGAGCTAGTCAAGTAGAGGCATACTAGTGACACTCTGTTTGTCTATGTATTCACACATGTATTATGTTTCCGGTTAATACAATTCTAGCATGAATAATAAACATTTATCATGATATAAGGAAATATATAATACTTTATTATTGCCTCTAGGGCATATTTCCTTCAATAATCAACTCACAAATACTCATGGTGACATTGGAGTATCTGGGTGATATTAGAGTTGGTTGATGTGTATCATATGGTGTTATTTTAGTACGAACTCTTAGATAGATCGATTGGAAAGGATAACTTGGCGTTATTTTAGTACAAACTCTTGAATAGATTGATCGGAAAGGATAACTTTGAGGTGGTTTCGTACCCTATAAACAATTTCTTCTTATTTTCTCCGCTAGATAAGAACTTTAGAGTGATTCTTCATCGCACGTTGAGGGGTGGTTATATGATCCAATTGTATTAGCATTGTTGAGAGATTGCACTAGCGAAAGTATGAACCCTAGGCCTTATTTTCAAGCATTGCAATACCGTGTGTGCTCACTTTTGTTACTTGCTACCTTACTGTTTTTTATTTTTCCTATTATAAAAATCAATATCTACTATCATTACTACACTTGTATCACCATCTCTTCGCCGAACTAGTGCACCTATATAATTTACCATTGTATTTGTTGTGTTGGGGACACAAGAGACTCTTTATTATTTGGTTGCAGAGTTGTTGAGAAAGACCATCTTCATCCTATGCCTCCCACGGATTGATGAACCTTAGGTCATCCACTTGAGGAAAATTTGCTACTGTCCTACAAAACTCTGTGCTTGAAGGCCCAACACGAGTCTACAGGAACAAGTTGTGTAGTAGACATCAGTCAACCGCCGGTCGCTGACGACAACGGAGACGGATGCTCGCCGGCTACGGAGGAAGAACGCGAAGGCGCTCCGGCTTGCCATTGAGCAGTAGGAGCGCGACGCGGTGTAGGCAACGGTGGAGGTGGCTCGGGTGGCCGAGCTCAAGCGGCAGCAGGACAGGGTCGTCTGGTGGATGAATGGGCTCATCGTCCTCTCCGACTCCTCGTCCGACAATGATGACGACCACAACTCCACCTTTGATGACTTCAATGATCCACCACCTGCCGTGGACGCCTACAACCGCACCGACAGCCAAAAGGGCAAAGGCCCTGCGAGGAAGTGGTGATCCCGCTCCTCCTCCGTTTGTATTATCATTTTTTAGTTGTTTAAGTTTAGAACTTGTCCGGTGATGAATTGTTGTGATCTTTTGGATGATTTAAAGTGGGTTTATGTGCATTGCATTTTGTTGTCCGTTTGACGTCAATTTCGTTGAGGAAGTGGTGATCCTCCTCCTCCATTATATTATCATTTTTTAGTTGTTTAAGTTTAGAACTTGTCCGGTGATGAATTGTGGTGATCTTTTGGGTGATGTAAAGTGGGCTTATGTGCTTTGTTGTCTGATTGATTTTTGATGCCAATTTTGTTGTCACTTGTTTGATCACGTAAAGTAATTCATCATGTCATCATGTTACATGTATAGTATAGATAAGGGTGCCTGATATAAGATACGGTTGGTTGGGCGAGTCCGCGGACGTACATGGGGAATTTAAGGACTGCCCGGTCGAGCGAGTCTGCGGATGTATACGGGGCGGATTTGGTAGTGCGGGATTATATAGGTTGTTACAACCAGTTAGGGGAAGATTACGGGTTAGGATTATATAGGTTGTTACAACAAGTTAGGGGAAGATTACAGATTTGGATTATATAGGTTGTTACAACAAGCTAGGGAAAGATTACAGAGTAGTGGTATACACAGAAAGAGTTAAACGTATCTACTCGCCTATCGTTTCACATCACACACACCAACGTGAATACGTGATAGGCACAAACTGAGCAAGTGAGCAAGGTTTTGATGTGCGCTCCGTGTGCGTGTTCAGTTCATCACATGACGCTGCACCCAGCACTAGGCTCCTCCTCGTAGCACTGCGGCTGGTACGGATTCCTGCCGTACCCTCCGACGTACGCCCCGTACGCGCCGTGGTCGTACACGGGCCCGCCGTAGTACCCGCCGGCAGGTGCCCCTCCGGCGTACCCGTGTCCGTATGCGGGTGCGCTGTACCCCCACCCAGGGGCGGCCGGCCAGATGGACGGCGTGGCCATCGCCTGCGGCATCATCGTCATGCTAGGCGCCGACGTCGGCATCCGCACCGGCGCCATGGCCGTCATGGACGCCGGCTGCTGGCCGCGCGGGGCCTCATTCCGTGACATCGCCGTGGTAGTTACTACCTTCGGCTTGCCGCCGTGGCCGTTGCCGTGCCCATGTCCGTGTCCGTGTCCGTGGCCTTGGTCGTGGTGGCCGCGCCGATCGATCCGTTCGTCGTCCTCCATGCCGAACTGGACGTGCTTGGTCTTCTCCGGCTTGCCGCCGTGATTGTGACCGTGCGCTTGCGGGCCAGGGCCGTGCCGATCGATTCGTTCGTCGTCGTCCATGCCGAACTTGACGTGCTTGGTCTTCTCCGGCTTGCCGCCGTGACCGTGCGCTTGGGGGCCGGGGCCGTGGCCGTGGCCCTCCTTGCCGTGCTGCTTGGGCGCCACCTTGGCGCCGGGGTTCCCTCCGGCGACTTGTACGTCGGTGATCACCTTGCCAGCATCGGAGCAGAGCCTGTCGGCGACCTCCTCGGCGTCGAAGGAGCCGGACACCGTCACCGTGTTGCTCTTCTCGTCGTACGAGATCATCTTGATGTTTTCTCTGTCTGTTGATGCATGCAGAAACAGAAGTGAGTTGTCTAGTCCATGGATCAAGAATCTTTCTATTGCAATTTGCTCCTGATAGTATGTACTACAAGGTGATGCACAATTTGGGATCTCGGGGCACTTAACCTTGGAGCTTGCAGAGGACCTTTCTGATCTTCTTGTAGCATCGGTCGCAGTCAAGGTCGACTCTCATGATGATTGTCGACATCTGAAAGTAAAAAATATCTTGCGATTAGTCCAAACTAATTTCTTTTTAACAGCAGTCCAAACTATTTTTGTTTGTTACATTCCCTAAAAAACTTACTTTTTCAGTATCTATATAGACATAAAGGACAGAGAAAAATTAAGAGAGCTTTGGCCTGAACTGAATCTTGCAGTAGTTTTGTTTCATGAGAGAAGCAGAGGATGAGTGAATCAGAATCCTAATTTCCTGGGAATATTGACTACTTCTCCGGCCGACATATCCCCGGATCAACAACTAATAGCTACAGTACAAGCTAGGTAGTTGGTCAATTTATTTTAAAGAGGAAAGCATCTCGCTCGTTGCCTTGATCTCTACTTCACGTCTCCCACTTTGGTAGACAGGCCACAAAGCAATCAGTTATCCCACCAAGCGTTAGTCACAGTACACCAAAAGTACTGTACCGATCGTCTGAACATGGATCTACTAGCATTAGAGATCTTCTGCCTCGTTATAAAAAAAAGAGTTTCAATCGAGAGAGAGAGAGAGAGATAGAGAGTGAGGGAGAGCGAGAGAGTGAGTGTTTCAAGGCGCAAGGATTTTATAGCAGTTGATGAACTTTGATAGTGTTTGCGTGCGTACCAGGAGAAACTCGGAGCATGTAGGAAAAGACCCGCGCTAATGAAGAGAGCAGAGGTCTTACCTCCAAGGTTAGGTCCTGCCTTCTTCTTCGTGGTGATCGCTCGTGGCAAAGCAAGAAGAGCCAGCCAGCCGAGAGGGAGGCCGGCAGGAGGAAGAAGAGGTGAGGAAGCAAGACGAGAAAGAGAGAAAAGTGAGGGTGGATGCAGTGGCAGCTCTGGTTTTAAACTAGCTGGTGGCGCAGGCACAGGCTGACACGCATGATTGCATCGACGCTGCTAGCTCTCGGTGCTCGGTGGGCCGACCACCTTAAAACCAGCGGGATTTCATGCAGGAAATAAAATAGTAAAAGGGGGTGTGATCCAGAATGGCTTAGCTCACCGCCACCTTTCCACCCGCGAAACTGCTCTACACCTCCACCCGTAGCGCTCTCGCTGTAGCCGCTTTTCTGGCCCGCCCGGCGCGTAGTCCGTAATGTGTCGGCGAGCAAGGGCACTACGCTATGCGATAAGATTGAGGGAGTTTGATTAGGCTACTAGTACTAGTAGTACTACTACCACCACACCAGACTGCCATGATTTTCGATCTGGGTGGAGAAGTGGCGTCTTCCTTCCCCACCTCTCCCGCCTTTTCCCCACCATTCGCCGGGGAAGGAGGACGAGAAGAGCTGTCGCTAGCAGAGCTGCTGCTGCACTGTTGAGCTGCCGCGCTGTTGAGAGAAGCCGCTGTTCGAAAAGGAAACCAAATAAAGCTGTGGATAGTACCACCGCCCTGCCCTCGAGATGTTCGCGTGGTGAAAGTAGCACCATGTAGCGGTGCTCCACCTACTGTCTACTGAGTGAGTACTAGGATCATCCCATTGCAGGCAATGCAACGGAAGCCCGTGACGGTCGGTTTTGCTTCTTCCAGATCTGCCTTTGCTAGAACAGCGCCCAACTGACTCCCAGTTCAGGATGTTTGCACGTCGTCCATGCACGCTGTTTGCACGGAGTTGGAAATGTGTGTGGGCAAAGTTTTCTCTTTGTCTTCATTTAGCAGTCCCTCCTGCCAATGCATTGCACGGGCGCGCTTCAAGTGGGCGGACGCGCCTATGAAGGAACCCAAATACTTAGAAACGCAGCTGCGCTCTCTGGATGTTCCGAGCACACGTACTAGCCGACAAACTGCAAACGTCGCTCCCTTCCAAAAAAACAGCACACCGATACATCCCTTCCGCTATCCTTATCCCGGTCCCTCTCCAGAAAAAAGCCTTATCCCGATCCCTTTCCTCCTCTCAGAACGGAGGTGAAGAAGCACGGGAGCACACCGGAGCGTCGATGTGGAGGCGGCGGATCAGAGGAGCCGGCGAAGAGGTCGGCCAGGACGGGAATAGCAGCGCCACCGTCTCTTCCTCCCAAATTTTCAGTGCGGAGCTGGAGTAATGCCGTCGGCGTCGTGGTCGAGCCGTCAAGGTACCTCCTCTTCGCGCGCGCCGCGATTTGCCTTCTCATGCATGCTGGCTGCAAGGGTCTCAACCCCGCCGCCGGAGTCGTGAACGGGGTCTCCATATTGAGGGGTAGGGGACACGCACGAGAGAGAGAGCGGGAGGGCAATGGAGACGTCGATTTTTGCCGTCAATTAGAGGTAATGGCGCAGTAGCGCCTCCAAATCTAGGGTTGGTAATTCTAGTTTAGACGTATGTATTTTGGGGATAATCCTATTAGTTTGGGTGCTTAGGTATTGACGCACAACAGCCCTGGATTGCACAATAGATAGCTTTATTAGTAGCTCGTGCTTAGCATCATAGTCCATTAGTGTGCGTGTGTGGTAGCTGTAGAGCTTGGATCAGGCGCAAAGCAACCCTGGTTTGCATGCGACAGCAGGACCGGAGCTCACCTGCCGGCGGCGTGATGCGACGAACTGCACCGAAGAACACCTTTATGGACATGAAGACACCCCCATTCAATCTACAATTCTGCTACTTCTTTAAGGTGTGAGCATGGTCATTCCTTGCAAATTTTTATGGGTGCACACCACATGCTCGATCAACTGTCTCCATAGTTTGAACCAGCGGCCTTGTCCATATGCATGTCATATGTGCAACTTGCTATGCGACTATTCTTATGTCTACAATTGCATACTAGTAGTAGTATAAACAGTTAAACACCCATTAACTAGCGAAACTATTTCATATAAACCTAATATGATTTTGCCTCATAAATTGGATGTGTTTATTCCCACTACTAATCGAAGGGGTGTTCTCATGCCAGGGTGCGGGATGTGGGATGTCCACCCATCCGCAACTACTGGAAGAACACGCTGGCAGCGAGCGTCCCCAAGAGCAAGGGAGGAGATGATGTTGCAGCTCAAGGGGGCCTCACTACCTGAAGGTGAGCATGGATGGCGCCCATTTTCCCCCATCAAATTTGTACAAATTCGTTGCAGAGCAATGGACATTTGTGTTTGAATCAGTGGGTGAACTTTTTGCAATCAATAGATAGGCAGTTATGTGAATTATGGGGAGAAAGCAGTCCCTTGGATTTCTAGAAGAGTTGCCTCGTATTGTAATGCAGTTGCTTGATTTTGTTAGGACAGTTGTTTGGTTTTTGCTAGGCCAATTTTGCATTGTGTTTTAGGTAATGCGGTTGCTTCGATTGCTAGGACAGTTGTTTGGTTTTTGCTAGGCCAATTTTGCATTATGTTTTAGGTAATGCGGTTGCTTCGATTGCTAGGACAGTTGCTTGGTTTTCCTAGGACTGTTGCTTGGTTTTGCTAGAATAGTTTTTGCATTGTTTGTTTTTGTAATATAGTGGGATTTCTTTTGCTAGAGACAGTTGCTTTTCAATCTTGCTAGAACAGTTGTGTAGATTTTGCTAGGTTTGGGGGAGGGTAGTAGGAGTTGCTCACAGTGTGACGTCGAGCTGCGCTCGAGGGGGGGAGGGTAGTAGGATTTTTCTTTGCACAATTTGTTGCTTCAGTTACGAGCATTTGTTTTCCTGTAATATTCAACTAAAGTTGATTTGGTTTTACTGAATTCGTGGGGGGTTTATATTCAGTGATCTTCAGTCTACCTTTTTTACAAACGTTTTATTCTTAACCACAGAACAGAGACATCACCTGCATCATCCTACTTCTGAAAAAGCAACACAAAAAAGAGGTCAGTAGTGATAGAGCAACTTCGAACCAGAATAGAGCAACTGGCCATAAATCACAAAGCATCATAAAGTAAAACTTGTTGTGATTTGGGAAGAACTATCACACAACAAAAGCAACAAAAATACACAAAAAAGATACCAGAGTATGCCTACACTGTTTGGATGCCTTTTTCATGCACAATACATGAAAGATTACATAGTTGCCCACAAGCAACCATACAGTTCCCTAAAAGTATGTATCGAGTTGCCCAATCCTCGTGAACAGAAACATCATCAATACCATATTTTGGCCAATATCTAAAGCTTTTAGATATCTTTCAATTTGGTTTGTGTCATAGAGATGCGTTCAGAATTTCTTATCCTCGGGTGGGATCCCATGGTGCAATCGTAAATACTTGGCGAATGATCATAGAGGGGGGGGAGGGGTGAAGCTGGTCATGGGACATAACTAAAACCACAAAGTGTTTGTAGGGGATTAAGTTTTTCTGTGAACCCCTCCAAAAGCGAACATGTTTATATTCTTTATCCCTTTTTGTAGGTGCCATAGTTGCCCATGATCAACTATACAGTTGCCTAAAACCATATATCCAGTTGCCCAATCCTCATGAACAGAAACATCACCAAGACCATATTTTGGCCACTATCTAAAGGTTTTAGATACATTTCAATTAAGTTTGTGTCGTAGAGACC
Organism: Aegilops tauschii subsp. strangulata; assembly: GCF_002575655.3. Classification (NCBI taxonomy): domain Eukaryota; kingdom Viridiplantae; phylum Streptophyta; class Magnoliopsida; order Poales; family Poaceae; genus Aegilops; species Aegilops tauschii. The sequence goes on from NC_053038.3 coordinate 96,885,971, forward strand.
CGTCAAGAATTTTTTCTCCTCAGGGTGGGATCCCTTGGTGCGAGAATGATCTTAGAGGAGGAGGGGTGGTGCTGGTCATGGGGACATAATGTTTTTAGGGGACTAAGCTTATCTGTGAACCCCTTCAAAAATGAACATGTGTATGTTCTTTATTCCTCTTTTTTAGGTGTCAACTGGAGATACGAGGCACACGACTATGCGTGCGTGGGTGTGGTTGTGTGTAGTTGCCCAAGAAAAACAGTGAAGTTGTTTGAAAAACTCCACAAAGTTGCCTGCTAAATCACATCGTTGGGATCATAGGCAGCAACAAAACTGGGAGGAAGTTGCTTCATTTTAAGTAGTACGTAGGACATAAAGATTTTTTTTTTAATCTGCATATTTTTTGCTGTTAACAAAAATAGTTCCTAATTTTGTGTGGACAAAGATTGATTGTATTTGCATTGAACAAGCTTCTTACGTTTTTTTTGCATGGACAAAGTTGCTTATAGCACACAAGATAGTTGCTTAAAACCAGTATGTCTTTGCTGGGAGAAGGGACACATGCCTAGTCATTTTTGATATTATGCGACCGTGTTTTTTTGTTTTTACTTGTGTATTTAATGCACCTACATATGTGTTACTGTCACCTATATATGACATCCTCTTTGCTGTTTTTGTGGTTCTTTGTTTTTTTGCATAAAGGGTTGCCTGATATTACTGCAAGGATCTTATAGGGGCAACAACCCCTTTTTTAATGTCTGACACTAGTTGCTTCAAATTTTATCATGAGTTGCCTGAAATCACAGGCAAAGTTGTTGCATGTATTTTTTACTTTTGCATAGGAGGATGCATGATAATTTTTACTACAAGGAACTTATATGGGAGCAGACCTTTTTTACACGCCTGATAGTAATTGCTTCAAATTTTAATGAGTTGCCTGAAAATCACTAGTAAGTTTGCCTTGTGTGGTTTTACTCTTTTTGAAAACAGCATGATCTATGGTCCATACGTGCACAAACTGTTTTAAGGCTCTATACTTGCAGTACATAGTTGCCTAGCTTTTTGGTCATCTTTTTCAAGTTCTTACAGGAAATTGTAATTTTGCCCAACGGCTTATCTATGTGTGAAAGGAGACAAACCAAGTTTTTGTTGATCATCAACCTGTTTTTTTGGTTGTTCAAGTATCCCTGGTCATTAAAACAAGTGAAAGGGGAAGGAGGGGGAGGGGATGGAGAGGGGTGTGCGGGTTTCAGCCAGTTGTTTTTTTTCTACAATTTGATCGGTGCGTTTGAGGACGGGAGAAAGATGATCTGTTCAAAGCATCATGATTGCCAAGCTTTCTAGATCAAAAGGAGAGAGAGGATTCTGGAAACTGTTAGGTGGGAGGAGAGGAAGAAGGATGACATGCTGGGGTTGGATGCTTGGCGCTGGTAGCCAAGAAAAGGAGGAGAGGGGGACCAGGTGGGGTGCGTGGTTTGGGCGGGCATGCACTGGTTCGCGGGGACGTCACAGGAGGGGACTAGGCGCACTCTGTTCTTTACTTTTGTTGATGTATTTCCCAAAATGAACAACCTAGAATATGTATACCTAATTAAAAGGTATCGAGTTGCCCAATCCTCATGAACAGAAACGTCACCAAGACCATATTTTGGGCAATATCTAAAGGTTTTAGATACCTTTCAATTAGATTTGTGTCATAGAGACGCGTTAAGAATTTCAGAAAAATATACCAGAGTTTGCTCTGCACTGTACATGAAAGATAACATAGTTGCCCATAATCAACCATACAGTTGCCTAAAAGCATGTAACGAGTTGCCCAATCCTCATGAATAGAAACATCATTAGGACCATATTTCGATCAATATTTAATGGTTTTAGATACCTTCCAATTAGGTTTGTGTCAACAACTCAAAGCAACTCAACTAAAAGTAACTCGGTACTAAATTATCCCCATTCCGCGCGAGTGATGTTGGTCTTGACTCAAGTCGGTATACTCATGGTGGACGTTTATAGTGACTCCGGTATGTGATAGCGTTATCCGACCTTGCCAGTGAAACATTCAACGGCTAATACGATGAGAAGGTCGCGATAGTTACCTCTATGGTCTAGACCAATGAAGAGTTGTGATACGATGTAGTAGACGATGTACTCGTATGACGTACAAGTGGTTGCACAATCCCCATTTCCGATGAACTTGCTTGATATAGACGAGGGCCATGCGACGACGCGGTGTGCAACAGAGTGTGATGCCTTGGTTCTGAGGGGTGATGCTCGCTTCATTTTGTGGTAGTAGTGATGGTCGTCGCAAGAGGTATGGGTCTTGTGCCATAGTGATCAATGATTCATCGTGGAGGAGGTTGCAAGGGACGCGATCTAGCATGTGCCTCAAAAGGGAGGGACACGAGAGATGTAGTCTGGCATCGGGGCCGTTAGATTGGTCGGCCTGGCTCCCGGACAACGGTGCTAGTGAGCGGTACACCAGGTGACCGGATGGATCATCTAGCGAGGTGGCGTTCGGCACGGTACACTTAGGAGCACACGGACGAATCGGTTGATGGGCAGTTGCAGGCGTGTAAGAAAACGTAGCAAAGAAGCAAGCCAGCACACGTGTGTGCGAGGCATCATCGACCAACTACTTTGCCATGCACACGTAGTCACGTACTAGATGGCTTAGCTGCTGCCTGATGGATGTATGTGAATGGATGGATACATGGCGGGTAGGGTGCTGATTGCGCCTGCTAGAAACGCATGCATCGCGCGGCCGTTCTATTCAAGGCACCCGTGGGGGAGGGTGCGCTCGAATCAACGAGCCAACGCAGCGGCGCTCCGTATCCGGGTCCATTTGATTCAACCTAAATACTTCACAGTGGAGCTGCGCCGGATGGACGCGGCAAGCGCACGCGCTAGATGACAAAACTAGTTTGCTATCTGTAATAAACGCGTTATCCACTGGGTAGTGTAAAGCGCATGCATGTGCCAACGTCATCTATTTATTCTGTTTCAAATTTTCAAAAAGCTACAACTTTACCGAGTGTCAGAACGCAGAACCGTTTTCACTGCAGGGTTCCTCGCGACGAGCTCTTCAAAACTAGATCCCATATGAATATGTTTTGATGATTTTTTTCGAAAGCAACTTTGATGCTAGATGAAGCAACATTAGTGTTAAACATGAGCAAATCTGATGCTAGATGAATTGCACCGTGTGTATAACTAACTTCGCCTAGTAGCCACCTAGTTAGTTGTGTGCAACAGTGTAATAGGGGGGTCACCATGATTTCTAAGTTGCATACATTGGAAAATAAGTTGTGGATTGTTTAGTTGCCTATCATACTGTGAAAATTTCTTACCGTAGAGTGGAAACTCTAACATGGCTTATAAGTTGTCTACCGCAGAAACCAGGTTGCCCTTTCACTACGAAGTTGCCTATGAGTGATCCTCAATTTCTTACAATACTATGAAGTTGTCCATCAAGGGACCTAAGTTGCCTACAATATCGAAAAGTTTTTGTGGGATTTAAGTCATCTATCATGATTTCAAATTTTGAACTATGTGGGGATGGGTGGTATGAGATGTGTTTTCCTTTTCTAGGGGAGTCTGCCCGCCAACGCTATTAAGCACACGGATGTTGGCTAGCCAGGTCCTGACGAGCTCTTCAAAACTATACCCACATGAATACGTTTTGATGATTTTTCTTTCAGAAAGCAACTTAGACGCTAGATGAGACAACTTTAGTGCAAAACAGAAGCAACTCCACTCCAATTTAAAGTAACTAATTACCAACAATGAGCAACTAACTAGTAATAGAGAATAACCTTGAACAGAGGTAGACAACATCATATCACCTTTATAAGCAACTTTCTTTCTACGAGAGACAACTTTAGTGCAAAAAATAGGCAACTTCACTACACTTTCTCCTAATTAATTTTCTCTAACATTCTCCTAACTTCCTCACGGGTACTTCTAAGTTGCATATTCTCCTAGCTTTCTCACTGGTACTTATAAGTTGCATATTGTTGATTCTAAACGGCCTATAATACTATGAAGTCATCTACCATTGATACTCTTGTATCTGCTATTGCTAACTACGATAGGCAACTTGGTGCTCAATTTTGGCAACTTTTAGAGTGTTTGCATGCAACTTAGAAAAACAATGGTAAACCACTTCACAATATTGTAGGCAACTATTTTTGCAAAGTTAGGCAACCGAGAAGCAATGATAGACAACTAATTACCAATAGTAGGAAACTAGGCATCAATTGGTAGGCAAGTTACAATATTTATAGGCAACTGCACATCAATTGTAGGCAACTAACTATCAAATAATAGGCAAATGAGCAACCATGCATGATAGGCAAGTTGGGATAGTGTTAGTAAAATTCACAGGTACACATAGTGTAGTGAAGTTGTTTTGTATGTAGCACTAAAGGGGCGTTATGTTTTGTCTGATTTTTCTTGTTTTTACGCCAACAAACCTAATAGGAAGTCCTACTAGGGCAAAGAGAAGAAGTTGCTTCTCTATAGCACGATAGTTGCCTCCTTCACACCCAAAGTTGCCCTAAAAAAGTATCCAGTTGCCCACAGTCAACCATACAATTGCCTAAAACAAAGTATCCAGTTGCCCACAATCAACAAATAGTTTGCCTAAAACCATGTATCCAGTTGCCCAATCCTCACGAACAGAAATATTTTATCAAGACCATTTTTTGATAAATATCTAAATGTTTTAGATACCTGTAATTAAGTTTGGGTCATAGAGGGGGAGTCAAGATTTTCCCCTCCTCGGGTGGGATCCCTTGGTGCGACCGTAGAGGGGAGCGGGTGGAACATACCTATATATGTTGTCTCTACTAGTTGTTTTTGTGGTTCTTTTTTTTTTGCACAAGGTTTGCATGATGTTACTGCAAGGAGCTTATGGGGCAGCAACCCCTCTTTTAATGCATGACACTAGTTGCTTCAAATTTTGTAAGAGTTGTCTGAAATCATAGCAAAGTTGTTGCATGTTTTTTACTTTTGCATAGGGGATGCATGCTATTTTTTACTGCAAGGAACTCATATGGGGCAGCAGACCTTTTTTACATGCCTGATAGTAGTTGGACTCATTGGATGGCTAAAAGTGTCTAGAGAGGTCGATTTCGATATTTGGGGCGTTTTGGTGATCCACGTTGGAGTTGTCTTTATGTTAGGTGATTTAGAGGTGAAACTAGTCAATTGATAGTCATGGTAACCGACTTAAAAGGATCCTCCGTTGATAGGTAGTCATACTAGGAAAAAGGAGTTGCTTTTCTATAACACTAAAGTTGCTCGGAAAAAAAGTTCTTCGAAACCTACTCATATGGGATCTAGTTTTGAAGAACTCGTCGCGAGAAACCCACCGGTAAAAACGGATTTGAATTTTGACATTCTAATCAAAAGTTACAAGTTTTTAAAGTTTTTGATCCCCTAATAAATGCAGGTGGGAGCTGGCGCGGGAGGTTTTTCCTTTTCTAGACTGTCCTGACGCCGCGTGCGGTAAAACTTTCCTTTTGGGGAGGGCGCTCGCTGACCTGAAGAGGCGCTCGTGCGCCAGGTAGCCAGGTCCAGGAAGGAAAGCAACTGTCGTTAAGCAAGCGATGGGGGGCTCAGAATTGCAAGATCTTTATGCCGGACAATGTACCACTAGTCGTGTATAAATCGTTTGGCCGCCCCAAAAGCTCTTTCTTTTACAGCACCGATTATGAGTTTGTAACCAGGATCAGCAATTCCTTTTTGTAGGCGTTGTTTCCGCATATATTGTGTGTAGGCTTTCTTGCAGAAATAATTTGAAGACGCTATCGTGAGGCACATCTAATATATATGTTTTTTGCGAAAAATATCAGATCTATTATGAAGATTCATCGGAAGTATAAAGAAACTCAAACATAATAAAAATTACATCGAAGTTCATGGACAACCGAACGACCATTGTCGCCACCAGAACGAGCCGCCGACGCGTAGCTGTCGCTGTCAGAACGAGCCGCCGACACACCATCATCACCGCTCCCATACCGGAGCCGGCATGTCCTTGTCGATGACAGTCGGGAAGTCTTCATGCACATGCCCCTAAGGACCAGCGTTCGGGGGCCGCAGTAGTCGCCGTTGAATCCTTGAATCGGTTTGAAGAATCTAACACCAAATCTCGCGGTTACGTACGTGCGCCGAGAAACTCTAACCTCGCCGCTTCGAGGAGCTGGCAGGAATCTTCGCCGGAGCTCCGTCTAATCCGTGCCGACGAACGAACTTGAGGAGGATCGGAGCCCGAAAGCCAACTCAAAGAAGAAACACCGCCATCCGTCTGAGCGCCGCACTTGCGAGAACTAAAACCCTACTATATAAGCCGAGGCACTAGAAATACTCCCCCCGTCACCGGCCGCCGGAGCTTCAGACGGAGGGGAGGCGAATCCACGGGCTTGTGGGCTCCACCCATGTCTCCGTTGCATACATACAGCGGCAGTAGTAGCAGATTACTTAGCTACGAAGGCAACAACAGTAAGTTGGCAAGACTATTTTGATTTTCTATCTCTACTCCTAATGGACGAGTTGGTGAATGGTCTCCGCGGTTTATTTTCGCTGGGTTTTATCGTCTCTCCTCCCACCATCCCCTCCCACCCTGGTCCGCGGTTTATTTTTGCTGGTTTTTCTTCGTCTCTCCTCCCACCACCCCCTCCCACCCTGGTCCATCGATTTATTTTTCTCTCCACTCTTTATTACAACCAGAACTTTCCTAACGTATAACAAATCACGGATCTAACTTCCTTAAATTATGCAAATCAATCGATTCCTTTTATTGGTTCAATTTGTCTTAGGAAACAAATAACAGATTTTCAGAAAACAAATAATACATTTTAATCTAACTTCCTTAAATTATGCAAATCAATCGATTCCTTTTATTGGTTCAATTTGTCTTAGGAAACAAATAACAGATTTTCAGGAAACAAATAATACATTTTAATCTAACTTTCCTAACTTATCTAAATCAATTGATTTCTCTTATTAGTGAAATTTGTTTTAGGAAACAAATAACAGTCACGTCACAACTTTCCTCCCAATAAATAGTTTCTTAACATTTGCAAACTTTCCTAATCAGACACGTCACAAACGGGCAGGTACTGATATCACGTTACCAAACAATAAAACCCCATTTGCATAGAAATCAGTTCAAAATTCCTAACTTTACTAAATTTTTACCTTTCCTTGATAACAACCAATATTTCCTATGTTTTCCACCTATTGAAGGAAATCACCCCTCCATCGATATTAGCATTTTTTTGAACTGAGATCTCCGGGTTATGATTTTTTTTCGATTCTTTCCAATTGTGACATCTCCTTCCACTCCGGCTCCTTCTCGCATAAACACCTCCACCACAGCCAGGTGACACCGCCCCAGACCTCCTGCCTCTCCACACCTTCTCCGCCACCTCCTTCTCGTACTCCATTAACAATCCCTTCGCCACATTTTTCCACGGCGGTGTTGAGGGCATGGCGCAGCAGCGTACCAGTGGTAGAGCAGCGCATAGCAGCAGGAAGCAACACGCAGCAGGCGAAGCGAGCGGCCGACGGTGGAGGGCAGAAATGCGGCCGGCGTGGCTGAGGGGGCGGTCGGCAGAAGATGGCCACGACTGGAGGCGGCGTGAGGCAGGGGCGCGACAGCGGGGCGAGCGAAGGGATAGGCGCCAGCAGACGGGGCGAGCGCAGCCAGCGAGAGTGTGGCGCGCGACCAGAGTGTGTGTCGCGCGGGGCACAGTGGTGCGGTGGCTACGGTGAGCGCGACGGCAGCGGCGGGCGCGACCGACGCGGTGTAGCACGGGCGTGCGCATGGAGAGGGAGTGGCCCCGCGGGCGCGGAAGAAGAGCGGCAGGCTCGGGCATGGGCATGCATAGGAGCGGGCATGTGCCACGGGGTCAATCCGAGGAGCTCGGTGGCTACCCCTGTAATGGCCATGGCGGACGGCGGTTCTCGGCCACGGCGAAATACCTAACGAGAGCAAACGAGAGGGGAAACAGGGGAAAGGCAAGAGGAGATCATGGTGGTGTCAATGCCTCCCTAGGGGAAGACATGGGAGCTAGGGGCGGCGCGGATCGAATGGCAATGTCGCGGTGGCCCAAGGTTGAGGAAGACGGCACCGACGTCGATGCAGGGGTGCTGGACTTGATCTCGTTGGCGTAGATGATGTAGCGAAGGCGTTCGGAGCTCCTCGACAAGCTCCTAGCCCGCAGGGAGGGCAGTGGCCATGTGGACGGGGTCGGTCATGGTGGCCGTGGCGTCTGACTTCGTCCAAATCGACGGGATCGAGCGAGCGAGGAGGAGAAGTGGATTTGGGAGGGGGCGTCGAGGAGGAGTGAAGCCATGGGGGCAGGGAAGGAAGGGTGTCACCCTTATCCATTCCCCTTCGATGCCAACGAGGTGGTCGGGCGGGAGCCCGACTCTGTAGCGACGCGGCTCGGGGAACAGGAGAAGACGACCGTGCAGGGACTGGACGGCTGAGCCGGTTCTGTGGCAAGGCCCGGGGGGCAGGGCGAATCCCCTTTTACATCGTCCTTTTGGTTTTTTTAATGTATTCTAATCTGTTTCTCCTTTTTAACACCGTTTTCTATTTATTCTTATCAACTAATGATCTCTACTCCTAATGTCTCAGTTGGTAGTCTCCGTTCCGGGTTTATTTTCGTCCCACCTCCCGAGTGAGGGAGAGGGGGAGAGAGAGTGAGGAAGAGGGAGGGAGAGGGTGTGTGTGTGAGAATTTGATGGTAAAAAAGGTCGTCAATGTCACTTAATATGTATGAGAATATTAAATGTAATATTAACATAATTGATATTGAACTTTTAAAGTTAATGTGGCCCCGTTGCAACGCACGGGCGTTCTTATAGTTATTGTAGGTCAGCACTGACGTTGATTGGTAATTGACGTCAGTGCATGCGTACCTAGGTCGGTTCAGTGTCCTATATAAGGACTGACTCTTTTCGGTTGTAACTCATTCCATTCCAAGCCAAGAGCTAATACAACAACTACTACTAGATACTCTCCTTCGTGTGTGTGTGTGTGTGTGTGCGCGCGTGTGTACTACAGTAGTGAGTGTGTTCTTCGCTAGTGTGTTTGAGTACAACAAGCAAAGAGAGAGATGAGTAGTCAGTAGCTCCAGCTAACCATTGGTATCAGAGCCTTAGGTTACGTCGAAGCATATGCCGAAAGAAGGCGTCGCCGACGACGGCTCCAAGACGGCCGAGTAGAGCTCGGCTGAGGAGGTCCGTGCAGCGGACACGCTCGCGCTGCGAGGCATGCCGGGAGACGAATTAGGTGTGCCACGCTTCATGCGAGATGTGGGCATGCCCAGTACCTCCTTCCCTCTCCTCACGCGGACCAACTACCCCAGTTGGTCGCTCCTGATGAAAGTCATCATGGAGGCGCGACATATGTGAAAAGCCGTGGAAACCGGCGATGTCGAGTACGAGGAGGACCGGCTGGCGATGGAGGCAGTCTTGCGCTCCGTCCCACTGGAGATGGTGCTCACCCTTGGAGCCAAAAAGATGACCAAGGAAGCATGGGACATCATCAAGACTCTGCGCATCGGCGTGGAGCACGTACGGGAGTCGAAGGCCCAGACCTTGCGCCTTCAGTACGAGGAGATCCGGTTCAAGGCCAGTGAACAAGTCAACCACTTTGCCTTGCGGCTGCAACAAGATGGCGATTCTCAAGAGGAGATCCGGTTCAAGGCCGGTGAACAAGTCAATGAGCTCGCAACGCTTGGAGATCCCATCGACAACAAGATGGTGATTCTCAAGTTCCTCCGCGTTGTCCCCAGGCACAATACAAGCAACTGGCCTGGTCCATTGAGAGCTTGGTGGATCTCTCCACCATGACGGTCGAGGAGCTGGTAGGGAGGCTCAAGGTCGTCGAGGAGCATGACGACGGAGCCGGCAACCATGCCGGTGGTGAACTACTGCTCACCAGGGAGCAGTGGGAGGTGCAACTTGAGTAGCACGGCCACTACGACTCTTCTGGCAGTGGGGGAGGCGCCCCCACGGGAAGCAGAGCAAGCGGCAGAGGCGGAGGCCGTGCCTAGAGCGGCGGTAGAAACCGCGGTTGAGGGAGTCCTGGACTAATGGGTCATCGGGCGTCCGGCCTATTGGACATGGGCCGGACTGATGGGCTGTGAAGATACAAGACCGAAGATTCTCACCCGTGTCCGGATGGGACTCTCCTTCGCGTGGAAGGCGAGCTCGGCGTCCTGATATGAAGATTCCTTTCTCTGTAACCGACTTTGTACAACCCTAGTCCCCTCCGGTGTCTATATAAATCGGAGGGCTTAGTCTGTAGAGGCAAGAATCATACTCATAGTCATACAGGCTAGACTTTTAGGGTTTTAGCCATTACGATCTCGAGGTAGATCCACTCTTGTAATACTCATATTCATCAAGATCAATCAAGAAGGAAGTAGGGTATTACCTCCATAGAGAGGGCCCGAACCTGGGTAAACATCGTGTTCCCTGTCTCTTGTTACCATCGACCTTAGACGCATAGTTCGGGACCCCCTACCCGAGATCCGCCGGTTTTGACACCGACATTGGTGCTTTCATTGAGAGTTCCGCTGTGACGTCGAAGACAGGATTGATGGCTCGCCTTGTTATCAAGGACAGTATCACCACCGGAGGTGCCCTGACTTCAGGCCAAACCCTCCGGCTGGGCGGCTTCACCATGACCGCCCTACGGCCGTTAAGCCGACGATGACTTCTCGGGTCATCGAAAACCACCTCCGTGTTAGCTCCGAATACTCTAAGCAGATGGATCCGGCTGAGTTATCGTCCTTGAGCGAGCTCCTAGATCGCATCGCCTCCCTGGGGGTCGCTACAGACTACGATCGGATTGGGCTTAAACCCGACCAGAGAGAAATTAAATCTCCGCCGATCACCACCAGATAGCGGTAGTTGATTAGCAAGACGACAACTCTCCCTCTATATTGAGGATGAATTGTGTTCGGATTTCTGAGCTCAAAGAACCGGACACCTGCCTTCGGAAAGACATAGCCCGCCCTCCGAACCTAGAATCGGACGACGGGCCCAAAAAATCAGTTAATATCCCGGAGCCCAAGCTATTAAGTTCGAAAGTTCTTCACACTCCGGATTCCAAATTGGGTCAGGGTTCGGATTTAAAGCCACCCACCCACCCAGATAGGCGCGATCTCATGTACATACGTCAGCAGTCTCAGGAAACAGTCCATCACTTTTGGGCCAGATTCCTCCTTGGCAAAGACAAGATTAAAGATTTCCGCGACGAAGACGCGATCTCAGCATTCTGCAATCATTGCGCGGACGAAGGACTCCTCAACGCCATCAATCGCCGTCGCGCATTTCACTTCGCTGACTTGGCAACCATCGTACAGAAGTACTGCGCAATGGAAAGCGCCTGGAAAACACAGGCAGCTCTCTGGGAACCACCGGTTTCCACTCAACCCTTCGTCCGGGCAAAAAGGGTGCACCCTCGCGGCGCACCAGATCCAATAGTAAAGAAATCTAAGCACATCATGGGGCGCGATGACGACCCCCCCCCCCCCCCCCGTATTGACAGTCTTCGAGACTTTCGCTTCAAACAATCAACGTAAAAGGGCTTTCCGCAACCTCGCCGAAGTCTGCCAAGTCGCAGCAATAAACCCTTGGAACGACATGGCCATAACTTTCAACGCCAGTGACAAACCAAAATTCCGGACAGTCCGGGCACCAGCAGCCTTGGTCCTTGATCCAATTGTGGACGGATTCCGGCTCACCAAAGTGCTCATGGACGGCATGCTACCTCTTGAGCACTGCGTTGGTTTTCCCTTGAAGAGGAAAGGGTGATGCAGCAAAGTAGCGTAAGTATTTCCCTCAGTTTTTGAGAATCAAGGTATCAATCCAGTAGGAGGCCATGCACGAGTCCCTCGCACCTACACAAACAAATAAATCCTCGCAACCAACGCAATAAAGGGGTTGTCAATCCCTTCACGGCCACTTACGAGAGTGAGATCTGATAGATATGATAAGATAATATTTTTGGTATTTTTATGATAAAGATGCAAAGTAAAGAAAGCAAAATAAAGACGACGCTAGAAATAACTTGTTGACGGGAGATTAATATGATGGAAAATAGACCCGGGGGCCATAAGTTTCACTAGTGGCTTCTCTCAAGAGCATAAATATTACGGTGGGTGAACAAATTACTGTTGAGCAATTGACAGAATTGAGCATAGTTATGAGAATATCTAGGTATGATCATGTATATAGGCATCACGTCTGAGACAAGTAGACCGACTCCTGCCTGCATCTACTACTATTACTCCACACATCGACCGCTATCCAGCATGCATCTAGAGTATTAAGTTCATAAGAACAGAGTAACGCTTTAAGTAAGATGACATGCTGTAGAGGGGTAAACTCATGCAATATGATATAAACCCCATCTTGTTATCCTCGATGGCAACAATGCAATACGTGCCTTGCTGCCCCTACTGTCACTGGGAAAGGACACTGCAAGATTGAACCCAAAGCTAAGCACTTCTCCCATTGCAAGAAAGATCAATCTAGTAGGCCAAACCAAACTGATAATTTGAAGAGACTTGCAAAGATAACAAATCATACATAAAAGAATTCAGAGAAGATTCAAATATTGTTCATAGATAAACTTGATCATAAACCCACAATTCATCGGTCTCAACACACACACCGCAAAAGAAGATTACATCGAATAGATCTCCACAAGAGAGGGGGAGAACATTGTATTGAGATCCAAAAAGAGAGAAGTAGCCATCTAGCTAATAACTATGGACCCGAAGGTCTGAGGTAAACTACTCACACATCATCGGAGAGGCTATGGTGTTGATGTAGAAGCCCTCCGTGATCGATGCCCCCTCCGGCGGAGCTCCGGAAAAGGCCCCAAGATGGATCTCACGGGTACAGAAGGTTGCGGCAGTGGACTTAGGTTTTTGGCTCCGTATCTGGTAGTTTGGGGTTACGTACGTATATATAGGAGGAAGAAGTACGTCGGTGGAGCAACGTGGGGCCCACGAGGGTGGAGGGCGCGCCTAGGGGGGTAGGCGCGCCCCCCTACCTCGTGCCTTCCTGGTTGATGTCTTGATGTAGGGTCCAAGTCATCTGGATCACGTTCGTTCCGAAAATCACGTTCCTGAAGGTTTCATTCCGTTTGGACTCCGTTTGATATTCTTTTTCTACGAAACTCTGAAATAGGCAAAAAACAGCAATTCTGGGCTGGGCCTCCGGTTAATAGGTTAGTCCCAAAAATAATATACAAGTGTATAATAAAGCCCATTAATGTCCAAAACAGAATATAATATAGCATGGAACAATAAAAAATTATAGATACGTTGGAGACGTATCACGGCGGCAGCGGATTAAACCTCATCTACGAGGATACGCTCAATAAAATGGAAATTGACAGGAGCCGCATCGAGCAAAGTAGCACGACCTTCCAGGGAATCATTCCTAGTCGGGAGGCGCGATGCGCGGGAAAAATCACACTCGACGTGGTATTCGGCACACCGGAGAATTATCGGTCTGAAGAGATAACCTTCCAAGTGGCTCCTTTCAACAGCGGATATCACGCCTTACTGGGGCGAGACGCATTTACGTGCTTCCAAGCTATACCTCATTACGGGTACGTGAAGCTCAAGATGCCCGGGCCAAACGGTGTCATTACTCTTGCCAGTGATCCGGATATAGCACTCCGCGCCGAAAATACAACCGCATCCCTGGCCCTCGAGGCATTGTCTGGAATACTCGCGGCCGAAGAGCTAACCGCGCTGCGCTCTACTATGGATAGGGATGATGTAATCCTGGACAAACGACCCAAATCCACCTCCTTTAAACCAGCAGATGAAATAGTCAAATTTCAAGTCCACCCGACGGATCCCAAGAAGGCAGCATCCATCGGAGCACAACTCGACCCAACGGTCGACGCTGCACTATGAGAGTTCCTGCGCGAGAACTGGGACATATTCGCCTGGCACCCTTCTGATATGCCAGGAATCCCACGCAGATTGGCCGAACACAGCCTCAATATATTAAAGGGACATAAACCGGTCAAGCAAACACTGCGGCGTTTTTCCGAACCAAACGACAAGCCATGGGGGAGGAGCTAGCCAAGTTACTTGAGGCCGGATTCATCAGAGAAATAAAACACACGGACTGGCTAGCAAACCTGGTGATGGTACCAAAGAAGGATAAATCCTGGCGCCTATGCGTTGATTTCAAAACCCTCAACAAGGCCTGCCCTAAGGATCCCTTCCCCCTCCCTCGCATCGATCAGATTATTGTTGCAACCGCATGACATGACTCACTGTGTTTCCTCGACGCATACAGCGGATACCACCAAATCAAGATGAAGGAGTCCGACCAAGCCGCAACGGCATTCATTACCCCATATGGGCCTTTCTGCTTCAACACTATGCCTTTCGGGCTCAAAAACGTTGGCGCCACCTACCAACGCATGATTCAAACATGCCTGGAGAAACAGATCGGCAAGACAGTTGAAGCATATGTGGATGACGTCGTCATCAAAACCAGGCACGTCGAGTCACTTATAGATGATTTACGTCTCACATTTGACAACCTCCGTACATACGACATCAAGCTCAATCCAGAAAAGTGTGTTTTCGGCGTCCCTGCCGGAAAGCTGCTGGGCTTCATTGTTTCCAATAGGGGAATTGAGGCAAATCCAGCCAAAATCCGAGCTTTGTCACAATTGGCTACACCAACAGACCTTAAACATGTCCAAAAACTCGCGGGATGCATGGAAGCTTTAAGCCGCTTTATCTCCAGATTGGAGAAAAAGTATTGCCACTCTACTGCCTCCTCTGACGCACCGACCACTTCGAATGGACGGATGCGGAAACGGCCGAACTGGAGGAAATAAAGGCCCTTTTAGCGAGCAACCCAATCCTGGCCGTGCCGAACGTCGGCGAACCCATGCTACTATACATATCGGCAACACACCAAGTGGTGAGCGCCGTGCTCATCATCGAGCGAGAGCAGGACGGACACAAATTCCCGCTTCCGAAACCGGTATACTACGTATCCACTTGTTGGAAATATGCCCTAGAGGCAATAATAAAATGGTTATTATTATATTTCCTTGTTCATGATAATTATCTATTGTTCATGCTATAATTGTGTTATCCGGAAATCGTAATACATGTGTGAACACATAGACCATAACATGTCCCTAGTGAGCCTCTAGTTGACTGGCTCGTTGATCAATAGATGGTTACGGTTTCCTGACCATGGACATTGGATGTCATTGATAACGGGATCACATCATTAGGAGAATGATGTGATGGACAAGACCCAATCCTAAGCATGGCACAAGATCGTGTAGTTCATTTGCTAAAGCTTTTCTAATGTCAAGTATCATTTCCTTAGACCATGAGATCGTGCAACTCCCGGATACCGTAGGAATGCTTTGGGTGTACCAAACGTCACAACGTAACTGGGTGGCTATAAAGGTGCACTACAGGTATCTCCGAAAGTGTCTGTTGGGTTGGCACGGATCGAGACTGGGATTTGTTACTCCGTATGACGGAGAGGTATCTCTGGGCCCACTCGGTAATGCATCATCATAATGAGCTCAATGTGACTAAGTAGTTGGTCACGGGATCATGCATTATGGAACGAGTAAAGTGACTTGCCGGTAACGAGATTGAACGAGGTATTGGGATACCGACGATCGAATCTCGGGCAAGTAACATACCGATTGACAAAGGGAATTGTATACGGGATTGCTTGAATCCTCGACATCGTGGTTCATCCGATGAGATCATCGTGGAACATGTGGGAGCCAACATGGGTATCCATATCCCACTGTTGGTTATTGGCTAGAGAGCTGTCTCGCTCATGTCTACATGATTCCCGAACCCGTAGGGTCTACACACTTAAGGTTTGATGGCGCTAGGGTTATAAGGAAGATTTGTATGTGATTACCGAATGTTGTTCGGAGTCCCGGATGAGATCTCGGACGTCACGAGGAGTTCCGGAATGGTCCGGAGGTGAAGATTTATATATGGGTAGTCATCATACGGTCACCGGAAATATTCGGGGGTATACAGGTATTGTACCGGGACCACCGGAGGGGTTCCGGGGGTCCACCGGGAGGGTCCACCTGCCCCGGAGGGCCTTATGGGCTGTAGGTGGAAGGGAACCAGCCCCTAAGTGGGCTGGGCGCCATCCCCCCTAGGGCCCATTCGCCTAGGGTTGGGGGGGGGCCTAAAGGGGGCGCCCCCTTGCTTGGGGGATAAGCCCCCTCCCCCTTAGCCGCCGCCCCTTCCCCTCTAGATCTCATCTAGAGGGGTCGGCCCCCTTCCCCCTTCTCCCTATAAATAGAAGGGTGGAGGGAGGGCTGCAGCACCACATCCAAGGCGCAGCCCCTCCCCTCCCCATCACCTCTCCCCCTCCGCGTGAGCTTGGCGAAGCCCTGCCGGAGAACTGCCACTCCATCACCACCACGCCGTCGTGCTGCTGTTGGAGCCCTCTTCCTCAACCTCTCCCTCCTCCTTGCTGGATCAAGGTGTGGGAGACATCACCGGTCTGCACGTGTGTTGAATGCGGAGGTGCCGTTGTTCGGCGCTAGGATCGGAATCCACCGCGATCTGAATCGCTACAAGTACGACTCCCTCATCCGCGTTCTTGCAACACTTTCGTCTCGCGATCTTCAACGGTACGAAGATGCACTCCCCTCTCTCTCGTTGCTAGTTACTCCATAGATTGATCTTGGTGATGCGTAGAAATTTTTTAATTTCTGCAACGATCCCCAACAGTGCATCATGAGCTAGGTCTATGCGTAGTTTATATGCACGAGTAGAACACAAGTTGTTGTGGGCATCGATTTTGTCAATTTACTTGCCGTTACTAGTCTTATCTTGATTCGGCGGCACCGTGGGATGAAGCGGCCCGGACCGACCTTACACGTACGCTTACGTGAGACAGGTTCCACCGACTGACATGCACTAGTTGCATAAGGTGGCTAGCGGGTGTCTGTCTCTCCCACTTTAGTCGGATCGGATTCGATGAAAAGGGTCCTTATGAAGGGTAAATAGAAATTGGCATATCACGTTGTGGTTTTGGCGTAGGTAAGAAACGTTCTTGCTAGAAACCTATAGCAGCCACGTAAAAATTTGCAACAACAATTAGAGGACGTCTAACTTGTTTTTGCAGCATGTGTCATGTGATGTGATATGGCCAGAAGAATGTGATGAATGATATATGTGATGTATGAGATTGATCATGTTCTTGTAATAGGAATCACGACTTGCATGTCGATGAGTATGACAACCGGCAGGAGCCATGGGAGTTGTCTTAATTTATTTATGACATGCGTGTCAACTAAAATGTCATGTAATTACTTTACTTTATTGCTAACCGTTAGCCATAGTAGTAGAAGTAATAGTTGGTGAGACAACTTCATGAAGACACGATGATGGAGATCATGATGATGGAGATCATGGTGTCATGTCGGTGATTATGATGATCATGGCGCCCCGAAGATGGAGATCAAAAGGAGCAAAATGATATTGGCCATATCATGTCACTATTTGATTGCATGTGATGTTTATCATGTTTTTACATCTTATTTGCTTAGAACGACGGTAGCATAAATAAGATGATCCCTCGCTAAAATTTCAAGAAAGTGTTCCCCCTAACTGTGCACCGTTGCGAAGGTTCGTTGTTCCGAAGCACCACGTGATGATCGGGTGTGATAGGTTCTAACGTTCGCATACAACGGGTGTAAGCCATTTTTACACACGCAATACACTTAGGTTGACTTGACGAGCCTAGCATGTACAGGCATGGCCTCGGAACACAAGAGACCGAAAGGTCGAACATGAGTCGTATAGCAGATACGATCAACATGAAGATGTTCACCGATGATGACTTGTCCGTCTCACGTGATGATCGGACACGGCCTAGTTGACTCGGATCATGTATCACTTAGATGACTAGAGGGATGTCTGTCTGAGTGGGAGTTCATTAATAATTTGATTAGATGAACTTAATTATAATGAACTTAGTCTAAAATCTTTACAATATGTCTTGTAGATCAAATGGCCCACGCTAATGTCAACCTCAACTTCAACGCATTCCTAGAGAAAACCAAGTTGAAAGACGATGGTAGCAACTATACGGACTGGGTCCAGAACTTAAGGATCATCCTCATAGCTGCCAAGAAAGCATATGTCCTTGAAGCACCGCTAGGTGAAGCACCCATCCCAGCAAACCAAGACGTTATGAACGCCTGGCAAACACGTGTTGATGATTACTTCCTGGTTCAGTGCGGCATGCTTTACAGCTTAGAACCAGGGCTCCAAAAGCGTTTCGAGCAGCACGGAGCATATGAGATGTTCCAAGAGCTGAAAATGGTTTTCCAAGCTCATGCCCGGGTCGAGAGATATGAAGTCTCCGACAAGTTCTACAGTTGTAAGATGGAGGAGAATAGTTCCGTCAGCGAACACATACTCAAAATGTCTGGGTTGCACAACCGCTTGTCTCAGCTGGGAGTTAATCTCCCGGATGACGCGGTCGTTGACAGAATCCTTCAGCCGCTTCCACCTAGCTACAAGAGCTTTGTGATGAACTTCAATATGCAAGGGATGGAGAAAACCATTCCTGAGGTATATTCGATGCTGAAATTTGTGGAGGTGGAGATCAAAAAGGAACATCAAGTGTTGATGGTGAATAAGACCACTAAGTTCAAGAAAGGCAAGGGTAAAAAGAGCTTCAAGAAAGACGGCAAGGGAATTGCCGCGCCCGGTAAGCAAGCTGCCGGGAAGAAGACAAAGAATGGACCCAAGCCTGAGACTGAGTGCTTTTATTGCAAGGGAAACGGTCACTAGAAGCGGAACTGCCCCAAGTACTTAGCGAACAAGAAGGCCGGCAACACCAAAGGTATATGTGATATACATGTTATTGATGTGTACCTTACTAGTACTCGTAGTAGCTCCTGGGTATTTGATACCGGTGTGGTTGCTCATATTTGTAACTCAAAACAGGAGCTGCGGAATAAGCGAAGACTGACGAAGGACGAGGTGACGATGCGCGTCGGGAATGGTTCCAAGGTCGATGTGATCGCCGTCGGCACGCTACCTCTACATTTACGTACGGGATTAGTTTTAAACCTCAATAATTGTTATTTAGTGCTAGCTTTGAGCATGAACATTGTATCTGGATCTCGTTTGATGCGAGATGGCTACTCATTTAAATCCGAGAATAATGGTTGTTCTATTTATATGAGAGATATGTTTTATGGTCATGCCCCGCTGGTCAATGGTTTATTCTTAATGAATCTCGAACGTGATGTTACACATATTCATAGTGTGAATGCCAAGAAATGTAAGGTTGATAATGATAGTCCCACATACTTGTGGCACTGCCACCTTGGTCACTTTGGTGTCAAACGCATGAAGAAACTCCATGCAGATGGACTTTTGGAGTCTCTTGATTATGAATCATTTGACACGTGCGAACCATGCCTCATGGGCAAGATGACCAAGACTCCGTTATCCGGAACAATGGAGCGAGCAACCAACTTATTGGAAATCATACATACTGATGTGTATGGTCCAATGAGCGTTGAGGCTCGCGGTGGCTATCGTTATGTTCTCACCCTCACTGATGACTTAAGTAGATATGGGTATGTCTACTTAATGAAACACAAGTCTGAGACCTTTGAAAAGTTCAAGGAATTTCAGAGTGAGGTTGAGAATCAACATGACAGGAAAATAAAGCTCTTACGATCAGATCATGGAGGGGAATATTTGAGTCACGAATTTGGCACACACTTAAGGAAATGTGGAATTGTTTCACAACTCATGCCGCCTGGGACACCTCAGCGTAATGGTGTGTCCGAACGTCGTAATCGCACTCTATTGGATATGGTGCGATCTACGATGTCTCTTACAGATCTACCGCTATCATTTTGGGGTTATACTTTAGAGACTGCCGCATTCACTTTAAATAGGGCTCCGTCGAAATCCGTTGAGACCACACTGTATGAATTATGGTTTGGAAAGAAACCTAAGCTATCGTTTCTTAAAGTTTGGGGATGCGATGCTTATGTCAAGAAACTTCAACCTGAAAAGCTCGAACCCAAGTCGGAAAAATGCGTCTTCATAGGATACCCTAAGGAAACCATTGGGTATACCTTCTACCTCAGATCCGAAGGCAAGATCTTTGTTGCCAAGAACGGGTCCTTTCTGGAGAAAGAGTTTCTCTCGAAAGAAGTAAGTGGGAGGAAAGTGGAACTTGATGAGATGACCCCTCTCGAACCAGAAAGTAGCGCAGCACAAGAAAATGTTTCTGTGGTGCCTGCACCGACTAGAGAGGAAGTTAATGATGACGATCATGATCAAGTTGCCACTGAACTTCGTAGGTCCACAAGGACACGTTCCGCACCAGAGTGGTACGGCAACCCTGTCCTGGAAATCATGTTGTTGGACAACGGTGAACCTTCGAACTATGAAGAAGCAATGGCGGGCCCAGATTCCAACAAATGGCTTGAAGCCATGCAATCCGAGATAGGATCCATGTATGAAAACAAAGTATGGACTTTGACAGACTTGCCCGATGATCGGCGAGCGATAGAAAATAAATGCATCTTTAAGAAGAAGACGGACGCGGATGGAAATGTTACCATCTATAAAGCTCGACTTGTCGCTAAGGGTTATCGACAAGTTCAAGGAGTTGACTATGATGAGACCTTCTCACCCGTAGCGAAGCTGAAGTCCGTCCGAATCATGTTAGCAATTGCCGCATTCTACGATTTTGAAATATGGCAAATGGACGTTAAAATGGCATTCCTTAACGGCTTCCTTAAGGAAGAATTGTATATGATGCAGCCGGAAGGTTTTGTCGATCCTAAGAATGCTGACAAGGTATGCAAGCTCCAGCGCTCAATCTATGGGCTGGTGCAGGCATCTCGGAGTTGGAACATTTGCTTTGATGAGATGATCAAAGCGTTTGGGTTTACACAGACTTATGGAGAAGCCCGTGTTTACAAGAAAGTGAGTGGGAGCTCCATAGCATTTCTCATATTATATGTTGATGATATACTATTGATGGGAAATGATATAGAATTCTTGGAAAGCATAAAGGCCTACTTGAATAAGTGTTTTTCAATGAAGGACCTTGGAGAAGCTGCTTACATATTAGGCATCAAGATCTATAGAGATAGATTGAGACGCCTCATAGGTCTTTCACAAAGCACATACCTTGACAAGATATTGAAGAAGTTCAATATGAATCAGTCCAAGAAGGGGTTCTTGCCTGTATTGCAAGGTGTGAGATTGAGCACGGCTCAATGCCCGACCACGGCAGAAGATAGAGAAAAGATGAGTGTCATCCCCTATGCCTCGGCCATAGGGTCCATTATGTATGCCATGTTGTGTACCAGACCTGATGTAAACCTTGCCGTAAGTTTGGTAGGAAGGTACCAAAGTAATCCCGGCATGGAACACTGGACAGCGGTCAAGAACATCCTGAAGTACCTGAAAAGGACTAAGGATATGTTTCTCGTTTATGGAGGTGACGAAGAGCTCGTCGTAAAGGGTTACGTCGATGCTAGCTTCGACACGGATCTGGCTGACTCTAAGTCACAAACCGGATACGTGTATATTTTGAATGGTGGGGCAGTCAGCTGGTGTAGTTGCAAGCAAAGCGTCGTGGCGGGATCTACATGTGAAGCGGAGTACATGGCAGCCTCGAAGTCAGCACATGAAGCAATCTGGATGAAGGAGTTCATTGCCGACCTAGGAGCTATTCCCAATGCATTGGGGCCGATGACTCTCTTCTGTGACAATACTGGAGCTATTACCCTTGCCAAGGAGCCCAGGTTTCACAAGAAGACCAGGCACATCAAGCTTCGCTTCAACTCCATCCGTGAAAATGTTCAAAATGGAGACATAGATATTTGTAAAGTGCATACGGATTTGAATGAATGTCACAGATCCATTGACTAAACCTCTTCCACGGGCGAAACATGATCAACACCAGAACTCTATGGGTGTACAATTCATCACAATGTAACTAGATTATTGACTCTAGTGCAAGTGGGAGACTGTTGGAAATATGCCCTAGAGGCAATAATAAAATGGTTATTATTATATTTCCTTGTTCATGATAATTATCTATTGTTCATGCCGTAATTGTGTTATCCGGAAATCGTAATACATGTGTGAACACATAGACCATAACATGTCCCTAGTGAGCCTCTAGTTGACTGGCTCGTTGATCAATAGATGGTTACGGTTTTCTTGACCATGGACATTGGATGTCATTGATACCGGGATCACATCATTAGGAGAATGATGTGATGGACAAGACCCAATCCTAAGCATGGCACTAGATCGTGTAGTTCGTTTGCTAAAGCTTTTCTAATGTCAAGTATCATTTCCTTAGACCATGAGATCGTCCAACTCCCGGATACCGTAGGAATGCTTTGGGTGTACCAAATGTCACAACGTAACTGGGTGGCTATAAAGGTGCACTACAGGTATCTCCGAAAGTGTCTGTTGGGTTGGCACGGATCGAGACTGGGATTTGTCACTCTGTATGACGGAGAGGTATCTCTGGGCCCACTCGGTAATGCATCATCATAATGAGCTCAATGTGACTA
Source organism: Aegilops tauschii subsp. strangulata (assembly GCF_002575655.3). Classification (NCBI taxonomy): domain Eukaryota; kingdom Viridiplantae; phylum Streptophyta; class Magnoliopsida; order Poales; family Poaceae; genus Aegilops; species Aegilops tauschii. The sequence continues at coordinate 96,908,604 of NC_053038.3, forward strand.
AGTAGTTGGTCACGGGATCATGCATTACAGAACGAGTAAAGTGACTTGCTAGTAACGAGATTGAACGAGGTATTGGGATACCGACGATCGAATCTCGGGCAAGTAACAGACCGATTGACAAAGGGAATTGTATACGGGATTGCTTGAATCCTCGACATCGTGGTTCATCTAATGAGATCATCGTGGAACATGTGGGAGCCAACATGGGTATCCAGATCCCGCTATTGGTTATTGGCTAGAGAGCTGTCTCGGTCATGTCTGCATGATTCCCGAACTCGTAGGGTCTACACACTTAAGGTTCGATGACGCTAGGGTTATAAGGAAGATTTGTATGTGATTACCGAATGTTGTTCGGAGTCCCGGATGAGATCCCGGACGTCACGAGGAGTTCCGGAATGGTCCGGAGGTGAAGATTTATATATGGGAAGTCATCATACGGTCACCGGAAATATTCGGGGGTATACCGGTATTGTACCGGGTCCACCAGAGGGGTTCCGGGGGTCCACCAGGAGGGTCCACCTGCCCCGGAGGGCCTTATGGGCTGTAGGTGGAAGGGAACCAGCCCCTATGTGGGCTGGGCGCCATCCCCCCTAGGCCCCATGCACCTAGGGTTGGGGGGAACCCCAAAGGGGGCGCCCCCCTTGCTTGGGGGGCAAGCCCCCTCCCCCTTGGCCGCCGCCCCCCCTCTAGATCTCATCTAGAGGGGCCGGCCCCCTTCCCCCTTCTCCCTATAAATAGAGGGGTGGAAGGAGGGCTGCAGCACCACATCCAAGGCGCAGCCCCTCCCCTCCCCAACACCTCTCCTCCTCCGCGTGAGCTTGGTGAAGCCCTGCCGGAGAACTGCCACTCCATCACCACCACGCCGTCGTGCTGCTGTTGGAGCCCTCTTCCTCAACCTCTCCCTCCTCCTTGCTGGATCAAGGTGCGGGAGACATCACCGGGCTGCACATGTGTTGAACGCGGAGGTGCCGTTGTTCGGCGCTAGGATCGGAATCCACGGCGATCTGAATCGCTACGAGTACGACTCCCTCTTCCGCGTTCTTGCAACGCTTCCGTCTCGCGATCTTCAACGGTACGAAGATGCACTCCCCTCTCTCTCGTTGCTAGTTACTCCATAGATTGATCTTGGTGATGCGTAGAAAACTTTTAATTTCTGCAACGATCCCCAACACCACTGTCCTCACACCGTGCAATCCCGATACCCTCATTACCAAAAAATATCATATGCGGTCTTCATGGCGTCCCGGAAGCTGTGACACTACTTTCAAGAGTGCTCGATCATGGTGGCCTCCGAGGTACCACTCAACGACATAATAAACAACCGCGATGCCACAGGCCGGATTGCTAAGTGGGCCATTGAGCTCCTTCCATTCGACATAACATACAAACCGCGCCGAGCCATTAAATCCCAAGTACTGGCTGACTTCATCGCCGAATGGACAGAGGCCGGACTCCCTAAAGAGTACGGCACATATTCCAACTAGGTTATGTACTTCGATGGTTCCAAAATGTTGGCGGGGTTAGGGGCGGGTGTTGTCTTAACGTCCCCCACTAGAGACGTAGTTCAGTACGTACTCCAAATATTATAGACAGACTCCAACAATGTAGCCGAATACGAGGCCTTATTACATGGACTTCGGATGGCCGTCTCCATGGGCATACAACGCCTGGAAGTGCGCGGGGACTCAAATCTCGCAATATCTCAAATAAATGGAGATTTCGATGCCAAAGATCCGAAGATGGCGGCTTACCGTAACGCCGTCCTCAAAATGTCGGCTCGGTTCGAGGGGCTCGAGTTTCATCATGTGGCTCGAGAAAGTAATCAAGCGGCGGACGTCCTCGCTTGCATCGGCGCCTAGCGCGACCCCGTCCCACCTAACATCTTTCTGGAAAGGCCTTTTAAGCCATCCGTGGTGTGGCAAGGGGAGAGCGGCAACACCAGTCCGGATCCGACTACAACCCCAGATTTCGAACACGCCGATATCATCGGGGGCTCAGCCACCGAAATAACACCGTCGGCCCATCTCATCATGGCAGTCATTGCCCCATGGACTGAACCCTTCTTGGCCTACCTTAATAGGCGAGAACTCCCTGAGGATCAGAATGAGGCACACCTCATTGTCCGGCGCTCGAAGGCCTACAAGGTTCACGACGGAGAACTCTGCAAGAAAAGCGCTACCTGAGTACTTCAAAGATGTATCTCCGAGGAAGAGGGGCGGCAGCTCTTGGCTGAAATTCATGCCGGTGTCGGCGGTCACCACGCCGCGGCTCGGGCCCTTGTAAGCAAGGCCTTCCGTATAGGTTTTTATTGGCCGACGGCCGGAGTAGATGCACAGGACCTTGTCCAACGTTGCGTCGGATGCCAGCTTTTCGCCAACCAAAGCCATATGCCATCCACTGCTCTACAAACTATCCCCATCACCTGGCCTTTCGCGGTCTGGGGGCTTGATATGGTTGGACCCCTTAAAGGAGGAAGCCACAAGAAAAAGTATCTGCTGGTCATGGTGGATAAATTCACTAAGTGGATAGAGGCCAAACCAGTTAAAACGGCCGAAGCCGGGCCAGTAATAGAATTCATATCTGGTGTGGTGCACCGTTATGGTGTTCCACACAGCATCATCACCGATAACGGCTCCAATTTCACAGCCGATGAGATGAAAACCTGGTGTGCTAATCTGGGCATTAAGCTCGATTACGCCTCCGTCTATCACCTGCAAACAAACGGTCAAGTCGAACGGGCCAATGGTCTTATTATGAGCGGCATCAAACCCAGACTAGTGCGGTCTTTGAAAGAATCAGACAAGCACTGGGTTGAGGAGCTCAACTCCGTACTCTGGGGGCTGCAGACCACACCCAACCGTACCACTGGATATACACCTTTCTTCATGGTGTACGGCGCGGAGGCTGTGTTACCTTGCGACATTATTCACGACTCACCTCGAGTGCGCATGTACGAAGAGAGAGGGGCCGAGCTTGATCGGCAGTACAGCCTAGATGCCCTGGAGGATGAATGCGATGTCGCAAAAGCCCGTTCCGCATTTTATCAACAATAGGCCCGCAGATATCAAAGCAGAGAAGTACGGGCCAAGACTTATAATGTAGGCGAACTCGTTCTATGCTTGCCGGAGAAGAAAAAGGACAAACTCAAGCCCAAGTGGGAGGGTCCCTTCATCATTGATGAAGTTCTCACTGGAGGAGCGTACCGCCTGCGTGATGCATCTGACAATCGCCTAGAGCCGAACCCCTGGAACGCGGCCAGACTCCGAAGATTCTATGCCTAGCGCCGAACTCTTTGTTCGTTTCCTTCTCCCTATTGTTTCCATTACTTTTTCCTCTCTTTTCGCGTTTTTCCTTTTTAGCCTTAAAGCTTTTCGTGCGGCTCAACCGTGCACCTGCGACATACACATACTCAAATATGTACGTCCATTATACCTGGGGCTTCTTGGACAGAAGCTTATTATTGTTATTTTCCGAGCATCAAGCTCATCACATATGCGTGTTTTCCCCCATATGTACCTTTTCTTCGCCATTATATGCATCGATATGACTTAAGTTTTGGCCAAGCTGGGTTGCCTGGCTCCTGTGCTTATGCCCTACGTTCCCGTTAGTTCGGCTAGGGCATAAAGGGAGCACCTCTGCGATTGTTACTGTCGGGTCATCCAGATGTGTACCTCAGACTGGGTGAAGCCGAAAGCTAGCGTTCTTAAGGGAATATTCGGTTGGCAGACTAAAGATGTTCTTTTATTTACCTTGTTGTGAACCCCAGACGTTACGTATACTGCGATATTTTCAATCACAGCTCGGACATGCACATTTACGCATGTACACCCAGGGAAAGGAACCCTTAACGGAACTATTCTCTCTGGAAGATGTTTCTTACAATCACAATGTAATATAACATAGCTAGTCAGATACAACTTGTCTGTTCAAGCAACTATGACCCCTACGCCTAGTTTCCAAGCATACCCCGGTCTATTTTTGCCGCTCAGGTATTCGGAAACACTCCGCACCTTCGGGTCTAGAGGTCGAAGCAAAAAGGTCTGCCATGACAATCGTTTTACAATCCGGCTAGGGACAAATATGTCAAGGAAAGTACATAGTCACTTGGACTCAAAAATTTCCTCCTCTATACCGTCTAACAGGCTGTCTAACTTACAATCCTGTTGGGAATATTTGGCACCTACTTCGACTTGGTCATATACCAAATTAACGGGAATTTCTTTCCCACCTGACCCTAGAGGTCCGACCCGAGCCACATGATTCGGATTAAGCTTGGTATACCGTGTTTTCACCATGGCCCAGGCTTCTCGTGCACCTTCCCGGCAGGCCGATATCTTCCATAACCGGAAATGCCGTCGCGCTCCCCTGAATAGCTGTATAAGCTCATCCATTCTTCCTGGAGGGGAGGCGGATGGCCATAAAGCCTTGGCAACACTTCGCATCGCCTGTCGAGCTTGCTCGTGCATTTGCGACAACTCTTCTAGCAGATCGCCCGAGAATCCGGACACCTCCTCTTCGGGATGGTCAGTCAGCATACCTACAGAAATAACTCTGTCAGTCCCTTTCATCTCCGAAGTACACGGAGATAAGTTTGATCACATACTAAATATGCCGCCTCGAAGCGTCTTATTTTCCCTCACGGAGTCAGCCAGCTGGGCCCGTACATATTTCAGTTCTTCGCCCAGCTGGGTATTGGAATCCTGGAGCTTGTTTTTCTCCTCCCTGGCTCATGTCAGCACACGCTCGCCCGCGGCCAGTAGTCTTTTGGCTTCTTGTTCTCCCCCTTGAGCGGCTTTCAGTTGCTCCTGTAGTTGATCTGATGATCCTGTCATTAGACGAGCAACAGTGTTAGCATTGTTGGTATATAATTATGTTTTCTCGATGGAGGGGAACATTACCAGGCGACGCCTTCTTGGATTTCTCCAGTTCGGCGTTAGTAGCAGTTAGCTGGGTACGATAATTTTCTAGTTCCTGAGACAACAGGTTGTTCTTCTCCGTAAGCACCTGGTTGTACAATGATCCTTAAATCAGTTGTATCAACTGCTTCAAGTCTCGGGGGCTACTGGTATATAATTATCAAATTTGTATAATATAAACTTACCCGCATATCTTTCAAATGCTGGTCCGCGGCTCTGGTAAGCCCGTCTCGAGCAGCGCGGATGTATGCATCCACCGAGCTAAAGGCATCGAATGCCTCTTTTGTAAAACCGGGGTCGCGAAGAACGACCCTCCAGCGCAGATGACACATGGCACTCTCCACTTTTGAGTTTGTGACAGATACGTCATCCGAATCCTCGGCCAAAGGACAATCCGGCGTCACTCCCGTATCTGCCCTTGTCTTCACGGCAGGGTCTGAAACCTGGTTGTTGGGAGTATGACCGGCATCACCCCCGGACATAGTCCGGGGAACGCTTTTCCTGCCAAAATACAAACGGAAAATGTCACAGTTGGATGTGACTGCCAAGGGGCATACTTACGAAGCCATACCTCTTTGAGGAAGGCTCGGCCGGGCCTTCGGTTGCCTTCCTCTTCGAAGGCTTGCCCGGCGTGGGTGTCGCTCTCTTTGGAGTAGCCTCTGGTGTAACGTGGCGCGCCGAACGCCTCCCCTTTGGAGCACGAGACAGTGCGGTGGGTGAGGCAGAACGAGGAGGCTCTTTTGGAGGAGATGTCTCCTAATTACTTACGTGTGAGGCAGGGAGAAGACCGGGATAGTCGGCGGTGATGGCCACTTCCGTGCCGTCATAGCTCGCCTGGTAGAACACCCCATCCTCGAGCACCACGAATATGTCCGGATCCTCTTCGAATCCGGGATCAAGGTCCCGGTTGTGATCCTCTGGCTGTGGGGCAGGGCTGTACAGCCCTTTGGTGATCTTTCGCCAGTTTGGTTACAAATGGACAGGTTAATGTTCATTAAAATTGACTCGGGGAGTAGAATGAGTAGAGCAGCGGGGTTGGAACTCACCCAGCTAGGGGGATTGTACATGGATAATCCATATCTGTGCTTGATACGAATGAATTCCTCTTCCTCCCCTTTGAACAGCTTGGCCAATATTTTTGCCAAAGCAGCGGGGGTGTCCGGACCCTTCCGACCGCAGCGAGAGGTGTCATCTTCTCCATTATAGTGCCACATGGGAATCCCTCTGTATTGGAGTGGCTGCACCCCTTGCACTATGGAAGTCGCCATTGCCTCGACTATTGATAATCCGGACTGGGCAAGCGTCTTTATCTTGCTTATCAGTTGACGGACTTCCGCACTATCTTCCTCCTCAAGGCTCCGAGGACGCCAGCTGTGGCGTTTCTTCAACGGAACACTTGTAAATTCGGGAAGACCCATTCGAACTGGGTCAGGAAGGGCCACGTCCTCGATATAGAACCATTCGGAGGGCCACTCTTCGGATGCCTTCTTCGGTGTGCCGGACGGGTATCCGGTCTCAGCAATACACCATATCTCGGCTCCGCCCACTTCGAATATTGATCCATCTTGGTTGCGAGGGACGAGGCAGAATAGCTTCCTCCACAATTCAAAATGGGCCTCGCACCCCAGAAATAGCTCGCAAAGAGCGACATAACCCGCAATGTGCAGGATGGAGGCAGGAGTGAAGTTGTGCAGTTGAAGGCCATAATACTCCAGAAGCCCTCGGAGGAACGGATGAATTGGAAATCCAACGCCTCTTAGCAAGTAGGGGACGAAACACACTCGCTCCCCCTGGATGGATTGGGGAAATTCTCGGCCTGAGCCTCGCCGCTGAAGGAAGTCAATCCTGCTCGAACGGGGACTACATCCGCGGGGGGGGGGGGGGATCCCTGTGTTTGCAACTTCACCAGCTGACCGTGGGATACGGAACATCTCTCCCAATCGCCTTTTTCTGGGCCATGGGGACGAGAGGAAGAGCTGGGAGCACTAGCCATGTTGGAGTGGTTTTTCCTAGCAAGCTCTTAGGATTTTTTGCGTGATGTGGAGCGGATCTGAGATCCAATCCCTTTAAATAGACGCTCTTACATGGTCGGGGTGTTATATGCAAAAAATACCCTGACCTCTTGTATTCGCTCGACACGTGGAAGCTGAAGCTATGGTTGCACAAAAGCCGATGGAAACGACATTAAATGGAAGGCCGAATACAGTCCTTTGAAGTCATCGGAGGAGGAACCTGCCTTGCAATGCCGAAGACAATCTGCGCGCCGGACACATCGTCATTGAAAGCCTGGTTCGGGGGCTACTAAGGGAGTCCTGGATTAAGGGGTCCTCGGGCGTCCGGCCTGTTGGACATGGGCCGGACTGATGGGCTGTGAAGATACAAGACCGAAGATTCTCACCCGTGTCCGGATGGGACTCTCCTTGGCGTGGAAGGCAAGCTCGGCATCCTGATATGAAGATTCCTTTCTCTATAACCGACTTTGTACAACCCCTAGTCCCCTCCGGTGTCTATATAAACCGGAGGGCTTAGTCCGTAGAGGCAAGAATCATACTCATAGTCATACAGGCTAGACTTTTAGGGTTTTAGCCATTACGATCTCGAGGTAGATCCACTCTTGTAATACTCATATTCATCAAGATCAATCAAGCACGAAGTAGGGTATTACCTCCATAGAGAGGGCCCGAACCTGGGTAAACATCGTGCCCCCTGTCTCCTGTTACCATCGACCTTAGACGCACAGTTCGGGACCCCCTACCCGAGATCCGCCGGTTTTGACACCGATAGCGGTCGCAAGCCAAGCTGGGCAGGGCGAGGCGCTGGCAACAGTGGCAAGTGCCACTACTACAGCAGACCGGGCCACTGGGCCCGGGACTGCAACACGAGGAAGGCCGAGGAGGCAGGCGTGGCAGCGGCAAACCTCGTGCAGGCACACATGGATGGTGGGCCAACAATGATGCTGGCAAGGGTCGAGCCTGTGCAGGAGAGTCCAACGTCTCTCGCGACCATGGCCCCGACATCCACCCATTCCCTGCGAGAGGCACAGAGCCCGTCCACGGGAACCGTCACTCCAGTGAAAGGCCACACCTTGACAACGACGTTCTCGGGGCTTGTCGACTGGGAGGTGATGAAGGCTTGGGTGTGGGGGAGCCACACCCCGGTGACGGCGTCCCCGACAACCTCGGGACCCGACGGGGTCGCGCAAGTTGGCGCGGCAATGACACATATGGCGGACCATGCTCCGACCATGATGCTAGCGACTATCGACTCCGTGCAAGAGCGCACGGAGACTTAGGTCACCCACACCCCGATGACGAGCTGTTCGGGGTCTACTGCGTTGGCGGGAGATGGCTCCCCGACAACGACGTGTGCATGCAACTTCATCTTCCTCAACGAGGAGAGAGCCGTGACCACACCCATGCTTGTAGGCGGCAAGCAAAGTGAGGGTTGGTTCCTTGACACCGGCGCCATGAACCACATGACTAGTTCGATCGACACGTTCGTGGAGCTGGACCACTCAATCACCGGGAAGGTGCTATTCGCGGACGGATCCATGGTCAAGATCCACGGGCACGGGACCGTCGTCTTCGCCGACAAAGGGGGTGATCATAGGGCGTTTACAGACGTCTATTTCATCCTGGCACTCAAGAGAAGTGTCGTGAGTGTTGGACAGCTCGATGAGGGCTGGTTCGACATCGGCATCCGGTGCGGTGTTCTCACCATGCACGGCCAGTATAAGAGGCTGCTCATCGAGGTAACCCTCTCACCGAACCGCCTCTATAAGTTCTTCTTCCGACCTGTGCAAACTGTGTGCCTTGTCGTGGGGTCATGTCTCCGACGCATGGCACTACCATACCCAGCTAGGACACCAACACTTTGGCGGGTTACGGAAGATGGCGCGAGGCAATCTCGTTCGGGGGCTAACTCAAATCGAGCACACCGACGAGCTGTCTGTGTTGGGAATCGTAGCATAATTTAAAATTTTCCTACGCTCACCAAGATGCATCTATGGAGTCTACTAGCAATGAGGGGAAAGGAGTGCATCTACATACCCTTGTAGATCGCGAGCGGAAGCGTTCCAATGAACGTGGATGACGGAGTCGTACTCGCCGTGATCCAAATCACCGATGACCGAGTGCCAAACGGACGGCACCTCCGCGTTCAACACACGTATGGTGCAGCGACGTCTCCTCCTTCTTGATCCAGCAAGGGGGAAGGAGAGGTTGATGGAGATCCAGCAGCACGACGGCGTGGTGGTGGATGTAGCGGGTCTCCGGCAGGGCTTCGCCGAGCTTCTGCGCGAGAGAGAGAGGTGTTGCAGGGGAGGAGGGAGGCGCCCAAGGCTGTAGTATGCTGCCCTCCCTCCCCCCCTTTATATAGGCCCCCTGGGGGGGCTCCGGCCCTGGAGATCAGATCCAAAGGGGGGGGCATGTGGGGGGGGGGAGGGGTGCCTTGCCCCCCAAGGCAAGGGGGAAGCTCCCCCCTAGGGTTCCCAACCCTAGGCGCATGGGGGGAGGCCCAAGGGGGGCGCCCCAGCCCACTAAGGGCTGGTTCCCTTCCACTTTCAGCCCACGGGGCCCTCCGGGATAGGTGGCCCCACCCGGTGGACCCCCGGGACCCTTCCGGTGGTCCCGGTACAATACCGGTAACCCCCGAAACTTTCCCGGTGGCCGAAACTTGACTTCCTATATATAATTCTTCACCTCCGGACCATTCCGGAACCTCTCTTGACGTCCGGGATCTCATCAGGGACTCCGAACAACTTCCGGGTTTCCGCATACATATATCTCTACAACCCTAGCGTCACCGGACCTTAAGTGTGTAGACCCTACGGGTTCGGGAGACATGCAGACATGACCGAGACGCCTCTCCGGTCAATAACCAACAGCGGGATCTGGATACCCATGTTGGCTCCCACATGTTCCACGATGATCTCATCGGATGAACCACGGTGTTGAGGATTCAATCAATCCGTATGCAATTCCCTTTGTCAATCGGTATGTTACTTGCCCGAGATTCGATCGCCGGTATCCCAATACCTTGTTCAATCTCGTTACCGGCAAGTCTCTTTACTCGTACCGCAATGCATGATCCCGTGACTAACGCCTTAGTCACATTGAGCTCATTATGATGATGCATTACCGAGTGGGCCCAGATATACCTCTCCGTCACACGGAGTGACAAATCCCAGTCTCGATCCGTGCCAACCCAACAGACACTTTCGGAGATACCCGTAATGCACCTTTATAGTCACCCAGTTACGTTGTGACGTTTGGCACACCCAAAGCACTCCTACGGTATCCGGGAGTTGCACGATCTCATGGTCTAAGGAAAAGATACTTGACATTGGAAAAGCTCTAGCAAACGAAACTACACGATCTTTTATGCTATGCTTAGGATTGGGTCTTGTCCATCACATCATTCTCCTAATGATGTGATCCCGTTATCAATGACATCCAATGTCCATAGTCAGGAAACCATGACTATCTGTTGATCAACGAGCTAGTCAACTAGAGGCTTACTAGGGACACGTTGTGGTCTATGTATTCACACATGTATTACGATTTCCGGACAATACAATTATAGCATGAATAATAGACGATTATCATGAACAAAGAAATATAATAATAACCTTTTATTATTGCCTCTAGGGCATATTTCCAACAGTCTCCCACTTGCACTAGAGTCAATAATCTAGTTACATTATGATGAATCGAACACCCATTGCGTCCTGGTGTTGATCATGTTTTACCCTAGGGAGAGGTTTAGTCAACGGATCTGCTACATTCAGGTCCGTGTGTACTTTACAAATATCTATGTCTCCATTTTGAACACTTTCACGAATGGAGTTGAAGCGACGCTTGATATGCCTGGTCTTCCTGTGAAACCTGGGCTCCTTCGCAAGGGCAATAGCTCCAGTGTTGTCACAGAAGAGAGTCATTGGGCCCGACGCATTGGGAATCACCCCTAGGTCGGAAATGAACTCCTTCATCCAGACTGCTTCCTGTGCTGCCTCCAAGGCTGCCATGTACTCCGCTTCACATGTAGATCCCGCCACGACGCTTTGCTTGCAACTGCACCAGCTTACTGCTCCTCCATTCAAAATATACACGTATCCGGTTTGTGACTTCGAGTCATCCAGATCTGTGTCGAAGCTAGCGTCGACGTAACCCTTTACGACGAGCTCTTCGTCACCTCCATAAACGAGAAACATATCCTTAGTCCTCTTCAGGTACTTCAGGATATTCTTGACCGCTGTCCAGTGTTCCATGCCGGGATTACTTTGGTACCTTCCTACCAAACTTACGGCAAGGTTTACATCAGGTCTGGTACACAGCATGGCATACATAATAGACCCTATGGCCGAGGCATAGGGGATGACACTCATCTTTTCTCTATCTTCTGCCGTGGTCGGGCATTGAGCCGTGCTCAACTGCACACCTTGCAATACAGGCAAGAACCCCTTCTTGGACTGATCCATATTGAACTTCTTCAATATCTTGTCAAGGTATGTACTCTGTGAAAGACCAATGAGGCGTCTTGATCTATCTCTATAGATCTTGATGCCTAATATATAAGCAGCTTCTCCAAGGTCCTTCATTGAAAAACACTTATTCAAATAGGCCTTAATACTTTCCAAGAATTCTATATCATTTCCCATCAATAGTATGTCATCCACATATAATATGAGAAATGCTACAGAGCTCCCACTCACTTTCTTGTAAACACAGGCTTCTCCATAAGTCTGTGTAAACCCAAACGCTTTGATCATCTCATCAAAGCGAATGTTCCAACTCCGAGATGCTTGCACCAGCCCATAGATTGAGCGCTGGAGCTTGCATACTTTGTTAGCATTCTTAGGATCGACAAAACCTTCCGGCTGCATCATATACAACTCTTCCTTAAGGAAACCGTTAAGGAATGCCGTTTTGACGTCCATCTGCCATATCTCATAATCATAGTATGCGGCAATTGCTAACATGATTCGGACGGACTTCAGCTTCGCTACGGGTGAGAAAGTCTCATCGTAGTCAACCCCTTGAACTTGTCGATAACCCTTAGTGACAAGTCGAGCTTTGTAGATGGTCACATTACCATCTGCGTTCGTCTTCTTCTTAAAGATCCATTTATTTTCTATGGCTCGCCGATCATCGGGCAAGTCAGTCAAAGTCCATACTTTGTTTTCATACATGGATTCTATCTCGGATTTCATGGCTTCTAGCCATTTGTCGGAATCCGGGCCCGCCATCGCTTCTTCATAGTTCGAAGGTTCACCGTTGTCTAACAACATGATTTCCAGGACAGGGTTGCCGTACCACTCTGGTGCGGAACGTGTCCTTATGGACCTACGAAGTTCAGTAACTTGATCCGAAGTTTCATGATCAGCATCATTAACTTCTTCCCCAGTCGGTGTAGGCACCACAGGAACATTTTCCCGCGCTGCGCTACTTTCCGGTTCGGAAGGGGTGACTATCACCTCATCAAGTTCCACTTTCCTCCCACTCAATTCTTTCGAGAGAAACTCCTTCTCTAGAAAGGACCCGTTCTTGGCAACGAAGATCTTGCCTTCGGATCTGAGGTAGAAGGTGTACCCAATAGTTTCCTTAGGGTATCCTATGAAGACGCATTTTTCCGATTTGGGTTCGAGCTTTTCAGGTTGAAGTTTCTTGACATAAGCATCGCATCCCCAAACTTTAAGAAACGACAGCTTAGGTTTCTTCCCAAACCATAATTCATACGGTGTCGTCTCAACGGATTTCGACGGAGCCCTATTTAAAGTGAATGCGGCAGTCTCTAAAGCATAGCCCCAAAATGAGAGCGGTAAATCGGTAAGAGACATCATAGATCGCACCATATCCAATAGAGTGCGATTACGACGTTCGGACACACCATTTCTCTGAGGTGTTCCAGGCGGCGTGAGTTGTGAAACTATTCCACATTTTCTTAAGTGTGTACCAAATTCGTGACTTAAATATTCTCCACCACGATCTGATCGTAAGAATTTTATTTTCCTGTCACGTTGATTCTCAACTTCACTCTGAAATTCCTTGAACTTTTCAAAGGTTTCAGACTTGTGTTTCATTAGGTAGACATACCCATATCTACTTAAATCATCAGTGAGAGTGAGAACATAACGATATCCTCCGCGAGCCTCAACACTCATTGGGCCACACACATCGGTATGTATGATTTCCAATAAGTTGGTTGCTCGCTCCATTGTTCCGGAGAACGGAGTCTTGGTCATCTTACCCATGAGGCATGGTTCGCACGTTTCAAATGATTCGTAATCAAGAGACTCCAAAAGTCCATCTGCATGGAGCTTCTTCATGCGCTTGACACCAATGTGACCAAGGCGGCAGTGCCACAAGTATGTGGGACTATCGTTATCAACTTTACATCTTTTGGTATTCACACTATGAACATGTGTAACATCACGTTCGAGATTCATCAAAAATAAACCATTAACCAGCGAGGCATGACCATAAAACATACCTCTCAAATAAATAGAACAACCATTATTCTCAGATTTAAATGAGTGGCCTCTCGAATTAAACGAGATCCAGATACAATGTTCATGCTCAAAGCTGGCACTAAATAACAATTATTGAGGTTTAAAACTAATCCCGTGGGTAGATGCAGAGGTAGCGTGCCAACGGCGATCACATCGACCTTGGAACCATTCCCGACGCGCATCGTCACCTCGTCCTTTGCCAGTCTCCGTTTATTCCGTAGTTCCTGCTTTGAGTTACAAATATGAGCAACCGCACCGGTATCAAATACCCAGGAGCTACTATGAGTACTGGTAAGGTACACATCAATTACTTGTATATCACATATACCTTGGGTGTTGCCGGCCTTCTTCTTGTCCGCTAAATATTTGGGGCAGTTCCGCTTCCAGTGACCACTTCCCTTGCAATAAAAGCACTCAGTCTCGGGCTTGGGTCCATTCTTTGACTTCTTCCCAGTAACTGGTTTACCGGGCGCGGCAACTCCCTTGCCGTCCTTCTTGAAGTTCTTCTTACCCTTGCCCTTCTTGAACTTAGTGGTTTTATTCACCATCAACACTTGATGTTCTTTTCTGATCTCCCCTTCCGCTGATTTCAGCATTGAATATACCTCGGGAATGGTCTTTTCCATCCCCTGCATATTGTAGTTCATCACAAAGCTCTTGTAGCTTGGTGGAAGCGACTGGAGGATTCTGTCAATGACCGCGTCATCCGGGAGATTAACTCCCAGTTGAGACAAGCGGTTGTGCAACCCAGACATTCTGAGTATGTGCTCACTAACAGAACTGTTCTCCTCCATTTTACAGCTGAAGAACTTGTCGGAGACTTCATATCTCTCGACCCGGGCATGAGCTTGAAAAACCAGTTTCAGCTCCTCGAACATCTCATATGCTCCATGTTTCTCAAAACGCTTTTGGAGACCCGGTTCTAAGCTGTAAAGCATGCCGCACTGAACGAGGGAGTAATCATCAGCACGCTGCTGCCAAGCGTTCATAACGTCTTGGTTTTCTGGGATTGGTGCTTCACCTAGCGGTGCTTCTAAGACATAATCTTTCTTGGCTACTATGAGGATGATCCTCAGGTTCCGGACCCAGTCCGTATAGTTGCTTCCATCATCTTTCAGCTTGGTTTTCTCTAGGAACGCGTTGAAATTGAGGACAACGTTGGCCATTTGATCTACAATACATAGTGTAAAGATTTTAGACTAAGTTCATGATAATTAAGTTCATATAGTCAAATTATTTAATGAACTCCCACTCAGATAGACATCCCTCTAGTCATCTAAGTGAAACATGATCCGAGTTTAACTAGGCCGTGTCCGATCATCACGTGAGACGGACTAGTCAAGATCGGTGAACATCTCCATGTTGATCATATCTTCTATACGACTCATGCTCGACCTTTCGGTCCTCCGTGTTCCGAGGCCATGTCTGTACATGCTAGGCTCGTCAAGTCAACCTAAGTGTATTGCATGTGTTCTGAGGCCATGTCTGTACATGCTAGGCTCGTCAACACCCGTTGTATTCGAACGTTAGAATCTATCACACCCGATCATCACGTGGTGCTTCGAAACAACGAACCTTCGCAACGGTGCACAGTTAGGGTGAACACTTTCTTGAAATTATTATAAGGGATCATCTTACTTACTACCGTCGTTCTAAGCAAATAAGATGCAAAAACATGATAAACATCACATGCAATCAAATAGTGACATGATATGGCCAATATCATTATGCTCCTTTGATCTCCATCTTCGGGGCACCATGATCATCTTTGTCACCGACATGACACCATGATCTCCATCATCATGATCTCCATCATTGTGTCTTCATGAAGTCGTCACGCCAACGATTACTTCTACTTCTATGGCTAACGCGTTTAGCAATAAAGTAAAGTAATTTACATGGCGTTATTCAATGACACGCAGGTCATACAAAATAATAAAGACAACTCCTATGGCTCCTGCCGGTTGTCATACTCATCGACATGCAAGTCGTGATTCCTATTACAAGAATATGATCAATCTCATACATCACATATATCATTCATCACATCTTCTGGCCATATCACATCACATAGCACTTGCTGCAAAAACAAGTTAGACGTCCTCTAATTGTTGTTGCAAGTTTTTTACGTGGTTTGTAGGTTTCTAGCAAGAACGTTTCTTACCTACGTATGACCACAACGTGATTTGCCAATTTCTATTTACCCTTCATAAGGACCCTTTTCATCGAATCCGTTCCGACTAAAGTAGGAGAGACAGACACCCGCTAGCCACCTTATGCATCTAGTGCATGTCAGTCGGTGGAACCTGTCTCACGTAAGCGTACGTGTAAGGTCGGTCCGGGCCGCTTCATCCTACAATGCCGCCGAAACAAGAAACGACTAGTAGCGGCAAGAAGAATTGGCAAACTCAACGCCCACAACTGCTTTGTGTTCTACTCGTGCATAGTAACTACGCATAGACCTGGCTCATGATGCCACTGTTGGGAATCGTAGCATAATTTAAAATTTTCCTACGCTCACCAAGATGCATCTATGGAGTCTACTAGCAACGAGGGGAAAGGAGTGCATCTACATACCCTTGTAGATCGCGAGCGGAAGCGTTCCAATGAACGTGGATGACGGAGTCGTACTCGCCGTGATCCAAATCACCGATGACCGAGTGCCGAACGGACGGCACCTCCGCGTTCAACACACGTACGGTGCAGCGACGTCTCCTCCTTCTTGATCCAGCAAGGGGGAAGGAGAGGTTGATGGAGATCCAGCAGCACGACGGCGTGGTGGTGGATGTAGCGGGTCTCCGGCAGGGCTTCGCCGAGCTTCTGCGCGAGAGAGAGAGAGAGGTGTTGCAGGGGAGGAGGGAGGCGCCCAAGGCTGTAGTATGCTGCCCTCCCTCCCCCCCTTTATATAGGCCCCCTGGGGGGGCGCCGGCCCTGGAGATCAGATCCAAAGGGGGGGCGGCGGCCAAGTGGGGGGAAGGGGTGCCTTGCCCCCCAAGGCAAGGGGGAAGCTCCCCCCTAGGGTTCCCACCCTAGGCGCATGGGGGGAGGCCCAAGGGGGGCGCCCCAGCCCACTAAGGGCTGGTTCCCTTCCACTTTCAGCCCACGGGGCCCTTCGGGATAGGTGGCCCCACCCGGTGGACCCCCGGGACCCTTCCGGTGGTCCCGGTACAATACCGGTAACCCCCGAAACTTTCCCGGTGGCCGAAACTTGACTTCCTATATATAATTCTTCACCTCCGGACCATTCCGGAACCTCTCGTGACGTCCGGGATCTCATCCGGGACTCCGAACAACTTTCGGGTTTCCGCATACATATATCTCTACAACCCTAGCGTCACCGGACCTTAAGTGTGTAGACCCTACGGGTTCGGGAGACATGCAGACATGACCGAGACGCCTCTCCGGTCAATAACCAACAGCGGGATCTGGATACCCATGTTGGCTCCCACATGTTCCACGATGATCTCATCGGATGAACCACGGTGTCGAGGATTCAATCAATCCGTATGCAATTCCCTTTGTCAATCGGTATGTTACTTGCCCGAGATTCGATCGCCGGTATCCCAATACCTTGTTCAATCTCGTTACCGGCAAGTCTCTTTACTCGTACCGCAATGCATGATCCCGTGACTAACGCCTTAGTCACATTGAGCTCATTATGATGATGCATTACCGAGTGGGCCCAGAGATACCTCTCCGTCACACGGAGTGACAAATCCCAGTCTCGATCCGTGCCAACCCAACAGACACTTTCGGAGATACCCGTAATGCACCTTTATAGTCACCCAGTTACGTTGTGACGTTTGGCACACCCAAAGCACTCCTACGGTATCCGGGAGTTGCACGATCTCATGGTCTAAGGAAAAGATACTTGACATTGGAAAAGCTCTAGCAAACGAAACTACACGATCTTTTATGCTATGCTTAGGATTGGGTCTTGTCCATCACATCATTCTCCTAATGATGTGATCCCGTTATCAATGACATCCAATGTCCATAGTCAGGAAACCATGACTATCTGTTGATCAACGAGCTAGTCAACTAGAGGCTTACTAGGGACACGTTGTGGTCTATGTATTCACACATGTATTACGATTTCCGGACAATACAATTATAGCATGAATAATAGACGATTATCATGAACAAAGAAATATAATAATAACCTTTTATTATTGCCTCTAGGGCATATTTCCAACAGTCTGATGCGTGTCTTGCGGGGAAGCAGCGGCATCTGCCCTTTCCCGAGAAGGCACGCTATAACGCGCAGAAACCCCTGGAGCTGGTTCATGGGGTCCTCTGCGGCCCAATCACCCCGGCAACGCCAAGAGGGCGTCGCTACATCCTACTGCTTGTCGATGACTACAACTGGTTCATGTGGGTGCTGCTCCTAGCCTCCAAAGACATGGTGGAGCGAGCCATCGTCAAGCAGCAAGCGGCAGCAGAGGTCGAGTGCGGCCACAAGTTGTGCGTGCTGCGCACGGACCGTGGTGGCGAGTTCACGTCGGCCACATTCTACAAGCACTGCACTGAGAAAGGGGTGCAGCGTCACTCAAAGCCCCTTACTCGCTGCAGCAGAATGGTGTCGTCAAGCGGAGGAACGAGACGGTGCTCGGAATGGCAAGCTGCATGCTCAAGGCAAAGCAGGTGCTGAGC
The DNA here is from genome assembly GCF_002575655.3 of Aegilops tauschii subsp. strangulata. Lineage (NCBI taxonomy): Eukaryota > Viridiplantae > Streptophyta > Magnoliopsida > Poales > Poaceae > Aegilops > Aegilops tauschii. The sequence continues at coordinate 96,926,682 of NC_053038.3, forward strand.
ACGTATTGGGGGGAGGTTGTGCTCACGGTTGTCTTCATCCTCAATCGCTCCTTCACAAGGAGCATCGATGGCAAGACGCCTTATGAGGCGTGGTACAGGAGGAAGCCTAACGTACGCTTCCTCCGCACCTTTGGCTGCGCCGGGCATGTCAAGACGGCACACCCACAGCTGAAGAAGCTCGATGACATGAGCACCCCAATGGTGTTCATGGGCTATGAGACAGGCTCTAAGGCGATGTACGACCCCGTCTCAAAGCGTGTGCATGTCTCGCGCGATGTCATCTTCGACGAAGACGCGCGATGGACTTGGGAGGCGTCGGGGAGGCCCTGGCAAGCAACTCCTTCACCGTGGAATACCCAATGTACTCTACAACCCCGGGAGGCAAGACCTCGGGAAGCCCGGGAGGTGTGGATCCGGGAACTGCAACCCCGAGAACAATGTCCCCGTGTACGGTGTCACCGGACACCCCGACGTCAAGCAATGTGGGTCCTGGGAGGCAGTTTGCAACCCCGCCAATGGCGAGGTCGGAGCTGTTCGACACCGACGACAGCGTTGGCACCCCACACAGGTTCTGACGTACGGGGGATCTTCTCGATGAACCTGTGACAACGCCGCAGCAGCCCGAGAAGGAGTATGTTGATGACGGCGAGGTCCTGCATCTGATGGTCGTCGACGAGCTGGCCACATTTGCGGAGGCCGAGCAAGAGGATTGCTAGAGCCACACGATGCTGGACGAGCTGTCGTCGATCAACGACAACGCCACTTGGACACTCACCACACTGCTTGCTAGACATCGAGCCATCGGGCTCAAGTGGGTGTTCAAGGTGAAGAACGACAAGCACAAGGCCATTGTAAAGCACAATGCGCGCCTCATCGCAATGGGGTACGTGCAGCGCGAGGGAGTGGACTTCGAGGAAGTCTTTGCTCTGGTGGCAAGGCTGGATTCTGTGCGACTCATCCTTGCCGTGGCCGCTCACCGCGGTTGGTAGGTACACCACATGGACGTCAAGTCGGCATTTCTCAATGGCGACCTTAACGAGGAGGTGTATGTCTCCCAGCCTCTAGGATTTGTTGCCAAGAACCACGAGTTGGGTGTGTACAGGCTACACAAGGCCCTGTATGGTCTCCGGCAAGCCCCAAGGGCGTGAATGCCAAGCTTGATGCAAGCCTCGCATCCCTTGGGCTCTCACACAACTCTTCTGAGCATGGTGTGTACTCGCGTGGCACCGGGAACACGATGCTCATCGTCGGCATCTACGTCGACGATCTGGTCATCGCTGAGGCACAGCCCGAAGAGGTTCAACGCTTCAAGGGAGAGATGCATCGTCTCTTCAGCATGACCGACCTTGGGATGCTCCAGTACTACCTCGGATCGGAGGTGAACCAGGAGGGTGGTCGCATCACGATCACGCAGATGGCCTACGCCACTAAGATGCTCGAGTGAGCAGGCATGAAGGACTGCCATGTCGTGCATGCTCGAATGGAGGCACAGCTGAAGCTAAGCAAGGATAGCTCCGAGAAGGCAGTAGATGCTATGCTCTACTGCAACATCATCAAGAGTCTCAGGTACCTCGTACACACCCGACCAGACATCACATTCGTTGTCGGGTACCTGAGTAGGTTCATGGAAGCCCCGGCAAGCGATCACCTTGCTGTCGTCAAGCACCTGCTCCGATGCATCACGAGTACGCTCACGCATGGATGCGTGTATCGCCGTGGCAATAGCAAGAGCTTGGTCGGGTACAGCGAGTCCGACCACGCTGGTGACATGGACTCCCAGGAGAGCACCTCGGGCATACTGTTCCTTCTCGGGAATAGTCCCGTCAGCTGGCAATCGGTGAGGCAGAAGATTGTCACCGCATCTTCGTGCAAGGCGGAGTACATCTCGGCAGCTAAAATGGCCTGTCAAGGCATTTGGCTTGCTCGCCTTCTCGACGAGATGCTAAATCAGGACACCGCCCCGGCGCTCCTCTTCGTCGACAACAAGTCGGCGATTTCCCTCAGCAAGAAACCCAGTGCTTCACGACCACAGCAAGCACACCGATCTCCTCTATCACTTCATACATGACTGCGTCGAGAAAGACATGGTGATCGTTGAGTTCATCCGGACTGGTGAGCAGAAGGGGGACATTCTGGCGAAGGCACTTGGTCGCGTCTGGTTCCAGGAACTGTGCGACAGAATCGGGATCGTCAACGTCAAGCTTCTCCGACAGGGTTGAAGGGGGAGATTGTGGGCTCCACCCATGTCTCCGTTGCATGCATACAGCAACATCAGTAGAAGATTACTTAGCTACAAAGGCAGTAGCAATAAGTTGGCAAGACCATTTTGATTTTCTATTATTGTAGGTTAGCAGTGATGTTGCTTGGTACTTGATGTCAGTACATGCGTACCTAGGTCAGTTTAGTGTCCTATATAAGGACTGGTACTTCCCCTGTTGTAACTCATTCCATTCCAAGCCAAGAGCTAATACAAGTACTAGTACTAGATACTCTCCTTCATGTGTGTGTGCTACACTAGTGAGTGTGTGCTTCTCTAGTGTTCTTGAGTACAACAAGCAAAGAGAGAGTAGAAATAGAGAGATTAGTAGTTAGTGGCTCGGGCTAACAGGGCTTGCCGATGAAGATCGAAGGGAAGAAGGCTTTCCCTAGTCGCATTGCGAGAGGGTAAAGGAAAAGTTTTAACCCTAAATTCTGTGAGGCACATCTAATATGGATGTCTTTGTGTTTTGATTTTATATTTATATTTATAGGCCGATCTGGTCGGTGGTAATGCTTGAAATTGCTTCATTGTTTTTCTATAATTAATAATATGGTTGTGCCAATGAGCAGATGCAGAGCCGGGGATCTATCCTTATATAAAATAGAGAAATAACACATGCAAAAACCTGACATACATACGGGTCGGATGGAGCAGGCAAGCAGCCAATCGGTGTTTACAATCGGCCGTTTGTGCTCATCGGTACATCATATCACAGACCGGTCGTTTCATACAACGGTGAGTGATAACCTTCAAACCGAGACCAGGGATACATATCACTGATGTGCTTTTCCCATCGGTCTGTGATAGCTCTCATCAGTATCGCTTGGCCAGTGGCCGGTCAGTGATGAGGGTCACTGTTGTTCAGATCTGTAATTGTTGGGGAGCGCAGTAATTTCAAAAAAATTCCTACGCACACGCAAGATCCATCTAGGTGATGCATAGCAACGAGAGGGGAGAGTGTTATCCACGTACCCTCATAGACCGAAAGAGGAAGCGTTATGACAACGCAGTTGATGTAGTCGTACGTCTTCATGATCCAACCGATCCTAGCACAAAGTACGACACCTCCGCGATCTGCACACGTTCAGCTCGGTGACGTCCCACGAACTCTAGATCCAGCCGAGGTCGAGGGAGAGTTTCGCCAGCACGACGGCGTGATGACGGTGATGATGAAGTTACTGACGCAGGGCTTCGCCTAAGCACTACAACGATATGGCCGAGGTGGAAATCTGTGGAGGGGGGCACCGCACACGGCTAAGGCAACTGTCAACTTGTGTGTTCTAGGGGTGCCCCCTCCCCGAATATAAAGGAGCAAGGGGAGGGGGCCGGCGGCCTCATAGGGTGCGCCCCAAGGGGGCAATCCTACTCCTACTAGGAGTAGGTTCCCCCTTTCCTAGTCCAACTAGGAGGGGAAGGAAAGAGGAGGAGGTGAGTAGGAAATAGGGGGCCGGCCCCCCAAGCCCTAAACCAATTCGGTTTGGGCCTAGGGGGCGCGCCCCACATCTCCCTTGTTGCCATCTATTTCCACCAAGGCCCATGAAGGCCCATTGACCCCCCGGGGTGTTCCGGTAACTCCCCGGTACTCCGGTATTTATCCGGTGACCCCCGGAACCTTTCCGGTGTCCGAATATAACCTTCCAATATATCAATATTTATGTCTCGACCATTTCGAGACTCCTTGTCATGTCCATGATCTTATCTGGGACTCCGAACAACCTTCGGTACATCAAAACACATAAACTCATAATACCGATCGTCATTGAACGTTAAGCGTGCGGCCCTACGGGTTCGAGAACTATGTAGACATGACCGAGACACATCTCCGGTCAATAACCAATAGCGGAGCCTGGATGCTCATATTGGCTCCTCATATTCTACGAAGATCTTTATCGGTCAAACCGCATAACAACATATGTTGTTCCCTTTGTCATCGGTATGTTACTTGCCCGAGATTCGATCGTCGGTATCATCATACCTAGTTCAATCTCGTTACCGGCAAGTCTCTTTACTCATTCCGTAATGCATCATCCCGCAACCAACTCATTAATCACATTGCTTGCAAGGCTTATAGTGATGTGCATTACCGAAAGGGCCCAGAGATACCTCTCTGATACACGGAGTGACAAATCATAATCTTGATCTATGCCAACCCAACAAACACCTTCGGAGACACAGTAGAGCATCTTTATAATCACCCAGTTACGTTGTGACGTTTGATAGCACACAAGGTGTTCCTCCGGTATTCGGGAGTTGCATAATCTCATAGTCAGAGGAACATGTATAAGTCATGAAGAAAGCAATAGCAATAAAACTTAACGATCATTATGCTAAGCTAACGGATGGATCTTGTCCATCACATCATTCTCCTAATGATGTGATCCCGTTCATCAAATGACAACACATGTCTATGGTCAGGAAACTTAACCATCTTTGATTAACGAGCTAGTCTAGTAGAGGCATACTAGGGACACTTTGTTCTGTCTATGTATTCACACATGTATCAAGTTTCCTGTTAATACAATTCTAGCATGAATAATAAACATTTATCGTGATATAAGTAAATAAATAATAACTTTATTATTGCCTCTAGGGCATATTTCCTTCAGTCTCCCACTTGCACTAGAGTCAATAATCTAGTTCACATCACCATGTGATTTAACACCAATAGTTCACATCACCATGTGATTAACACCCATAGTTCACATCGCCATGTGACCAATACTCAAAGGGTTTACTAGAGTCAATAATCTAGTTCACATTGCTATGTGGATAATACCCAAGAGCACTAAGGTGTGATCATGTTTTGCTTGTGAGAGAAATTTTTAGTCTACGGGTCTGCAGCATTTAGATCCGTATGTATTTTGCAAATTTCTATGTCTACAATACTCTGCATGGAGCTACTCTAGCTATTTGCTCCCACTTTCAATATGTATCTAGATCGAGACTTAGAGTCATCCAGATCGGTGTCAAAGCTTGCATTGATGTAACTTTTTACGACGAACTCTTTGTCAACTCCATAACCGAGAAACATTTCCTTATTCCACTAAGGATAATTTTGACCGCTGTCCTGTGATCCACTCCTGGATCACTATTGTACCCTCTTGCCAAACTCACGGCGAGGTACACAATAGGTCTGGTACATAGCATAGCATACTTTATAGAACCTATGACTGAGGCATAGGGAATGACTTTTCATTCTCTTTCTATTTTCTGCCGTGGTCGGGTTTTGAGTCTTACTCAACTTCACACCTTGCAACACAAGCAAGAACTCCTTCTTTGACTATTCCATTTTGAACTACTTCAAAATCTTGTCAAGGTATGTACTCATTGAAAAATCTTATCAAGCGTCTTGATCTATCTATATAGATCTTGATGCTCAATGTGTAAGCAGCTTCACTGAGTTCTTTCTTTGAAAAACTCCTTCCAAACACTCCTTTATGCTCTCCAGAAAATTTTACATCATTTCTGATCAACAATATGTCACTCACATATACTTATCAGAAAGGCTGTAGTGCTCCCACTCACTTTGTTGTAAATACAGGCTTCACCGCAAGTCTGTATAAAACTATATGCTTTGATCACACTATCAAAACGTATATTCCAACTCCGAGATGCTTGCACCAGTCCATAGATGGATCGCTGGAGCTTTGCACACTTTGTTAGCACCTTTAGGATCGACAAAACCTTCTGGTTGCATCACATACAACTCTTCTTTAAGAAATCCATTAAGGAATGCAGGTTTGACATCCATTTGCCAAATTTCATAAAATGCGGCAATTGCTAACATGATTCGGACAAACTTTTAAGCATCGATACAAGTGACAAAAATCACATCGTAGTCAACACCTTGAACTTGTCAAAAACATTTTGCGACAATTCGAGCTTTGTAGATAGTAACACTACTATCAGCGTCCGTCTTCCTCTTGAAGATCCATTTATTCTCTATTGCTTGCCCAATATATAAGCAGCTTCACCGAGGTCTTTCATTGAAAAATTCTTATTCAAGTATCATGCTATCCAGAAATTCTATATCATTTCCCATCAACAATATGTCATCCACATATATAATATCAGAAATGCTACAGAGCTCCCACTCACTTTCTTGTAAATACAGGCTTCTCCAAAAGTCTATATAAAACCATATGATTTGATCACACTACCAAAGCATATATTCCAAATCTGAGAGGCTTGCACCAGTCCAGAAATGGATCGCTGGAGCTTGCACACTTTGTTAGCACCTTTAGGATCGACAAAACCTTCTGGTTGCATCATATACAATTCTTCTTTAAGATATCCATTAAGGAACGCAGCTTTGACATCCATTTGCCAGATTTCATAATCATAAAATGCAGCAATAGCTAACATGATTCGGACAGACTTAAGCATCACTACGGGTGAGAAGGTCTCATCGTAGTCAACTCCTTGAACTTGTCAAAAACCTTTTGCAACAAGTCGAGCTTTGTAGACAGTAACATTACCGTCAGCGTTGGTCTTCTTCTTGAAGATCCATTTATTCTCTATGGCTTGCCGATCATCGGGCAAGTCAACCAAAGTCCATACTTTGTTCTCATACATGGATCCCATCTCAGATTTCATGGCCTCAAGCCATTTCGCGGAATCTGGGCTCATCATCGCTTCCTCATAGTTCGTAGGTTCGTCATGGTCGAGTAACATGACCTCCAAAACCGGATTACCATACCACTCTGGTGCGGATCTTATTCTGGTTGACCTACGAGGTTCGGTAGTAACTTGATCTGAAGTTTCATGATCATCATCATTAGCTTCCTCACTAATTGGTGTAGGAATCACTGGAACTGATTTCTGTGATGAACTACTTTCCAATTTGGGAGAAGGTACAATTACCTCATCAAGTTCTACTTTCCTCCCACTCACTTCTTTCGAGAGAAACTCCTTCTCTAGAAAGGATCCACTCTTAGCAACAAAGATCTTGCCTTCGGATCTGTGATAGAAGGTGTACCCAATAGTTTCTTGTGGGTATCCTATGAAGACGCATTTCTCCGATTTGGGTTCGAGCTTATCAGGTTGAAGCTTTTTCACATAAGCATCGCAGCCCCAAACTTTAAGAAACGACAGCTTAGGTTTATTGCTAAACCACAGTTCATACGGTGTCGTCTCAACGGATTTAGATGGTGCCCTATTTAACATGAATGCAACTGTCTCTAATGCATAATCCCAAAACGATAGTGGTAAATCGGTAAGAGACATCATAGATCGCACCATACCCACTAAAGTACGATTATGAAGTTCGGACACACCATTACGCTGTGGTGTTCCAAGTGGCGTGAGTTGTGAAACTATTCCACATTGTTTTAAATGAAGAACAAACTCATAACTCAAATATTCGTCTCCGCGATCAGATCGTAGAAACTTTATTTTCTTGTTACGATGATTTTCTACTTCACTCTGAAATTCTTTGAACTTTTCAAATGTTACAGACTTATGTTTCATCGAGTAGATATACCTATATCTGCTCAAATCATCTGTGAAGGTCACAAAATAACGATACCCGCAGCGAGCCTTAACACTCATCGGACCGCATACATCAGTATGTATTGTTTACAATAAGTCAGTTGCTCGCTCCATTGTTCCGGAGAACGGAGTCTTAGTCATCTTGCCCATGAGGCATGGTTCGGAAGAATCAAGTGATTCATAATCAAGTGATTCCAAAAGCCCATCAGCATGGAGTTTCTTCATGCGCTTTACACCAATATGACCTAAACGGTAGTGCCACAAACAAGTTGCACTATCATTATTAACTTTGCATCTTTTGGCTTCAATATTATGAATATGTGTCGGAGTAAATGGCCACGGGTAGCCTAACCGACTCCCCCTGGCACTTCAAAAAATCATCGGGCCATTCGAGCCTTCAAGCATCCAGAGCATAGGGCCGCCTTCCCCCGGCTCTACCAGAAGGTGGCCCGGCCTCAAAAACCTTCCCAAAGAAAGCTACAAGATGGTCGACTCCAGGAAGCCGGCCCCAAGAGGACCGACTCCCAGAAGCCGGCCATGAAGAAAGCCGACTCCCAAAAGCCGGCCAAGACTGCACCCACCAAGACTGCATCCACATAACGGTGATAAGACGGGGTGTGGCCGCAGTACAACCCACTACCCCCGAATCCCGGAATAGGCATGGTCACAAGGCGTCGTACGGGTCAGCCATCACCCGTCCGGCATGGCACTGTAGCCATGTTGACCTCGATGTCACCCACGACAGGCGCCAGTACGGCCCGCGGGCGGCGGGCCCCTTTAGCCAGAGAGACGCTCGAAGGCGGCCCGGCCTCCCCTAGTCGGCCGGGGGCGTGGCCGGCTCCCAATAGCCGGCTACCTCCCCTCTCGAAACATGTGCCTCATTAAGGAGACAAGACGAGATGAGGCTACAGTGAGAGCCCGCAAGGCGGCGGCACTACAGCCACGCTTACCTCAACAAAGCCCTCGTCATCAGAGGCAAGGCAACAGTAACCAGCCGCCAACAAGGCCCCCAAGCGGTGGGGCCGGCCTGTCGGCCAAGAGGCCGGCAGCCGGCGGGACCCACCAGTCGGCGGGCCCTAATGGCCGGCGGAGAAGCCGGCGAGCACAGACATTGACGGCTGGGACCCGCGCCCAGCCAGATTACCATTGTACCCCTGGGGGTAGGCCTATATAAACCCCCCGGGATATCCATGCAAAGGGTTGATCTCATAGAGTTTCACACACCACATAGAGGGAAAAGGAGAGCTAGCCTTGCCCTTCTTCCTCCCCTAGCAAAACAGCTCAAGGAGCACTTGTAGCTACTCGTATTGATCTAGTGATCATGCGGAGACCCCGCAGAGTAGGACTAGGGGTGTTATCTCCACGGAGAGCCCCGAACCTGGGTAAGATCCGCCGGTGTGCATGTCTTCGCCTTATCCCGTTTCCAGGCACCGACGATGTCTTACTGGCTCCCACAATGATAAGCCACCCGTTGGCATATGTCGCACCTACCACCCGACATTTGGCGCCCACCGTGGGGCCAGGTGCACCGTCGTCCGGATACCTGTTCTGGACGGGAACCCTTTTCCTCCCCCGCGAGCATAGCCAGCCAGCTACGCCCGATGGCGCTTGCCCTGACGCGCTGCAAGGCGTCAACGACGCCTGCGCGGCGAGCTGCCTCGCCGACCTTCTTGGCGAGACTCGCATCTCCGACGAGCCCGCGTCCGACGTGGGCACAGACTACCCCGAGAGCTGCCTCGTCAGCCTCCTCGACCAGCTTCACGTCTCCAGCGAGCTTGCTGTGGATTTGGAGTCGGTCGGCTCCACCGAGCCGATGCTTGTCGACTCCGACACGGCATCGCTTGACGCCTACCCCTCCGACGTGGTAATCTTCGACGACCCTCTCCCTCGAGCCGACAATGGCAGCAGCGCTATCACTGAGGTGCTGGTCATCAGCCACGGCGCCGACTCGGGCGAGAACGCCCACGACGCCCTACAAGCGGCGATGCATGACTTGTCCGTCCCCATCCCGGCCGACGCCGACGCCGAGACTCTAGAGGCACGCCGCCTCGCCCTCATCACGGAGGGCCAGAAGATAGCCTCCATAAGACGCCTCACTGAGGCTCACCAGCGCGAAGTCGACCGCGCCGCCTTTGGTACGCCACCTCATGGTGGGCCGAGCCGAGCCGGCCTCGTCAAGAAGCGTGGCGCGGCTATCGCCAGCATGCTGGGGGCAGACCGCCCAGTCTACGCCACACCGCTCGAGAATCTGCGAGCCGCTCAGGCGGCTGCAGAAGAGCTAAACGGGCTGGGGGCTGATGAGCTCCCCTACATGACAAGGCGCATCCAGCAGCTGATCGACGCAGCCGCAGAACGGCATGAAGCCGGCGCCCGCGCCGAGAGTCCTCTCCCACGCCGAGAACACGCCGCGACATCCCGGTCGCCGACTGCGAGCGGCGCCCGCGCAAGGAAAGACAAGGAGCCCGCTGCTAGCCGCAGCCGGACTCGAATCACCATCGAGCGCGACGCAGAAGGCCGCCCCCGAGCGGTGGAGCGCCAAGGCGATCCGCCTCCTCCCCCGCCTCGTGGGGAGAGATATCCCACCCTGCCGCCTGTCACGCATCCGACTCTCGGTGGCCGACTAGGCCACCGCGAAGGAGTCGGCGAGAACGACGCCCGCCACCGGATCGACCGCCTAGCACGATCCCTGGCGCTAGAAGAAGAAGACGATGTCGGCCCGCCTTGCTTTGGCCCCCGCATCCGCGACGAGCCTTTCCCCAAAGGGTTCTCGCTCCCCAGAGACACGCCCAAGTACAACGGCTCCATGAAGCCGGAAGATTGGCTGATCGACTACTCTACCGCTGTCAGCATAGCGAACGGCAACAGGCGCATAGCCGTGTAAGTACGTCCCTCTCATGCTTCAAGCACGGCACACACCTGGCTGAACAGCCTCAAGCCCTACAGCGTCAACAGCTGGCTGGACTTCACGGAAGTCTTCGTCCGCAACTTCACCAGCACGTACAAGCGGCCTCCCAAGCCCCGCCAGCTCTCCTTGTGCGTCCAAGGGCCCAGTGAATCGACTCGCGACTACCTCACGCGGTGGGCCGAGCTCCGCAACTCCTGCGAGGGGGTGCACGAGGTTCAAGCCATAGAATACTTTACCGCCGGGTGCCGAGAGGGCACCCTCCTTAAGCACCGACTCCTCTGCGACGAGCCGGCTACCCTCGACGAGCTACTGGTCATAGCAGACAAGTACGCCACGGCCGACTCCTCGATGAAGATCGAGCTCCGAGTGGACGCTTCTGGAAAGGTACTCGCTCCGGCTCCCAAGACGCCGGCTGGCGACTCCAACCGATGCCCCTACCAGAACAGCCACAAGCGCAAGGCCCCTATGCCGCCTTCCACCAGTCGGCAGGTGGCCACTGTCGAAGACGAGCAGCCCGAAGAGCGGCCCGCTCCCAAGAAGAAGGGCGGCAGGCCGGCTTGGCAGCCGGCCTTCTCCTACGAACAGACTCTCGATGCCCCCTGCAAGTTCCACAGCGGCGCGAAGCCGTCCAACCACACGACCCGGAAGTGCCACTGGCTCACACGGATCTCCAAGGGCGAGGGGCTGGTGCCGCCTCCGCCTCCCGGCCCGCCGCCTCCAGCCCCCCAGCAGCCGGCTGCTCGCCCAGCAGTCGGAGCCATTCAAGATGAGTTCCCAGATGAGCACGCCGCCTACGTCGTGTTCACGAGCCAGGTTGAAGACAAGCGCAGCCGGCGCCGACAGCACCAAGAGGTCAACGCAGTCGCCTCCAGCAACCCCGAGTTCATGCATTGGTCTGAAAGGCCTATCAGCTGGAGCCGGGCCGATCACCCATAGGTGATGCCGTCTCCTGGCTCCTACGCATTGGTGTTAGATGTCACCCTCGCGACGGAGAGGCGAGCTGTCCGATTCTCCTGCGTGCTGATTGATGGCGGAAGCAATATCAACATACTGTACCGCGACACCATGGAGAAGTTGAACCTCAAGGCGAAGCAGCTCATGCCAAGCCGGACCGTGTTCCATGGCATCATACCCGGCCTGTCCTATTCCCCAATCAGCAAGATCAAGATGGATGTTCTCTTCGGAGACAAGGATCACTTTCGCCGAGAAGCAATCTGGTTTGAGGTAGTGGACCTAGAGAGCCCTTACCACGCCTTGCTTGGCCGACCCGCCCTGGCCAAGTTCATGGCTGTGCCCCACTACGCCTACCTCAAGATGAAGATGCCGAGCTCGAAGGGGATCATCACTGTAGCCGGCGACTACAAGAAGTCCATCGAGTGCGCTGCAGCCAGCAGCCGACTGGCCGAGTCCCTCGTGGTTGCAGAAGAGAAGAAGATACTGGAGTGAGTTGTGGCCATGGCCGGCAAGCAGCCGGCCCTGTCCCCCAACCCCAAGGAATATGATGTGCAGGGCTCCTTCCAGCCGGCCAAGGAGACGAAGAAGATACCTCTGGACCCGGAGAACCCGGAGAGGTTTGCTGTCATTGGTGCAAACCTGGACAGCAAATAGGAAGGCGAGCTTGTCGACTTCCTCCGTGAGAATCGAGACATCTTTGCATGGTCCCCAAAGGACATACCGGGTGTTCCGAAGGATTTCGCCGAGCATAAGCTACACGTCCGAGCGGATGCAAAACCAGTCAAGCAGCCTCTCCGCCGACTGTCAGAGGAGAAGAGAAGAATCGTAGGAGAAGAGATAGCCCGGCTCCTTGCCGCCGGCTTCATTATGGAAGTGTTTTTCCCAGAGTGGCTTGCCAACCCGGTCTTGGTGTTGAAGAAGAACAACAAATGGCGTATGTGTATAGACTACACTAGCCTCAACAAAGCCTGCCCCAAAGATCCGTTTGCCCTACCACGGATTGATCAAGTGATAGACTCCACAGCCGGATGCGAGCTGTTGAGTTTCTTGGATGCCTACTCAGGATACCACCAGATCAAGTTGGACCCAGCTGACCACCTGAAGACCGCCTTCATCACACCATTCGGAGCTTTCTGCTACCTGACTATGACATTCGGCTTGAGAAATGCCGGTGCCACTTTTCAGCGTTGCATGCAGAAATGCCTCCTCAAGCAACTCGGCAGAAATGCCCACGTCTACGTAGACGATATTGTGGTGAAGACAGAGAAGCGCGGCACCCTGCTGGAAGACCTCAAAGAAACATTTGCCAACTTGCGCCGATTCCAGATCAAGCTCAACCCCGAGAAATGCGTGTTCGGAGTACCAGCCGGCCAGCTTCTAGACTTTTTGGTCTCCGAACGCGGCATTGAGTGCAACCCTGTGAAGATCAAGGCCATTGAGAGAATGGAGATTCCCACCAAGTTGTGAGACGTTCAGAAGTTCACCGGGTGCCTGGCCTCCCTAAACCGCTTTATCAGCCGGCTAGGGGAAAAGGCTCTCCCCCTGTACCGACTCATGAAGAAATCCACTCACTTCGAGTGGAACGACCAAGCAGACCAAGCCTTCCATGAGTTGAAGAAGATGCTGACCACTCCACCTGTCCTGGCGGCGCCGACTGAGAAGGAGCCCATGCTCCTTTACATTGCCACGACTAGCCGAGTGGTCAGTACAGTCATCGTGGTCCAGCGCCCAGAAGAAGGCCGAGCCCAGTTAGTCCAGAGGCCAGTATATTATTTAAGCAAAGTACTGTCCACCTCAAAGCAAAACTACCCGCACTACCAGAAGATGTGCTATGGAGTGTACTTCGCCGCCAAGAAGTTGAAGCCCTACTTTCAAGAGCATCCCATCACGGTCGTATGCACCGCCCCGCTTGCCGAGATCATAGGCAGCCGGGATGCATCCGGCCGGGTGGCTAAGTGGGCCATTGCGCTGGCTCCTTACCACAACCGGAAGATCAAGCCAAGATCCTTCCAAGAGGGCGATCTTGTGCTCCGGCTGATCCAGCGAACAGCCGGCCAGCACAAGCTCTCGGCCCCTTGGGAAGGCCCTTTCGTCGTCAGCAAGGCCCTAGGCAACGACTCCTACTACCTGGTCGACGCACAGAAGCCAAGAGCACGCAAGAGGGATGATTCCGGCAAGGAGTTGGAACGACCATGGAACGCCAACCTCCTGAGAAGATTTTACAGTTAAAAGCAGTATGTATCATGCTACCTTTTTGTATTAAGTACGAAACAACGGGGCCCCCGATGTGCACTCGGGGACTGCCCTCCTTTTTCTATGAATGACAAGTGTCATACCCATGAATGTATTATTACATTTGATTTTCTATCTGGCGCCGGGTTTGACTAGTCGGCCCGGGGACTGGCCGCCTTAAGTTATATTAAAAGTTCTACCTGAAGTCAGACAAGTAGTGTGCCAGCGCCCAAGCCCTCTCTTGTTGTAAGTCGCAGCTCAAAGAACCGACTGTCTGACTGGCAAGAGCCAAAGGCAGAAAGGATGCCCACACGAACAACGGCTAAGGACTAACGAACTTATATAACGCAAGCCGGCCTCCAACCACGCCTACCGGCTGTCAAAACAGCCGGCTGGCCGGCCTCCCAGTCACTTCGCTACAATCCAACAAAGCTAGAGTACTTGCCCTCCCAACTGGCCAAGCACTTCTCCAGCCACAGACTGCGGAGCAGCTGTCCGGCTGGGAAGGCGGCAACCAAGGGAGGGCGGCAAAGGAAACAACCGAAGGATGAAAAGCAAAGAACAAGGGAAAGACAAACGCATGCATGATTATATTTACACATAAGGCCCTCAACAGGCCGGCAGTCAATATAGTTCGAATACACCCCCAGTGGGTGGAACTGTGCAAACTTAACAAAATATTGTTCCAAGAGTAATAAAACAGGAAAGTAGAGGCAGCAGATTAGACTAAGGGCGCAGCAGGGGAGCCGGGCTGGTCGGTGGAGATGGCAGCGCCGGCTGGAGGAGTGGCCGGCTGACGAGTCTCGGCTTGATCATCGCCGGCTGCAGGCGGTGCGCTCGCACGTGCCTTGTTGCTGGAGGCACGGTCAAGCTGAGGCTGACCGGCCGTTCCACCATCTGGCGCGGCGTCTTCACCCTCCTCCTCCTCCTCCTCGCCCTCGTCGCCGGAGTTGATCTCCTCCGCCGAATCCTCGCCATCTGTCGGGTTCAGCCCGAACCACTCCTCCGGCTGGGCAACGCCGTTGTCGTCCACCTCAGGAGCAAAGGCGCTAGTGTCGGTGTAATCGGCGATCGCCGAGGCTCGCTGGATGATAGCCGGCCGCACCGGCTCCAGCTCCGTGTCGGCCTCCTGCCGCCAGGTGTCCAGCTGGTCCAAACTCAGCTCGGGATACCAGGCCTTGACAAACTCCAGCGCCCGCCTGGCGCCTGACCGGGCCGCAGAAGCCTTCCAGACCTCGAAGCGGCCGGCCGCCACCTCCAGCCAGTCGGCAGTCCGACTGGGAGTGCGGGGAATCACCTCATCGGGCCAGAGAGCGGCCAGCACCTGCGCCCCAACACGCTGAAGCCGGCGGAGCATGCGGTGACCCGGCTGGAGGCGGGCTAGAATCGCCAAGAGCTGTTCCTCCAGCGACCGGCGAGCCTTCGGCGCGATCTTGGCGCCAGCCTGCCTTTGCGCCTCGCGGTGGGCCTCAACGACCTAGTTGGCGGCAGTAGAGTAGCCAGGGAAAAATACCAAGTCAGGAAACGAACCAAGCGGCAAGCAAAGGACGAAGAAGAGGGCGGCCTACCGTCAACCAAGTCTTCGATCTGGCCGTAGCCGTTGATCAACGACTGCCTCGCCTCGGCCCAGCTTGCCGCCTCAGTCTCATATTCGGCTTGAAGGGCGGCCTCGCTGTCCTGCACCGCCTTCAGGGCCGCCTTGTGGCTCTCCTCCTGGTCGGCCAGCTTCTTGGCCAGGCGGTCCCGCTCCTGGGCCAAGGCGTCCAACTCGGCTTCCTTAGCGCAAAGGGCGGCCTGAGTCCCACCCAGCTGCTCCCTCGGTTTGGCGTTGGCCGCTGCAGGCATGGCAGAGAAGAAAGAAGCAATAAGGAAGAAGTCGTCAAGAAAGATCCGACCCGACTGCTCAGCAGTCGGCCCGAATCTCGGGGACTACACCCAATGGGTGCGTTGACGTGCCCCCACGTGAGATAAAAGATGAAGCACTTACCCCGGCTCTCAGATAGATCAGCATTCTTCTGGGTCAGCTCCCGAGCCTGGGAGTTGAAGGCAGCTGCACGGAGGTTGTGGTAGTCCTACAAGTCAGGCAGAGAAGCGAATGAGAACAAGATAGCAAACAAAGCCCGCTAAGAAGTTCCAAGCCGCCTGCTCGGCAGCCGACTCGGAACTCGGGGACTACACCCAGTGGGTGCGCTGACGCACCCCCACGGAAGAAACCAAGATCAAAAAGCAAAAAGACTTACCCGAATGGCCGCTCGCGTCGCGAGGAACTCGTCATTGTATTGCCACAGCGCCGCGGCCTGGGATTGAAGCCGGTTCCCGACTTCTTGCGCCGCCACATTCACCACGGCCGTCCCTCCACCCGGCGTCCACCCCAAGCTGGCGCTGGCTGCCTCCACGTCCCGGGCCGACGAGCTGGAGCCCGCGGCCTTCTGCGGGTCCGAAGTGGCCTTCCCCGTGCGCTGGCGCGATGGCGACTGGACCACCAGGTCCGTCCTCGCAGCCGGCTCGCCCCCAGCCTATTGTGCAGGCGGCACGTTAGGCCGGCTGCCTTGGGCCGCCCCAGTCGGCGAAGACGGTGCCACCTCCCTCTCCGGGACGACGACGTCGTCCTCCCTCTCCAACCCCGGCAGGTCGCCGCCGGCTTCCTCCGGCGGGGGCTCCGGGACCTCGGGCGCCGCGACACGCAGAGGGGTGACAAGCAAGGCTCCCTCCGCTGTTGCCGCGGCCGCAGCCTCCGCCTGGGCCTTGGCCGCCGCGTCGGCACGCGCCTTCGCCGACTCCTCCTCCTCTTGTGCCGCCTTGGCGGTAGCCGCCCTTAGCTCCTCCACCTCCCGCTCCTCCCGCGCCTCCCGCGCATTTCGCTTCGTCGCCGCCTGAAGCTCGGCATGGGGGTCCACACGGCGGGTGCTCCCGGATCCTCCCGGCGATCCAACCACGGAGGCGGCAGCAACCCGCTCAAGAGAAAGCAGAGCCCTGATTTTTGAAACAAGACAAGGGTTCAGAAATCGACAAGAAAAGAAGAAAGAGTATGCAAAAGAATATACACTTACGCTGACACCGTCTGCAGTTGCTTCACCACCTTGCGGAAGCGGGCCGCCTTCGCGGCCGCCTCATCCCGCCTGGTCGCCGCCGCCCCGCCCTTGGACTTCTTCGGCCGACTGCAGAACAAGCCCAACGCGGCCCGGTGCTTCTGCCCGCCGCCCCGAGCAGGCGACGCGGCGGAGGAACCCGCGCCATGGCCAGACGCCGGCTGGCGGCGTGGGACGATTTCCGTCTCATCGTCATCCGGCCAGTCGTCGAAGCTGACTCCAAGCCCGGAGCCGCCTGCTTCGCCACCGGCTTCGCCGCCTCCCGCCTCGGTGTTGTCATCCATGGCGGCTGCCCCCAAGTCGTGATCCTCCAAGTCATGCTCCGCCTGGTCGGGAAGAAATCGGCGATCCGCCCCAACTCGGCCGCAGGTCGAAGGAGAGGGCTCTGCCAAGATGTGCCAACTGGTCAGAGTCGGCCAAGAAAAACTCGGCGACAAAACTAAGAGAAGAAAGGATAAAGAGAGCATACCGTAGGCGGGGGATGAGCACGGGAGTACGGCTCCTTGCCAAACCGCCACTCTGCGGAGAGCTTGTAGTTCGCAAGATAATTCACCATATGAGCCACCTCGTCATGAGGCATGTCCTTGGTGCACATCCGGCTCGGATCGAGTTGGCCGCTCATCTGACAGATCAGATGAGGGCGGCTTTGAAGCGGAAGCACCCGGCGCGCGATGAAGGCGGCCAGCAAGTCGGACCCAGTCAGGCCCTCCGACTGGATCATTACCCGGAGTCGGGCGACGGCCGCGGCTCCAGCCGGCGACAGCGTCACGGCCCGATAGGACCACTGGGGCCGCCTCCCAGCCGGCGGGCCGGCTACGTAAGCTGGCAAGTTGACGTAGTCGCCTTGCGGGGCGATGTTCCTCACGTAGAAATACGACTTCTGCCAGCGCTTCACCGACTGGATCAGCGTGATGACGGGGAAGGGGTTGTCGGCCGCCGGCCTCCGCATCGCAATGAAGGCGCCACTCTGAGCCGGCACGCCCTGCATGCGGGTGCCGAGTTTGGTTTGGAAGAACTCCCCCCAGAGCTCGAGGGTGGGGAGAACGCCAAGAAAGCCTTTGCACAGGGTGACGAAGGCGGACATCAACACCACAGTGTTCGGGGTGAGGTGGTGCGGCTGGAGTTGATAGAAGTCGAGAAAGGAGCGGAAGAAAGCGCTTGCCGGCAGGCCGAGGCCGCGCAGGAAGTGCGAGCGGAAGATTACCCGCTCGCCTTCCTCCGGCGCCGGCATGATCTCCTTCTCCGGCGCGAGACGGACCCGCACCTGGTCCTTGCCGGGCAACCGCCGCGTCTTGCGGAGGAAGTCGATGTGGTCCATATGGACGTTGGAGCCATCCCAGTCCCCGCCGTACTGCATGGTGGCGAGAAGCTAACGAGGAAGGGTGCGGCGGCGGAGAAAGCACGGCCCTACGGCGGCAAAGCTGCGGGGCGGAGTGAAGATTGGAGGGACGGCGCGGCGGCGAGGCGCTGCTGCGAGGGAAAGCAGGAGGAGGAAGATGGCGGAGAGGAGAGGAGCGTGCGAGCGTCTGCCGCTTCCCCTCCTCCCCCTACTTATAGCCTCGTGCAGCAAAGCCGAGGAGGCGAGGCGTGGGGAGGAACGTGGGATTAACTGCGCCCACTCCCCCACGTCCCGCCATTATTGCGCCCTAACGGCGTGCGGAAACCGCCGCCGGAAGACGTGCGGACAGCTTTGGGCCACAGAGAATCCGCGCTTGGGCCTAGGCGTAGGAGTGGTGGGCCCCCCGGCCTGCGGCGACGTCCTGTCACGCGCGTGGGTTGGCAGGATTTTTTCAGCCGGAGGATGCCACGTGGTTCGCAGGCAGCGAGCGGCCGGCCCGCAGCCCGGCGCGCGCGCCAACAGACTCCCGCCTTTCGACTTTAGAAATTTCGCCAAGACGGCGCGCCCAACCAAAGCCGGCTCCCAGCTACTGGCTCGTCAAGATAAGAAGCTGACCGAGCTTCTCGACCTCCTCTCAGCCTCGAAGCCCAACCAGCTTCGGGGACTACTGTCGGCGTAAATGGCCACGGGTAGCCTAACCGACTCCCCCGGCACTTCAAAAAATCATCAGGCCATTCGAGCCTTCAAGCATCCAGAGCATAGGGCCGCCTTCCCCCGGCTCTACCAGAAGGCGACCCGGCCTCAGAAACCTTCCCAAAGAAAGCTACGAGATGGCCGACTCCAGGAAGCCGGCCCCAAGAGGACCGACTCCCAG
The DNA here is from genome assembly GCF_002575655.3 of Aegilops tauschii subsp. strangulata. Lineage (NCBI taxonomy): Eukaryota > Viridiplantae > Streptophyta > Magnoliopsida > Poales > Poaceae > Aegilops > Aegilops tauschii. Next base: position 96,945,825 of record NC_053038.3, read on the forward strand.
AAGCCGGCCTTGAAGAAAGCCGACTCCCAGAAGCCGGCCAAGACTGCACCCACCAAGACTGCATCCACATAACGGTGATAAGACGGGGCGTGGCCGCAGTACAGCCCCCTACCCCCGAATCCCGGAACAGGCATGGTCACAAGGCGCACGAGTCAGCCATCACCCGTCCGGCGCGGCACTGTAGCCATATTGACCGCGATGTCACCCACGACAGGCGCCAGTACGGCCCGCGGGCGGCGGGCCCCTTTAGCCACAGAGACGCTCGAAGGCGGCCCGGCCTCCCCTAGTCAGCCGGGGGCATGGCCGGCTCCCAATAGCCGGCTACCTCCCTCCCTCGAAACATGTGCCTCATTAAGGAGACAAGACGAGGTGAGGCTACAGTGAGAGCCCGCAAGGCGGCGGCATTGTAGCCACGCTTATCTCGACAAAGCCCTCGTCATTAGAGGCGAGGCAACAGTAACCAGCCGCCGACAAGGCCCCCAAGCGGTGGGGCCGGCCTGTCGGCCAAGAGGCCGGCAGCCGGCGGGCCCCAATGGCCGGCGGAGAAGCCGGCGAGCACAGACACTGACGGCTGGGACCTGCGCCCAGCCGGATTACCATTGTACCCCTAGGGGGTAGGCCTATATAAACCCCCCGGGATACCCATGCAAAGGGTTGATCTCATAGAGTTTCACACGCCACATAGAGGGAAAAGGAGAGCTAGCCTTGTCCTTCTTCCTCCCCTAGCAAAACAGCTCAAGGAGCACTTGTAGCTACTCGTATTGATCTAGTGATCATGCGGAGACCCCGCAGAGCAGGACTAGGGGTGTTATCTCCACGGAGAGCCCCGAACCTGGGTAAGATCCGCCGGCGTGCATGTCTTCGCCTTATCCCGTTTGCAGGTACCGGCGATGTCTTACTGGCTCCCACAATGATAAGCCACCCGTTGGCATATGTCGCACCTACCACCCGACAATATGTGTATCACTACGATCGAGATCCAACAAACCATTTTCATTGGGTGTATGACCATAGAAGGTTTTATTCATGTAAACAGAACAACAATTATTCTCTAACTTAAATGAATAACCGTATTGCAATAAACATGATCAAATCATATTCATGCTCAACGCAAAACACCAAACAACATTTATTTTAGGTTCAACACTAATCCCGAAAGTATAGGGAGTGTGCGATGATGATCATATCAATCTTGGAACTACTTCCAACACACATCGTCACTTCACCCTTAACTAGTTTCTGTTCATTCTGCAACTCCCGTTTTGAGTTACTACTCTTAGCAACTGAATCAGTTTCAAATGCCGAGGGGTTGCTATAAACACTAGTAAAGTACACATAAATAACATGTATGTCAAATATACCTTTGTTCACTTTGCCATCCTTCATATCCGCCAAGTATCTAGGGTAGTTCCACTTCCAGTGACCATTTCCATTGTAGTAGAAGCACTCGGTCTCAGGCTTAGGTCCAGACTTGGGCTTCTTCACTTGAGTAGCAAATTGCTTGCCGTTCTTCTTGAAGTTCCCCTTTCTATCCCTTTGCCCCTTTCTTGGAATTAGTGGTCTTGTTAACCATCAACACTTGATGCTCTTTCTTGATTTCTACCTTCGTCGATTTCAGCATCGCGAAGAGCTCGGGAATTACTTTCGTCATCCCTTGCATATTATAGTTTATCACAAACTTCTAGTAACTTGGAGATAGTGACTAGAGAACTTTGTCAATTACTATCTTATCTGAAAGATTAACTCCCACTTGATTCAAGCAATTGTAGTACCCAGACAATCTGAGTACATGCTCACTGGTTGAGCTATTCTCCTCCATCTTGTAGGCAAAGTACTGTCAGAGGTCTTATACCTCTCGACACGGGCATGAGTCTGAAATACTAATTTCAACTCTTGGGACATCTTATATGCTCCATGACGTTCAAAACATTTTTAAGTCCCGGTTTTATGCCGTAAAGCATGGTGCACTAAACTATAAAGTAGTCATCATACCGATCTTTTATCAAAACGTTCATAACGTCTGCATCTGCTCCTGCAATAGGTCTGTCACCTAGCGGTGCATCAAGGACGTAATTCTTCTGTGCAGCAATGAGGAAAATCCTCAGATCACGGACCAAGTCCGCATCATTGCTACTATCATCTTTCAACTTATATTTCTCTAGGAACATATAAAAATAAACGGGGAGCTACATCAAGAGCTATGGATCTACAACATAGATATGCTAATACTACCAGGACTAAGTTCATGATAAATTAAAGTTCAATTAATCATATTACTTAAGAACTCCCACTTAGATAGACATCCCTCTAGTCATCTAAATGATCACGTGATCCAAATCAACTAAACCATGTCTGATCATCACGTGAGATGGAGTAGTTTTCAATGGTGAACATCACTATGTTGATCATATCTACTATATGATTCACGCTCGACCTTTCGGTCTCCAGTGTTCCGAGGCCATATTTACATATGCTAGGCTCGTCAAGTTTTACATGAGTATTCTGCGTGTGCAAAACTGGCTTGCACCCGTTGTATGTGAATGTAGAGCTTATCACACCCGATCATCACATGGTGTCTCGACACGACGAACTATCGCAACGGTGCATACTTAGGGAGAACACTTATACCTTGAAATTTAGTGAGAGATCATCTTATAATGCTACCGCCGAACTAAGCAAAATAAGATGCATAAAGGATAAACATCACATGCAATCAAATAAGTGATATGATATGGCCATCATCATCTTGTGCCTTTGATCTCCATCTCCAAAGCACCGTCATGATAACCATCATCACTGGCTTGACACCTTGATCTCCATCGAAGCATCATTGTCGTCTCGCCAACAATTGCTTCTATGACTATCGCTACCGCTTAGTGATAAAGTAAAGCAATTACATGGCGATTGCATTTCATACAATAAAGCGACAACCATATGGGTCCTGCCAGTTGCCGATAACTGTTACAAAACATGATCATCTCATACAACAATTTATATATCATCACGTCTTGACCATATCACATCACAACATGCCCTGCAAAAACAAGTTAGACGTCCTCTACTTTGTTGTTACAAGTTTCACGTGGCTGCTACGGGCTTAGCAAGAACCGTTCTTACCTACGCATCAAAAACCAAAACGATTTTTCGTCAAGTGTGCTGTTTTAACCTTCAACAAGGACCGGGTGTAGCCACACTCGATTCAACTAAAGTTGGAGAAACAGACACCCACTAGCCACCTGTGTGCGAAGCACGTCGGTAGAACCAGTCTCGCGTAAGCGTACGCGTAATGTCGGTCTGGGCCGCTTCATCCAACAATACCGCCGAATCAAAGTATGACATGCTGGTAAGCAGTATGACTATTATCGCCCACAACTCTTTGTGTTCTACTCGTGCATATAACATCTACGCATAGACCTGGCTTGGATGCCACTGTTGGGGAACGCAGTAATTTCAAAAAAATTCCTATGTACACGCAAGATCCATCTAGGTGATGCATAGCAACGAGAGGGGAGAGTGTTGTCCACGTACCCTTGTAGACCGAAAGCGGAAGTGTCATGACAACGCGGTTGATGTAGTCGTACGTCTTCATGATCCAACCGATCCTAGCACCGAAAGTACGGCACCTCCGCGATCTGCACACGTTCAGCTCGGTGACATCCCACGAACTCTAGATCCAGCTGAGGTCGAGGGAGAGTTTCGTCAGCACGACAGCGTGATGACGGTGATGATGAAGTTACCGACGCACGGCTTCGCCTAAGCACTACAACGATATGACCGAGGTGGAAATCTGTGGAGAGGGGCACTGCACACGGCTAAGAGAACTGTCAACTTGTGTGTTCTAGGGGTGCCCCTCCCCCGTATATAGCCTCATAGGGTGCGCCCAAAGGGGGGAATCCTACTCCTACTAGGAGGGGAAGGAAAGAGGAGGAGGAGAGTAGGAAAGAGGGGGCCGCCCCCAAGCCCTAAACCAATTCGGTTTGGGCCTGGGGGGGCATGCCCCACAGCTCCCTTGCTGCCCTCTATTTCCACTAAGGCCCATGAAGGCCCATTGACCCCCCGGGGTGTTCCGGTAACTCCCCGGTACTCCGGTATTTATCCGGTGTCCGAATATAACCTTCCAATATATCAATCTTTATGTCTCGACCATTTCGAGACTCCTCGTCATGTCCGTGATCTTATCCGGGACTCCGAACAACCTTCGGTTCATCAAAACACATAAACTCATAATACCGATCGTCATCGAACGTTAAGCGTGTGGACCCTACGGCTCGAGAACTATGTAGACATGACCGAGACACATCTCCGGTCAATAACCAATAGCGGAACCTGGAAGCTCATATTGGCTCCTACATATTCTACGAAGATCTTTATTTGTCAAACCGCATAAGAACATACGTTGTTCCCTTTGTCATCGGTATGTTACTTGCCCGAGATTCGATCGTCGGTATCATCATACCTAGTTCAATCTCGTTACCAGCAAGTCTCTTTACTCATTCCATAATGCATCATCTCGCAACCAACTCATTAGTCACATTGCTTGCAAGGCTTATAGTGATGTGCATTACCGAGAGGGCCCAGAGATACCTCTCCGATACACGGAGTGACAAATCATAATCTTGATCTATGCCAACCCAACAAACACCTTCGGAGGCACCTATAGAGCATCTTTATAATCACCCAGTTACGTTGTGACGTTTGATAGCACACAAGGTGTTCCTCCGGTATTCGCGAGTTGCATAATCTCATAGTCAGAGGAACATGTATAAGTCATGAAGAAAGCAATAGCAATAAAACTTAACGATCATTATGCTAAGCTAACGGATGGGTCTGGTCCATCACATTGATACGTCCATTTTGCATCATGCTTTTATATCGATATTTATTGCATTATGGGCTGTTATTACACATTATGTCACAATACTTATGCCTATTCTCTCTTATTTTACAAGGTTTGCACGAAGAGGGAGAATGTCGGCATCTGGAACTCTGGGATGGAAAAGGAGCAAATATTAGAGACCTATTCTGCACAACTCCAAAAGTCCTGAAACTCCACGAAAGTCAGTTTTGGAATATATTAAAAATATTGGGCGAAGAAAGCACCAGAGGGGGGCCACCCACCGTCCACGAGGGAGGGGGCACGCCCTACCCCCCTGGGCGCGCCCCCTGCCTCGTGGGCCCCCTGGCAGGCCTCCGGTGCCCATCTTTGGCTATATGAAGTCTTTCGCCCTGGAAAAAACCAGAAGGAAGCTTTCGGGATGAAGCTCCGCCATCTCGAGGCGGAACCTGGCGAAACCAATCTAGGGCTCCGGCGGAGCTGTTCTGCTGGGGAAACATCCCTCCGGGAGGGGGAAATCATCACCATCGCCATCACCATCGATCCTCTCATCGGGAGGGGGTCAATCTCCATCAACATCTTCACCATCACCATCTCCTCTCAAACCCTAGTTCATCTCCTGTATCCAATCTTTGTTCCAAAACCTCAGATTCGTACCTGTGGGTTGCTAGTAGTGTTGATTACTCCTTGTAGTTGATGCTAGTTGGTTTATTTGGTGGAAGATCATATGTCCAGATCCTCTATGCATATTAATACCCCTCTGATTATGAACATGAATATGATTTGTGAGTAGTTACGTTTGTTCCTGAGGACATGGGAGAGATCTTGCTAAAATTAGTCATGTGAATTTGGTATTCGTTCGATATTTTGATTAGATGTATGTTGTCTCTCCTCTAGTGGTGTTATGTGAACGTCGACTACATGACACTTCACCATTATTTGGGCCTAGAGGAAGGCATTGGGAAGTAATAAGTAGATGATGGGTTGCTAGAGTGACAGAAGCTTAAACCCTAGTTTATGCGTTGCTTCCTAAGGGGCTCATTTGGATCCATATGTTTCATGCTAAGGTTAGGTTTACCTTAATACTTCTTTTGTAGTGGCAAATGCTTGCAATAGGGGTTAATCATAAGTGGGATGCTTGTCCAAGGAAGGGCAGTACCCAAGCACCGACCCACCCACATATCAAATTATCAAAGTAATGAACGCGAATCATATGAGCGTGATGAAAACTAGCTTGACGATAATTCCCATGTGTCCTCGGGAGCGTTTTCCTTTATATAAGAGTTCATCCAGGCTTGTCCTTTGCTACAAAAAGGATTGGGCCATCTTGTTGCACCTTATTTACTTTTATTACTTGTTACCCGTTACAATTTACCTTATCACAAAACTATCTGTTACCGATAATTTCAGTGCGTGCAGAGAATACCTTACTGAAAACTGCTTGTCATTTCATTCTGCTCCTCGTTGGGTTCGACACTCTTTGTCGTGGAATTATCACGGCAGATGTCCTCGAGCTAGGACTTAGTCGTGGAGCCATCGCTACTAGGAAGCTTGAAGGGGTTATGCGGGACAAGGAACACGAGGGTTATACTGGTTCGGCCCCTTACGGTGAAGGTAAAAGCCTACGTCCAGTTTGAGGTGTTATCGATTAGGGTTACGATCACCAGGGAGCTAAATAGCTATGCCCGGCTTTCGATGAGATTGTTCTCCTTAAACCGCTGCCGGGTCCTCCCTTTATATAGGGAGGCCGACGCCCAGCAGCCCTTAGAGACCCGGCCGGCTCATAAGAGCGTCCGGCTCGGACTCTAAATAATGTGTGCCTTACACTACAAGTCTATTATAACAATGATTGTAACTACGGGCTTTAAGCCATATCCGGGTCTCAGCCCATCTCTGGCCCATCATCTTGAAACTTAACTCCGGGCTTCTGGCAATGACCCTTAGAGTAACCCGGCCCTCCTGGCGGGTGACTCCAAGGTCTATATCCTCAACATTAGGCCCCAGATTGACTTGAGCCGGCTCGTGTCAATCTCCAACTCTGCCGACAGAGAAAATCTCCGGCTTACCATTCATGTGAAGGCCATAACCCGGAGTGACGTCATCCTCTGGACTCCGGATAATCCTCCGTGACGTCATCCTCCATTAAGACCGTTTTTTACTCCGCCAGATCCGCAACGGATCTTTGCTTTTACTATCATTCCGAAAATCGAGGCGCCGTGAGGGGGAGATAACCACGCCGTGGTCTCCTTGAATCTCGCGCCCACTTATGACTCTGCCTTATAAATAGGCCGGCCCAGCGCTTTCTTCTCACGCTCCCCTTCTTCCTCCTTGCGCCATCGCTCTTCTGCCCGAGCTCTGCCACTGCCGCCGCCATCGCGCCCTTGACCTTCATCAACCCGGCCGCTGCATCACCCTGACTCGGACCAGATAACGGCGGCGACTTCCATTCTTCCCCAACTCCGGTGAGTCTCCTTTGCCTTACTAGAACAGATCTGTGGTAGAGTTCGTCTGTGTTCTTCATGTTCGTCACCATAGCCGCAAGTTTCGGTAGCTCCTGTAGTCACTGCCCCTGTTGATCTTAACTTTTCGTAGAACCACTGCGGTAGATGTTTGAGATCCATTTCTCCTGCAAGAGACCCTCCTTTACTGCATAGGAATCACGTTCAACCTCAAGAACTTCTCCTGCCTCTGTTTTTTAGGTCTAGAAAAGTTTCATTTCACCCGACCATTTTGATCCAAAAAAGTTACTGCAACACGTGAAACCTGTTTTACCACACTTAGTAAAAACTGCAGCCCTTGAATCTTGGCGGTTTATATTTCCGACTTAAAGAAAACACGCGCCGTAGTACTTTCCAGTTTAAAGAGAATTATGCTCTGTAGAATCCTCCGGCTTAATTATGGTAAGCCGTAGATGACCAATTTATTCTGAATGCCCCTACGACTTAGATAACCCACCGTATCTGAATATATCTCATTAGTCCCCTTTATAAGCCGCCATTGTAGTCTGAATGATAATCTCCGGCTTATAATTAACCCGGACACTTTTTTCTTTACCATAGAACACCAACATTCACCATGCCTCCCAAGGCCCCCATCACTTGCAACTGGATGAGATCCAACGTTACTGACGACACCCTGGCCAACTTTGTTAAGTCCGGATATCTGCCCAAGAAGGAAGTGATGTCCTACCGTGCCCCTGATCCGTCCGAAGAAAGACCACAGCCGAGGGACGGGGAGGTAGTGATCTTTGCGGACCATATGAGCCGGGGCTTCGCACCGCCCGGCTCAAAATTCTTCCGGGACGTGCTCAACTTTTTTGACCTTCGGCCTCAGGATATAGGACCCAACTCCGTATCCAACATCTGCAACTTCCAAGTCTTTTGCGAAGTATACCTTGGAGAGGAGCCCAGTTTGCTGCTTTTCAGAGAACTGTTCTACTTAAACCGCCAAAACGAGTGTGCGAACGGGCCGAGTCTGGAATTAGGCGGTATCTCCATCCAACGGCGCAGGGACTGTCTATTCCCTTACGCAGAGCCGCCAAGCCACCCCAAGGACTGGAACATGACTTGGTTCTACTGCCAAGACACGTCCCCGGCTGACGAGAACCCGCTGCCCGGCTTTCGCCCAACACGCCTAGAGCCGACTCATCCGCTATCCGACAAACTGACTGCCGCGGAACGCCAGCCTCTGCTTCCAACGATCAATAAGATCAAGGCCCTGCTAGGCAACGGTCTGAACGGAATAGACCTGGTCCGGGTCTGGATCTCATGGCGGGTGATCCCATTGAGCCGCCGCCCCGGCTTAATGTGTGAGTACACCGGGCGCAAGGATGACCCGCAGAGGCACAGTCGCAATGATCTTCCAGAAGACGTTGCTGAAGAAGAGACCAAGGCTCTGTTAAACGAGAGCCTGGCAGACTGTGGAAGAACCGGGCTAGCCCCGTTCTACAAAACCAATCCAGCCCCAGCGGTAAGCCGCCGACTTTAACCTTTCAACTTCTTTTGCATGTCATCTTACTCTGAACCTTTTTAAGAGTTCATTACTGTATTTTTCAGGCTGATGATAAATTCTGGCGGGTCAAGTATGACCATGAAGCGGCCAAGAAGGCCAGGAAGGCGAAGAAAGCCGCCAAGAAGGCCGCCCCTCGCAAAAAGGGAAACAGACCCACTGCTTCGGAGCTACTGCAATTAAGCGACAGCTCCGAGTCAGAGGTAACCCTTAAACCTTTAAACTCTTGCCATATTTGTTGTTTGTTGCTGTCCGCCTTATCAACATTTTGCTTATTGACAAGATGACACCGGCGCCAGTAACCCGGTGGTTGAAGAGGTAACATCACTTTCCTCCGACTCGGAGCCTTTGCCACAGCTGAAAGTCCGAAGAGTAACCCGGAAAGTAAGCTTTTCCCATCCATTAGCTCATCAAGACCCTCGATTTCTTTTGAAGCAGCAGGTTCACGAAAGCCGGCGTCACACCCGGGCCCGCAAGGACGCCGACCTCTCCGCCGGGTTACCCGACGCCACAAGGAAGCGTCGCACTGAGGTTTTTTCTCACCTGTACCCTTTTCATCCGTTGGCGGGTGTCATCCGTCAGCCACTCAACTCTTCTGACTCCAATTATCAGGAGATCTCCCCCTCTTCGGGTGACTCCATGCAGTCAAGTCTGCCGGCTTTCAAGACTGCACCCGGGTAATAACAATCTCCTTACATTATCTGTCTGTACTTATTCCTTGTGTGCCTGACACTTCTGCCTTTTCAGTGCCCAGGCAAAGCTCACCAAAAGAGCAAAGAAGACCAGGTCAGCCGGAGTGCCGGACTTGCCTGAACCGGAGGCGACGGCTCAAGAACCGCCAGCTGCCTCCGCCCCTGAAGCCACCATTCCCATGGACACGGCGCCTGAAGCCCCTGCCCTGACTACCAAGACAACGACCGAAGCGTCGGTTAACCCGGAGGCCTCCGGCTCAGCCCCACCAACTGACGACCCGGACGTGGTAATTACCCGGACGGAGTATGTTGAGCCGGGGCGGCCGACCGTGCTAGCCAAATGCTCCGCAAAGGGGGAGTTGCTGCAACCCCACCGGGTGAATCTGGACCTCTCCAGCTACACCGACTTGAGCGTTGGAGAGCTCGTCTCTGGCTACATCAACCAAGTTCACAAGAGCCGGGACGCCGAGATCGCCATGGTCAACCAGATCCAACAAAAATCTGAGGTATCCTTCTGTTGTCTTCTTATTTTCTGCATAGTGACCCTTGTCATGCTAGCCCCCAAGTCAACAACTTATACTTGAATATGTTGTAGACTTAGGCCCCGGCTTACTCAATTAAGCCGGCAGTATGTAGATAGATACGTTCAATACGCATTAGCCCCCAAGTGCCAAGTGTCTTTGCTTGGAAAGCGCTTGGGACTTATAGAATGACTGCTAATAACCCGGAAATATATGCAGGCTGTTGGCAAGAAATTAGAGTCGGATCTTGCGGATCTCAAGAGCCGGCTAAAGACTCAAGAGATGGAGACCCAGAAGGCAAACGCCAAGTTTGTCTCTAGCATCGCCGCTCAAGAGAAATTGAAGACCGAATTTGATGTTGAGCGGAAGGCCTGGGCTGAGGAGAAAGCCGCACTAGTAACCCGGGCGGAACAGGCGGAGAAGGTGCTCTTTGAAAAAACCGCCGAGCTCTCCAGCCTAAAGCGCCAAGTGTCCCAAATGGTAGCCGCCATCTTCGGTAAGTCGCCTCACCGGTTTTCATCCATGTTAGAATGTTTACATTTCCTGATTCATCCTTGTCACCGGGTCATCTGATGTTGTTAACACAGGTTCCAGAAGCGCCAACCTGAACCAGAGCGTGGTCACCAAGTTAAAGGCCGTGTACACCCTGGTGGAACAGCTCTACACCGGGTCACAGCGGGCCTTAGCTGTGGTGGCCCTATCCAATGAGGTGCCAACTCATCTGGCCGAAGTCCTGCGCCGGCTCGCAGTTCTGCCGCAGCGGATCCAGGAGCTACGACGAGCATCCGCGAGAGCTGGAGCAATCGTCGCGCTGAGCTGGGCCAAAGCATTCTTGCCGGAGCTAGACCCGGCAGACATCGCCCTGGGTTACCCCAGTCTGAAGGAAGACGGCTCAGCGTTCGACCAGAAGGATTTTGCGGCGTGTGTGAAGGCTGTACGCCCGGTGGCCACCATCATCGGGAACGACACCGACTTAACCAAGTATCAGCCGGGATATAACGCGGAGAATCAGAGGATTCCAACCCCTCGCTATGAAGCTCTCAATCTGATTCCTCCGGCTCGCCAGCACACCTTCGCCCCGGAGATTAACCCGGCCGGGTTAATCGACGAAGAAGCCCAGTTCGAAGCTCTTCGCGGCATCGACTGGAAATCGTCAACCTTCGAGGTCTTGGGATCAACCGGAGCAGAAGACGAGCTGGGGACTTCAACCCAGCAGGCACCATAAAGCGGCTGGCGGTTCACCAAACAACGCTCCAACCTTGAGACTTTGAGGAATTCTGTAATAGACTAGGTGCAACAATTTATCTCTGCCGTGCCATCGTGCACGTAATGAATGCTGAAATCCCTTGAAATTATCTTTTTAATGTTCCTCCGGGTCAAAGTTATCCCTTTGTCCTTCTCAACCTTAAAAGGTGCCTTTAAGTATTTGCATAGAAAGGCAAATTACAAGCCTCAAGGCGGCTTACCACCCTGAGAAACAGGTGTTTGAGATGGATAACCCAGAATATGAATCAAAAAGGACTGGTCCTTAGTTACACTCTGAACATAGCCCTGATAACACACTTAACGGCCTGCAAGCATGCTTCCGGATTAAATAACCCGGGTAGCACGGTTGCCATCTTAACTCTAATTGACTTGCCTTGATAACATCCATGATGTTCAATTAACAAGATAAGCCCAAAATTAAGCCGGCAGGTGAAACCCGGCCATGCACACTTTGTCATGATCAAAGTAAACTTGTGATAAATCAGAACTTAGGGGCTTCCAGTTCGAATACGACCAGACACCCGGCCCAAAAGGGGTTAAGCCATGATTCGGATACAATCATATAGCCCCCAGTGGGTGTGGCGATGCCAATCAAGAGGGTACCGACAGCTATGTTCTCTTTGGTTCGAATACGACCCATGTTTGAATAGGAAGCCCCCAAGTGATTCTTAAAATTGTTTAACGACGCTGATTCGAATACGATCCACGTCGGTTCCCAGAGGGGTTAAACTGTGATTCAAATATGATCAAAGTTAACTTCCCAACGAGCTCGGCACTTTGCCAATCAAATGGGTATCGACAGCTATGTTCTCTTTGGTTCGAATACGACCCATGTTTGAACAGGAAGCCCCCAAGTGACCTTATTGCTTACGGCCAGACTCAAATACAATCATAAGCCGGATCCTCCTTTAAAACAGCATGTAAAAATAACACACGCATAATTGGGGGAGAAAAAAGGACAGAGGCCCTGCTTTATTGCTAATCATAATATATACACGTCTGAGATAAATATGTACACCACGAGAACCGGCAGCTCAAGTGTAGTAAGGCCGAAGCTAAGCTATATTCCACGGCCGGCGGGTCTCCTCCTCAGATTTACGCGAATCTTTATGTTCCCGAATATCAATGAGGTAATATGACCCGTTGTGCAAGTTCTTACTGACCACAAAGGGCCCTTCCCAAGGTGGGGATAACTTGTGTGCATCTGTTTGATCCTGGATGAGCCGGAGCACAAGGTCGCCTTCCTGGAAGACCCGGGATTTGACCCGGCGGCTATGATAACGGCGCAGGTCTTGTTGGTAAATCGCTGAACGGGCTGCGGCCACCTCCCGCTGTTCGTCCAACAAGTCCAGAGCATCTTGGCGCGCCTGTTCATTATCCGTCTCAACATAAGCCGCCACACAAGGTGAATCATGACGGATGTCGCTGGGGAGGACTGCTTCTGCCCCATAAACCATGAAGAAAGGCGTGAAGCCCGTCGACCTGTTAGGAGTAGTGTTGATGCTCCATAAGACGGAGGGCAACTCTTCCACCCAACAACCCGGCGTCCGTTGCAAGGGGACCAAAAGCCGGGGCTTGATGCCCTTCAGAATCTCCTGGTTAGCTCTCTCAGCTTGACCATTGGATTGGGGATGAGCCACTGAGGAAACATCAAGTCAGATATGTTCTCGTTGACAAAATTCTTCCATAGCGCCCTTGGATAAATTGGTGCCATTGTCAGTTATGATGTTGTGCGGAAAGCCGAAGCGGAAAATCACCTTTTTCATAAATTGAACCGCCGTGGCTGCATCGCACTTGCTAACTGGCTCAGCCTCCACCCACTTCGTGAATTTGTCAACAGCCACCAAGAGGTGGGTCTTCTTATCCTTGGATCGTTTAAAAGGCCCCACCATATCAAGCCCCCAGACCGCAAAGGGCCAAGTGATTGGGATCATCCTCAACTCTTGAGCCGGCACATGAGCCCGTCGTGAGAACCTTTGGCAACCATCACATTTACCGACCAAGTCCTCTGCATCAGCGTGAGCCGTCAGCCAATAAAAACCATGACGGAAGGCCTTGGCCACAAGAGATTTTGAACCGGCATGATGGCCACAATCCCCTTCATGGATCTCGCGCAAAATCTCTTGACCTTCCTCAGGGGAGATACAACGCTGAAATGTCCCTGAAACACTGCGATGATGCAACTCGCCATCGATGACGATCATTGACTTAGCCCGCCGGGTGATTTGTCTGGCCAAAGTTTCATCCTCAGGCAACTCTCCCCGGGTTATATAAGCCAGATATGGCATTGTCCAGTCTGGTATGACATGAAGAGCCGCCACCAGTCGTGCCTCCGGGTCAGGGATAGCCAAGTCCTCTTCTGTAGGCAACTTAACCGAGGGGTTGTACAGGACATCCAAAAAAGTGTTAGGCGGCACCGGCTTTCGCTGAGAGCCTAGCCGGCTTAAAGCATCAGCCGCCTCGTTCTTCCTGCGATCAATGTGCTCCACTTGGTATCCCTGAAAGTGCCCAGCAATGGCATCAACCTCGCGACGATAAGCCGCCATGAGAGGATCCTTAGAGTCCCAGGTGCCTGATACTTGCTGAGCCACCAAGTCTGAGTCACCAAAGCACCTTACCCGGCTTAAGCTCATCTCCTTAGCCACCCGAAGACCGTGGAGCAAAGCCTCGTATTCAGCCGCATTATTAGTGCAAGGAAACATCAACCGTAGCACGTAATGGAATTTGTCACCTTTAGGGGAAGCCAATACAACACCAGCCCCCGAGCCCTCCAACTGTCTGGACCCATCAAAGTGGACAGTCCAATAAGTGTTATCCGGCTTTTGCTCAGGCACTTGTGACTCTGTCCAATCGTTGATGAAATCCACCAAAGCCTGAGATTTAACAGCAGTGCGTGGCACATATTTGAGACCATGAGGTCCAAGTTCTATAGCCCACTTAGCAATTCTCCCTGTGGCCTCTCTGTTCTGGATGATATCACCAAGAGGGGCAGAACTGACCACAGTGATAGGATGACCCTGAAAATAATGCTTAAGCTTCCGGCTCGCCATGAACACACCATACACAAGCTTCTGCCAATGCGCGTACCGCTGCTTGGACTCAATGAGCACTTCGCTGACATAATAAACCGGCCGCTGAATCGGATGCTCCTTACCCGCCTCCTTGCGCTCCACCACAATAGCCACACTGACGGCCCGTGCGTTTGCCGCCACATACAGTAGCAAGGGCTCCTTATCAACCGGAGCAGCAAGGACGGGGGGTTCTGCCAGCTGCTTTTTCAAATCCTCAAAAGCGGTATTAGCCGCATCATTCCAGACAAAGGCATCAGTTTTCTTCATCAACTGATATAAAGGCATAGCCTTCTCACCCAAACGGCTTATAAAACGGCTTAAAGTAGCGATGCGACCCGCCAAACGCTGAACGTCATTTATACACGCCGGCTTAGCCAGGGAAGTGATGGCTTTGATCTTCTCCGGGTTAGCCTCAATGCCTCTGTCAGAAACCAAGAAGCCCAATAGTTTGCCTGCAGGAACACCAAAAACACACTTGGCCGGGTTAAGCATCATCTTGTAGACCCGGAGATTATCGAAGGTTTCCCTTAAGTCATCTATTAGGGTTTCCTCCTTGATGGATTTAACCACAATATCGTCTACATAAGCGTGAACATTGCGCCCGATCTGTTTATGAAGACAATTCTGTACACAACGCTGGTAAGTCGCCTGTGCACACTTGAGTCCAAAGGGCATAGACACATAGCAGAAGGCTCCGAAGGGAGTGATGAACACCGTCTTCTCCTAGTCCTTAACTGCCATCTTAATCTGATGATACCCGGAGTAAGCATCCAAGAAACTTAAGCGCGCGCAACCTGTCGTAGCATCAATGATTTGATCAATACGGGGGAGAGCAAAAGGATCAGCCGGACACGCCTTGTTCAAATCCGTGTAGTCCACACACATCCGCCAGGTGCCGTTCTTCTTAAGTACGAGCACCGGGTTAGCCAACCACTCTGGGTGAAAGACTTCAACGATAAACCCGGCCGCCAAGAGCCGGGCTACTTCTTCCCCAATAGCTTTTCGCCTTTCTTCATTAAACCGCCGAAGGAACTGTCTGGCCGGCTTAAATTTCGGATCAACATTGAGAGTGTGCTCAGCGAGTTCTCTAGGTACACCTGGCATGTCGGAAGGTTTCCATGCGAAGATGTCCCTATTCTCACGGATGAACTCGATGAGCGCGCTTTCCTATTTCGGGTCCAGATTTGCACTGATGCTAAACTGCTGAGACGAGTCACCTGGAACAAAATCAACAAGCTTAGTCTTGTCAGCTGACTTAAATTTCATTGCTGGTTCATTCTCCGTGGTTGGCTTTTTCAGAGAGGTCATATCTGTTGGGTCAACATTGTCTTTATAAAACTTCAACTCCTCTGTGGCGCAAACAGACTCTGCATAAGCTGCATCACCTTCCTCACACTCCAGAGCCACTTTCCGGCTGCCGTGAACCGTAATGGTCCCATTATGACCCGGCATCTTGAGCTGTAAGTACACATAACACGGCCGTGCCATGAACTTGGCGTAAGCCGGCCGTCCAAATATAGCATGGTACGGACTTCTTATCTTGACCACCTCAAAGGTCAACTTCTCCACCCTGTAGTTGTTCTCATCACCAAAAGCCACTTCCAGTTCGATCTTGCCGACTGGATAAGCCGACTTACCAGGTACCACACCATGGAAGATAGTGTTTGACTGGCTGAGGTTCTTATCGACTAGCCCCATACGACGGAAAGTCTCATAATAGAGGATATTGATGCTGCTGCCTCCATCCATGAGTACCTTTGTGAACTTATAGCCTCCCACCTGAGGAGCCACCACTAAGGCCAAGTGGCCCGGGTTATCCACCCGGGGAGGGTGATCCTCCCTACTCCACACTATAGGCTGCTCAGACCACCGCAAGTAGCGTGGAACCGCCGGCTCAACAGCATTAACAGCCCTCTTGTGAAGCTTCTGATCCCGTTTGCACAAACTGGTGGTGAACACATGATACTGTCCACCGCTAAGCTGCTTTGGGTTGGTCTGATAGCCCCCCTGCTGCTGTTGATGACCCTGGCCAGACTGTTGATTAAAGCCCCCTTGACCGTTCTGAGGACCGGAATTTGATCCGCCGCCCGGGCCATGAAAGCCGCCGGCACCTGAGCCGCCGCCCGGGCCATTGTAGCTCTTAAAGGCCTTCATGATCGCGCAATCCTTCCACAGGTGAGTTGCGGGCTTCTCTCTAGAGCCGTGCCTTGGACACGGTTCATTCAACAGCTGCTCCAGCGTTGGACCTGAGCCGCCGCCTCGGGGAGGGGGCCTCCCCTTGCGTCGCTGGTTATTACCTTGGGAGTTGGCGTTGGCTACAAACTCTAGGCTTCCATCGGCCTTGCGCTTGCCTCCTCCTTGGTTCCCCGGGTTAAACTGAGGACCCTTGCCGCTGCCATTCTTCTTTCCCTTCCCTGCCCTTTCATCGTCTGAAGGGGGATCCTTGGTACCATCGGAATCAGCGTACTTGACAAGAGCCGCCATTAGGGTACCCATGTCGGTGCAGTCGCGCTTGAGCCGCCCAAGCTTCATCTTAAGGGGCACAAAGAGACAGTTTTGTTCCAACATTAGGACTGCAGAGCCGGCATCCATCTTATCTGATGAATGTATGATCTCCTTGACCCGGCGAACCCAATGGGTCGTGGACTCACCCTCCTGCTGCTTACAGTTAGTCAAGTCCACAATTGACATAGATTGCCTGCAGGTATCTTTGAAGTTTTGAATGAACCGGGCTTTCAGCTCAGCCCAAGACCCAATGGAGTTCGGCGGTAACCCTTTCAACCACGTGCGGGCAGTTCCATCTAACATCATGGTGAAATACTTGGCCATGGCCGCCTCACTGACCTCCAGCAATTCCATAGCCATCTCATAACTCTCAATCCAGGCTGCAGGCTGTAAGTCCGCTGTGTAGTTAGGCACCTTCCTAGGGCCCTTGAAGTCCTTAGGTAGACGTTCATTACGGATGGCTGGCACCAAACAAGGGACACCCCCGGTCCTGGTAGGAATTCCCACATCAACGGACGTCGTCGGATAAGCCGGGGGGGTCTGATAAGCCGTCAATTGAGGCGCCTGCTCTGCCTCTTGATGTGCTTGGTCTGTTGCGTAGAAGGCTCCCTTGTGAGCCGGGCCGTGGCCAGGGGGCGGGTCATGGCGTCGCACATTACTTGAACCGGTTGCTGAGACCATGTGCCGGCTGTAACTCGGGCTCTGGCCTGGACAAGGGGTTGAGTGGATCCTGTCGCGGCTATAGGAGTACGCCTCTTGCTGCGCTAGTGCCGTCTGTAGGAGTTCCCTGACCCGGCGGGTTTCGATGGCCGCCGGAGAATCGCCGTCAACGGGGAGAGCCGCCAGCCGTGCTGCCGCAGCTACCATGTTCTCTAGCGGGTTATCATAATGACCCGGGGGTATTGGCACATACTGAGGCGGGGCAGGGGGCACCTGGGGAGGCCCCATCACTCGCGGCTGAATAAGGGGTCCAGACCCGGGCGCAATGACCCCTGGCGGGTTACTAGACCCTGCACCCGGCGTGTTGAAGAGATTGCGTGGATCGTAAACCAGCGGGAGTCGAGACTGGGCCTTCTGATGCCTCCTTCTCATGACCTCGTTGGCCGCGTTCTGATCCATCGTGAGTTGGAAGGACTGCGCCTGAATCAGCTGAGTCCGGGCATCGAGAGCAGCCCGCTCCGCAGCCAGCCTGATTCCTTCCGCTGCAAGATCCTCTTTAGCTTTTATCAGATCCAATTTCAACTGTGCCACCTCCGCATCATGCTGGGCTTGATCCGCCGGGTCAACCGCGGCGGTTAACAGGGCCGTCATCTTGTCCGTGAGATCCATCAGCACCTGAGCCGGAGAAGGCACCGGGTTTCTCGATCCAGCAGCGGGGTTCTGAACAGGCTGCGCGCCGGCCATGAAAACTCCAACCTGACTTGGCGGCTCAAAAAGGTCCGGAATACTGTCACCATCGGAACAACCCATGAGCCTACCATCTTGAAGTTGGTACAACGAGTTTGACTCATCGGTGGCTGACTCGCCGTCAGAGCCGGCGGCCGCCTCATCACCGGACCCAGATGGATCAGAGGGCCCTCCGTGGATGCATCCCACAAAAACGCGCTTTAAGGCAGGCCGGGCCCGGGCGGGTCGTGCGCGCTGAGCCGTTTCAATGAGGTCGGCGCAAAGATCCGGCTCGGGGCCCGGCTCACCAATCTTGCCAATGAAGACATGAATTGCGCCAAAGGGGACCCGGTACCCGTACTCAATTGAGCCGACGTCGGGGCCCCAGTCCGCATCGTCGATGTAGAGTTTGCCGCAACGACTCTTGGTCATCCGGCCCACAGCATATCCCTTGAGCCCTTCGAAGCTGCCCTTCAAGAACTCAAATCCACCGTGCGCTGGCCCCACGGTGGGCGCCAACTGTCGTGGAATTATCACGGCAGATGTCCTCGAGCTAGGACTTAGTCGTGGAGCCATCGCTACTAGGAAGCTTGAAGGGGTTATGCGGGACAAGGAACACGAGGGTTATACTGGTTCGGCCCCTTACGGTGAAGGTAAAAGCCTACGTCCAGTTTGAGGTGTTATCGATTAGGGTTACGATCACGAGGGAGCTAAATAGCTATGCCCGGCTTTCGATGAGATTGTTCTCCTTAAACCGCTGCCGGGTCCTCCCTTTATATAGGGAGGCCGACGCCCAGCAGCCCTTAGAGACCCGGCCGGCTCATAAGAGCGTCCGGCTCGGACTCTAAATAATACGTGCCTTACACTACAAGTCTATTATAACAATGATTGTAAGTACGGGCTTTAAGCCATATCCGGGTCTCAGCCCATCTCTGGCCCATCATCTTGAAACTTAACTCCGGGCTTCTGGCAATGACCCTTAGAGTAACCCGGCCCTCCTGGCGGGTGACTCCAAGGTCTATATCCTCAACACTCTTACTTATCGAAAGGACTATGATAGTGTAACGCCCCGGATCCGATGCGCCAGTTGTCTTCCAGTTATTTGCCGTCGTTGCCACATCATTTGCTTGCGTGTTGCATTTTGCCATGTCATCATCTGCATTGCATCATCATGTTTTTCAAAACTTGCATTCGAGCATTTTCCCCGCTGTCCGTTTTACAATCCGGCACTCCCACCTCCTCCGGCGCATCCCTTTTGTTTTCCTTTCGTGAGCGGGTGTTGAACGTTCTCGGAATGGACCGAGTCTTGTCAAGTGGCCTTGGTATACCACCGGTAGACCACCTGTCAAGTTTCGTTCCATTTGGAGGTCGTTTGGTACTCCAACGGTTAACCGGGTAACCGCAAAGTTCGTTTGTGTGTTGCAGCAAACCCCCCTTCCAACAGCCCAAAACCCCTCTAAGTCTCCGCCATGCTCTCGGTCGTTCGATCACGATCGCGTGGGCGAAAACCGCACCCCGTTTGGACTCTCCTAGCTCCCTCTGCCTATATATTTGCACCTCCCCCTGAGATATCGCAGTCGAAACCCTAAATTTCCTCCCTCACCACACCGGACATGTCCGACCCGCCGCCGGATGCCACCGCCGCCGCTCCCGGCCAATCCGGCGCTGCCACGTCGCCCTCCTCTCTCTCCCCGCGCCGCCGGCCCGCCGGGCCCGAGGCCGGCCAGCCCGCGCTGCGACCGGGCCCCGAGCCGCCCGCGCTCGCCCTCCGCGCCGCCCTGCCGTCCCCGCCGCCGGGTCCCGTCCGCGCGCCGGCGAGCTCGCCCGCCGCCGCCGCCGCCCCGTGCCCCGGCGCCTCCCTCCTCCGCCGCCCGTGGACCCCGAGCGCCGACTCCCTCCGGCCGCCTCCTCTTCCCCCTCCGTCGCCGGCCGCCGCCACGCCCCGCCTCGCCGCCGCCCTACGTCGCCGGCGCCGCCGCCCGCTCCCGCGGCGCCCGTGCCGCGTCGCCCGTCCCCGCCGCCTCCGACCGCCGCCCTCTCCCTCCGGCCGCCGTCCTCTCCCTCCTCCCCGTCCGGCAGGAGCTCCGGCGAGCTCGGCCGATCTGGATCCCGATCCAGTCAACACCAAGGTTGACTCTCCCCTCTCCCGAAAATCCTAAGTCCCAGATATTTACAATATGTGCACCTGTTCTTTGCATCATAACTCTCTGCATATAGCTCCGTTTCACGCGTGTAATATATCAAAATGTTCATCTCTAGATGCTCTTCATTTTGTTCCATTGTGCCATGTTCATTTGAGTCCATCGTGATGCCCAAATCTCTGATGCAAGAGTGCTAGTTGCTGTTAACTGATGTTACTTATCAGAACTTGAGGATTTGTTATTTTTTGTTTCTTTTAATATGTGCATCTTATGGGCATGAGCTCTATATGTGTTTTGATGTATGTCATGCCATCTTTACAAAGGTGTATGCCATGTATTTTTGTGATCTCTGTAGTGGCTAGCACAAGCATGTAAACTAGGCTTCGTGATGTTTCTGATTTCAGGGACTTAGTAATTTTACTAAGTCTTTGTCTGCTGTTATTTTGTTGCTATGTATCCATGTGGCTACAGAGAGATCCATGCTCCTTTTGGAGATGTTCAGTAAGGATGTTTTGTAGATATTGTTGTAATTGATCCATTCATGCCCTTGTTTGCAATTATGGAGTTCCCTAGCATGACTCAATCTTGCTCTACTTTTGCTATAAATTGTTCCTGGCAGATTGTTTACGTGTTATTCAATTTTGCCAAGCTTGTTGTAGTTGTTTCATACATGCTATGTATTTGCTCTTGCCATGGATAGCTTCATAAACATGCCATCTTGCTGTAGGTATGCTTGTTTTGTCATGCATTACTTGGTGGTGAGTGCATCAAGCTCACCAAGATGCCTTCATATTATTGTTTCTGCCATGCTCTGTTTTCTGCTGTCTGAAACCTGTTAACGAAACTTGCTATGTTTACATGGTTGCCATCATATCTTATGGTACTTTTTGGCTTATGGTCAGTAAGGGACTTTTGTCATATATATTTAGTAGAATACTGCCATGCCTTGTTTTGCTATGTTAAGTTCCTTTAGCATGTTGATTTTGTGCTCTGAACATTGCAACCTGATGTTATTTCTGTCATGTCCAGTAATTTCTGCTAAGTCTGTGAACCTGTTATTATTTGCAATCTTGCCATGTCCTTTTGAGCATGTTCTAGTGATTTCTGGAGATAGCTCAGTGTTCATGTTTTGCTGTTCTTTACCTGTACATCATGTACATGCCTTTTGTTTTCATGTTGAGTTGCTGTAGCATATTGTTTTGATGCTTGCATTATGCCTAGTTGCTGTTTTGGACAGATTGTTGCTATGTCTTGTTTGGAGTGTATGTGTTGCACCGTTGCTCCGTTTTGAGTGTGCTCTATATGAAACTTGCTTAGTTTTGCATGTAGTCTCATATTATCATATTTTTCATCCTTGTTTTGAGGTGATTGCTTGATGTTTGTATGCATTTTGCATCAATGCCATGTTTACCTTGTTTTGCTCATATCTTCTAGGTCGTAGCTCCGAATCTAATGAACTTTATATGTAACTTGACTAGAATTTCGTGTAGATCAACTTGGTGCATCTTAACTTGCTGTTTAACAACTTGAATATAAGGTTTATTCAGTTCTGGACCAATTTCGAAATTTGCATATGAGGACTTACCGGAATTGTTATATGTTGTTTCCGGCCTCATTTAAACTTGCTGTGATGTGTTGATCTTGTATGCATCATCTTTTGTCATGAGTAGCTTCATGTAGTCTTGTCATGCATCATTCTTGATGGAGCATCATGCTTTGTTCATGTGTGGTGTGTTTACTATGTTGTGTGCTTCTTCTCGATAGTTCCCGTGTCGTTGCGATCGTGAGGATTCGTTCGTCTTCGTGGCTTCATCTTCTTCATGGACTCGTTCTTCTTCCTAGCAGGATTTCAGGCAAGATGACCGTTACCCTGGATCTCATTTCTATCATTGCTATGCTAGTTGCTTCGTTCTATTGCTTTGCTGCGCTACCTATCACTTGCTCTTCAAGCCTCCCAAATTGCCATGAACCTCTAACCTTTGTCACCCTTCCTAGCAAACCGTTGTTTGGCTATGTTACCGCTTTGCTCAGCCCCTCTTATAGCGCTGCTAGTTGCAGGTGAAGATGAGGATTGCTCCATGATGGATTATGTTTATGTTGGGATATCACGATATCTCTTATATTATTAATGCATCTATATACTTGGTAAAGGGTGGAAGGCTCGGCCTTATGCCTGGTGTTTTGTTCCACTCTTGCCGCCCTAGTTTCCATCCTACCGGTGTTATGTTCCTTGATTTTGCGTCCCTTACGCGGTTGGGTGATTTATGGGACCCCCTTGACAGTTCGCTTTGAATAAAACTCTTCCAGCAAGGCCCAACCTTGGTTTTACATTTGCCTCACCTAGCCTTTTTCCCTTGGGAGTCGCGCTCTCGAGGGTCATCTTTACTTACCCCCCCCCCCGGGCCAGTGCTCCTTCGAGTGTTGGTCCAACCTGTCAGTCGCCGGTGGCCACCAGGGGCAACTCTGGGCTGGCCTACCGGAAGCTTGGACAATCCGGTGTGCCCTGAGAATGAGATACGTGCGAATCCTATCGGGATTGTCGACACATCGGGCGGCTTTGCTGGTTTTGTTTTACCATCGTTGAAATGTCTTGTAACCGGGATTCCGAGACTGATCGGGTCTTCCCGGGAGAAGGAATATCCTTCATTGACCGTGAGAGCTTATAATGGGCTAAGTTGGGACACCCCTGCAGGGTATTATCTTTCGAAAGCCGTGCCCGCGGTTATGTGGCAGATGGGAATTTGTTAATATCCGGTTGTAGAGAACTTGACACTTGACCTTAATTAAAACGCATCAACCGCGTGTGTAGCCGTGATGGTCTCTTCTCGGCGGAGTCCGGGAAGTGAACACGGTTTCTGGGTTATGTTGACGTAAGTAGGAGTTCAGGATCACTTCTTGATCATTGCTAGTTTCACGACCGTTCCTTTGCTTCTCTTCTCGCTCTTATTTGCGTAAGTTAGCCACCATACATGCTTAGTCGCTGCTGCAACCTCACCACTTATCCTTTCCTTACCCATTAAGCTTTGCTAGTCTTGATACCCATGGCAATGGGATTGCTGAGTCCTCGTGGATCACAGTTTACTACAACACCAGTTGCAGGTACAGGTTTCGCGATGATCATGACGCGAGAGCGATGTTTACTTGTTTTGGAGTCCTTCTTCTGCTTCTTCTTCGATCAGGGGATAGGTTCCAGGTCGGCAGCCTGGGCTAGCAGGGTGGATGTCGTTTGAGCTTCTGTTTGTGTTTCATCCGCAATCGGATGTGGTTCTCTTGTATTTTGATGTATTCTTGCGGCATTTGTATGCCTTGTATGTATCCCCAAATATTATGTAATGTTGATGTAATGATATCCACCTTGCAAAAGCGTCTTCAAGATGCGCTTCTATCCTCGGTGGGACCTTCGTGTTCCTTTAGGATAGGGTCGCATCTTGGGCGTGACAGATAGATCCCCTATACTTGTGGGTCATCAAGACTCTCTTCTGGCGCTGTTGTTGGGTGATACGTCTCCAACGTATCTATAATTTTTTATTGTTCCATGATATTATATATTCTGTTTTGGATGTTTAATGGGCTTATTTATACACTTTTATATTATTTTGGGGACTAACCTATTAACCGGAGGCCCAGCCCAAATTGCTGTTTTTTTGCCTATTTCAGTGTTCCGCAGAAAAAGAATATCAAACGGAGTCCAAACGGAATGAAACCTTCGGGAACGTGATTTTTTGGAACAAACGTGATCCAGAGGACTTGGAGTGGACGTCAAGCAATAGAAGAGGAGGCCACGAGGTAGGGGCGCGCCTACCCCCCAGGCGCGCCCTCCACCCTCGCGGGCCCCTCGTGGCTCCACCGACCTACTTCTTCCTCCTATATATACCTACGTACCCCCAAACCATTAGAAGCGACCACGGAAACCTAATTCCACCGCCGCAACCTTCTGTACCCATGAGATCTCATCTTGGGGCCTTTTCCGGCGTCCTGCCGGAGGGGGCATTGATCACGGAGGGCTTCTACATCAACACCATAGCCTCTCCGATGATGTGTGAGTAGTTTACCTCAGACCTTCGGGTCCATAGTTATTAGCTAGATGGCTTCTTCTCTCTCTTTGGATCTCAATACAAAGTTCTCCTTGATTCTCTTGGAGATCTATTCGATGTAATCTTCTTTTGCGGTGTGTTTGTCAAGATCCGATGAATTATGGGTTTATGATCAATATTATCTATGAACAATATTTTAATCTTCTCTGAATTGTTTTATGTATGATTGGTTATCTTTGCAAGTCTCTTCAAATTATCAGTTTGGTTTGGCCTACTAGATTGATCTTTCTTGCAATGGGAGAAGTGCTTAGCTTTGGGTTCAATCTTGTGGTGTCCTTTCCCAGTGACAGCAGGGGCAACAAGGCACGTATTGTATTGTTGCCATCGAGGATAAAAAGATGGGGTTTATATCATATTGCATGAGTTTATCCCTCTACATCATGTCATCTTGCTTAAAGCGTTACTCTGTTCTTATGAACCTAATACTCTAGATGCATGCTGGATAGCGGTCGATGTGTGGAGTAATAGTAGTAGATGCAGAATCGTTTCGCTCTACTTGTCACGGACGTGATGCCTATATACATGATCATACCTAGATATTCTCATAACTATGCTCAATTCTATCAATTGCTCGACAGTAATTTGTTCACCCACCGTAATACCTATGATATCTTGAGAGAAGGCACTAGTGAAACCTATGGCCCCGGGTCTATTTTCCATCATATTAATCTCCCGTTATTTCCATTACTGTTTACTTGCTTTTTTACTTTCACTCTTTATCATAAAAATACCAAAAATATTATATTATCATCTCTATTAGATCTCACTCTCGTAAGTGACCGTGAAGGGATTGACAACCCCTTTATCGCGTTGCGAGGTTCTTATTTGTTTGTGTAGGTGCAAGGGACTTGAGCGTGACCTCCTACTGGATTGATACCTTGGTTCTCAAAAACTGAGGGAAATGCTTACACTACTTTACTGCGTCACCCTTTCCTCTTCAAGGGAAAACCAATGCAGTGCTCAAGAGGTGGCAAGAAGGATTTCTGGCGCCATTGCCGGGGAGGCTTACGCCAAGTCAAGTCAAGATTTGCTCTCCCGACAACGAGCCATTTCTGGCGCCGTTGCCGGGGAGGTGTGCGTCAAGTCAAGTCAAGACATACCAAGTACCCATCACAAACTCTTATCCCTCGCATTACATTATTTGCCATTTGCCTCTCGTTTTCCTCTCCCCCACTTCACCTTTGCCGTTTTATTCGCCCCTCTTCCGTTCGTCTTTTTTGTTTGCTTGTGTTGCCATGTGCCTTCTATGTGCTTGCATCTTTGCTTGCTAAAAATCTATTGATATGGATCCTCATCCCCTTGCTAATCTCTTTAAGAGATCCAATTATGATGAACCTATTGCTAGTGAGTTGAGTGCACTAGATTATCTTTATGAGGTTTTGCTTAAAATTCGTGAATCTGAAAATTGTGATGAAGTACTTTATGAAGCGATTCACGATAGATCTTTGAATAAAAAGCATGATTGCAATGATTTTATTCTAAATTCTATTGATGTAAATTATGCTAATAATATGCAAAACCCTAAGCTTGGGGATGCTAGTTTTGCTATGTCCTCTACTTGTTGCAACGATCATGATTGGGGTGATTCTTCTTATGATCTTGAAAAATTATTTAAGCCCCATGATGAATATGAGATTGATAATAGTGTTTGCAATAATTTAGAAAGTGGGTTTGGAAGAGTGTCAACTTTAGATCTCACATATTTGGAGAATGTTCAATCTTATGGTATTTTCGATAAAAGTGGGTTTGGAGAGGTCACGACTTTAGTTACGACTTTAGTTAATGATAATCCCACTATTTTGGAAGAGTGTCAACTTTGCATGCACGTGGGTCGTGTTGAGAATATGTTATGTGATAGCTATTTTGTTGAATTTGCCTATGATCCTACATGTAATTATTATGAGAGAGGAAAATATGGTTGTAGAAATTTTTATCTTACTAAATTACCTCACGTCATGTTGATATTGCTATCGTCTCTTTCTTCTTCCTTGCATATGCTAATTTTTGCTTGCTATGATAATTTGTTTGCTTATAAAATGCCTATGTATAGGAAGTATGTTAGACTTAAATGTGTTTATCACATGCTTTATGATGCTCTCTTTGTGCTTCAATTCTTATCTTTCATGTGAGCATCATCAAAATTATAAATGCCTAGCTAGGGCGTTAAACGATAGCGCTTGTTGGGAGGCAACCCAATTTTATTTTTAGTTTTTTTCCTTTTTGGTTCTGTTTAGGAATAAATCTTTGATCTAGCCTCTGGTTAGATTTGTTTTTGTATTTTAATTAGTGTTTGTGCCAAGTTAAACCTATAGGATCTTCTTGGATGATAGTTATTTGATCTTGCTGAAAATTCCAGAAACTTTCTGTTCACGAAAACAATTGTTTAAAATTACCAGAACGTGATATAATATTGATTCCAATTGCAGAAGATCAATAAAAAAATTATTTAGGTCGTCCTATTTTGGCAGAATTTTTAGAGTTCTAGAAGTTTGCGTTTGTTACAGATTACTACAGACTGTTCTGTTTTTGACAGATTCTGTTTTTCATGTGTTGTTTGCTTATTTTGATGAATCTATGGCTAGTAAAATAGCTTATAAACCATAGAGAAGTTGGAATACAGTAGGTTTAACACCAATGTAAATAAAGAATGAGTTCAATACAGTACCTTGAAGTGGTGTTTTGTTTTCTTTCGCTAATGGAGCTCACGAGATTTTCTATTAAGTTTTGTGTTGTGAAGTTTTCAAGTTTTGGGTAAAGATTTGATGGAGTATGGAACAAGGAGTGGCAAGATCCTAAGCTTGGGGATGCCCAAGGCACCCCAAGGTAAATCCAAGGACACCAAAAAGCCAAAGCTTGGGGATGCCCCGGAAGGCATCCCCTCTTTCGTTCTCATCCATCGGTAAATTTATTTGGAGCTATATTTTTATTCACCACATGATATGTGTTTTGCTTGGAGCGTCTTGTATGATTTGATTCTTTGTTTGTTAGTTTTCCACAATCATCCTTGCTTTACACACCTTTTGAGAGAGACACACATGATTCTGAATTTATTAGAATACTCTATGTGCTTCACTTATATCTTTTGAGCTATATAGTTTTTGCTCTAGTGCTTCACTTATATCTTTTAGAGCACGGCGGTGGTTGTATTTTATAGAAATTATTGATCTCTCATGTCTCACTTATATTATTTTGAGAGTCTTAAACAAGCATGGTAATTTTCTTTAATTGTGAAATTAATCTTCCATATTGAGTTCATTGAATATCATGAGAAGTTAGATACTTGATAAGTGTTTTGAGATATAAAGGTGGTAATATTAGAGTGTGCTAGTTGAGTAATTGTGAAATTGAGAAATACTTGTGTTAAAGTTGGCAAGTCCCGTAGCATGCACGTATGGTAAAAGTTGTGTAACAATTTTGACACATAGGTGTTCTTTTATTGCTTTCCTTATGAGTGGCGGTCGGGGACGAGCGATGGTCTTTTCCTACCAATCTATCCATCTAGGGGCATGCGTAGTAGTACTTTGCTTCGAGGGCTAATAAACTTTTGCAATAAGTATATGAGTTCTTTATGACTAATGTGAGTCCATGGATTATACGCACTCTCAACCTTCCACAATTTTCTAGCCTCTACGGTACCGCGCATTGCCCTTTTTCACCTTGAGAGTTGGTGCAAACTTCGCTGGTGCATCCAAACCCCGTGATATGGTACGCTCTATCACACATAAGCCTCCTTATATCTTCCTCAAAACAGCCACCATACCTACCTATCATGGCATTTCCATAGCCATTCCGAGATATATTGCCATGCAACTTTCCACCGTTCCGTTTATTATGACACGCTTCATCATTGTCATATTGCTTTGCATGATCATGTAGTTGACATCGTATTTTGTGGCAAAGCCACTCTTCATGATTTTTTCATACATGTCACTCTTGATTCATCGCATATCCCGGTACACCGCCGGAGGCATTCACATAGAGTCATATTTTGTTCTAAGTATTGAGTTGTAATTGTTGAGTTGTAAATAATAAAAGTGTGATGATCATCATTATTAGAGCATTGTCCCATGTGAGGAAAGGATGATGGAGACTATGATTCCCCCACAAGTCGAGATGAGATTCCGGACTAAATAAATAAATAAATAAAAAGAGGCCAAAGAAAAAAAAGGATAAGGCCCAAAAAAATTGAGAGAAAAAGAGAGAAGGGACAATGTTACTATCCTTTTTCCACACTTGTGCTTCAAAATAGCACCGTGATCTTCATGATAGAGAGTCTCCTATGTTGTCACTTTCATATACTAGTGGGAATTTTTCATTATAGAACTTGGCTTGTATATTCCAATGATGGGCTTCCTCAAAATGCCCTAGGTCTTCGTGAGCAAGCAAGTTGGATGACACCCACTTAGTTTCTTTTGTTGAGCTTTCATATATTTATAGCTCTAGTGCATCCGTTGCATGGCAATCCCTACTCCTCTCATTGACATCAGTTGATGGGCATCTCCATAGCCTATTGATTAGCCGCGTCAATGTGAGACTTTCTACCTTTTTTGTCTTCTCTCATAACCCCCATCATTATACTTTACTCCACCCATAGTGCTATATACATGGCTTGCGCTCATATATTGCGTAAGAGTTGAAAAGGCTGAAGCGCGTTAAAAGTATGTACCAATTGCTCGGCTTGTCATCGGGGTTATGCATGATGAGAACGTTTGTATGACAATATTGAAACATAGCCTAACTATATGATTTTGTAGGGATAAGCTTTCTTTGGCTATGTTATTTTGATAAGACATAATTGCTTGGTTAGCATGTTTGAAGTATTATTGTTTTTATGTCAACATTAAACTTTTATCTTGAATCTTTCGGATCTAAATATTCATGCCACAATAAAAAGATTTACATTGAGAATTATGCTAAGAAGCATTCCACATCAAAAATTCTGTTTTTATCATTTGCCTACTCGAGGACGAGCAGGAATTAAGCTCGGGGATGCTTGATACGTCTCCAACGTATCTATAATTTTTTATTGTTCCATGCTATTATATATTCTGTTTTGGATGTTTAATGGGCTTATTTATACACTTTTATATTATTTTGGGGACTAACCTATTAACCGGAGGCCCAGCCCAAATTGCTGTTTTTTTGCCTATTTCAGTGTTCCGCAGAAAAAGAATATCAAACGGAGTCCAAACGGAATGAAACCTTCGGGAACGTGATTTTTTGGAACAAACGTGATCCAGAGGACTTGGAGTGGACGTCAAGCAATAGAAGAGGAGGCCACGAGGTAGGGGCGCGCCTACCCCCCAGGCGCGCCCTCCACCCTCGCGGGCCCCTCGTGGCTCCACCGACCTACTTCTTCCTCCTATATATACCTACGTACCCCCAAACCATTAGAAGCGACCACGGAAACCTAATTCCACCGCCGCAACCTTCTGTACCCATGAGATCTCATCTTGGGGCCTTTTCCGGCGTCCTGCCGGAGGGGGCATTGATCACGGAGGGCTTCTACATCAACACCATAGCCTCTCCGATGATGTGTGAGTAGTTTACCTCAGACCTTCGGGTCCATAGTTATTAGCTAGATGGCTTCTTCTCTCTCTTTGGATCTCAATACAAAGTTCTCCTTGATTCTCTTGGAGATCTATTCGATGTAATCTTCTTTTGCGGTGTGTTTGTCAAGATCCGATGAATTATGGGTTTATGATCAATATTATCTATGAACAATATTTTAATCTTCTCTGAATTGTTTTATGTATGATTGGTTATCTTTGCAAGTCTCTTCAAATTATCAGTTTGGTTTGGCCTACTAGATTGATCTTTCTTGCAATGGGAGAAGTGCTTAGCTTTGGGTTCAATCTTGCGGTGTCCTTTCCAAGTGACAGCAGGGGCAACAAGGCACGTATTGTATTGTTGCCATCGAGGATAAAAAGATGGGGTTTATATCATATTGCATGAGTTTATCCCTCTACATCATGTCATCTTGCTTAAAGCGTTACTCTGTTCTTATGAACTTAATACTCTAGATGCATGCTGGATAGCGGTCGATGTGTGGAGTAATAGTAGTAGATGCAGAATCGTTTCGCTCTACTTGTCACGGACGTGATGCCTATATACATGATCATACCTAGATATTCTCATAACTATGCTCAATTCTATCAATTACTCGACAGTAATTTGTTCACCCACCGTAATACCTATGCTATCTTGAGAGAAGCCACTAGTGAAACCTATGGCCCCCGGGTCTATTTTCCATCATATTAATCTCCCGTTATTTCCATTACTGTTTACTTGCTTTTTTTACTTTCACTCTTTATCATAAAAAGACCAAAAATATTATCTTATCATCTCTATCAGATCTCACTCTCGTAAGTGACCGTGAAGGGACTTACAACCCCTTTATCGCGTTGGTTGCGAGGTTCTTATTTGTTTGTGTAGGTGCAAGGGACTTGAGCGTGACCTCCTACTGGATTGATACCTTGGTTCTTAAAAACTGAGGGAAATACTTACGCTACTTTACTGCGTCACCCTTTCCTCTTCAAGGGAAAACCAACGCAGTGCTCAAGAGGTAGCACCGAGGAGTGAAGCGCCTTTGGTAAGTGGAATTTGGTAAGGAAAAATTTATATAGTGTGCTGAAATTTACCATCACTTGATACTATGGAAAGTAATCCTTTGAGGGGTTTGTTCGGGGTATCTTCACCCCGACCAGTAGAGCAAAGAGTTGCTCCTCAACCTACTGAACCTACTGAAAATGTTTACTTTGAAATTCCTTCGGTATGATAGAGAAACTGCTAGCTAATCCTTTTACAGGAGATGGAACATTGCATCCCGATTTGCACCTAATATATGTGGATGAAGTTTGTGGATTATTTAAGCTTGCAGGTATGCCCGAGGATGTTATCAAGAAGAAGGTCTTCCCTTTATCTTTGAAGGGAAAGGCATTGACATGGTTTAGGCTATGTGATGATATGCGATCATGGAACTACAACCGATTGAAATTGGAATTTCATTAGAAGTTTTATCCTATGCATCTTGTTCATCATGATCGTAATTATATATATAATTTTGTGCCTCGCGAAGGTGAAAGCATCGCTCGTCAATGTTATATTCATGCCCCAATCATGAGCTCTCAAGAGAAATTATTATTCAAAATTTTTATGCTCAGCTTTCTCTCAATAATCGCTCCATGCTCGTTACTTCTTGTACTGGCTCTTTTATGATGAAGACTATTGAATTCAGATGAGATTTATTGGAAAGAATTAAACGCAACTCTGAAGATTGGGATCTCGACGAAGGTAAGGAGTCAGGTATAACACCTAAGTTTGATTGTGTTAAATCTTTTATGGATACCGATGTTTTCCATGAATTTAGCACTAAATATGGACTTGACTCTGAGATAGTAGCTTCTTTCTGTGAATCATTTGCTACTCATGTTGATCTCCCTAAGGAGAAGTGTTTTAAATATCATCCTCCCATTGAAGTAAAAGTAGATGAACCTATTAAAGTTGAAGAAAGGACTATCACTTATAATGTTGATCCTATTGTTCCTACTGCTTATATTGAGAAACCACCTTTCCCTGTTAGAATAAAGGATCATGCTAAAGCTTCAACTGTGGTTCTTAAGAGTAATACTAGAACACCTACACCCCCTGAGCAAATTAGAGTTGAACCTAGTATTGCTATGGTTAAAGATCTCTTGACCGATAATATTGATGGGCATGTTATTTACTTCTGTGATGAAGCTGCTAGAATTGCTAGACCCGATACTAAGGGTAAACATAGACCTGTTGTTGGCATGCCTGTTGTTTCTGTTAAAATAGGAGATCATTGTTATCATGGCTTATGTGATATGGGTGCTAGTGCAAGTGCAATACCTCATTCCTTATACAAAGAAATTATGCATGATATTGCACCTGCTGAGATAGAAGAAATTGATGTTACAATTAAGCTTGCCAATAGAGATACTATTTCACCAGTTGGGATTGTTAGAGATGTTGAAGTCTTGTGTGGGAAAGTTAAATATCCTACTGATTTTCTTGTTCTTGGTTCCCCACAAGATGACTTTTGTCCCATTATATTTGGTAGGCCCTTCTTGAATACTATTAATGCTAAGATAGACCACGAAAAGGATATTGTTACTGTTGGTTTAGGGGATATGTCTCATGATTTTAATTTTGGTAAATTTCATAGACAACCCCATGATAAAGAGTTGCCTAGTAAAGATGAAATTATTGGTCTTGCTTCTATTGTCGTGCCTCCTAATGATCCTTTAGAACAATATTTGTTAGACCATGAAAATGATATGTTTATGAATGAAAGAAGGGAAATGGATGAATTATTCTTTAAACAGGGACCTATTTTGAAACACAATTTGCCTGTTGAAATTCTAGGGGATCCTCCTCCACCCAAGGGTGATCCAGTGTTTGAGCTTAAACCATTACTTGATACTCTTAAATATGATGAAAAGAAGATATATCCTGTTATTATTAGTGCTAACCTTTCAGAGCAAGAAGAAGAGAAATTATTGAAAACTCCGAAGAAGCACCGTGCTGCTATTGGATATACTCTTGATGATCTTAAGGGCATTAGTCCCACTCTATGCCAGCACAAAATAAAATTAGAGAAGGACGCTAAACCGGTTGTTGATTACCAACGACGGTTAAATCCTAAGATGAAAGAAGTGGTAAGAAAAGAAATACTAAAGCTTCTGAAGGCAGGTATAATTTATCCCGTTGCTAATAGTCAGTGGGTAAGTCCTGTCCATTGTGTCCCTAAGAAGGGAGGTATTAATGTAGTTCCTAATGATAAAGATGAATTGATCCCACAAAGAATTGTTACAGGTTATAGAATGGTAATTGATTTCCACAAACTAAATAAAGCTACTAAAAAGGATCATTACCCTTTACCTTTTATTGATCAAATGCTAGAAAGATTATCCAAACATACACATTTTTGCTTTCTAGACGGTTATTCTGGTTTCTCTCAAATACCTGTGTCAAAAGAGGATCAAGAAAAGACCACTTTTACTTGCCCTTTCGGTACCTTTGCTTATAGACGTATGCCTTTTGGTTTATGCAATGCACCTGCTACCTTTCAAAGATGTATGATTGCTATATTCTCTGACTTTTGTGAAAAGATTGTTGAGGTTTTCATGGATGATTTCTCCGTTTATGGAACTTATTTTGATGATTGCTTAAGCAACCTTGATCGAGTTTTGCAGAGATGTGAAGAAACTAATCTTGTCTTGAATTGGGACAAGTGCCACTTTATGGTTAATGAAGGTATTGTCTTGGGACATAAAATTTCTAAAAGAGGTATTGAAGTTGATAAAGCTAAAGTTGATGCTATTGAAAAGATGCCGTGTCCTAAGGACATTAAAGGTATAAGAAGTTTCCTTGGTCATGCCAGTTTTTATAGGAGGTTCATTAAAGACTTCTCAAAAATTTCTAGGCCTCTGACTAATCTCTTACAAAAAGATGTTCCTTTTTGTCTTTGATGATGATTGTGTTGAAGCATTTGAAATACTTAAGAAAGCTTTGATTTCTGCACCTATTGTCCAGCCACCTGATTGGAATTTACCCTTTTAAATTATGTGTGATGCTAGTGATTATGTTGTAGGTGCTGTTCTAGGACAAAGAGTTGATAAGAAATTAAATGTTATTCAATATGCTAGTAAAACTCTAGACAGTGCCCAGAGAAATTATGCTACTACTGAAAAAGAATTTTTAGCAGTTGTATTTGCTTGTGATAAGTTCAGACCTTATATTGTTGATTCTAAAGTAACTGTTCACACTGATCATGCTGCTATTAAATATCTTATGGAAAAGAAAGATGCTAAACCTAGACTTATTAGATGGGTTCTCTTGCTACAAGAATTTGATTTTCATATTATTGATAGAAAGGGAGCTGAGAACCCCGTTGCAGACAACTTATCTAGGTTAGAGAATGTTCTTGATGACCCACTACATATTGATGATAGCTTTCCCGATGAACAATTAGCTGTCATAAATGCTTCTCATACTGCTCCATGGTATGCTGATTATGCTAATTACATTGTTGCTAAATTTATACCACCTAGTTTCACAAACCAGCAAAAGAAAAAGTTTTTCTATGATTTAAGACATTACTTCTGGGATGACCCACACCTTTATAAAGAAGGAGTAGATGGTGTTATTAGACATTGTGTACCTGAGCATGAACAGGAACATATCCTACGCAAGTGTCACTCCGAGGCTCATGGAGGACACCACGCTGGAGATAGAACTGCACATAAGGTATTGCAATCCGGTTTTTATTGGCCTACTCTCTTCAAAGATGCCTGTAAGTTTGTCTTGTCTTGTGATGAATGTCAAAGAATTGGTAATATTAGTAGACGTCAAGAAATGCCTATGAACTATTCACTTGTTATTGAACCATTTGATGTTTGGGGCTTTGATTATATGGGACCGTTTCCTTCCTCTAATGGGTATACACATATTTTAGTTGCTGTTGATTACGTTACTAAGTGGGTAGAAGCTATTCCAACTAGTAGTGCTGATCATAACACCTCTATTAAGATGCTTAAAGAAGTTATTTTTTCCGAGGTTTGGAGTCCCTAGATACTTAATGACTGATGGTGGTTCACATTTTATTCATGGTGCTTCTCGTAAAATGCTTGCTAAGTATGACGTTAATCATAGAATTGCATCTCCATACCACCCACAGTCTAGTGGTCAAGTAGAATTGAGTAATAGAGAGATCAAATTAATTTTGCAAAAGACTGTTAATAGATCTCGAAAGAATTGGTCCAAGAAACTTGATGATGCATTATGGGCCTATAGAACTGCATATAAAAATCCTATGGGTATGTCTCCGTATAAAATGGTTTATGGAAAAGCATGTCACTTACCTCTCGAACTAGAAAATAAGGCATATTGGGCCATTAAAGAGCTCAATTATGATTTCAAACTTGCTGGTGAGAAGAGACTATTTGACATTAGCTCACTTGATGAGTGGAGAACCCAGGCCTATGAGAATGCCAAACTGTTTAAAGAAAAAGTTAAAAGATGGCATGACAAAAAGATACAAAAGCGTGAGTTTAATGTAGGTGATTATGTTCTGCTATACAACTCTCGTTTAAGATTTTTTGCAGGAAAACTTCTCTCTAAATGGGAAAGCCCTTACGTTATCGAGGAGGTCTATCGTTCCGGTGCCATAAAAATCAACAACTTCGAAGGCACAAATCTGAAGGTGGTGAACGGTCAAAGAATCAAACAATATATCTCAGGTAATCCCATAAATGTTGAAACTAATGTTATTGAGACCGTAACCCCGGAGGAATACATAAGGGACACTTTCGAGAACGTTTCAGACTGCGAAAAGGAATAGGTATGTGGTACGGTAAGTAAACCGACTCCAAAACAGTACTAATAGCAATTTTTCTCCATTTTGGAATATTTAAGAAAATAAGAAGTAGTCCGGGAAGGACACGAGGCATCCACGAGGGTGGAGGGTGCGCCCCTGCCTCGTGGGCACCTCATGTGCTCTCCGGACTCCGTTTTCTTGCACGATACTTCTTTTGGTCAGTAAAAATTCACTATATAATCTCCCGAAGGTTTTGACCACCGAACCACGCAAATATCCTCTGTTTTTGTTTTGAGTTGTTTCTACCGCAGATTAGAGTAAGATGTCTTCTCAAGAGTCAGTCGGGGAGAGTCAGGTGTCTCATCCGACACCGGGACCAGGAGCAAACAGTGATGCTGACCACTTTGGGCCATCAACGGAGGAAGAGATGGAGGCCGACTTGAAAAGGATAGATGCCATGGAGGAGGATCAAGAAGTTACTTCTCATTTCCGAGCCGGATTCACGATAGGGGAACTACAGAGCTCAACTATTCCAAACTCGGTCATCCCCTCCAATGTTAGATTTCTTTCTTATGAAAATATGAAAAAGAGGGTTACTTGTTCTCTCACAGCTATGCAACATCCATGGGTGAAAGGAGCGTTAGCCGTCACGGTCAAGCTCCGTAAGGAAATAATGGACCTCAAGCAGCAAGTCAATAAGCTCGAGGAAGAGAATCGTATCCTGAGGGGCATCATCGCCAAGAATATCACATCACCACCTCCGAAGAAAGAGACATAAATACATGGGTATGGGCACTCCCCTTGGCAACTGCCAAGCTTGGGGGAGGTGCCCCGGTATTGTATCACCATCAAACTTCTATCTTTACCCTTTTTCTTAGTTCGATCCTTTTGGTAATATCTTGATCTAGTAGAATAAAGTTTTAGTATGATCTAGTTTTGAGTTTTGCTTTATGATCCTTCTATGTAATCGAGTCCGTGAGCTATATATAATAAAGATTAGTCTTGAGTTGAGGGTTTGGTTATCTTGCTATGATCATGAGGGAATAATAGTAAAGGAAAGAATAAAAAGAAATAAGCAGATCATATTGATCTAATGGAGAGTAATGACTTCACATATAAAGAGTATGATGAATAAAGGTTGTTGAGAGTTGACAAACATAGTTTTGGTCATTGTTGCAATATAGGAAGTAATAAAGAAAGAGAGGTTTTCACATATAAATATACTATCTTGGACATCTTTTATGATTGTGAGCACTCATTAAAATATGACATGCTAAAAAGTTGATGTTGGACAAGGAAGACAACGTAATGGGTTATGTTTTCTTATATCCGAGATAAAGTATATTGTCATGGATCATCCAACATGTTGAGCTTGCCTTTCCCCCTCATGCTAGCCAAATTCTTTGCACCAAGTAGAGATACTACTTGTGCTTCCGAATATCCTTAAACCCAGTTTTGCCATGAGTGTCCACCATACCTACCTATGGACTGAGTAAGATCCTTCAAGTAAGTTGTCATTGTTGCATGCAATAAAAATTTCTCTCTAAATATGTATGATTTATTAGTGTGGAGAAAACAAGCTTTATACGATCTTGTGATATGGAAGAAATAAAAGCGACGGACTGCATAATAAAGGTCCCTATCACAAGTGGCAATATAAAGTGACGTTCTTTCGCATTAAGATTTTGTGCATCCAACTATAAAAGCACATGACAACCTCTGCTTCCCTCTGCGAAGGGCTTATCTTTTATTCTTGTCTTATGTCTTATGCAAGAGTCGCGGTGATCTTCACCTTTCCTTTTTACACTTTATCCTTTGGCAAGCACATTGTGTTGGAAAGATCCTGATATATATATATATATATCCAATTGGATGTAAGTTATCATGAACTATTATTGTTGACGTTACCCTTGAGGTAAAAGGTTGGGAGGCAACTTTATAAGCCCCCGTCTTTCTGTGTGTCCGATTAAAACTCCATACCCATAAGTATTGCGTGAGTGTTAGCAATCATGAAAAAGTAAATGATAGTTGAGTATGCGGACTTGCTGAAAAGCTCTTATATTGACTCTTTCCGATGTTATGATAAATTGCAATTGCTTCAATGACTGAGATTATAGTTTGTTGGTTCTCAATGAATTTCTGATTCATACTTGACATTGT
Source organism: Aegilops tauschii subsp. strangulata (assembly GCF_002575655.3). NCBI lineage: Eukaryota > Viridiplantae > Streptophyta > Magnoliopsida > Poales > Poaceae > Aegilops > Aegilops tauschii. The sequence continues at coordinate 96,983,844 of NC_053038.3, forward strand.
GAATAGATTGTTACTTTAGCATAAGAAATCATATGACAATATATATATATATATATATATATATATATGTTGCTGTTATAAGAATGATCATGATGCCCTCATGTTCGTATTTTATTTTATCGACACCTCTATCTCTAAACATGTGGACATGTTTTTCGTTATGGGCTTCCGCTTGAGGACAAGCGAGGTCTAAGCTTGGGGAGTTGATACGTCCATTTTGCATCATGCTTTTATATCGATATTTATTGCATTATGGGTTGTTATTACACATTATGTCACAATACTTATGCCTATTCTCTCTTATTTTACAAGGTTTGCACGAAGAGGGAGAATGCCGGCAGCTGAAATTCTGGGCTGGAAAAGGAGCAAATATTAGAGACCTATTCTGCACAACTCCAAAAGTCCTGAAACTCCACGAAAGTCAGTTTTGGAATATATTAAAAATATTGGGAAAAGAAAGCACTAGAGGGGGCCACCCACCGTCCACGAGGGTGGGGGGCATGCCCTACCCCCTGGGCGCGCCCCCTGCCTCGTGGGCCCCCTAGTAGGACTCCAGTGCCCATCTTTGGCTATATGAAGTCTTTCGCCCTGGAAAAAAAATCAGAAGGAAGCTTTCGGGAAGAAGCGCCGCCGTCCCGAGGCGGAACCTGGCGAAACAAATCTAGGGCTCCGGCGGAGCTGTTCTGCCGGGGAAACATCCCTCTGGGAGGGGGAAATCATCACCATCGTCATCACCATCGATCCTCTCATCGGGAGGGGGTCAATCTCCATTAACATCTTCACCAGCACCATCTCCTCTCAAACCCTAGTTCATCTCTTGTATCCAATCTTTGTTCCAAAACCTCAGATTGGTACCTGTGGGTTGCTAGTAGTGTTGATTACTCCTTGTAGTTGATGCTAGTTGGTTTATTTGGTGGAAGATCATATGTTCAGATCCTTTATGCATATTAATACCCCTCTGATTATGAACATGAATATGATTTGTGAGTAGTTACGTTTGTTCCTGAGGACATGGGAGAAGTCTTGCTATAAGTAGTCATGTGAATTTGGTATTCATTCGATATTTCGATGAGATGTATGTTGTCTCTCCTCTAGTGGTGTTATGTGAACGTCAACTACATGACACTTCACCATTATTTGGGCCTAGAGGAAGGCATTGGGAAGTAATAAGTAGATGATGGGTTGCTAGAGTGACAGAAGCTTAAACCCTAGTTTATGTGTTGCTTCGTAAGGGGCTCATTTGGATCCGTATGTTTCATGCTAAGGTTAGGTTTACCTTAATACTTCTTTTGTAGTTGCGGATGCTTGCAATAGGGGTTAATCATAAGTGGGATGCTTGCCCAAGGAAGGGCAGTACCCAAGCACCGGTCTACCCACATATCAAATTATCAAAGTAGCGAATGTGAATCATATGAGCGTGATGAAAACTAGCTTGACGATAATTCCCATGTGTCCTCGGGAGCGTTTTCCTTTATATAAGAGTTTGCCCAGGCTTGTCCTTTGCTACAAAAAGGATTGGGCCATCTTGCTGCATCTTATTTACTTTTATTACTTGTTACCCGTTACAATTTACCTTATCACAAAACTATCTGTTACCGATAATTTCAGTGCTTGTAGAGAATACCTTACTGAAAACTGCTTGTCATTTCCTTCTGCTCCTCGTTGGGTTCGACACTCTTACTCATTGAAAGGACTACGATAGATCCCCTATACTTGTGGGTCATCACACATCATTCTCCTAATGATGTGATCCCATTCATCAAATGACAACACATGTCTATGATCAGGAAACTTAAGCATCTTTGATTAACGAGCTAGTCTAATAAAGGCATACTAGGAACACTTTGTTTTGTCTATGTATTCACACATGTATCAAGTTTTCTGTTAATACAATTCTAGCATGAATAATAAACATTTATCATGATATAAGCAAATAAATAATAACTTTATTATTGCCTCTAGGACATATTTCCTTCAGTAATAATGCGCCGAGAACCAAGGTTGGGTTTTTCCTACCGCTAGAGGTGAGTGAGTAAAATAGGGGTTGAGACCCAATCTCGCGTCATACCGCGCTAGTGGACTTTGGTCTCCCACCATCTCCATGTCGATTCCCCCTGCACCGACGCGTACCACGCTCCCCATTTTGCGCTCGACCTAATCTGGCTCGCTGGAAACTAACGATTCAAGCGTTCCTAGCGAGCTAGGCTCTTGACTGCTTTAAGTTTCGTGTGCATGTGGATCAGCACCGTGTGTACACAACCAATGAGTTTTTCTTAAATTCAGTGGCCTATTTGGGGCTGGGGGAGGGGTTGCAGCCTGTTCAAGAATTCATCTGATTAATCAATTAACATGACAATTGATCGCTACTTGTAGGGTGGTCGAATTGAATAGTACCTATTCGTTGTGTTAACTTGTCAGGCTGATTAATAGGTCTGGCAGGCCAATTAATTGGTTGTGAGGCCGATTAATCGCCGCTGGCCCATTAACTTGTGGGCAAACAAATTCCGAAATTTTGTCCCGTAACCCCTCTCATCCTACTCTCGCTCCTCAATAGCTATGGTTCGACCAAACAGTAGCATATTTTGGTATATTACATAGCTGAGAGCACGAGAGTATGATATAATACATAAAAAATTTTATATATATATATATATATATATATATATTAATAGTTTCCTATTTAATCTACCGATTAATCCTATTAATAGGTCGATTCACCGATTAGTCGCTACTCCCAAGCCGACCGAGCAGCTACCCGATATCGATTTCCTAAACAATGACTGCAGGTGACCAAACATGCCCCTAATCACTGAAACGCAGCTCCTTGAATTCCTCCCAAACTCTCGTCCTTCAAAACCTTTCCCTTTGTTAAAGAGACGTCATGCTTGACGCTGGTGAGCGTTTATTAGTAGATGAGCATTCACGTAGAGTATATGCGTAATGGGCCTCCACCCCACTCAGGCAATCCATGACATGTTCTATTGAGCAATTTTCTTTTGTTTGATTTTCAACCGTTTTCTTCCCAAACCCCGGTTGTTTGAACTTTTTTAGGGCTTTATAATTACATATGAACCTATTAAAATAAAAAGTAAAATATTTTAAAAGTTCATCATTTATTAAAATATATATCCAATACCTGTTTAAAAAAGTTTATTCCGTATTTAAAAACAAGGTCGTCATATAATACAAAAAAGTTCACCTTGTATTATAAAAATGTTAATCATATAATAAAAAATGTTCGATATGTACTAAAAAATGTTCAACATATATTACAAAATGTCACAATATATTTAAAAGTTATCCAGTTTGTATTTGAAAAATATTCACCATATATAAAAAAATGTTCAATTTGTATTTAAAAGATATTCATCATATATTACAAAAAAATTGTAGTACAGAAACTATAAAAAATAAAAGTGAAAAAAATGCAAAACCGGAAGAAACAACAAGAGAAATTATACCATACCGAAAAAGAAAAAATCATAAGAAAAAACCACAAAAGGAAAAACGACAAAAAACCGTATCGAGTGGGTAGAATCCAGAACTAGGCTGGCCTACCTCACCCTACGCGCGTGCGTAGTAGCCTTAGCCTCAGGCAGCAAATATGATCCACCATTGTTAAAAGGGAGAGCTTCTACGGGACGCACGTGGGCATCAAAATAGGGGAGCCTCCCCTTGAAGCCGAGGCAAATGGGCCGGCCCACTCTACCTATGAGCAGTTTTCATTTTTTCCTTTGGTTCCTTTGCCAGTTTAAAAAAATCTTGTTTATTAGGAGCTAGACAGTTGAAAATATATTATAACATAACTACTATATTTTGAAAATTAATCAACATGTGATTTAAAAATGTTCATAGTATATAAACAAGATATTCACTGTGTACTACAAAATAGTCATTGTATAATTCAAAGCATTCATTGTAGATTGGAAAATGTTTATGTATATTACAAAAATATTCATCATATATTTAAAATATGTAATGTGCATTTAAAAACATCATTTTACACTAAAACAAGTTCATTTTATATTTTAAAAAATGCTCACCGTATATCACAAAACTAAATAAACTATGTGAACAAAAGCAAAAGAAAAACTAAATCATAAAAGAGAAAACAACAAAAATGAAAAAGGAAATAAAACACAAAATAAAAACCAAACAAAAAACCACACAATAAAAAGAATGAATAAATCAACTTCCATATTCTTTTAAGGACAAATCAACTTGCAGATAACGACCAAAAGAAGACACGAACAGGAAAAAACGGAAAGTGACACTAAAAAAAGGAAAGTCGGAAAGTTTTTTTTTAACAGAAAGGTAAACGAAGCAGCGCTGCCGCGATGTGGGCCGGCCCACCTGCGTCAGGATCCGTCCAAAGGGCACATACCCCTAAAAAAAAGGTGATGCCCCGCACATACAGCCGTTGGTGTGACACGAGGCAGCCGCCGGCCCCACCACCTAGACACGTTGCAGATCTCAAGAAAAAAAATAAACCCCAGACACCTCGCAAAGCCCTATATACGGGCAGCGTTTCCCCTATTAGCGCCGCTTCTGTTCCTTTCGGTTTCAGCCCTCCGCCGCCAGCGGCGCTCTCTCCTTCCCCAGCTGCTGATGCTGCTTCGTCTGGCGGTGCTGGGTTTGCGAAGCTCTCCTAGTTCGGGAGGCGGAAGATCCGAGGGAACGCCGCGAGATGGTACGTCTTCTTCTCTCTCTGCTTCGTACTCTGGGCTTCGTCTCTCTCCTCCTGCGGGGTTTCTGGAGGTTTCCTCCCGGTGGAGGCGGCGGGGCCGGGGCCGGGGCCGCAGCGGATTTGGCTGGATCTCCGCCGGCGACATGGCCCTTTTGTAGGAGGGATGGGAGCGATCTGTCTGACGCGTTTGGTTGGGTACAGGTAATGTATTCAGTGTTGTAATGAGAATCTGCTGTATTAGATCGGGAACTATGCGATTGCACGATCTGTTTGGTTCAAGCAAGGTAAGAGGAAGCGGTGGGTTGGGTTGCATCGAAAAAACGAGGGTGCCAGCTGCTCACGACGGCGGAGGGAAATCGGCCACACTGAGATGACGGCGGCGGGATCTTTGGCGCTGCTGCACACGGCGGGGGATAGATCGCCGGTGCTGCTCCTCACGGTGGGGGAGATCGCCGGCGCTGCTCCTCAGGGCGGCGAAAGGAAACCGGCGCTGCTGCCAATGGCGGTGACGCAAGATCGCGATGCTGCTGCTCACAGCAGAGGGAGATCGCCGGCTGTGTTTTCCATGGACGCCAAGGAAGATCTGGGGCGCTGCTGGTTGTTGCAGCGTGCTCGTGGTGAAAAATAATCAGGATGAGTGGAGAATAGAGAAAGGGGTCCGTTACCGGAGGAGCGGTGTTTTCCCATACCAGTCCGTATGGGCCGTTTTTGGTTTTGAGAAAGCTGTTTCTGATTACAGGGATCTGAAACCGGCCCGACCTAAACAAACACTGGTAACATAATCACAAGCCGATGTAATCGGAAGACAGCGAAAAAATCGCCAACCAAATGCGTCGTGTGTTTAGAGTGGATGAGATTAACTGAGACTGTATTTATTTGGGGGATTTGTGAAGCCAATGCTAATCCGACAATACATCTTTTGGTGAATTTTCTTGTGTAGGATGATGTGTGTGACGAGTGCGGAGATGTTGGCTATAGTCATCTTCTGCTGCGATGCATCAACTGCAACAATGCTGCTAGGCATAGGTATGCTTCTCAATCTTGCTAAATATCTTCTCCTAGTAATCGCCATGCCCGGTGGATTTTACTTCTTACTAAATGCATAGATTTTATTTATTCATGCCACTTTTGGTCCAGGCTAAAGTGGTTGTGTAGTTTGCTATAATTTAGTGGCAGTCATAATTTCGAAATTTGGGGAGAATTAATACCAAATTCTTGGATTAATTTGATCGCGTCCCCCAAAGCTGATGATATTTTGTTCTTTCTCCCTAATTTGGCCATCCTTTGATCTTTCCCCCTATCCATATCTATTACTACCTTTGACTCTCAAAGAAGGGTGTTTTTGCTTTGCTGAGTATATTATACCGCTATTAAAAAGCATCTATGTTTTGGAATCCAAATGATTAAGGCCATGCATATTGATTATGATGCTAGTTTTCAGAGTTTAGTGGGTGTCATATTTTGGGGAAAGATATACAAAAATCTTGCGATAATTTAGTCTTATCCCCCAACTGATGACACTTTGTTCTTTTTCCCTAATTTTCTTATCCTATGGTTCCTTCCCTAATTTGGTCCTTTGATCTATTGTATCTATATCTGTTATTCGCTTTGTTTCATAATATAAGGTGCATAGTTCAAGGTGCATAAATTTTTGTGAAAGTCAAACATGTATATGTTTGACAAGGATTCTAGAACAAATATCAACATCATTAATACAAAATAAATAAAATATGAAAATACATTTCAGGATGGATCTAAATTTTATATATTTGGTATTATAGATGTTAATACTTTTTTTCTAAAATCTTGGTCAAACATACACATTTGATTGGAAAACCTTATGCACCTTATATCGTGGAACAGGTGGAGTATATTATACCAATACAGAAAGTACCACTATTTTGGAATCCGAACAATCTTAGCCACATGTTTTACAAAAAATCTTGGGGTAATTCCATCAATCAAATCCCCCAAAGCTAATGAGGCTTTGGTTTCTCCTCTAAAGTATTCATGATTTGGCCTTTATCCCTATCTATATCTATGAGAGCACATATATGCATGAATCTTCCACCTCATGTTGACATCGTCACATTAATTATTAAATTTAGGTTTTAGAATGATTTATTTTACAAACCGTTAATCCAATTATAAATCCGTCTTTGTCGTTGAGTTCGTCTTGAGAGCTTCAAAACAAGAACCCATGTTGGCATGTTTGTACGATCTTTTTTGTCACTACAAGTTGCCATATGTATAACATGGTTGTCATATTAGCAATGAACAATTGCCACAATAATATTGTGTGGTTACCATGCAATATTTTACATGTGTTTTCAAGCACTCCAGTGCTATGTAGGACTACAAACTGAGTTTTCAAGTATTCCAGGCAAGTCTTACATGGGTGGGGGAGAATGACATCTAGTAGTGACCTGGTAACTTAGTTGCTATAATTTGGTATAACTAAGAATTAAGTAACGAAGTGACTACAATCTAGGAAGTGATATTAATTTGGCAATTATTTATGGAAGAGAAGTCGCCAAAATATATCAACACGAGATCAATTAGATTAGCGGGTTGGGGATAGAACATTTTTTTTTAAACTAAGGAATCTTTGTTGATGCTTACATACATTGGCCTCTTTTTCGCATAGTAGTACTACTATGACGCCGTTCTGTAGCAATGTCCATATACATTATAATGCATGTATCTGAGAGGAAGAGAGAGGAGTGGTCGCTGCATAGTAGAACTGAAATATGCGATGTTGTGTAGCACTGTCCTATATTATAAAAAAACATCACTATGAGGGAATCCAAATGATCTTAACCTCACATATATTGTTGATCTAACTTAAAGATGGACCTCTACTAATTGTGCATTAGCAGAGCATTAAAACATTAGGCAAGGAGTGCACAACCATTATGCCCCCAATGGTCTCAAACACACCAGTTTGCCTCCTTTGCTGGAGGGCACCGTTTTGAACACTAGCCACACGTATAGTAAGGGTTTATAACTGGTTTCTAGCAAAATTGGTTTTACGAACTTTTTGAATAACCACTTTATAGAAAATCATGTTTTGGTTAGGAAAGTAATAAATTAGCCTATTCCTATTCTCCTGCCATATGTGTGTGATCTTCTCTTCCTCAATTTCTCCAATGTGACCATTGAAGACACTCTCCAAGCTCCCTAGCCCCTAATTCCTTCTCTTTGCTGCTGCTTGCCTTCCCTTAGGCCTACCACTGGTCGTTGAGATCACTTGCCTATCGCCCTAAGGTGGGGCTCAAGAAAAGAGGTGGTTGGGAATACAAAGGCTATGAGAGTTTCAACGGTAACATAAAGTTCACCCGAGCCAAAGGGGGTTCATGCCTTTTATAGGCAACCAGGGGAAAGAGCCATTATGCTTCAAGATTCTCATCTTATAGGGGCGACGAGTTTATAACTAGTTTTTGGCAAAATCGGTTTCATGTTTTTTTAATAACTAGTTTATAGAATATTATATTTTGGTTAGGAAAGTAATAAACTAGCCTATTCCTATTCTCCTGTCATATGTGTGTGACCTTCTCTTCCTCAATTTCTCTAATGTGGCCATTGAAGACACTTTCCAAGCTCTCTAGCCCCTAATTCATTTTCCTCGCTGTTGCTTGCCTCCCCTTGGGCCTATCACTGATCGTCGAGATCGCTTGCCTGTCGCCCTAAGATGCGACTCAAGAACAAGTGGTGGTTGGGAATACAAAGACTATGAGAGTTTCAATGGTATCATAAGGTCCGCCCGAGCCTAAGGGGTCAATGCCTTATACAGGCAACCTAGAGAAAATAGCCATTATGCTTCAAGATTCTCATCTTATAGGGGCGACGGTTTTGTAATCAGATGCACCAAGTTCTCCAAACAATGCTTGAAACAATGACAATGAATGCACACATGATAACTTGCTTCAGGTATCCTAACGTCAAGCATGACACCACACCATGAATCCCCCTTGCATCACCCATAAGGAAGTAAATCCATGGCATTCACGCCTAAGTTGGCAAGTTTTATTAGTTATTAGTTGAAGTTGTTCTAGTATCAAGTACAAAATCACCAAGTCATCCATAACCTTGGACATGGCTATTTGGATAAATTTAATCCTATAGGGATGTAACATTGTACTTAAGACGTGCCTATTGCTCTTGGTGCCTATGCGAGTACGTAGGGTATGTTGGCGGAGTGAGATAAGCCATGAACACTTCCCGCACGCTGTAGAACAAGTCCAACGAGCCAGCCAACTGAGTTGTACCCGAATCGAGAGTCCAACCATAGTTTGAGTCAGACCCGACCATTGTGTGCGTGGTCCAAGATGTCTAGAGCCTTAACCAGGATAATCACTTGGCTCGGCCACATTCCTATATGTATGAAAACATTAGGTGAAAACATCATCCCATGATAAAAATAACATCGCATACTCGTCGTAGACGAAGATGATTCATGCAACTAGCTGTATGCCAAAAGGAAAGCCTGAACTATGGGGCCCTAGACAGGTCTGGGGATTAGGTACTAGGCCGTGAGAGGGCTTGTTCTCTCCCATTGAGAGTTTGGTACGCTCGGTCTTTGATCAAGATAAACAACTACAATGGGAATGGGAATTTAGGAGATCTAAAACATAAAGTTGCCTGTTTGGTCGGAAGGAATGAGAATTTAGAAGGGATTGTTAAGAGTCCAACTCCCACCATTTTATTAACATGCGAGTGGGTGGGAATTGATGTACATAGAACATCTTGTCCCTTCATCATAACTTATGTTGCCATCTCTCGGCTAAGTCCACATGGATTCGCACTAACAAAATGAGGGAATAAACACCCGTCTTAAATTTCCACATGTAATCTCACCCATACTAAACAAGGAATTAGGAATAAAATAGCACTTCCCATGTCTAATCTCATCACAACTCCCTCCTCTAAATTCCCCTCCCCTTCCCAAGATTACCAAACATGTTGTCGGTTCCTAGTGTTAGCTCAGTTGAACAAAACACCATGTGCTCAAACATGGCCTCCAACCGTTGCCTTCGTTACATATGAACATAAGTGTATTCATAGCACAACAACAATGTATCAGAGCCAGGTTCAACTACTGATAAACAATGGTAAGTAGATATAACATGATTCAAGCAACAGTCCTAAGCATGCATACCATGACTGGTAAGAAGGGCTAAACAGGCAAAGAACACAACCAAGTAACTGCTCATGATAGGACTAGAAAGTAAAGGTAATATATGCCATCTTCAAATCCTATCTTGAAGAAGCCGACAAAGATGCAGTATGTTCCTGAAATGCAATGCATGACATGTCATATGGTTATGCAAGATTATCCTAATGAACAAGAGGCATGTTTAATTGAACTTGGAATGGATCACATGAAGCATTTTCAAAAGACCCCAAACTGGGCATTCATTTAGTGGCACCTACATGAATGCAAGTAAACATTGCCTAGCCATTTTCATCCGTTCAGACTTTTGGTTGCGTTGGCTACTGCATTAAGCTTAACATGGTATCAGAGCCCATGGTTTTGAGTTCAAGTCCTGGCTTTTGCAATTTATCTAAAAATTGTTGTTACCCCCTTTTTTTCACATATACCTCTGAGTATATCCATGTGTTGACTTTCCGCGTCACAAACGAGAGGGAGTGTTGAAGTGTATATGTTTCCTACTTTCCTAGCTCTTTCCATCAATTCGGACTTCTAGTTGTGTTGGCTAGTACATGAAGTGTAACAAGCATGAACATGGTGCGGAGCTGAAAATAATCTAATGCAACACCATCAAGTTATTTGGAGTCGATACACATTAAATATAACATTTTCACTAGTTGCAACAATTAATGAAAGGGTTTATCCGAACATTACATAAGATTATGATGGGGATGCACTAGTCAAATTGCACAAGTTAAACGAAGAAGAATCATTTATATATAAAGCAATTCCTTATCCATATCAATAGGCAGTCATTTAATGTTATTTGAGTTAAATAATAGTTTTATTGTGTTAACATGCATTAGAATGACACATCAAGGTTACATGCAATTTTCTAAATAATTTGATATGCATTTTACGATTTCATGCCACGACAAGCACAAATTGGTAGCCATGGCAGTGATTTGGGCTTACAACAACAATATGCTTGTCTAGTTTCTCGTTAGAGATTTTGGCGCAATTGGTCCCAATTGTGTGTGTGTGTCGTGTTCTACTACAGGGAGTGATCCCGGTCATCGGGGGAGATAATACACTAGGTGCATCTCATACATCACATGCATACGTCAAATCTCGACCATGGAGCAAGTACCTACGCGTTATTTGAGTATGCATGTCATCGCACTCGGCGGTTGCCTCGAAGGTGATACACTTGTAGCGTGCAGGTGATGTAGATTGGGTCTGTGGGTTGTCGTCATTGAACTTGGTGGTGGGTCCGCGGTGGTCATTGGCGATGAGGTACTTGCGGGGAGGTGGTTCTGGTTGTAGACGAATTTGGCGGAGCCTCGTTGGACTCGGTGGCGGTGTCGTTCAGGGGTCGTTCGGTGTTGGAAATAGATTTGATGGTCAGGTCTGGAGTGGCACTGATTCGGAGGCGATGGTGGACGACATGTGTAGCGGGGCCGGTGGGTGAGCGAATCCGGAGGCGGTGGATGTGGGCGATCGGCGGAAGCGGAATTGAGCTCGTTGATGATCCTGGGTAGGGGTTGCCAGAGTCAATGACAAGGCTGGTGGGTCGACAAAGGGCAGAGGTGATTCTACATGTTGGTTGTGGGTTAGCTGCCCCCATAACTTTTGAATAAAACAACCTAAAACATTGTATACTTACTGTTCATTGTGAAGAATTTTTTTCAAAAAATTAGCAATGAGCCCACAGATACATGAGTCTGGCTTCGCCGCTGATAGAGGGCATAGGAAGGCGGTCGAGGTGGTTGTGGTCGAGGAGGATGCCTGATATGCTAGATGAGGTGGCTCGTTGACGAGTTGCAGGGGCTTGCCTGTAGACTGAGAAGGCAGATGGTCGGGCGTTAGGCTAGCGACCGGTGATGGGGAGCCATGGGTGTAAAGATCCACGGCCGGGTGGTTGAGCGATGGAGGTAGCGCAGGTAGGGCTGTGGTGTGGTGAGGCACGACAATCGCCATGGTTGGTGCAGGAGATGTCGGTTGTTGGACTGCAGGGGTCATGGCGCGATCTAGGAGAGGGAGGGGGAACGAAGGGCGCGGCGGTGAATCAGGCTTGAGGTGGGCGTCTGCATCTCCTAGCTGCTAGGGTTTTCACTAGGGTAGGTGGGGGTGGCCGATCGGGCTTATATAAGCTAGATGGGCCTTGTTCCTTAGGGTTAGGTGGTGGGCTAGCTAGGGTTGGTTGGCCAGTTAGTGTTTATATGGGCCGGCCTATTAGTTACTGGCTGCGGTGTTGTGCAGCTATATTGCGCCCTTGGCGCATGTGGTTGAATTGCGACATAGTAGCAGTTTCTCTCCTTAAATATTTCATTTAAAATAATTACTCACTATTTATAATTTGTTGGGAACTCCAAAATTTATGAAATTTTTGTGGGGTCTATTTGTACTATAACAAAGCCTCACAAAAAATCATAATTTTTTGGGTCATTTTATATTTTTATAGGAAAATAACCTCAATTAATTATGCTTAGGGTTTTAAGCCAGACTAGGTATGTGCTCATGTGTTGCCACGGGGGTCAAATATTTTTTAACACAATAAGAATACCGTACGGGACATATTCAAAGCAAATATACAAAATAAGATTATGTTTTGGTTATAAAGTATAGATTTTCCAGCTATTTCTTAAACTGATAAAATAAGAGTTTGATTGATGTTGTATTTATTTGCTTGTATGGCCGTGAATTTATTGCTATACTATAAGAAGGGGATGAAAATCCAGAAAAAATGGTGGAGGGTGGAAGGTTGGATGAAGGGATGATGGGGAAAAAAGTGAAAGATGAATCCTTAGCATTCTAGTAGATTAGCCCGTGACTACACGTCTCTTAGTACATGATGCGCTAAAATCTTAGCAAGATTTTGTATGCAATCGCCATAATTTACCTGCCATCTTATTGTTAATAAACACATGGGACAATGTTAATAAAACATGGGACAATTGATTCCATTTTACGGAAAATCAATGTGAGAAAAAGCAGAGATGGGAGGAACAAATTAAAGAGGTGAAGGGAAGAGCGGGGATAAGGAGGTTAGACGAAGGAGAGGTGAAATGGGAACCTTATGTTCTTTTTAAGTAGTATATATAATAAATAGAGATCCATTTTAAATCCTTTTTAAACCTTAAAATTCCAGGAGGGCCCACATAATGAATATGAGGTTTTTGCCAAATATTGTAGGTTTCAGGAAGGGCATTTTGGACAATTGGCACAATTTAGGGTTTTAGCCCTTTAAGAAAAAATGGAGTGTTGAATTACTCAATCCCATATCAAAATTAAATAAATACTCCTTCCTTTCGGAATTACTTGTAAAATGGATGTATCTAGATGTATCTTAGTTTTAGATACATCCATTTTTTTTTCATTTCTGCGACAAGTAATTCGGGACGGACGGAGGGAGTATAATGCTGATGAGATGATCATGATGCACAATCAATTTCTAAGGAAATGTTGGTCTGGGGCTATTACACCGTCTCTAAACAAACCGACACATAGGGTAACCCTCAACGGTTGGGTTCCGTAACTCCCGACACATAAGCGAATTGCTTGGCACCTATTTCCAATCTAGTAGTACCGCTCGTGAAGCGCTACGGGGTCGCTGAGAGTCACTAGCTGTGTTTTGAGATATTTCAAAGGCTCTGTTGTGTTGTGTAAGTGGTTTGGCTCTATAGTGGATGGAACTTACTATGAGATGATGACTAACCAATCATCATTATAGCGACTTCTACAACAACATTTTACATTGCCATGTACTCTCTAAATCCAATCACATTGAGGGGCCTAGATATCTATGCCTTTGTAAAGAGAGGGCAAATCCCTTCTTGACATGTGGTTGTCTCTATTAACATCTTGAATAATCCAAGCTATATCTTTAACTTAACATGGTTTGTTGTTTTGTAGATATTGTTTGGATGTGATAAACTTCGATTCAGCAGTGGAGTGGTCATGTAGTGATTGTATCCCAAGACACATTGAAGCCATTAAGTCGCAAGGAGACGCAAATTGTCAAAGGCAACTAAGGAACACCCAGTTGGATTGCTCTGTAGTCAATGAACCAAATGTGGAGCAAGAGAAGGTAACGAAGGCACGAGGACTTCGTAGAAATAGACCATGCCGAGAAAGAGAAGCTAGTATTGAACATGTCCCGGGTGGAGACACATCGAATCGGGGACGATGTGTTGAAGAGACATTAGATTCTTGTGAAATCTCTGTCCGGGATATACCCAACCTCATTAATTGTAAGAAGGAAGGGGAGGATATAAATGGACACTTAATTTGCACACCGGAGAGTTTAGATGGTTCAAGTAATTTGGCTTTGGATCATGCTTCAAGTATTGAACCCAACAATTTGCAAAAGGCAATTGGTGGTTCTAAACTTGCTTCAGATTCTATGGACTGTCCTGATCTCCCAAATGCAAGGAGTGGCTGCTTTGCTTCATTGAAGTATGTAGAGGGTTTTGTTCCACCAGGAAGAAAGGGCGATATTTTTTCTCTAATGAATGAGGTCGAGGGATCCCGTCCAGTGATTGTGGATAAGTCTTGTTCTACATCGGCAAGTATGGAGCAAGCAGATGGTTTATTGGTAAAGATAGAGAAATCTGAACCTTTGAAGTTGGTTAAAGGATTGGAGGAGACTGTTGTAGCATCAAAGTTTGCACCAAATCATTCAAAGCCGATGCAAGGATCAGATCTGGAGACAGGGAGAGTGGATGTCTTGAATCCTCTAGAGCAGCGTTTGGACTCTTGGGCAATGCCGCTGATGCAATCAGGTCCCTCAAATGAACTAGAAGATGCGGCTATTCAGGAAAACGGTGCTGAAAGAACAATGTGCTTGGTGGAGATGGAAACCGTTGCCTCTGAATTGGAGAACCACAAAGGATCAAATCCCAAAATGGCAAATGAAAGCTTGAGTTGTGGTGAAGGTAACTCAGATGAAGCAAATAGAAGATCAGATGAGCTTTTATCAAGCACCAAATACAATAAGATGCGAAGGCGAATGTGTGTCGCTAGAAAGATAGTTAACTCTTGCAAGGTAAATGGAATTACAGATCCTGAGCCAGCACATGGTAACCGAGATGCAATAAACCTCCAATGTAATGCAGGAAAGACATCTTCTCTTGCCGTCAAAAAGGTGCCTCTTCAGCTGATATTGCAAGAGGAAGGCATTAACAATGAGTTATTGCAAGAGGAAGGCATTAGCAATGAGTTATTGCAAGAGGAAGGCATTAGCAATGAGTTATTGCCTTCCAAGTTTGTTGGTCCATGTGAGTCAACAAAAATCAACCCTAGAAAGCGTAAGCAATCAGAAAATTACGCTCCTGATGGAACAAAATATCAGAAAGCCTGTATTATAAGTGGGAATGAAAATGCCAATGTTGCACGGTCAAAAAGTGGTAGACCAGCACGAACTTGCCAGAACACGCCCAGGAAAGACAATGGTAGCAATGATAAAGTTATTGGGCACTCAAAGATGGGAAAAGATAAGAAAATTGTTAAGTCATGGCTGGCTAACAATGGTATCCGATATTCACGGAAGAGAGGTATGGTTACAGGTGTCTTGCAGCCCTACTCTCTTCGTAGACGTTCTGTGGACAGATCAAGACCTTCACGGAAGAGAGGTATGGTTACCAGTGTCTTGCAGCCCTACTCTCTGCGTAGACGTTCTGTGGACAGATCAAGACCTTCACAGGAGAGCGGTGTTGTTACCAGTGTCTTGCAGCCCTACTCTCTGCGCAGACGTTCTGTGGACAGATCAAGACCTTCACAGGAGAGCGGTGTTGTTACCAGTGTCTTGCAGCCCTACTCTCTGCGTAGGCGTTCTGTGGACAGATCAAGACCTTCACAGGAGAGAGGTATGGTTACCAGCGTCTTGCAGCCCTACTCTCTGCGCAGACGTTCTGTGGACAGACCAAGACCTTCAGAAAACATGGATCTGGCGCTGATGGAAAGCAGCTGCGCATTGAATAATCCAAGCAGCAGTTGTGCAGCGCAAGCATCAGGTTTCTCTTCAAAATCGAAAGAATTACGCGAGCGCGATGAGCCAAAGAAACGAAGAAAACTCATTTTAACTTATGACGAAGAGGAAGATGCCGAGGCCTTACAGGCAGAAGATCTGAATTCCCGGTCTTGTGATGATGATGAACATGTGATGAAGCAAAGAAAATGCATGGAAAATGCTGCAGAGAACCAGAGAAGATCTGTAGTAGAAGGTAAAGAAGCTTTGGGGTCGGGAAATTTGAATCAATATTCGAAGAATCATAAGCAGGTGAAGAAGCAGAGAAGCATAGAGGCAGAGGAAGATGAAAATGCATCTGTAAGAAATCCGAATGCTGGATGTTCAAGGATGCCAGTCATTTCAGAATGTATTGGCGGGCAACCCCTTGATATACCTTATTGGACGTATGTTACATGCCCTTTATTCCATTACCTGCATACTTTTTTTTCTTATGTCGAGTGCTAATATGTTCTCTTTATGTTGATAGTGGAATCATGAAGATCAACAATAACTATATTCCATTGGCTGCACACCTGTCAACCAAAGCAGGCAAGAAGGTGCAGGAACTGTCAAGATCACTGCCACCAATAATGAAAGTGGCCAAGCTTTCTACATCAAAATCATGTCCGCACTTTGAGGCATCGATACCTACAGCTGACAGCATTGGCTTGTATTTCTTTTCGGGTGATATTAGGTTTGTTGAGCCTGTGCATGTTTGTCTGTCTTATTTCTTCTACACATACTAGGGTCTGACATTCTTTGATCCTCTAGGCCAAATAAAGAGCTGGATGAGCTGGTGAAGCATCTCGCTGATAGTGGAAGTGTTCTAGAAGCTGTTGTTGGTTTGAGGAAGCTGATTCTCTTCCCTTCTGGTGTACTACCAGTGGAACATCAGAGTAAGTCATATGGCAGATTTCATTATTCAAAATTATGATTATCCTGCAAAATATACCATATTACACCTAATCTGCATATGCTACCACTAATGTAGTAAACTGCATTTGGTATAGTAATGTGTAATGCAGTTGTGCATAATTTTTCATATACTGCCTACTTGAACATTGTTTTGTTTGTCATGGTGGAGCACGCATGGTTTATACAAAGCCTTTGCTCCATGTCAATTTTTCTTTTGCAGTAATTTGTCAGTCAGTCATTAGTTTCTATCTTGTTGCAGCGTTCCAAGGGAAACCCTATCTATGGGGAATGTTCAAGCCCAGAAAAGATAAGATCAGAAGATTACCTCCAGTGGAACAAGATTGTACTGCACATGTTTCAAAGGAAGAACATGCCCAAGAACAGCATGCCTTGGACCAGGAAGACAAGGCGCAAAGCGACACCCTGGACCCGGTCGTGCATCCCGAGAATCAACCCTTACTGGATGCAAACCAACTAGGAAAGGAAGCGTTGTCTGGCAATGTCCTGCCCCCTGTTGACGTGGGAGCTCTAGTTTCTGCAAATATCGGCCCAGCTGATCATGGACAGCCCTGCTCAAATCCAGAAGCCCCGCCACTTAAACTCTGTGGTTTTGTTGTCTCACGGACACCAAGATCTGCGCAACTCATCCAGGAGATGCAGAAGGAAGGTGCATTACTGTTCGCTGTGCAGAAGGTGATGACAGAACCTGGCTCAGTGATATAGGACCAGAACATGCCCGTGGCAACCATGCTGTGGTTTCAGAGGAGCATACCTGGAGCTGTTTCCTCTTTAAGGAGCGGCGCGCAGCGGTGGTCACTCTAGGGGTAGAAACAGGCTAGCAGTAGACCTGAGAGTTCTTTAGCTTCAGTGTGGGCTCATTGTGCCTTGCACCTTCTATGTCCGTCTCCGTTTTTCTGCTATAGCTAGCCCCTGTCATGTTGAGGACTGAACTGTGGTGGTGTAGTGGTGTTCGCTCTCTGTATGATGTATTAAGAGCCGACTTAGCTGAGCTTACTTTTCTGTTGTGCAAGTTGTACAAGTTTGAGCCAATTTTGCTGATTGTACTGTAAAAGCATCTCCTCTGTACAATATGATGCGCAAATTATCATCAGTTCATCGGTTCATCTTTTATTGCCATATAATACAATATGACGAGAATGGAGCTATTATCCTGTGCTCCTTGTGGTTCTTGCCACATTGAACTGTTTGAGTAACCTTCTGAAGTAACCACATGAACCGTTGAAAATTCACAATGACAATTGCAGTTCCATTTTATTTGAAGTTGTTGGGACAGGTGCTTTAAGCCAAGCTCAACCAGCAAGATCAACCACATGAAGATTACTCCTACGTGCCAATGTGGACCTGGGTGTGACGATCACCATGGAGAAGGAAAATAGTAAGTTTCAGTTAACCTGGGTGAAGCCTAAAGATGATAAATTCTGACATGATGCACTTTTTTTCTTCTAGTTTTCCACTGTATCCATCACATACACAAAAGGAAGGTATCCACGGTGTAACATGGTGGAAGCAACGTAAAAAAGAAAGAAACATGGATATAACTGATCAGTTGAAAAATACATGATCAAAACTTTGTAATCATCATTCGATTATATGTATGTTTGGTATATGTGTGGAGTAACAAGGCTTGAGGGTTGAGAAGCATCTAGGAGCTAAGGATGTTCAGGAGTGAAACCCTGCTCTAGATCAACCTCCTGAACAGAGACTCAACGCCGGTCTCAAGGTCGGCCACGCCGCGGTCCAGCGCTTGAAGCTGCGCCGCCTCGCAGACAATCCTCTTCTTCTGGAACCTCTATGAGACCAGAGACCATCTGCTTCCATTGGCAACCCCAATTTGCTTCAGCAGGAGGCGCGGCGCGGATTCAAGCAGAGAGACCGCCATGTCTCTTGCTTCTGCCAGTAGCCTGACCGTCCCGCAGCCTTGGGTGGTAGCCTTGTCGCTTGTGATCTTCTTGAAAGGAGTAAATAGCATAAAACTACTAGTTTACAGGCTATGGTTTCAAAAAACTACCACTTTTTAATTTTTCTCAAAAACCTACCAGTCGCGCGGTCCGCTGTTTCTAAAAACCCAAAATCTTCGTTGTTAAAAAATTAAACAGGTTTATGACAGGTCGGGCCCGCACCTAAACGATCCGTCTATTTGACCGTGTGTTTGACCGTTAACTGACATGTGGGTCCCACATGGCAGTGTCTGTAAACTTTTCAAAAATGCCATCAGGTCCCTGCAAAACTTTTCAAAACGCAATCGGGTCCCTCCCCGTGGCCGTGCGCCAGCAGCTGGCGTGAGGCGGCGGTGGTGCTCGCCGGTCAGTAGGTGGCCGGTGACGTCCTGGTGCTGGCTATACTCCCCGCCACCTGATACATGACGAGGAGCGCACCCGACGACGTCCTGCTGCTGCTGGCTCCACTCCCGGCTTGTCATCGACCTCCCGTGCGAGGAATCGAGCGGAGGAGCCGGTCTTCTTCTCCGACGACGGCCGCCATGCTCTTTCGTGGCTCGGTCTGGTGTGGAGCCCCGACGCTAGGCTTTGACCTCGCACTGGCAACGGCCCCACGACTCTGGCCTTGCCCCGTGCGAGATCAGCCAGAGGAGAGCGGCGGCGCCGTCATCCATGTCCACAGGGAGGCGGCTCGAGGCGCTCGTCCATGGAGCATGGAGAGAAGGAGAGAGGAGGTCTGGAGGTGTGGGTGCCCCCCGGGATGCCACGGCAGATCCCGCCGGACTCGGGCGCGACCACAATAAGTTAACGGTCAAACAAAATGGTCAACTAACGGATTGTTTAGGAGTGGGTCCGATCTGTCATAAATCGGTTTAAAATGTTAGCAACGCGGAATTTGGGTTTTTTGAAACAGCCGACCACCCATTTGGTAGTTATCTGAGAAAAATTTAAAACCGGTAGTTTTTTGGAATCCTAGCCTGTAAAGTAGTAGTTTTATGCTATTTAGAAAGGCTTCTGCGCCTTCTTCGCGAGGCGAATGAAGGACTTGATCTTGATCTGGACAGCAGCGGCATCTCCTCTCTTGAGGGCGAGCTGCAGGTCCTGGATGCTCGCCTTCAGCTCTGCCAGGCTCTCCTGCATGGCATTGCAGAGATCCACCAGGACAAGTGACCTGTCAAGCTCTTCCTCGACCATCTTCCTCTGCAGGGGCAGGGAGAGGGTGGGTACATACGTCTTTCTGCCCCCGCGTCGTCCGTTTTGGGCGGCTCGGGCGGCAACTCGATCTGGTTTTCCCGGTAGCCGCCCCTGCGAGCCCTCCCCTCGCCGCCGCCGGTTGGCGCCGCCGGGCTCGCCCGCGTGGCTGACGGCGGCGGCGGGGTTCCATTCCCGTGGCGGTTTGAGCAGGCGCTTGGCGTAGTGCAGGCGGTGACTGGATGCTGTGAAGGCGGGGGTTGCAGCGGCGATCCACGCGGGGATGGATCCGGCGGAAGCATGGCTGTGGGTGGCCAGATCGGTACCATGCCGCCGCACCCGTGGACGCCATGGACGGGAGCTGTCACCAACGGCGGCGTCAATTCCTCGGATGGAGCACATGAACCGCTCGTCTCTTCCTCGTCATTGAGTGGAGATCCGCCCGCAGTCGTCCAAGCGGCCGTGTCTAGTACTGCTGCGGCACCTCCATTGGGGACAGCCCAGCCGGTGCGTGTACGGAAAACAGAGGTCCAACCTGAGAACTTGCTTTTACCATAGTCGTTGCTCCGAGTTAATTGCACGTTGGTACCACACTTGCGCACCTACTCACAAATCTGTATCATTAGTCATTTTTTTTGCCATGCAGTACCAACTCTAAGCTTAAGTGTTGCAAAACGGTCTGACAGTCGTATAAGCGCGTATTGACCACGTATCTGACCGCTGGGACTCGTGTGTCGGGGGCTGACGTGGCATGCTCTTTTACAAAAACAACCCTTACTTTTTATTTAATCACGCATAAATCCTCTATTTTTTCAAAAAAAGGTCTTGCCACAAGAACCCTTTTTCAAAAATAACCCCACGCGCGCGTCCCGCCCGAATTCGAACCCGCACCGTGCGTTTAGACGAGGACTGCTCCTTTTCGGCTAAACTGCACGCGTAAGTTTATTTATAAGCTGTGAGCCATTGGTTTTTTTTTTCTACAAAGTAGAAAATCGCGCGGCCGTCCGCCCGAATCGATCCCGCCGAGTTCGTTCGCCGTGCGCGCTTGCTGCCTCTGCCACACGCGCCATCCTATGCAACGCCGAGTCATTCAACTAGTGGCAGAGGATGTATAGACGCCGAGTCGTTCAACTAGTGGCTGCCTCAACTAGTACATGTATACTATGCCAAACAAAAAACTAATACGTGTATACATCTTTAAACTCCGAGCCGTTCCGGTTTTTATGTGATACTAAAAAATATTATATGTCCATCGTGTCGTACAATTAAAAAAATGTTCGCCGCATCGTTTAATATGTATATTGAACATTTTTAATATACAATGATCTTATTTAAATATACGATATCATATTATAAAAACTTAATCGTGTATATATTGAACATTTTATAATATACGATGTCTATATATATGTGTGTGTATGATTTTTATCAATATACACACACTACGTTCGGTCTGAAGAATAAACCTGCTAGTCTCTGCATTGTTTTTGGGTTGAGTTCAAAAATTTTAAAATTACTCTGAAAGGTAAATAAAGTGTTTGTGCATTTAAAAAAATGTTCAGAACATTTTTGGGAAAAGTTGAACGCGTATTTAAAAATTGTAGTATTTTATAAAATGTTCAGCATGCATTATATACTATAAAATGTTCAGCTTGGGTATTCTTCAGACATTGTATACTATAAAATGTTCAACATATATACGATGAACTTTTTAATATATTATGCAATGAACATATTTTCAATTATACGACGCGACAAATATTTTTTTAATGTCATATATTATATTTTTAGTATCGTATAAAAATCGGAACGGCTAGGAGTGTAAGGCGTATACGCGTACTAGTTGACGCGTAGGATGCGCAAGCAAGCGCTGCAAACGACTAGGCGCGGGATCGATTTCCGTCGGACGGGCGCGCGATTTTCTACTTCGTAAAAAAACGAATGGCCCAAAATATAAAAACATCTACGCGTGCTCGGCAGCGAGCTACGCAGTAGAGCAGCACGTCGCGGGTTCGAATCCCTGCGGCACCCGCGCGTGCGTCTATTTTCGAAAAAAGATTTTTTGTGGCAACACCTTTTTTAACAAACAGATGATATATGCGTGATTAAATAAAAAGTAAGGGTTGTTTTTGTAAAAGAGCATGCCACGTCAGCCCTGACGCACGGGTCCCAGCGGTCAGATAAACCGTCAATACGCGCTTATGCGGCTGTCAGACCGTTTTGCAACACTTAGGCTTAGAGTTGGTACTGCATGGCGAAGAAAATGACTAGTGGTACTGATTCGTGAGTAGGTGCGCAAGTGTGGTACCAACGTGGGCTACCTCTGTGGTGTTGAAGCAGTGGCCCTGGCCGTGACGTGCATCTCCGGCGTGTTGCTCTTGCTTGGCTCGGCCGCCAGGTCAAGGTGACACCGTGAATCTGGCCAGCATGCCGCTGGGCGGTCTTCGGCCAGGCGGTGGTCACCTCAAGAGGTTTGGACCTGTATGATCTGTGTCTGGCGAGGACGGACGACACGGAGTTAGTGGCCGCGAGTCTGCTGTCGTCTCATATAGATCAGCCTAAGCTCCCATTTGTGAGGATGGTGCATGGCCTTCGGAGTGTCCCGAACTAGGGATTTCGTGGTGCTGCTGTCCTTCGCCTCCGTCAAAGACTTCTTCGAGTGTTGGCGAGTGGCTCTTGTCGAGTCTCGTCAGCCTACTCGTCCGGGCATGGTCATCACTCGCCGTAAGGACCGTGCACACATGCAATTATTGGGATCGAGGCAAGTGGAGGAGACAACATAAAATGATTTTCATTGGGTGGTACTTCTCGAGTACCCAATCTAGAGCTCCGGGGTGAAAACTCTGGTCTGACCTAGTTGGTTATACCTGGCAATGGCGGCGTTCTTTACGTCGTTACCCTGATGACGGCATTGCTCGGAGTTTGCTCAGAGTTGCTCTTCAGGGTGAAAACCCATGAGCCGACCCTTGGTGGTTGGATTTGGCGACGGCGGCGCTTGTGCGTCGTTCCCTTGTTGGAGGCGTCGCTTTTGGGGAACCCTTCTCGGAGTCTTTATGATGTCAAGAGATGACTGGGGCCGATGGTCACCGTTGTACATCGTCAATCGTTTTCATTGCTTCGGTTTTTTTTTCTTTTCTTCCTCCGTCTAGGCATAGCTTTGGTCTTTGCATGACTTTGCCTTTGCTGGCGTCATCATTTTTGTGTGTGTGTGTTGTGCTGGCTATGTGCATCTTAGTTATGCAGAGGTCGGGTGTACTCATCATGATTGTA
Source organism: Aegilops tauschii subsp. strangulata (assembly GCF_002575655.3). Classification (NCBI taxonomy): domain Eukaryota; kingdom Viridiplantae; phylum Streptophyta; class Magnoliopsida; order Poales; family Poaceae; genus Aegilops; species Aegilops tauschii. Next base: position 97,007,027 of record NC_053038.3, read on the forward strand.
TCCCTCGATGCTACTGTATGAGTCAATAAAAAACACCCTTTTTCAAAAAAAAGGGGCAGGGAGAGGCCGATTTGGTTGCTGGGCAGGCTCATGATCTCTTCTATGGAGCTGTAGATGTCTCCGAGCCTTCTCATACCGCCGCACATCGTGTCGATGGTCGCGGAAGGCGTGGAGATGCGTGTCTGCAGGCCCTGCAGCTCCACCTCCACTTTGGATTCGGTGGAGTGGGGGATGGAAGGCAGACTCGCGGATCTTTGATGGCAGGCCATGTTTCTAATGGATTAACTGAGCTGATGATGTGCTGTTTCTGTTTGTAATGGTGGAAGAGAAAGTGAAGAGCAGATGTGCTTTGTTGGTGGTGAGACCTTTGCAGCGCGCTCTATTTATAGTCGAGAACCAAAAGGAATTGGTAATGGAGCAAGTTCTCCGCTGCAGCTTAATCACCTGCCGCCGAGGCCAAACTGGTGCTCTCTTATTTTGGTTAGTGCAACTGACATCAATGAGTGAGATCGAGAGCGTGTACATGTCTCGCCTATACATGGCAAAGTATCCGCACGAGTGGTTCGTCTCATCATCCAGATTGGCAAAATACCTTCTGGCAATTTGGTTGTCAACGTGTGATGGTTGCACCCGCACCTCAACCCTCGTGCAGCAGCACTGTTGCCTTCTTGGCATGTCTGCTAATTGCATCATGGTCCACCACACATGCGCTATAATTCTTAATAGGCGCTTCAAATCTTTAGTTGATGGCTAAACTAATAGTCTCAAATCAAACTAGATATTCGTTCTTATGAGAGCTATTCCATGTCATATTTTACTACTCCCTCCGATCCATATTAATTATTGCTGATTTAGTACAACTGTGTACTAAATTAACGACAATTAATATGGATCGAACAGAGTATTGAAAAACATAATAGGGACACGAGCTCATAGTGTGCTAAATCAGCGACAATTAATATGGATCGAAGGGAGTACTAGAAAACATAATAGGGGCACGAGCTCATCGCATCTTAACATGGGATCTTGACATGGACTCTGACCAGGGGCGGAGCTGCATGGAGCTACCCTGTTGCACCGGCAACAGGGTCAAGTTGGTTTCTACTGATAGTTTAGCACTTGGATCAAGCGTGTGCATGAGTGCATCAGGCTAAACTAGCAATGGTGCAACAGGGTAGATGCAGATGCAGCTCCGCCCCTGACTCTGACCGCGCCCTATTTTCACTGAGAAGAGAATATATAACGAGTTTGATTGGATAAATTAGCGCTCTATCGCTGAGCTCCAACAACTGTTACAACGCCACGAGTAGTACTTCATAATAATATGATAATGAGATACATGTATGTATGTATGTATGTATCTAATTAGTATTGCCTATTTGTCATGTTTCGGTTATTCAAGAAAAAGAAATAGAATGCACGGACGTACAAGTTCAACTTGGCCATAGCACGAGGGAGAAAGATTCATGGAAGCACAGGATTTATCAGATTACATCTCATATGGCTAGTGCACCTAATATGCTAAGAGCTTTATCCAAAAAACAAGTTGTTAAGAGAGGGGGAAGCGCTGACTTTACCTACAGAAACACGCTCAGTCATGATACTGTCCAGGCAACATCTAGATGAGCATGAACTCAACACCTCGTGGAGCATTGCTGTCTTGTTTCATAAACCTGCAACAAGATCCGCTGCACAACAGAAAGATCAGCATTATTCTTGACCAGCCCAAGCAGAAACTCGCTAAAAGAGCCGTGAGATAACTTCACGTGCAATAGAATATGAGCTGAGATAGTGCTTATTTTTGCCTCTCTTAGATGATCTAAATAAACATAATGTATATATACAATAGGTAACATCCTATTGAAGATACTCTCCCGTGACCTCCTCCCCCCGTGCGGCGGCGCCGCGCCGCACCGGGGCCTCCCCCCGTGACCTCCTTCTCCTCCCCGCCGGGCCTCCCTCTCCTCCCGCCGCCGCTGCCGAGGGCATCGCAGGCTAAGCCTGCGGGCCGCAGCGGCGGCGGCGGCAATCTTCCTCGGCCGGCGAACGGATCTGGGTGGCGGCGACCCACTCCGGCCGATCCAAGGGCGATGGCGCAGGCCGGTGGCGACCAGGGTTGTCGTGCTGGTGGCGGCGACGAAGAGATCACGTCGGCGGCTAGGGTGTCCGATCTGGATCCCATTCGGATCTGGATGGTGGTTCCTCGAGCCTAAGGACCTCAGAAGATAGAGGAGAGCGCCAGGCCCAGATTTCCGGAATACGTCGTGCGCATCCTTTGTTCCGGCACGACAAGCGGCCTCTGGACTAGGCATGCGACACGAGGACGTCGGGGGCTTCGGCCCTTGGCGTGGAGGTGGTGGCCATCTTCTTCGCCGGAGGTGGTCGGCTAGATGGTTGTGGATTCTCGCATCTAGTCCCGGCGTACAGTGGGGAGACGGGGCTGCCGGTGAAAACCGTGCTATGACTCGGGACATGGCGGGCGATGGCGGCGTTTTCGCGTCGTTATCTTGTTGAAGACATCGCCTCTGCAACTTCTGTCGACTTGCTTGCGCTGCTCTGGGTGAAAACCTTGATCCGGAGTTTCCGGATCGGACGATGGCGGTGCTTTTGGGGCGTCGTTTTCCCTCATGGGGGCATCGTTTTTTTGAGCGGCGGCTGGATGCAGGACTAGAGGACGGATTCTTTGGTGGAGCGGTGCAGCATCTCACTCATTGATGGCGGCGGGTCTCGGCGGCATGGCGCTGTGGTGACTCTGCGTCCGATGCGCGGAGATGGACTCGCGCAGGAGGGTGACGCGGTCTGGCGTCGTGGTGGCGTCGACGGCAGCTAGACCGGGCAAGGTAGATGCAGCAGTACAGCTCTGAAGATGGATTGGTGGCAGGTGGCTGCGGCGACCTCAGACCCGGCATGCGTCCTAGTTGAGGAGTGCGCCGGACTGGTAGGTGACCCATACCCGACAGGCGACCTGGATGGGACCTCAGGTCTTAGATGTTAGGTTTGGCTGCGAGGTCTGTTTGGTACTAGACCCAGACTATCAGCATCCCTTCATCTCTTAGATAGGAGTAGCGACATTTTTGTTGCCTAGACGGTGGCTTCAGTCTTACTGTTGTATGACTTTGTAAGGTCTTATGTGAATAATTAATAAAGTGGCTGCATGTATCGTCTAGATGCAGAGGCCGGGGGTCCTCCTCCATTTCAAAAAAAATAATATACAATAGATTCTGCATATTCAGCCTTTTTTTTGTTTCCTACTGTATCCATCACATACACAAAAGAAAGATAATCCACGGTATGGACATGGTTGAAGCATCGTAAACAAGAAAGAGACATGGATAGAAGTGATCAGTTAACAAAATACATGATCAAAATTGTGTAATCATCATTCGATTGTATGTATATTTGGTATAATGTACAAAAGATGGGTAGAGTAACAAGGCTTGAGAGTTGAGAAGCATCTAGTAGCTAAGGATGTTCAGGAGTGAAACCCTGCTCTGGATCAACCTCCTGAATAGGGACTCAACACCCTTCTCAAGGTCGGCCACGCCGCGCTCCAGCGCTTGCAGCTGCGCCGCCTCGCAGACAACCCTCTTCTTCTGGAACCTCTGTGAGACCAGAGACCATCTGCTTCCACTGGTGACCCCAATTTGCTTCAGTAGGAGGCATGACGCGGATTCAAGCAGACAGACCACCATGTCTCTTGCTTCTACCAGTAGCCTGACCGTCCCGCAGCCTTGGGCGGTAGCCTTGCCGCTTGTGATCTTCTTCAAAGGCTTCTGTGCCTTCTTCGCGAGGCGAACAAAGGACTCGATCTTGATCTGAACAGCCGCGCCATCTCCTCTCTTGAGGGCGAGCTGCAGGTCCTAGATGCTCGCCTTCAGCTCTGCGAGGCTCTCCTGCATGGCATTGCAGAGATCCACCAGGACAAGTGACCTGTCAAGCTCTTCCTCGACCATCTTCCTTTGCAAGGGGACTCGGTTGCTGGGCAGGCTCATGATCTCTTCTATGGAGCTGTAGATGTCTCCGAGACTCCTCAGACCGCCGCACATCGTGTCGATGGTCGCGGAAGGTGAGGATATGCGTGTCTGCAGGCCCTGCAGCTCCACCTCCACTTTCGATTCAGTGGAGTGAGGGATCAAAGGCAGACTCGCAGATCTTTGATGGCAGGCCATGTTTCTAATGGATGAACTCAATTGATGATGTAGTATTTCTTTTTGTAGTGATGGAAGAGAGAATGAAGGGCAGATGCGCTTAATTTGTTGGTGCTGAGACCTTTGCAGCGCGCTCTATTTATAGTCGAGAACCAAAAGGAAATAATGGAGCAAGTTCTCTGCTGCGGCCTAATCATCGGCCGCCTAGGCAAAACGGGTGCTCTCTTATTTTGGTTAGTGCAACTGACATCAATGAGTGAGATGGAGAGCGTGTGCATGTCTCGTCTATAGATGGCAAAGTATCCGCACGAGTGGTTCGTCTCATAATACAGATTGGCAAAATACCTTCGGGCAATCTGGCAATTTGGTTGTCAACGTGTGATGGTTGCACCCGCACCTCAACCCTCGTGCATAACTGTTGCCTTCTTGGCATGTCTCTGCTAATTGCATCATGGTCCACCACACATGCACTAGAATTCTTAACAGACGCTTCAAATCTTTAGCTCATGGCCAAACTCGAATCAAACTAGAATAGCTATAAAAGCTGTATTTCATAAATGCTATAGTATTTCGATATTGGAGAACATAACAAGGGCATCAGCTCAGCAGATCTTAACATGGGACTATAGAAGGCCATGAATCTAGGTGCGGTGATGTAGAAAGTACTCCCTTTACAGAGGGAGTAATAAAAAAATGTTCTGTCTTAACACACACAGTGACACCGACTACGCCCATTTTCAGTGAGAAGAGAATATATAAAACAAGTTTGGCAGGATAAATTACCGGTCTATCGCTTACTGCAGGTTGCTAGTTTAACCTAACAGCCGAGATGATAACAAACAGCTGATAGAACACGCAATCTTCACTTCGGTAGACCCCCCCTACAAACCGTATAAAGGGTAATATGGACTTTTCACACTTTTGTATATACGATGAGTCCCCCGTAGGTATGTATATACGTATAGGCCAGTATATTTATCTTTTTTCTTCTATTCGCTTAATGTTTCACATTTTTTTAAATGTAAAAATAATGCAGCTAGCATGGTTCGAACTAGAGACCTCCCGTTCGACTATACCACAAGGTAACCAACAGAACACGTTAGCAGTTGTAACAATTACTGGTATGACAGCTATCTTACTTATAATACGCAGTGGGTTTCCAATTTTTTTTGTCGAGTTTCAATCTTTTTTTTGTTTTCTACTTTTTTCCATTTTTCTTTTCTTTTTAAAAATCGTGAACTTTTATTAAATTTATGAAATATTTTCCAAATCTGTGAACTTGTTTCGAATCCTTATTAAAAAACAAATCTGTGAACCCTTCTTCAAAACATGTGATTTTTTTTTTCAAGATTGATGAACTTTTTTTTTCACATACGATGAGTTTTTTTTAATCCAGCTGGCAAGCTGGGTTCCCAAAATCGGGAACATTGTTTTGCATCTTTCTTTGGTAATTTTTTTTTTGAAAATCTATAAATTTTTTCAAATCCATGAAAATTATTCTAAAAACTGATGTGCTTTTCAAAATCTGTGAATGCTTAGGCCGGCCTAATAGGCGCCTCACAGGAGCGATGTTGTCGCCTAGTTGGGCCAAAGCCTAAGCATTCTTTTCTTTTATATTTTTTTCTTCTCTATTCATGTTAATTCATTTTTCTTCTTTTTGATTTATTATTGTTTTAAAACTTGGTTACCTTTTTAGATATTAATTTTAAATATATTTTTACGTCAAACCTGGCATATATGCCTATCATGGGCATGCCCCCCTGGTAGCAAAAGTTAAGACCATTTCATGAATGGCAAAAAAAAATTCAACGGAGGGTGTTCGGGTGGCCACAAGGTTTCGCTTGAGAGCACCCTGTATCCCGACATCCTTCAAATGGCCTAAATTTCCATGGCCTTGTATGATCAATTCAAGGCATGCCAAGTTATTTTGGTTTTCGACAAAATTTTGCATTTTCTGAAATTTTCTCGGTAAAAAAAGAGCGATAAATGGCACGACATTTGCGACACTTGCATACGGCATCGGAAGTCGTTCAAACCTAACATGGATGCCAACCATTGGGATGCCCACATGCTTACAAAAGTTGGAGTCATTTAAAGAATGTCCAAACATAGACAATGTTTAATGGATGGTGTTCGGTTAGGCTAGAAGGCTTCGCCTCAGAGCACGTTGTTTCCCGACATCCTTTAAATGACCCTATTTTTTACCATGAACTTGTATGACAAATTCAAGGCATCATGTCAAGTTTTTTAGTTTCGACAAACTTTGCCTTTTCTGGAGTTTTCTTGGTCAAAAAAGCCCGATGAATAGTCACACATGTCGTAACTTGCATATGGTGCCAGAAATCGTTCAAATCTGGCATGGATGGCTACCATGGGCATGCCCACCTCCTTGAAGAAGTTGGTAACATTTCAAAAATGTACAAAACTAGACCATGCTCAATGGAGGGTGTTTACGTTGGCCAGAAGGCTCCGTCTGAGAGCACATCATTTCTCGACATCATTCAAATGGGCACATCATTCAAACTTTCCACCATCTTCTATGAGTAATTCAAGGCACCATGCCATGTTGTTTTGGTTTTTGACAAATTTTGCATTTTATGGAGTTTTCTCAGACAAAAAAGGTAGATAAATGGCCGGACGTGTCGCAACTTGCATACGGTGTTAGAAATCATTCAAACTCAGCATGGATGACTACCATGTGCATGCACACCTTCTTGAAAAAGTTGGTTTCATTTCAAGAATGTCCAAAACTAGACCATGTTCAATGAAGGGTGTTCGGGTTGCCCACAAGGCTCCGTTTGTGAGCACGTTGTATCTCGACATCCTTCGAATGGGCCCGAAAAAATTTCTACCATCTGCTATGACCAATTCAAGGCACAATCCCAAGTTGTTTCGGTTTTCGAGTTTTTTTGCATCTTCTGGAGTTTTCTAAGTCAAAAATGTAGATAAATGATCGGACGTGTCGTAACTTGCATATGGTGTTGGCAATCATTTAAACTAGGCATGGATGTCTACCACGGGTATATCCACCTACTTGCAAAAGCTGAGGTCATTTTAAGAATGTCCAAAACTAGATCATGTTCAACGGAGGGTGTTTCGTAAAGCTAGAAGAGCCTGTTTTAAAGCACATTGTCTTTTCACATCTGTCAAATGGCCCCAGTTTTTTTCACAAACTTATGTGACCAATTCAAGGCATTATGCCAAGTTGTTTGGATTCTTGACAAATTTTGTATTTTCTGGAGTTTTCTCGGTGAAAAGGGTATGATATCTTGTCGGACGTATGGCAACGTGCAAACAATGTCGGAAGTCGTTTAAACCTGGCTCGGATGCCTCATATGTTCGTGCCAGGCTACTGCCAGAAGTTGGAGTCACTTATCCATGGTCCAAAAAAACACCAGTTGAGAGGAGTGTGTTAGACTAGGCCAGACGGATGGATCTCTAAGCATGTAATTTTTCCTAATTTGAATGCTTTAGTTATTTGCAGTTTTCGTCATTATCAATTAACATGAATATTTTCTCATATCGTAACCACTTCTTGAAATTTTGTCAATAATTTTGAAGTTTTAAATTGTGTATGGAAATTTTATAAAATTGAACATTTTTTCAAAATTGTTAACAAATTCCCAATAATTTATATTGAAGACAATTTGCATACTATGTACTTTTTTAAAAATTTATCAACTTTTTAAATTTGGGAACAAAATTATAAAAAATGGGAACATACATACATGATACAATGGCTGTTTGGACATACATACACATACACTAGACTATATCCATGAATCTATGACGAAGAAATCAACAGAAATGACATGCGCGCACACGTGTACAAGTATAGCTTGCACAAATCGATTTGAGATTTGCACATGTATCCACGTAGTACTTTTCTACGTTCCTCCACACAAAATAAATATAGACGCACAGAACCCTTGAACAACTTGAGTAGTACAAAGATTCTCAAAAGGAAAAAAAAACTTGAGGAGTACAAAGTACTACAAGGAGCAAATAATAGTATATTTCGTGATTTACATTTTCAGCAGTGGTGGCGTAGTCCAGTGGCTTGCTCCCCTAAACTGAAGGATGAGGTTATGAGTTCGACCCCTCATTCTTGTTTTCTAATTTTCCCAGCATTTTTACCTCGCGCACTCAAATGGCAAGTGGCCTCTTGCCTGGTAGGCCGGCCCAGTTGTGCACCGTATCCGTGCTCGGTAATACTCGAAGGTGATATACTTTCAAAATAACCATCGTGCCCTTTATTATGAAGGGGTATGGAGTAATCTCAATCGTTAATGTGTTTAAGGGGGGTCTACCGAAGCAGAAGTGTCTTCACAAATACTTCATAATATAGGATAATGAGATACATGCATGTATCTATTTAATTAGTATTGCCTATCTGTCATGTTTCGGCTATTCGAGAAAAAGAAATAGAATGCACGGGTGTACAAGTTCGACTTGGCCGTAGCACGAGGGAGAAAGATTCATAAAAGCATAGGATACATACATCAGCTTGCATCTCATATGGCCAGTGCACCTAATATGCTAAGAGTTGTAATTCAAAAAACAAGTTGTTAAGAGAGAGGGAAGAGCTGACTTCACCTACAGAAACACTCTCAGACATGATACCTTCCAGGCAACATCTAGATGAGCATGAACTCAGCACCTGTGGAGCATCGCTGTATTGTTTCATCAACCTGCAACAGGATCCGCCGCACAACAGAAAGATCAGCATTATTCTTGACCAGCTGAAACAAAAACTCGCTTAAAGAAGCGTGCGATAACTTCACGTGCAATAGAATATGAGCTGAGATGAGATAGTGGTTATTATTGCCTCTGTTCAGAGGATCTAAATAATTGGTGGCATATGCTTAAGTCTGGTACATCCGTGGGAATAACAGGGCTTCTACCTTGTGCTAGCCATCAGGCTAATGATGAGCGGCTACCACATGGCTTAGAGCCGGCATGTCCATGGTTGTTAAGAGTACTGCAGGTAAAAGATGGTGGGGCCAGTTGTAAACTGTAATTGCTGTGACCTAACATGGCCGTTTCAAATATAAGATCGCATAAAATTGTACATGTGTACAACTTACAGTTACAGCTAGAAATTACTACACATACAGCTCCCATCGAAATTCTGAATAATTTAATCTTCATTTAGACTCAGCTATGAAAAGAAATCAGAATCACTGCCCAGTAAATATCAATGTGAGCGAAATCAGAAGTGATGGTATGAACATAGTCAAAACTGTTTTCATCAACTGATCATTTGCATGTACATTTGGCACTGTGCTCTGTACACAAGCTAGAAAGGTTCTATATGACTGGTGAATCCTTTAAAAGGCGGATGCCAATCGCAATATGCTAGAGAAACAAGGCCTGGGAGTGTCTACGAGCTGAGAATGTTCAGGAGTAAAACCCTGCTTTGGATCAGTCTCCTGAACAGAAGCTCCACACCGTTCGCAAGATCTCCCATGCTTCGCTCTAGCACCTGCAACTGTTCCTCATCGCAAACGACCTTTCTTTTCTGGATAAGAGACCATTTGCTTCCTTTGGTGGTGGCGAACTGCTTCGGCAACAGCTGTGACGTGGACTCAAGTAGACAGACAGACATCTCTCTGGCTTCCGCCAGTAGCCTGACCAGCCTGCAATCCTCACCACTAGCTTTGCTGCTTGTCATATTCTTGAAAGGCTTCTGAGCCTGCTTCGCCAGGCGAATGAAGGACTCAACCTTGAGTTGAACAGCCGCATCATCTCCTCTTTTGAGAACCAGTTGCAGCTCCTGGGTACTCATCTTCAGCTCTGCTAAATTCTCTTGCATGGAGTTGCAAAGATCAATCAGCACGAGGGATCGCTCCAGTTCCTCTTCCACCATTTTCTTGTTTTGGGGGAAGGAGAGGCCAACTTGGTTGCTGGGCAAGCCCATGATCTCCTCCATGCACTTGTATATGTCTCCAAGCCTTGCGTAACCACAACACATTGTGTCGATGGTTGCGGAGGGTGAAGAGATGCATGACTCCAGGCCCTGCAGCTCCGCCTCCACTTTGGATTCACTGGAGTGGGCGATAGAAGGCAAACTTGCAGATCTTTGATGGCAAGCCATGTTTCTAATGGATGAGCTGATGATGTGTTTCTGTTTGTAGTGGAAGAGAAAGTGAAGGGCAGGTGTGCTTTGTTGGTGCTCAACCATTGTGGTGGACTCTATTTATAGTCAAGAAACAAAAGCAGTCTTGCTTGCAAAGCCAGTTAAGCAGCAAGAATATTGTGCATAACCATCTCTGTCCAATAAAATCTTGTTAGGAGACAAGAATCACTAAGTGTATGCCATGTCTTAACAATTGGCAGCAAAGCATCAGCACAATGCTTAAGACAGAATCCAGATCACCAAACAGATACAAAATAAACTAGAATGCAAGTCATGCGGCTGAGGTGTATGTTGAAGGACTAGAAGACTTCACCTTCCAACAGCCTGTCAATTTGGTTCCGTTAGTTGCACCTTCGCCCCAATTGCCGTGAAGCACTGTTGCTGTGCTGGTATGTCTCTGCTACCTGCGGCATGATCCATCACACATGCATTATAATCATCAATAGATGCTTCACTTCTTCTCATGCAACATTCACTCGTTTAGAACATAAGCGAAAATTAACTCATAAACGTCACTGGAATGGGTTCTAGCTTGCAAAATTCTAGACATTCTGCTTCTGTAAGAAATATGTTGTGTTATCCTTCAGTAGCAGAAGTAGAGGTGCACAATTTGGCCAATTGCATGAGAAATTTGAGAATAAGGCACAACGGATTGATATACAGACAGAAAGTATCTCTATCTCTGCAGATCCCATGTACTCACATGGCCACCACAGCCTCAGCCAAGTTGGTACCTTTGTCTATCTTAGTTTAAAACAGCACGCATTGCTAAATTACTAAACAGTGCAGCCTTGACATATTCCAAACGCAGGCAAACTACTACAGGAAGACAAGTTGCTATTTTTTATTGCCAATCTGTCATGTTTCAATTATGTCCGGCAAAATGGACTGCACGAGTACCCAGAGTTGTTTTCTGCTATAAGGTGGTGGGCAAGAATCGCAGTTCATGAGAGGAAAAGTAGAGACACAGAACCTCCAAAGATGTGTTCAATGCTAATATGGGTCAGTCAGCTTCAAGATAAGCATGAACCTCATGGAGTAGACTGGCAACTTTCATCCACCTACAGTAAGATCCAATTATTGCTTCAAGAGTACTTCATAATATAGATAAGGAGATAAATGCATCTAATTAGTGTTTCCTATGTGTCATTTTTCAGCTGTTCGAGAGAGAGAGAAAACAGAATGCACGGCCGATAGTCTAGGTGCGGTAATAGAGAAAGTTAACTCTTTTTTCTGTCTTGGACACAAAGTGACAATGTGCCCTAATTTCACCGAGAAGAAAATATAGAACAACTTCGATTGGCCGGTCTATCTCGCTTAATACTGCAGGTTTCTGTTTTAACCTACTAACAGCCCATATGATAACAAACAACTGTTAGAATGTGCAGTCTTCACGGGTACTGGATGAGGAGATAAATTAATATATCTAATTAGTGTTTCCTATCCGTCATGTTGCAGTTGATCCCGAGAAAAAAATGGAATGCACGGGGGTTCATGTTCGATTTGGCCATAGCCCCAGGGAGAAAATTCATGAAAGCATAGGATACATCAGATTACATCTCATATATGTTTTCCCTAGGACACAGTGTCTACAAGTTGTTAAGAGAGAGGAAAGAGTTGACTTAACCTACAGAAGCACACTCAGTCCAGGTAACATCTAGATAAGCATGAACTCAACACCTCGTGGAGCATCGCTGTCTTGTTTCATCAACTTGCAACAAGATCCACCGCAGAACAGAAGGATCAGCATTATTCTTGACCAGCCGAAACAGAAACTCGCTTAAAGAGGTGTGAGGTAACTTCACGTGCAATAGAATATGAGCTGAGATAGTGGTTAGTATTGCCTCTATTCAGAGGATCTAAATCATTGGTGGCATGTATTTAATTAAGTCCGGTACATCTGCTGGGCATAATGTGCTTCCACCTTATGCTAGTGATCAGGCTAATAATGAGTACCACATGGCCTAGAGCTGGCATGTTCATGGTTCTTAAGAGTATTGTAGGCAAAAGATAATGGCGCCGACTGACGTAACATGGCCATTTCGAAGGTAAGATCAAATAAAAATCGTACATGTCTACAACGTATAGCTAGAAATAATTGCACATAAAGCTCCTACCAAGATTCAGAACGATTAATCTTCACCTAGACTCTGCATGCCATTTACTTAAGAGGAATTTCCTTTTCGGTTCCTTAGCATTCATCATATATTTGAAAGAGAACATATCGACATGACACTCAGCTAAGAAAAATAAATCTAAATCATCGCCCGGTAAAGATTGGTGAAATCACAAGTAATGATATGGGCATAGTCAAAACTGCTATCGTCAACTGATCATTTGTATGTACATTTAGTAGTGTACTCAGTACACAAGCTAGAAAGGTTCTATATGACTGGTGAATCCTTTAAAAGGCGGATGCCAATCGCAATATGCTAGAGAAACAAGGCCTGAGAGTGTCTATGAACAGAGAATGTTCAGGAGTGAAACCCTGCTTTGGATCAAACTCCTGAACAGAAGCTCTGCACCGTCCTCAAGATCTCCCATGCTTCGCTCCAGCATTTGCAACTGTTCCTCCTCGCAAACGACCTTTCTCTTCTGGACAAGAGACCATTTGCTTCCTTTGGTGGTGGCGAACTGCTTCGGCAACAGCTGCGACGTGGACTCGAGTAGAGAGACAGACATCTCTCTGGCTTCCGCCAGTAGCCTGACCAGCCTGCAATCCTCACCACTAGCTTTGCTGCTTGCGATCTTCTTGAAAGGCTTCCGCGCCTGCTTGGCGAGGCGAATGAAAGACTCAAACTTGAGTTGAACAGACGCATCATCTCCTCTTTTGAGAACCAGTTGCAGCTCCTGGGTACTCATCTTCAGCTCTGCTAAATTCTCTTGCATTGAATTGCAGAGATCAATCAGCAGGAGGGATCGCTCCAGTTCCTCTTCCACCATTTTCTTGTTTTGGGGGAAGGAGAGGCCAACTTGGTTGCTGGGCAAGCCCATGATCTCCTCTATGCACTTGTAGATGTCTCCAAGCCTTGCGTAACCACCACACATTGTGTCGATGGTTGCGGAGGGTGAAGAGATGCATGACTTCAGGCCCTGCAGTTCCACCTCCACTTGGGATTCACTGGAGTAAGGCAAACTTGCGGATCTTTGATGGCAAGCCATGTTTCTAATGGATGAACTGATGATGTGTTTATGTTCGTAATGGAAGAGAAAGTGAAGAGCAGATGCGCTTTGTTGGTGCTCAACCATTGTGGTGCACTCTATTTATAGTCAAGAAACAAAAGCAGTCTTGCTGGCAAGGAATATTGTGCAACACGCTCCATGTATTGCCAATGATGAATCAATTTTTTGGAGCAGCCTAAGCATCTCTATCTGTTACAATCTTGTTAAGGAGACAAGCATCACTAAGTGCATGCCATGTCTCGACGATTGGAGGCAAAGCATCGGCACAAGTGCTTAGCTTAACAGAGAATCCAGATCAGCAAACAGAAGAAAAATAAACTAGAATGCAAGTCGTGCAACTGAGGTGTATGTTGAAGGACCAGAAGACGTTACCTTCCAACAGCCTGTCAATTTGGTTCTCAACTGATGTCAGCTGCACCTTCGCCTCAATTGCCATGCAGCACTGTTTCTGTGCTGGTATGTCTCTGCTATCTGCAGCATGATCCACCACGCCCACGCATGAATTAGAATCATCAATAGATGTTTCGCTTCTTCCGTTGCATCATTCACTCATTTAGAACATATGCAACTTATGAAAACTTACTCATAAACGTTACTGGAATGGGTTCTAGCTTGCAAAATTCCGATACTAGAAGGTAATGCATGTTTCTGTGGTGTCATCCTTCAGCAGCAGATGTAGAGGTGCCAATTACATGAGAAACTTGAGAATAAGGCACAACGGATTGATATACAGGCAGAAAGTATCTCTATCTCTGAAGACCCCATGTATTCACATGGCCACCATAGCCTCAGGCAAGTTGGTACCCTTATCTATCTTAGGTTAATAGAACACGCATTGCTAAATACAGTACTAAACAAGCAACTCCGACATCTTGCAAACGTAAGCAAACTGTGGTCTGCACGACTACTTGACACTTCGGGGAGACAAGTTGCTATTTCTTATTGCCAATCTGTCATGTTTCAATTATGTCCGACAAGATGGACTGCACGAGTACCCAGAGTTGTTTTTCTGCTATAATGCAATGAGCAAGTTGATGAGAGGAAAAGTTGAAACACAGCACCTCCAAAAACGTGTTCAATGCTAATATGGGTCAGACAGCTTCAAGATAAGGATGAACTCAACCGCAAGAAAAGAAGAAAAAAAAGAGATAATGATGAACTCAACACCTCATGGAGTACCACTGGGAAGTTTCATCCACGAGTCCAATAAGATCCAATTATTGTTTCACGAGTCCAATAGAGATAATGGGATAAATCCTAATTAGTGTTTCCTACCTGTCATTTTTCAGTTATTCGAGAGAGAAAAAGGAATGCATGGCCACTAATCTAGGTGCGGTTAGAGAGAAACTAAACTCTTTTTTGTCTTGGACATAAAGTGACGATGTGCCCTATTTTCACTGAGAAGAATATAGAACAACTTCGATTGGATAATTACCAGTCTACCTCGCTTAATACTGCAGGTTGCTGTCTTAGCCTACTAACACCCAGATGATAACAAACAACTGTTAGAATGTACAGTCTTCACGAGTATTGGATGAGGAGATAAATTATTATATCTAATTAGTAATCTGTCAAGTTGCTGTTGATCTAGAGAAAAAAATTGGAATGCAAGGGGGGGGGGGGGTCATGTTTGATTTGGCCATAGCGCGAGGGAGAAAGATTCATGAAAGCATAGGATAGATAACATTACATCTCATATGGCTACAACACCTAATGTTCCACCTAGGGCACAATGTGTATAAGTTGTTAAGAGAGAGGAAATAGTTGACTTTACCTACAGGAACACGCTCAGTCCAGGTAACATCTAGATAAGCATGAACTCAACACCTCGTGGAGCATCGCTGTCTTGTTTCATCAACCTGCAACAAGATCCGCCGCGGAACAGAAGGATCAGCATTATTCTTGACCTGCCGAAACGGACACTCTCTTACAGAGGTGTGAGATAACTTCAGGTGCAATAGAATATGAGCTGAGATAATGGTTAGTGTCTCTATTCAGAGGATCCAAATCATTGGTGACACGTGTTTAATTAAATCTGATGGCATAATAGTGCTTCCACCCTATGTTAGTGATCATGCTAATAATGAGCGGCTACCATATGGCCTACAGCTGGCATGTTCATGGTTTCTAAGAGTACTGTAGGCAAAAGATGATGGCGCCGATTGCGCTAATTTTTTTTAAATAATACATTTTTTATTAATTTTCATAAATATTACGCTGGGTAATTTTTTTTTTAAAAATAATACACCGTCGGCGGCCTAGTCGGCCCACAACAGGCCGATTGGACTCCAGTCGGCCTACAGCTGGCCGACTGGCCCCTGTCAGCCCACTGTAGGCTGATTGGGTCCTGTCGGCCCACTATGGGCCGACTGGAGCTAATTGGCTCGCTGTGGGCTAATTGTTTTTGCAAAAAAAATAGGCATAAAAAATATATGTTTAAAAAAATGTTAATTATGTAATTAAAAAATGTTAAACGTGTATAAAAAAAATGTTCCTGATGTGTACAAAAAATGTACAATATATATGCAAAAAAGTTGACATAAAAATATGTTTTAAAAAGTGTTAATCATGTATTTAAAAATTGTTAAATGTGTGTATAAAAAATGTTCCTTATCTATACAAAAAATATAGAATGTGTATGAAAAAAAGTTGACACCAAGAAAATATGTTTGAAAAAAAATGTTAATCATGTATTTGAAAAAATGTTCCTTATCTATACAAAAAATATAGAATGTGTATGAAAAAAAGTTGAAACCAAAAAAAAATGTTAATCATGTATTTGAAAAAATGTTCCTTATCTATACAAAAAATATAGAATGTGTATGAAAAAAAGTTGACACCAAAAAATTATGTTTGAAATAAATGTTAATCATGTATTTGAAAAAAATGTTTAGTGAGTACACAAAAATGTTTCATGTATTGGAATGAAAGGTTAAACGTGTATAAAAAAATGTTCCAGCTCCGGATTCGGTATGGGAGCATCACGGACCTAAGCATGATTGGTTGCTCTTTTTGTATGGAACTGGAACATTTTTTTCAAACATATTTTTTTGTGTCAACTTTTTTCATACACATTCTATATTTTTTGAATAAATAAGAAACATTTTTTATACACACATTTAACAGTTTTTAATCATGTATTTGAAAAAATGTCAACTTTTCAAACATATTTTTTTGGTGTCAACTTTTTTTCATACACATTCTATATTTTTTGTATAGATAAGGAACATTTTTATACACACATTTAACAATTTTTAAATACATGCTTAACACTTTTTAAAACATATTTTTTATGTCAACTTTTTTGCGTATATATTGTAAATTTTTTGTATACATCAGGAACATTTTTTTATACACGTTTAACATTTTTTAATTACATGATTAACATTTTTTAAACATATATTTTTTATGCCTACTTTTTTTGCAAAAACAATTAGCCCACAGCGAGCCAATTAGCTTCAGTCCGACAGGGGCCAGTCGGCCAGCTGTAGGCCGACTGGAATCCAATCGGCCTGCTGTGGGCCGACTAGGCCCAGTCGGCCTGCAGCGGGCCGACGGTGTATTATTTTTGAATTTTTTTTATCCAGCGTAATATTTATGAAAATTAATGAAAAAATGTATTATTTAAAAAAAATAGCGCCGATTGCAAGCTGTAAGTGGTGTGATGTAACATGGCCGTTCCGAAGGTAAGATCAAATAAAAATTGTACATGTCTACAACTTATAGCTAGAAATAATTACACATATATTCAGAATGATTTGATCTTCACATAGACTCTGCATGCCGTTTTCTTAAGAGGAATTTCTTTTTCGGTTCTTTAGCATTCATCGTATACATGAAAGAGAACATATCGACATGACATTCAGCTATGAAAAATAAATCTAAATCATCGCACGGTAAAGATCGGTGAAATTAGAAGTAATTTTATGGGCATAGTTAAAACTGCTTTCATCAACTGACCATTTGTATGTACATTTAGTAGTGTACTCAGTACACAAGCTAGAAAGGTTCTATATGACTGGTGAATCCTTTAAAAGGTGGATGCCAATCGCAATATGCTAGAGAAACAAGGCCTGAGAGTGTCTAGGAGCTGAGAATGTTCAGGAGCGAAACCCTGCTTTGGATCAATCTCCTGAACAGAAGCTCAACGCCGTTTTCAACATCTCCCATGCTTCGCTCTAGCGCTTGCAACTGTTCCTCCTCGCAAACGACCCTTCTCTTCTGGCCAAGAGACCATTTGCTTCCTTTGGTGGTGGCGAACTGCTTCGGCAACAGCTGCGACGTGGACTCGAGTAGAGAGACAGACATCTCTCTGGCTTCCGCCAGTAGCCTGATCAGCCTGCAATCCTCACCACTAGCTTTGCTGCTTGCAATCTTCTTGAAAGGCTTCTGCGCCTGCTTGGCGAGACGAATGAAAGACTCAACCTTGAGTTGAACAGACGCATCATCTCATCTTTTGAGAACCAGTTGCAGCTCCTGGGTACTCATCTTCAGCTCTGCTAAATTCTCTTGCATTGAATTGCAGAGATCAATCAGCAGGAGGGATCGCTCCAGTTCCTCTTCCACCATTTTCTTGTTTTGGGGGAAGGAGAGGCCAACTTGGTTGCTGGGCAAGTCCATGATCTCCTCTATGCACTTGTAGATGTCTCCATGCCTTGCGTAACCACCACACATTGTGTCGATGGTTGCGGAGGGTGAAGAGATGCATGACTTCAGGCCCTGCAGCTCCACCTCCACTTGGGATTCACTGGAGTAAGGCAAGCTTGCGGATCTTTGATGGCAAACCATGTTTCTAATGGATGAACTGATGATGTGTGTATGTTCGTAATGGAAGAGAAAGTGAAGAGCAGATGCGCTTTGTTGGTGCTCAACCATTGTGGTGCACTCTATTTATAGTCAAGAAACAAAAGCAGTCTTGCTGGCAAGGAATATTGTGCACCACGCTCCATGTATTGCCAATGATGAATCAATTTTTTGGAGCAGCATAAGCATCTCTATCTGTTACAATCTTGTTAAGGAGACAAGCATCACTAAGTGGATGCCATGTCTCGACAATTGGAGGCAAAGCATCGGCACAAGTGCTTAGCTTAACAGAGAATCCAGATCAGCAAACAGAAGAAAAATAAACTAGAATGCAAGTCGTGCAACTGAGGTGTATGTTGGAAGGACCAGAAGACATTACTTTCCAACAGCCTGTCAATTTGGTTCTCAACTGATGTCAGCTGCACCTTCGCCTCAATTGCCATGCAGCACTGTCGCTTTGCTGGTATGTCTCTGATATCTGTAGCATGATCCACCACGCCCACACATGCATTAGAATCATCAATAGATGTTTCGCTTCTTCCTTTGCGTCATTTACTCATTTAGAACATAAGCAACTTATGAAAACTAACTCATAAACGTCACTGGAACGGGTTCTAGCTTGCAAAATTCTGATACTAGAAGGTAATGCATGTTTCTGTGGTGTCATCCTTCAGTAGCAGATGTAGAGGTGCCAACTAAATGAGAAACTTGAGAATAAGACACAACGGATTGATATACAGGCAGAAAGTATCTCTATCTCTGAAGACCCCATGTACTCACATGGCCACCATAGCCTCATGCAAGTTGGTACCCTTATCTATCTTAGTTTAAAAGAGCACGCGTTGCTAAATACTATACAAGAAACTTTGACATGTTCCAAAGGTAGGCAAACTGTGGTCTGCATTACTATGTGACAGTACAGGAAGACAAGTTGCTATTTGGTATTGCCAGTCTGTAATGTTTCAATTATGTCCGACAAAATGGACTGCACGAGTAGTCGAGTACCCAGAGTTGTTTTCTGCTATAAGGTGGTGGGCAAGAATCGCAGTTCATGAGAGAAAAAGTTGAGACACAGAACCTCCAAAAACGTGTTCAATGCTGATATGGGCCAGGCAGCTTCAAGATAAGCATGAACTCGACACCTCAGGGAGTACCACTGGCAAATTTCATCCACCTACAATAAGATCCAATTATTATTTCACGAGTAATTCATAATATAGATAATGAGATAAATGTATCTAATTAGTGTTTCCTATCTGTCATTTTTCAGTTGTTTCAGAGAGTAAAAAGGAATGCCCGGCCGTTAATCTAGGTGCGGTAATAGAGAAAGTAAACTCTTTTTTCTGTCTCGGACACAAAGTGACACTGTGCCCTATTTTCACTGAGAAGAGAATATAGAACAACTTTGATTGGATAAATTACCGGTCCATCTTGCTTAATACTGCAGGTTTCTGTTTTAACCTACTAACAGCCGAGATGATAACAAACAACTGTTAGAATGTGCAGTCTTCACGAGTACTTCATAATATTAGATGGGGAGATACTAATTAATGTTTCCTATCTGTCATTGCTGTTGATCCAGAGAAAAAAATTGGAATGCACGGGGGGTCATGTTTGATTTGTCCATAGCACGAGGGAGAAAGATTCATGAAAGCATAGGATACATCAGATTACATCTCATATGGCTAGTGCACCCCCTAGGGCACAGTGTCTGTAAGTTGTTAAGAGAGGAAAGAGTTGACTTAACCTACAGAAACACGCTCAGTCATGATAGATCCAGACAACATCTAGATAAGCATGAACTCAACACCTCGTGGAGCATCGCTGTCTTGTTTCATCAACCTGCAACAAGATCCGCCGCAGAACAGAAGGATCAGCATTATTCTTGACCAGCCGAAACAGAAACTCTCATGAAGAGGTGTGAGATAACTTCAGGTGCAATAGAATATGAGCTGAGATAATGGTTATTGCTTCTATTCAGAGGATCTAAATCATTGGTGGAATGTGTTTAATTAAGTCTGGTACATCTGCTAGGCATAATGTGCTTCCCACCTTATGCTAGTGATCAGGCTAATAATGAGCAGCTACCACATGTCCTAGAGCTGGCATGTTCATGGTTGTTAAAGAGTACAGTAGGCAAAAGATGATGGCGCCGATTGCAAGCTGTAATTGGTGTGGCGTAACATGGCCTTTTCGAAGGTAAGATCGAATAAATATTGTACATGTCTACAACTTATAGCTAGAACACACAAATTCAGAATGATTTAATCTTCCACTAGACTCTGCATGCCATTTTCTTAACAGGAATTTCCTTTTCGTTTCCTTAGCATTCATCGTATACTTGAAAGAGAAAATATCGACATGGCATTTAGCTATGAAAAATAAATCTAAATCATCGGATGGTAAAGATCGGTGAAATCACAAGTAATGATATGGGTTAGTCAAAACTGCTTTATTCAACTGATCATTTGTATGTACATTTAGTAGTGTACTCAGTACACAAGCTAGAAAGGTTCTATATGACTGGTGAATCCTTTAAAAGGCGGATGCCAATCGCAATATGCTAGAGAAACAAGGCCTGAGAGTGTCTAGGAGCTGAGAATGTTCAGGAGCGAAACCCTGCTTTGGATCAATCTCCTGAACAGAAGCTCAGCGCCGTTTTCAAGATCTCCCATGCTTCGCTCAAGCGCTTGCAACTGTTCCTCCTCGCAAACGACCTTTCTTTTCTGGACAAGAGACCATTTGCTTCCTTTGGTGGTGGTGAACTGCTTCGGCAACAGATGCGATGTGGACTCAAGTAGAGAGACAGACATCTCTCTGGTTTCCGCCAGTACCCTGACCAGCCTGCAATCCTCAGCAACAGCTTTGCTGCTTGTGATCTTCTTGAAAGGCTTCTGGGCCTGCTTCGCGAGGCGAATGAAAGACTCAACCTTGAGCTGAACAGCCGCATCATCTCCTCTTTTCAGAACCAGTTCCAGCTCCTGGATACTCATCTTCAGCCCTGCTAAATTCTCTTGCATGGAATTGCAGAGATCGATCAGCACGAGGGACCGTTCCAGTTCCTCTTCCACCATTTTCTTGTTTTGGGGAAAGGAGAGGCCAACTTGGTTGCTGGGCAAGCCCATGATCTCCTCTATGCTCTTGTAGATGTCTCCAAGCCTTGCGTAGCCACCACACATTGTGCCAATGGTTGCGGAGGGTGAAGAGATGCATGACTTCAGGCGCTGCAGCTCTACATCTACTTTGGATTCACTGGAGTGAGCGATAGAAGGCAAACTTGCAGATCTTTGATGGCAAGCCATGTTTCTATTGGATGAAGTGATGATGTGTTTCTGTATGAAATGGAAGAGAAAGAGAAGAGCAGATGTGCTTTGTTGGTGCTCAGGCCTTTGCAGCACACTCTATTTATAGTCAAGAAACAAAAGCAGTCTTGCTGGCAAAGCCCATTAGGCAGCAAGAATATTGTGCACCATGCTCCATTTGTTGCCAATAATGGATCAAATCTTTTTGGAGCAGCATAACCTCTAAGTCCATTACAATCTTGTTAAGGAGACAAGAATCACTAACTGCATGCCAAATCTCAACAATCGGCGGCAAAGCATCTGCCAAGTGCTTAGCTTAATACAGAAACCAGATCAGCAAACCGAGGCAAAATAAAATAGAATACAAGTCATGCAACTGTATGATGAAGGACCAGATGACTTTACCTTCGAACAACCTGTCAATTTGCTTCTCAACTTATGTCAGCTGCACCTTCGCCTCAATTGCGGTGCAGCACTGTTGCTGTGCTGGTATGTGTGCTGGCTGCAGCATGATCCACCACACATGCATTATAATCATCAATAGATGCTTCACTTCTTCCGCTGCAACGTTTACTTGCTTAGAACATATGCAACTTACGAAAACCAACTTATAAATCTCAGTGCAACAGGTTCTAGCTTGCGAGATTCCAGATATTAAAAGGTAATACCTGTTTCTGTAAGAATCTGTGGTGTGATCCTTCAGTAGCAGAGTTAAAGTTGCTCAATTACATGTGAAATTTGAGAATACGGCACAACAGACAGAAAGTATCTTTATCTCTGCAGAACCCATGTACTCACATGGCCACCACAGCCTCAGACAAGTTGATGCCTTGTCTATCTTAGTTTAAAACAGCACGCATTGCTAAGTGCTAAATAATGCACCTTTGACACGTTCCAAATGTAGGCAAACTGTGGTCTGCACGACTACTTGATAGTACAGGAAGACAGGTTGCTATTTGGTATTGCCAGTATGTGATGTTTAAATTATGCCCGACAAAACGGACTGCACGAGTATACAGAGTTGTTTTCTGCTATAAGGTGGTGAGCAAGAATCGCAGTTGATGAGAAGAAAAGTTGACACGCAAACCTCCAAAAACGTGTCCAATGCTAATCTGGGCCACGTAGGCTTCAAGATAAGCATGAACTCAACACCTCAGGGAGACAGCTATCTCTCTGGCTTCTACTAGTAGCCTGACAAGGCTGAGACCTTCAGGAGTAGCTTTGCTGCTGTATTTCTTGAAATGCTTTTGCATATTCGTTGCTGAACGGAAGAAAGAGTCAATTTTGAGATTGGCAGTGGCATGATCTCCTCTTTTAAAGACTAGTTGCAGCTCTTGGATGCTCATCTTCAACTCGGCAAAGTTCTCTTGCATAGCATTGCAGATATCAAGCAGCACAAGGGACTGTTCCAGTTCTTTCTCTACCATTTTCTTTTGCTGGGGCAAGCAGAGGTCAACTTGGTTCCTTGGCAAGCGCACAATCTCCTCAACACAGTTGTAGACTTGTGCAAGCTTCCTCAAACCATCACTCAGTGTGACGATGCTAGCGGGCTGCCTACAGAAGTGTGTTTTTAGGCTGTGCAACTCTTCTTCTGCTTTGATCTCACTAAAATGAGGCCTAGAAGGCAGACTTGTAGATCTTAGATGGCAAGACATGTTTGTGATGGATGGTGCGAATGAGTGATGGTATATTTCTTCAGGACATGGAAGAGACGAGAAAGGAAGAAAAGTTGCACGCCGTTCAGCTCTTTGGGCGTACTCCATTTATAGTTGAGAATTGAAAGGCCAATGGAAGCAAAGCCGGTGATCATCTAAACAATATGGAGCAAGTTTTGTGCTATGATTATATGGCGTAGCCATTCGTGTCATAGACAAGTTCATGTTGTTTCATCTTGTTTGTGCAACAGACATCAATAAGTGAGCTTACAAGCAGGTGATGTCCCTACAATTGGTGGCAAAGCATACGCACGATTAACATTACTCAGAATTAATCTACATTGTCGACTTGATAGGCAGCAACCAAAAGAAAACAAATGTGAGCTGTGTAATTGGTGTTTGTTGGAGGACCGCCTGCTACCTGCAGAATGATCCATAACCCACGCATCGAAATTCTGCAAGTGTGCTTTGATGCCATGTTCCGATTGTTCCAGGCAGGATAAACCACACGGGCATCCCATTTTCTGCTGGATAGAGGTTGAGGGAGTAGAAATAAGAGGATAATAAGAAATAAGATCTGCTAGTTGACTCAACCTCCAGGAATGTGCTCACCTAGTTCAGGGCATGAACTGTCCACCTCTTGGAGCTGCCCTGGCATGTCATGGCCATCTGTGACAAGATCCACCACAAAATGATCTGCAATCTAGGCCATGTGAAATGGAAACAATTAGTGAAAAACTAAACCACATACCTGAATCCACCATATGCAGTTGAAATCAGACCGAACAAAGATAGGATACCGTCATGAGCGCCGTAATTCTGCTTGGCAGGCGACAACAGGGAGAAAAGGCACAAGCATCATCTAGTCAGTCGTGCACAAGGTATACTGACAAACAATACTTGATGGCCTTCATCTCCGAAATAACAATAATGATGAGGTTCTTCTCCAGAACAAAAGAAAAATCGATGAGCTTCTGCGACTGTCATTAGGGGTTGGATATCAACCGGATCATCAGAGAGCGCTGCTATTTAGGAGCATCTTCCAGCCCAAGAGAAGTTGAGAAGAGACACCCTGCTCCACCTCACTGCAGGAAATGCTGCTCTGCTCCCCACGTTTGCCAGAGTTAGGCGCGGCGGTTTGCCTGCAGAAGAAGCTCGCCGCGCTTCGCACGGCAGCCGCCGCCGTCATCGCCGTCGCCCTGAGCCGCATGTTTCTGTCGAAGAAACTTCCTTGGATGGCGAAAAAGGGCTCCGCACCCCAAGATCCAGGGATTTGAGAGACCGTGCAAACACAGCTTCGTCCCTAACTGCCGCAGCCGTACGAGCATGCGGTGGACGAAGTAGGATGAGGCGCGTTGAGGCGGACGAGGAGGTCCGATGAGGAGACGAGGCGACGGCGGCGCGGCGCCGGAGGCGAGACGTGAGGAGAGGAATGAGGTGGGGATTGAAGTCGACGGGGCAGGAACCGGGGCCGCATGGCAGCGATGATCCCAGGTATCTTAAGTACGAATAATTTGTTATGAGGAATATAGCAACAAGGGCATTTGGTCTAGTGGTATGATTCTCGCTTAGGGTGCGAGAGGTCCCGAGTTCAATTCTCGGAATGCCCCACTTTTAATTTTGATTTTCCTTTTCCACAGTTTTTTAGCTTACCCTTCCCACAGTTTGAAGATACGGATGTGCTTCAGATTTGTTTACTTCCCTTTACTTCCCTTCATCACAACGTGTGGACCTTTTGCTTCCTAACCGTTTTCTTTTGCTTTTGCTTTGTCTAATTATTACACAAATCTTTTTTAGGGGTAGTCTAATTACACAATTTAGAGATAGTGATGTGGACCTGAATTATTTCTCTCTGAGTTCAGATGCACCAGTGTGAACAATGAAATTCAAAAATATTAAAAATTCTTAATTTGTTTGGCAATAATCATGGCTGAGTTTTCTATCTACGTATGAATTTTCATGAAAATGAATGAAATTTATGTTGAGCTATAAGAAAGTTGAACTATTAAGAGAATGTTAAAAAACTATATCTACGATCATACACCCACATCCAAACTTGAGAGAAAACCCAGAGAGAGAGACATAAGTAAAAAGGCGCAAAGTTAACCTAGGTTTTGCTTTGTGTGTGGCCGAGAGGTTCCGGATGGGAGTTCTAGATGCCCCGGAGCTCCATATGGCTCTCTTGTTAAGGTGCAAGGCGAGTGCAGAGGCTACTAGATTAGACCGGAGGCAGGTACGGAACCAACTCAGAGATCCAGGTGGTATGATTCTCGCTTAGGGTGCGAGAGGTCCCGAGTTCAATTCCCGGAATGCCCCACTTTTTATTTCTGTTTTTCCTTTTCCACGGTTTTTTAGCTTACCCCTCCCCACAGTTTGAAGATACGGATGTGCTTCAGATTTGTTTACTTCCCTTCATCACAACGTGTGGACCTTTTGCTTCCTCACCGTTTTCTTTGGTTTTGCTTTGTCTAATTATTACACAAATCTTTTTTAGGGGTAGTCTAATTACACAATTAGAGATAGTGATGTGGACCTGGATTATTTCTCTCTGAGTTCACATGCACCAGTGTGAACAATGAAATACAAAAAATATTAAAAATTCTTAATTTGTTTGGCAACAATCATGGCTGATTTTTCTATCTACGTATGAATTTTCATGAAAATGAATGAAATTTATGTTGAGTTATAAGAAAGTTGAACTATTAAGAGAATGTTAACAAACTATATCTACGATCATACACCCACATCCAAACTTGAGAGAAAACCCCGAGAGAGAGAGAGAGACATAAGTAAAAAGGCGCAAAGTTAACCTAGGTTTTGCTTTGTGTGTGGCCCGGAGGTTCCGGATGGGAGTTCTGGATGCCCCGGAGCTCCATATGGCTCTCTTGTTGAGGTGCAAGACGAGTGCAGAGGCTACTAGATTAGACCGAAGGCGGGTACGGAACCAACTCAGAGATCCAGGTGGTCTGGAGGTTTCGGACTGGTGTGTAGAAAACATAATGAGTAGATTTTAGTGGGTCATATATAAGCCTGCCTCATTTTCTTCGAATTCCAATTTGAGCCAAATAAAACTCTCTCACAGACACCGTTGTTGGAGCTCCAAAACTCAGGAAGCTCCCCTCACCTAGCCAAATCTCATTGAGCCTTTGAGGTCAAAGAAAGAGGACCCCCGTGATCCATGGTCTAACCCAAGACAAATTTGAAACCTCCTTGTTTCATCGTTTTGATTATTACTCTTGAGAATTTGGTAATCCTCCTTGCTTGTTACTGTAATAACCTAAAATTAATATGTGCTAATAATTCGTGTAATTGGATCATTGTAATGGGATTATCTGTTAAACTACCATGCTAGAATATAAAAAGAATAGATATGTACAACACATAGCAGATTATTTACTAAAGAAGAATACCTTTTGTGTGGTTCTTAAAATATCTAGGTAACTAGGCTAATGAAACGACTAATAGATAAACATCTCCATAACCAGAGTGAGCAACCTTGGGGTAACCCAAACAGTTAAAGCATCCTTGTCTATGTAGCATTTCCTCTACAGATGTCACACTCTCGGCGCTCTTCTTCCGCGCTATAAACAGACTTTCAGTCACACGTTACTAATTGCCCCACTTAAGTTCTCCACTTTAGTCAAAAGCGACCGGAGAATGACGTCTGATGGGAGAAGCCTAGGAGCGATTGAAGACAAGGAGGTTGGAGCTCGGATTTAACCGGGGAGGAACCACATCAAGGCAAGACTGTGCATATCAGTCTTCTTTCTAAAGTAAACTCTGGAGATAATTTAGTCAATATTATTTAACATTATCTCTAATATTTTTATGCCATGTGAGGATAATAGGTGATGAATTATTAATTTGTACTACCATAATAACCATTGATAAATGATAATTCAAGAACATACACCGTCGTGATCATGGTATGTATGGTATATCAAGCTCGGGGAGGCTGATACCTGAAATAACGGTACATGACTAATTTAGTTGGTACTAATGTGAGATGAAAAAGGCCTCACACAAGTAGGGGACTCGGCATTGTGATTCTCGAGCATAGGTATTACCATTGGTGGAGATTACGATGGTTAATAGTATATCTCTGCATAGACTATTTGACAGATTTGTGCTAGTTTTTAACTTCTTTAGCTCCTATGTGGTAACAGGAGGCTAAACCATCTCTACCTTATATGTCTTTAATTGTAACCTACCACTTTTGCATGATTATATTCTTGTTGAGTATGTCCCAACATACACGCTGTCATTTTCTCTCCTCTATGGTATGCACATTGTGTGCGGGAAGTGGGCATAGTCAGGAGTCAGAGGAACACTAAGAATGAATCAACACCTAGGCCAGGGTGTTAGAATATAAGTATTTGTTTAATCCTTAAATAAAGTGGGAGAATAATTTGAAGGAGAGCCTTTCAGTGCATGTGCACGTGGTAGGCTTCACTAGACTACCAGTTTTGTCCCTGGTTATTTGAGGGTGTAAGCTACTATGTAAGGAATAACATAGAAGTAAAGTATAATATGTACCTTGGTGATATGATGTTTGCTACTTATGCCCTTTGTGCTTATGAGCTGCTTAAACTCATAAGGACACGACTACTATCACTTTTATATTTCCCAAACTTTTGGGACGTGACAGTTTTAGTGGCATAAGAGCTAGGTTATAACTAAACCACTTCTCAATACAAAATTAATTAACTAGGTCTAAACTCAGATTAGAACGAAAAGCGAGGGCACAAAGAGGATTAAATTAGCAAACTAACTTGGAGATAACCCTGTCCTAACATATGAAGCTATACTGGTTGGGTTGAGAACGATCCTAGGCTCACTGGTAAAATTTGTATATTAGGGCCAGGGAGTAGTCCTCGGGTACATGTGTAGTTATGCTTTTTCCCTAATGTGATAGATGTGTTTTCATATCCATGCATGGAGTTTGTTAATATCCCAACCAAGTTTTTTTGGAGCAGTTTGCGGCAGTGCTTGGTCTTGCTCCACCAGTTCTCTGCTCGATGCCCCCTCCTGATGGACTATACTACATCGTGGGTGTTCAAGTCATCCTTGGTCCAACAGATAGGATTCCTCACGTGTGCCATGAGGTTGCAGGAGCAACCATTCCTGAAGCTGAGCAAGCAGCTTGTCTGATGGCTCTCCATGTGGTAGTTGTTGAATGTTATGTGGAAATTAGGGATATTAAATACTTTCAGTTGGGGTACCTGCGCCATCAGGTGGATGATCTGTGCAAGAATATGATGGAGGCTGGGCATCTTTGTGTTGAGCTGATGAATATTATCCGCTCTAGCTTGAATGAGGTCACCTTCCTGGAGCGACTAACCCACAGGGACACTGCCTAGGGACACTTTTGTTGCACTGCATCGTGGTGGTAGCAGAAGCTCCATCGGCAACTTGTGAGTAGTGGATGTGCGTCAGTACCATAGTAGTACTTTTGGTGTGTCTTAAATCTAGTATGCTTAGAATAAAGTCTTGTAGGGTATGAGTGTGGGTGGTTTAGATTTTTGGGGCTGTGAGATAGTCATGGTGTGTGGTGGAGGATGACACTAGTCATCCTCTGGGTTTGGAAGGAGCCTAAAGTTATGTTGTTATGCTATGCATGTAATGTAAGGATATAAGTTATATGGGTTGAAAGGAATAAGCATGCGCTTGCTGTTTTACTTATGTGGCTTTTCTCTTTAAGGAACTGAAGTTTGATTTGGATGTAGTTAAGGAACAAGTGCCTTTCTGTTAATGTTTGTTTTGCACACTACTATCTTTTGGGCATGCATGTGTTTGAACTGTTGGTGTATGCATAGGACATGTCCTACAATATCTAGTTATCTACCCCTGGTAGGCATGTACTATTTACCCAGGCCTATACCTCTTGTCTATATTAATCAATTAAAAATATAATGCATGCCTCAATCCCTCAAGAAAATGTGCAGTATGACTATTTTTTCCATGTCAACTTAGCTAATTTGACAAGTTCATTACTATAGATGGTTGATAATGGCAACAACAGTATGAGCCATGATGGAAATAACTCAGGCAACAACCACACCACATTAATGGTCCAAAAACTTGGTGACTAGAGTGTGTTGACCAATCTGCTCACTAAAATTTCGGGCAAGCAACAAGAGACTCAACAACATCAAATGGATATTCCAGAGTGTGTCATAAAGAACGACCGTCACCAAAGTGGAGTTGGGGCATTTCAAAAACTCAAGCCACCCTCATTTTTCAGGGTTGCTGGTCTGCTTGAAACAGAAGACTTGATCACTGTTGTGGAGAAAGTATTCGAGGCTATGAGCTGCACTAATGGAGAGAGGGTCATTTATGTAGCCTACATGTTAAAATCAAGCGCTTTCAAATGGTGGTCCTTTCTTGTAGCCTGACTTTTGCTGGTCTTTTCTTGTAGCGGAAATGGAGGTAGGGATGGGAACTGATACGTCTCCAACGTATGTATAATTTTTTATTGTTCCATGCTATTATAATATCAGTCTTCAATGTTTTATATGTAATTATATATCATTTTCTGGGACTAACCTATTAACCTAGTGCCCAATGCCAATTTGTTGTTTTTTGCTTGCTTTTGACCTTTTCAGGAAATCAATGTCAAACAGAGTCCAAACGGAGGAAAAACTTTGGATTATTTTTTTCTAGACCAGAAGAGACCCTAGAAGGTTTGGGAGAAGACCTGACAAGCCACGAGGGAGCGACAAGCTCGGGAGGTGCACCCCCAGGCTTGTGGGCCCCTCGTGGCACCATTGACCTAATTTCGCCTCTATAAATTCTCAAATATTCCCCTGACATTAGAGAGCCTCTCGGAATACTTTTTCAGCCGCCACAAGTTTCTATTCCCACGAGATCCCATCTGAATGAGCGGAATCAATCATGGAGGGGCTCTACATCAACCTTGTTACCCTTTTGATGATGTGTGAGTAATTCACCATAGACCTACGAGTCCATAGCTAGTAGCTATATGTCTTCTTCTCTCTCTTTGATCTTCAATACAATGTTCTCCTCGATGTTCCTGGAGATCTATTCGATGTAATGACTTTTTTGCGGTGTGTTTGTTGGGATCCGATGAACTGTGAGTTTACGGTCAGATTATCCATGAATATTATTTGAGTTTTCTCTGAACTCTTTTATGCATGATTATTATAGCTTTGTATTTCTCTCCGATCTATTAATTTGGTTTGGCCAACTAGATTGATTTTTCTTGCAATGGGAGAGGTGCTTTGTGATGGGTTCGATCTTCCGGTGCTCAATACCAATGACAGAAAGGGACATGACACGTATTTGTATCGTTGCCATTAAGGATAAAAAGATGGGTTCATGCATGAGTTTACTTTGTCTACATCATTGTTGGGAATCGTTGCATGGAAAACAAAAAAAAATCTATGCACACCCAATGATCTATCCATGGAGATGCATAGCAACGAGGGGGGGGGGGGAGTGTGTCTACATACCCTCATACACAGTAAATGGAAGCGTTTCACACGCGGTTGATGTAGTCGAACTTCTTCGCGCTTCAACCGATCAAGTATCGAACGCACGACACCTCCGTGTTCTGCACACGTTCAACTCGGTGACGTTCCTCGCCTTCTTGATCCAGCAAAACATCGAGGTAGTAGATGAGTACCGTCAGCATGACAGCGTGGTGACGGTGATGGTGAAGTGATCTCCGCAGAGCTTCGCCTAAGCACTATGAAAATATGACCGAGGGTGTAAACGGTGGAGGGGGGCGTCGCACACGGCTGGCAATTGTTTGTTGTGTGCTAGGCGCCCCCTCCCACATATATATAGGCGGGAGGGAGGGAGGAGCAGCCAAAGGGGGAGCCCAAGTAGGAGGAATACTACTTGGGGTCTCTCCCAAGCCGCCCCCCTTTCCTTATTTGGAGTGCGGGGAAAGGCAGGGGAGGGTGGCGCCCCCCTTCCTTTCTCCCATGAGAGGGAAAGGCAGGAGGGGCTAGCCCTCCCCCTTTTCCTTCCCTAGGGCTGGCCAAACAAGGGAGGGGGTGCACCAGCCCCCCTTGTGGGCTGGTCTGTCCCCTCCTTTGGCCCATAAGGCCCACATCTTGCCGGGGGTTGCTCGGAACCCCTTCCGGTGACCTGATTCCTTCCCGGTACGTCCCGAAACACTTCCGGTGTCCAAATACCATCGTCCTATATATCAATATTTACCTCTCGACCATTTCGAGACTCCTCATCATGTCTGTGATCTCATCCGGGACTCCGAACAACATTCGGTCACCAAAACATATAACTCATATAACACTATATCATCAACGAACGTTAAGCGTGCGGACCCTACGGGTTTGAGAATTATGTAGACATGATGACCCACAAGTATAGGGGATCAACTGTACTCCCTTCGTCCGGAAATACTTGTCGGAGAAATGGATGTATCTAGATGTAATTTAGTTCTTCGTACATCCATTTTTATCCATTTCTATGAGAAGTATTTTCGGACGGAGGGAGTAGCTCTTTTCGATAAGTAAGAGTGTTGAACCCAACGAGGATCAGAAGGAAATGACAAGTGGTTTTCAGCAAGGTAATGTCTGCAAGTGCTGAAATTGTAAGTAACAGAGTAGTTTGATAGCAAGATATTTTGTAACAAGCAAGTAATGATAATAGTAGCAAAAGTGCAGCAAGGTAGCCCAATCCTTTTGAGGCAAAGGACAGGCCAAAACGGTCTCTTATAATAGGCAAAGCGTTCTTGAGGGTACACGGGAATTTCATCTAGTCACTTTCATCATGTTGGTTCGATTTGTGTTCGCTACTTTGATAATTTGATATGTGGGTGGACCGGTGCTTAGATGCAGTTCTTACTTGAACAAACCTCCTACTTATGATTAACCCTCCCGCAAGCATCCGCAACTACGAGAAAAGTATTAAGAATAAATTCTAACCATAGCATTAAACTTTTGGATCCAATCGGTCCCTTATGGAATAGTGCATAAACTCGGGTTTAAGCTTCTGTTACTCTCGCAACCCATCATCTAATTACTACTCCAAAATGCATTCCCTTAGGCCCAAATATGGTGAAGTGTCATGTAGTCGACGTTCACATGACACCACTAAGGGAATCACAACATACATACTATCAAAATATCGAACACACATCAAGTTCACATGATTACTTGCAACATGATTTCTCCCGTGACCTCAAGAACAAAAGTAACTACTCACAAATGATAATCATGCTCAAGATCAGAGGGGTATCAAATATCATAATGGATCTAAACATATAATCTTCCACCAAATAAACCATATAGTAATCAACTACAAGATGTAATCAACACTACTAGTCACCCACAAGCACCAATCTATAGTTCCGGTAACAAGATTGAACACAAGAGATGAACTAGGGTTTGAGATGAGATGGTGCTGTTGAAGATGTTGATGGAGATTGCCTTCCCCAAGATGGGAGAGTTGTTGGTGATGATGATGACGATGATTTCCCCCTCCGGGAGGGAAGTTCCCCCGGCGGAATCACTCCGCTGGAGCGCAAAAGTGCTCCTGCCCAAGTTCCGCCTCGAGACGGTGGCACTCCATCCCGAAAGTCCTCTCTTTATTTTTTCTAGGTCAAAATGAATTATATACCAGAAGATGGGCACCGGAGGTGGGCCTGGGTGAGCACAACCCACCAGGGCGCGCCTTGGCTCCCTGGCGCGCCCAGGTGGGTTGTGCCCACCTGGTGGGCCCCCTATGGTACTTATTTGCTCCAATATTCTTCATATATTCCATAAAAATTCTCCGTGAAGTTTCAGCTCGTTTGGAATTGTGCAGAATAGGTAGCCTGTCGTAGCTTTTCCAGGTCCAGATTTACTGCTGCCGGAATTCTCCCTCTTTGTGTGTACCTTGCAAATTATGAGAGAAAAGGCATTAGAATTACTCCAAAAAGCATTATTATGCATAAAAACATCATAAATAATAGTAGGAAAACATGATGCAAAATGGACGTATCAACTCCCCCAAGCTTAGACATCGCTTGTCCTCAAGCGAAAACTGAAATCGAAAAACATGTCCACATGCTTAGAGAGAGAGGTGTCGATAAAAACAAAATATGGACATAGAAGCATCATGTAGATTATTATAACAGCAACAAACTTAAACATAAGACTCTTATCATAGAACTTTTATCATAGACTTCTCATGAACAAGTGACAATTCAACGCACTTATCGAAGTATAAAGCAAAAACTCTATTAGAAACCAACAAACTATGTTCTCAATCAACTTTGTAGCTACAATTCATCATCTTCTCAGGAAGGGTCATGTATCGGAGCCTTTAGGCAAGTCCACATACTCAACCATCATATAGTCTTCTATGATTGCTAACACTCACCGCATACACATGAGCAAAATGTTTCAACCGGACACATAGAAAGATAGGGGCTTAAAGTTTCGCCTCCCAATGTATTCACCTCAAGGGTGATGTCAACAATAATAACTCATGCCACCCATATTCAGCTGGACATATGTGCCTAGATCTTTCCTCACCACATGATGCTTGCCAAAGGAGAAAAATAAAAAAGGAATAGAGAGAAAACTTTGACTCTGGGCAAGCACCACATGTTAAAGGATCCATGACAATATGACTTCTATGTGAATATGAACAAACATAAATCATTAAGTTGTCTTCCTTGTCCAACGTCAACAATTTTGGCATATAATATTTTGATGGGGGCTCACAATCACAAAAGATTTCTAGGATAGTGTATTTATATGTGAATCTTCTCTTCCCTTATTAATTCTTTCATGAGTTGCATCATTGACTAATGCTATGTTTGTCAATCTCTAATAAAATTTTCTACTTATACTTTTCCTTATGTGGTGTCCTCACCTACCATAAGATTAGCATATGATCTTTTTGATTTATTTCCTTTCTTTTTATTGCAACATAAAAGTAAAGAAAGCAAAAACTCAAACTAAACTTTATTATATATCTCGCACACGATTACAAGGATAGATCACTAAGCAAACTTTTGAAAAGAAAGGATCGAACTAAACTTTTATTCATCTAAAGCAAAATATTGAACTAAAATAAGTAAAGGCAAAAGATAGTGGGGATGATACGATATCGGGGCACCTCCCCTAAGCTTGGCGGAAGCCAAGGGGAGTGCCCATACCCGATACTCAATTTTATTTTGGCGATGAAGAAGAAGGTGGTGGTGATGAAGAAGATATCTTGTCCTCGGGTTTCCATGGCAGAGGTCCACCATCATAAGAGGAGGAGTGAGTCTCACGGGTCCTGCAACCAGCAGCCAAACTCATACCTTTAAACCTCGCCTCATATTCAAAGACTTGATTTTGGAGATCGTAGATCTGGCTTTGGAGGAAGTTGATTTTCTCGTTGAGGGTGAAGACGATGTCCTTCATGGACTTGCCATCCACCTTGAGATCACGGGAAAGGTCCGTGATCATGAGGTGATTGCCATGGAGTCCACGCTCCACCATCCCCTTACACCGGAAGACCTCCTGCTCCATAGCTTCAAGCCTGCCTCCATAGTTCCCGTCCCCTTGGGACCTGGCATGTCGCGGGAAACCACGGCCACCTATGGGACCAGGAGGCCCCTTGCTGGTTCGGCAGGGGGACGTCGCGTTGCACAAAGAGCAGACCAACGTGTAGCAGCACGGCAGAGATCACACAAGCATTTTTACCCAGGTTTGGGCCACCGCGAGGCATAAAACCCTACTCCTGCTTTGGTGGATTGATGGTGGAAAGGTGGTGGTGGAGCGTAGTACACTTGCCCGGCAGGGGTTGCCTCAGGGCGGCAGCGACTACGCGCGTATGGGTGTGTGAGTTATCCAACCTTCTAACCCTTTCTACGGTTGCCATGGGCCTCCTTTTATAGATCAAGGGGTTACCACAATGGCAAAGTAGTCATTATGCACTGATAAGATAGCAAACAGTGCTATCATACCTAACTCTGCGGGCTGACAGGGCGCATTAAATGCATCGCTCAACGTCACATCGTTGGTTGCCCGGCAAGGCTGCTGGGCTATCTTGCCAGCTCCACGCCTGCTCTCTTGACACGTCGCAGGACGGGTGTCATCTGTGGGTTTTTCCTGTAGGGAGAGGCTGCCATGTGGCGAATGGCTGCCACTTAGTCACTCTGCGGCTTGACACCTCACTGATTGACAACGTGGGTCGTGGCGGAGTGGCTGGTGAGGTGGTTTACCTCCGTGTGTCCCGGCAGGCCCTGCCGGGACGTCTTGGACGTCTTCTTCCGGTGGTGGCCTCGCCCCTTGCCGAGCTCGTCTGCTCGGCAAAGGAGGCCCTTCTCCTGATGGCATCCTGCTTCTCTGGCTTGATCTTGGTCCCTCTGATCTGCATGTTGATCTTTGGAGATCTTGGTTCCTTGTATCCTGACTAGGATTGGTGCTTCAATCTTGTTCTCGCGCCTGTGCACAGTCTGGGCAACAGACCCAGGGTTTGTTGCGCCGACAGAAGCCCCCGGGCCTGCCCCAAACGCGCCGCCGAGCGTCGTCGGGGTAGGGCCTAATAAGTGCACAGGCGGGGTTGCCGAAAAGATTGATCTCTTGAGGTCTTCTTTGCTTCTTCATTAGTCTTGATTCCGGGCCAGTTTCCGGTTTCTCCGTGCGCCGTGAAAGCCAATAGTGGTGGGGCCGCTCCAGTAATGGCCCGTGAATGACTTTAACGCACGAGGCGGTAACTGCCAATTCACTCTTCCCATCCTTAGCCATGTATGCTGCATGCATCGCGCGGAGTAGGTAACAGAGGCGCATGGCGTGGGAGAGCATCAAGGCGAGGGCCCGGTCATCTTGAATTGGTGGAGGAGGACGCTGGTCGCCCATTGAGGGAGTGGCTCCCCTCCCCAGTCCGCCTATGAAAGGAGGGGTGGAGGAGGGCGGAGTCATCTACCCTTGCATTCTTCCTCTTCTGTCTTTTGCTTCTGCTGGTTATGTCGAAAAGAAGAGCCCGGGGATAGCCCCGGGGCTCGTGGTTGGGGCTAGTGTTGCCACATGCTGGTGCTGGTGCTTGGGGAGTGAGCCTGGTCCTTGCTGTGGTGGATCTCTTGGTTCCTTCGAGGCTCGGCCGGGAGGCGGGGCTGGAGACCATTGGTAATCCCAGCACTGCCCCTCCCGGAAGTCTTGGGGCTGATGTCGATGAGAGGCATGCCTTCCTGCCCGCCAAGGTGGGGAGCGGTGCGCCCCAAGTCCCCTGGCCATCTTGGCCGCTCACCGTCTCCCCGGGGAAGGTGCCGAATTGGAGTCTTGGCGCTTCTCGGGAGCAGCGGTGGTGAGGAGAAAATGAGGGAAGACGGAGAAGGCGGGTGGCAGGGGGTCAGGTCGGAGTAGGATGGTGTGGATGCCTTCGCCTGCGACCGGTGACCTGCCGCCTCGTCTTCCCGCTCTTCCCCTCCCTCCCCGGCATCATCATCACCAGACTCCTAGGGTGATAGCCGGGGAGGGATGTTCTCTTAGCGCCTTCGCCTCCCCCCAGTAGTCTTCTGGCTGAGCTTTGGTGGATGAGTCCATCGGTGCTCAAGCCGGGGCTTCTTGCTGGCTCTGGAGGTGGCGACGAGAGGGCGCCGCCCCGTCCTCCATATTCCTCCTTCGCAGCCTCGCCACTCCCGGTCTTGTCAGGCCGTGCCAGGTGGGTCGCGATGGGACCGGGATGGGCTCCTGCTTGGGTGCCCTTTTCTCTTCTTTTCCTCCTTCCGCCACAGTGCTTGATGGAGGGAAAACGAAAAGAGGGGAATACTGGGCACTTATCTTTTTTCAATCTTAAATCTGTAGGCACTTGCCAAATTTTAATTCAAATAATGTAATCTTGATGTCTACTACACAGCCTTCTTCTTGTAGACGTTGTTGGGCCTCCAAGTGCAGAGGTTTGTAGGATAGTAGCAAATTTCCCTCAAGTGGATGACCTAAGGTTTATCAATCCGTGGGAGGCGTAGGTTGAAGATGGTCTCTCTCAAACAACCCTGCAACCAAATAACAAAGAGTCTCTTGTGTCCCCAACACACCCAATACAATGGTAAATTGTATTGGTGCACTAGTTCGGCGAAGAGATGGTGATACAAGTGCAATATGGATGGTAGATATATGTTTTTGTAATCTGAAAATATATAACTTCAAGGTAACTAATGATAAAAGTGAGCGTAAACAGTATTGCAATGCGTTGAAGCAAGGCCTAGGGTTCATACTTTCACTAGTGCAAGTTCTCTCAACAATAATAACATAATTGGATCATACAACTATCCCTCAACATGCAACAAAGAGTCACTCCAAAGTTACTAATAGCGGAGAACAAACGAAGAGATTATGGTAGGGTACGAAACCACCTCAAAGTTATTCTTTCCGATCAATCCATTGGGCTATTCCTATAAGTGTCACAAACAGCCCTAGAGTTCGTAGTAAAATAACACCTTAAGACACACATCAACCAAAATCCTAATGTCACCTCAAGTATCCGTGGGTATGATTATATGATATGCATCACACAATCTCAGATTCATCTATTCAACCAACACATAGAACCTCAAAGAGTGCCCCAAAGTTTCTACTGGAGAGTCAAGACAAAAACATGTGCCAACCCCTATGCATAGGTTCATGGACGGAACCCGCAAGTTGATCACCAAAACATACATCAAGTGGATCACGTGATATCCCATTGTCACCACAGATAAGCACGGCAAGACATACATCAAGTGTTCTCAAATCCTTAAAGACTCAATCCGATAAGATAACTTCAAAGGGAAAACTCAATCCATTACAAGAGAGTAGAGGGGGAGAAACATCATAAGATCCAACTATAATAGCAAAGCTCGCGATACATCAAGATCGTGCCAAATCAAGAACACGAGAGAGAGAGATCAAACACATAGCTACTGGTACATACCCTCAGCCCCGAGGGTGAACTACTCCCTCCTCATCATGGAGAGCGCCGGGATGATGAAGATGGCCACCGGTGAGGGATCCCTCCTCCGGTAGGGTGCCGGAACAGGGTCCCGATTGGTTTTTGGTGGCTATAGAGGCTTGCGGGGCGGAGCTCCCGATCTATTCTGTCCCCCGATGGTTTTAGGGTATATTGATATATATAGGCGAAAGAAGTCGGTCAGGAGAGCCACGAGGGGCCCACGAGGGTGGAGGGCGCGCCCCCCTGCCTCGTGCCTTCCTCGTTGCTTCCCTTACGTGCACTCCAAGTCCCCTGGATTGCTTCCGTTCCAAAAATAACTCTCCCGAAGGTATCATTCCGTTTGGACTCCGTTTGATATTCCTTTTCTGTGAAACACTGAAACAAGGGAAAAAACAGAAACTGGCACTGGGCTCTGGGTTAATAAGTTAGTCCCAAAAATAATATAAAAGTGCATAGTAAAGCCCATTAAACATCCAAGATGGATAATATAATAGCATGAATACTTCATAAATTATAGATACGTTGGAGACGTATCAGCATCCCCAAGCTTAATTCCTGCTCGTCCTCGAGTAGGTAAATGATAAAAGAAAGAATTTATGAAGTGTGAATGCTAGCGGGTGCATAAGTTTGATCAATGATAATTTCAATCACCTTTTCTAGCATCATTATATGTCATAACAGTAGCTCAACTCATCGAACTTTGCATGATCAAGTAATAAACTATTCACATGTTAAAGTATAGATCATGAACTTTCTTGAAAACTAACAAACCGTGTTATTAGTCATCAAACAATTACAATTCATCTTATTTTCAGGAAGAGTCTATGTCAGAGCTTTGATTTAGCAAATTCCACATACTCAACTATCATTTAGTCTTTCACAATTGCTAACACTCACGCGATATTTATGGGTTCAAAGTTTTAATCAGACACAGAGAAAGATAGGGGCTTATAGATTCGCCTCCCAACCTTTTACCTCAAGGGTAATGTCAACAATAATAGTTCATGATGCCTTATATCCAATTGGATATATATATATATATATCAGAATCTTTCCAACACAAGGTGCTTGCCAAAGGATAAAATGTAAAAAGGAAATGTGAAGATCACCATGACTCTTGCATAAGGTAAAAGACAATAATAAAAGATAGGCCCTTCGCAGAGGGAAGCAGAGGTTGCCATGCGCTTTTATAATTGGATGCACAAAATCTTAATGCGAGGGAACGTCACTTTATATTGCCACTTGTGATAGGGACCTTTATTATACAGTCCGTCGCTTTTATTTCTTCCATATCACAAGATCGTATAAAGCTTATTTTCTCCACACTAAAAGATCATACATATTTAGAGAGCAATTTTTATTGCATGCACCGATGACAACTTGCTTGAAGGATCTTACTCAATCCATAGGTAGGTATGGTGAACTCTCATGGCAATACTGGTTTAAGGGATGTTTGGAAGCACAAGTAGTATCTCTACTTGGTGCAAGGAATTTGGCTAGCATGAGGGGGGGAGGCAAGCTCAACGCGTTGGGCGATCCATGACAATATACTTTATTTCGGATATAAGAAAACATAACCCATTACGTTGTCTTCCTTGTCCAGCATCAACCTTTTAGCATGTCATATTTTAATGAGTGCTCACAATCATAAAAGATGTCCAAGATAGTATATTTATATGTGAAATCTCTCTTCCCTCAATATTCTTTCATGAATTGTTCAAGTGACCAATACAATGTTTGCTAACCTTCAATAAATTTACCACCTCTACTTCTTATATGTGAAGTCATTACTCCCCATGGGATAAGCATATGAAACATATATAATTTCAGATTTATGGCATTCAAATCATTCAACTATTTAGTCATAGGATATAAGTGAAGCACACGAGTAGATGACAAACTACTCCAAAAAGATATAAGTGAAGATCAATGAATAGTTAAATAATTATGTAGCTTTGTGAAGACTCTCTCTCATTTAAGAATTTCAGATCTTGGGATTTTATTCAAACATCAAGCAAAACAAAAGAAAATAAAATGACGCTCCAAGCAAAACACATATCATGTGGTGAATAAAAATATAGCTCCAAGTAAAGTTACCGATGAACGAAGACGAAAGAGGGGATGCCTTCCGGGGCATCCCCAAGCTTAGACGCTTGGTTATCCTTGAATATGACCTTGGGGTGCCTTGGGCATCCCCAAGCTTAGGCTCTTGCCACTCCTTATTCCATAGTCCATCGAATCTTTACCCAAAACTTGAAAATTTCACAACACAAAACTCAACAGAAAACTCGTGAGCTCCGTTAGCGAAAGAAAACAAAACACCACTTCAAGGTACTGTAATGAACTCATTCTTTATTTGTATTGGTGTTAAATCTACTGTATTCCAACTTCTCTATGGTTTATAAACTATTTTACTAGCCATAGATTCATCAAAATAAGCAAACAACACACGAAAAACAGAATCTGTCAAAAACAGCAGTCTGTAGTAATCTGTAACTAACGCAAACTTCTGGAACTCAAAAAATTCTACCAAAATAGGACGTCCTAGATAATTTGATTATTGATCTGCTTCAATTGGAATCAGTATTTTATCACATTCTGGTGATTTTTAAAAATTGTTTTCGTGAACAGAAAGTTTCTGGAATTTTCAGCAAGATCAAATAACTATCATCCAAGAAGATCCTATAGGTCTTACTTGGTACAAACACTAATTAAAACATAAAACTACATCTAAACAGAAGCTAGATGGATTATTTATTCCTAAACAGAACCAAAAATCAAGAAACTAAAATAAAATTGGGTTGCCTCCCAACAAGCGCTAACGTTTAACGCCCCTAGCTAGGCATGATGATTTCAATGATGATCGCATAAAAGATAAGAATTGAAACATAAAGAGAGCATCATGAAACACATGGCAAGCACATTTAAGTCTAATCCACTTCCTATGCATAGGGATTTTGTGAGCAAACAACTCATGGAAACAATAATCAACTAGCATAGGAAGGCAAAACAAGCATAACTTTAAAACTTTAAGCACATAGAGAGGAAACTTGATATTATTGCAATTCTTACAAGCATATGTTCCTCCCTCATAATAATTTTCAGTAGCATCATGAATGAATTCAACAATATAACCATCACATAAAGCATTCTTTTCATGATCTACAAGCATAGAATTTTTACTACTCTCCACATAAGCAAAATTCTTCTCATTCGGAATAGTGGGAGCAAACTCAACAAAATAACTATCATGTGAAGCATAATCCAATTGAAAACTAAAATCATGATGACAAGTTTCATGGTTATCATTATTCTTAATAGCATACATGTCAATAATCATCATAAATAGCAACTTTGTTATCATAATCAATTGGAACCTCTTCCGAGGATTCATCACTAAATAAAGTCATGACCTCTCCAAATCCACTTTCATCAATATAATCATCATAAATAGGAGGCATGCTTCATCATAATAACTTTGCTCATCAAAACTTGGGGGACAAAAAATATCATCTTCATCAAACATAGCTTCCCCAAGCTTGTGGCTTTGCATATCATTAGCATCATGGATATTCAAGGAATTCATACTAACAACATTGCAATCATGCTCATCATTCAAATATTTAGTGCCAAACATTCTAATGCATTCTTCTTCTAGCACTTGAGCACAATTTTCCTTTCCATCATTTTCACGAAAGACATTAAAAAGATGAAGCATATGAGGTAAACTCAATTCCATTTTTTAGTTTTCTTTTATAGACTAAACTAGTGATAAAACAAGAAACAGAAAGATTTGATTGCAAGATCTAAAGATATACCTTCAAGAACTCACCTCCCCGGCAACGGCGCCAGAAACTGCTTAGTTGACGGGGTGTGAGTGCCACTTACCTAGCCTCCCCGGCAACGGCGCCAGAAAAGAGCTTGATGTCTACTACACAGCCTTCTTCTTGTAGACGTTGTTGGGCCTCCAAGTGCAGAGGTTTGTAGGACAGTAGCAAATTTCCCTCAAGTGGATGACCTAAGGTTTATCAATCCGTGGGAGGCGTAGGTTGAAGATGGTCTCTCTCAAACAACCCTGCAACCAAATAACAAAGAGTCTCTTGTGTCCCCAACACACCCAATACAATGGTAAATTGTATAGGTGCACTAGTTCGGCGAAGAGATGGTGATACAAGTGCAATATGGATGGTAGATATATGTTTTTGTAATCTGAAAATATAAAAACAGCAAGGTAACTAATGATAAAAGTGAGCGTAAACGGTATTGCAATGCGTTGAAACAAGGCCTAGGGTTCATACTTTCACTAGTGCAAGTTCTCTCAACAATAATAACATAATTGGATCATATAACTATCCCTCAACATGCAACAAAGAGTCACTCCAAAGTTACTAATAGCGGAGAACAAACGAAGAGATTATGGTAGGGTACGAAACCACCTCAAAGTTATTCTTTCCGATCAACCCATTGGGCTATTCCTATAAGTGTCACAAACAGCCCTAGAGTTCGTAGTAAAATAACACCTTAAGACACACATCAACCAAAACCCTAATGTCACCTAGATACTCCAATGTCACCTCAAGTATCCGTGGGTATGATTATACGATATGCATCACACAATCTCAGATTCATCTATTCAACCAACACATAGAACCTCAAAGAGTGCCCCAAAGTTTCTACCGGAGAGTCAAGACGAAAACGTGTGCCAACCCCTATGCATAGGTTCATGGACGGAACCCGCAAGTTGATCACCAAAACATACATCAAGTGGATCACGTGATATCCCATTGTCACCACAGATAAGCACGGCAAGACATACATCAAGTGTTCTCAAATCCTTAAAGACTCAATCCGATAAGATAACTTCAAAGGGAAAACTCAATCCATTACAAGAGAGTAGAGGGGGAGAAACATCATAAGATCCAACTATAATAGCAAAGCTCGCGATACATCAAGATCGTGCCAAATCAAGAACACGAGAGAGAGATCAAACACATAGCTACTGGTACATACCCTCAGCCCTGAGGGTGAACTACTCCCTCCTCGTCATGGAGAGCGCCGGGATGATGAAGATGGCCACCGGTGAGGGATCCCCCCTCCGGCAGGGTGCCGGAACAGGGTCCCGATTGGTTTTTGGTGGCTACAGAGGCTTGAGGCGGCGGAACTCCCGATCTATTCTGTCCCCCGATGGTTTTAGGGTATATTGATATATATAGGCGAAAGAAGTCGGTCAAGGGAGCCACGAGGGGCCCATGAGGGTGGAGGGCGCGCCCCCTGCCTCGTGCCTTCCTCGTTGCTTCCCTTACGTGCACTCCAAGTCCCCTGGATTGCTTCCGTTCCAAAAATAACTCTCCCGAAGGTTTCATTCCGTTTGGACTCCGTTTGATATTCCTTTTCTGCGAAACACTGAAACAAGGGAAAAAACAGAAACTGGCACTGGGCTCTGGGTTAATAAGTTAGTCCCAAAAATAATATAAAAGTGCATAGGAAAGCCCATTAAACATCCAAGATGGATAATATAATAGCATGAATAGTTCATAAATTATAGATACATTGGAGACGTATCAAATCTCTCGAGTCCATGTTTGTGTTCTGTAATGCTTGTACTTGTATCATCATATTAATGAAAAAGAAGAACCTTGTCGGGAACCCGTGCATGTGTATGTCCATGCAGAGGTGAAATGCTTGTTTAATATAAATAAATGAGTTTTCCCCGGTAGGCTATCCTGCCGGCACCCTTTTTGTCTGCCGGAGAGTTGCGTCTACAGGCAACAGACAAAGGGGCCAACCCCCCGCTAACTTCTTTTTACCAAAGGCCACTGCGACCACCCTGACCGAAGCAGCGTTCGAGTCAGGGATAGGAGCACCTAAGTCTCAAAAGAGTGGAGAGGTTTTCCTATGCACAAGTTATAGCTTATAGAACACTAATGGATAGGAGGTAGAACTTATCTGTTTGCCTTGCCGGGGATCGCAGTGCCGGGCAACCTTCTCAACTCCTTGTCAAAGCCAAGTTCACGCAGGAACCTGCAGCCTCATGCGGATGAGAATGAATGCACAACGTGACCCTATCTATATGCATATGCAAATGCTCATGAAATGCTTATGCAGTGGTCTTGGAATGCTCATGCATGCATGCAATCTTGGTCGGGGCCCCCCATAGCGCTTTTTTATTTTCTCTTGCACAGGATCACCGCCCTGGCTTTGTACAAACGGTTACATGCAACTGAGGCAAGGCCTGTACAAAAGGGTGGCTGCCGGGCAGGGCCCGACAGCCGCGCCTTACGAGTAGAACTTACGGAGATGCTCAATATTCCATGAGTTTCGCAACTGAATGCCATCTCCGATCTCCAGATGGATTGCGCCAGGTCTAGTGACTCGTACTACCCGGTAAGGGCCTTCCCACTTTGGTGACAACTTGTTTGTACCCTTGGCGGACTGAACGCGCCTAAGGACAAGGTCACCTTCCTCAAACCATCGGGCGTGAACCCTGCGGCTATGATAGCAACACAGGGCCTGCTGATAGCATGCAGCATGCATAGCATCCCGGAGATGGTTCTCCTCAAGTAGC
The DNA here is from genome assembly GCF_002575655.3 of Aegilops tauschii subsp. strangulata. Taxonomy (NCBI): domain Eukaryota; kingdom Viridiplantae; phylum Streptophyta; class Magnoliopsida; order Poales; family Poaceae; genus Aegilops; species Aegilops tauschii. The sequence goes on from NC_053038.3 coordinate 97,051,717, forward strand.
ACAGCGTCGTCACGCCGGTGCTGATCTTGCGCTACTTCATCATAGGCAAGCACTTGAGGCGACCCATAAATGTGTTCCGTGGGGATAACTGCTTCTGCCCCGTAGACCAGGGAGAAGGGAGTCTGCCCGGTAGCTCGGTTTGGTGTCGTTCTGAGGGACCAGAGAACTACTGGCAGCCCCTCGATCCACCGCCTGCCGTGCTTCTGCAGCGTATCAAAGGTTCTCGTCTTGAGTCCACGCAGCACTTAAGCGTTCGCCCTCTCAGCTTGTCCATTGCTTCGGGGGTGTGCCACAGAGGCAAATGAGATCTTGCATCCGAGGGCATGAACATATTGCATGAAGGCGCGGCTCGTGAACTGGGTGCCGTTGTCGGTAATGATCCTTGCCGGAACTCCAAAACGACACACCAGTTCTTTCAAGAACTTGATAGCTAACTGAGTAGTCACCTTTCTCACGACAGTCACTTCCGGCCACTTTGTAAACTGTCGATAGCAACAAACAACAATTCAAAGCCCCCAATTGCTCGGGGGAAGGGGCCGAGGATATCGAGCCCCCAGACCGAAAATGGCCATGACAGAGGGATTGTCTGAAGAGCTTGGGCAGGCAGGTGGGTTTTCTTGGAATGGAACTGGCAGGCTTCACATTTGGTGACTAGCTCGACCGCATCTTGGAGGGCTATGGGCCAATAGAATCCTTGCCGGAATGATTTCCCAACTAATGCCCTTGATCCAATGTGGGAGCCGCAGATGCCTTTGTGTATCTCAGCCAGCAGTTCCTTTCCTTCCTCCTGGCAGACACACTTCAATTTCACACCATTGGGCCTCCTTCTGTATAGAGTGTCATCGACAAACTGATAGATACTGGCCCTCCGGGCTACTTTTTCAGCTTCATCTTGGTCGCCGGGAAGCTCTCCGGTTTGGAAGAAGTGGACAATGTGCCTTGCCCAAGTTGGAGCCTATGGCTCGGCAACGAGGACTAGCGACACCTCCTCTGCTGCGGGAGCACATGCCTCGTTTGCGGGGTCAATGGGCCCGGTTGGAGGGTGTGGTCCGGCAGGCTGAGAGGTCTCTGCCAGGAGCGGACGGCTCTACCGGGAGAGGCTTACTGGAGTCCAACTTTCTCCTTTTCTGGGCCATTGTTGCTGGGGATACGGAGGGCTGAGTGAGATGGAGAACAAAAGTCCATGGTTCCACAGGAAGCTTCCGCGCAACACACTTTGACAGATGATCAACTATGCTATTTTCCGCACAGGGTACGTGCTCTGTTTGCAATCCGGCAAAGCGCTCCTCCAATCTCCTCACTTACTCGACGTATGCCTCCATCAATGGACTTTGGTAATCCTTGTTGACTTGTCTCACCACAAGTTGTGAATCTCCTCGAATGATCAGTCTCTTAATTCCTAATTCAGCTGCAATCCTGAGCCCGGCAAGGAGTCCTTCATACTCAGTTGTATTGTTGGTGGCTTCTTCCCGGGCAAAATGCATTTGGACGACATACTTCAAGTGCTCCCCGGAGGAGGCGACAAAAAGCACGCCAGCTCCTGCACCTTGTAGGGAAAAAGCACCATCAAAATACATAATCCATTCTTGGGGCGATTCCTTGCCGGGAATAACTGTCTCTGTCACTTCCTCATCAGGGGTTGGCGTCCATTCTACAATAAACTCTGTCAATTCCCTGCTCTGAATAGTTGATGTGCTCTCAAACTTCAAACCAAAACTGGATAATTCCAAAGCCCACTCCACTATTTTGCCGGTAGCCTCAGGGTTTCGGAGTATCCTTTGCAACAGGAAACGAGTGAAAACCGTGATCTCATGGGCTTGGAAGTAGTGGCGCAGTTTCCTTGAGGCCATGATGAGACCAAAGATCAACTTTTGCACGCCAGAGTACCTCGATCTAGTTCCCTGTAACAAGGAGCTGACGAAGTACACTGGGTGCTGCACCACTTTCTTCCTTGCCACGTCCTTGGGGTTGCTCTCGTTGCCGTGCTCATTGTTGTCCCGATCCTTCTCTGACTCTACCGGTCTCTGCTCACTTTCTGCCTCATCCACTTCACGCTGCACTACCAAGGCTGCACTGACCACTTGGTTGGTTGCTGCTAAGTACAGCAACAACGGCTATTGGGGTTTGGGGGCAACCAGGGTAGGCATAGAGGACAAGTAGGCCTTCAACTCTTGCAAAGCTGCATCTGCTTCCGGGGTCCACTTCATAGGCCCTGCCTTCTTCAAAATTTTGAAGAACGACAGGGCGCGCTCGGTAGACTTGGAGATGAATCTGCTTAGCGCGGCAACGCATCCTGTCAAACGCCACACATCCTTAACTGTCCTTGGCGCTTGGATCTACTCGATAGCTTTGATCTTGTCGGGGTTAGCTTCGATCCCGCGATGGGATACGAAGAACCCAAGCAACTTGCCGGAGGGAACACCAAATACACACTTCTCCGGGTTGAGCTTCAAATTGATCTTGCGCAGATTAGCAAACATCTCCTCCAAATCTTGAATAAGGGTGGCCTTATCCTTGGTCTTGACCACAATGTCATCCATATAAGCTTCTATGTTTCTGTGCAGCCGTGGCTTAAAACCAATCTGGACCGCCCTTGCAAAAGTGGACCCGACACTCTTTAATCCAAACGGCATGCGGACAAAGCAGTACGTACCTCATGGAGTAAAGAACGACGTCTTCTCTTCATCTTATTTGGACATGAAGATTTGGTGATACCCAAAATATGCATCCAGAAAGGAGAGAAAATCACAACCTGAAGTGGAATCCACAATCTGATCGATACGCGGCAAGGGAAACGGGTCCTTCGGGCAAGCCTTGTTGAGATCTGTGAAATCTATGCAAAGCCTCCACTTCCCGTTAGCCTTCCGGACTACCACTGGATTTGCCAACCACGTGAGATGCAGCACTCCTCTGACCAAACCAGCTGCCTCAAGTTTCTTGATCTCTTCCACAATGAACTGCTGCCTCTCCAAGGCCTGCTTCCGGACTTTCTGCTTGACAGGTCGGGCATGTGGGCAGACAACAAGGTGGTGCTCGATTACCTCTTTGGGAACACCGGGGATATCAGATGGTTGCCAGGCAAACACATCGATATTCGCCCGCAGGAAGGCAACAAGCGCGCTTTCCTATTTGTCATCGAGGGTGGTGCTGATAGTGAAAGTACCATCAATGTCAGCCAGCCCTGCCGGGACCTTCTTTACTTGGGGTGCAGCGACCTTGGATTTCTTGCTGTTGGAACACTCTGGCACGTCGTCAACGGGTGCCTTGCACTCGGTGGGGGCACACTTCCCGGACTCTTTACCGGAGGCCCTACAATCTCTCTTTTTTCCTTTGCTTTCCTTAGCGGGAGCTGCTGCTGCTGCTGCTGCTGCCTCTGCCGCGACCGCGTCCCGGTACATCTTGTCCACACAAATGATCGCATCCTTCTCATCTGATGGGATGGTGATGACTCCCAGTGGCCCAGGCATCTTCAAGGTGTTGTAGGCATAGCGGGATGCCGCCATGAACTTAGCCAGGGCCAGGCGCCCAAGAATCCCATTGTATGGCAGGGGGAGATCAACCACATCAAACACAATCCTCTCAGTCCGGTAGTTCAGTTCTCCCCCAAATGTTACCGGTAACGTGATCTTTCCCTTAGGATGGCTCCTGCAGGGATTAACTCCTTGAAACGTGCCGGTAACCTCTAGCTCTTCCTTTGCTATCTGAAGCTTGCTAATAACTTCTGGGGAAATCAGATTCAACCCGGCCCCGCCATCCACCAGCATCTTTGTGACCTTGAGGTTGCGAATTGTCGGGGAGACCAACAATTGCAAACACCCTACCGTAGTGGTATGGCTAGGGTGATCCTCCTCGTCAAAGATGATGGGCGTACATGCCCACTTGAGCGACTTCCGGGCCTCTGGTGCTGGTTCCACGGCATTGACTTCTCGCGCCCACCGCTTCAGTTGGCGGTGAGAGGTGTGCAGAGACGCACCCCCATCAATGCACAGGGCGTCAGTGGCCTTCTGAAACTCTTGCTCACTGGTTTCCTCTTCATCCCCTCCATCACTCTCATCGTCACAAGCTTCCTTCTCTCGACATCTGGCGGGCTTTCCTTGGTTCCGAAAGCGTTTGCCGGGGCGATTTACTTCACCGCCTCGGCCTTTACCGCCAGCAACATTCTGACCTTTTTCCTTGTCACGCTTCTCACACTCTGCTTTCTGTCTCTTGACAAGCTCAACCTGATAACACTCTTGAAGGTCGTGGCCCTTGGTACGATGGATCTTGCAATACGGCTCGTCACCTTTCTCGGCTTTCTCGGCAGCAGCGGCTTCCCGACAGTCAGTGCACACGGCAGCTTCCTTGTCAGGGGCCTCAACTTTGGCCTTCTTGTCGGTACTAGGCATACCCGATCCTTCAACAGTCATCACTGCCTTATCCCTCCGCTTCTTACTGCGTTTCTTGCTCTTCTTCTAACTGGTTGATTCATCATCATCCTCTGAATCAACATTGGTGCAATCTTCTTCTCCGGGCAACTTTCTTCCCTCCTCCATCCTAGCACACTTGTCCACCAACATGTAGAGCTCTTTCATAGTCTTGGGAAACCGCACGTTCATCTTGGAACGCATCCAGCGGTTGCGCACATTGGATTGGAAGGCGGCTATCACGGCTGCCGGATGGATATTTGGGATGTTTCTATGAACTTTGTTGAATCTCTGTAAATACTTACGGAGGGTTTCTCCTTCCTTCTGTTGGAGAGGCTGCAAGTCGCTGGGCCTGCGGGGCTCTTGATGACCGCAAGTGAAGGCGCCAATGAATTCATGGCAAGGTCAGCCCATGGCGAAATGGAGTTCTCCGGTAGGTGCATCAGCCAAGACCTCACATTGGACTTGAGGTCCAAAGGGAAGTAGTTGGCAAACACCTTCTCATCTCTTCCCCCGACAGCCTGAACAGTGATGGTGTAGATGCTCAGGAACTCTGCCGGGTTCAGCCTCCCATCGTACTTCTCAGGTATCTCTGGCTTGAACGTGTGATACATCCATTTTGCATCATGCTTTTATATCGATATTTATTGCATTATGGGCTGTTATTACACGTTATGTCACAATACTTATGCCTATTCTCTCTTATTTTACAAGGTTTACATGAAGAGGGAGATTGCTGGCAGCTGGAATTCTGGGCTGGAAAAGGAGCAAATATTAGAGACCTATTCTGCGCAACTCCAAAAGTCCTGAAACTACGGAAGTTATTTTTGGAATTAATAAAAAATACTGAGCGAAGAAAGTACCAGATGGGGCCCACTGTCGGTCTGTCGGTGTCAAAACCGGCGGATCTCGGGTAGGGGGTCCCGAACTGTGCGTCTAAGGCGGATGGTAACAAGAGGCGGGGGACACAATGTTTACCCAGGTTCGGGCCCTCTCAATGGAGGTAATACCCTACTTCCTGCTTGATTGATCTTGATGATATGAGTATTACAAGAGTTGATCTACCACGAGATCATAGAGGCTAAACCCTAGAAGCTAGCCTATGATTATGATTGTTGTTGTCCTACGGACTAAACCCTCCGGTTTATATAGACACCGGAGGGGGCTAGGGTTACACAGAGTCGGTTACAAGGGAGGAGATCTACATATCCGAATTGCCAAGCTTGCCTTCCACGCCAAGGAGAGTCCCACCCGGACACGGGACGAAGTCTTCAATCTTGTATCTTCATAGTCCAACAGTCCGACCAAAGTATATAGTCTGGCTGTCCGAGGACCCCCTAATCCAGGACTCCCTCAGTAGCCCCTGAAGCAGGCTTCAATGACGATGAGTCCGGCGCTCAGATTGTCTTTGGCATTGCAAGGCGGGTTCCTCCTCCAAATACTCCATAGAAGATTTTGAACACAAGGATCGTGTCCGGCTCTGTAAAACAAATTCCACATACCACCGTAGAGAGTACAATTTCTCACAAATCTAATCTGCTGACAAATTTCATAGCGTGACATCACGCCACGGCCCGATCATTATTCGAACCGTTTTTCTCAACCAGCTAATGCACATATTGCGAGGCAGTTTTCCTGGCACGTCTTGTTGAAGCAGAGATCGTGTCCCCTTATCACGGGATTCTCATCAATACGGGTGTGGGTAACCCAACCGCGCCATCAATCACGACGCTTGGGGAATAAGCGAGTTTACCAGGCAAGTGGGGAGGCGCAGAATCCCTGCTGCCTTTATAAGGGGATAAGGACTCCCTTTCGCACCCACGCTTTCTTCTTCCCGATCCATTCCCCTTCGCTCGAGCTCTAGTGCCCGAGCGTTCGTCTTCTCCGCCCACAAAGGCCTGCCGAAAATGTCCGGATCTGGAGCAGGAGGCAAGTGGATGGCCTCTACCGTCCGGGAGAAGGATATTAAAAAGCTTCGGGAGGCCGGGTACCTGGCCAAGAAAATCAGCCACTGTCTCCCGACGGTGGGACAGATCGTCCCCACTCCGGAACCCCACGAGAGGGTTGCATTCCTCCCTCATTTTGTCCGCAGGCTAGGGTTTCCCCTTCAACCGTTCGTTCGCGGCATCATGTATTATTACGGGATCGATTTTCATGATCTATTCCCCAATTCCTTCCTCAACATCTCGACATTCATCGTCGTGTGTGAGGCTTTTCTCTGCATCTCGCCACACTTCGGCTTATGGCTGAAGATCTTTAATGTGAAGCCCAAGGTAGTGAGCGGCGAGCACGCCAAGTGCGGGGGCGCTATGGTGAGCAAGATGCCCAACGTCACATGGCCAACATGTACTTTTAATGATTCCATCAAAGAGTGGCAACAACAGTGGTTTTACATCACTGAGCCGCGCGGCACGGAATGGGCCGCTGCTCCCGAGTTCCGATCCGGAGCCCCTCTGCGGCTTACGTCCTAGCCCAAGAAGGGCCTGAACTGGTCTTCGTCTGACGAACTGTCAGTGCTCCAGATGCGCGTTAAAGATATGGAAGACAAGAACATCGAACTTGTCAATGTAGTCCAGGTGATGTTAGTTCGCCCTGCCTTGTCAACACCGGACTTGCAATCTATGGGAATTCGATCCGGCCAAGCACCAGACCCTGCGAGAGCTCTTTGGCTCCTCGAACAAAGACATCTGGAAGGTGCTTTTCAAGTCCAGCAAATCATGGCTGGACTCAGCCGAGGACCGCGGGTACCAACTGTCCCGCCATGCAAGCTCGGCAAGTCATCATACGTTTTATCACATAACCCAAGGGAAATGCTTAATGTATTTTCCACAACTCTCCTAGGGCTGGACGAAGAAGGCGGTGCGGATCCACTGTCCGGCCCCACTGCCCGAAGAACTGGCTGGCCCACTTCTGACGAAGATGCTGGTCCCGGCGCCTTACAAGGCGCCGAAGAAGAAGGCCGAGAAGGAGGCCAAAAAGACCCGGGGCGGCCTTCGTCGCCGCGGCACTTTGGACACAATATCCGAAGGCTCCAATGCCCGTTCTGCCTCCGAAGAAGACGAGGAGGAGGAGGAAGACGAATCCCCAGCGGGGGGGGGGGGGGGAGAAAGAAGAGGACGGCCTCCATACACTTGGAGGCCGAGTCGCCTAAAAGGGGAAAAACTCCTCTTTCGGAGGAGTCCACTGCCGCCGCTGATAACGGCCCGGAGTGGGATCCCAGGGCCCAGCCCCTGGTGAACTTGTGAGTATCCAAACACAATTATGCGTCCAGACTCATCATGGCATAATATTTTAACCTGAGCCATACTTTTTGTAGTCCGGCGAGGTCCTGCACCGAACAATCCTCGTCAGAGGATTTGCTGAGCTCGGATGCTATGGAGAGCGGGACGCCCCCGAAGGCCCCTTCCCCCAAATATGTGAATAACACCGAGGTTTCGTCCCAGAAGGACCCAAGCCAAGGAGGGGGAAAAGATCGTGAAGGCGGCGCCTGGAGGTCAAACTTTAGGGGCCGGAGACATGGGGGAGAAGATTCCCATAGGAGTCGACGGCGGGGGCCATCTTGAATTCGGCCCCCAACTGGACGCAATTCCGGAGACCAATACGGCTCCAGAATCAAGCAGGCTGCCTCCCTCGGCTGGAGGGAGTGTGCCTGTTCCACCGGCAACCGCTGTCCAACCAGAGGTGCCGGACGCTTTGTTGGCGGCACTGAAGAGCGCCTCCATCGTCGATGAACACCGTGCCCTTATGGGTGCGGTGATTGAGAAGATTTAGTCTGCTGAGAGTGGACTGAATGAAGCCTGTATGAGCCTTATAAGAGGCTTGGAGGTATGTTCTATGAGGTTTCGAAGAGTGTCATAGTATGGATAGTAGCCCCTGATACACTGTTCGGTGAAAGAAAGAACTGGACAGAGGATCAAATTTATGTTCGCAGGAAGACTCTGTTGATGACATCAATCTCTCTTCTTTTATAAGCAGGCGTCTGTAGCGACTGCTACCTCGCATACTGCGGAGGTCTCCAGACTGAATCAAAGTCTAGAGCGGGCCAAAGAAGAACTTGGCCAATTGAAAAGGCAGTTAGAAGATAAACAAGGTATGCACAAGCCCTGTTCGCGTTCATTGCGAACGAATTTCCAGTATGATAAAATATGTTTCATGATTTGCGCTAGGGACGATGACCGAAGTCGAGGCTCTTAAGAAGGCTGTGGCCGAGGCCGAGAAAAAGGCAGCCGCAGAGCAGGCTCTTCGTGAGAAGCACGAGGGCAGGATTATTGAAGCTGAGCAGGAGCTTCAAGAGGCCGTGAAGAAATGCGAGACCTTGGAGCAGAGTTTAACGGAGAAAGAATCCGAACTCACCAAGGCTCATCAGGCCGCGCACGATGCCCGGGGGGAAACCCAAAGCACCCTGCAGGAGATCCAAGAGGCAAGGAAGACCGTGGCGGGTAAGGCTTTTTTCCATGTAAAGCAAGTATTTGAGGAGAAAATCATGTTTCTAATTTTGAATTCGGATTTCTCCAGGGGTATTTACGGAGCTGCCCCGCAGCATATCGGATGCCGCCCAATTCTACCGAGCTGAAGAAAGGGAAACTGCGGATAAGCTCTTCTGGTCGCAGTATCTGGCACCGAATTATCCGGTGCCTTTTTCCGATCAACTGAAACAGCTGATCGAACTGCATAGGGCGGCCGAACTAGCCATGAAGGATTTGATTATCCGGCTATGGCCCGCCGAGCCTATTCCAAGCAGCTACTTCGGGCTCGTGAAGCGGCTTGTAAGTGCCTGCCCTCGACTTGACGTCATCAAGCGGCCGGTCTATATAGAGGGTGCGTGAATGGCCTTCACCTGTGCAAAGGTGCACTGGGGGAAGATGGATGCTGAAAAGCTGATGACCGAGGGACCGCCAGAGGGGAAGGAGCACCTCAAGCCCGAATTATATTATGAAAGTGTCCTGAAAGGATCCTGCCTTGCGGCGGAGTAATGCACCAAGGACGTTATATTTCCATGAATACAATCATGTTGTCCTTTGTAATGTTTGAACAAGGTCATTTCTATTATTTATTGCCTGTTATATGAAAGTTTATCCTCCTGCGCGGCCGTTTTATATATTAATCCTGAGAGTTAGCCAGTCGTCGGCTTCTGCCCCCACGTAGGAAGTACGGGGGTGTTCGGGATAAACGTGATCACTCTTTATCCCAGTTTTGGGTCCTTCGAAGGAGGTGTTCAGCACAACGAACCAAGCAATCGGACTATAGGGCTTTATCACTCTCACTTAGCCATAGGAGCTTTAGAAAAGGAAGGTGGGCGCAGCCCCTGGTGTTCGGAAGACCGCACGAGGGGCTCTATAAGCACCTGATCGAAAGAAAAACCGATCCATCGCACGCTGCATTGGTTATGGCATTATGCGGGAGAAATCCTTAAAGATTTTACAACCTCTCGAACAGCTGACCAGCTCTCGCCGTATCATGACAGTCAGTTTTCGGCTTTCTCTACTGAGGTGCTCGTCCGGAAGAACCGGGACACAATCGCAGTAGTTCTCCCTGTGCCGCCTTAGCCGATATAGCGGAACGTAAGGCAGCAAAACATGGGAGCCGGGCAAACCCAACATTTGACCCAAGACATGATTCGGAGCTGATGCATATAATGCTATGAGTTCGGGGTGTCGAACTTCCATGAAGGTGTTCGGACTTTATTGCCGTATTATGGGTAAAACGAAGCCCCTGGCATATTTAAGGCGTATCACGGCATACGGATGCCACTTGACAAAAGAATTTCAATAAGAAATAACAGCAGATAAGCGTCATATAAATCCACATGTTGTATTTGAATGGTACGTCGATGCGTATGAGTACAGGTAATGTGATAAAAAAGAGATATGACTGTGGAACCTATTGAGACCAGGGGGGAAGAAGCTGTGTGCAGATCCGGAGTATAGTCGGATGGTCATTGCGGGGAATATCTAAGGATTCCCTTGCGCGTTCGAGCTGATTCCAAATCGCCAGTCCTGGTCGGCGCAAGGGTGAACCTGCAAAGGGAATGTAAGAAATGTTTGTGTGCCAGAGAGCGGTTGAGCCGCGGTATGCGGCCTGTCCTGGCCTTCGCCGGAGTGTTTAATTGAGCTCTGGACGAGCCAGGCTATCCTGCCGCGAAGTAGTTCGGAGTCCTTTGGCGGTGTCCGGGAGCCTGGCCGTCGACTCGAGGTTCGATTGGAAGGTGCCACTCGTTGCTTCTGCTGTTAAAGCAGCGGTATACTCCTTGGTGCCGAGGGAAAGTTCGGCCTTGCCATTAACCGTGATGACGCCGCGCGGACCGGGCATCTTGAGCTTACGGTAGGCGTAATGTGGCACCATGTTGAATCGAGCGCGCGGTTCGTCCGAGCAGTGCCTGATAATCACTGCGGAAGGGGACGATGTCGAAGATTAACTCTTCGGCACGGTAATTGTCTGGTGATCCGAAGACTACCTCAAGGGCGATGGAGCCTGTACAGCTGGCCTCCACACCTGGTATAATACCTCTGAAGGTGGCTTTAGTGGGCTTGATCACCGAATGATCGATGCCCATCTTGCGCACTGTGTCCTGGTAAAGCAGGTTTAGACTGCTGCCTCCGTCCATAAGGACTCGTGTGAGGTGGAACCCGTCAATTATTGGGTCGAGGACTAGTGCGGCTGGATTGCCCTGATTGGTGTTAACCGGACGATCCGTGCGATTGAAGGTGATTAGCCCTAGTTTATATTGTGGGACGACTGGTTCTGTTAAGTCGACATCCCTAAGGGTGCACATCCGGTCCGGGTTGGGAGTGTGGGTTCCGTTTACCATGTTCACCGTTTGGATTTGCGGGGGAAATTTCTTTTGCCCTCCTGTATTCGGTGATCTGGGCCCCTCGCCGCCATCATCGCTTTGAGACCCCTTATCTTTGTTTTTGGCGCCTGACCTGCCGGCTTGTTTGAAGACCCAGCATTCTCTGTTGGTATGATTGGCTGGTGTTCTTGGGGTGCCATGAATTTGGCATGGGCGGTCGAGTATGCGGTCTAGACTGGACGGACCTGAATTGTCATTTTTGAGTGGCCCATTCCGCTGACCGGACTTAGAGCCACTAAATCTGGCATTGACTGCCATATCTTCGGCGTTTTCACCATTTTTGCGGCGCTTGTGTTTGTTGCGTCGGGGTTTGCCGTTGCTATCTCTGGCCTCTGATGTGCCAGGGTTGCTTGATGTGTTGTTGCTATGGGCCAACCAGCTATCTTCGCCCGCGCAAAAGCGGGTCATGAGTGTCGTGAGGGCTGCCATGGATTTTGGCTTCTCTTGGCCGAGATGTCGGGCGAGCCACTCGTCACAGATGTTAT